>NC_064931.1:99688145-100938145 GCF_023897955.1 Schistocerca gregaria
TATCATGATCATTACATCGTGTATTAAAACGAAACACTGAACTTCTATCGAGGTCCTCTCTGTCAAAATCGTTACACTGTCTCTTACAATGCAAATGTAACTCTTCAGCGTTTTCTTCGCCGCAGTTAATTTTTTGTTCTCTGACATTAAAACTTGGCACCCTTTTTCTCCAATATATTCCATTCCTGAACAAAACATCACCGCATCTTTCTGTCTTGTTTGTGGAACGTTGTCTACTGTGCCATGATTTCGTTCCCAGCTTTCTTTGACTTTCTTTTTACACCGATTCATCTGTTACCTTTAGTTGCGTTCTTCTGGCAAAACAAGCACCTTCAAAACACTGCCATTTTTCTTTCTATGCTACCTGATATGGTTCACTTTTCTTTTCGGTAGCAAATTTGCAAAAAGTACCTACTTTCACAAAGTGCTCTTCTTTCTTGGACTTTCCACTACTTTCTTTATATTTTCAGCAGAAAGATCATTGTTTATGTTATCAAAATCACTGGCGTTACGCAGAATACCAGCTACTTTCTAAACCACCTCCTTTGCACTACGAACATGAAATTTCTCAAGAGGATCTGCTGTAATAGACAGTGTGGTTTGGATGGGCTCATCTGTGACTAAGATAATATTTACGTCCGAATTTACATACGAATTTATTGTATTATTTACGAGTAGTAGTAGTAGTACTGACTGAACCTGTTTAAATGGAAGTAACTCATTACTTACATCTGAGGCTGTCTCGTTATATTCTTCAGTCTCATCCATGACAGTAGCACGTCAAGTTTTAACAGTTTTCTCATTTTCATTGATTCTTTTACTGGGTTCCACCTGTACGGTTTAACTCGTATTGACTCTACATGCCGACATACTCCTCACAGCCTTCTCAATATTTGTCATAGTTTCTTTGTTAGTTTCCTGACTGATTTTTCTTATGTTGGCAGATTTTTGCTTAGTTTACCTAGAACATGTTCCCTTTCATTAATAGCTGCCTCATTAATCTTTCTCATTTCAACTAATTCATCCTTAAATATTTGGTTGGTTTCCCTAGAAGACTTTTTAGATTCTTCTAATTTATTCATCGTAGTTAGTAACACTACCTGCATACTGAAGTTGGCATTTTTGTTGTTGTTAGTTCCATTTACCATAATTACTTCGTCACTGCTAACTGTTTGAGTATTTTCTTCAGCTACATTGTCTGCAATGCCTATAGTGCCCTGAGCCATTTCCTGCTCCACAGTTGCCTTTTAAAATCACTCGTCTTACTTCCCTGACCTCCCTTACATTTTTTCAGTGGATGTAAGCTACCGATGTCTTCTGCTGAGTGTCTGTTGCTTCTTGAGCCGTGTTCTGCTCTGCGTTTTCTGCAAAGTTACTCATTCGGCTTTTTGGATTGTCCTACCGCTCCTAAGCAGCATACCCTTACACACATACATTTCCAAAATTATTATTTGCATCTTCCTATATCTGATGCGAATATCGTCTTGTTTAAGGTAAGTTTCAGTGCTCTCCGAACAACATAGATATTCAAAAATGGTTCAAATGGCTCTGAGCACTATGGGACTTAACTGCTGAGGTCATCAGTCCACTATAACTTAGAACTACTTAAACCTAACTAACCTAAGGACATCACACACATCCATGCCCGAGGCAGGATTCGAACCTGCGACCGTAGCGGCCATGCGGTTCCAGACTGTAGCGCCTAGAACCGCTCAGCCACACCGGCCGGCTACATAGCTATTCGTTTGTGTCGATGCTGCGCTAGCGCGTCCGTAATCAAGATCACCACCTGTGCTCTTCCAGGCCACCCTGTCTCTCACGTGGTAACGGACTGATTCCCGTGCGCTCCGTGCGGGCAGCGATGCCCCTTCTCGGTACGTCTGCTGCCACTGCCTTCTTTCTTTTTTTCTCGCCATGTCTTCTTGGTGATGGTTTATTATATTTCACTTGCGTAATGTTCGTAATCCTTCGACGCGTTTTAACTTTTCCACTTATTATGTTTTGCGACACACTTTTCGCAGTTCGTGACTTGCACAATTTAAACTCAATGTTGTTACCTTCAAGACACAATTTTCTTTTCTACGCAAGGTTATCCCCAGCATAGGGATTCTATGAGCAAAATCAGTCTTGGGGAGCCAATATCCTCAACACAGTTTTTCAGAAAGTATCCTCACACACATGGGATGACGTACAAAATCACGTCATTGTACTAAATATAATTCGTTGAGTCTCAACGAAAGCCCACTGCTTTCCCTTCCTGGCCAATCGTGACACTTTAACGTCTCGCGTCAGAAGTGTAATTGCTCACCGTTAAACCGTCGGCACAGGGACCGTGCATCCGAACGTTGAGCGTTGAGCGTGCCGAGTTTGTGACGTCATAGCGTGGAATAGCACGTTCGGGAGTCTTTCCGAACGTGCAGAGCACTATCTGGCATGTCAGATATTCTGAGCGTGCGTCTGAGCGTTGACCAATGAGATGGCACAACGCCACTTATGCCACACGCACGCCGTCTCCTTCACTAGTAAGTTGTGAGGCGCCATATTAGCATTCATTTCAAGCCTATATGAATATATGCCGTTTCTGATCACCACCAAAGTGAGAATCACTGGAAAACCCGTTGTTAACTGTGTGATTCGTTCCAATAAAATATATTCATGGCAAAAGAAATATTGTAACTTGCGTATTATGAGAGTAGGCTATTGAAGCCAGCGACACACTGAAGATCCACCCAAAAACGCATTGTTCTTGGTACAATTTGTTATAACTAAACTTCAATTAGCAACATATCTACGATTAATGTTTTCAGCACGCAGTAAGATACTATTATTAGACATACAAATAACGTTATTGCTGTAGCGTAGTGACTAGCGTCACTGCCCCCTCTAGATTAGTTTGATGGGGCGGTGGTTCGCGTTTTGCCACCTACAATTTTTTTCCCTAACATTCGTGTTTTAATTGGGTTCTGATACTTTATTATTAGTTTAATATAAGTATATACTATAATATTTGATATTATGTAAATATAAGTTCACCTTTTTTTGAGGGGTGACTTTGTTCGATTGGCTTAACCTACAGGACAGCTTGCACTACTTGTATAAAGATATTTTGCTCCTTTTTCTTTTACGCTTCGTAATTCACATGTTACAATGATTCTGCTACTGGGTAGGAACAGTGATCAAGTAAGACTGAGCTTGTAGTTTTACTAAAATGTGGGAATAATGAAATAATGTTAATCTTATGCGCACTGTTTGTAATGGAACTTTTATAATCCTCTGTCCTTATTGATTGGACATGGTACTTTCGTTTTCGTGGACGATGGAGGAAATGTGCGTTTTAATAGAGCTAACGTGGGAATCTTACGCGCGCCCGTTGAGTAAACAGTGTGATTTACGAACTAGAAACATCCCTCAAACTACCGCTGAAGTGCGTTGCGATCGCGTATACCACGTACCGTATGCACAAGTCGCATCGGTCCTAAGCGTTCGGCAGCACGTTGAACTTAGCACGCTCAACGTTAACGTTCAATAGCGCGGTCCCTGTCCCGACGGCTTTAGGACGGTGTTCTCGACGTAATTGAAGTCCAACATGCTGTACCCAATGAAACTGGCAGTAGTACTTCGCGCTTGGCCGGACGGTTTGGCCGAGCGGTTCTAGGCACTTCAGTCTGGAACCGCGTGACCGCTACCGTCGCAGGTTCGAATCCTGCCTCGAGCATGGATGTGCGTGATGTCCTTAGGTTAGTTAGGTTTAAGTAGTTCTAAGTTCTAGGGGACTGATGACCTCAGATGTTAAGTCCCATAGTGCTCAGAGTCATTTGAACCATTTTTGAAACTTCGCGCTTGACGCGGCAGATGCGATGCGCAATAACAAGAGTACGCATTCGTGGTTCGCGTTTCTGAGCACCAGCAAGTTGCGAATCACTGGAAAACCCGTTGTTTGTTGTGTGATTCGTTCCAATAAGCTAATGAGAAACATCATATTCATGGCAAAAGAATTACTCTAAAGAGCGTATTATGAGAGTAGGCTATTTGAAGGCAGCGACACACTGAAGATCCACCCAAAACACATTGTTCTTCGTACAATTTGTTATAATTAAATTTCAAGTAACAGCCGGCACATCGTTTACCCCGGGCAGATGCAACGAACGAAAGCGATCAAAATTAGATGAAGAAAAAAAAGTTGCGTCTCTGTCCAGTTAAGAGTCTTTTTTTTCCCAACATTCGCGTTTTTATTTAGTTCTGATACTTTATTATTAATTTAATATAAGTATATGCTGTAATATTTGATGTTATGTAAATATAAGTTCACCTTTTTTCGAGGGGTGACTTTGTTCGATCGGCTTAATTACAGGACAGCTTGCGCTACTTGTATAAAGATATTTTGCTCCTTTTTCTTTTACGTTTCGTAATTCTCAGTTGCAAAGATTCTGCCACTGGGTAGGAATAGCGGTCAAGTAAGACTGACCTTGAGGTTTTACTAAAATGTGGGAATGATGAAATAATGTTCATCTTATGCGGAGAAGTATTCCAAATTTGTACCGTACTGTTTGTAATGGAACTCTTAGAAGCCTGTGTCCTTAGTGATTGCAGCCGGCCGCGGTGGTCTCGCGGTTCTAGGCGCGCAGTCCGGAACCGTGCGACTGCTACGGTCGCAGGTTCGAATCCTGCCTCGGTCATGGATGTGTGTGATGTCGTTAGGTTAGTTAGGTTCAAGTAGTTCTAAGGTCTAGGGGACTGATGACCACAGCTGTTAAGTCCCATAGTGCTCAGAGCCATTTAAACCATTTTTTTTTTCCCTTAGTGATTGGACATGTTACTTTCCTTTTCGTGAACGATGGAGGAAATGTGCTTTTTAATAGAGTTAACGTGGCAATCTTACGCGCGCCCGTTGAGTAAACTGTGTGGTTTACGAACTAGAAACATCCCTCAAACTGCCGCTGGAGTGCGTTGCGATCGCGCATACCACGTTGGGGCCCACGTACCTACGCATCGTTCCTGAGCGTTCAGCAGCACGTCTAACTTGGCACTCTCAACGTTAACGTTCGACAGCACGGTCCGTGCCGACGGCTTAACAGCTGCCGCAGCGAACGCCAGGTCGCTTGCGTGGCCAGGCGTCTCGCCGCGCCACATAGCCAGCCGCCGCCGCTGCCGTTCCCAGGCAGTCAGGTGTTACGCCACGCCGCAGGTAATCGTCTTCCACGTCACTCCGATGTAGCGCTGTGGCATGTTCCAGCCGCGCGCCCCAATCCAGGAAACGCGCATGTTCTGGCCGACTAGCTGAGTCACGCCGCACAGCCGTCGACACCGCCGACATCATTTTCGCCGTTGTTTCCTGCCGCTGTCGCCCAACGGCAAGCAGTCGTCGATGACTCACCACCGCCGTAACTACAGCTTCTGTGATTGCTCAATTTCTCCTCACAGCCGCCTCCTTGCTGCCAGCTACGCTGTCATCTTGTCAAGTGTAGGCCTTTTTTTTTCGTGCTCCAATTGCAAAGTTTTCGTCGAGCACTAGGTGTCCTAATATTGTAACCAAGCCTCAAACCCGTAGTACCGCCACTGGCGAATCGAACTCCCCACCAACGGAAAAACCAGATCCAGTAGCTCCCCTACAAAAAGAAAGAAAAAGATTCTAACCTGCGACCGTAGCGGTCGCGCGGTTCCATACTGAAGCGCCTAGAACCGCTCGGCCAAACCGGCCGGCCAAGTGGAAATCGATAACTTAATGTTGAGAAAGATAGAATTTGACAGAAGAATGCCAAAAATTGGCTCAGACACAGTCTACCAATCTAAGTGCGTCATACTGAAGCGCCTAGAACCGCTCGGCCACACCGGCCGGCCAAGAGGAAATCGATAACTTAATGTTGATAAAGATATAATTTGACAGAAGAATGCCAAAAATTGGCTCAGACACAGTCTACCAATCTAAGAGCGTCAGAAAAACACCCCAAAAGACAGCTGAAAGCACCTTAACTAGCACATTACACCAGCCATCTACTGTAACTTTGGCTAACAGTTTCCCTGCAGTTTCATTTCAACATTTTCCGGGAAACCTTACGAAGAAATAAATTCCTTTCTGCAAACTGTCCGAGATGAAGCCGGGCATGCAATTGACCAAACGATTTCCTATTAAATGTACTCCGCCTTAAATTGTCAGGTGACGTCTGTACATATATCGAATCAGTTCACACCCTTAGGGACAGCACCTCTTTTGCCGTGTTAGAGGCTGGGTTGAAAGAGAGATATTCAGACAGCTCTTCTTTCTTTCTTTCCCGGTCTTTGTCCCGCTTCAACGCTGGGTCGGCTTTGTTATGACGGATTTGGCAGTGTTAATGGCACAGGGTGGCACGATGCCCTTTCTGAGGCCACCCCGAACCCCCCCCCCCCCCCCTCCCGGGACGGAAGTAGTGTACCCCAGCTGTCTGCATCTAGTGGAAATCTTGAAATAGTGCGAACGTTTTCAAATGTCTGAGTCGTTTAACTGAGGCGAAACTTGGGGACCGGCCCGGTATTCGCCTAGCAGGATGTGGGAAACCGCCTAAAAACAACATCCAGGCTGACCGGCATACCGACCCTCGTCGTTAATCCGCCGGGCGGATTCGATCCGTAGCCGGCGCCCCTACCCAGGACCAGGAAGCAGCGCAATAACGCTCTCGGCTGCCCTGGCGGGTATATTCGGACAGGCGTGGCGCCCGTTATTACAGGGACAAGTTGTCCTTCCTCCGCCAGAAGGAAGGGAAGGATGTAGAGACATTTGCTGACCGAATCCGCGCTGTGGCTTGCAGCACTTCTCGCTGGGTTCGGAGTCTGTCCATAACGAGGTGTTAATTGAGCAGGCGGAAGCCCGTTCGCTTGACGTATTTATACGTGGAATCGACACGTATGTTGGAGGAGAGGTAAAAATAGCATAACCCGCCTCGTTGCATGATGCCACATGACTTGCGATGATGCGAGAGGAGGTAGGGCGTTTTATTGCCAGTTCAATGCGTCCGATTGAACAACCACGTCCAATTTTTAAACAGGAGCCGGTATGCCAAAGCTGCCAAAAGGCAGGCCATGCCGCCGTGCAGTGCCGCACACCCTATTGTTCTCAATGTGGAACCATAGGGCATATGAGTAGAAGCTGCCCGCAGAATCTTGGAAACGGAGGCCCCTCGCACAATCAGCAGAGGGAACAAGTTACCAACAATTCACCACGACCCAAAAATCAGCCACGAAATGGTCGGGGGGGGGGGGGGGGGGAGGGGGCAAGTCAAATGGTTCAAATGGCTCTGAGAACTATGAGACTTAACATCTGAGGTCATCAGTCCCCTAGAACTGAGAACCACTTAGAAATAACTAACCTGCTCGAGGCAGGATTCGAACCTGCGACTGTAGCGGTCTCGCGATTCCAGACTGAAGCGCCTAGAACCACTCGGCCACGCAGGCCGGCGCGGGAAAGTCACGCTGCCCGACACCTCCCCCTGTAAAATTCACGCAAGCTGTCGACCACGGTGTCGTAAATGAGGCGGCGAGTATCCTCCTCAATGGCAAAGTTCGAGGAAAAAATTTAAGAGTGCTTATTGACACGGGAGCACAAACCAGCGTATTATTCGTAGGACTTGGGGATAGACAAGTGTTGAAACCATCCCGTCACCACATTAACAGTTTGAGGGATGAAAGAATCATACTGGCTGGGTATTGCCAAGTTAAATTGAAAATCGGAGCCAGCCACTACTCTTTTGACATGGATGTAATTCGAAAACGAAAGCGAGGTTTTGACGTCATTCTGGGGAATGATTTGCTCCATCACTGTCAGAGTGTAGTAGATTTCAAAACGCAAACTGCCTGTCTCAGTGAGGAAACCTACTGTTTCGGCGGCCCCCACATCGTTCCGCCGCAAGGTACCTGTGAAACGCGGCCATATCTACAGGTTCCTTCTGCGCAAACGTGGACGTTATGCACAACTACTTCTGTTAGAGTCAGCCGGAGCACGGGACGCATTCTCTGGCTTGGGGTCAAATCCCACGAACTGCCGAGAACAGCCATATTGGTGGACCCTATCAATCAAAACGATGTCCTTGACAGATTACAGGTACATGTTAAACGTGGCTTAACGACAGAGAGAGTGCAGGAAAAGAAGTTTCATGTTCCCGTCTGTTTCGATAATTTCGGAACGAAAGAGGTAGAAATTCATAGTGGCACCATTGTAGCTAGCGGCCACGAGATTGAAGGAAACCACCCTGTACAAGAGAAGCCAGAAGCTAACCGAAAACATCGGCTTCCAGGATGCAGCATATGTCATATTGCTCCTGTGCTCAGAGACAAATTTAAAGATAAGTTTGCTAATCTGCCTGCGGCTGACTAAAACAAATTGTACTCTATCTTGGAAGAACACTTCTGGTTATTTGAGGAAAGGCGTTACTTGCCGGCTACTGACCTTGTTTACCATGAAATTCCCACCAGAGATGCAAGGCCCATTGCGCAGAAACCATATAGAATACCGTATCACCTCCAGCCTGTTGTGGAGGAAACTATCCAACAGCAGCTAGAGGCAGGGATAATACAACCCTCCGCCAGTCCCTGGTCGTCCCCAGTCGTTGTGGTCCCCAAGAAATCAATCAATGGAGAGAAGACCTACCGTCTTTGCGTCGATATGAAAGCAATAAACAAGGTAGCCACTCCTGATACTTACCCTCTCCCAATATCGACGAAACACTGTACAGGCTAGGAAATTGCAAATACTTCACTACCCTTGATATGGAGAGTGGGTACCATCAAATACCGATTACACCACAGAGCAGGCCGAAAACCGCGTTTGTAGTTCCTTCTCGTCTATATGGATTTTTGAGAATGCCATTTGGGCTGCGCAATGTGCCAACCACTTTCCAACGCTTCACTGACTTACTGTTAAGGCGACTGAAACCTACAATGTGCCTAGTTAATCTAGATGATATCATTGTCTTTTCTAGAACCATAGAAGAACATGTTACTAGGTTAAGAAATGAGATTTTCACTCTGCAGCGGAGTGTGCGCTGATATGAAACTTCCTTGCAGATTAAAACTGTGTGCCAGACCGAGGCTAGAACTCGGGACCTTTGCCTTTCGCGGGCAAGTGCTGTACCGACTGAGCTACCCAAGCACGACTAACGCCCCGTCCTCACAGCTTTACTTCTGCCAGTACTTGCCCGCGAAAGGCAAAGGTCCCGAGTTCGAGTCTCGGTCCGGCACATAGTTTTAATCTACCAGGAAGTTTCAGGTTAAGAAATGTTTTGTCTATACCAAGTAGTGCCAATATAAATGCGAAAACAGACAAATGTTCCTTTGTTGAGAGTCTAGGGCATATTATTAGTGCTGATGGAGTAAAGCCAGATCTCCGTCAATTGAAGCACTTAGAACATTCCCTTGCTCTAAAAATGTAAAAGAATTTCAAAGCGTTCTGGGACTCAGCAATCATTATAGGCGTTTTGTACAAGACTGTGCTACAGTAGCCAAACCCCTTACGCACTTGTTGAAAAATGATGTACCCAATTAATGGACCCCTGAGTGTGAAGCTCCTGTGCAGCATATCAGAGATGTTCTGACTAGATTCCCCTTTCTGATCTATCCCGATTTCGAATAACCATTCATTCTCTCTTGTGACACGTCCGATTTTGCAGCACGGATTTTCTGAGTCAAATTATTGATGGTGAGGAAAGACCAATTGGTTACGCATCCCGTCAGCTGAACCAGGTGTAAATTAATTACAGTACTATTCAGAAAGAATTGCTGGAATTAATGTTTGGAGTCAACTATTTTAGATGTTGTGTTTATGAGAGTAAGTTTACAGTAGTAACAGATCATGCAGCACTTCTGTGGCTATTATGTTTAAAAGACCCTAGCACCGCCTCATCTGCTGGGCCCTGAAGTTGAGTGAGTATAATTACCAAGTGCAACATAAGCCTGGAAACTGCACCAGAATGCTCACGCCCTTAGCAGAAAAATGAGAGTAGCTCAAACACACGATATGTCAATTTACTAACTGAAAGACTCACAGGAGAATGACGCAAACTGTTGCTAGTATCACTTCCAACCGGATTTGTTTACATACGATGGAATTCTATACCACAAAACCCACAGGGCAAACGTATAGTATACCTAAAAACCTACAATCCCGAATTGTTGCCCAGTGCCATGACAGTATTCAAGCTTGCCATAGTGGACGAAGAGCCACAAACGCCCACATTTCCACGAGGTATTGGTGGAACTAATGATGGCAAAATGTGGCTAATTACATAAAAAACTGCCTACCATGTGCCCAAAGAGCACCACCCCCGTGAATCAAAATTCCCTTACAATCTCTTCCTTAGGCATTAAAACCCTTTCAGTTTGTGGCTTTGGACGTAGTCGAAGAACTTCTTGTAAGTACACAAGGAAGTAACTATACCCTATCCATTAATGATCACTCTTCCCGATACCTCATTTTGGTACCGATCGCTGAAACATGTCAGCTGAAACAGTAGCACGAGCTTTTGTGGATCATCTTCTCCTTCCTTTTGGAAGCCTCGAAGCCATTATAACAGATCAAGGAACCAATTTTATGTCTGCCTTATTTGTCCAAGTTTGCAAATTGCTGAGTATTATAAAATGGAGAACCACCCCTTTTCACCCCCAGGCAAATGGCCGCATTGATTGTGTTCACCGCACTGTGAAGCGAATGCTTTCCTATTACATCAACTCAGACCACAGTGACTGGTAGAGAAATGTTCCGTACGTGACAAGTGCATACAATAGCCGCTTCCACAAAGCCACTGAACATATCCCTTATGATATAGCGTTTGGCCGCCCTATGAAATCTCCCTTTGAGATCGAGAAATTACGTCATGGAATCGATCACACAGCCATTAAGGGGCTAGCCCGCCGCCTTAAGGTCATTTAGAAGAAGGTGCAAGGGACAAACCGTAAAGCAACCAGGAAAGAGATGGAAAGAAGTAATAAAAAGGCCATCTTCCCCCCTATAAACCTGGTGATTTGGTTTTGCTAAAAAAAACTAGTATAAAGAGAGGAAGACTGAAGAAATTTACACCTCTGTATGACGGACCATATTCAATCATTCGGCTCACTTCCTTTGTCAATGCAGAATTACAACTGCCTGATCACAAGGTAGTCGTCCTTTTTGATAGACTAGAACCCTATTAAGGAAGTGTGCCTCTCCTGCTGCCTTCTGCACATTCAGCACATTTTTCCCCCCTCCCCCTCCCCCTGCCCCCCCACCCCCTGTGAAGCGGAGGAAAATGAAAGTTCCAAGCCCCCCCCCCCCCCCCCCAGCTCGCCGTAGATACGCCCTGAGATCTAAACACCCACATGCCCTTAGATCCAGGAACTAAACACCAAGGTACTTCTTCTTACTTAGGAGATTCCCAGTTATATCAACAAAAAAAGTAACAAAGCTAAAGCAACCACCTTATTAATTTACTTTGCAAATGAAGATGCCACCATAGCCTCCCTCTCTGAAAGAGGCTATGAGAGCTTTAGCCACCCAGCCTGTTCTGCAATGCTGGCCTAGCCTCATTAATCCCTAATTTTAACCAGTATTTTTATTATGTTATTTTTATTATGTCATTTATGTGTTATAACACGCCTAGGGGTCGGACAACAGCTCTATTTTCAATACCAAACATTTAATTCTAAATAAGAGTATCATATGGAGAAGTGATGCATCAGAAAATGGCTGGCTCTGAGCACTATGGGACTTAACATCTGTGGTCATCAGTCCCCTAGAACTTAGAACTACTTAAACCTAAGTAACATAAGGACACCACACACATCCATTCCTGAGGCAGGATTCGAACCTGCGGCCGTAGCGGTCACGCGGTTCCAGACTGAAGCGCCTAGAACCGCACAGCCACACCGGCCGGCGATGGATCAAAATTTAGGATATTGTATGAAGTAATAATTGCATTAAGTTTCTACCTTTTCATTCCAAAGACAAATGGTTCAAATGGCTCTGAGCACTATGGGACTTAACTTCTGAGGTCATCAGTCCCTAGAACTTAGAACTACTTAAACCTAACTAACCTAAGGACATCACACACATCCATGCACGAGGCAGGATTCGAACCTGCGACCGTAGCGGTCGCGCGGTTCCAGACTGAAGCGCTTAGAACCGCTCGGCCACTCCGGCCGGCTTCCAAAGACAATCTCACTGAAATGGCACTATGTTTCATTAAGTAATTTTCCCATTTGAACAACCAGAGTGATAATTAATAACATGCTATACCAACAATTTGCTCCTAACGAAGATACATAACTTGTCGCTTTGACACCAAAAGAAATGTTAAGTAACTCTATGGCTATTCCTGTCCTGTGGCCGTGTGGCCCAGACACAACAGTGACACTCTAAATTTCCTCTACCGTCCCTCATGGACACCTGTTCCATTTCAGGCTAACTCAGAAGGTAAGTACAGCCTCTCAGCGGTAGTGCAAAGTTGTAAACACGTGCACTCTGCCTGTCATAATCTCGTGAACCCGTCAACAAAGAGCCACACGTTCGGCTGCCATAATGTGAAGGGCCGGAGTCGCTTCAAACACTTGGCACTGCAGGTACCTCCCCACCCCTCCCCATTCCTCGCCACCCACTAGCACGCACCAGCTGTCCTCGCTGCCTGATTTCCCCTCCCCCCTCCCTACCCCTTTCTCTATGCTGCCCGTGTGCCTGACTGTTGCTGATAAATGAGACCTTACACATATTGTTCTACACTATCAACCAATGTATCGCAATTTAATACTGAAAGGTACCATCTTCTGATGCAATGCCTATTTCAAACGTGATTTCTTCCATCCTTCCTTCTCATACCCAGGTAACTTCTACAACTTGAATAACCCACCCATTAATTTGCTGGCTTACCTAAACCCTTAGCATACCAGCTGACCAGACTACAATTCCGAGGGGAGTTTGGAAGCAAGCGCCCTCCAACTGATGGAACGCGAAGCGGAAAAGCATCGTAATAATGAAGTGCGCCATTATGGGGTGTATACCCATGCACTGCCATTTAGTTTGGTGGCTCTCTGCATTTCCGAGCCTCCTCCGAGGTATAGTACCACCATACCACCTTCCGTCTAGTCAGCCGTATCTTGTATTTTTTCTCCCCTTATGATTTCGTGTTACGTTTAAGCATTCCCTTTCTAAATTTTTAAATGGTTTCACCATTACGTGCCCATCACAGCCTATTCATTATTGCCACCACGAAAGTAGAAAAAAAAATTCTTTATAAATGAGCTATAGTAATTTTACCCAATAAACCCATTTAAATGGATTAATTCGAGAAAGGGGTTTATTCACAACAGCCACTAATCCCACTCTAATTTTATTAATTTACGTGAACTGCATTTTATAATGGTTAATACAAGCGTTACAATGAGTCGTGAAAATTTTTCGCTTAGAACACGCCAGAGCTGTTGCCGCTACACGCGCCACACAGCCGCTCCGCTATCTCAGCATTAATCTGAAACCTGCCTCCGTCGCAGCACGTCTGCTTGTGTATCTTGCCAGTTTTATAACGCTACCTGCTTCACCATGTACCGAGTGTGATAAATTCTTTTACCACTCAGTTCTGACGGCAACCTAAAAATTTATACCACACACGCATCTCCACTAATAAGGGAACCCCCAAACAGACGCATTTAAGAATTAGTACCGCGAATTTAATATTACATACCTATTCACTATACCCAGCACCTCGAACATAAGGCTTACGAAAATCGACTATCGAATTATCTCCTTTATATTTCCGATAGCTTTACAGGCAACCTTTACTAGGAGGAGCACACGATCCAAGAGAACCAGGTTTCAAGCCTCGGTCACAGCCGATAAGAAAAAAAATAATAATTACAGGTCAGTCCGTCCAGTCACTTCAACATGATACACCACCAGAACACTAAAACGAGTACACCCCGCCAGTAAACGGTGTCTAACCTCTTCTTCCCCATCCAGACATGCACTAGAAGACTCAGTATTATGCGCGTGTTGTATGATTAGAGGTGTTGAGCAATGTCCGAACCACTATGCGTTGCCAGTTGCTAGCTGCGTACTAATTGATACCCAATTACTTGTATTTTTTCTCCCCTTATTATTTTGTGTTACGTTTAAGCATTTCACAGTCATTTTGCTGCGTAGCAAAGCCCTTGCTATACCTTATATGATATACCATGCATGTATTTTTATAATTTATGCCATTTGTTTTGTACAGTATGCACTTGTATTTTGTATTTATGACCCCCGTATGTAAAGGCCCACCACATCCCTGGGTTCTGGACATGTTCCACTATAGCAACACTCTCATTGTGTAAGATTCCCCTTCAGTCATGATACACGATTTTGTGAGTTAGCGATTCCGGAATCCTATTATGCGCCATGTTTGTACCCAGAGCAGACTGGTATGTTTAGAAGAAAGTGAAGGACCCGAGTTATAGAAGTTACTCAGTAGAGAAGAGTTGAATGCGCTCCTGAAGTTGAGAAGTGCGCTACCCTCTCGCTGCAGAGCTGTAAGCGAAATACATTTTTTGATAGGATAAAACCAAAGAAGTTTCGCCCAAATAAGTGAAGAATTGTAGTTCGCACATTTAAGAGTTCACCCAGACGAATACAAGTTTCGTTATTGTTCACCCTACTTCTTACGAAGTAATTTAATGATGAAGTGAAGATGTTAGAAGCTAGTACGGAAATCGACACTGCTACCATTTGGCTACAGTGCTCCACCGTGGGTTTAGGAAGTGAGGGATACCCGTTCGTTTATTCAAACAAATACACTCTTGATATAATAATATCAAAGCACCCGCTGAAATAAGCACTAGACTGTTGATGATTAGCACCCATGACGTGACGTCATCACCCAATTGCAGTAATGCGTTATCTTGTCGGAAATATAGTTAGCAAGAGACTTCACCCTAATGAATAAAAGTTTTTAATGTACAATGTCACAGTAGTTCGCGCCTCCCTTTTCTCGTAGCTCACTCTGTTACTTCATGGATTTTGGGAATTTTGTAGTAGTTAACACACACGAGAGGAAATCGCCCCTATGGAGAAAGAGCACAGTTCCCTCCTCGCCCATGCATTGCACTGGGTTACTACCATTGCTCCGAGTCGCTCGTCTATTCGTTTCAACCTCAACCATTACTTTGTACCTTCCTCCTCCGGGGCCGTGTGCCTTACACGGTACGGTTAGTGCCCGCAGAGTGCCCAGCTGATCGGGTTATTCTTTCAGTTTTCGCTTTCGTAAATTGATCGCCTATCTATCTCTTTCATCTATGCATCATTGGCACATCACGACAAGGCTCGCCTTCATCTGCACCGTGGTCGGTAGCCAATGCTACTCAGACATATTGCCTCCGCAATAGAGGGAGGGGGAAGCAAAAACCCTACGACTAGTGGATGTATCACTGCTGAATCAATCTTATTCTCAAACCCGTTACCTGAACTTGTTCCCGATTATATCCAATTCCTTATTCTTTAACGTGAGCACCCTTCCGGTTCGCCACGAGTGAGCCGCTCGACACAGATGGCCAATATGTCGAGCTACACTGGCGTTGCGATCGCAGATGGCTATCCACGAATATACCAGAAAAAAAACCCCGAGTAGACCGCAACATAATTTTCTCATTGGTCAAATCCCTTTTCCACCTAAGCCACAATATCCATTACTAAAGCTTTCGATTCAGCAAATCTCTTATGAAACCACTAAATACTGCGAATTCCACCTACGCATCGATTGCAGGCATGCATTAATGTTGCCCCAAATTTTTGCACTCGTGCTGATCAGGATGACGAGTAAGCCATTTTCCAGCACGACCATACCTCCCTCCTTCCCCCACTACCCAGTTGCTACTAACCTATACCCCCGCAGTTCTTTGGAATCGCCAGTTTAGATTGCCCCGTGTCATAGTGCCCACGAGTCTGTTAACCATCCACTTTTCACCTGCCACTACAACCTCAGGTAATTATTTACTACTTTTTCATCCACTGTAACACTTCCCTTTCGTAACATAACTACCAGCTGGAGCTAACAAGTTTAATTCATGCTTACAGGTACTCAAGCCTGACCACCTGCACTCTGTACTACCACCTGCCGCCACAACGCCCATTATTAGTACACTACTGGCCATTAAAATTGCTACACCAAGAAGAAATGCAGATAACGAACGGGTATTCATTGGACAAATATTTTACACTAGAACTGACATGTGATTACATTTTCACGCAATTTGGGTGCATCGATCCTGAGAAATCAGTACCCAGAACCACCACCTCTGGCCGTAATAACGGCCTTGATACGCCTGGCATTGAGTCAAACAGAGCTTGGATGGCGTGTACAGGTACAGCTGCCCATGCAGCTTCAACACCATACCACAGTTCATCAAGAGTAGGGACTGGCTCGGCCACCATTGACCAGACGTTTTCAGTTGGTGAGAGATCTGGAGAATATGCTGGCCAGGGCACCACTCGAACATTTCCTGTATCCAGAAACGCCCATACAGGACGTGCAACACGCGGTCGTGCATTATCCTGCTGAAATGTAGGGTTTCGCAGGGATCGAATGAAGGGTAGAGCCACGCGTCGTAACAAATCTGAATTGTAACGTCCACTGTTCAAAGTGCCGTCAATGCGAATAAGAGGTGACCGAGACGTGTAACCAACGGCCCTCCATACCATCACGCCGGGTGATACACCAGTATGGCGATGACGAATATACGCTTCCAATGTGCGTTCACCGCGATGTCGCCAAACACGTATGCAACCATCATGATGCTGTAAACAGAACCTGGATTCATCCGAAAAAATGCCGTTTTGCCATTCGTGCACCCAGGTTCGTCGTTGAGTACACCATCGCAGGCGATCCTGTCTGTGATGCAGCGTCAAGGGTAGCCGCAGCCACGGTCTCCGAGCTCATAGTCCATGCTGCTGCAAACTTCGTCGAACTGTTCGTGCAGATGGTCGTTGTCCTGCAAACGTCCCATCTGTTGACTCAGGGATCGAGACGCAGCTGCACGATCCGTTACAACCATGCGAATAAGATGCCTGTCATCTCGACTGCTAGTGATACGAGACCGTTGAGATCCAGCACGGCGTTCCATATTACCCTTCTGAACCCACCGATTCCATATTCTGCTAACAGTCATTGGATCTCGACCAACGCGAGCAGCAATGTCGCGATATGATAAACCGCAGTCGCAATAGGCTACAATCCGACCTTTATCAAATACGGAAACGAGATGGTACACATTTCTCCTCATTACACGAGGCATCACAACAACGTTTCACCAGGCAACGACGGTCAACTGCTGTTTGTGTATGAGAAATCGATTCGAAACTTTCTTCATGTCAGCACGTGTAGGTGTCGCCACCGGCGCCAACCTTGTGTGAATGCTCTGAAAAGCTAATCATTTGCATACCACAACATCTTCTGCCTGTCGGTTAAATTTCGCGTCTGTAGCACGTCATCTTCGTGGTGTAGCAATTTTAATGGCCAGTAGTGTTTTTTATACACCGTACCCCACCCAGTAACAGCCACTATCGTCTGTTACGACTACCGTCGAGCAATCCAGCCCTATCGTGTGCTACTCAACTGAAGTGGTTTATTATTTAATAACTCTCACTGCAATATCACTACCCTCACAGAGGAAGTGTTCGCACACTTGTGTTACGCCCATATCGTGCGACTCCCCCTCTCGTGTTGTACTTACCAAAGCAGCCGATGGTGCTACCGTCGCCTGACAATTGGGCATCTCTCCTCAGTCACATTCCCAGCTAATCCAATCTTTAACCAAGCTGGTAAACAGTCAGGGCAGATCACGCTAGACCGTGCCACCGTGCATATCACGGACTGGCAAACTACCAGTATCTCAATCGTATAGTTATTCCCAGTTCTGTATGTTCCCCTTTAATAATTATCCTTATTGGTTTATCGCTATAGTAGCTTTAAGAGAAGAACTATTTGCGCGGCTTCGATCACCCCTTCCTGCTGTCTCTGAACAGCAGCCTCCAGGGAAAAATCGCGCTTAAGTTTTGTAATGGGAGCAGGAATGTATCTTGTTGCCCCATACTGTAGTAGTCAAGTAGAAACTAGCCATGGTCTGAGTACCATGTGGGTAGAAAAGGAGTATTAAATAAATAAAATACTCCAAAAGAAAATGCATGGCGCTCCTTTAGGTGTAAGCAACAAAGTGAATCACCGTGCGAAGTGATGCAAAAGTGTTAATCCCCTTACCCCCTCGTGATACGTACTTCGTGCCTTCCGGAACGCCCCACTTAACGCGCTCCAGCAGAAGTTGCAGTGCGCCACAGCGCGCCGCTGCCCGCCGCCGCCAGCGACCTTCCCCGCTTGCAGCGCCTCACATCAGCGCCGTACCATCTACATTTATACTCCGCAAGCCACCAAACAGTGCGTGGCGGAGGGTACTTTACGTGCCACTGTCATTACATCCCTTTCCTGTTCCAGTCGCGTATGGTTCGCGGGTAGAACGACTGCCGGAAAGCCTCCGTGCTCGCTCGAATCTCTCTAATTTTACATTCGTGATCTCCTCGGGAGGTATAAGTAGGAGGAAGGAAAATATTCGATACCTCATCCAGAAACGCATCCTCTCGAAACCTGGACAGCAAGGTACATCGCGATGCAGAGCGCCTCTCTTGCAGAGTATGCCACTTGAGTTTGTTAAACATCTCCGTAACGCTATAACGCTTACCAAATAACCCTGTGACGAAACTCGCCGCTCTTCTTTGGATCTTCTCTATCTCTTCTGTCAACCCGACCTGGTACGGATCCCACACTGATGAGCAATACTCAAGTATAGGTCGAACGAGTGTTTTGTAAGCCACCTTCTTTGTTGATGGACTACATGTTCTAAGGACTCTTCCAATGAATCTCAACCTGGTACCCGCCTTACCAACAATTAATTTTATATGATCATCACACTTCAAATCGTTCCGTACGCATACTCCCAGATATTTTTCAGAAGTGACTGCTACCAGTGTTTGTTCCGCTATCATATAATCATACAATAAATGATCCTTCTTTCTATGTATTCACGATACATTATATTTATATATGTTAAGGGTTAGTTGACACTCCCTGCACCAAGTGCCTACCCGCTGCACATCTTCCTGCATTTCTCTGCAATTTTCTAATGCTGCAACTTCTCTGTATACTACAGCATCATCCGCGAAAAGCCGCATGGAGCTTCCAACACTACCTACTAGGTCATTTATATATATTGTGAAGAGCAATGATCCCACAACACTCCCCTGTGGCACGCCAGAGGTTACTTTAACGTCTGTAGACGTCTCTCCATTGAGAACAACATACTGTGTTCTGTTTTCTAAAAACTCTTCAGTCCAGCCACACAGCTGGTCTGATATTCCGTAGGCTCTTACTTTGTTTATCAGCTTACTTTGTTTATCTGCCGTCGTCCAAATTTTGTCAAGCAAGATTACATTACAAAAAAATATTGTCACTCTTTCAAAACTTTTGTTAAGCAAAAATGCAAATTTAAAAAAATCAAATATGTTTTGCCAAAATTATGTAAGGCCGTACTTCGCAGGAGCCCCATAGTAACTGTCAATTTGCCTCCCCATGCTTCACTCCTGCTGAGGGGAGAAGGGTGTACAGTGAGGGCCGTTACTGAATGGATTTAATGTTGTGGTTGGCAGGACAGCCAACACCGTGTTACTAGAGGAGGCCGAAAGGTACACGATTTAGCTCACGCAGGCTGGCGTGAGATCTGGAACAGGACAAGGAAATTAGAATTTAGAAAAAACGGACGTAGCTAGTGGAATACTTAACTTTAATTCATTAATGGTGAACGTCGCTCTTGACATTACATGATTCACAGTATCAATAGTAACTGATAATGGCGCCTTGCTAGGTCGTAGCAAATGACGTAGCTGATTGCTAAGCTAAACTATCGTCTCGGCAAATGAGAGCTTATTTTGTCAGTGAACCATCGCTAGAAAAGTCGGTTGTACAACTGGGGCGAGTGCTAGGAAGTCTCTCTAGACCTGCCGTGTGGCGGCGCTAGGTCTGCAATGACTGATAGTGGCGACACGCGGGTCCGACGTATACTACCGGACCGCGGCCGATTTAAAGGCTACCACCTAGCAACTGCGATGTCTGGCGGTGACACCACATTCCTCCCCCGCAAATCGGCGTACGGTTGTGACATAAGGCTGCCGCCCGCCGTGGGGAGGACCCCATGCTGACGTATGCGACGAGGTGGGGAGCCAAACAACAGGCGAGGCTGTGCCACCCGCACCATGCCATTCGGACCGCTGGGAGCTAGGAAACGTCTGAAAAGCTGCTCCAGGGTACAGGACAACTGGTCCCGGGAAGCGATCGGCGCCGCGTGACCCAGGGAGACGCCCGTCGGTTGCAGCGACGCGTCCACTGCGGGCGTCGCCGGCGGGAGAGCAGGCGGCGGTGGCGGTGGCGGCGGTGCGTCGCCATGGGGCAAAATGGAAGGCAGCGTCGGTAACACCTGGGGCTGAGGCGAGCCAGTAGATGGGTCCCCGGGGCGCTGACCGGACGGCACCGTCGCTGAAAGCAGACGTCGAGCGGCAGATCCCGTGCGACGACAGAGGCGCAGCTGATTGAGATGCCGACGCACCTCACCAGAGGCCCCCAAAACCAGATACATAGCGCTGCCGAGGCAGCGAAGAATGTGCCCTTCGAGCCAACGCCGTGAACCTCGGTAGTGGCGATAATAGACAACGTCGCCTGGAGCAAAAGCAGGTGTCTGCCGTTGAACAGGAACCTGATGCGGCGTATCTAGCAAAGACATCAAGGTTCGATGATGACGACCGTGGAGCAACTCAGCCGGCGAGCGACCATCTAGGGGCTGAGAGCGATACGAGGACAAAAAGAGCAATAACGCGTCCTCCCGAGAATGCGACTCTTTCAACTTCAACATCTGTGACTTGAAAGTCCTGACCAATCGTTCAGCAGCACCGTTTGATTGTGGAGAAAACGGCGCGGACGTCAGATGTTGAATACCATTAGCCTTGCAGAGTGACTGAAATTCTGCGGACATGAATTGTGGGGCATTGTCGGAAGCAATAGTCTGTGGAAGACCTTCAATGCAAAAATAGCGGATAACGCTTGGATGGTGGCAGATGAAGTCGTGGAAGACATCCGGACAACAAAAGGAAAATTACTGAATGAATCTACCACAACCAACCATCGAGCATTCCAGAATGGACCAGCAAAATCGATGTGTAAGCGTTGCCAAGGGGAAGTGGCTTTTGGCCATGCAAAGAATTTCCGCGGTGGTGCTGATTGTTGTTCGCCACACACCATGCAAGAAGAGCACATATTCGTAGTCGCGGCATCGATTCCGAACCAAGTACAGTGCTGACGAGCAGTTGTTTCGTTCTCACTATACCCTAATGTCCTTGGTGGAGAAGCTGTAATACAGAGGACTGTAACGAACGTGGTACCACGACCCTGGACTGATCATTATCAGAATGCAACAGCAAAACACCACGTCGTACAAAAAGTCTCTCCTTGAGAGCAAAAAATCTGCGAACCGACGGGTCCCCGATCCGTGACGTTGACAAGGGCCATTGCGTAGCAACCAAACGCAGAACGGGAGCAAGGACACGACGCAAATCAATAGGAAACGATTCGACCACGTCATCGTTTTCCGCATCAATGAACATGCAAGCTAGTTCGGAGGAATCGAATGCCCTATCCTCAGCAACAGGTAAGCCGGACAACGCATCGGCGTTTCCGTGCTTAGCAGTGGACCGATACAAGATATCGTAGGGGTACTGCGAAAGGAAAATAGACCAGCGAATGAATTTCTGCGCTGTACGTGGAGGTACAGGCTTGGTCGGATGAAAACAGCGATGTCAAAGTTTTGTGGTCTGTGATTATGATAAAGTCACGACCATACAAGAAATCATGAAACTTTGTAACACCAAATACGAGAGCCAATGCTTCTTTCTCGATCTGCGAATAATTTCTTTGAGCAGACGAGAAAAATTTGGACGCAAAGGCGATAGGGTGATCGTGCGATCCATCTTTGTGCGCAAGCACAGCACCGATCCCGAAATTCGATGCATCCACCATCAACAAGAGGGGCTTCTGGGGATCGAATGGCGTAAGGCAAGTATTGGAAAGCAACGCCGATTTCAACTGGCGAAAGGCGCAGTCGCATTCCGTCGTCCAGACGAACGGAACACCTTTACAGCGTAAGCGATGAAGCGGAGCTGAAATGGAAGAGGCGTGTGTTATATAAAGGCTTCAAATTCTGCGGCGAAGGCAAGTCTTGTATGGCACGAAGATGCGTGGGACTGGGATGTATGCCTTGGGCATTGATTACATGTCCCAGGTATGGCAAATCACGAGCAAAAACACACATTTGTCGTTCCGCAAGCGAAGACCATTTTGTCGCAAGACCTGAAATAATGTTCTGAGATTGGCCAAATGTTCTTCTGTCTTTCCAGGGATCACAATATCGTCCAGATAATTTGCTGCAGTAGGGACTGAAGCACAAACAGTTTGTAGATATTGCTGAAATAATGCAGGGGCGGATGCACACCCGAATGGCAGGCGTTTAAATTGATACAACCCAAGTTGCGTGTTAACCACCAAAACGCGCTGGGATTCTTCGTCCACCGGTATTTGCAAGTACGCATCTGCGAGGTCCAACTTCGAAAAATATTTACCCGGGCACAGTTTGTCAAAAAGATCTTCCGGGCGGGGTAAAGAAAAAGTTGCAATCACTAGTTGTGGATTCACTGTTGCCTTGAAGTCCACGCAAAGTCTCAATTTTCCGGAAGGTTTTGGCAAAATTACTAAGGGTGATGCCCAGAGAGAAGCCTGCACACGTTTAATTATACCTTGTGATTCCAAATCGTGTAATTTTTTTGCGACCTCATCACGCAATGCATGGGGAACATTGCGTGATCTGAAAAATGTCGGGTGCGCGTTTACTTTCAGTTCCAAATGTGCTTTATAGTTCTTAGCGCAACCGAGGCCCGGTGCAAAAATGTCTGCAAATTCTTCACATAGACGAGAAACACTGTCTGAAGGCACAGTCTGATTCATTGATAGGACCTAATTTACTATAGACAAGTTAAACAACTGAAATAAATCGAAACCAAACAAGTTCACTGCAGAAGAAGAACGAAGGACGAAAAATGACACAAGTTTTGTTTGTCCTTTGTATGTTGCAAGAAGGCTGCACTGTCCTAACACAGGGATCGCTTGACCTGAATTGCTAGTTAACTTAACATTTGCGGCACGCAACGGAGGTGTGCCCAGCAGTTTGTAAGTGTCTTGATTGATCAGTGAAACTGCAGCTAGTGTATCGAGCTGGAATGGTGTCACTTTGCCGTTAATGTCCAAATGTACAAAAAGTTTATTGTCCTGCTGACGACAAGAGCGACTGTCTCGTGCAACGTGAACTGACACTGGTATATAATCACTTGCGACTTGACGGGAGTTCCGGCGATGTCGACGCACACTATTTTTGGGACGAACGCAGTCACTGTTAGAGAGAGTGGCACTGCGCGGAGTGGAATGAACTACATGAATTTCCATGGGCGAAGTTTCGCGAGCCTGAGTATCCTTGGTTCGATTCCGATTCCGGCTCGAAGCAAAGGGCCTGGAATGGTTTTGAGCTTCCGATCTGAGCTTTTTCTGGCAAACACTCTGAACATGTCCTTTTTTATTACAATAAAAGCAAATAGCTTGGCGTGACTGGCAATTCTCACGCGAATGTTTAGTAGCACACCGCGGGCATGATTTAATCACTGCAATTGCGTGCTGGCGCGGAACACGTGGCTGAGAGCCTGGCGGCAGCGGCGCGGCCGGGCGCGACGGCTGTTTACTGCTCCGTGCAGCTCGCCCGGCGGGCCGGTTAACCTGACACACTGCTGGCGAAGTTTCAAATGAATCCTGAGCAAAGTCAAGTGTGTCCTGCCGATCCAATATGTCCATCACTTGTTGAAGGGAGGGATTTACTAGTTTCAAAATCTGTTCCCTTATACGAACATCAGAAACGTTCTGTGCAATTGCATCACGTACCATAGTATCTGAATAAGGGGGTCCACATTGACACTCAAAAGCACAATCCCTAGTAAGGCCTTGCAAGGTTGCAACCCACTCCCGATTAGTCTGAGCTACCGTACGTTTTGTACGAAAGAAGGTATACCTTTTCGCAACTACATTGACTGATTCTTTGAAATATGCATCTAATGCAGACAAAATTTCTTCGTAGGACAGAGTTGCTACGTCGCGTCGGGGAAATAATTTGACTATCATACGGTACGTTTTCACCCCGCCTGAAGATAATAAAAAAGGCTGCCCCTCGTTACCTTGAATTCTGTAGGCGGCGAGATGGAATCCAAATTGGCGTGACCACTCCGTCCAGCTTTCTAGTGCAGCATCAAAAGGTCGAAAAGTGGGTGCAACAGCGTGTTGTGGTTGCGTTAGCGGTGGAGCGGCGGCTGCCGCATCGTTTTGCATTGCACGTTGACCGTGGACGAGCTGTCCAAGGGCATCCAGTAAGGCTTGCGTCTGCTGATTCTGTAAGCGATAAAATTCGGACAGTACATCTGGAGATTGTGGCGAAGCCATTAAACAAGTAAATCAGGGCAGTTTAGAGAAGAACGCGGTTTTGCCTCGTCGCCAATGTTGTGGTTGGCAGGAAAGCCAACAGCGTGTTACTAGAGGAGGCCGAAAGGCACGCGACTTAGCTCACGCAGGCTGGCGTGAGGTCTGGAACAGGACAAGGAAATTACAATTTAGAAAAACGGACGTAGCTGGTGGAATACTTAACTTTAATCCATTAATGCTGAACGTCGCTCTTGACATTACATGATTCACAGTATCAATAGTAACTGATAATGGCGCCTTGCTAGGTCGTAGCAAATGACGTAGCTGAAGACTATGCTAAACTATCGTCTCGGTAAATGAGAGCGTATTTTGTCAGTAAACCATCGCTAGCAAAGTCGGTTGTACAACTGGGGCGAGTGCTAGGAAGTCTCTCTAGACCTGCCGTGTGGCGGCGCTAGGTCTGCAATGACTGATAGTGGCGACACGCGGGTCCGACGTATACTACCGGACAGCGGCCGATTTAAAGGCTACCACCTAGCAAGTGTGGCGGTGGCGGTGACACCACATTTAATATTATAAAAATTTGATGTTTTATTTTTCACTAGATGTTCACCAGTGCCTTCTGCCTGGCGGCTAGTTTCAGCGTGTAAGTCACGTTGCATGAAACCGGACAGAACCATTTTGAAGTTCACGTGTGGAGCCATCAGCAGCTAAACTCAGGTGTTGCTGTCGAGGTAACGCTACCGAACCTAGGGTCTACAACTTGGTTGTCCAATACGGTGGGTTGGAGGTGGTCACGTGGGGGTGGAGCTGCGGCCAGCTGCCGGGAGCGGACACGTCGTCCGCTCTCTTCTGCCGGCAGCTTCCGATCCGACTAGACTCTCCTCAAAAATGGTTCAAATGGCTCTGAGCACTATGAGACTTAACATCTAAGGTCATCAGTCCCCTAGAACGTAGAACTACTTAAACCTAACCAACCTAAGGACATCACACACATTCATGCCCGAGGCAGGACTCGAACCTGCGACCGTAACAGTCGCGCGATTCCGGATCGAAGCGCCTAGAACCGCTCGGCCACCAAGGCCGCCACGCTCTCCTCTCCTGCTCTCTTGGGTAACAGCCCATTCAGTTTCAGCAGCTTCTCTAGGCCCGCCTTTTTTGCTGCAGTAAATCACCATGGCCTTATAAAATGTTTAACTTCTTCACCTCAACGGGTGCCCACTATTTTTCCTTCCTCGCCAATCTTGACACTTTAACATACGCGAAAAATTAAACAAGTACTGGTCTAAATTTTCTCGGCACTTTGACTCCTTTAGGTGCCTTGATATTTGCCAGCGAGACAGTCAGGCTTCTAGAGCTGTACAGCTGTTCTATGCATTCTTAAATTTACTATCGCTACAACTTTCTACATTCCTAACTCTAGCAAAAACCTCTGCGAATATATTGCAACTCTCTTGCATTACATGCTGGTTTTGAAATGTGGTCTGCTAATTCTGGACAGACAGTCATCAGGGTGTACAACATAGAATACCTCAGAGATAGAGTCTACAGTAGACTTGTTGGCATTGGTGTTTCGTAGTTCTTGTAACAGACTTCCACTTTAAATACTTAAACTATAGACATACAGAGCACAGATTTATATCAAATTATGTCTCTTGAATACCTGAACTGTGTGTGTATTTTACACAAGTGAACCACATTTACTTCAGTTCTCTAGAAGATACTGGTTCAGGTCTCAAGTTAATCGAAGTATTTTTATATGGGTAACATAGACACTGGAGTGTGTTTTAGCATATTAATATAATGAAAATGTTCACCAGCATCAAATGCTGTTTGTTAATGGTGATTATTCATACCAGTAACAAAAATCATCGGTAAAAATTGTGATGACAACACTTTCAGTAGCGTTATCTTCAAGACACATACTTTAAATTTCATGCTACTAGAAATCCAGTTATAATATTTTCTGCGTCATGGATACCCTTGGGATATAGGGTTGTAGGTGGGAGTTTTTTTGTATTCACTGTGGTACTTTGCACACCAAAAATAAGCATACTAATGGAGGAAACTTAGAGGATTATATTTATTAAAGTACCGTCCCCAATGTCTATTACAAATGTGATAACCGTCCACTGTGGCCGAGCGGTTCTAGGTGCTTCATTCCGGAACCGCGCGACTGCTGCGGTCGCAGGTTCGAATCCTGCCTTGGGCATGGATGTGTGAGACGTCCTTGGGTTATCTAGGCTTAAGCAGGTCTAAGTCTAGGGGACTGATGACCTCAGATGTTAAGTTCCATAGTGCTTAGAGTCATTTGAACCATTTGGAAAATGCGAGATGCGACCCCCAAGCGAACAGCACAGCCCAACCGCCGTAAATGTGTGGAAGTATGTGATAATATTTTCCTAGCGTGGAGAGTCATCATAACGTATCGATGATTTTGGTATCGTTTTAAATAGAGCTAGCAAGGGGAGGCCTCAGACACGGCCAACCGATTCGGCTCAACTTTGGCAGGTCGCTTGTGTACAACCTAAAACGAAGGAACCTAAGACATTTTGGGTCAACACCCCCGCGTTTTTGAGAAAATCATCCCTAAAGGTTATGACTAGCAATCGACTCAAAATTTGCGGGATCGATAGATAACTGTAAAGAGAGCATTTTTCATCATCAGGTACGGGGTCCGAAAACGAGGTAAGAAACTTTTACAACTGTTGCTTCTGTATCCACATGGTGAATGCTTTACGACGACAGCACCGATAGCGCAACGGCCAAGGTAATTGGCTGGGAAGCACAGATCCCGCGTTCGAATCTCGAAGAAAGCTAGAGGATGTTCTTCCTTTCGTTTGTATTTTTCCATATCGCAATTGATAGGGATAGGAGGCTTAATAAGGTAAGTAAATCAATAAGAAATGATAATAATAAGGTAGGCAAATAAATTTGTCAAACCTCTTGGGATAGTAAACAACTAAAATGTAACCCAGATCACTTTACAATGGCTCTTCCAGTCACTGTTACGTGTCCTCATTTTTCTTCGAACAACTAGATGGATGGTACTTGTCATATATAACCATTCGAAGCAAAGATACTCACGGCACCAAGAACATCTAATGAATGCAATCTTGCGACAGCTACACTGTTCCTGCCGAAGAGTCGGCGGAAAACAAACTTGGTTTACATTTAAAAATATGTCTTTTTCGGGAATTAATTTTGATGCGTACCACGCATACGATATTATTGCCTGAAAAATCTGTGCTAGAAGTTGGTTATGAATTATGCTGTGAATAGTTATTGCATCCGTGCGGTTGTGAAATTCCCGCTGGGTTTCCAGAAGCACACTGCAATTCTGAAGACTGGAAATAAAGTTTTTAACTTGGCGATAGAAATAAACATCACACGGCTGGCATATAGGTGTGCAGATTGGCGGTATTACTTTTACTGCGCACTTCGGCTGACCCTCGTCATCTATAAACATTGTCTCATATATTGTAGTATTAATTTTTCCACTCCAGGAAACCAACATTAGACAAAACTTGTTATCAGAAAAGTATGGTTTTAAAACATTGCCTAGAAATGTTCTGTAAATCGCATTCGTCAGTTTCCCGGATTTGGAGCAGATAATGTAAATATTTTTCAACTAGTCGGTTAAACGATTGACCTATTCTATAACCCGAGGACCAAATGTAAGATTCGTTTCTTGTAAACACAGGAAAACTTTAAGCAACCATTTTCCAGAGGATGTGATGGCATATTGCATCGTGTACGAATGTGTTAGTTAGTTTTTACTACCAACCGCGACAAGGGTTCGTTTTTCTCCCTTATGCTATAAAGTGCGTCGAATGTTCACCCGATACTTGCATCCTGTTTGATCGGTGTTGATCACGTAATCACGATTAAAACCTGTCTTAAGTGAATCCGTTTGCGTGCTGTAAAGAGCCGCCACTTTCTGTATATCTTCTATATTTTGTACCTCCTTATGAGAGACGTATTAAGTGACGTGCCGTTGACGAATTTTATACTCCGATTTGAAATTTCTTGCCGAAGATAATGATGCAGCAAACGTAAAATCCTTGTTGGCTGTATTTTGAAGCGCTGCACCTGCAGCCCACTCATGAAGTATTCTCGTTCAAACGTTCTCGTAACGACAACGAGATTCGACAAATCGGTCGTATGTCCACTTATTTATCGCCTGGTATTTGTCGTATCTTGTCCCTCCTTTAACGATATCACTTTCCCACAATTTCAAGTCCTTCTTGCTTTTCAGGGCTGTTGTTCGTCCATTCTTTTGAAGTGTTTGTAAGTTCGAATTTGGATGATTCCTGGCTAGCGCTACCGCCTTTACTTTTACTTCAAGGGGTATAGCACCGTAGTTCAATCGTTTAGTAACCGGTTCATAATACACATTGGGGACAGTTGAAGCACACATTCTCAGTGACGTGGAGATTTTCAAAGTGTTATGACCATTTTGCGATTCACTAATCGGGATATCTTCCAATATCTTCCATTGAATCACCTACTGCTTCGTCTTTTTGATATAGTACTTCAGTATCAACAAAAGTCATTTTGTTCGTCAGCTCCAAAAATCACTCGACGATAGCCGCTCCTATCAATCTGGAACGCCGAGAAACAGAACTGCCTGCTTCCAGTAGTGCATTGATAATGCATCTGTCTTGCAACACTTTTACAAACCATAACACAGCGTTGGTAACTTCCCGCTTGCCATCGTCTGTGCCAGGCTCCCAACTATATGTTACAGCGCTTGTCGAAGGGTGTACACCTTCCATTAATCAGATTATGCACCTGAAAGATATGACACAACAAACAGTAACTATTTAGTTCGGCATAAACAGACGAGCTAATTACCACAAACTACACACAGTACTCGTCATATGTTATTTACGGAAGAACACTGTGTTTATTCACAAAACGTATTTCACTTGGTGCATTAACGATAGAAAAATTACTCAATGTATCCGCGAGTTTCGCAGCAGCCCCCTAGCAGTCCCCTAGAACTTAGAACTACTTAATCCTAACTAACCTAAGGACATCACACACATCCATGCCCGAGGCAGGATTCGAACCTGCGACCGTAGCAGACAACTCTTTCCCATTGATTTCTATAAGGCTCGTGCTAGACACCTTCACTCTTCGAGGTTCACAACTACGATATGACGAAGAGGCAACCGGGACAACATAACTCTCCCTGCGTGCATTCTGTCGAGTGCCTCGCTTTAAAAAAGAGTCACTCGGTTGGCTATCTGTGATTCCTCGTGAGGAACTCGCAGCACTCTTACTCGGAGTTGTTTTCATGTGAGAAGGCTTAAAAGTTTAATACTTTACTAACTCACCATATTTGGGAAATCAGTTTGCCTACCTTATTATTACCATTCCGTATTAATTTACTTACCTTATTAACCCTCCTATCCCTATGAATTGAGATACTGAAAAATACAAACGAAAAGAATAACATCCACTAGGTTTCTTCGAGATTCGAACCCGGGTTCTCCGATTCCCAGCAAGTTACCTTTTATTTTATATATATATAGTTCGTTGCGTTTGGTCCGGGCGGAGGTCACAAGACATCCGTTCAAGTTGATTGTTGATTTTTTTACTCAGTTTTTTTATTACAGAGAGCAGAGAGCCCTCTGGCCGAAACCGATTCCCAGCCAGTTACCTTGGTCGTTGCGCTATCGGCGCTGTTGACGAAAAGCGTTTACCATGTGGGCACAGAAGCGGCAGTTGTAAAAGTTTCTTTCCCCGATTTCAGGAAAAGTCTGCGTTTTCAGACCCCATACCTGATGATGAAAAATGCTCTATTTACAATTAGCTATCGATCCCTTCAATTTTGAGTTGATTGCTCGTCGTAATCTTTAGGGGTGATTTTCTCAAAATTGCGGGGGTGTGGACCCAAGATATCTCAGAGTTCTTCGTTTTAGGTTGTACACAAGCGACCTGCCAAATTTGAGCCGAATCGGTTGGCCGTGTCTGAGGCCTTCCCCTTGTAAGACGCGTATTTTGACACAATAATTTGCAAAATCCGTACTTTGGTCCTCAACTCTTACCTTATCCTGCGAATATGCACGCTCTGTAGCAGTAAACGTCGCAGGGAACATTGCTTTATCCGAGTACCCACAAACATGATTTTGTGAAATCGATTTCCACATTAAATAATCACAGTTGTAGATAGACAATAATATTTCTGCATGAGACTCCTACTTGCCAAACATAGTTTTGTCTATTATTTGCGTCGGTATCAAAGATTTTTGAGTAAAAACTCCCAAAATGCCAACACCTTTGATCATAGCCTCTTGTGAATGTAACTGCAATCCAGTTACACTATTTTCGGATTGTGCTGTAACGTGGATACCCTAGGGATAGGGGAGATGTGATAATTTTTGTATGCATAGTGCTACTCAACACATGAAAAGGCACTACAATGGAGGAAAATTATTATAACGTTGCCAATGTTCACTTTATAGTAAAAGTTCTGCTGCTTATTTTCGAAAATAATAATGCATGACGGCAAAATATTAACCATAAAAAACCATAGGACCACGACAGGAGCTCACAGGCTGGCAGACAGAGCAATGGAGAAACCTCATCAATTCCGCAGTGGCAGGCCTAACCTTCCATATAGTAGCGATGATATATTGACAACAACCCAGCTGACAACATCTCCGGTCTCCTATTTCTCCAATGTGCATGTGTTCATATCAGTATATTTCCCACAGCTGATAGTGCCGATAAAACAACCGAAAACATTGTTACAAATAAGATAAATGATTTAAGAAATAGACATGCGCTGAGCAATAGTATTAAGTGCCTGTGTAAGTCATATGGATAAAATTGCAGTTTTCCATGTTGCCCACAGAGTCCCTTTATCCTCTATCAGCGAACTTTTCGTGATTTGAAATGTGGTAGATGATCGATGTGCATCCCTTTTCGTTTATGGAACCATACCACTTTGGGTTGCATCCAGATATTTTAAAATTCCAAATACAGATGCTTTGCAACTCACAACTATTGGGAGAGAACACCACGGAGCTCAGAATCGTAATAAATAATATTACCGTTTTCTCACGCACGTGGGACTAGTAGGATTACGACAATTGCGTCTGTCGCCATTTCTTTCTAGAATGCACCGTCTTTAAACTACTAAAGCATACTTATCAGTCCACCTAATTTTCAACGTTCTTCTGTGGCACCATATCTCAAATGCTCCTATCCTCTTCTATTCCGGTTTTCCCACAGACCATGTCTAATTGTCATACTATGCTGTGCTCCAAAAGTACATTCTAAGATATGTATTCCTCAGTTTAAGATGTTTGTTTGATATTAGTAAACTTCTCTTGGCCAGGAATGACCTTTTTGCCAGTACTAGTTCTGCTTTTTATGTCCTCCTTGCTCCGCCCGTCAAGGTTTATTTTGCTCCCTACGTAGCAGATATTCGTATCTTCATCTACTTCGTGATCAGCAGTTATGATGTTAAGTTTCTCGATGCTCTCATTTCCGCTACTCCCCATCACTTTCGTCTTTCTTCGATTTACTCCAATTCCATATACTCTACTCATTAGACTGTTCATTCCATTCAACATATCCTGTAACTCTTCTTCACTTACACTGAGGATACCATTGTCATCAGTGAATTTTAACACTGATATCCTTTCGCCTTGAATTTTAATCTCACTCTTGAACCTCTCTTTTATTTCCGTCATTGCTTCTTCGATGTACAGATTCAACAACAGGGACGAAAGACTAATTCCTTACACACTTTTTCATCCGTGCAGTTCGTTCTTGGTCTCACACATACTATTCCTTTTGGTTCTTGCACGTATCGTACATTATTCTTCTTCCCCTACAGTTTACCCTTGCACCATTCTACAACGTCGAACGCTTTTTATAAGTCGACAAATCTTATGAATGTGTCTTGATTTTCCTTCAGCCTTGCTTTCATTATCAACTGCAACGTCAGAACTGCCTCTCTGGTGCCTTTACCTTTAATAAAGTGTAACTGATCGTGATCTAACATATCCTCAATTTGCTTTTCCATTCTTCTGTAAATTATTCTTCTCAGCAGCTTGCATACATGAGATGTGAAGCTGATTGTGCGATAATTCTCGCACTTGTCGGTTCTTGTAATCTTGGGAATCGTGAGGATGCTATTTTTTCCGAAAGTCTACCGTCTGATACATTCTACATACCAACGGGAATAATTGTTCTGTTGCCATTTCCCCCAATGATTTTAGAAATTCCGACTGAATGTTATGTATTAATTCTGCCTTATTTGATTTTAAGGTTTCAAATCTCTTCTAAATTCTGATCCTGATGCTCTTACGTATGGACTCCTGTCTCTTCTTCTGTCACGTCATCAGTTAAGTCCTCCCCCTCATAGAGACGTTCAGTGTACTCTTTCCACCTATCCGCTCTCTCTTTTGCATTGAACAATGAAATTCCTGTTGCATTCTTAATGTTACCACCCTTGTTTTAATTTCACCAAAGTTTTTCTTGACTTTCCTATATGCTGAGACAGTCCTTCAGACAGTCATTTCTTTTTCGATTTCTTCACATTTTTCATGTAGCCATTTCGCCTTATCTTCCCTGCGCTTCCTATTTACTTCATTCCTAAGTGACTTGTATTTCTATATTCCTGAATTTCATTAAACATTTTTGTACTTCCTTCCTTCATCGGTTAACTAAAGTATTTGTCAATGGTTTCGTCGGCCGGGGTGGCCAAGCGTTTCTAGGCGCTACAGTCTGGAAACACGCGACCACTACGGTCGCAGGCTCGAATCCTGCCTCGGACATAGATGTGTGTGATGTCCTTAGGTTTGTTAGGTTTAAGTAGTTCTAAGTTCTAGGGGACTGATGACCTCAGAAGTTAAGTCCCATAGTGCTCAGAGCCATCAATGGTTTCTTTGCAGTTACCCTCTTCGTTCCTCCGTTTTTCTCTCCCATTCATGTGACCGCCAGTTTTCAGAAATGTCCATTCCTCTTCAACAGAGCTGCCTACTGAGCTATTCTTTATCGCAGTATCTATGGCCTCAGAGAACTTCAAGTGTATCTTTCATTCCTTAGTATTTCCGTATCCCTCTTTGCACATTCATTTTTCCTGACTAGTCTCTTAAGCTTGAGCTACTCTTGATCACTACCAATTTGAGTTCTGCCCATAGGCAAGCCTTAGAATTCAATATCTGACTTCGGAATATCTGACTGCCCATGATGTAATGTAATTGAAAATTTCCTGTATTTCCCGGCCTCTTCCAAGTACCGCGGCCACTGCCGCCGGGACGGTCGTTGTGGCCGAGCGGTTCTAGGCGCTACAGTCTGGAACCGCGCGACCGCTACGGTCGCAGGTTCGAATCCTGCCTCGGGCATGGATGTTTTTGATGTCCTTAGGTTAGTTAGGTTTAAGTAGTTCTTAGTTCTAGGAGACTGATGACCTCAGAAGTTAAGTCCCATAGTGCTCAGAGCCATTTGAACCATTTGAACCTGCCGCCGGAGGTTCGACTGCTGCCTCGGGCATGGGTGTGTGTGTTGTTCTAGCATAAGTTAGTTTAAGTAGTGTTTAAGTGTTAGGGACCAATGACCTTAGCAGTTTGGCCCCTTATGAATTCATACACATTTCCATCACTTACAAGTACACCTTCTCCTCTTATTAGTTCTTGAGCAGAGTATTTGCTGTTACCCTCTGAAATTTATTGCGGAACTCTATTTGTCTTTGCCCTCTCTCATTCCTACCACAAAGCCCATGTTCTCCCGTAAGGCTTTGTTTCACTTCTCCCTCTACAACCTCATTCTAATCACCCACGGGTATTTTCATCTCCTTTTACGTAGTGAATTACCTGTTAACTATTCTCATACACTTTCTCCATCTCTTCATCTTCTGCTTGTGACGTTGGCGTATATACCTGAAGTACTGTTGTTTGTGTTGGTTTGCTGTCGGTTCTGATGAGAACAACTCTGTTCTCAGTAACTCGCTCTCTGTCCTAACTTCCTATTCCTAATGAATCCTAGTCCCGTTATACCATTTTCTGCTGCTGTTGATATTACCCTGTACTCCTCACACGAAAAATCCTTGTCCTCATTTCATTTCACTTCAGTGTCGCCCACTATATCTAGATTAAGCCGTAACATGTCCCTTTTCAGATTTCCTATCTTCTCTAGCACGTTTCAACTTCTGACATTCCACGACCCAACTCGTAGAAGGTTATCCTTTCGTTGGTTATTCAGTGTTTTTCTCACGGTCGCCCCCTCCCTTTACAGTCGCCGGCCGCGGAAGTCATGCGGTTCTAGGCGCTCAGTCCAGAACCGCGCGACTGCTACGCTCGCAGGTTCGAATCCTGCCTCGGACATGGATGTGTGTGATGTCCTTAGGTTAGTTAGGTTTAAGTAGTTCTAAGCTCTGGGGGACTGATGACCACAGATGTTAAGTCCCATAGTGCTCAGAGCCATTTTTGAACCATGGCGGTCCACTGACGGAGATTTGAATGAGGACTAGTCCAGAATCATTTGCCAATGGAGAGATCATCATGACACTTTTTTGACTGCAAGCTACACGTCCTTGGACACACGTTATGCAGTGATTTCCATTACCGTCTCTATCCTTGCGCTGTTGATCATAGCTGATTCTTGCGCCTTTTGAGCTCAGTTTGCCCCACATGGGCGAGAGAGTGCCCTGAAACTCTTTCCGCTCCTCCGTCCTCTTTTATAAGGCTGTTGACTGAATGAGGGTAGAATCCGGCCGCCAAAGCTGGCGATATTTATTCAAAATTCAAGCAGCGGCGCGGTTCGAATCCGGGACCAAGGATGCCTTTATTACTAATCAAAGACGGTGCCAACCCCCCCCCCCCTCTTTTTAATCCTTACAACTTGCTACCCCCAAAAATGAAACAGAATCGGAGACAATCCTATATGGCTTCCGTCACTTAAAAATGAAAAACAAACTCACGTCCAGTTGTTGCATGCAACAAATATTTGTTTATTTTCTCTTTTCTAATTAAAAACAAAAAACAAGACAAATAAGGCCACAAAAATGAAATAAACAATACTACTGAAAAGGGAGCAGAGAGTAAAATAAACCAGACGTAAATGTGTGGATTGCGTGGGGGGACAGTCAGCACAGTGGGACGAACAAATGACAAAGACGCTTTCCTTTGAATATCGGAAAGTCTCAAACCTCGAGAGAATGCGCACGTGAAGCTGCCTCGTAACGTTACCGAAATATGTGATACTTCATGAGCCACGAGGGATTAGTCGAGTGGTCTAGCGCACTGCAGTCATGGACTGTGCGCGTGGTCCCGGTGGAGGTTCGAGTTCTCCCTCGGGCATGGGTGTGTGTGTTTGTCCTCAGGATAATTTAAGTTAAGTAGTATGTAAGCTTAGGGACTGATGACCTTAGCAGCTAAGTCCCATAAGATTTCACACACATTTGAACATTTGATACTTCCATAAACAACGATTAGACAGCTGTGTCAGTGGGAAGGGCAAAGACCTGAGCGATGTAATGTGCTTTGCAGAAAACGTAGGTATCCAGCACCACAACTTTCTGACGCAGATCAATGAAAAGCCGTGCAGGATGGCTCCTTGTGTCTTCTCCTTAACCGACTTCTAATTAAGTGTAACAATTTGGAGTGGAGAACGGTGAATGATAACTCCCAAAGATTTATGTCTATCTACCATCGCGGCCCGCGAAATGGCTGCATTATCAAACCCCTTAATTTCGTCAATCGACATTTCCTTCGTTGATGCGGGCACCAGATGCAAGGCAAAAGACGTCCAACACAGGCTTCTAGCTCAGCAACGTTTCTTCGAAGAAGGGGCTCAGAACAAACAACGACATTGAAAGCGGACATCATTGAGAAAACAACACTACGGATGGTAGGGTAATAGGGGGTGTCAGTTGGCCATTGATAGCCGCCGAAGCTTGGATAACATAAACAAATTGTAGAAGACATTGCGCGCGTCAGTTGTGAACCAAACGTCTTTCAGTACGTGTAAAAGGATGCTATGGTTGACCCGGTCAGAATCCAGAAATGCCAGAGGACGAGGAACACAAGTAACAGTGACCACCGATACATATCACGAAATTCTGCTGCTGGAGTCACAACAGTACGACCAAGAATTCAACTTTGATGGTCAGCAACAACTTTCCCCAGCAACACAGACAGCCAGCTATTCACTGTCCTCCTCACAGTCTTATAATAAAAATTTAATAAGGTAATCGGACGAAAATTATCAGTTGCGGACTGAGCAGAACGACGCACATAAAACTCCTCAGGCAACGCATCCGACCTCGGTGACTTGCGAGAAGATTATCTCACAGTTAGGTCATAGATGATATCACATTGAAAACCATATTAGCAGGTGTAAGTATACTATGCAGTGCCTGAACAAGTAAATCGGATGACGTATCGACAGGGTGTACCCACATCATACAGCCCAAAACAGAATTGATGTAGAGCATGCAATACGTCTCTTTTTGCAGTCAGAACATTGTCGTCATCTGTCTTGAGAGGCGTCATACACACGTCTTCAATGAGTCTGGTGTCGAATTAGATGATATAAAGAAGAAAATTCATCCGATACCACCAAAAGTGGTTTGGGTTACATCCTTAACACATTCATCCAACGCTGCTTCAACAGTAACAATCGCGGCTTTACACACCTGACGTCTGCAGTCCGTAGCGAAGTCTGATGCGCACTTTCATAATGACGCAGGAGAGATTAGTAAAATTCTTACATCATCCAAAATTTCGGCTCTCTGCCTGCGCAAGAATCGTATCCACGTTTTTCTTAGTCTCGACTTTGCCAGATAAACCCACCATTCCAAAACAGAGGCGTATCGCGAATCACCTCATCGAGAGAGGGAACCTCCAAGTGCGCCACATTTAGCATCCAGGGCGATCGAAACAATTTCACCGATTGTCCCGTGTGATTTAAAGTATCAACCACAGCACTGTGATCGGTGAAGCTGATGGGGATGACATCGACAGCCAAAATCGTATACACATCCTATAAGATAAATAAACTCTGACAAGTATACTGCTAAAAATTGCAATAAAAAAGCTGTCTTTGACAAGAGTGGGATATTTATAGACCCAAACATCTTGAAGATTCCAGCAACGAACTAAATCTTGCAAATTCCCGACAGAAGATGAAACTGGGGAACTGATTTACAGGATGCAACATGCAGCTAAAACCACCACCTATCAAAAAATTCTGCAGACTTTTCGGTTACAAATATCGGACCTCTACCTTACAAAACCGCAAACGATCCAAAGTGCGTCCGGTACCAGACGGTGCATAGAGGAGATTCAAGGTCACATGAAGAAAAGTACGTCCTAATCCTCTGCCGTTATCAACAACTTCAATTCCTTCAGTAGAAATACCCTCCGTGAAAAACAAGGCAGTCCCCGTGGAACATTCAGGAGCCATATATTAAACACAGTGCAAGAACGAGGCAGAGGAAAGCTGTACTTCTTGTAGGCATACTACATTCGCATAGGAATCATAGATAAATTGATCGTATTAATATTCAAAGATAGAAATGTATAAGCCTATATTCTGTATCAACAAGAAACGAAGTTCGTGCTGCTGAGCAACTGAATTACATCACCAGTGAGTGTTAAGATCCATTGCTGAGTCCAGTGAGAGGGTGGCAGGCTCACACAACCGTCTCTGGAATCTTTATGTCTCTTCTTTTTAGAAGCCACCACCAGCTCAGGCTGAACGTGTTACTTACTTCGACTACGAGGCAACACAGCATTGGCAGTAGTGGACGTAGACGGTTCTTGAACGTTAACCAAAGTAGGTGACAAACAAGGAGTCGCAGAGGCCTGCTCTCTAGAATGGGATCCTTGCAATTCAGATCGAGAGGGGTCAGGATTTACAACTTCTGGGTCGATAGGTTGGATTTCGTGGCCACCAATCTCCACCATTTGAGTAACAACAGTTGGTCGTTCCGACGTCACCTGAATGAATAACACCAAGGGAATGGGTAATTTTAGTGACGCCGCAATTAGCTGATGTTGACTCACTGATATATCAGAAGGCTCAACGACTTATCCACCCTTGAGTGGTTCCGTGGGAGCTACCTCAACGGCGGTATGAATGCTAGGGGAAGCACAAGAGACATAAGTGGCTATTTTCGCAACATCGACTTCTCCAGGAATGCGGGACTCAGCACTCCAAGATACATCAACCGACAACGTTAGTTCAGGTAGGGGCGGGTGAGAAGTAGACGTATCCGACTCCTCAGCATCCTACGTACGACGTCTCCTACTTTGCACTGCGGACGCTGCCAGCTTGACAACAACAATTTCAGGTCCACGCAGCGATGGTAAAGACGGAAAGTCGGGAGCAGCCGGTGAAGCCGTGGCACCATCCTCTTGAGTAGTAGGAACGAGTTCGACGATGTTGAAATGAGGACTTCAATACAAATACCCGCCGTGGGCAATTAGATCTAAGGTGGTCCCTTTCATTGCAGAGAAGGCCTGTCCCAGGGTTGCCCACTATACGTTATATGAATTCGGTAACCACAGACCTGTAGATGGGAAGGAATTTTAAGTTGACTACCCTCTCCATTGGACGGATTCCGGTATAACATTGCAACCGGTGTTGAGTGGACCAGCGTTCACGTCATATACCCCTCACATCACCACAACGTGGCACCAAGCCCTTAAGTAAACTGCAATCAGTTTCCGGCTGGACACTGAACAGTCGGACACTGATATAATCTAGTTCCACGTAAGCAAAAAGCACTATACTTAAGAAGCATTCACGAAGCTTAAAGGGAAGTTGAGAACCATGACGCAAAAGCAACCTATTTACTTGTAGTAGATCCAAAAAAACTTTACAATAGAGACATACACGATTCCGTTTTTGGTAAAGCGTGAGCAACCGCGGAACCCATCTTGCTTTCTCATGTCTAAATGTTTATGCAAAATATCATGTAGCCGTTTATTAGAGATGCCCAAGCACTAGCAATCTCACGCACCTGAACTCTTCTGTCATCCATCACCACATCATGAATTTTATCAATGATTTCTGGAGTCGTAACCTCCACAGGGCGTCCAGAACGTTCAGCATCACTTGTGCCCATATGGCCTCTCCAAAAATTTTGAAACCACTTATAAACTGTTCTAATCGAAGGCGCAGAGTCACCGTAATGTTTATCGAGCTTCTATTTGGTCTCTTGAGGCGTTTTGCCTTTCATAAAGTAATATTTAATCACCACACGAAATTCTTTTTCGTCCATTTTTTGACAGTCACTCGACTTCCTTGATTCTCACGAATGCCAAACACAAATAAAGAGACCAAGCTGGCTAAAACTTGGTGTGCGTTCTTTCCAAAGATGCTATTAACTAAGTATGACTTCGATACGCTCCGTTGGTGCCATCTCTCGGACTTTGCACGGACTTTTCCAACACCCCTCGTACTGTAGGCTACGGCGTCGTCGTCATTTCTCACTCAGCTCTGAAGGGTGTGGTGGTGAGTGGTGGGATGTAATTGGCGCAGTCAAACACTGTTGACAACAAACATCTCCTTTATTACCTTCGGTACATACGCTATGTGATCAACAGTATCTGGACAACCGCAAAAAAAAAACATACGTTATTCATATTAGTTGCATTGTGCTGTCACCTACTGCCAGGTACTCCATATCAGCGACCTCAGTAGTCATTAGACATTGTGAAAGAGCAGAATGAGGCGCTCCACGGAACTCACGGACTTTGTGTGTTGCCAGCTGATTGGGTGCTATTTATGTCATACGTCTGTACGCGAGATTTCCACACTCCTGAACATCGTCAGATCCACTGTTTCCGATATAATAGTAAAGTGGAAACGTGAAGGGACACGTACAGCACAAAAGTGTACAGGCCGATGCTCGTCTGTTGACTGACAGAGATTGCCGATAGTTGAAGAGGATCGTAATGTGTAATAGGCAGACATCTATCCAGACTATCACACAGGAATTCCAAACTGCATCAGAATCCTCAGCAAGTACCATGACAGTTAGGTGGGAGGTGAGACAACGTGGATTTCACGGTCGAGCGGCTGCATATAAGCCACACATCACGCCGGTAAATGCCAAACGACGCCTATCTTGGTGTAAGGAGCGTAAACATTGGACAATTGATCAGTGTAAAAACGTTGTGTGGGGTGACGAATAACGTTCCACAATGTGGCGATCAGATGGCGGGGTGTCGGTATGGCGAATGCCCGGTGGACGTCATCTGCCAGCGTGTGAAGTGCCAACAGTAAAATTCGGTGGCATTGATGTTATGGTGTGATCGTGGTTTTCATGGAGGGCCTTGCATCCCTTGTTATTTTGCGTGGCACTATCACAGCACAGGCCGACATTGTTGTTTTAGGCACCTTCTTGCTTTCCACTGTTGAAGAGCAATTCGGGGATGGCGATTGCAACACGATCGAGCTCCTGTTCATATTGCACGGCCTATGTAGGAATAGTTACTCGACAATAACATAATGGACTGGCCTGCACAGAGTCCTGACCTGATTCCTACAGAAACCTTTGGGATGTTTTGGAACGCCGACTTCGTGCCAGGCCTCACCGACCGACATCTGTACCTCTCCGCAGTGCAGCACTCCGTGAAGAATGGGCTGCCATTCGTCAAGAAACCTTCCAGCACCTGACTGCCTGCGACAGTGGAAGGCTAAGGGTGGGACAACACCATATTGAATTCCAACATTACCGATGGAGGGCGCCACGAACTTTCAAGTCACTTTCATCCAGGTGTCCGGATACTTTTGATCACATAGTGTGTTGCTTTGTGGTTCAGTGAAGCAAACCCGCCTCTCCGCGTTCACGGTGCCCGGTGGTGACGATTGGACGGAGGTCGGCGTCCGTCAGAGAAGTGCTGGGTCGGCGCCGTGCAATGCCTGTGGACAGCCTGGGGCGCCAGTGCCCACCGGGAAATTAGCGCTGAAGGCGGCACGTGCAACCGGACTCGACCCCGTGGCTGTTCCTGGCGATGCTCGATTGTCCCACAGCTCGGCGCGGCCACGGCGTCGTGGTAGTGCTGCAGACCTCGACGGCGATACGAAGATGATGACTGGATGACGGTGGAATGACATACACTCCTGGAAATTGAAATAAGAACACCGTGAATTCATTGTCCCAGGAAGGGGAAACTTTATTGACACATTCCTGGGGTCAGATACATCACATGATCACACTGACAGAACCACAGGCACATAGACACAGGCAACAGAGCATGCACAATGTCGGCACTAGTACAGTGTATATCCACCTTTCGCAGCAATGCAGGCTGCTATTCTCCCATGGAGACGATCGTAGAGATGCTGGATGTAGTCCTGTGGAACGGCTTGCCATGCCATTTCCAGCTGGCGCCTCAGTTGGACCAGCGTTCGTGCAGGACGTGCAGACCGCGTGAGACGACGCTTCATCCAGTCACAAATATGCTCAATGGGGGACAGATCCGGAGATCTTGCTGGCCAGGGTAGTTGACTTACACCTTCTAGAGCACGTTGGGTGGCACGGGATACATGCGGACGTGCATTGTCCTGTTGGAACAGCAAGTTCCCTTGCCGGTCTAGGAATGGTAGAACGATGGGTTCGATGACGGTTTGGATGTACCGTGCACTATTCAGTGTCCCCTCGTCGATCACCAGAGGTGTACAGCCAGTGTAGGCGATCGCTCCCCACACCATGATGCCAGGTGTCGGCCCTGTGTGCCTCGGTCGTATGCAGTCCTGATTGTGGCGCTCACCTGCACGGCGCCATACACGCATACGACCATCATTGGCACCAAAGCAGAAGCGACTCTCATCGCTGAAGACGACACGTCTCCATTCGTCCCTCCATTCACGGCTGTCGCGACACCACTGGAGGCGGGCTGCACGATGTTGGGGCGTGAGCGGAAGACGGCCTAACGGTGTGCGGGACCGTAGCCCAGCTTCATGGAGACGGTTGCGAATGGTCCTCGCCGATACCCCAGGAGCAATAGTGTCCCTAATTTGGTGGGAAGTGGCGGTGCGGTCCCCTATGGCACTGCGTACGATCCTACGGTCTTGGCGTGCATCCGTGCGTCGCTGCGGTCCGGTCCCAGGTCGACGGGCACGTGCACCTTCCGCCGACCACTGGCGACAACATCGATGTACTGTGGAGACCTCACGCCCCACGTGTTGAGCAATTCGGCGGTACGTCCACCCGGCCTCCCGCATGCCCACTATACGCCCTCGCTCAAAGTCCGTCAACTGCACATACGGTTCACGTCCACGCTGTCGTGGCATGCTACCAGTGTTAAAGACTGCGATGGAGCTCCGTATGCCACGGCAAACTGGCTGACACTGACGGCGGCGGTGCACAAATGCTGCGCAGCTAGCGCCATTCGACGGCCAACACCGCGTTTCCTGGTGTGTCCGCTGTGCCGTGCGTGTGATCATTGCTTGTACAGCCCTCTCGCAGTGTCCGGAGCAAGTTTGGTGGGTCTGACACACCGGTATCAATGTGTTCTTTTTTCCATTTCTAGGAGTGTATCTCCGCCGCCTCAAAATACAGCATTATTTACACCTTCCTCTAGAAAACTGTTTCCCTGAAACTTGAGGATTGTCACGTAGTTCATAACAGACACTAACCCTCGTGTGGTGACGTGGACTCGCTCGCTGCAGCGGCTATTACTGCACAATGCTGTTTTCTGCTGTGGTCGGCTGCCTTTGTTAGGTAACCCGCTTGCCTATTCGATTACACTGGCCAACATGTAGCCACATGGGTGGCTTCCAGCCTATGGTGGCTAATACAATTCTTCTGGTGGCTAACTTAACACTCCATGTTACTTTTTCGTAAAACTTACAGTGGAAATAAATTCCCGAAACGCAATGTGTTTTGTTTGAAAAAGCTTGACTGGTTCAGTGTTTCATTATTTTAACCGTTATTGATGCTGTTGCTGATTTTCGAAACAAATCGTTACGATGAAAGAAATTCATAACGTATAACTGAATAACGTCAACGAGGATGTAAACACCTTCAACACGTTTTGTGGCGTTAATCTTACTGAGCTCCGCGAGAATAGGATGAGAAATAGTCCAGAAAGAAGTAAATGCTTATATCTTGTGACGTGAGGGAAACTTGTGCACACATTTCAAGCTGTAGATTGAATTAATGTTATGTCTGACATAATGGTATCCATACGTGATAATTCACTTATACGCTTTCGTTAGGGCAATAGTAACGGGGCTTCGTATTTTACGATAAACAGGTGTTGATGTGGCGTTTACTGCCTCTTGTTTACACCAGTGACGATTTATCTGCGGCCATTCACTATGACGTAACGTCCTGCGATAAAAAAGCGAAGCAGTTTGGTATTTTGAGGGCGATGATTCACGCTTATGAATGGGCCGATGGTCTGCTGCGCGAGACAGCCTTGAATACGACACTGGCATTTGTCAAAAGCAAATTGATCTATAAAATCCAGCCACGCTACAGCGAATGCTGGCGAGTTAATAGGTTCTTTTACTGTCACTAGCTCATCAACTTTTTTTCTGTTGTGAGGAGTTTGGTGTATTTATGTGCTACTGTTTTGCTGGGCATGTTATAGAGTACTCGTTGATGAACAAAATGCTTGCTAAGTGCTAAACCAGTCGTAAAAAACATCAACTGAGAGCACCACGCACATGAAGACTAACGCGACGGATCAGGCAGTGAAAAGAAAACACATGACATAATTTCGATTGGAGCAGATGAAAATACTGTATCCATGGAAATTAAATGCTTCTTAAATAACTAGACGAAATTATTGTATCCATGGAAATTAAATCAACCTTCGCTCTACAGGTAATATAGCATTTCGGACATAAAAAAACTCATATTTTCTGTTTTAATACAGAAATATGTTAAGGTATTTTATTCTGGGGTAAATCTTCATTCAGGAAATAAAGTGTTTCTTGTATATAAGCGTGTATTAATTGTAAAACCTATAGTCAATTTACTCCCTATGCACTTTGTTCTCGGCAATCAATCACAGTTCGGAAAGAACAGTAGCAGTCATACATATAATATTAGAATTCGGGGTTTTAAACGTCAACAGGAACTTTCAACGCCGGCAATAAAGTAACATTATAAGAATAAATGTCTTAATGTGGCACATATAGGAGTGGGGTATTCAGTCATAAAATTCTTTGATCACCTACTCAGTGAAATCAAATTGGCTTGACCACTCCTCCTACTCCATAAAACAATTTCTAAATGCGTAATGTATATATGTGTGTGTGTGTGTGTGTGTGTGTGTGTGTGTGTGTGTGTGTGTGTGTGTGTGTGTGTGTGTGTGTGTGCGCTTAAGGCTTAAGAGAGAGAGAGATGATTATGATGTTTGGTTTGTGGGGTGCTCAACTGCGCGGTCATCGGCCGGGAATCGAACCCCGGATGCCGGGATCCTGAAGCAGCAACGCTAGCCGCTAGAACACAGGTTGCGGACGAGAGAGAGAGATAGAGAGGTAGAGACAGAGAGAGAGAGAGAGAGAGAGAGAGAGAGAGAGAGAGAGACTGAACATTACGAATAGATATCTAAGGCAAGAGTGTAAATCGTCAGCAAGTTGCTGTATTTTTTAACCAAAAGATTGAAATCCACGATACACTGAAAAATGCAAATACCTCACCTAAAGTGTCGACAACGGCTTTATTCTAAACCAGTGAGGTCTTGCTTTTACTTCTAATGAATGTTATATAGGGAACGTTGCTCACAACGATTGTTCCTGCAAGCAGTGTTACGGAGAGCAAACCTGTGCTTGGAAGAACTTCTACTTAAATTCGAGGTCATGAAATATATAATGGTAACTCAGCTGTAGCAGTAGAGACCATTTTCTGTAGCAGCCCAACTGTCTTCTTAAACGATTTAGGGAAATAGTAGAAAGTTGATGTTAGTATACGTGCAGTGAGTTAGTCAGTGTTATGAGGAGAGATATGGAAATGTTATATTACAGGAGTCTTTCAGGGAGAAGGGAGCAGCTTCTCTACGATCACGTTCCAAAGTACCCGAACGATCAGAACTGAGATTTGCCAGATTTGCATGCAACCCACGTTACGTATTTCTTGTGGGTTCTCTAATCTCTTTGCAGTACAGTTGTTTAGCTATACAAAATAGTTACCGCAAGTGACCAGTTGAGAAAACTGCTCTGTATGACAATCAGTCCTGGTGTAAATTAATACTACGAGGTTCCAAATGTTAGGAAGCGCCTTATGACAGATGAGACAGTTCTTAACGCTGGTAGAATCAGCTTAATTACAATAAGCGGTATTTTAAAAGTATTACCATACTCACTATAGTCTGCCTCGGTAGCTGAGTGGTCAGCGAGACAGAATGCCATACAAAGTGACCCGGGTTCGGTTCCCGGGTGGCGACAGGAAGGGCTTCCGGCCACCCCTTAAATTAACCATGCCGAATCCGACCATAACCATACCGACCCTGCGAAAATGCTGGACAAAGGCACAAGAAACAGAAGAAGACCATAGTCATTATTACATGGCTCTGAGCACTATGGGACTTAACTTCTAAGGTCATCAGTCCCCTAGAACTTGGAACTACTTAAACATAACTGAGCTAAGGACATCACACACATCCCTGCCCGAGGCAGGATTCGAACCTGCGACCGTAGCGGTCGCGCGGTTCCAGACCATTATTACTTGAAACTAACGTTATCACATACATCATTCTGTAATCATTAGTCAAAATTAAATACTGATATAGACTAGGGATTATGAGACGATGCCTGGACTCTGTGACACTTCGAAGTATATTTGCTGTCGAAAAGAGTTTTCCACCACCTGCTGAACATAGTTCCTATGGCGTGTAGTTTTGCATATACTGGTCATGGAACTAACCAATTAAAAAAACGGGGTTTACCGCGGCAAGCGGTCTATGGAAATTTTGACATTAACAGCGTCTCGCCAGTAGTTTCACTGTACACAAGGTGTGTTACTTGTGCACACATTTGACTTTTAAATGGGTGACGGACTTTTTTTCTGGATCTGGATTGAAAACCGGCACCTATAGTTATTGCTAATCAATCAAAGTTTTCGTGCATGACCGAGAAATGATCACGGCAACGATCATCATTAGCAACTATGCATGAAAATATGTGAAATGTCAAATATTACACCAGTACTAGTTATAAACTCTAAATTTGAAAATAAATGCAAATATTTGTATTGAACTGGAAATCCTACGAAGAGCCTTATCTACCTGCTAACTAACCACAAAGGACGTTCTAACTTCACTCACAAGTAGCAAAGTGTGCATGTGTTTAAAAGTGAAACGCCAAAATGTAATGTTATGTGATGCGGGTTGTACCGCAGCACCGTTTCGGATGTTAAATAAGTAAACTCAGATGTTCGACTTCGAATGTTTGCACCAGTAGCGAGATGTTTGAACCTGAAATGATAATTCTTTTTACCTGACCGGGATTCGAACTTGGGACCTTCCGCCGTTGTTTCCTAGCCATGAATAGACGTTAAATACCGATTGTTTCTTCACCATTAGAGAATGTAAAAAAAGATTCAAATAGCTCTGAGCAATATGGGACTTAACATTTATGGTCATCAGTCCCCTAGAACTTAGAACTACTTAAACCTAACTAACCTAAGGACATCACACAGCACCCAGTCATCACGAGGCAGAGAAAATCCCTGACCCCGCCAGGAAACGAACCCGGGAACCCGGGCGAAGGAAGCTAGAACGCTACCGCACGACCACGAGCTGCGGACAGAGAAAGGTACGTGTGCTTGACTACAAACAACACGGCAGACTGTTTTGTGCTGACTGGGAAACCAACCCTGTAGAAATGGCCATGAAGACGTTTTAACTACCAAATTAAGTTGCTAGGAGAGGCTTGTTCGAACTTACAATGGTTTTATGGGAAATTCTCTGCTGACTGGCAGTCAAACCCAGCACGTATTATCGTTGTTGTTACAGAGGAAGACATCTTTGCAATTTCATTGTTTTTCACCTGTAGCTAGTAGCAGTGGGTCATTAGCGAACGGACATGTCCAGAGGAACGGTTCATAAATTGAACGGAAAGACTGAGGAACCAGTTGTAAGGAACAATTGTTCACTGTGCACTTCGGCCGTGGTCGGTCTAGTTCAAGTGAACAGTCGTTCACATTTTACTGCAGTCGCAGTCAACCTCATTCCCGGAACCGTCGTTCACAGTTTAGTGCAGATGGTCTAGTTCCTCCTTTCCTCATTAGTGCCTAGGCGTCGCTTGGACGGTTTCGTTCTTTTTTGAGTAGTTGTTTATTCCTGTTCAACTTGTTTACAGTTACATAATAAGTACGTTCTGTTTAATACACACACATTTTTCAGGCAACAAAAAGAGATACTTGCTTATTTCTTCGTCGTTTTGATCTGCTGTACAACACATATGCTGATGAGCTAAAACGTTATGGCCACCAGATTAATAGCTTGTTTGTCTGTCTTTGGGACGAAATACATCACTTATTCTGCGTATCACAGATCCGATAGTTTGTTGATACGTTTGTGGAGGTATGTGACATTAAACGTCTACGCACAGCTTATGTAATTCGCGTAAATAACCGGCAGCTGAGTTGCGTACGCGGTGATGGCACCCGATAGCGACCTTTTTCCAAAGCTGTTTCACAGAGGAAGACCGCACTGCAGTTCCTGGTCTAAATCCTCGGACGAACGAAAAAATGGCTGACATCGAAATAAGTGCCCAAGGAATAGAAAAGCAACTGAAATCACTCAACTCCACTGGACCTGACGGGATACCAATTCGATTCTACACAGAGTACGCGAAAGATCTTGTCCCCCTTCTAACAGCCGTGTACCGCAAGTATCTAGAGGAACGGAAGGTTCCAAATGATTGGAAAAGAGCACAGGTAGTTCCAGTTTCCAAGAAGGGTCGTCGAGCAGATGCGCAAAACTATAGACCTATATCTCTGACATCGATATGCTGTAGAATTTCAGAATATGTTTTTTGCTCATGTATCATGTCATATCTGGAAAACCAGAACCTACTATGTTGGAATCAACATGGATTCCGGAAACAGCGATCGTGTGAGACCCAGCTTTCTTTATTTGTTCATGAGACCCAGAAAATATTAGATACAGGCTCCCAGGTAGGTGCCATTTTCCTTGACTTCCGGAAGGCGTTCGATACAGTTCCGCACTGTCGCCTGATAAACAAAGTAAGAGCCTGCGGCATATCAGACCAGCTGTGTGGCTGGATTGAAGAGTTTTTAGCAAACAGAAGACAGCATGTTGCTCTTCATGTAAAGACGTCTACAGACGTTAAAGTAACCTCTGGCGTGCCATAGGGGAGTGTCATGGGACTATTGCTTTTCACAATATATACAAAGGACCTAGTAGATAGTCTTGGAAGTATCCATGCGGCTTTTCGCGGATGATGCTGTAGTATACAGAGAAGTTTCACCATTAGAAAATTGCAGCGAAATGCAGGAAGATCTGCAGCGGATAGGCACTTGATGCAGGGAGTGGCAACTGACCCTTAACATAGACAAATGTAATGTATTGCGAATACATAGAAAGAAAGATCCTTTATTGTATGATTATATGACAGCGGAACAAACACTGGTAGCAGTTACTTCTGTAAAATGTCTGGGAGTATGCGTGTGGAACGATTTGAAGTGGAATGATCATGTAAAATTAATAGTTGGTAAGGCGGGTGCCAGGTTGAGATTCATTGGGAGAGTCCTTAGAAAATGTAGTGGCTTACAAAACACTTGTTTGACGTATACTTGAGTATTGCTCATCAGTGTGGGATCCGTATCAGGTCGGGTTGACACAGGAGATAGAGAAGATCCAAAGAAGAGCGGCGCGTTTCGTCACAGGGTTATTTGATAAGCGTGACAGCGTTACCGAGATGTTTAGCAAACTCAAGTGGCATACTCTGCAAGAGAGGCGCTCTGCATCGCGGTGTAGCTTGTTGTCTAGGTTTCGAGAGACTGCGTTTTTGGATGAGGTATCGAATATATTACTTCCCCCTACTTATACCTCCCGATCAGATCACGAATGTAAAATTAAGAGAGATTCGAGTGCGCTCGGCGGCTTTCCGGCAGTCGTTCTTCCCGCGAACCAAACGCGGCTGGAACAGGAGAGGCAGGTAATGACAGTGGCACGTAAAGTGCTCTCCGCCACACACCATTGGGTAGCTTGCGGAGTATAAATGTAGATGTAGGTGTAGAAATGGGTTCCATAGGATTTACACTAGGCAAATTTGGTGACCGAGACAGCAAGGAAGTTCACTATAATGCTCTTCAAGCAACTATAGCTCGGTTATGGCTCCGAGACAAGGATAATTATACTGCTGAAAGATGACATCGCCATCGGGGAAGATACTAAGCATGAAGGGATGCAGGTGATTTGAAGTTATCAGTGTGTCTTCGGTTACTACCACAGGTCCCATTGATGAGCAGAAGAATGTGTCCCATACAATAATACTGCCTTGATCAGCCTGCATCCTTGGCGTGCTGCACGCTACGAGCCGCCGTTCACCTCGATAACGGCGTTTGTGGAGACGATCAAAAATATGATTCGCCCGAAGAGCCGACACGTTCCGACTGGTCGACGGTCGAGCCCTGATTGTGTCGTGCCCACTGCAATCATAACTGGCAATGTCGTTGGCTCAACATGTGAACAAGTAGAGGAGGTCCACTACGGAGCTCCATCTTCAACAATGTACGATAAACGGTTCGCTCCGAGACACTCGTGCGTGTACCAGCATTGCGTTCTTTCGGCAGAGACATCACAGATCACCATCTACTCTCTTTTACAGAGCAGACAAGCCTCCGAACCCCACATTCTGTGAAGAGTCGTGGACATCCGACCATTTAGCGCCTAATGGTAGCTTCACTGTCCTTCTACCTCTTTCTGTAGATGCTCACGACAGTAGCACGTGTACAGTCGACCAGCGTCGCCGTTCTCGAAATACTCGTTCATACGATTTGTGTAATCACTATACGTCATTAGACAAAGTCGCTTATCTCAGTGAATGCCCAATTTTCAGACGATATCTTCGCTAGAGTGATCCCCATCCGTCTGTGCTGCGCTTACTTACTTTTCATAGCGCGTCACGTGCCCGCAACGCAACGTGGGGTATCCAACGTGGCGGTGGCCACTGGTCATAATCCTTTGGCTTATCAGTTATTTATCGCAAGTTGTTTCTTTGTGCGATGAATTAAACAAGCAGATATTGCTTTCTTTATTCGCAGATTAAATTTCGTCTGCTTGATTTAATGACTAGTATATAAGATTACTTTTAATAACTTTTTTAATTGTTAGTGGAAGAAAGTTTACCTAAAACTTGCCATTTTCGCATTTCTTCCAAAAATGAATTATGACATTTAGGGAGGCTTTTATTTTTCAACTTAGGTTTTTCCTGTGTATTACACCCTAGTTTGGTTTCATAGTACAAAATAAAAAAAAATGTGCATGATTTCAGCTCGGTGGAAAAAAGGGGAAGCGGTGCCACTCCATTAAAAAAACCGTAGAAAGGCGTAAATTTGTATTTAATTTTTATCACAAAAAATAAAGTTCATAAGTATCTTTTTAACAATTTTTTTCTTTCCACTTTATTAATACCGGATTGGTGTATTAACTTTTATAGTACAGCCTGCTAATTTACTATTTACTAACTGTGTGAGGCAAACGTAACAAAAAAATCATATATATATTCTTTTTAAAAAAGTATTTATTACAGTGTTCCATGAGCTTGGTGCCTGTCTCAGACGGACGATTTACAACTTTTAGTTTAGCAACCAGGTGCAGATCGTTGATAATATCTTCATTTTAATTTCACTGTCAAGAATCTGTCTTAAGGAACTTGCCACTTAAATCAAACCTGTTCAAAGCTACACTTATCTTATTAGAAAGGATAGGATCAGTCACATTAGTCATTATTTTTGAGATGTGATCAATTTCTGCGTGAATATTTACATAAATTCGTCTGTTTGTTTTGTTTAATGATTCAGTGTAGTGACGGTTTTCATAATAGATTCAGAAGGGTAAAACAACAAAACACGGCAGAGGAACCATTAACGATTCTTCAGTTTTTTTTTAATCCTCATGTTGGGCATCACTATAGACGATCTAATGTACTTATTTAAGGTTCTGAAAGAATTCAGAATTCCAGATATGGTACTTTGGTTTCTAAAATGGTACAATATCATGCTTCGACTTGTATACTGGTAAGGAAAACACGAATAAAAGGAAATGCAGTCTCTGCTTGTGGATGTAATTTAACTTCATGACGAAACATAAACAATTTCAGTACTGCTTTCGCCGACCACCTTGTATGATGGATTTACTTGGAGCACGGAAAGATAGTCGATGAGATGGCTCTTCCAGAAGAGAGTTTGCAATTAATTCAAAACCTATCAGTAAAACCACATCACACATCTGATACCTGATAGGTAAATACAAGACACCTTTTTCCAACATACGCACCTCTAAAACTGGTCGTATTTTTTGCGGTTGTGAAAAAAAGTAATAACATAACTAAAAAGCACTTCAGCACGAGTTTTATGGACAGTATTTTTCTGCCATTTTCGGCAGTAAGATAAATGACCTAAACATGCGTAAAATTATCAGCCTCGAACAGTAGCGAACATTAATTTTCTTTTATCCTCAGATATATTGTGTGTAATATTGTTATTTCAGGTACATTAATATGCATTTGAAGAATTTTTGAATTTTATATTCCTTTCACTCGCGTTTGTTAGTGGCTGCCTTCAATAATCCAGAAGTTCTCGTCCTCAAATAACTGATGACTGACCCCATGCATGAAACTTAGTGCCTCTTTCAACTGGTTACTGATCGAAAACTGGTAATCTTCATCGACTGTAAAGATCTTCAAAGCAGTGATGTGTGATATGTCGTGGTGGTTTTGAAAATAAGTCTTGTTTCTTTTCACTTAGGAAGTTTCGATGATCTCTGAACATATTTATGTAGTTTACCCAATTGCTGACACAGTTAATTTTAGTATGCAGTTTCTCTGTTGCTTTGTCGGAAGTCGTGATTTTTTCAAATAAATTTACACAGCCCACACAGATAGTATGGTACTTTGATGTTACTTCACACATCTACACATTGTAAAGGAAAACTGTTAGTGTTGGACTGACAGATGACTGTTTAGTTTCAGCTATTTCAGGCTAGTAAAGTCGATACGAGTATATATTATTTTTCGTTAAAAGGACGGGAGACGAAGACAACGTACTTGCTACAGTTCCGACGACAGTGGTGGTCCGAGCTGGGTCGTAAACAGGTTTCGTAATCCGTACTTCCATTCAGAATCTCTATACTAGCTTCCTGACACAGGCCCGTCACATCAAACGACTAATAATATACTTTCAACGACGCATTCAGCTGAAGGATTTGAATCAAACAATCTGTCTACTTAAATCATTCATTGAATTTATTATTCTGAAGTAATAATTGTGTGTATCTCATATTTTTTTTTAGAAACTTATCTAAAATCTACGTAGCATGCACAGTTCGGAAAAAAAGGAAGGGTGAAATCAGAAAAATCATCAATGTACTAATTCCCATAGATGAGCACGTTTGTCCATCTATAGCAGCTTGGAGTGCCGTGTCTGAACTTGAAATGAATTGACAGAAAGTTTGTGCTTGAAATGATGTATTAAGAAGTTCATTGTCTCACTGGCTGTTGACACTACCATCTATCTTTACTGTTGACAACATATGAAAAGACCATAAAATGAAAATCGGAAAATCCTTTGTACTAGACCAAAAATCGAACCCAAATACATGCCTTTCATCGAGACATAGAGGAGTTAGAGGAGTTCGCGATCTAGCGGAAAACAACGACATGATGATCGTCCTGAGAGGTTAGAATACTGCTAAAGTGGAGGTCAGAATTCGAATTTCAGTCCAGCCAAAAATTTTCAGCGTCTCATGTTAAAATCAGTTAAGAGCCCTTACATGACCATTTATTTTTTCCAGCAGGCTCTTACCCTGCTCGTACGCCTGCTCTACCTGTCCCCTGGCTAACGACCTACATGCCAAATTATTTATATATACTTAGAGACAAAAGGAATGGAAAATAAAATTTCTAGTTCAAGAAAGATGACTGTTGACGGAGCTTCTGTGTACCAAGCCTTCCGCCTCTCTCATGGCTGACCACCATTCGGTGGCCAATGGATATAATCTCTACTGCGAATTCTGAACTGAGGCGTAACGTTCTTGACGTGGCGTTGCCAGGGTTGAAGAAGATCTACTAGTGCCTGTTAAAAATGTATGCCTGCAATGGGAATTGTTCCCACACCTTGTCCGTATCAAAGTAGGATTAATCCATCAGAAGACCGAAACACTCGTTTATAACCCTTGTGACTGTGTTGTTACGGAGAATGCGCGACACGGTATGAACGTTCTGAGTCTCTGGAAGTTCTATGCTGTTAATTAGATGCATTTTGTGAATCTGTTTTAATTTCGTTCGACCGTCTTTGCTACTATATATTCAATAAATTCAACATCTGTAAAAATCAAACAAAACAAATGACATTTTTTTCGTCCTGTAATAATCACTAAAATCAGTTGCATGCGATTTTAGCTGCTGATAGGATGAAGTTAATCTCTGAAACTATGGTTACAAAGAGCTTAGAAATTAGATACGGGAATAGAAATTGACTCTGTATTAACTGGTTAATTATCAGTAAGCTACTGACACGAAAGTTATTCTTCAGGCTCAAGTCAAAAAATGTAAAGACGATTTTTGCCTACGATACGATTGGCACGTTTGCCAACGGGGTCCTAGCCTGCTCGTGTGCCCTACTCTACCCATCCCCTGGCTTACGACCTACATCTAAAATTGCTTATACATACTTAGGGACAAAAGGAATAGAGAACATTGAAAAATGGCTGACGTGAGGACATCTCTGAAACTTTTCTAGTTCAACGTGCTCAAAAATATCTCTGATTGTAATTACTGAACTCTTCGAGCTCAAAAATGATTTATTTGTTCATTTCGAGCTCCTTCTGCTCGCAATAAGATAATGGTGCTTTTTTCATGTTTCTGAAAAACGATATTAGCTGAATCGTGTCATTCTATGCTGTTCTTTAGTAAAAGAAAAATGTCTCTTTAAAACCATTGCTCCGTTAAGATATTTGAATGATATTTTGAAAAGGCAGTTTTTTAAAGACTTTTGTAGCAACATCTTCTAATTGAATAACCAATTTTGACACTGTTCGAGGACATATTTTAAGTACTAGAAATTGTGTACTTACAAGAAAGTGGGTTGGTTAGGAAATTTCAAAGTTAGTTTGAAAGAACACTTTTTCTTCGAAATTTTTGAACTACGATAACTTTTGACTGAATCAACCGATTTTGATTTTATACGTGGAATTTGACATTTTTGCTAAGAAAAAGTGTTGATTAGTTGACTCGTTCAAAAGATATTCAACAAATAATTTTCAAAATAATTTAATTTTTGTATTTTATCAAAATTTACTCGATCGATTTGTTTCAAATTTTCAAAAAAAAGGTCAAAGTTTAGTGAATACCTGTCAAACACCACGAGTCCCATTTCAATCGGTGAGTCCATTCAAAATCTGTTTTACGATTACACACACACACACACACACACACACACACACACACACACACACACACACGCACGCACACAACATGACACACAGGGACATTATGATCAGAATGGTTTTTGGGGACCATAAAACGTCGAGATATGATGAAAACTCGATTTTCTGAAATCGGCCTGACATCAATAACTTTCGAATTTTTGAAAATTTTCAGTTTTGAGAGAAGTTGAAAACTGTACATTGATTAGAATTAAAATCATATCGGTTTGCCATATTTTTATTAAAATAGCATAATAGGAAATTGTCAACAACATTTATCAATTAACAGGTATGGAACGTAACGTATTTATTGACTTCCCCATTACTGAAGAGACAGAATGCAACTTTAAACTGTCTTAGCACCGCACGTCGGGAAACACCCTGATATTAAAGGTGTGTTCCCTCGCGCACCCAGCATCGTATGCGATTGTTTATTCCTGCCGATACGCCAGTTCGTGCAGTTTATAATGTTACGTGTTTTTGTGATTTACTGGTGTTGTTCAAAGTTGTTGTGTCGTGTAATTGGTTTTAATTCTCGTTTTATATGAAGGGCTCGGAGAGATATAATCATAACTCACAACTTTTTAGAAATTAAGTTTTTCATGCTACGACAATCTTCAGAATACCTTCTTCATATTCTGTTGGAGAAGTTCCGTCTTCCTGCACTATACAAAAAAGAGCCAAGAAACAGGCATACACATGCGTATTTGAATACAGAGATATGTAAACAGGCAGAATACGGTGCTTCGGTCGACTACGACTATATACACGGAAGCGCCAAAAAAAAAAAAAAAAAAAAAAAACTGGTATAGGATTGCGTATTCAAATACAGAGGAATGCAGACAGGCGGACTACAGCGCTGCAATCGACAACACCTATGTAAGACAATAAGCGTCTTTCGCAGTTGTTAGATCGGTTACTGCTGCTACAGTGGCAGGTTATCAAGATTTAAGTGAGTTTGAACGTGTTGTTATAGTTGGCGCACGAGCAATGGGACACAACATCTCCGAGGTAGCGATGAAGAGGGGATTTTCCCATACGACTATTTCACTATTTCACCATATCACAAATCAGGTAAAACATCAAATGTCCAGCACTGCTGCGGCCGCAAAAATATTCTGCGAGAACGAGACAACGACGAATGAAGAGAATCATTCAGTGTAACGGAAGTGCAACCCTTCCGCAAATTGCTGCAGATTTCAGTACGAACGATTCAATCATCGACAGGGCCTTTCGGAGCCGAAGACCCACTCGTGCACCCTTCATGACTGCACCACACAAAGCTTTACACCTCTCCTAGGCCCGTAAACACCGACATTGCATTGTTGATGACTGGAAACATGTTGTCGGACGAGTCCCGTTTCAGATTACATCGAGCGGATGGGCGTGTATGAGTATGGAGACAACCTCATGAATCCATGGACTCTGCATGTCAGCAATGTTGTGGGACGTGTGCAGTTAGAGTTGTATGGGACTCCTGATATGCCTAGATACAACTCTGACAGCTGACACGTACGTAAGAACCCTGTCTGATCACCTGCGTATGTTCATGTCCATTGTGCATTCCGACGGACTTGGACAATTCCAGCAGGACAATGCGACACCCCACAGTTACGCCAGTGAGGCGGTGCACCATCTTGCTCCCAAATAAAGATGTGTTGTTCAGCTTCTTCCCATTGAGGCACCGGCCATAGCTGTAGCATATCAATATAAGAAACATCAGTTAAAGTTGATTCACCAAAAACGAAAAGCCCATAAATTTTCTGCGGGGATATTTCTTGGGGCTAAGGGTGAAAGACTCGCAATCGTTCAACACGTTTTTCAGTCACTCTTTGTCATTCCATACTCTTCCCACTGCGTACAGGTATACAAACAAAATTGTTTGCGTTGCTATTTCATTTGGTGCATTATTTACAATTCTAAGTTGAACGTAATTAATTGCTACAACTCCTTAAAACCGGTATGTTCATTTTGAAATCCCCTGTAGTTTGAAACACGTTTTAATGAACTGTCTAAAACACTTTGGAATGAACTCGTTGTTCCGAGGCAACAAGATGTGAATGACTCAGATACTCGGAGTGAGCGAGAAGACGACAAACGTAGGAAAGATATCTTACACCAAACTGCAAAGGACGCCATTTGTTTTTCTCGAAGCTGCCAGGACGCCTGCCAGAGCTGCATGCCATGTGCATGTGAACTTTTGTTACAATATAGCATGCACCTCAGTACATATTCCTAATCGTATGTTGTTTATGGTGTAATCTTCACAATTTAGTTCAAGCAGGTGACTTGCTGGAGATGATTTCCTCCACTGAAGCGCATTAAGACGAGACTTTGGTCCTTACTGTTCTATTCGTTGATGATCTTAAACACAGGATCAGACGACGAGAATAGAAGCTTTTACGATCCAGTTATTGACAGCTTAGCGGAAAATTCACCTCTCTTTTTTTTTAAATAAAAGAAGGATGTTGAATGGCTAGCTACAGATCTGTTACATTATAAGTAATTAGAACTGTATTTACCTAATAATATACCGCATTGAAATTAATAATTTGTATATTTCGTTATTATCCGGTAGTATGCCATCTGCCCTTATCCCAGGCTCGTAGAGAGCCACACTGGCCCATCTGACCCAGTTAGACCCTGGTTCTCGCCATCATAGTCCTGATAAGAAGCCGTTTGGTAATTTTCGCTGGTTGAAAAAATTTCTTAGTTCGAGAAATGCCACTGCAGAGTATGAAGTTGGCAGATAAATCTGTTATTACTATTACTATAATTTTGTTCATACATCTGTTGTGTCGTGTGTTTGCACGACATATTTAATGTGCTTCGTTCATTTCATAAGCAGTTACACAAAGAGCAGCAATTTTGAAGGATATTCGGAAAGTAAGCTTCAATCGGTTGCGAAATGGGAATCACAGTAAAAATTAAAAATATCTTATTTCCAACAGTTTGCTACACCTTCCAGCTCCGAACTAGACATTTGCCGTTGTATCAACTTCCCCCTCCCCCCCCATGAACCATGGACCTTGCCGTTGGTGGGGAGGCTTGCGTGCCTCAGCGATACAGCCGTACCGTAGGTGCAACCACAACGGAGGGGTATCTGCTGAGAGGCCAGACAAACGTGTGGTTCCTGAAGAGGGGCAGCAGCCTTTTCAGCAGTTGCAAGGGCAACAGTCTGGATGATTGACTGACCTGGCCTTGTAACAATAAACAAAACGGCCTTGCTGTGCTGCTACTGCGAACGGCTGAAAGCAAGGAGAAACTACGGCCGTAATTTTTCCCGAGGGCATGCAGCTTTACTGTATGATTAAACGATGATGGCTTCCTCTTGGGTAAAATATTCCGGACGTAAAATAGTCCCCCAGTCGGATCTCCGGGCGGGGACTACTCAAGAGGATGTCGTTATAAGGAGAAAGAAAACTGGCGTTTTACGGATCGGAGCGTGGAATGTCAGATCACTCAATCGGGCAGGTAGGTTAGAAAATTTTAAAAGGGAAATGGATAGGTTACAGTTAAATATAGTGGGAATTAGTGAAGTTCGGTGGCAGGAGGAACAAGACTTTTGGTCAGGTAACTACAGGGTTATAAACACATAATCAAATAGAGGTAATGCAGGAGTAGGTTTAATAATGAATAAGAAAATAGGAATGCAGGTAAGCTACTACAAACAGCATAGTGAACGCATTATTTTGGCCAAGATAGATACGAAGCCCACACCTAATACAGTAGTACAAGTTTATATGCCAACTAGTTCTGCAGATGACGAAGAAATTGAAGAAATGTTTGATGAAATAAAAGAAATTATTCAGATAGTGAAGGGAGACGAAAATTTAATAGTCATGGGTGACTGGAATTCCAGTGTATGAAAAGGGAGAGAAGGAAACGTAGTAGGGGATTATGGATTGGGGCTAATAAATGAAAGAGGAAGCCGCCTGGTAGAATTTTGCACAGAGCAACACTTAATCATAGCTAACACTTGGTTTCAGAATCATGAAAGGAGGTTGTATACATGGAAGAACCCTGGAGATTCTAAAAGGTATCAGATTGATTATATAATGGTAAGACAGAGATTTAGGAACCAGGTTTTAAATTGTAAGACATTTCCAGGGGCAGATGTGGACTCTGACCACAGTGTATTGGTTATGAACTGTAGATTAAAACTGAAGAAAATGCAAAAAGGTGGGAATTTAAGGAGATGGGACCTGGATAAACTGAAAGAACCAGAGGTTGTACAGAGTTTCAGGGAGAGCGTAAGGGAACAATTGACAGGAATAGGGGAAAGAAATACAGTACAAGAAGAATGGGTAGCTTTGAGGGATGAAGTAGTGAAGGCAGCGGAGGATCAAGTAGGTAAAAAGACGAGGGCTGGTAGAAATCCTTGGGTAACATAAGAAATATTAAATTTAATTGATGAAAGGAGAAAGTATAAAAATGCAGTAAATGAAGCAGGCAAAAAGGAATACAAACGTCTCAAAAATAACATCGACAGGAAGTGCAAAATGGCTGAGCAGGGATGGCTAGAGGACAAATGTAAGGATGTAGAGGCTTATCTCACTAGGGGTAAGACAGATACTGCCTACAGGAAAATTAAAGAGATCTTTGGAAATAAGAGAACCACTTGTATGAACATCAAGAGCTCAGATGGAAACCCAGTTCTAAGCAAAGAAGGGAAAGCAGAAAGGTAGAAGGAGTATATAGAGGGTCTATACAAGGGCGATGTACTTGAGGACAATATTATGGAAATGGAGGAGGATGTGGATGAGGATGAGATGGGAGATGCGATACTGCGTGAAGAGTTTGACAGAGCATTGAAAGACGTGAGTCGAAACAAGGCCCCCGGAGTAGACAACATTCCATTGGAACTAATGACGGCCTTGGGAGAGCCAGTCCTGACAAAACTCTACCATTTGGTGAGCAAGATGTATGAAACAGGCGAAATACCCTCAGACTTCAAGAAGAACATAATAATTCGAACCCCAAAGAAAGCAGGTGTTGACAGATGTGAAAATTACCGAACAATCAGTCTAATAAGCCACAGCTGCAAAATACTAACACGAATTCTTTACAGACAAATGGAAAAACTAGTAGAAGCCGACCTCGGTGAAGATCAGTTTGGATTCCATAGGCACGTTTCTAGCATTTGTAGACTTACAGAATCCTTTTGACAATGTTGACTGGAAAAAACACATTCAAATTCTAAAGATGGCAGGGGTAAAATAGAGGGAGCGAAAGGCTATTTAAAATTTGTACAGAAACCAGATGGCAGTTATAAGAGTCGAGGGACATGAAAGGGAAGCAGTTGCTGGGAAGGGAGTAAGACAGGGTTGTAGCCTCTCCCCGATGTTATTCAATCTGTATATTGAGCAAGCAGTAAAGAAAACAAAAGAAAAATTCGGAGTGGGTATTAAAATCCAGGGAGAAGAAATAAAAACTTTGATGTTCGCCAATGACATTGTAATTCTATCAGAGACAGCAAAGGACTTGGAAGAGCAGTTGAACGGAATGGACAGTGTCTTGAAAGGAGGATATAATATGAACATCAACAAAAGGAAAACGAGGATAATGGAATGTAGTCGAATTAAGTCCGGTGTTGCTGAGGGAATTAGATTAGGAAATGAGACAATTAAAGTAGTAAAGGAGTTTTGCTATTTGGGGAGCAAAATAACTGATGATGGTCGAAGTAGAGTGGATATAAAATGTAGACTATTTATGGCAAGGAAAGAGTTTCTGAAGAAAAGAAATTTGTTAACATCGAGTATAGATTTAAGTGTCAGGAAGTCATTTCTGAAAGTATTTGTATGGAGTGTAGCCATGTATGGAAGTGAAACATGGACAATAAATAGTTTGGACAAGAAGAGAATAGAAGCTTTCGAAATGTGGTGCTACAGAAGAATGCTGAAGATTAGATGGGTAGATCACATAACTAACGTGGAAGTATTGAATAGGATTGGGGAGAAGAGAAGTTTGTGGCACAACTTGACGAGAAGAAGGGATCGGTTGGTAGGACATGTTCTGAGGCATCAAGGGATCACCAATTTAGTATTGGAGGGCAGCGTGGAGGGTAAAAATCGTAAAGGGAGACCAAGAGATGAATACACTAAGCAGATTCAGAAGGATGTAAGTTGCAGTAGGTACTGGGAGATGAAGAGGTTTGCACAGGATAGAGTGGCATGGAGAGCTGCATCAAACCAGTCTCAGGACTGAAGACCACAACAACAACAACATCAACTTCCCAATACGCTCATCATGCAAGGCAGACGCTTGTGTTTTCCGCCACTTCCCTGCGCTGGTCCGCAGTTTGTTGTCTGTTCCCAAAGTGTTGTCTTCATAGATAACGTTTTTTCTGAATAGAGATGAACATTAGAAGGAGCCAAGTCCGTGCTGATGGCGGGTGGTGAGACTCTTCCTATCGAAAACGCTGCAGTGGTGTCCTCGTTGCCCCTGCAGTGTGCGGCTGATAGGATAAGAATTATGAGGAAGGAAATGCATGACAGGTACTTTATATGTTTATATGGTATTCCATGACATCCGACTAAACCTCGCAGCAGGCATCCATGGTTGGCGGGAGACGCTCTTTTATAGGCATATTTACGTGTTCTCTTTGTGCTCAGAACTGAAAAGAGCGACGTGACGCCATCGGCAGGCATAATTGAGACACTGACCAACACATCGATGCAAAGCTTCATCGGATATTCACTGTCGTATCCACTTCACGACATACCAGCCTTTACTTTTCGAATAGCCCTCGTGTATAGGTCTTCAGTATCTAGGGAATAGTTACCAGCTTAATGTCGGACATCTCAAAATATTCATTTATTACATTAAAACTAATTAATTTATTGACGAAGCCGTAACTTGACAACAGAATACGCCCTGCATAACTTAATTTACTTTGCAACATGATAGTAGCGACCATTGTAAAACGCTAAAACTGAATGTAAATGCTAATTCAAAAACAGAAGTGTGTTACTGTCTTTTGTTATATGTCATGATCATTCTTTCTAGATACCTCAGTCGCAGTTATCTGTTTCAAGTAGTATACGCAGAAAAATGAAGCAAAATTTCCACTGTATTCATTGCATCTAACTCATGTTCTAGCATTTTGCGTGATTGTGGTTCACATTTTCGCTTGATTAGCTTAAATGTAATAGCGACTTAGGCAATGTATTGCAGAGTTAGAAACCTCACCTCCGACTCAGCGGCCTAAAGACCATACTCTGTGGAACAGAAGTTTCTTGTACAGTCAGCTTTATTGTTCTGTCACTTGCTTTTGGAATCACTCAAACACACTCACATGTCTTACCAATAGGTTTCTTATTGAGAGAAGTTTTTGTTAGTCAGCTTATTTCCTATAAAGTATTTTGATAGATTACTTTTATTAAGCTGATTAATTTTTTTATTAAATTTCGTTTTACCATAAAATTTTTCAACTGCATCAAAATACTTGTATATTCAGATATAGTAACAAGATTAACTCTTTCCTTCTCTAAACATATTTGTACACTACATCTTTTACATCTATTGCATTTATATTCACAATTCCTCTACCTTTAAAATTAATATAACCTTTAGATCCTTTAAAATGGCGTTTATGGCATTTAATTCTTTGTGAATTTCTTTAATTACTTTCTGTATTTTTAACTCTACTGATGACTGAAACTTTAGATAGCTTTAATTTTTTCTAATGGCTCTGATGATGGTTTTACCTTCATTAATTTTTATATCAATTGTTGACAATAACTTCGGGTTTTTGATTGAAAATCTTCAATTTCTGAAGTTAATTCCTTTTTTATATTTGGTTTTAGTGATTGAAAACATCCATTTTTTTCAAAATTTGAACTGAGTGTAGCATATAAGTAATATCAAAAAAATACCCATTTGTTAAATTTAAAATATCATTAAACCTATAATTCATACCTAAACATTTAAGACAAATACACACAAATGACCACAAATAAATTCGTTAAACTTTTGAATCCTTTTGATGTTACAAAATGTATCATTTATTCATAAATAATTTACTAGTTGCATTGGTGTACTTCCTGCTAATGAATCAAAAAAATATTTTACATTTTTGTTCTTATAATAACAAAACAATGACTACCAACATGTTCAGGTATATATAAATTTAGTATTCCACATTCTAAATATTTTTGTTAATCAGTTAATTTGGTAATCATAAAAACACGATTTAATTATTTAATTTTAAATTGTGTGACTAATTTTTCCATATTAAAGTTAGATGTAGGTTTATTAAATTTTCTGAGTGTTCCTTTGATTTTTTAATTTTTTAAACCTTTTGCTTTTTTTCTGTTCCTTGATTATGTCTTTTTTGTTCATATAATTCTTTATCAGCTTTTTCCTTCTTTATAACTGCATTTGCAATAGATGCAGCTGTTGACATAGGACCAAATGGTAATTTTAACAATAGTTAAGGTGAAATTCACCTTCTTGTTTTATTTATTTTTTCTTCATTAAATATTCAATTTTTTTTTACAACAGGAATACGAAATGTAATAAGCAAGTTTCTACCAGTTTTCTACTCTTCATTTCTTTTTTGTGCATCTATTAAACTGGTTTCATACCACTTAACTGGTTATTATTATTAAATTTAACTTTATCTTATTTTGGCTATAACTTATTTTGGCTTTATTTCACCATTTGGAAGTGTTGTATAATTAACACAATAGTTATTCATTTATATAGAATAAAAATTTATAAGGAATTTGTTTAGAATTCCCATCGATTTTCATCAATGTTTAATCCAATCCAAATTGCGTTATTACTGTAACTGCAGTGGAATCTAATTTTTTCACAATTGAAGCTTCTGATGCATACAGTCTTCTTTTGCCATTAATTGAAGTTCTTATCAGCTTCATGCCTTTCTTTATTTTTTTGTTATGTCTACAAAAATATCATCTTCTTTACATGCTTTATCTAATAGTTTTATTCTTTTATTTCCACATACTGATCTTTCGTTAACTTTAGTGACAGGGCCACACCAATTATAACTAAGTAAATGCATTTCAAGTGATAAATCATTAATTACATTTTTAACTAATGCTTTTCCATATTTTTCACTCTTCACAATGTGGGAGGTAGATTTTGTAGAATTCTATTTAAATAAGGTATATCTTTTGGGCTGTTGACAATGAAATTGCTGAATGTCTTTGTTATCAGCTTTGTTATTCTAACTTTTTTGATTGAGATACCAAACACCTCCTTGCCATGAATAACAATTAATCTGTCAATTACTTTGTGTGCATATTTTTATCATACCAAAATGTATGTGGTAAATTATTTAAAAATATTATAAAATAAGGTATACCATTTAGATTATTAATAAGAAAATCACTAAATCTATTTGTAAACTTGAAACTTCCTGGCAGATTAAAACTGTGTTCCAAACCAAGACTCGAACTCGGAACCTTTGCCTTGCGTGGGCAAGTGCTCTACCAATTGAGCTACCCAAGCATGACTCATGGTCTATCCTCACAGCTTTAGTTCTACCAGTACCTCGTCTCCTACCTTCGAAACTTTACAGAAGCTCTGCTGCGAACCTTACAGAACTAGCACTCCTGAAAGAGAAATAACCCAATGAAGATAGCACAAAATGTGCTGAAACATGTCTGGGGGAAACAAAACAGATAAAAAGGTGTCTTCCATAAGACGGAATTCCTCATCCCATTCTACGATGGTTTCCGTAAGTGTTTCGTATGCGGTCTTGTTTGTAGAGCGATTCGAGTTTTATAGTATTCTACTAATGACTCACAGTCTGCCACCCATGTTACCTACGACAAAGGCTATGTGGTTGTTTGATTTCATATCCCTACAGATTATTAGTGGCAGTTATTTGTATGAGCTGATCGACTCAACTGCGGTCATTGATATTGCTAGTGGTAAAGTTCTCCTATTGGAGCACAAAAAGGCTAATATGCTCCTGTTTTAAAACACTCTGGCTGAAAATTAGGTCACTAGCTGCCTCACTCTAATGTCCGCAGCACCTTTAAATGTTTTCCCACAAATTGTGGCATGTGAACATAGTCGCACACTTTCTAATGTGCAACTTATATCTCACTCTGACAAGCTCCCCTAACTGGAACTCGCTCATTCCAGGTAGTCCATCACTCATACCCATCCACTCCCATGTGCCTATTTCCACTCACTCATTCAGCGCAGCTTATTATCATTATCTCTTCTTGTCTCTCTAACTGTCACTGTCTCACTGTCTCCTGGCTCACAGCCGCAGTCTCCCTTCTGCCCTACTAGTACTGTTCTTTCACTGTCAGTTCTCCTACATATTCTCCCTTACTGCTACTATCTCATTCTTTCCTTCCCACTGCCGCTCTCTCTTCTCACTGTCCTTATCTTTCTCTTCATTGTTTTCATTGTCATGGACTCTGTTTCTCATTATCACTGGCTCTCACCCACTTTCACTTTCTCTGTCTCTTCATCCTCAGTCCACTGGCACTGCCTTCTTCACTCTTTTCGTAGCATTGTTCTATCACTGTCCAATTTATTCCACTGCCACAACGTCTGCATCTTTCTCTGCTACTGCCTTTATCTGCTCTACTCTTTCTACACCACAGTCCCTGTCTATTATCTTCGAGTATTTACAACTTTTCTGTCTTTTTCACATGGCCACCCTCTTCTTCTCTCTCAGCTTTAAAACAGAAAAAAAACGTGAATATGTTCCCATGCCAAAATGTTTGAGAACATCATTAAAGGTGCAGAGGAAGGTGGGTTGAGTTAGCTGGTACCCCTCTTTTAAGTCAGTCTATGTAACAGGAGCGTATTAGCTTTTCTTTGTGCTCCGATAGGATAATTTTTCCGCCGGTTCCCTGCTGTTCCCTGCTACAGCACGGTAAGTCACTCATATGAAAACAAATTTATGGGTTACTAAAACTTTAATAGTTTCCTCCACAAAAGTTTTGAATGTGCTTTAATACTACAACATGGGGTTCCTAGAACGCTTCTGATGGTGACAGAGACACATTATAGCACACTGGCGTCTTGTAATCCGCGGCTCGGTTTTGTTACCCAGTGACCATGTTTCTCGGGTTTTTTCAGGACCAGCCCATGAACTAAATAGTGCCTCCATAAGCCCATTTAGGTGCACCATAGACCACATATAATGCAAAAAGGACCAACTGATAATTTACTCCCTTTGCCTAAGCAGGAGGAAGTATATAATATACATATTTTCATTCTGTACTGTAGGACAGTGACACTACACCGTTCCTTATGCTGTGTAGAAAAATGGTCCCTAACCCAAGGGATATCCTAAAACACTTCACCCTATATTATTACCACCAACAGAGTCTGAGGTATTAGCCCCGGAAAAATCCCGCTCCTATGCGCGGCATTTGGAAATATTTTAAGTAGTGCATACTGTCGCATGCGTACCCATGGTTGTAGGATTAGACTTCTTTTCGTTTCTTACAGTTTCGAACGTTTAAGCAAGCTGCCAATCTTTGCACCACTTCGAAATCTTATCAAGATCTGACTATTTGGTAGCTTCTTTTAGACATTATACTTCATATTAGACAACTGCATCACCTAAAAAAATTGGAGTTCCTGCCGGCATTAATACTGTCTCCAAGTTTATTAAGATACAACACGAACAGGGAACACCCATAGTTACTTCTAGGTCTGTCGATCACTCTCCATCCATGTTCCTTTTCTGCATCCTATATACCAAAGGAACATAAGTACAGTTACAAATGTCGCTTTGTACCCCAAAAGATTCTACTTTTTTGATAATGAGAGTAGAAATGGCACAGAGTCAAAAGCTTTTCGGAATTCCAACAGAGTGCCTTGTTCCAAGACGTCATGTGAAATAAATGCTAGCTGGGTTTCCTGTGGTTGACGTTTTCGGAGTCCATGCTGGAAGACAGGATACCTTCTAAGATTCAGCACCAAACAGTGTCCTTCCCACTTCCCATGCCTTGCTGCCAATTCCCTAAGGGGTACCACTGCTCACCGTACGTTTGAACTGCCAGCGATTAATAGATGCCTACCCCTTTCTGTTTGCATCCCCTTGACACGGTACTCAGCATGTTTCCCAACAGGTGACGTCAGTCTCAAAGGCCCATTTTCGGTTTCACTAGAGACAGCTCATCGATCTTGCTGGTAAAGAATTTTAAACTAAGCCTGCCAAATATCTTTCGATTTATGGCTCTAATAAGCTACAAGTGTTACCACTTGCCTATTAGAAATGAATCAATGAACTCCGTGCTAGGTGGCGCATAATTTCGCATACTGCACTTTCATTCGGAATGACAGCGGTGGAAAACACCATCTGGTCATCCAGACTTGTGTTTTCCGTGATTTTCCTAAGACAAATGGTTCCTATGAATATGGAAAACCGATTTCCTCCCATATCTGAGCTTTTAATCCATATCTAATGACCTCGTTGTCAACAGAATATTAAAACCTAATCTTTCCTCCCTGAACCCAAACAAAACAACATATCTGTCACAACTTAAAAACTCGTTACAATATATACTGTTCTCTTGAAACATGTTTCAGAATCTGGTTACCAACAGTACGACAATAGCGTACTTTACGACAAATTTAGGCAACATCTGTTCATGTTAAAAGAGAAAATTAATGTGATACGACATGTTGGTTAATTATAGTAACAGTAAATCACAGTTGCGGATTTACTATGAAATATATTACACAAAAAAATCCTAACACGAAAATTCTCGTAGACGTAAGTTTACAAGCGTCCAAAAATTCTGAAAAATCTTTTTTTTACGTAAATATATGAAAAGGTTAGGGAACTACTGGTTTTGAACGACAAACCTGCGACCAAAAGATTCTATAAAGCACAAGTGAGATTTAAAATTGACGAAATAGTACAAGTTCTCGTGGAAATCCCAAATGTTCAAAAAAACTCAAAAAATCACGATACACGATAGTATTGACACAGTAAGTAGAAGGCTATGCGAAAACTACACGAATAGTAGCATGTTAGATTCTCGAACTTCGAATTACCCAACAACTTGTGCATGAACAGGCACACTACGTAGTTTCGACAGAAATGGTTTTGAAAATTGATGTTGAAGATTGTAGTAGTCGGAAAGCGCAATGTCATCTATAAGAAAATTGATATCATGAACACAGTGACCTGAGGAAATGGGCTGTACGAAGGTATGAACACAAAAAGAACTTAACTCGCGGGAAAACGTAAAATCTGGGAATTTAGAAACTCATTTTACCATAATTGTGCTGATAGCTGGTTCATGTTTATAACGCTGACCAGATGCTAAAAGTACGCAGTAGATACTGATAGGAAAAAATGATGTCAAAACATGTCTTGCAATTTTTTATAAAGGAAGAGTACACAGCAAGGAAGATCTAGTCACAATTTTGGCTGTTAAGACCTACTGCAAGTATTTTTTAAGATACTGTTGAAAATTACCGAATTCGTACCTCGCCAGGTGGCTGGAGACACGTACATCCTACCGGAAGTGTGGCAGACTGTACATGCGCAAGATGGCAGGCACATATCCTTCCTTGGTTAACGGCGCGTCGGTAAAACGGTAACACGACGGGGTACTATCGTAAGTTGTACATCGAATTTCAGTTTTTGTTGATCGTTTCTAAGAAACACTTTTTGCGCAGTTACTGTTCGCTCAGATTAGTAACCCATTTGAAATCAACAATAATTACCATTGGTTTTGCTGTAGCTTAAGTGTTAACAATGTGTTTAAAGCTTGATGTCTACCGGTTTTGCCTCGTAAAATCTGACTATGAAATGCATAAATGGAAGAAAGACTTACAGAAAGTAATAAATATGCACCAGACAGAAACTCGCAAAACTGTGAAATAAAAACTTTCTGAAAGGGTTACTCTACACTAGTAGTGTATCAAAGAGAGTTGGAGGCCACTTTTTTTGAATGAAAGTACCAGGTCACTGTTTCCAGAGACAGTATGAGGCCACTTTTGACTCACTCCTTCTATCTCCCCTCCCCTCATCACCCCCTCCCATTCCCCCTTACCTTCCCCTCCTTGTCTCCAATAGTTGGACACATGGTCACTTTTTATTTGGCAGGAAACCATGGAATACGAGGTATTTGGGATTCAATCGCGCAACCTCCTGGTTTACAAATCCCATTCTGGAAATACTGGCGCGCTTTGATTCAATTAAAGTCACCTCATTTGCATATTTAGCGGGAAAGCCTTCCTGTACTACTGTGACAGACTAGAAATAGGTCGCCCACCCTGCTGTCCTTCTGCCGTGTCCGAATGCAGAGAGAGCGGGTGATGCCCCACAGGCGTTTGTTTTCTACGGGCAAAAGTGTTTGTGATTCACTGTTGCTTCTCCTATATTCGGTGACTGGAATACGTAACGCGCCCCGTTCCGTTTGTAAAGCATTATGACGTAATGTGTAATTGCTTACACAAATTTGCACTCAGCATTCCTACTTGTCGTATGTCTCCTAGGCGAATCTCATTTCGTCAGTGTGCACTCAGCTACCTAACTATAGAGGTGCAGTTCTCCACCGCAACGCTCTGCAATGATTTCCGCACCAACGCCTCGCGACAGAGTCCGCATGTTGCAGCGCCACAGATCCCGCCTCACGCCATCGCGAGAGTAGGGCACGGCGGCGCTGAAGCATCAGCCGGTCAATGACTCGCTCCGCCGACCTCGCTCTATATCGACCAATCCCTGTATCGTTACGTGTGATCATATTTAATGAAGCGTAAGTGAATGTGTCGATGGGCTGAGGATAATTTCTTTGCGTATGACCGCCATTCATCACTCACCGTCAATCAACACTAACCACAATTCAATACTAAACATCATTCATGGTTCTCTCCACCCCTCCGATGTCACACTTTAAACGACAGTCGCCCTAAGTTCTAGCCATGTGAAATGCATGATTGTCAGTGTAAGTTGGAGCAGGAAGACTTGGTCATCTAATGCGCTCTCAGCAGAACGAGTAAGGTCTTCTGTCTACGTCACTCCCACCCCTCGTCTCCGTCTATTGGCGGATACTGGTGCAGTTAGCTCATCTTTATATTTTTCGAAAAAATCCTAAGTCTGTATCTGTTCACTTCGATTTCAAAAGCAGGTCCTACTCTCCCAAAAATCTTCACTTAAAATTTCCGGGCTAATAGGCCGTGGTCGAAGTATAAAACTCTCTCCTGACGTTTCGTCTCCGACTGCGAGAGACATCCTCGGAGTAAAGCGGCGAACTGCGAAGAGAACTCGAGGAAGTGCTGATTATATAGGCAGTACAGAGGGCGCCACTGTCGATCACGTCGCGTTGGCTATGAGATTGTCTCTGGTAATGCCAACATTCTCGATTGAAAGTAATCGATCGTCACGCTTGCGGTGCATCGAAGACATCCAAATGTTATCCAGTTTAACACCTTCGTCTTTCCTGTTAAAATTATTACGATGTTTATGAATTTCGATAGCCTCTCTATACCAGCGTGCATAATAATGCGAGGTTTTTGATATGACGCTCGTCTCGCTGAATTTTATTTCATGATCACGTTCCTGGTAAACATGTTCCGCTACGGCCGATTTTTCCGTGTGACCGAGGCGGCAATTCCTCTTATGTTCAACAAGACGGGTGTTCACACTTCTCTTTGTGGTACCAATATAAGCCTGTCCACAACTACAAGGAATTTTATATACCCCCGGTGTAGCCAAAGGGTGTCGTGCATCTTTTGCCGACCTTAAAAATTCTTTTATTTTCCTGGTGGGTCTGAAAATAGTTTCCACCCCATACTTGCCTAAAACTTTCCCAATGCGATATGTGACCTTACTAATGAACGGAAGAAAAACTTTGCCCTTGGACGACTGTTGTTCGTCGTTACTCCTGATTCTCTGCCTAGAGCGAATTGCTTGATCTATATCCTTGCTAGAATAGCCATTCTTCACGAAAGTTGACCGTAGATGTTCAAGCGTGACGATCGATTACTTTCAATCGAGAATGTTGGCATTACCAGAGACAATCTCATAGCCGACCCGACGTGATCGACAGTGGCGCCCTCTGCACTGGCTGTATAATCAGCGCTTCCTCGAGTTCTCTTCGCAGTTCGCCTCTTTACCTCCGATGATGTCTCCCGCAGTCGGAAACGAAACGTCAGGGGAGAGTTTTATTAATCGACCACAGCCTATCAGCCCCGAAGTTTTAAATGAAGACAATACCGGCCGTGAAAGCTTACATTGTATGATCTCCCAAAAATGTTGCTAGTCCATGTTTTAAACTATTACCCGTCTGATTTTACATTTTAAACAGTTCCTTCGCACTATGCTTAAACAGTTAGGGAGAGGATATTCAAAAAAAATTCAAAAACCCCAAAATTAAAAAAAAATCCAGATTCAGCCTTTGCTGTTATTCATATTGCTCTGTAGATTATGTACAACCCACATACACAAAATTTTCAGAACTGTTTGACGAGCACAGAAAAAGTCCTAAATTCACCTGTGTTGAGACATGTCGATGTAGCACTTCGTAATCCTTATGAAAATTCGCTACAAAAACATATGTTCGGGAAGGGTGGGAACCATTATTCCATTACCCCGCCCAATATGGAATCTGGTGGGCTGTCAGTGGATACAGTCTGCCGCTCGTCAGGCATTGCTGTTACGGAACTTAGCTCAAAGACTGGTTTGATACAGCTCTTCATGCTATTCTATCCAGGACGAGCCTCTTCATCTCCGAATAACTACTGCAACCTACATCTTTCTGAATACGCTTGCTGTATTCAACTCTTGGTCTCCCTCTACGGTTTTTACCATCCACACTTCCCTCCAATGTTAAATTAGGGATCCCTTGATGTCTCAGAATACGTTCTATCAACTGATTTCTTCTTTTGGCCAAGTTGTGACACAAATTCCTTGTCTCCCCACGTCTATTCAATATCTCCTCATTAGTTACGTGAACGATCAAACTAATCTTCAGTATTCTTCCGTATCATCACATTTAGAAAGCTGCTATTCTCTTTTCATCTAACGACCCACTTCCATACATGGCTACACTCCAGACAAATACCTTCAGAAAAGACTTCTAAGCACTTAAATCTATATTCGATGTTAACAAATTTCGTGCCATTGCCAGTCTACACAGTCTACATTTTATATCCTCTCTACTTCAACCATCATCGATTATTTTGCTCCACAAATAGCATAAACCATCTCGTTTCATTACCTAATTCTCTTACCATCACCTGATTTAATTCGACTATATTACATTATCCTGGTTTTGCTTTTGTTGATGTTCATGTTATATCCTCCTTTCAAGACACTGTCCATTCCTTTCTACTGCTCTTCCAAGTCCATTGCTGTCTCTGACAGAATTACAATGTCATCGGCAAACCTTCCTGAACTTTAATTCCTACTCCAAATATTTCTCTGGTTTCCTTTACTGCTTGTTCAATGTACATATTAAATAACACCAGAGACTACAACCCCACCTCATTCCCTTTTCAACCACTGCCTCCCGGTCATGACCCTCGACTCTTATAACTGCCGTCTGGTTTCTGTAAAAGTTGTAAGCAGCCTTCCACATTCTGCATTTTACCCCTACCATCTTCAGAATTACAAAGAGAGTATTCCAGTCAACATTGTAAAAAGCTTTCTCTAAGTCCACAAATGGTATAAACGTAGGTTTGCCTGTCCTTAACCTCTCTTCTAAGATCAATCGTAGGGTCAGTATCACCTCGCGCGTGCCTACATTTCTCCGGAATCAAAACAAATCTTCCACGAGGTCTGCTTCTACCAGTATTTTCATTCATCTGTAAGGGTTTCGTGTTTTGGAACCATGACTTAGTGAACTGATAGTCAGCAACTGCTTTCTTTGCAATTGGAATTGCTACATTGTTCTTTAAGTCTGAGGGTATTTCGCCTGTCTCATACACTTTGCATACCAGATGAAAGAGTTTTGGCATGGCTGGCCCTGCCAAGGCTATCAGTAGTTCTGACAGAATATCGTCTACTCCAGAGGCCTTATTTCGACATAGATTTTTTTTCAGAGTTTTGTCAAATGCTTCTCGGAGTATCATAACTACCACCTCATCTTCATCCACGCCCACTTCCCTTTCTATAATATTGCTTTCAAGTTCACCTTCCTCGTATTGACCCTCTACATACTCCTTCAACCTTTCAGCTTTCCTTTCTTTGCTTAAGACTGGTTTACCATCTGAGCTCTTGATATTCGTACAGATACTTTTCTTTTCCCCGAATTTCCTGTAGACTGTATCTATCTTTCCACTAGTGAAATATGCTTCTAAATCAGTACATTTGTCCTCTAGCCATTCCTGATTAGCAATTTTGTTCTTCCTGTCATTCCCCTTTTTAAGAAGTTAGTGTTCCCTTTCGTCTAGTTGACTTTCTGCATTTTTAAATTTTTTCCTTTCATCAGTTAATTTCAATACCTCTACTGTTATCCAAGGATTTCTACTATGCCTTGTCTTTTTATCTATTTAGTCCTCCGCATTCTTCACTATTTCATCTCTTAAATCAACTCATTCGCCTTCTACAGTGTTCCTTGCCTCTGTTCTAGTCAATTGTTCTATAATGTCCCTTCTGAAGTTCTCAACAACCTAGCAGCTGAAAACAGTCAGGAACACGTGACTCATTTCCCAACTGCGACGGAAGCAAGCAGTTTACCTTTTTCTTTCATTACAAGCTTTCGCCCTAGGACAGATGAACAAGTAAATAATTCAATTGCAAAATCATGGTGGTAGCTTATATGCATCGAACTTTCTCACACCATACGATACACGAGCAACTGATACATGGGTAGCATTGCCATCCGTGTGTCGAATTTTGTGACAGTTGCGTTAGTAGCTATTAAGTTCTCACGCTCTCCCATACACGGCATCTCCAAAGCAAGCAGTTCTGATGAAATCGAGTAGGATGCCTATTGCCTCACTTCAGTCAGCTTTTGTTCTTCATAGTCCCGTTCATGGAATACGAAGTCAGACCATCTGCCTGCATTTCCATCGAAGATTCACTGCGGCTATTTCAATCGCTATATCCTAGGCTTTGTCTACGGAAACTCAGACGGCAACTGCAAATTGTGTTATGCTAGCCAAAACGAGAACAGTAGCATAGTCCCTAGTACGCAAGCAGTTACTGGGACACGCAGGGAATACCTGGGCGTCCAGAGAGCTGGTGGCCACAGCTAAGTCATCGTTTTCTGTGTTGAGGGTGGACTCAGGAGCATGAAAGCCTTCGGAAGTGGACACCCAGCTTCAAATTCTGTCACGAAAATATTTATGTGACGTGCCAAAATGTAAAAATATGGTTGTGCTTCCGTTAGACATATAATTTTAGTGCACATGCGAAATGCAGTACAGCGAGTGGACATTAAAGCGTTCCTTAGTGCCGTTAAACCACAAGACCACTAGCAGACTCAGCACTGAATTCACTAGCAGACGACATTTACTCTAGCAACGTCCTCATCTTACGGTGTGACCACTTTGCGAATACTGAGAAACATAGAGCTCTGAGGATGGTCGTGTTTGCCACATAATGCATTGGTTAGATTTCAGCCCCAGCAGAATTCGTAAACTTTGTACATTAAATGTCGTTCTGTTTTGAGTATTATCCAAGTTGCATACTGTAAAAATGATATTTAGATGCTCAATATTCATTTTGTGTTTCTCCAGAACATGTACATGTTTAAGAAAAGGTCTGACCTCATGGTAAGTATCACTCAATTCAGTAAATTCCTTTCACATGCTAGAAAGTCTGTGTGGTTTAATCGGTAGTTTTCAAATCTGTGCCAACGGCCTTGCCGCAGTGGTAACACCGGCTCCCGTCGGATCACCGAAGTTAAGCGCTGTCGGGTTGGGCTGGCACTTGGAGGGATGACCATCCGGTCTGCCCAGCGCTGTTAGCAAGCGGGGTGCACTCAGCCCTTGTGAGGCAAACTGAGGAGCTACTTGATTGAGATGTAGTGCCTCCGGTCTCGTAAACTGACATACGGCCGGGAGCGAGGTGTGCTGACCACATGCCCCTCCATATCCGCATCCAGTGACGTCTGTGGGTTGAGGATGACACGGCGGCCGGTAGGTAACGTTGGGCCTTCATGACCTGTTCTGGAGGAGTTGCAGATCTGTAGGCAGTGAATCTGAGTCCAGATATGTTTACAAATTTTGAGTTGTTGTTAAGACTTATTAGTTTAGGATCGCATCGTCAGTCCTATCATTAAAAGTATTCACAGCACTATGTAATTCTCTGTGTATATAGCTTCCAGTCCTCTCTCAATGAATGCAAGGACAATCAATCCCTACTAATTTACATGACATAAATACACTTCAGTTGTAGGATGAGCTCACCCTTCGGTTCATATCTATTCTGTGTTTTTAACAGTTCCGTACCGTTAGCCGTTAAATACGCTTTATGCTAATGATTTGCATAGTGGCAGGAACACAAAGTGTGAAATTTGTTAGGCAAAATACTTATGCAGTGCTATCAGATGATACGGACCTCGGTTCTATACCTCTTACTATCTGGACAATGAGCTTTTCTTATTCAGGATTTATGTGATCATTGTTTCATAGGACCTTTTTAGAAGAAACTAAATTTCTTCAACTACGCCGAACGTTATAACAAATCTTCTAAACAGTACTAAACAGCGGTTTGTGAATCGGTTACTGTCCGCATTTTTCCTCATTGCCCTGGTAGACAGAAAATAAGCTGACTGACAGAAAATCTACCAGGAGGAAAACCAGGAACGCAGTGAAATGTCGCATGTATTGTGGACATGTGATTTTATCTGAGTGAGTCCAGCCTAATGAAATTGGACACTGCTGGCGTCAGTTCGATGTTGCACAACCTGGGGAAGACATTAACATGCTCTGGGTTCTGAACTGGCGTTTACCTTCAGTTTTAGAGTTTTACAAACGTCTTAGCTAGTAAGTTGGAAGTAAATAAAGTAATGCAAAGCGATTTCTATTGTCAAGTAACCATTATCAATTAATTTAGTTGTAATGTAACTAATGAATATTTTGAGATGTCCGACATTAAGCTGAAAAGTGTTCCCTAGATATGAAAAGACCTAAATAATAGCCACTTTTTGCGCAACTGTTTCAAAAATGAACATTGTGCTTTAAATGCTTCTCGCAAGCACATGTGTATCAGTAGCTGAATGAAAAAATAAAAGTAATAATCATAGCAATAATCGATTTATCTTATCACTTCATAGCGTGCAGTAACATTTCTCGAATGACCCATGACCTCAGCAGTTTGTCCCTTAGGAATTCACACTAAGCAATTTCTTGAAGCAGTGAAAATTATGAAACGGCTTCTATTTGGAGATATGATGGCAAAAACAGTGTTTACGTCCAGTTGACATGAGACTTGAAGAATAATCTCTGTGTCAGAAGCTTTCTGATAATCAAACAGTTAATACAGAGCCATTTTGTCTTCCGCATTTAATGTCGAAGCTCTTTTCAATCATAGTGTCAGAAATTAACTGTATCCGATAAACAGTTGAAACCGCATATAAACAGATTTTTGGGGATTGTTTCAAAACGGTAAAAATACCATTGATTTGTGGGATTTGAGCAGATTCTGAGCACACAGAAAAGTAGTAGCCAAGGCAGCTGTCGATCAAAATTAAAAGAGATCCACAAAATGACTCTACCGAACAGTACGGAATCCACTTCCAGAGACTCAGAACGCTCATACAGTGTCGCACATCTTCCATTACAACAAAATCACGAGGGTTATAAACTACTGTTTCAGTATTCTGGTGGACTGATCCTAGTTTGATATGAGCAAGGTGTGGGTGCGCTTCCCACTGTAAGTATCCATTTTTTGTTCGCACGAACACATCTCCTTCATGTCTGGTAAAGCCACGTGAAGAACGTCAAATTGCACCAAGGTTCAGAATCCGCAATATGATATCCATTCGCTGCCGACTGGCGGAGAGCCGGTTTAGGTTGGGTGATGACAAAGGCGGAAGTCATTGCAAACAGAAGCTGTGTCACCAGTAAGCCTGTCTGCAGTAGAAATTTTATTTTATATTGTGAGCCAATGATCATGTGAGCGCTTCTATCAGATTTGACTATGAGACGTGGAAAATTCTTATGTTGGACTGGAATTCGAATTCGGATCTCCCCTTTCGTGGTATTCTACCGTCTCAGGATGATTCATCTCGATCATTTCATTGTTTTCCCCACGATGGCAATCCCTATTGTCTCCGTGTAAGCCACTGACCTGGGTTCGAATTCTGGTCAGCACAAAACTATTCATCTTCACACATCAACTAGTTTCAGCTTCCAGCAGGACACTGAACTGTTTATCACATCATTTCAAGCTCAAACCTTTCATTGCTTGCTTGCGGAACACGTGTTCTTCCATCGAAAGAAAAATGGAATTCCTCGCATAAGTATTTTAGGCAGATAAGAGATCTCCAGGCAGGTGTGACTTCCCTCAGGGTGTGTGAATGTTTACATTCACTCAGAGTAATCTTCAGTTTAACTTTCAAGAATACCGCCTTCTCATTGGTTCATTCTGTGTTTTTCAGGAGAGCCCGCGCTTCCTCCACTCCAAGCTGCGGATGAAAAAGAATTAGGTGACAAACGTGTCTTCGTTTTTAGTCAACAACAATATGCGCTAGGTCCGATTACCAGTCAGCAGAGAATTTCCCAATAAAATCTAAGTTCAAACACTCCACTGCTAGAAAGTGAGTTTGATAGGTGACATATTTTTACGGTGATTCTAAAGTGTTGGTTGTGGTAGGAGCAGACGACTAATATGCACAATACCAAATTCTGATTCCCAGTAGAATGAGAAACCAACCCAAATAATCATGTAAACTAACTGAAAACAAGAGCATTGTCACACAATCGAAAATGAACATTAATAGGAGTGGCCCAATTAAGCAAGAAACAAATGAGTACCGAGCACTGACGTAGATACATTACTGGGAGGAGGGATCTTACAGCTACGAATGGGAACGATATTTACTCTACAACAAATAGATTTATTGACTTTGAACTGGAAAGTTACCCACTGACAACTTAAACAAACTTTGACACACGGACAAGGAATTACACCGCTAAAGTATAGCTTTGGCACAGATTCGTGGGAGAATAGAATTCAGTTACGTTTATAATTCGACGTCACAGGCAGTGACCGCGTAAGTTGTTAATTAGATGTAGAGAGTACATGGAAACATAGGATCAAACACCATAGAATCGCAAAAATGCGCATTGAGAGCAACAAGCTATATACGTGATCTTAACAACACGTAATCGGCTCGTGAAGGGAGGGAATCAACTTCGCGTATGAACTACGTTGGCGGTGTGATGATGTACTTCTCCTCCCCCTCTGCACTTAGTGATTAAGTACGGATATCCTCCCAGTGGAAGCAAGGCTCGTCTGATTAGTTATCTCATCTGTTCTAACCTGCAGTATTTACTCTGAGCCTCGCGGGATTAGCCGACAGGTCTCAGGCGCCCCAGTCATGCACTGTGAGGCTGGTCCCGGCGGAGGTTCAAGTCCTCCCTCTGGCATGGGTGTGTGTGTTATTGTCCTTAGGATAATTAAGGTTAAGTAGTGTGTAAGCTTAGGGACTGATGACCTTAGCAGTTAAGTCCCATAAGATTTCACAAACATTTGAATATTTGAACATTTACTCTAGAAAAGCCTACTCTAATTCCCTCTACTACTCTCTGCAACGGCCTGGAAAGGAAAGTGTTTCTAGGAACCATCTGTAACTCCGCTGTCTTGCTGCCAGAACTGGAAATCTCCGCCCTTTTCTATCTCATTATGCTTCAGCCAATCGCTCACAGGCGGAAGCTGGAGCCAGTTGAATTCTCCCACTCCATTGCATGATTCTCAAACTGACGAATGGCAAACTCTACATATAGACACAGAACAAAAGCGCGGGCTCTCCAGAGAAACACAGAATGAACCAATGAGAAGGCAGTATTCTTGAAAGTTAAACTGATGATTACTCCGAGTCATTGTAAACATTCACACACCCTGAAGGAAGCCACACCTGCCTGGAGATCTCTTATCTGTATAAAAGGCTTCTGCGAGGAATTCCATTTGTCTTTCCATGGAAGAACGTGTGTTCCGCAACCCTCTTGAAGAGTTAGTTTGGGGCTGCGGGACGGAAGGGGGGGTGGGAGGGGGGACGAAAAGACCAGCCTCGCTGCCTGCAGCCAGCCGCCTGATCAAAGCAGAGTCGTTTTAAAGCGCTAAATTCCTCTTAAAAGGCCACTATCTTCCACATCCAACTTGTAAGGTTTCAGGCCTTCGAAACCTCCATCACCACATAGGAAAAGCTGGGAAACAGCTAACCGAGATCTGTAATTACAGAGTAGTGTAACTGAACGACTGCTTGATAAAGCCAATTTGCATCTCATACTCTGAAATATCTTACCGGACGCCTTCATAGATAAATGGCCACGTTACATTACAGGGTTTGACTCCCAGTCAGCAAAAAAATTTCGTTGCTGTCTTTGTAGTCATACATGCCTATACTTCGCTGCCGGTGAAGAGGAAATCGATATTTAACTTGTATTCACTGCTAGAAAACAACGGTAGAAGGTCTCGGTTTTGAATACCGGTCTGATCCAAACAAACTGTATCGTTATTCCACGTTTAAAAGTTTCGCAACTGGTAAAAGAATTCGACATAGAACATCTGACTTTACTTAGTTAACATCGGACTGCGTGCTGCGTTCGGATCTCAAATGGTTCAAATTGCTCTGAGCACTATGGGACTTAACATCTGAGGTCATCAGTCCCCCAGAACATAGAACTACTTAAACCTAACTAACCTAAGGTCATCACACGCATCCATACGCGAGGCACGATTCGAACCTGCGACCGTAGAAGTCGCACAGTTCTGGACTGAAGCGCCTAGGACCGCTAGGCCACAGTGACCTGTTGTTCGGATCCCCACCATAAAATATTACATCATAGCATTTCAGTTATAAACATGTGCACACTTTTCTACTTCTGAGTAAAACTAAAACGTCTTTCATGGTTAGTTAACAGGCAGATAAGGGTTTCGATAAGATTCCCAGTTCAGTACTAAAATTTCCGTTTATTTTCAAGTTCAGACTTGATAACTAATACTGATAAAAACGTGGATATTCCACGTTAATTATGCCTAGTCAGCAATGACGAGCGTTGTGTTTGCGTCTCGGCCCGGCTCGAAAGACTTTCGTGATTAGTAGTGGCTATAGGTGGTGGTGTTATTCCAGATCTAGAACAAAAAGGTTCGTCGTGTCATTTAAAGTTCAAATATTTGCAAAAGTAACATATCATAAATCATCAGTATAGTGAAATTACTGGCGAGACGCTGTTAATGTTGAGGTTCCCGTAGCGTGCTTGCTGCTATTAATACCGTTTTTTTAACTGGTTACTTCGATAACCAGTTTAAGCGAAACCACCCACCATAGGAACGACATACAGCAGATTGTGGGGAAAACCTTTACTACAGTAAAATTTTTAGAGCTTCAAGATTGATATGGTCTCAATATCTAATTTTTACTAATGATTACATAATGAAATACACTATGTGATCAAAAGTATCCGGACACTCCCAGAAGAGTACGTTTTTCATATTAAGTGCACTGTGCTGCCACCTACTGTCAGGTACTCTATATCAGCGACCTCAGTAGTCATTAGACATCGTGAGAGAGCAGAATGAGGCGCTCCGCGGAACTGACGGACTTCGAACGTGGTCAGGTGATTGAGTGTCACTTGTGTCATACGTCTGTACGCGAGATTTCCACACACCTAAACATCCCTAGGTCCACTGTTTGCGATGTGATAGTGAAGTGAAAAGGTAAGGGGGCACGTACAGCACAAAAGCGTACAGGCCGACCTCATCTGTTGTCTGACAGAGACCGCCGACAGTTGAAGAGGCTCGTAATGTGTAATAGGCAGACATCTATCCAGAACATCACACGGGAATTCCAAAGTGCATCAGGGTCCACTGCAAGTACTATGACATTTAGGCGGGAGGTGAGAAAACTTCATTTTCATGATCGAGCGGCTGCTCAAAAGCCACACATCACGCCGGTAAACGCCAAACGACGCCTCGCTTTGTGTAAGGAGCGTAAACATTCGACGATTTAACAGTGAAAAAACGTTGTGTGGAGTGAAAAATCACGGTACACAACGTGGCAATCCGGTGGCAGGATGAGGGTATGGCGAATGCCCGATAAACGTCATCTGCCAGTGCATGTAGTGGTAAAATTCAAGAGGCCGTGGCGTTATAGTGTGCTCGTGTTTTTCATGGATGGGTCTCGCACCCCTTGTTGTTTTGCGTGGCACTATCACAGCACAGACCTATTTTGATGTTTTAAGCACCTTCTTGCTTCCCAATGTTCAAGAGCAATTCGGGAATCGCGATTGCATCTTTCAACACTATCGAGCACATGTTCACAACGCACGGCCTGTGGCGGTGTGGTTACACGACAATAACATCCATGTAATGGACCGGCCTGCACAGAGTCCTGACCAGAACCCTATAGAACACCTTTGGAATCTTGTGGAACGCCGACTTCGTGGCAGGCCTCACCGACCGTCATCGATACCTCTCCTCAGTGCAGCACTCCTTGAAGAATGGGCTTCCATTCCCCAGGAAACCTTCCAGCACCTGAATGAACGTTTGCGTACAAGAGTGGAAGCTGTCATCAGGGCTAAGGGTGGGCCAACACCATATTGCATTCCAGCATTACCAATGGAGGGCGCCACGAACTTCGAAAGTCATTTTCAGCCAGGTATCTGGACACTTTTGATCACATAGTGTATGTGATAAAGTTAGTTTCAGATTCTAATGCCTATGGTAATAGCTCTGAAATGTCGATTATTGTAATAAAGTTGAGTATGCGAGTGTTAGTTGCTGTCTCATCACTAAAAACACGTTTCCTAATACTTGGAACATCGTGGTATTGATTTATATCTGGGTTGATTGTCACACAGAGCAGTTCCCTCAACTGGTTACTTATGTTACCATTTTGTTTAGCCAAACGACTTTACTAAAAAGAGATTAGAGCAACTCCAAGGAAGATACGTTATGTGGACCGCATGCAAATCAGGCGAAACGCAGTTCGGGTCCTTCGGATACTTTTGGGCATGATATTACATTGAGCAGCCAAGGCTGTTCAAACACATAAGGGGTCAATAGTCGTAAATAAGCCCACCACATAAAAAGCCCTTAAAAGAGCAGACAGGTCGCTTTCGAGCGCTATAGATTTTATTTATAGTGTCAAAAGTACAGAAATATAAAATGAAAATATAAGTGTTGACGTACTTTTACACAAAATAAGACCAAAAATTGGACGTCAAGTGCATTTGGTGTAGCTCTCATAAGGTCTTGCATGGTGCAGTTGGTTGGTGATGAGGAACACCGTTGGAAATGGCTGTTAGTCTGCTCAGCGTCACACTGGCAAAGAACTGAGTCCACAGAGAAATCCCAAGTCCGCAGAATGGTCTTGCATATCGTTGATCAAATGGCTCTGAGCACTATGGTGCCGCGCGGGATTAGCCGAGCGGTCTAGGGCGCTGCAGTCACGGGCTGTGCGGCTGGTCCCGGCGAAGATTCGAATCCTCCCTCGGACATGGGTGTGTGTGTTTGTCCTTAGGATAATTTGGTTTAAGTAGTGTGTAAGCTTAGGGATTGATGACCTTAGCAGTTAAGTCCCATAAGATTTCACACACATTTGAACATTTTGAACAGCATTATGGGACTTAACATCTGAGGTCATCAGTCCCCTAGAACTTAGAACTACTTAAACCTAACTAACCTAAGGCCAACACACACATCCATGCCCGAGGAAGGATTCGAACCTGCGACGCAACATTACTCCCGCATTCGCGAGATCCTTGCAGCATGTGGATTCTCGATGAGAGCCTCAGTAGTTATCAAGAAGCTCTTTCTTGATTTCAGCGTAGGATTTGCGGGCTGACGACCATATAGGGGATGTGCTTCCTTCGTTGTGACCTTACTTTTCTCATATCTCGCAGCTACCTCAGGTCTGATTTCAGGAGAAGCTATGGCAGCGAGGCATTGGAGTTTGTCCACTGGAGTAGGTCTTAAGTAACCCTTGATAATCCAGCAAGCCTCATTTAGAGCCACATCTACGTTCCTGGCATGACTGAACTTGTACCATACCGAACATGCAACAGTGGAATAACACAGAGCAAGCGCTCTTGAGCGCACAGTGCATGGGTTAGCACCCCATGATGTACCTGTCAGTTTTCGCACTATGTTTTTTCTGGCTGCCACTTTCTTCGGTTTGGTGTTTAGGCAGTGCTTTTTATACGTTAGCGCGCGATCCAGAGTTACTCCAAGATATTTGGGGGTAGAATTATGTTCGATTACGATGCCCCCAGGATATATTTAAGGATCTATTTGCCTGTTTATTCAGCAAGCGGAAAGCGCAGGTGTGAGTCTTGGCAGGATTAGGTTTCAAGTAATTCCCATGATAGTAAACAGTGAATTCTCCCGAAGATTTTGATAGCGTATCTTTTACAGTCTCAAAACAGTCAGCTTGAGTAGTGATAGTGCAGCCATCAGCATAAATAAAAGCTTCGAGTTCCTTCAGGGATAGGTTAATGGTTGGTATAGATGTCGAATAATAGCGGCGTAAGCACGCTGACTTGTGGTAGCCCATTTTTCTGAGTTCTCCATCTACTTTTCTTACCACGAAATTCCACAAAAAATTTGCAGTTCTGGAGAAGGTTTCTAATATTGCACATGAATGTTAAGTCTTTAGTTATACCATAAACTTTAATCAGAAGGAGCCGATGATTGATCGTATCGTAAGCCGCAGATAGATCGATAAAGACGGCACCTGTAGTGAGCCGTTTCTCATATCCATCTTCGGTATGTTGTGTTAAGTTTAATATTTGAGACGTGTAACTTTTCCCTCCTGTGAAACCTGCTTGCTGTGGTATTAGAAGAGTCTCCACCTTTCTAATCATTCTCTGAAGAAGCCTCTCCAGTATTTTGTAGAGGTGACAGAGTAAGGAGATAGGTCTATAATTTTTGGGATCTTTCCTATCCTTTCCTGGTGTCGGTATGGCAATTGCTCTTGCTTTTCGCCATACTTTAGGGATCTTGCATTCTCGAATACAGTTGTTCATAAGCTCCAGTAACCAAAGCAGGACCAGAATTCTTGATTTGTTCAGCTCTAATGTCATCCAGTACTGCTGCTTTTCCCAATTTACATTTATTCAGGGCTGAATTCAGTTCTTCAAGAGAGAAAGAAGAAGATAAGATACTATTCTCTTGATCCGTTTGCCTGAATAATTGTTTCCTCTCTATATTTCTGGGTTTAGTTGATTTGCCGTTAATGTGGAGTTGGTGAGCAATTTGGTCTCGTTTAATATTAACATATGTGTTGGCCTGAGTGTTATGATTACTCAGGTGACGTAATAGCCTCTAGGCCTTTTGGCTACTTTTACTCATGCCACATTCGGCCATTAATTGTATCATTTCCTCTCTCTTAGCCTCAGATATTGAAGAGAGGACAGTCTGTGCAAGACTTGATGTGGCAACACTGAAACGATGTTCTTCAAACTTCTTGTAGTATTCTTCAAGAACAGTGGCCGTTCCAGGTGTTATACACTTGATATACTTCATTCTGCATCCCCTTGCAATTGATGCTCGGGAGGAAGCATTAACGATATTAACGAAATTCTCATATTGATCTAACACAGGATCTATAGTTACAATTATCTCATCTGATAATTTTGAAAATTTCTGCCAATCAGCCTTTCTGACGTTGCACCTTCGTCTGAAAGGGATTTCTTGAGGTCTTATTTGTGGTAGGAATTGACACATAATGGGTCGATGTTGTGTATTCGGTATGGGGTTACAGATGTATTTAGTGCAGGTGTGAAAAATACTTTCACATCCAAAAAGCGGATCCAGATTATAGCCACGTTCCCAGCGTCCACTGCAGAAAGTGTGAGGTAGTTTGCTGTTATGAACGAGGGAGAGATGGAAAGTATCAATCCACAGTAGGATAGCCTCACCATTTTGATCCTCTTGAGTGTACCCCCAAACAGGGCTGTGACTGTTGAAATCACCTATCACAATAGAAGCTTTTCCTGTAATAAAATTTTCACGTGGGGTGAAGGGAAAGCCTGTTGCTATAGGTTTATATAGTGATGTGACTGTACAGTTACTTAAATCAACAGTAATAATTTCAATATTGTTATCGCCTGTCCGACAAACACTACACTCCACGGTCAGGTCTTATAAAGATGGCGCTTCCATATTGTGCATGTAGTCTTTCAGCAACCAGTTTCATTCCAGGAACAGAAGGACGTCTCTGCTGCGTATCCCTAAGTATTTCTTGAACACACAAAACATCACAGCGCTTAGTGTGGCACATGTCTTGCAAGAGTTGTTGCTTGCAAAAAATGGTTAAAATGGCTCTGAGGACTATGAGACGTAACTTCTGAGGTCATCAGTCTCCTAGCACTTAGAACTACTTAAACCTAACTAACCTAAGGACATCACACACATCCACGCCCGAGGCAGGATTCGAACCTGCGACCGTAGCGGTCGCTCGGCTCCAGACTGTAGCGCCTAGAACCGCACAGCCACTCCGGCAGGCGGAGACCTGAAAAACGGCAGAAAGGAGATATCGGGTTTGAACGTGCCCAGTAGTACATCGTAAATGAATTTGTCTGATCTGTTACCGTATCAACGACTGTCCAGCGTGTCGACAAGCTGAACAGCTGAATATAGTGTAACAATAGTGATTCTAAAAGGACTCCATCTGACAGGTAACGCAGATGAGTGTCACGCCTTTTCAGCAACAATCACGGCAGTAATTGCTGCTGTCAGCCAATGCAGGTCCATCTCAACCAGTGTTCGAGTGAAGATTACGAAGTAAACTACTGGCAGTAGACATTTGCAGCAGAGTGCCTCTCAAAAGATAATCGTTCCAAGCTGGACATACTGCTGTACGTCTTCAACATAGCAAACAACACAGAAAATCGACAATAGTTGACTGGAGACGTGGAGTGTGCCCAAGGAGTCGAGATTTTACCACTTTCCAAATGTATTTGGGGTGTCTTTCGTACCATGATTTCCCCCCATTCATTTAGGTTACCATGTACATTCACCGATGTATGCAAATGTTCAAATGTGTGTGAATTCCTGAGGGACCAAACTGCTGAGGTCATCGGTCCGTAGACTAACACACTACTCAAACTAACATAAGCTAACTTACGCTAAGAACAACACACATGCCCATGCCCGAGGGAGGACTCGAACCACCGGCGGGAGGGCGGCGCAATCCGTTACATGGCGCCTCAAACCACGCGGCCACAGCGCGAGGCGAGATGTACATGCATAAACAAGCATTGCCGTTTCTTCTGCATCCTCATAATTAGTATACTGTGAAAGCTCCCGCCTTTCAAGATGACAACGGTAGAGTTTGCAGGGTTGCAAACATACGTTCCTGGTTTGGCGAAAACCTCAGGCTCCCTGTCGTACCTCGAATGGCAAGATAAGCCACCCAGCTTTCATTCCATACAAAAGCTATGAGACTCAGGGTGAAACGTAACACTCTACATCACCGCAATTTTCTGCAAAATGATTATCAGGTCCTGCAGAAAGTGTCATCACTTCTGCCTTAATGCTGTTCATTTTTGGAACACAACCTACGGCCAGCTTAGAGACAGAAGTGATGACACTTTCAGCGGGATCTGACCATCATGTTGCAGGTCAATGCTCAAGCACGTACAGTGGAAGCTGTTACTGATTTGTTTGACTGATGGGGCTGCTAAGTGATATCCCACATACTGCGCTCCCCTGACTTAAGCCTTCGCAAGTTAAACTCGATTTTTAAACTGAAGGAAACACTGCACGGCATTCGCTTTCAGAACTGCTACAAATTCGACGGGCAATAGACCGCGCCGCTGGAACTGTCAACACAACTGGCACTGCTAAGAGTATCGTACGACTTCCACATCGCTGGCAAAGTGTATGAGATTTAAAAAAAATAGTAGCCACTATTAGAGTTCCGACCTTCGCGTAACCCATTAGTGCCCAGCATGACATTCATGCAACACATTGCAGGACTCGAATTTTATTGACTTTTTGGACAACGATGAACTTCTATTGTCTTGTTATGCTTCTTATGCATTGTTGAACATCCCTGCTTTCGGTTTTCTGTTACTAGTTGTAAGAAGTAGTCGAATAACGGGAAGAATTGGCAAATAAATTTAAACACATTTTCTACACCCAGATTCCTACTGCTGAACTATTCTACTGGCGCGGAAAACTGCGGCCCGTGTGTTTTATTGACCTGATTTCGCCAAATATTACCAGCCCAAACTAAAGAAATCATACCGGCCAAAACAATTGAATTTAAGACACGAGTAAGCGGCAGCGCGGCGCCGTGAGACTGGGCACGCAAAACAACAGGTGTAGCCTGTAGTAAGTGACAGGGGACAGACTATGCTACTGGGGCGAGCGTGCGAACTGAGCAACCGGGTGCAATGCACCTGGTGGAGCGATCAGCTGTCCATAGTGCGGCTGCAGTAACGGCAGCAGGGACAAATGACGTAACAAGGGAATTCAGTGGATCTGTTTTCGTGGGAAATACCACCAAAATGAGAAAGGAACCGGACATGTTGTTAAGTAAAAGCACAAGCATCGACAACCAAGCGAAGATAGACAATTTGTGCGAACAAGAGTCTTTAGGGATCGCGGAGTGGCGTGATGATTTGTGTTACGGTTTAAGGCAATATGAGTGGGAAGATTTTAGAAAGGGTTATACGGCGAGGGAATTAATAAAAGGGAGAAAAGAAAGTGGAAATGTCGAAAAGAGGGCGTTGTCCGAAAATAAAAAGGAGTTGGTAGTAGTTAGCGCCGTACAAGCTGCGCGAGCAGCGATTTCAGATGAAGTAGTTGGTAAAGGAGAGGAAGGAGCTAGTCATGGACTGTGCGGCTGGTCCCGGCGGAGGTGTATGTGTATTTGTCCTTAGGATAATTTAGGTTAAGTAGTGCGTAAGCTTAGGGACTGAAAACCTTAGCAGTTAAGTCCCATAAGATTTCACACACATTTGAACATTTTTTGTTTTTTTGTTTTTTGAACATAGATTCAGATGAGTATATGTGAACCACTGAAAACCATGACGATTATGCTAAATATGAAGTTAAGATTGATGTCATCAGAAGTGATACTGAAGATAGTTTAGTTGGAGAACGGCGTGTGACAGAAAATAAACAGAAATTTTAGGAAAGAATCAAAATTTTGGAAATACGACAACTGACGAAAGGTCAAAAGAGGAGCTTACTCGTTGTCTAAGAGTAGCGTTCATGTTCGAATCAGACAGTGAATGAGAAATGAATGGTAGTTCTGGTGAGAAATATGTAGAAATGGAGGAAAGGGAACAAATTGTAAGGGAAGAGGTCTCTGAAAAGCAAAATAAAGTATTATTCAAACAAAACCAGACAGTAAATACCGGACCGGAAAAGAAAGAGCCACCAGACTATACGATACCGGGACAAGAAATGATTAGGGTCGTGAAAAACATCGAAATCAGGAAACCGAAGAAGCCCCCAGACATGTGTGATTTGCCAGTAAATAACATAACTTGGAGCGATCTGATGGTCGAACAAGATTTATTATGGGAGGAACAAGAAAATTCAGAAAATAGGATGATACAACAAACTATCACCCCAGTCCAAATTTACAGTATTCAATTGCAAATACTTTGAGACACTGGATCCCAAATCAGTGCCATTTCACAATCATAAGGCATGGGGCAGGATTATTTGAAGACTTTGAAATTATAATCAATACCCTTCACCATGAAACTACAGGATTTATACTCGAGGAAATACTACTTAATCATAAGAGCACAAGTTTAACTGAAGAAACCTTACAGTTTCCACCCCGTTTATAACTAGATCTCAGAGAGAAAAAAAGGCTTTGTAAGAAAAGGAATGAAACAAAAAGCGGAAGCCAGATCTAAAAGGCTTGGTAAGAGGCTTGAAGCGATCAAATTCAAAATTGGGGAATTTGTTCTCGTAAAAACTCACGAAAAGTCAAGTGAAAAATGGTTCAAATGGCTCTGAGCGCTATGCGACTTAACTTCAGAGGTCATCAGTCACCTAGAACTTAGAACTAATTAAACCTAACTAACGTAAGGACATCACACACATCCATGCCCGAGGCAGGATTCGAACCTGCGACCGTAGCGGTCGCCCGGCTCCAGACTGTAGCGCCTAGAGCCGCAAGGCCACTCCGGCCGGCGCCAAGTGAAATAAACCAAGAAATTTCTAAGTTCAAATATATTTATAATGGTCCCTTTGAAGTGCAAGGAACTCCGCACACTAACTCATATTATCTCGTTTAACCTAAGTCAAAGAATCCGTTAGATGTCCGTAACTTTGTAGATTTCAAACCTTACATCCACAGAAATGAGTAATAAGGGGTAACATTAAAAAGTGTATATGGAATTAATTAAATAGTATTTTACTCTCTACATTCTTGTTCATGATTTTGTGTTATCAAGTGTTGTTACGCTGGAAAAATTTTTGTTATCAGACTACTGATACATTTCTGTAAGTTTCATATTCTGTGTAATATAATTGGATATACAAATTATATGTAGACTCCAGGCTATGACATACATACGTACTGCATTGATTGAATACTTACAGCATAATCAGGAGAACTCCCAAATATGTCAATAGGCAGACAAGTGCCAGGAAGTTTCATATCAGCGCACACTCTGCTGCAGAGTGAAAATCTCATTCTGGAAACATCCCCCAGGCTGTGGCTAAGCCATGTCTCCGCAATATCCTTTCTTTCAGGAGTGCTAGTTCTGCAAGGTTCGCAGGAGAGCTTCTGTAAAGTTTGGAAGGTAGGAGACGAGGTACTGGCAGAAGTAAAGCTGTGAGCACCGGGCGTGAGTCGTGCTTCGGTAGCTCAGATGGTCTTCCCGGCGGGGTCAGGGATTTTCTCTGCCTCGTGATGGCTGGGTGTTTACGCCCGCAACTCATGGTCGTGCGGTAGCGTTCTCGCTTCCCACGCCCGGGTTCCCGGGTTCGATTCCCGGCGGGGTTAGGGATTTTCTCTGCCTCGTGATGGCTGGGTGTCGTGTGATGTCCTTAGGTTAGTTAGGTTTAAGTAGTTCTAAGTTCTAGGGGACTGATGACCTAAGATGTCCCATAGTACTCAGAGCCATTTGAATCACGTTTTAACGCCGGCCGCGGTGGCCGTGCGGTTCTGGCGCTGCAGTCCGGAACCACGGGGCTGCTACGGCGGCAGGTTCGAATCCTGCCTCGGGCATGGGTGTGTGTGATGTCCTTAGGTTAGTTAGGTTTAAGTAGAAAAAAAAAAAAAAAACAGCCGGCTTTCAGCCGTGATACCGTGCGGACGGGCTCGGCGCACCGGGCAGTGCTCCGCAGGTGTTGTTGTTTACCCGCTAGCACGCGGTCGCGTCGTTCTCTTGCCGTATAGTACCTGTACCGACCCGACATGGCGTTCTCATATCGAAAAGCTACAATCAAGTTAACGTTCAACGCATCGTACACGAGACCGAAGGTCCATGAAATTGAACGATTTCTCAGAGACATCATGCAGATAGAAGCACACGAACTGATAGGAATTCATCTGTCTATTGTAACCAGCACAGTGTACCTCAAACTGATTGACGAAGCGGCCTGCGACAGATTACTCCAACGATCTGCGAACGGCTTTCGCTTCTGCCACGCAGACGGTAACGTGAGCGCGGTAGGAGTTGACCATGCTGGTCTGGGGGTTCGTACCGTGCGCGTCTTTGAACTACCGTTCGAAGTTCCTGCCAACCTAGTCGTTGATGCGCTGCGGCCATACGGCACAGTTCTGAGTCACACAGAGGAGAAATGGAACACATTCGAAACGTACCCTGTCCTTAACGGGGTACGATAAGTGCGCATAGAACTTAAGAAGCACGTCCCATCATATATTTTCGTTGGTGGCTGCCGCGCAATTGTTATATATGATGGACAACCGAGGACCTGCTCGGGCTGCGGACAGGAGGGCCATGTTAGAACTGAGTGTCTGCAGCGACGCCTCGTTCAGGTGCCCCGCAATGAGCTTCCCCAACGATCCACTATGACCTCTCTCCCGCTAACGTATGTGGAGGCGGCACGACATGATGTGATGGATGATCAACACATGCCACCTCCTCAAGCCGCTGCCAGCTCCGTTGGAGAGTCAACGCCGTCGACAATGACGCACCCCAACGGTATAGAGGTTCCTACAGCCTCTGCCCACCGCAGCGTCTTGGGCGCCCAGCCACCGTCACTGTCGGGATCGGACACAGGGGTTCCTAGCGACCGAGACTGTGTCGAGCCCCGCCCTCCAGTGGATGTCGAATCTCGGACCCGAAAGCAAAAATCACCCAAGCGACACAAGAAGAGGCGATTGTCAGCTGAAGAACAGGACAGGGATGTGCAGCCGGCGGAAGACATCGACTTCATTGACTCGCCCACAAGTGCAACGCACTCCAGTGGCATCATTCCCCAGAAGGTGCCTGAAGACAAGGAACACACTCCTAAATCTGGTGGCCCAGAAAACGAGCCGCATTGCGTCAACTCCCAAAATGTGGGCTCCTGTGAAAGCGACCAGCCCCCAATGACATCACAATCGTCTCTTGGTGATTGGGCAGACGATATGGAGGCAGATGATGCACAGCACACATCGATATCTCTACCAGAGCCCATGGCTGACATTGATCCCGGAGGGCTCTGCCAGTCAGGGACTCATACGGCACAGTAATGCACAGCGTGCTGATGGATGGCTGTGTGGTGTGTGAGATCACTATGGGCTTGCACCGGTACAATGCCTCCGCCACTTGATATGTCTCAGTCATACCGTGTGGGAACAGTCAATGTAAATGGTGTCCACTCCACTGTCAAGACCCGCATGTTACACGACATGATCAGAGCGGCAGATTTGGACATTGTCCTTCTCCAGGAGGTCCGTCCCGAGCTGCGTTTAGACATATATGGCTACACCACGTACAGCCTACCCGTAGGCGATGGTGCAGGAGGAACGGCCATCCTTCTCCGAGATGGCATAGACGCGACGGACGTGACGTACTTGGCGAACGGGCGAGGCATCGCACTCACACTTGGCGCAGTCCGCCTCATTAACGTCTACGCTCCCTCCGGTAATTCGCACCGAGGTGACAGGCATGTCTTCTATTCGGAGGAGGTAGCCCCACTTTTGCAAGGAAATATGGACCATTACATAGTGGGCGGCGATTTTAACAGTGTTCTGCGGCCCCAGGACCAGATACCGCACTGCGTCCCATGTGCGGCTCTACAAGCATTGATACGTGACCTCGCGTTCCACGACACATGGCTCTTACATCATGGGACCCAGAGTGGATATACGCACTTTACCAGCCATTCTGCCAGTCGTCTGGACCGGATATACGTCTCGCGTGCTCTGCGCACAGCAACCCGTGATGCAGAACTCTGGCCGACGGCCTTCACGGACCATCTCGCGTACATCTGCACTGTCACCTTACCCCGACAACTCACAAGACGCAGCAGAGGCCCGTGGACGCTGAACGTCTCCCTCCTTCCCGAGGAAGCGTGTCGGCGAGCAGTCACTGACACGTGGCGTCGATGTATCAGGCGCCTGCCCATGTATGCTTCCACGTTGCTGTGGTGGCTGGGATGTGTCAAACCTGCTCTCCGAAAGACCTTGATGGTCTACGGGCGTGACAGATCGAACTGGCAAAGGGCAACATCGGAATTTTACTATACAGCGTTACGTGAGCTGGCAACGCAACCACCGTCTCCCGAACGCCAGATGTCCGTACAACGCATCAAAGCTCGTCTACTTCGCATCAGGACGGAGCAGCTAGAAGTTGTCTGCATCCGTGCGCGAGTGCAAGACTATATCCCCAACGAAACAGTGTCAGTGTATCATATTGTGCGCGAGAGGCGCCACCGCAAACGTCAGCTCATTACGGCGGTAAACACGTAGGAGGGCGGCCGCGCAGTGACACAAACGGACATCGCGCACACGTTCGCCAGACACTAGGGGACCTTGTACATGGAAGATCCACGAAATGTACGTGATTATGACGAGCTGTTGCACGATTTTCCCGCCCCTAGGGACGTGGCGCCCGATGATAGTCTGCTGTTGCCCATTACACCCGACGAGCTGACATCGGCCTTGGCACGTGGCGCACCGAACAAGTCGCCTGGACCGGACGTTTTACCCCTGGAATTCTACCGCACTTTTTACCACCTAATGGGTGACAAGTGGATCCAAATGTTTCAACACCTGATCCGCCCTGATTTCACTGTCCCCACAGAATTCACAGAAGGCATATTGATCCCAGTACCGAAACCGAATGGTGGTTGTAGGTGGCAGGATTTTCGCCCACTCACGCTCCTCAACAACGACTACAAGATCTTCGCCCGTATCCTCCGCGCGCGTCTCCACACCGCTATCGGGAAAGCCATTCACACAGGTCAGACATGTTTAGGTGGTGTCAGCAACATTCATAAGTCGTTAGCAGCATACCGCGACGTAATTGCTTTGACGGCGACCTGCAAAATACGAGGCGCCCTTGTCGCCGTCGATTTTGACCACGCATTCGACCGCGTCGACCACGGCTTCTTACGCGCAGTTTTGCAACACATGGGCCTCTCTCCGGAGTCTGCACAGGTGGTCCTTCGACTGGTCCACGGAGCGCACTCACGCATGATGGTCAACGGTTATCAGGCTGGTCACATTGTTGTTGGACGGTCAGTGCGACAAGGGTGCCCCCTGTCGGGTATATTATTTGCTGCTGCGCTTGAACCAGCTTTATGTGGTCTACGGCAGCGATTATCTGGTATCTCCTTGCGGGACGTGACCTTTCGTTGTGGTGCATTCGCCGATGACGTGGTGTTCCTGGCCAGATCAGAGGATGAAATGCATATGGCGCTACAGTGGCTACGCCAGTACGGGGCGGTCGCTGGGAGCATCATCAACGTGAAGAAGACAAAATACATGGATGTCGGAGGGGGGCTTTCCCACACAACGGCAGTGCCCTTTGACAAGGTGCCCGTACTCAAGTGTTTAGGAGTGCAATTCTATAGCAATGTCCGCCGCACGGCGGTGGCTGCGTACCGTCGGCTCCTACACCAGACACGTGCTCTGCTGCAGGACAACGAACTGCGGCGCTTGGATATGCTCCTCAGAACACGTTATGTCAACACCTATCTTGTCTCAAAACTGAACTATTTTGCGCATATCCTTCCCTTGACGGCTACGATGGCCGACAGATTTCAAGCAGCATATGGACATTTCGTAAGCACCGGTCTTGTTTTTAAAGTCCGATACGCCACCCTGACACTACCGCAGCGGGCTGGCGGTATCGGTTTAATTCATGTATATAACCGCGCGCGATCGCTTTATCTCAACACTATGCGTCGCAAGTTGACCTCTGCCCACGTCACTCTGACGGGCACCCTCATAGCGGAAGTGGCACCACACTCTCTGCATCCCCCGGTTTCTGTAGGACACATTTCACCGGCACTCACCCACATCAGAGAGTTCTTTCTTGACTTCAGCTACATACTGTCAGAACTTCCGACGACACGGAAGCCCTGCACAAAAGACTATTATCGCCTCTATGAACAGCGGCAACCTGTAAATACGGTCGTCCACAGACATCCTGAAGTTGCCTGGAACACCGTGTGGCGAACGGTACACACGCCTTTTCTACCTACGACGGTGCGTTCATTGTGGTACGTGGTCGTGAATGGGAAGTTCGCTACTCGTCAGAGGCTACATTCCATACGTCTGACGGACGACCCCTCGTGTCCGACATGCTCAGTTGCTGACTCGGATGCGCCGCGACCAGCGAGTGCTGGCTACTGACGCAGCGCATGCTGGCATTACTCTTGCGGCGACTACCGGAGTCAGTCTCCCCTGACGAAATATTGCGCCCCGACGACGTATACTTTCCATCAGAACGAACGCCGTTAACTGGCTAAAAGGCATGGCCGTTTACTACATATTTTGCGATGCTCCCAAAGGCACACTCGACTTTTGGTCCCTATTGATGACAACACATGCAGCTTTCAGCCGCCACCCGAAGTACAGAACTCGTTTTGCAAATTATTTAGGTTCATTATTTGCGGATCCTCCTGCTCACTGGGGCGTTCCGGGTATGAGACGCTGAAAATGAAGAATCCTGGAGCATATTGATCCTCTACGGACGGAATAGGGGGGAACCCCTCCCAACAGACGAGAAGACGAATCGGACGCTCGGCTACGGCAGCTGTAGGATCTTTCTTTGTCATGAAAATAAATAAATAAATAAAAATTAAAGAAATAAAGAAAAAAAGATGGTAGAGCACTTGCCCGCGAAAGGCAAAGGTCCCTAGTTCGAGTCTCGGTCGGGCACACAGTTTTAATCTGCCAGGAAGTTTCATATCAGCGCACACTCCGCTGCAGAGTGAAAATCTCATTCTGGAAACATCCCCCAGGCTGTGGCTAAGCCATGTCTCCGCAATATCCTTTCTTTCAGGAGTGCTAGTTCTGCAAGGTTCGCAGGAGAGCTTCTGTAAAGTTTGGAAGGTAGGAGACGAGGTACTGGCAAAAGTAAAACTGTGAGTACCGGGCGTGAGTCGTGCTTCGGTAGCTCAGATGGTAGAGGACTTGCCCGCGAAAGGAAAAGGTCCCGAGTTCGAGTCTCGGTCGGGCACACAGTTTTAATCTGCCAGGAAGTTTCATATCAGTGCACACTCCGCTGCAGAGTGAAAATCTCATTCAGGCAGACAAGTGTTGAAGTTGAGAATAAAGGAGGACTGCCAAATATGTCTATAGGCAAATAGGTGTTGAAGTTGAAAATAAAGGTGGACTGCCCAGAATACTGAAGGGGCAGTAATGAAACGTTAGTATAGTGTACTGAGTGTTATGTTTTTCATGAACGTTTAAAGCAGAAAAAAATAGTTTGTTAACGATCATACAGTAAAAAATATGTATGAACTAATCATGATAAAGGAAAGCATTAAAAATATTGACACACCTTATCATCCAAATGAAAATATTGTGTACTGTAAGCTGTGTGTGTAAGCAATATGTAAATTCCTACAGATGGTTTTCACAACATGGACACATGAATAGAATAGTGTATATTTCTGATTATGACAAAATTTCATGTTTTGGTACTTGAGGAAACAGTGTTTTATGTAAACATTTATGTAAAGTGTTTGTTGTGTAATGTATTTGCAAATTTCTTCTGTTCATCCAATACTGTTTTGAGGTGTTATTAACGTTTCATTGATGTTTCCTTGTGAGGAAACATCAATGAAGCATTGATGTATCCCTGTTGGGAAACCTCTGTGACACATGGGGCATGTGTAACACTTACATCGATTAGGAGTAGGTTTATTTTAAGTAACTGTGTATGTGCAATTTATAAAGTGTGCATTCTGTGTTGTTTGAACTCCTTGATGTATGGCAAGAAAATTAGAGTTTTGTAATGTATACATGAAAAAATCAAAAGAATATTTGGAAATTTTAAATTATTGTAATATGAATATGTTAATTAAATAAATATGTTTGTTAAAAGCTGGTTCATTCTTTGTATTTGTAATATGTAAACGCTCTAGGGAAGTCCCTCCGCAATGAAAGTGGCATGACACGATGTAAAAGGTGGGTTTGGCGGTAGAACTGAACGGCTCCCTTGTGTGAACGGCACGCAGTATGTGACTAGTCTTAGCATGGTACACCTCGACCGTGCTAAGGGAGGGAATTGGAAGCTGCATTAGTAGGGATTTGCCTTCGATGTAGATCCAGCTATTATTCGCTATTCACGAAATAACGGAATGGCTCTAATATGTTGAAAATCAGACGCCAAGAAGAGGTTTTATAGAGCATTCGCACATCAAAATCCGTGAGTATAGTTAGCCGCCGTTTCGTCTGCCACTAATCTTCGCCACTGTTTCACAGACTTCATAGATTCAGGTGACATGGACCAGTTAATTTGTGTGTTGTTTCAATAATAATCACATAAAACGTCAGTTCAAGTTCGAAACCACAACTTCAGTCCTGATCACAAACCTATGCATGGTCCTCACCTAAGTGTATTAAAAACTGAGTATACTGACTTAAATGAACAATCCTGGAATTCATGTGTTTAAAAGTGATTTTTGTCTAAAGTAAAAGGAGTAGCAATAATTAAAGTAAGAGTAAAATTAGGATGCTTTGTTTATGGACTACTCCAAGTAAAATTGTTAAGGTAGGAAGTTAAAGTACAAAAATTCAAATATCAATCAATAGGTAAGTGCAACCCCTAATTATTTAAAAGCTAAAACCATAAAAGTGAAGTTGGACAGGCATTTGCTAACCTATCCTTAGTTTACTATAAAATATAGTTTTTTTTGTAAATATTATTGCCAAGAATACCTGCTTCGCAGGTGATTAAAGTACAAGTACATATAAATCATTAATGAACCGATTTGCAGTAGTACTATTAGAAGTGAAGTTATGAACATTTTCAAAGTTTTTGTACCCACTATGAATGGTTCCTTTTCAAGTTAATTAAGCCCAGTGTTGCATTTTAATACCTTGCAAAGTAATTTAAGTGAATGATTAGCTTCTAGAGGTAGTTTTTACTTTTGCAATGATGAAAGAACCTTGGCTAGTGAAACTGTACCAGTTTATGAATCCCCATCATATTCTTCTCCTATTAAGAAAAAATTAATTATTACTGTTACTAAGGAAAATCGCTATATGCAGACTGTAAACAGTGTATTTAAGATGTTATTCATCTTTTTTGTGTTATTCATGACAGTCAAGACAGAAGCCCCTCACGTCCAATATTAGTTCTACACTTCATGCAGCGATGTTTCAGTATTCTGATTCGGTAATGCTAATGATTGTAGCCGGTATGAGCTCGGTGCAATGTTGCTCCCCAAAAATTCCTGGTGTGTGTGTATTGGCAACTGCTACTACACTCAGTACAGAGTGCACTGTGTCAGTTTGTATCCTTTTTGCTATTCAAAGGGAAATCTCAACAAAAGTAATTTCAATAAATTCAAATACATATTTCCAAATTAATGTGCCTAATTATGCTGGTGACTGTTCATTATGTTCATTCTTTTATAATCTTACCACTTCTGTTAACTCCCAAGGTTAAGGCCCATTTGGTTTTACTGTCAACTGGCGGCCGAAGTGGCCGTGCGGTTCTAGGCGCTACAGTCTGGAACCGAGCGACCGCTACGGTCGCAGGTTCGAATCCTGCCTCGGGCATGGATGTGTGTGCTGTCCTTAGGTTAGTTAGGTTCAATTAGTTCTAAGTTCTAGGCGACTGATAACCTCAGAAGTTGGGTCGTATGGTGCTCAGAGCCATTTTTTACTGTCAACTTCTCAAAACTGGAAATTATAGTCCGACACCCTTTTGCATTAGACACACGCTCGGTCGAACTTTCAAATCCCCTCAGAGGGTAACATCAGCGTGTTTCACTGTATTTTAGTGTTATAATATTACCAATTTATCTAATAAAAACCTGTATGATATGAAGTCTACACATTCGAAGTTAACCAACAGAAGTGAGGAAAATATAGGGGGCATTAAAAAAGAAAGACCAAAGCGACCAGGCAATCTCACCTGTGGGATCATTCTGCTCCACGACAATGCAAAGCCTGCATACGGCCAACGCAATCACCGCACTCCTGCAGAAATTCAAATGGGAGGTTCTCAGCCAACCTCCATACAGTCCAGACCTCTTTCCATGTGATTACGCCATTTTTTGTCTCCTTAAAAAGTCTCTCAGGGGCAAACGATTCACCTTGGACCACGACGTCCAGCTGTATATGCGGAACTGCTTAACATAGCAGGTCCAGGAATTTTGTGAGACAGCCATTCACCACCTTGTGTCACAGTGAGACGTGTGTTTCAACAGCCAGGGTGAATACTTCTCATATACAGGTAACGGTTTTGTAATTATGCCTCCGGGTAGTTTCTTCTTTAACGCCCCTTATAATAACAGACACTTTTCCACAGCAGGGTGCACTAAGGAACACAGACCAGAGAACAGACAGACATGAAAAAAGAAAAACATGCCACTACTGCCCCTATGAAAAATGCAAGTGGATTAATTACAAGTGCATCAAGTGTGACACAAAATTGCTTGGGATGTTCTAAAAAGTTGTGGAAAGAACGTGTAATGAAATTTTAACTTTTTCCTCAGTGAGAATGCAACAAGAACAAGAAAGATATTACCGAACACAATGTAATATTGTTATTACGTGAAACAAATTATATATCAGTGTAAAAGTGGAAAATGTAAAAATATTTTTCACACAAGCTTAGGATATCTTCCGAACTAGTTCTGCCGTAAGGCCATTCTTTCAAGAAATTGCTAATTATGAGTTAATAAGTGATAGATTGTTGGATTATTATCAAATTACGGTTTCTTCGCAAATACACACATCATAAGGATATCCACAAACATTACTCAAAGTAATATAGCTGCTAGCATCACCACTTAGAATTACAGGACATGCAGGGTGATTTTTTTTCGATCATATACAAACTCTAGAGATTGATCGATGAGAGGATACGGAACAAAAAATGTCTACTGAGCTTATGTTTGGAAATGCATGGTTCCCATGCTAGAGACCACTCATTGAATCAAACACTGTTACATGAAAAACCATCCATTTCCAGAATTAAGTTCATTAGACCTTTCTTGTTCCGTATCCTCTCATCGATCAATCCCTAGAGTTTGTACATGGTGGAAAAAATCACCCTGTAGAATTGCATTTTCCAGAGAATCCGATGGCGCTTATACTGCTTCTGCGAAGAAGATCAACTATGAGAGCATTGCGGCAAAACAGGTAGTAGAAGTAAATCGACTTCCTAAGCTAATCCAACGACGGATTGTCTTAATCTCTGCAAATCTCGGATAGAAAAGCAAAGCGTCATACTGTACGTCTTTTGTGTCATCTTTCATGGACTCAGTAAACTGAAACACTTCAGGAGGTCTAGTAAAGTGTGGGGATCATGAATTTAGCGTTGCTTGGGTGGAAAAACCCGATCGCATTTGAGTAACATGTGTTGGAAGGAACTGTTTATTACAAATTTGTTCAAATGTGTGTGACATCTTACGAGACTTAACTGCTAAGGTCATCAGTCCCCAAGCTTACAAACTACTTAACCTAAATTATCCTTAGAACAAGCACACAAACCCATGCCCAAGGGAGGGAGGACTCGAACCTCCGCCGGGACCAGCCACACAGTCCATGACTGTATACAAATTTGTGTTAAGAAGTTGGACGGCTAGTGCAACGGAAATTGAAGCGGGAGGCGAACTATAAATTAAAAAAGTGACTGACAGTTGTGATTTCAGGGTAGCAACATTAAAACTATGTATGTCGGGAAATGCAGAAAGTGTGTCATAAATCGTAATACATTGAAGGAATAAAATAACGCCAGCAAAAACTAATTAATGTGCATTAATGAAATTTCGGGAATATTTTTCTCTAGGTAACGTATTTAAGTGATTAACACCTTGCATAATCACAGGTTCATGTAAGTGCAAGATAAGCCACTGCATATGTGAAACGCTGGCACATTAGCAACCGGTGTATTATCTCGTACAGGTGCTAGATGTCAGTTTGTAGGATAGAGTTCCATGCCTGGTGCACTTCGTCAGTCAGTACAGGAGCAGCTAATGCTAGTTGTCGATGACACTGGACTTGTCATCCAATGATGCTTCATACGTGCACACTGACTCACATTCTAGAGGGCTACGGTTCAAACCCTCATCCAGCCATCATGATTTTGGTTTTCCGTGATTTCCCTAACCCACTTAAGGCAAATACCGGGATGGTTCCGTCCATAGGGCACCACTGCTTGCCTTCTCCATCATTTCCTAAGCCGAGCTTGTGCTCAGTCTCTAATGACCTCATTGTCAGCGGGATCTAAACTAATAATGTCCTACTCCTCATATGTGCTAGATTGGTGACACATCTGGCGATCGAGCAGGCCACACCAACATGTTGACACTCTGTGGAGCATGGTGGGTTACAACAGCGGTATGTAGGTGAGCAATACATTGTTGGGAAGAACTACAAGAATGCTGTTCATGAATGGTAGCTCAATACGTCGAATCACCAAGGTGACGTACAAATCAGCAGTCAGGGCGCGTGGGACAACCACGAGATTGATCCTGAGGTCATATGAAATCACGCACCAGACCATAATTCCAGATGTAATCCAATGTGTCTAGCACACAGATAGGTTGGTTACAGGCCCTCAGCTGACCTACTTCTAACCAACACATGGCCATCACTGGCACCGAGGTAGAACCAGCTTTTGCCAGAAAACACAACAGACTTCCAACCCGTCCTCGAATGAGCTCTCGCTTGACACTATTGAAGTCACTAATGGCGCTGGATTGGGGTCAGTGGAATGCACTCTACAGGATGTCAGGCTCGGAGCTATCCTTGAAGTAACCAGTGTGTAACAATTCGTTGTCTCACTGTGGTGCCGACTGCTGCTCACATTGCTGCTGCAGATATAGTAGAGTAGGCTTCACCAGAGCAATATGCCGAACATGATAGTCTTGCCTCTCGGTAGTACCACATGGCCGTCTGGAGTCTGGTCTTCTTGCGACCGTACATTCCCGTAACCACTGCTGCCAATATAATGCACAATGGCTACATTCCTGCCAAGTCTTTCTGCAATATCGCAGAAGGAACATCTAGCTTCTCGTATCCCTATTTCAACTACTGAACACCATAAAATCTAAAGTAATTTCAAACTATGGCCCTTTTACTAATTTGTGCTTTTTCTTACAAAGGAAACTTCCCATCGCACCACCATGAGATTTAGCGGTAAGATGACCAACTGGTTAGCCAGTCTAAAACAAAACACAAATGAAGCATGAAGACAGAAAGAAGGTGCGCTGAACTGCAAAAAAAAAAAAAAAAAAAAAAAAAAAGTGAACGGTCCAAGTTTAACAAGTGTAATATTCTGACCAGGGGCCCAGCTGTGGGTCCGTGGTTAAGTGATCACAGTAGTAGTGGGAAAATGTTCATTGTGGCACATATTGTTAAATGGGGTTGCCTACATCAGGGGCAGGTATGCACACAGGGGCAAACTTATTGTTCTTCTTTGATTGACAGATCATTAACCTATTGTTCTCCTTTTACTGACAGGTCTGTAATCTACTGTTGTGTTAAAAGGATCCTTCCTTTTTATTGACAGGTCCTTAACCTATTTTTATGCAAATTAATTAAATCGATATACTTCACATTCCTGGGGTAGTTTCTTTTAGTTTGTAGCATCCTATTGGTCGCTGAAATCGATGGAATATAGATTAAACAAAAGATAGCTAATAAAATACACATCCCACCACCCGCCACCTAACGCGTCACAACGAAGCTTGTCCCACTACTTACAGTGTTGGAATGTAAAGCGGAAGAGCAGGGTTTAAAACTTCTCGTGCCATTTATTTTTTTCACAACATTAAGAACTGTCCATTCAGTCAATGAAATGTTTGTTCTCTTTCTATTGTATTGACAGTTGCCATACTATACACTGGTTATAGAATATAAATCATATGGTAAGAACATGTTACCATCGCAAGTAGATGTGATGAATAGTGAGAGTATGCGAGATATACCGGTATATAGGCGTCTCACAGAAATGAAAACAACAAACAAATGGATATGGACTATGTTACAATAAAGGAATCGAAGAGTCATGCTTCCAAAACGGAACGCAACTTTAAAAACGTTATAACATGTTTTGGCAGAGCACATAGAAATTGTGTGATTGTGAAATTGTTGCCCTCATTTGTTGCAGCTTATGTGACAAACTATTGTGTTTTCACCATTTCCTTGGTAGCGATCACATTCACAGCCATACGAACTCCTAAATCGGAAAGGAAGTGAGATATCACTCACTCACCAGGCGTACAAACTAGGTGCGTCGGTAAGAGATTCCTATCATATGACACACGTACTGTCACTAATGTCGCGTATGACACACTAGACTCGTTTTCCGGTGGAGGATTCGGTTGACTTGTCGCCTTGTCATCAGACGTTTGCTGTTCCCATTCGAAAGCCACTTCCTTTCGGCTACTGACAGAGTCGTTGTACAGAATCAACTGTCATTATAGGTTCCTTTCCTGCACTTCGCTGTTACAAACGGACGTTACACCATGACACAGCCGCAAATGTGAACACAGTGAACAGCGAAAAAAAAAGTTTTGGCCGGAAGGAGGTTCGAACCCGCCTCGCCCGCTAGGCGGTCCTATGAGGACATAAAAACCGTTGACGCACCAGACGAAATTCTGCCTGCTGTAGACTTGAATCCGTTGGTTGTATTAAGAGCTGAAAAAAGAGTTTAAGAAATCGTTGGGGTTGTGCCTGTTGCAGTTTTGATTCAGAACCGGAAAGGGCAGTGAGAAATGTAGTGACTATACAACGGTTAAAACAACGATCAGTGTTAAATGTAGATGTCGTGAATGGGTTAGTGACTTGCCGCGAGAATCTAGACAAAATATCAATAATTACAGGGGTGAATTGTTTGGTAACGAAAATACGAAGAATAGTAGTGTTTTAGCGTCTAGAAAGGTTGGCGAATTGTTGAGAAGTGTTTCTACACACATACTTGTTGGTTCAATTATCAAAATCAACCACTGTGATATAGTGGGCTACAACTGGAAGAAAATTAAATGTAAAGATTGCAGTTCTTATTTAAGAAGCCTTCGAGCCACGCACATATCTGTGAACTTATCCATATACTCGTACCTTCGTTAACAGCCTGCAATGGGGCACCGTGTCAAATGCTTTCCGGAAATACAGAAATATGGAATCTGCCTGTTGTCCATCATCCATAGTTCTCAGTATGTAATGAAGAAAAGGGCAAGTTTAGTTTCGCACGAGTAGTGCTTTCTAAAACCATACCGAGTACTGCACATAAACTTCACAGTGTCAAGGAAGTTTATCATATTCGAACAAACAAAATTTTCAAGAATTCTGCAGCCAACAGAAGTTACAGATATTGATCTGTAAGTTTGTGGGTCCGTTCTGTCACCTTTTTTATGTACTGGAGCCACCTGCGCTTATTTCCAGTTTCTTAGGACTTTGCTCTGAGCGAGAGATTCGCGATAAGTGCAAGGGACCAATGCCCTAGATTACTCTTTGTTAAACAGAACTGGGTTTCCATCCGGACGTGGTGACGTTTTTGCTTTCAAATTCTTCATCTGTTTCTCTGCGCCAAGTATACTTATTACTATGTCGTCCATACCGGAAGCTGTCCGATGGTCAAATGAAGGTATGTTTGTACGATTCTTCTGTCTGAACGATTTCTTGAACGTGACACTTAAAACTCCAGCTTTCGTTTTGCTAGCTTCAACCGCCACACCAGACTGGCCAACATGGGACTGGATGAAAGCCTTAGATCCGCTTATCGATTTTACGTAGACGAGAATTGGTAGTTGTTGTATGCTTCGTGCAAAGGTCTTTTCACAGACGTGCGAATCTCTACTAATCATCGCTTGTTGTCATTCACGCGTTGCCTTTTGAAGCGAGAGTGCAACAGCCTCCGCTTCCTCGGCATCCGCAGAATTTAGTTATTACACCATGGTGGGTCCTTTCCATCCTTTATCAACTCACTAGGCACATAGCTCTCCATACCACGATTTACAGTCTGTTTAAACTTTGCCCATAATTCCTCTACATCCTACTTACTGGAAATAACTGATGCCAGTTCACTAAGTGAGAGCAATATCTAGCAGAAAAACTCTTCTAGCCTTCTTGACTAATTTATGAACGTTCGTAATCATAGTTGCTATAATGACATCATGATCACTAATCCCCATTACTATACCGACATTGTCGGTAAGGTCCGACCTATTTGTACATATTTCTGCTTAGCTCGGTTTCCACTTCCCTTGCAGTAGCCGCATAGTGCATCTAGAAAAAAGAGGAAAACGTTGTAAGCAGGCATAAAAACTTATTATTATTATTATCATTATTGTTGACAGAAGAAATAGTAATACTACTACTTACATACAAGTGTTCAACAAGTAATGTAACACCTTTCTTTTCTTCTTTTTTAAAACCAGGCTGCTTTTATTTACTGTTGTAGTACAATGTATTATTCTCGTTTCTTTTGGCCACGAATTCCTATTTTTCGACATAACCTGAGTTCAACGCTGTGGCCTTATGCCACCTTACTGGGAGGAGCTGTATGCTCACATGCTACCATATGCTGGTCGACATCGGAAACAAGGTCTAACTGCATCGATAACCTCGAAATCATACTTGTACAGCTTCATACAAAATGCATCCTTCGACCACATACTCTACAGCTGCAGCACGTTTGCTTTGTTTTCTAGTTTTCTGTATGTCTGTGTCTGTGCATATGTCGTGGATGGCTCCCAGGTCTCACAGTGGACCCAGGTTAGCGTTCTAATGTGGATCCGCCTAGCGTTATATCCGGAGCGGCGTTGGGATGCGGGTCAACAACATGCCACGTCCGGAATAGGATGTGTAGGTGGATCCGCTGCGCGTTATAACCGGAGCGATGCAAGGATGCGGATCCACAACACGTCACATCGGGGACAAGGCTTGAAGGTTGGCCAACCTCGTGTTACGTTCGGAGATGTGTTCCATTTTCGAAGTTGGATCCACCAGCTGGAAGAGCACCTCATGGGAGCCTTCTGCGACACTTGCACAGACACAGACATACAGAAAACAGAGCAAACGTGCTGCAACTGTAGAATATGTGGTTGGAGATGACTGGATGCATTCGAGTACAGTGCTATATTCTGCCGCCCGACCATAAAAATGCATTTGCGCTAGGTGCTGCAGCTGTACTACATTTACAAACAATTTTAGAACGCAGAACGAGAAGTTATTTCATGACCGCATGGATAAAAGTGACATAAAATCGATAAAATTACGATAAATGACGGAAAATACTTATAAATTGATGGAAAATACACCGAAATGCGGGGAAATTCAGGGAATACTTGCATGTCTTCTAATTGGTGCTGAGCAATTCTTGTACATGGGAACGAGTATACGACAACAAGAGGAATACGAGAAAACGTTGATATGAAAGCACCGGGAACAGGGGAAACAGTCTTTTATTTTTCGTCGAGACAACATGCTACTGTATGTCTATTGATGCAATAGTGATACACGAGAGTTGACTGCTGTCCTTGATGCTTCCCTGGAAAAAAGAGAACCATCTACCTTTAATTTTAAATTCATACGCGTTAAAAGAATGACAGAGAGTGGATGGAGTGATCGGCTGAGATGGAGTTATAACGAGATAGGATTTAATGGTAGACTGATGATGCATTCTAGAGAGAGAGGGACACGTTGCAGCAGGTCATTTGACCATTTTTTCCGTTGTTTTGTCGGGCTGCATCAGTTGTGTGACATAACCTGCGTTCGACACGCATACAACTGCGTGCTCTGCGTGTGACTTAGAGCACTGTCTACTTGCGATCGTTAACAGCAAACCTCTCGGTCATCAGAGGACTGTTTCGACACATTCATCTAGACGACCGAAAATTTTTGCGACGTACTCCATTCCTCTACTGCATATTGGGCATAAATTCCATTCTTCAGTTTCAGAACTACAGTGATTCTAAGTTAGTAACAGGTGTTTGTGAGGTACTACAGTCCCCGTGTATGCATCTGCTTGACACATGTCCTGTTTACAGAGTTAGTGGCTCTCAAATGGCTCTGAGCACTATGGGACTTAACATCCATGGTCATCAGTCCCCTTGAACTTGGAGCTACTTAAACCTAACTAACCTAAAGACATCACACACATCCATGCCCGAGGCAGGATTCGAACCTGCGACCGTAGCAGTCGTGCGGTTCCGGACTGCGCGCCTAGAACCGCGAGACCACCGCGGCCGGCTAGAGTTAGTGGCGGCATGACGTGTAATTTCACATGTCAAACGCCGCTGCTATGCGTTTGTCTCTTTCTTTGTAAGAGGCATTCTCTGTTACTGACGATCATTTTATACAGGACTGATGCAATCATAATATAATTTCTGAACCGTGATCGAATGTGAACAGTGGGAGTTTTATACCTCTGGAAGCTATATTGTACATGTATCACAAGGAATCGATATTTTAAGGAAGTAGTTTTTCATTTTACAGTTTGTCACCATATTCTATCGTAGAGAAACTTGCAAGGACAATGTATGTCATGCGCTGGAAATATATTTCTTATATTGAGATAGTAACAGCGTTGCATTCCATACGACTAATAGGTCACAATAAAACATTATAGCGTGTTTTAGGTGCAGAAACTTGTAGCATTAGGAGTGCATGTGTTTATGTTATCTCTTACCAATACCTTCTTGGTAATGACCACAGACACTAGAACAATACCTTAGAATTGATAGCGCAGTTGATTTACGTAAAATGCTGCAAACTCCGTCTGTCTGGATGTCCAACATGCACAAAAACCACCCATTCTTTGTTCTTAACCGCGTGTTATATCATTACAATAGCTCCATATTTACTGTACACCGATAAGGGGGTGCTAGTCTCCTTGAGATTCGCGCATCTGGAGAAATCTCGTGCTCTTGGATGGGTGCGGGACAACAGTTACAGCCTCAGTTCGCACTGTTCCTCCACGAAACATGGAATGTAGTGGTCTACTTCTGGCAGGTGCAGATTGTCGCTGTCTGGTATACTTTGGAGTATATGTTTGAGAATTAACAATGAGTCGACGTACTGCACGGTCATCTATTTACTTTTGCAATGATACCCGCAAAGTAGTGGTGGCGCTGTTTAGCGAAGATACATAAATTGGGAAGCATGCTCCAGCGTCATTGGCCAGTGTTAAAATTACGGTAAAATTGCTAAAACTGATTGCACTATCAACTGTGATGCTTTTTATTGCAGCACATAGACAGTGTCTTTTCCATCCCATCTGTCCACTGGTACGCTGTTGATTACTGCATAATGACTGAATGACATTGCTTGTTTGAGATGGAGAAAGACTCTTCTAGGCGTTACAGTCTGGAGCCGAGCGATCACTATGGTCGCAGGTTCGAATCCTGCCTCGGGCATGGATGTGTGTGATGTCCTTAGGTTAGTTAGGTTAAATTAGTTCTAAGTTCTAGGGGACTGATAACCTCAGAAGTTAAGTCGCATAGTGCTCAGAGCCAGCCAGCCTGAAAGAGTCTTGGTGGAGGGGGCAACAGCCTCCGGAGATGGCTAACACCGAAACAGTGATCGCGTACATGGCAGCAATATGAGGAATCAATCAAACGGAACACAGTGCCATCAACTATCCTGTCACTGCAAATGACAAGTTTAAATGTAGAGGTCGTTAGTCACCATTGGACAGCAGTTTGGAAACGCTCCACAACGCCTCAAAGCTATTCCAGTTAATTTATGTTGTGACTGTCTTTTATTTCATTCACTCAATATACGTGTGTATGTGTGTGTGTGTGTGTGTGTGTGTGTGTGTGTGTGTGTGTGTGTGTTTTGTGGGAGCAGCAACAACAACATGATTTACACCGTTCGATGTGTAGTTTTCTGTGAGAGCCAATTTATCAAAACGTGTTAATGTCAGTTTAGAACATGACACAGATTTCGAAGTCGTGGCGGAAAAAACAAAAGATATGTCAGTGTACAAAGCATGTTACAGTAGAATACGCAGTGTATCAAACAACAAAACAGGGACCCTCTCCTGCGACTGGTAATCTGCAGGAGATACTCCTCATACAGTACAGGCGATGAAACATTGCACAGGACTGTTCAAGCAACGTCGATCAATGACAGCCTGCTCCACTGGATCAATACCTGTATATTTAATGGAATCGCTGCATATGCTCGATACTGGCATGCATACAGTATTTGTTTTCGATGTATCAGAAGAGAGAGATGCGGTAAAAATCTATTGGATGAAGTTAGCGCAGCTTTTGTAGTTCATAATTAGAATGTTTGGGTGATAGATGAGAATGGACCCTGCGGGATGCAGATCTGCTTCGGACTGCAGTACCCATATGATGCTGTGTCTTCCTAATTCTGCCGATAAGACACATAACCCTACCTGTTCGTCCCGTCTTTTGTACTAACTCGTGTTGCAGGAGCAGCTTCGTGTGGCACTGACTTTACACACCAAACACAGTTTGCGTAGCTACGACAACATGTCCTCATTTCCACCTAGTGGTCAAAACACGGTCCTATAGCATTAACTCAGCTCACTCTGTTCCTCCACGAGTTTCAGTATGTGGGAGATATAGCTCTCTATGACTTCTGCTCAGTTTCGACTTTAACTGGGACGATCACATGTGCAAAGCTGGAGGAATGGTGGGGCGAAGTCTGAGGAGCAGTTTCAAGATGCAGAGGGATTATTTAAAACCACGTTGGAATTTTACTGGAACAGATCGGTTCGAAAAAGGTGACTCGTTTCGAGATATAAGAGTGCCACAAATTTGATTCTCTAGAGGCTGTAATCATTAAAAGACTTCTCCACAGGACCCTACGCATGTGTGTGGTTGAACGGAAAGTGTCAAGGTATTTGTGTGGAAAAACCATTTCATTCGGAGGTAATGCCATATCGCGATATATATGGCTTGTATAGTTTTTAACAGTGATACCACTAGCGATACTTGTAGACACCTGTAGAACCAAGAGTGCATGTGACAGTAACATGGTCGTTGCGATTGTGTTTTTAGCATCTGGCGGCTTGTAAGACGATTACGCTTCTCTTTCTAAGACACTGTGGTACCACGCGGAAGGAAAAAACTTACGAGACATGTCCACCTACGCTGATTTTCGCTCAGAATGGTATCGTATCACAAGCATTCAGTTATTGGTGAAGTATTATGCTTAGTAGTTGTTGGGGATGCGTGACAGATTCGCCTTGAGCAGCAGGCTTATAAAATATGTGGGTGTTCCAACATGTGCAAATAAAATGACTGTGTCCTGTCGTAAGGGAAGGTATGGATTTGACGAGGAAAGCTGCTATGACCATAAGGGGAATGAAAGATTTTTACACTGCTAATGAAGGGACTATACAGGAGCCCTCTAGTATAATTAATAGTTTGGTGGATATGGTCTTCCTCCAGTACAGAAGACAAAGCTTTGTGCAGATCTGTGCAAAGGTGTCCGAGCACTGGCCTCCAGGTCCAATGGAGCGATACGGTATATGTAATTTTCACAATGACAACACGCAGATAGTAATTGTTTTCCGATATATCACGAGAGAGAAATGTGGTAAAGTCTTATGGGAGATACAATTACAGGGAGTGCTATAACTGGTTAAAGTTTGGAAGCAAATAGTTCTTTCAAATATACACCGATCTAATAGGAATCGGCTAAAATATATGTTATTTCATACTTCATAACCTCTAATTATAAAGTAGACACCACTTGAATTATAGCTTATTGTGGAATCTAGAAATGATAGTGTTTTTTCCGACATGTGAATGGATTGCGTGAAACAGGTTGTGATGATCAAATTGCTAACAAACCTAGTGCGCAAGAATCTGATGCTGTATGACAGAAACTTTACAGACATGTCGGTACAGTTGAGTTATGCATAAAAAATGCCGAATGTATGCATGCAGATGGTAATTGGTTTCATTGTAATGGAAGAGACGTGTGGAAAGAATCTTATAGGAGGTCCTATTACAGGACAGACTCTCACGATCTGTTTCGTAAACACCTGTATGATATAACATTGCAATGGTAAAAGGAGACCTGCCATAGTGTACAAAACAACTATATCCTCTTGAATTATAACGTTTTAATGTCGAACGTAAAATTGATGTGTTTTTTTTCCTACATCTGAGCTAATGGCGTGAAAGATTGTATTCTCTAATGTTATTTCACGTGTCTCAAATGTTTGTAATACACACGTGATCATCTGCGATCGGTGGTAGTGCACTTCGCTGGATGTCGCAAAATAATGAGGTGTGAATTGTATCCTCCAGTCGAATGTAAAAACTATACCAATTTTGCTCATAAAACTAAAAGAAAATGGACTGTGCCTATTTTTGTGGAAAGAAGATATTTAGTATTGTCTCGTTTGCATTTTCCTTTTTTAATAGTTGCTTTATTATAGGAGTCGCGTTGATGTTAAATACAGTCCAGTTCTCAGAACCGCGTGTGGCCGAGTTCCGTAAGAGGTCGCGACTGTCCCTTTAGACAAACAATCCACGGTTGGGATAGCCCTCATTTATCACAGTTTTACTCTGAAGGATGCCGGTGTTGTGCTCTATTGTGTGTGTGGCTTTTGTCAGCGTCGATAACGCTGACTGCCCCCGCAGCATGCTCACTGGAGCGCCTTGTACTGAAGACACTGCGGTGTGCTGCTGCAGTCGCTTTAGGCGGAGAGCTTCCTGTTCCGCAAGCAGCCGACTTTGAACATGCAATTTGGAGTGTTCTCTGGGATTTCGTTGTTGTTCCAGAGAGGTCCATCGCAGAATGGCGGGCTTCTGGGGCTGAAGGGGGAAGCGTGTCTTCTAGGGGTAGTCACAGCTGTGCTCCTACCATGGGGGCGAAGTGTGGAGGCTCTGTCACGATATTTTAGACAAACAAGTTGCACTTGAGGCGGCTGTTCTTTTATCTCCTATTGTTTAGTTCACTATGCACTCTATTGTGTTTGTGTAGGAGCGTCGCCTGAAGGCGGCCAGATGGTGGAAGCATGAGTGCAGCCAGCGGCGGCAGAAAAACAGCAGAGGGCGGAAAGCCAAGTGCGGACAGCGGCAAGCACGAGCTGCGAGGTGCTCGGCGGAGCAGCTGGCCATTTGAAAAAGCGTATGTCATCTCCGTAGGTGGATGGAGGGAGGGAGAGGGAAGTTCATAGGTAAAGGATAAAGTTTGAGGGTCTCTGTCATTAGTTTCGAGTGGTATTGTGAAATTTTTTTTCCCAGCAGGATAACACCAGTCATATGGCATCGTCAGTTTTTGAGTTGTATTGTGATTTTAGGTAGTCCTTCTGTAGTGCTATGCATACAGTTGTGTAATTAGGCCCAATCTTTATGATTAATTACGTAATTAGGATTTATCTCTACTTCATTTTCCCAACCAAAATAAATAAAGTACACTAACCTAACCTTCCTCTCCTGCATCTGTACAGTTTCCATCCCTTGGGGGGTGCACTTGGCCTTTCCTTCCAGTAGAACAAGGGTTCGAGTCCCAGAAAGGTCACCGCCATTTTTAATTTCCCACCAATTCCAAGTGCCTCTGGTGGTATAACTGTGTTGTGGGGGGGGGGGGGGGTGCACTTGGGCTTTCCATCCAGGAGGAACAGGGTTCTGTCAATTTTCATTTCCGGCCAAATCCTGAGTGTGGGTGGGGTGGGATGTAAGCACAGCCCTGGGACAAAGAAATTCCCACAAAAATTCGAAATTTCCTCCAAATTTAATAATTCCCGCCAATAGCGTACTTGGGGAGAGGGTGGAGAGGGGGGAGGGGCTGTGGCCATGTGCAGTCTATGAAAAACATGTGATGTCATCCAGGATGGAGGTGGGGGCAGTTGGTGGGTGGTGGCGTGGTTGGGGAGGGGGTGTGATCTGGGGGGCTCTGGTGATATAATTGTGTTTGGGGGGGGGGGGGGCGCTCTTGGTCTTTCCGTCCAGGAGGAACAGGGTTCGAATCCCAGAAAGGGTTCTACCAATTTTAATTTCCCGCCAATTCTTGGTTGGGGGTGGGGTGGGATGTTAGCACAGCCCTGGAACAAAGACATTCCCACCAAAATTCGAAATTTCCTCCAAAACTAGTAATTCCCACCTATAGGGTACGTGGAGGAGAGGGTGGGTGGACGGGGGGGAGGTGGCAGTGGCCCATGTGCAGGCTGAGAGAAACATGTGATGTCATCCGGAGTGGGAGTGGGGGTGTTTGGTGGGGAGTGTGTGTGGTTGGGGTGGGGGTGGTCTGGGGCGTGCTGTGATTAATTGATAAATTTCATTAATTTGCATATCAATTTGATATCATAATTACACCGCTGCCGCCATTTCGCTACTACTCATGGATGGACAGACTTGTGTGAGGCCTTGCATTGTCATGGAGAAGGAATAGTTCATTTGTGTTTTTGTGGTGATGAACATGCTGAAGTTATTTCCAGAGTCCTGAGACCTTGTTGTCGCCCAATGACTCACCATGCTTTTGTTCACTGCTGGGTCTCTGCAGGCTTTCTGCAAGTGCCTATGAACATCTACAGAGCACTGGTTTTCTGACAAAAGAAACTCAATGATAGCTCTCTGCTGGGACCGGACATCCAGTACAGGCACCATTTTCAAGGCTACGTATAGTGTGGCCACCTGTCAGAACTTCATGAAACTATAGGAGCTTAAACGGCAATATTCCACTACGTCCAACAATGAATTCCAAATTATTTCAACCGAAATTTGCCAAGAAAAAAGTGTTGCATTTTGTATAGCCTATCATCCCCCATGATCTCTGACTACAACAAAATTACTAGCGGTAGCTCATGCACAACTTAATAGAAACCCCATGAGCTCTGAGTGGAAAACGGCGTTAGCTCATTCTTGATGGCACATGTCTGATCACTAATAATCTGACTGAAGCCCCAGGAGATCTGGGTGCTTGTTGTTATAGATCAATATCGATATGTACGCCTATAGCAAGGAAGAAAAACAAAGAAACGCATAAGAATTGCTTCCAAAAATAAAAAACAAATTACACGCATATAAAGAAAAAATTCCTATATTCGCCTTAATGTAAATGATTTGTGAGATGTACTGTTGTCCTATCATCAAAAGGTGGAGACATTATGCTTGGAACCAAGTTGTCGGCACCTAACAAACGAGCACACTTAACAGCACCTTTGTCATCAGTTTGTGCAGGACGGTTCATGACTGATCAGAGTGAAATCACTTGGAGCCGTTCTGCACTTGTTATTTGTATACAGGCAGCATATGCACAAGGGTGTGAATACACGTGAACCGAGAGAGGTAGACGACTGTGTTCATGTGAATGTAGCACAGCGCTGGAGTTCGTGCTTTTCACCACATGTGCAACACTCATCTTCATATGCCACTACATTCGCACTTTTTGCGAGCCCATGATATAGTTGTAGTTAACACTCGGACATATACTAAATCCAACACTGTTGAACTAGTACTGTGCCCTCATTCGATGGTACTTGTAATCCAATGCACGTGTTACTACGTGCACATACGTGGTGCTTCAATAATGGTCTAGACATATCAGCGTAACCTGAACAATGTTGCGCTGGCAGCCCGTTCTTGCTGCTAGCTGCTAGTGCCTGCTGGCACTACATGCCCTGCTTAACGACGTACAGTATCTGCTAGCAAGGGCCCCTGGTGCTTCCTATTCTTCACAAGGGGTGAAATACTCACCTGAAGCCTGTAAGTGAGGAGATGATAAATACCATTTTTTAAATAAACTGTTTATTTATTGGTATGCCAGTTGAATTATAGTTGTACATTTTCTGAAGCATTCATAAACCCATTTTGTCCGTGTCTCTTCTTCAACTGCTTAAGGGCAAGATATCCTTCTGTTTCAAGATTGGTTCTAGGCGCGCAGTCCGGAACCGTGGGACTGCTACGGTCGCAGGTTCGAATCCTGCCTCGGGCATGGATGTGTGTGATGTCCTTAGGTTAGTTAGGTTTAAGTAGTTCTAAGTTCTAGGGGACTAATGACCACAGCAGTTGAGTCCCATAGTGCTCAGAGCCATTTTTTTGTTTTGTTTCAAGATTCTGGGTAAATGCACGTTTATAAATTTCTTGAAACAAGGAAATCTTCTCAAGACCTCTGATATAAACTATGCAGTCTTTATGATCATATGCTTGGAGCGATGACACCATATCTTCATACGCCAGCCCAACATCGTCCCAACGATTTGCGTGGTAAAATTGTCCAATTATTCTAGTTTTCTGCACTCTGCACTGAGTTACAAAGTCTGGGTGAAGCAACGATTGTGGAATACCTTATCAGTACTTGTCTGGTGTGGAGAATGCAAGGATGCAATTTCTTTAAACACAAATTCTTTGCACTCATAATACCCTAGTGTGACTACAAGAATCTTTGCTCTTTGAGGCATCGGCGTATATTTGCGTTATATGTCGTGAAATTCCTATACATTTACACCACACACTGTACAATTCCTGTCAGCAGCACCTATTTCATGAGATAATCATGTAGTATTAATGCATATACTACCGTCTGTCCACAGTTCCATTCTTCATTATCTCACATTCTTTTGTGCAATCTGCCACCATTATGGGTGATAGTTCGTCAAGCTTCTGTAAGCTAAGCATGCATCTGAAAACATTGTCAGTCTCATAACATGATGTGTCAAGTCTTGCATATAAGTCATACAATAGTCCGTACGCGGTTCTGTTCCAGTCGAGCTGTAAATTATCAGACAGAAATAGCCAGCACTTCTGGTAAACTCCGCATTGGTTTGTTTACAATTGTTAAGTACGCTCGATTCCTTTCAGGATTCCACTACCTGACTGTCAGCAGCACCAGAATAATAAAGCTAGGTGTTTCTAGCTGGATAGATGTATTTAGAGTCCATGCTTGGTGATATTATTCTGGAAGAATCAAATATTCAAACAACTCCCATGAACAGAAAGGTAGGGGCAGTCGTACTCCTGAAGTCAGAAAAAGTAAAACTTTCAGATTCCCGTCGTCTGATAGTGACAGGTGTGTTACTTTCAATATCAATTTATCCAGCTCAATTTTATGCTCTCTGTCTCCTTGTTCTCGAATGTACGTGTTATTATCTGTAGAGCTCCGAACTACACTGGTGTCCAAAATTAAAGCAACAAACCGCTATTTGCCCGTCCTGTGTCTAATCCACGGTATAATCATACTGTCTACCAGATGCTCGTACAGTCGTGTTCTGCACGGAAGATGGCATTCTAGTCAACGGATAACCATGCCAACGATGACGTCAGGGCATCTATGAAACGAGGTAGCGTTTGGGGGTAGCCCCACATCTACAATCGGTGTGTACACAGTCATAGACGGTGCAAAGGAAGCACGACAGTCGCAAACTGGTTTAGCCCGATGGCTTAATGTGAATCGTTCTGATGTTTCTCGGATCTGGCGACAGTTTATTGAGACCGACCGAAATTGTATCCTGAAGACCAGGGCAGGGCCGACCATATATGATATCAGAAACAGAGGACTGTTATTTGGCTGTAAGGGGCCGTTGGTGCCGCCTTAGTACTGCACGGCGACTGGCATCTGACCTCGCAGCATCCAGTGGACTTGTTATATCGAGGTAAACGGTGTACAGATGGCTTCTGTAGAATGGCCTTTATTGTCGGAGACCTGCCGTATGTCTACCTCTGACGAGTCTTCGCAGAAGGGGACGTCTAGAAAGTAGTCAGCAACACGCCAACAAGACGATCGAACAATGGGCCAATGTTCTTTTCACAGATGAATCCCGATTTGCTCTGAAGATTAATTCTCGAGGCATTCGCATCTGGATGGAACATGGAACATGGAACATGATTTCGGGATCCAAACACTGTGGAAAGAGACCAATATCGAGGAGAATCCCTACAGTGTGGTTCAATTGGTTCAAATGGCTCTGAGCACATTGGGACTTAACATCTGAGGTCATCAGTCACCTAGAACTTAGAACTACTTAAACCCAACTAACCTAAGGACATCACACACGTTCATGCCTCAGGCAGGATTCGAACCTGCGCCCGTAGCGGTCGCGCAGTTCCAGGCTGAAGCGCCTATAACCGCTCGGCCACACCGGCCTGCCCAGTTTGGGCAGTGATTATATTGAGCACTCGAACCCCTCTTAATGAAATTGTACGGCTGAATCGGCAAGGTTTAACTGCTGTCAGGTATCGTGACGAGATCTTGGGACCTTATCTGCGGTTTTTGCGAGATGCTGTGGCCCAGAATTCGTATTGATGGACGATAAAGCCCGACATCATAGAGCACGGGTGGTTAATGGTTCCTTGGAAACGGAAGATATAGCACGCATGGCGAGACCTGCTCGCTCTTCCGATTTGAATCCCATAGAGCATGTCTGGGACGCACTATGAGAACGGGTTGCATCATGTCAGCATCCACTAACCACTCTCCAAGACTGCGAGCAGCTCTGCAGGAAGAATGGGCGTGATTGCCCCAACATTGATAACATCATCCACAGCATGCCCCTTCGTTGTCAGGCCTGTATCGCTGTCTGAGGTAATCACACCCCATACTGAGCACATTAACCAGTTGTCAGAATGTGTGTGCAAATGGAAAGGACGAAGGACTTTTTGTCTACCGTTATGCATGTTGCAGTTCTTTATGTTCTGTATTCTTTACAGTGTTTCTACTTTACTGTCACCTGTTTATACGATTTTGTGGCAAAATAAACGTAAACTTGCAAAATGTCCATTTCTTGCTTTAATTTTAGACACCACTGTAGTTCGCATCGGCAGATATACACTGGCGGAATCCTTCGTCCCAGACTTGATAGCAGTGCTGAAAGACTTCAACTGTTAGAACCTTTAAATTGTTCTAAAGTCCTAAAACAACATCCTTTTAAGATATTTTTCAATTTAGGAAAAGAAAAGAGCCACATGGGCTCATGTGAGGCGAATAGGAGAGCTGGAACAACAAGAATGCGTTTTGAGGTCAAAAATTTCGTGATAAAAGTGGCCGTCTGACATAGGGCCTTGTCATAATGCAGCATCCACTTCTTTACAATGTCCTCTTTTACTAGTGTCATACTGAGCCTTTCAAAGATACCGTTTTAAAACATTTGGCTGACAGATTGTCTTGGAGAAATTACTTGTTTATACACGATACCCCTAGTGTAAAAAGAATCAGCATTGTTTTTATCTTTTATTTGCTTATTCGAGGTGACGCAGTGTTTCGCACACTGGACTCGCATTCTGGAGGACGACGGCTCAAACCCGCGTCCGGCATCCTGATTTAGGTTTTCAGTGATTTCCCTGAATTGCTTCAGTCAAATGCCGGGATGGTTCCTGTGAAAGAGCACGGCCGGTTTCCTTCCCCATCCTCCCTTAATCCGAGCTTGCGCTCCGTCTCTGATGACCTCGTTATCGACTAATCTCCTCCTCCTCCTTTTCCTCGAGCTTTTTGCGGTCGAGAAGACGTCTCAGTGTGCCACTCCTCATTTTGCCGCTTTCTCTCAGGATCCTACCAAAAACCCATGATTCATCACCTGTAATCACACGACTGAACCATTCGTGGTCATTGGCAATCTTCCCAAGAATATCAACGTACACGTTTCTTCGATTGTCCTTATGCTCAGTTGTGAGGCTTTTCGGCACCATTTTGTCAGGAATCCTTCGCACGTTCAAGACTTCGGTCAAAATTTGATGTATGGTGAAAGTGTTTAACAGGTCACCCATTAATCTTATCGTTAAACGTTGCACATTCGACGTTTTGTGTTCTTGATGAGGAATGTTCCCCATAGGCCTGTTTCATCTTTAGAAGGTCACACTCGTGCATTCCCCAAGTGTAACTCAATACTTAATGGCATAACGCTGCTCTAAATTCCGCTGTTCCGCTTTCGTCACACATAACGTAAACAACACTTCATTGATGGGGCTCTCAAAACTAACGTGGTGGCTATACGAAGCTGAAATTCAGATTGAAGACATGAACACATCGGTCTACACAAGTATAACACTGCAGCGTTCCCAGGTCACTCTCAGTGCTGCGAGTCTCATTACTTTTCTCACGAACCTCGTATATAGGATGGGCTATTCTGTCCTTAAGATACTAATTCGTCGCTATATTACACCCTACACGAATCATACTGGCTGGCAATATGTCCACTGACTGATTCGACTGGAAAGTTTTATCAGTATTTTGTGAAAACACTTGTACTCTCTGAGAAACCTAGTAGCGATCCTATTGAACTGACTGAAGTCCACTATCCTTTCTATTACTTTCATCTCCGTTTTAAACGAATTAATGTCTGCGAGAAACTCAAATCTTTTTACAAATCGTTTTATACACGCATATATAACGTCATTGTCGTTGGAGCTAGGAGGTATTACCACGAATTCCCCACTCCATAGATGTAGTTTATTATTTACCTCAGTGACATTAGCTGTGCTATTGTACGATTCCAGACCGATCAATCCTATAGTCCTCTTTCCCTTGCTCAGATCTGCTGGAGGAAAGTAGACGAGCGCTCTTTTAGAGTTAGGATGAACGACATAGCATCTCGATTTCAAATGATGGAGTGACTAGAATACTGCTTCTTTTTATGCAGTCTTTAGGAGAAACATTAGCTGGAAATGTCCACAGAAGTGTGAACTGAAATCACGGGATTTGGAATTTTCTGACGTGTTTAACCTGATCTATGTTTGTTAGCAGTCTGTCTGGTTGTATCGCTGTCGGCTTTTGTTTTGCTTATGTACTGCCCAACCCTTTAAATATAGGCCTTTACCGACAGCGATGGCCTCCATGACCAATCATGCCTTTTAGCCTCTTGTGACTGCGCCTCGGCGTTATGGCAGCGGCTCACCCAACCAACGAACCAATGTCTGAGAGCAAAATAAACGCAGAGGTTAGAAAAGGAATTATTCCACCACATGTCTTTGGTATTGGCAGGCTCCTAGGCGTTTTAACAAGGTTTTTCCTTCTTCCTTTCTGTGTCATGGCACCTTCCGTCGCTGTCACCTATAATTGGATGAACTCTTTTAAACAATTTGTAGGTTTTTTTTTTCTTCTTTGGTGTGCAACGATTTGCATTCATTATTTGAGTGAAGGTTTTTCAAGTACCCAGTTTAAGTTCGGCACGCATTGCTGTATCGACCACGATTGCAACATTACGTTGTCCTCTACCAACATCCTATCTTTGACACATCTGTCTAGATTTACCAGCTAATAATGGGTCTGCAATGCGACTATTTTTATTTGTAGCACATGCAAAGTCATGCTCCTTGGATAAGTTGTCTAGGATGTTGATTCTCTTATCACCACCAGCTACTATCTGTTTCAATTACGTTCCTGGTCTACAAAAATTGTATCCTGGGATACGATGTTCGAATGGTATGTTCTCGAGAATACCATCCATACAACTTCTGATACCTTTCCTAACACTCACGTCACGCTACTGCGTGGTTTGAAATTTGTGTATCCTAACATATAGCAAACTGCAAGCGTTCCCTCAGATGTTGTGCTTGGTTGAGAATCCAACCCGTTTCATTAATGATTTACTATCTTGACATCTTACGACCCATTCTATTAGGAACACGTCCAGTGCAGAGCTTTTTTGTAATTCCTCTGTGTAAAAACTCTGTACAATTTATTGACCATGATTGTCTTTGGCGTCATGGCCTCTAGATTATATTAATCTTTTTAAGTTTAATAACTCAAAAACGTTTATAGTTACTGGAATGAAATTTTAACAGAATTGTGACCTCTACGAGAAAAAATTTAAAGACTGTGGAATTCATGGTGGAATAAGTACCGACTTTTATCTTACATACTGAATTATGAGTAGTTTTTATTCAAAATAGTAGTTATTTATTCAAAATAAAATTTTGTTGTTTTGATTATTTATTTCTTGAAACAGTAAACCAGGAAAATTTACGAATTTGTTATTTTGTGTATTTAAAAAAAATTAGAAGTCAGTTTTTTTCTCCTAATAGTTTAAGAACATATACCACGCTAAGGCTTAAAATATAATATATTTTTGAACAATATCGTTCAGTGTGTAGACTAGCATTATGTTATTATTCATGCAAAATTTAGTTTTTTGTAGCTTTAATATTGGATGAGATAATGGTCCTAAGTATGCAAACAAATTCAGTATGGGAAATTGAAACTACAGATTTGTGTGTCATTTTCTTCTCAATGATAACATGTCAAACACCCCAGCTCCATAACCTTGCTGATTCTGAGTGTCCTTTTCATCTTCTTTAGTTTTCTTTCTTTTCTTTGTGATTCATGTTTTCAGCAGCTTTCTTTTTATTTAGCGACACGTTGCCTGTCCACTCGTAGCAATCTGCTTTTCATGTTGCCCTCAGTTTTAATTCCCAGTCTGCTCATGTTTTTCAATCTGCTTTTTACTGCATCATTAAAACACATTGTGGAATTCATTACACCATTCTGAAAAGCTGACTTGCCAACAAAAGAAGTTTGTCGCAAGTATTTCGAAATACAATTACAGAAGCTTTCATTCGGATTCTGTATTTTTCCACGTAAACATTTTTCAACGAGCTTAGAATCCGAAATATCTCTTTATATTGGCTATAGCTCTACCATAACAGTTTTCGCATGTACGTTTTTGTCTACTTTGCTTCACAACTATTATACTTTCACCATGAAGTATTTCCTTTTGGTCAGAGGCCATGCTGTGAATGCTTATCAGTGGATGTTCCGGAAACGTAGTTGCGCAGATTGCTTTTTTCGTCTCACAGACATTTTCGCTGGTTCTCCTGATGGCTAGAATATAATATTGTGGGAGGTTTTCTATTTATGATTTGGTGAGTCTGCCTTGTACACCAATTGCTTTCCATACCATCACTGAAATCTGAGAAGTTTTTGTCTCAGTTGTATTCATTTATGTTATTGGTACAACTATGAAAACGTTCTGTCAGAAATTTATAGTTTAGCACCCTACTTGTATCTACAGAGGAAATTGGCCAGCTCCATTCAGCGATGTATGCCCTCTCTTCTGCCAGGAACCGTCTGATCCAGCAACAATATTAGTAGATTGACAAATATCTACAGCTGCTTTTACTGCCCTTTCATAGATGCTTAACTGACTTCAGTTAGAGCATTATGCAAATGTTACCTCCCAAAGTTGACAATTCACAGTGTGAGATCCATCATATCTCAGAATACCTGGTCTGCTTTTGTTTCATTTCCAGTACACCTCATATCACAGGTAGTATGATAGTCTTTGTCGCCTCACGGGATTAGCCGAGCGGTCTAGGGCGCTGCAGTCATAGACTGTGCGGCTGGTCCGGCAGAGGTTCGAGTCCTCCCTCGAGCATGGGTGTGTGTGTTTGTCCCGAGGATAATTTAGGCTAAGTAGTGTTGTGGTTGGCAGGAGAGCTAACACCGTGTTACTAAAGGAGGCAGAAATGCACGCGTTTTAGCTCACGCAGGCTGGCGTGACTTCTCGAACATGGCAAGGAAATTAGAATTGAGAAAAACGGACGTAGCTGGTGGAATACTTAACTTTAATCCAATTAATGGTGAACGTCGCTCTTGATAGTACATGATTCAATATCAATAATAACTGATAATGGCGCCTTGCTAGGTCGTAGCAAATAACGTAGCTGAAGGCTGTGCTAACTATCGTCTCGGCAAATGAGAGCGTATTTTGTCAGTGAACCATCGCTAGCAAAGTCGGTTGTACAACTGGGGCGAGTACTAGGAAGTCTCTCTAGACCTGCCGTGTGGCGGCGCTCGGTCTGCAATCACTGATAGTGGCGACACGCGGGTCCGACGTGTACTACCGGACCGCGGCCGATTTAAAGGCTACCACCTAGCAAGTGTGGTGTCTGGCGGTGACACCACAAGTAGTGTGTAAGCTTAGGGACTGGTGACCTTAGCAGTTAAGTCTCATAAGATTTCACACTCATTTGATTTTTTTAATTAATTAATTTATTTATTTATTTATTTATTTATTTTTTGCACTGTTCTGGCGACCATGAGCCACCCTCACTCTGACAAACGGGTCAGGTCTGCAGCAGCAGCAACTGCAGCGATGCTGCACGTACTGGCCCCATACCGCAGCGCCTCCCCTTCCTCCACCTTCTCGTCTCCACCGATCTCGCAAGGTAGATGCACCTCAATGCATACCCCTCAACACCTGACCGCGACCACCTTCACCATTGGGGTGGACAGCCATCATATAGTTACAGTATTAATAATAGAATTGATCCTGTGACTAGCAGTAGTTCCCTCTCCCATCATTTTAGTGAAGGACATCAGGTCAGTGATACGATACCACAGTTAGACTATTCAGTGGCTGCAGACGCCTTTGAAGAGCGAATCTCACTCACTGGAATCGAGAAGCCGGCAGGAGGGTACCGCGACCCTGTTGAGTTTCTAGGAGCATGCGTTTCTGTTTTGTAAACGGAGATGCTAAAGGCTGTTAATGATCCGCAGTATCCCGCCATTAAATTCGATGCAGTGCTGTGCAATGAACTGCCACAGCGCCCCAAAACTCGCCTCTGGCGTTGAAGAGACAAGTCTTCATCATTTTTGAAGGGATAATGGCGTGATAACGCAGAACACATCAGCCGCCTAGTGGTTTCGTGAAACCACCTTGAGTGCTATAATGTACAGTTTTTTCTGAGATGTAAGTTAGGGGGTCAGCTAAAGTACTCAGCCAAATACTACACCTGGACATCCATACACATCTATAATCCAATAAATGAAGGGTCTAGCTATACAGAGCTACCTAAAGATATAGCTAATAAGAAGGCATACATTAATGTCAGAAATAAAAAGGATCAGGCCTGTTTTGCACTGCAAGAGAAACTACACAAAATATCACCAGCGTACATCTCGATATGTTAGATACCTTGACATTCGTAAGTGTTATAACTTTGGTGGCATCGAGATCACCGTCAAGATCCAGAACATAACAAAATTTGTGGCGCAGAATACCGGAATATCGGTTCATGTTTATGGCCTGGAGAAACGCAAGTAAGATGAGCAGAACGAGTATATTGTTGTTCGACCTCTCCATTTCTCAAAATTTGCCAATGAACTTAGAATTCATGTCAACTTTCAGTTATTCTCAGATAAGAAAAATGAGCAGAAAGGCAATTACTGTAGTGTTGGCAGAAGAGCCAATACCGTGTTACAACTGGAGGCCGAAATGAACGCGTTTTAGCTCACCCAGGCTCGCGTGAGGAGGGAAGAACTATACTGACGTGAGGTCTGGAACATGACAAGGAATGAGAGTTCAGAAAGCGGACATAATTAGTTTGATACTTAACTTTAACCCATTAATGAGGAACGTCGTTCTTGACGGTACATGATTCACAATCTTATCTGTTCAGAAGACAAATAGTAACTGAATATGGCGCCTTGCTAGGTCGTAGCAAATGACGTAGCTGAAGGCTATGCTAAACTGTCGTCTCTGCAAATGAGAGCGTATGTAGTCAGTGAACCACCGCTAGCAAAGTCGGCTGTACAACTGGGGCGAGTGCTAGTGAGTCTCTCTAGACAAGGTCTGCCGTGTGGCGGCGCTCGGTCTGCAATTACTGACAGTGGCTACACGCGGGTCCGACGTATAGTAACGGACCGCGGCCGATTTAAAGGCTACCACCTAGCAAATGTGGTGTCTGGCGGTGACAACACAATTACCATTATGTTTGGATCAAAGAGATGTCCAGACTATTTTCTTCCCAAATGCCAACCCACCTGGTACATGTTATTATGCCTACTGAGAAAAAAAATTCATCATGTTTAAAATTGGTCACCATCAGGAACAATGCTTGTGTGCGGTGTACGCTGACTTTGAATGCCTCCTCGCTCCTGTCACCCACTGTGAAGGTGACTCCAGACCTTCACATACTACCTTCACAGAAAGACATGTACCATATGCGGCAGTGTACCAAATTGTATCGTCCTATGATTCAAGTTTTAACCACTACGAATCTTATGTCGGAGGTAAAGCTGGGGTTAGGTTTCTCACTGAGCTGGAAAAACTTTCATGGGAGGTTGATCAGCTTTATAGCGACGACGTTCCTATGACCAAATCGAAGGCGAATGAAGATTTACACAATAACTCCGTTTACTGTGATAATTGTGGGCTCCTATTAGACAGAAGAGCGGAAACTTCTCTTACGGTCGAGTGTCATCTTACGAGGAAGTTCCGCGGTGCAGCCCACAATACATGAAATTTGAAGTACCAGTTACCAAAGCACATACCAGTTTTCTTCCATAATTTAAGCGGGTATAACGCTTACTTTCTTGTTGAACACCTGGCTTATTTTGGCATGAAGGAAAATCAGGTCAGTGTAATATCTGACGGCTTTGAGAAATATATTTCATTCCCCAAACAAACGACGCCAATAATTACGCTCCTCACTCTTGACTCGCTACGTTTTATGGAGGTACCATTCCATAAACTTGTTGAAACTCTACCTAGGGAGCATATGCATATCACTCGAGGTCAATTTCTCGACGAAGAAGAGTTTCAACTCCAGCCTATGAAGGGCGTTTTCCCATATGATGGATAGAATGGCAAGAGTCAACGAAACCAAATTACACGAAGTAACTGCGTTCTCCAGCAATCTCACTGGTGATGCCATATCGGATGCAGAGTATGAGCATGCTATGAATCTCCACTTTAGGAGTTTATTTACAGATTTACATTGACACAGCCGTGTGCTTGCTTGCGGAGGTTTCCATGAAATTCTCCGCAAGCATATTCTCTGCATCCCGCCCTTTATTACACAGTGCCTGGGTTGTCCTGGGATGCTATGCTCACGAAAAAGAAGTGGAGCATCGAACTATTGACTAATGGTGACGTGGTTCTTTTCTTTGAGCGAGGGATCTGTGAGTGACTTTCCAAAATAATTCATGGATGGGTGACAGATTCAGCACATCCCTTGGTCCAATTTATACCATGTACCTGGATGTAAATAACTTATATGGACATGCCATGCAACAGTCACTGAGTTTCGATGGGTACCTGAAGGCAAATGCAAGTGATTAAGTGGAAAAATCAAGAGGGGAGGGGAGGGGGGGGGTATAGTGGCTGATTCTGATGCGGAGTATGTGATGGAGGCAGAGCTTACATACCCTACTAGACTGCATGATGTACACGAAGATTTGCTGCTGTGTCCAGAACAACTGGTTCCATTAGGATGCTCTACCCCAAAACTGATGACAACACTAGGGAATAAGAGAAAATATATTATTCATTATCGTACTCTCCAGCAGTGTCTCAGCTTGGGGATGGCGCTGGTTAGAATCGCTTGGACTATTTCTTTCAAGCACTCCCCATGGTTGAAGGGGTGTATTGATTTGAATACAAGATAGAGAGCTTCCGTGACATGTGACTTCGAGAAAGAATGTTATAAATTAATGGATAATTCAATTTTCGGGGCAAACGAATGGAGAACTTAAGGGAACGGTGTGAAATTTTGATTAGAACTCAAAGGGACGGGCCTTGGGGCATAAGAAAATGCATCGCCAAACCAAATTTTAAGTGGGTGACCTTATTCAGCGACAACTTCGTTGCTGTGGAGGTGGTGAAGACTGCAGTAGACTTAACAAAACCTGTTTATGTGAGGAAGTGCATACTAGACTCATCCGAACTTCACATGTACCGGGGCACGGCCGACTTCCTTCCCCATCCTTCCATAATCCGATGAGACCGATGACCTCGCTGTCTGGTCTCCTTCCCCAAAACAACCAACCAACCAACCACATGTACCGCTTTCATTATGAGTTTGCGAAAACTCATTTCGCATATCCTGCATTCCTTTATATGGTTACAGATGGCGTCATCTATTGAGTGAAGAACTGTGATCCATATGAAGTAATGAGGTACCATAGTAATGAATTCGACATGTCCCCTGTACTGTGGTGTTCGTGGTGCTGCATGGCAGCCGCCTCATATGATACAGCAGGCCAGTATTCCATCGAGAGGGTACGAGGTGTTCACTGTGCTGTACCGTAAAATCGGCCTGTCACTTCATGACGATAAAAGCGTTTTTTATGATGACAGGATTGAAACTCGCCTCTGCTCCCACTATTCACGTGTAGTGTGAGAGAGGGGGGGAGGGTGGGGGGAGAGACTCTGACTGACAAGTAAAGAGTGTGTGTGTGTGTGTGTGTGTGAGAGAGAGAGAGAGTGGGCGCGTGTGTGCGTGGCTGTGTGTGTGCTGTGAACAAAAAGTATAAAAAAGTTAAATGTTTAAAAAATGTAAAAAGCATAATAAAATGTATGTTATCTAAATGTTTATTTCTTCATAAAAACTGCAAAAAATGGCTCTGAGCAATGGGACTTAACTTCTGAGGTCATCAGTCCCCTAGAACTTAGAACTACTTAAACCTAACTAACCGAAGGACTTCATACACATCCATGCCCGATGCAGTATTCGAACCTGCGACCGTAGCAGTCCCCCGGTTCCGGACTGCGCGCCTAGAACCACTAGACCACCGCGGCCGGCTAAAAACTGCATATATACTTTGTACACACAGGTGAACACGTGAATATATCCACGAACCATGTGCGGTATGTAAATAGAATAGTTTTTAAGTTTTTCGTCTGCCGATAGCTGTCCAAGACTGACTAGTTTTTAAGTGTATGTAGCTCACGGTCTATCAGAATTCTTGTTCAGCCTATGCTATTGGGACTAAGTAGTTTACTTGTAGTAAAAATGTATCTCTGCATTAGTTTTTAGCATAGATTTATAACGTCTCGCGAAGAATGACAGCATTTCCTCCATACAATTCCGCATCCTGCAGTGTTACATTAGCGGACTTAGAATTCTGAGGGGCGGCCGGTTGTGTTGGCCGCTCTAAGTGAACGACTCCGACTTAGTCCCTGCAGCGGCCGGCAGCCAGCAGGGCTTTATGTTTAAGACTGTACATGTCCTGACACAGAGTTTTATCAGATTTCTAAAGTGGTGAATGCTTAAATCGTAGGGAGTCCAAGATGCATAGCGTAACGTCCTTGGTGATTCAGTTGTAAAATGAAATACGTTTGTCCATGTTCTAAGCTAGGACACTAACGTAATTCCTGTGCGTAACGAAGAAACATTCACTGGTGCTGTGGTAGATTCTGAGATTAGTTTCTAGAGGAGGCAGAGTTGATACCACAACACACGCAAAGTGTTAAATCACTTAATTAGAAATTGTACAAGAGGAAATACTTAACTTTATAACAATCCGTGGCCACAGTAATATCTTGTGTATTTATGACTGTTGCTGGACAGGAATGTATCATTTGATATAGTATAGATCTTCTCTCAGAGTAGAATTGACTATAAACTTGGCTGCATAGCTCTGTGCAATACAACCCTTTCACTGCTAGCTATAGCGAGACACTGCTGTTGTCTACGGTGATAACTGCAAAGTAAGGTTGAGTGGCACTCCATTCTGCCACCAGTAAGCATGCTGCAGTGGTGGCGTATGGAACTCTTGTGTGCATATTTAGCTAGCTTCGCTCATTCGCCGCTCCATCTGGCAGAAACTATGCTTACTTGTTGCTCCGTCGCGGGGTTGCAATTTCGCCTTGGGACCTCGCTCTTCAGACAACACCACAGTAATCATAATAAAAACCAAAATCATTGAAGGGTACTCAACAATTCCACTAATATTGTGGAAGGAAGGATTGTGTCATGATAGTTGGTAGTTCATATTCCATGCATTGTGTGCTGTATTGTAGAACATGCAGGCAGGGATTGGCAGTGTCGCAGATTAGAGCACCACAGCTGGTTCTGGTGACGTCACTGCAACCCAGTGGAACATCGAACGATGTAAAATTAAAGTCTAAAACGCATTGTGATGAGAGTATGTTTCCAAAACTATTTCTTGCCAAAAAACAATACTTCATCCTGGGGTTGAAACTTCTTCTGACACGGCAGGAAGAACTGTTCCGCACCCTGTGCAGAAAATGCAACAGGGTACGTCGTGGCTACGACAATGTAATAATTCTGCTGGTGACTTCCCACCACATAGCAAGGAACAGTAGGAGGAACGAAAAATCGTTAGGACTTTCTCCTGTGTGTGGGAGGTACTTAGTTTCTCTACGTGACTCTTGAAAGTTCGAAAGAAACGTTCAGCTTCACCATTAGAATGAAGGTGAGAAGGAGCAATAGTCACATAGTTTTTGGGTTCTCCGATAGATATTTAGCCAAGTTATGACGGTGGTAGCTGCTGTGTGCTCGTGCATAGTTCTTTTCAAAGACGAAAAACTCTCTACCAATTGTATGTACCTTCGTTAACAGTCTGTAATTAGGTACCACAGACAACCATCAGGTGTTTCATAATGGATCTGCAAGGTCAATATGGGTGCATTGCATTGGTCTGGACGGACATGATCTCTGTGACGGAACTGACTGATGTTCTACACCAACCACTGAAACGAGTCGTCATTAGCTTAGTCTGACCGTTATTATCCTGTTAAGTGCAATGACGTCAGGCGAGCTGCTTCATCCTTGTCACGTTGGTGCAACAAAGACATAACTTGCCGCAGGATGAAGTGAAGAATAACAACCTGTGCACCGTCACTCTCTGCATGCAACATCAGAGCACCTGACCGCGAGGATAGCGCGTAATAGTGCAAAAAATACGGATGTCCCTTTGCTGGAGAATTTCTTTGAAATGAGATGGCCTCCGATGGCGCATGTATTGTGGAACTGCCTGAAGAGCTGGTTCAGGAACATTTGCTGCGGCAATACGCCAGAAATTTAGATGAAATTTGTGAGAAATTTCAAAATCTAGAGTACCAATCTGATAAAATGATTCGTCAGCTGAATCAGACGCTGTGTCGGTAACGTCTGATACCGACACAACTTTAGAATGTAGTGCAGATGGCCTGTAAAACAACTCGTACTGATAATTAGACAATATCAGAGCCCAATGTTGCAATCTTTTGCGCTTTCGGAGGTGGGATAGGCTTGGCACGGTTGAACAAAACCATTAAAGACCAATGATCTGCAATCAAGTAAAACTTCTGACCTTACAAATATTGGTGGAACTTGGCAACACCATAGTTACAACTTGCTCAAGTTAACTGTAACTGCAATGCCCTCTGTTGCGAGTCTGTGAGGTAACAGCAGTGGGAATATCAAATGAACCAGTTCTATTGAAAAGCACAGCTCCAGTCCTGTAAGAGTGCCTCCACAGCTAACACAATAGGCTTACCTGGATCACATTGAATTAGACAATGACAACTTAATGAGGCATCCTTCAGTTGCTGAAATGCAACGTAAAGTTCTTTTGACTACACAAAAGAGAAAACTTCCCAGTGGGGCCGGTTCAGTGGAGTAGCAGTTTGCGCAGTGTTTTCAATTAATTCAATGTAATGTGTAAGCTTCCCCATGACAGCTACAGTTCCTTAACGTTGCGGAGTTCCGGCAATTCCTTAAACGCAAATAAGTGCGGACCAGCAGAACGAATACCCTGCGCATTTATTAGGTGTCTCAGATCGTCAAGTTCTTCGTGGAAGAAAGAGCACTTTTCCTTGTTGTCTTTTAAGCCAACCGTAGGAAGAACTTGAAACTTGAAGCAAGCAATCTAAATTTGCCAGATATTCAAGAGGTTTCCGACCTGTGACGATAACATTATCCAAACACTACCAGGCAAAGGTCCCTAGTTCGAGTCTCGGTCCGGCACACAGTTTTAATCTGCCAGAGTCTGCGCAGACTCCACTGCCGACTGAAAATCTCATTCTGGTATTATCCAAACAGTTTGTACATGAAGGGACCTTGGCTGTTAATTTTTCTAGGGGCTGTTGAAAAATGGCAAGAGTTGAAGCACCTCCGCCTTCGAAACTGGAGCAATCCAAGGTGAGTGTTGATCACAAAATATTGTGTGGACTGCTCGTTCAGGGGAGATGCCCATTGACTTGCAGCAATAGGTTGTATCACCTCGATGTCTTTCCATCATTGCAATTACTAAGCAACTTGTAAACACAATACAAAGGGGGCAGGCCTTATGCAAAAAAAAACCTCGTCTGCTTGTGCATTGTCTTTAATAATAACGTGTGCCTCAAAATCTTTAGCCCTTTCTAAACCTAGTTCAATGAGTTCACTGTACGTATTACATAAGTCAGAAACATTGATATGAGGCACTGAAACACTGATTTGGAACACATTATCTTGTATGCACACGGTGAACAAATCGAACAACTCTAAACCAAAAATGATTGCACTTTATCTAGTACTGTGTACATGATACGAAACACATTTTTTAATATCACGTAAAGCAGCAGACAACTGCACATGTCAGGTACTGGTATTCCATGTCCATTATATGCCGGCGAAATAGATGTAGGCCTCTATAGCCGAGGGCTACCGATTCTTTCATATTTGTCTTGATCAAGAAAACAGATACAGCTGTTCTAATTGAACTTTAATTGTCTTTTGAGCCACTCGTAATTCGACAAAATGTTTCTTCGTACGTCTGTGTACTACAGAAGAAGATACCTGCTAGGTAGAAATGCGAGCCATCACTTGGGCCACCTTTAGTGGCACTGACAACACAAGATGCACTTCATGAATGCATTGCTGGAGCCGTGCACCAGCCCTGCACCTGCTCTGACTGCCTTGTAGCTACACAGTTTTCATATGACCTTGCCTACCACACCGGACACATTGTGCACCAAATTTTTCTGACATGGTTTGAAAAGCACGGAGGACAATACTTCTTTACATTTACTGTTAATCATAGCTTCGATTTTATTGGGTTTCACATTAGTATGAACTTTAGATTGGCAAGGGCACAGTCAGTATCAGTAAAAGATGTTGATGAGACTTAGTAGGTGAGTAGAAGTGGCAAATTTATGCAATCCATATTTCTTTGTTTGTGCCCAAATTCCTTTTTAAGCGAAAAAACACACTCTAAAACATAATTTAGTATATTTGGTTTGGAAAGAATAACTCTGAAACGATGATGTATAAAAAATGTTTCTCATGTAAAAGTTGATACGTATTATGCGTTCTTGAAATCTGTATAGTCGAATTTTGCAATAAGATGAAATTTTGCAAAATATCCCACCATCACTATTTTGAAAAAATGATAACTTTTGTTAGGATGTACATTAACGAAGCTTTCAAGCTAGATTTGTCGATGTGTAATAAAGCTGGTTTCTCAAATACCATTTTTGGAAAATACGCTGTACACAGCGTGCTGTCAGAGTATTTTCAACATACCCAACTAAAACGTCCAAACATTCATTACCGCTCTAGTTATTTATTTCATCTATATTTCTTTTATGTTTTAAGTTGATATTTTATGTCTTACTTCTTTCTTTTTGTTTAGTTTACTGTTTCACATTGTCATACATCCACCGGGGGCCATTTCACTGACACACAGCACCGATGGCCAAAGAGATAGATGGACCCCATTTGGAGACAGCCAGAGTCATGGACAATAAAGTCATTCTACAATCACACAGGGGCCAGGCGGGAGGGTAAACTCATCTCACTTAAGAACTAGCACCTTTTGAAGAGCCTGGAGGGCAATGAGAAGCGTGCAGCGAACTGATGGAACCTTGGCCACTGTGACAATGCATAGACACCAAAGCACCGAGAATGCAGCATGCGAATTCTTCTGGATGGCAGCAGTCATTTTCACCTGACTTTAAAGGCGAGAATGTGATGATAATACCAGCACCCCATCGGCACTGGGAAGACGAGTACCCATAGCGCAAAAATTCGCATAGGGAAGCGTGTCAAACTATAGAACTGTGAGAGAAATCAGCCTGCTTAAAAAAAGTTTTATGAACATTACGTACATTCCTTATAAATAACGAGCGCCAGCAGATTCTTAGACGAAACAACCATGAGCCTGTCGCAGCCTCACGCAGATAGAGCTATTACAAGGAAATGTGTGACTGCTTTCACAGCAACATAGTAATGCACAAAAGCATCGAAACATTGTGCGAGCTACGCTGGGCACAGGCTTGAGAGTGAAACCGTCAGAAAGACCCCAGTTCCCAAATGACACACCAGGACACGCAAGATACAGAATTTCCACCCTGCTCTGGGAGGATTGGCCGGCCGTGGTGGCCGAGCGGTTCTAGGCGCTACCGTCTGGAACCGCGCCACCGCTACGGTCGCAAGTTCGAATCCTGCCTCGGGCATGGACGTGTGTGATGTCCTTAGGTTAGTTAGGTTTAAGTAGTTCTAATCTCTAGGGGACTGATGACCTCAGATGTTAGGTCCCATAGTGCTCAGAGCCTTTTGAACCATGGCCTGGACATGCAACAACGATTAGTCATTTGAGCTGCGATGCAAATTTAGTCTACTAGTGATAACGTCGGTAGGAGGAAAAAGCTGATGGTTCGTTGAGCTGAACGATGGATCAGGAATGAAGGGGCTGTTGGGGAGACCGTGCAGAAGCAAGAGGGCACGAGCGCTCCTGCATCCTGTGCCAACATCCGCCTTCCCACACCACAATACTGCTGTTTCGGCTACGGCAACTCGTGGTGACTTCTCAACGTAGACACTGTTCCGGGCCCTTCCTTCATAGCCACGATTCATCGAGGAGAGCAGCTTAGCGCCACCGCACAACTCTGAGGCGACACGCCGTCCATTTCCAGCGCCTGTTGCTGTCATCTCCACAAGACAAACGCTTAGGAAGAACGGTGAGGTGATTCATTCCCCTCTCCTTCCCCTTAACAACTCAGTCATGTCCACGCCCAGTCAAATCGGCCCTAAAATTTGTAATTTTTTTTTTCTTTTGTATCGAAAAGGCACTGAAATAAATCCAGCGAAATCTCGTTTGTAATTTGCATGCTATATCATATCATAGGAGTTTTGAAGGATTCACTAAATTCTGGACCCCCAGAGTGGGGAAATGTATTTATTAATCTCAACGTCGTTTTATGCAAGAGATTAAAGAATTCTCGATTCACTACAACGTACGTGTCTTTTGTTACCTCGAAATAATAAGTAACTCGTAATTATAATACGATATCATTAAAATAGTGATAATCTGTAAATAAATGCTTCAGACATAACTTTTATTGCACCATGCGCATAAAATGAACATTTCTTCACATAATGTGCACGACAGACAACACAATTTAAAACAAAATTCAGCTGGATATCAAATCGTGGCTAAATTACTAGATTTGTATCAGACATATTTCCGTACATAGTGAAGCTATGGCGAAAAGAACTGATTATGTACTAGTTCCTGCAGCTCAATTATATTGTTGCTCAGGTGGAGATTGACAACAAAATTATTCACCGGAACTGATTCTGAAATCCTTCTCATTAAGTTCTTCCAACAGTGAAAGCCGTGTACGTCTCACGACCATACGTGGGTCATCAAGCCTTTCGGGATCACCAGATCAACATGTTCCTTGGCCTTTGGTACGATGCTCTATATGCTTCTTTCACACTCATAGCCCTACGAATCTAACAATTATACGGATTTTTCTTCCTCGCTAGTAACGGAAACATCTTTCAAATATATTTTGACCTTTGTTTACCACATTTCCATTCTGTCATAGGGACATTTACTTACTTACTTAAACTGGCCACACAAACCGCAGCCGGTCCTTAGCCTTACTCAATCCAGCCTCCCAGGCTTTCCTGTCATCTCCATCGTCATCTCCCAGATCCCGTATTTGCATGTCTCCCACGGTATTAGCCTTCCATCTCATTCTCGGCCGTCCCAGTGGTATCTTTCCTTCAGCTTCTCCATCCATTACAGCCTTTATCACCATGTTCTCCCCTCTCCTCCTCGCATGTCCGTACCATCTTAGTCTTAATTTTCACACTCGCTATGACGTCAGGCAGTGTGTATAATTCTCTGAGTTCTCTGCTTTTCCTTATTCTCCACTGTTCAATTTCTTTCACTGGTCCATATATTTTTCTCAGTGATTTATTTTCAGAAGTGATGAGTTTTTTTCTCCGTTTGCTTCGTCAGGGTACATGTCTCGCTTTCATAGCACACTATTGGCTTGATGATGGTCTGATATATTTTTATTTTTGCCTGCCTAGATACTAACTCCGGTCTAATGATGTTGTGCATAGCTCCTAGACATCTTCCCGCAGCTTGAATTCTTGATACTATCTCTTGTTCTATAACATTTTGTTGGTTGATGTTGTAACCGAGGTACATGAATGTGTCTGTCTTCTGTATTGTTGGATTTCTGATTTTTAGATGGTTTGGTCCTGAATGAGCTCTTCTTCCTACTACCATAAACTTCGTTTTACTTTTATTTATACTGTCGCAGAAGAAGCCGAGTAGCGAAGTCGGAGTAGTGTAGTGGTTACGATAGTATATTGTTGTATGGAGAGTCTTGAGTTCAAAACTTACGTGAACTGCAAAATTTTAATTTTTTTATTCGGTTCGAGTACATTCTAGAAGTATCCACAAATGGCAAGAATCATTGTACTGGAATGTTCTGTAGCTAAGTTCTGACCGGAGGCAGTTCACTCCTCTCTCTCGTATGTGCAAATGCTGAATAAACCTTCGTTAAGTGAAGTTAGTGTTCGTCATTCATCTAATTACACCTTCTTCTTCGTGACAGTACTTAAACCTACTTTATTAGCTTCTTCCATTAGCACAGTCCTCATTTTATCGAGGCCTTCGATGTTCTTTCCTATCAGCATATCATCATCCGCAAAAGCCAGGACATTTACCTTTTTTTCTGTGGTGACTCCTGCACTTTCACATGTTACTCTCCTCAGGGCGCCAAATTGAACAGGGTTGGTGGTATAATATCTACCTGTCTCACTCATGTTTTTACTTCAAATGCTTCTGATAACTCCCCCTGTAGTTTCACTCTACACTTTGATTCCATCACACACTTTTTAATAGCTTTATCAGCTTTTCAGAAATCCCATAGCCTACCATTATCCTCCACATTTCCTCTCTTACTATGCTGTCATATGCTTTGTTGAAATCGATAAACAGACCAAAGTTATCATGATTGTGCTCCCAGTTCTTATCTAATATTTGTCTTAGTGTGAATAGTTGGTCGATTGTTGATTTACCTTTTCTGAACCCTGCTTGTGCTGTGTCTAATATTTCCTCAATGTATGGGTTGAGCCTCTCAGTATAATTCTTGATATTACTTTATAGCATGTGCATAGGAAAGATATCTCTCTGTAGTTCTGTGTCAGCATTTTGTCCACAGTCTGTGGCAGGACTTAAACACTGCACTGAACAATATTGTATCGTAATTTAACTCCTTAGTGAGTGGAGTTACCATGTCTTAAACGTGAATTTGTATTTGTTTCCTTGCTCTGCACTAGACTAGACGACTTGTGTGTATTCTGTCAAGTCTTACAGTTGATATAATACGATCGAGGCCCAAACGTTTCTGTATGTAAATTTCCAGAGAATGAAGCAATGGGGAAGAAATGGTTATCAAGAACTCACAGGAATGATTTTACCCCTTCTGCAAGTTGAAGGATGAGTGTTTGTTTTGTTTAAGTTTTCAAAAGCGGTTAATTCTAATGATGAATAGTACAGTTCACCATGATTCATTTTCTTGAAATTATGGCTACTCCCAATATTAGCGCCTTTAGATTACGAAAATTCTTTGTTCTGTAAATGTAAGCAGTAGAAATCTGTATGAAACTGATAACTGAGTCCTGCTGAGACTTTTTCAAGATCATTAGATTTCTTATACTGCATTTATATGTAGCGCTATCTTTCCTCTTTAGTATGTGTTGCTAGAAAACAAATAAGTCAATCAGTTTCTGATAAACTTTTGTTTATATTTCTACATGGGCTAGCAGTAGTATTTAGCTCTGTTTCCGGCTGCTAAAACTCAGTAAGCTGTCTGTGTAGGTCAACCCAGTAAATCAAAGCAAAGTTCAAAGTGCTGCCATACTAGTACATTTCTAATAAATTATCTCTAGTAACCTGATGTTCAAAATCCCTGTTAGGAATTTTGGGCATAGCACTGAGTGAAAAATGCTTCTGGTCCTACAATGCACAAATAACTATTTTTCTTTAGAAATGTAGAAGGTGTTCCATAAATGGGAGAAATGCATGTGTAGGTTATAGCAAAAAGAAAGGAACTATTTTTGTGTTCAAGGATTTGTAATCTCAGCAGAAACAAACACAAAAAAACCTGTGAACATACATGTATAAAGGAAGGTAACAAGTGTTATGTCTCATTTCTTTCTGCAAACTGTCTTAATTTCTGGTTCTGAATTCCAGATACACATAAATGCCCCACTCTTCACTCATTAAGTATGAAATTAAATTTTTGAAAGTATTTAGTGCATATATTTCTCCTAATATGCAGCACATAAGAGGTGATTTTTTAGCTTTCTTAACATTGCCAGTTTTTGTTCATGAATTGACTGTGAAATAGTAGTTGCAAAAGAGTTCACAGATACTCCATACAGACGCTATCCTTCAAAATAGTTCATACATATACAGTTTTCACAAAGGGTTTGACATCTACATAAATCCACAACCTTCAGTAATTGTATTACTCTCTTTCATGAGGTTCTATAGAGACTAGTGGTCAGTCTGTCTCTATCTCTCTCCCTCTATTCTGTGTGTGTGTGTGTGTGTGTGTGTGTGTGTGTGTGTGTGTTGTGTTCTCTTTCTAGTGAATTCATGAATATGTAGCCCCCACCAGGTTTCTGAGATTTATGTTTCCAAACCCCAAACATTTGTATTATCACCACCATTAATTTATAACATCTGAGCAGTTTACAATACCAAATACCGTTAATATGCTGCAGAACAAGTTAACGTCTTCCACCTTCCATCTGTTTTTAGTTGTTCTGTTGTATTTACTGACATGATGAGTTGGTGTATGTTCCACATTCCCCTATGTTCTCTCTTTGAGATGAGAGAGTTGTGTTTTTACAAAAGGGCACATACACATAGCAGTTTTGATAAATCTTTTATGGAGTATTAATACATGGTTCTGCAACTCCCATTATTTATTCATCCGTATTTACAAGTGTGCTTTCAGAAATATGATGTTCTGTGGGAAACACGTATTTGGGCTGAGAGAACATGATAATTATTAGTGCTCCCCCTCCAGAACCGACGTTTGAAACCAGATGCAGTTCCACTGATATTCCCAGAGTGTCCTCATTACTTATCAAAAGAAGACAGCAGATATGACGGACCAGAGGAGTAAAAGCTTAGGCTGCAAAATAAAAAAAACTAGCAGCAGCACTAGTGTATAGTCTGTCTACTAAAAAAGCCTAAGATGGAGCTTTCAGCTTCAGTTCTTTAGAAAAGTTACTGTTAAAATCCAAGGAAGTGGAATTGCCGTATGAGTGGAGTATAACTGAAAGAAAGAGCGAGTTGGAGTATTTTTTGAAGATCACAAGAAACCCAGCATCATTGATTACTCATTAAATGTTTCATTATTCAAGAAAAATTTGCAACTTAGGGTATTAGAAAATATGTCTTTTCCTCAAGCAGTAAATAATATACAAGATATTGTGAGGCTGTTCGAAGAGTTTTCAGTCATAGATACTGGGTGTTCAGATATCGGCATAGAGAATATTATAGGTGTAGTGAGAGAGAGTTTAGGAGTGTTGGAAAATAAAATAGAGGAATGTGAAAAGGAGATGTTGGAATATACATCTTAACAAATACGGCTTAAAATGTCAAAAAATTTAGTCATAGGTTTAGTTCCACGTTCATGATATTTTGCTGTTTATAGTTTTTTATTTCTTCTCATGCCTATAAGTTTGTATGTAACAGTTAGTAACTGAAAATACCACATTCAAGTACCCCATGTAGAATCTGCACCGGATTTAATGTGAATCCATCATATAAAGTTTGGGGGAAGTAACTTCATGTCTTATGCAAAACAGAAATTTCAGTGTTTGAATATCAGTGATGTTAATGTTGTTTTGAATGGTGATGAAATTCATCTAAACTCTTACATGGATCACAAAAGAGGCAGCATTTGGGCATGTCGAATAATTCAGCGTTTGTGTTTATGTTGCAGAGCGTAATACCTGATTACATAGATGTTGTGCACATCCTACCAGTCAAAATCATTTCTGCTCAGTTGTTACGTGAATTATTGTTAGCCACATAAATGGTCTTGAACTTATTGACTATATGGTTTCTTGTGTTGCAGCTGGCAAGATTAGCAGCAAAACAATGTCAATATTTTCTTTGGAGAAGATTATTAATATTGTTTTTAAACACCCATGTGACCATGATCGTCCACTTTTCTTTATAATCGACCCAGTTCACATCTTGAAATGTATGAGAAATGTGTGGCTGATTCAGAAAAATGAAGACAGGGATATGTTGTACCCTCAGTTTACAGTCAGAGAGGAACTGGAACAAAGTAAGTTTTCTGTAGCGTCTTTTAAAACACTAACAAATATTTATTAAATAGCTTCCACTTCTATTGTTAAATATAGTCATACATTTACTTCAGAGGACCTTGAGGTAACTAGCAGTAAATTCAGTTTGCAATATGGGTTGTCAACAGCTAAATACATTAGAATAATAAGATGGTTTGAAGAAATGAAACTCAAATCAGTGTTTAAAGGGAAACATAAGTAGAATCTGTATATGGATCCTTTGACAGCCGATATTGTCTCTACGAACTTTTGTAAGATTTTGTAGGCTGGCTTAATGTGTGAGAAGCTAAAGGTCCATCAAGTGGATTTTTTACAAGAGGCACATTTTTCGCCATTTGGCACAGAACAAACGCCATTACAGAAATTCATCGTTACTGAAGTGAAGAGCTGGATACAAAGTATTTATTGACAGCTAAGCTTCAAACATGTGCTCGAGCTGCGTTTTGGGAAATACAGACAGCTACCAGGATCACAATGTAACATTTCAGCAACACAGGTTTATGGAGCAGAAAAAAACCTTCGCATCAAAAGTGTAATGCCTCTACTTTTAAGCTCTACTTCTCATACCAGTATCACAGTAGAGGATATTAAAAATTTTGTTTTCAGAAATTGAGGAGACAGATTCTGTAGACATATAAGTCAGTGTATATGAGGAAGACATTCATTGACAGACATTACGCCTTCTTTAACTTTCATTGCAGGCTATTGTGCTCACACAGTAATAAACCAGTTGAAATGTGGGATTTGCCTTGGTGAAAATGTTATTGACAAATATTGACAAAAAGTTGGATATGGGGATTACAGTATCCATTAGACTCTGTTTATAACTTTATTGTTAAGCATATGTTGTCATAAACAAATTACTTAATGATCGTAAACATATCTTCTTTCCTACAGCAATCAATGTGCTACTGCTTGTGCAATATCTCTTGCTACTATCAAATAAACTGACATTTTATTATTTGATGGATTTTGCTCCAGTGGACATTCATCTAACACAATAATGAAAAACGTGGTTTGGGTTGGTGTCAACATACTTTTCAATAACTATTGTAAAAAATTAATGAGAACAAAATTTCAAAGAATACCAAGCGAAAACTGCGAACTCTTCCTAATTAATTTCTTCGCTTAACATAAACAGAACTTAAATATGGGAAACTGTCCTTTCGGATTTACCTTAGTTACACACATGTAGCAATGAAACACTCTATTTCAGGCATTTTTTGTTATCTTATTGGTGCAGACACATAAATAATGTTTCCACTTGTAATGTTTCCTGACTTTCACTTTGCACTGTTTTATACAGTACAAGATGATGAGTAAAAAATAAAATAATATTGCTATGTAGTGTATTTACACTTTTTTATTTTTTGGCTTTATTTTACTGGCATATTACATGTTTGATTCTCTGATCAGTCACAAAGGCACCTCTCTAAAGGGTTTGTGCATCTCTGAAAAGTGGCTTTATAATGTACATAGCAGCTTACAAATGATAGTAACATCTATGAACTTCCTAGAAATAAGTACACTTTTTCCATAGGCTGCACTGTTACTTTTATGGTACATTTGGCTCCACAAATCTGCAGCAAAGGTTCCATGCCTGTATGCCTAGCCTTTTCCAAAATAAACATCTTTAGCTTGTCCATTATAATATATATCAACACAGACATTACTCTTTCAGGTATTAAATAACACTGCCAACAGTCACATTATGCATGTTTTTTAAATACATTGCATTTCAAGACCTGTAAGGTTCTCTTCTAATGTTGCAGATGTTGAATTTTTGGTTAGTGCAGTCGAAATGAGACGCTAAACGTAGGTAAGTATTCTTTTATCATCATCATTTAATTAGCTCTTTGTTACTGTGCTGGAGTTTCACACACCCTAGTTGATGTACTTCTCAGCATTGTGATGAGATGGCACGTAATTTGTCCTTGAACATTTGAACACCTTACATTTATAAATTGTTGACTGTATTATAGCAGTATATATAATCCCCTGGATTTCACACCTACAGGAAACAGACCCCCAGGGAGACCCAAGAAGCGTTGGAGGGATGGCCTCCATTAAGATTTAAACCAAGCATCAATAGATGTGGAGGGATGGCGGATCGCAGAAATGTACAGAATAAAATGGAGGAGGAAACATGTAGCAGCGTTCTGTCCACTGGGCCTGACCACGTAGAAGAAGAAGGTATATCAGTTAGGTTGGTTTGTCGAGGAGAACAGAGGTGTTTTTTATTTGTCCATTATCTAATAAATAAATCTTTTCTGAATTTACCTCGCTTTTTTTTATGAAACGAGTATAAAGTGTGATTAACTATGGCGTCAACGTAAATATTAGGTTATGCTACAGCTCTTTCTATTACGACAAACTTTATCTCGCTTTCATATTTGTTGTTTTCACCATCTCCCAGTTGAATTATCTTTCTGCATAACCTAGCCCTCGAGCTACACTACGCAACTAAGATTTGGTGGGGAGGGTTGGGGAGGGAGGATGCTAAATATCATATATCATCCCCTAGCCAGACATATCAGGTAAAACACAAAGCGTAAAATTTTCTCACAGCAAATCAGCTTCTGGTTTCATTTTTTCAACCATAGCTAATTTGTACATTCACAACATGAGACACATATCTTAGAACAAGGTACGAACGTCAGTCAACAGATAAAACATGGCATTGAATATTATAATGCATAAATGCCACTTTCAATTGTTACTTGTGACCCAGCTCTGATTGAAATTTCAGCTAGATGCTATAACGTTGTTATTGTGAAAATTGTTATGACTAGTCACTATTATTTGTGAAAGATGCGTGATTTCTTGCCCACCTCCAGTATTAAACGTGCTTCAATAATGAAGAAGACAATTAATGAACATTGTTTCCGCCAAATGTTACATGTAAACTAACTATACATCTACAGCAAGGACAGTATACGTTTATTCATTATTTCACAAACTTTTGTCAATGTAAGCATTAAGAAAATGGAACTACTCTCTCTTCAAAACTATTAGAGCTAAGGAAGTGAAATTTTTATTGATAATCGGTGACTTGATGCTATTTATAACGCCATTTGAAACTATTTACTGAAATATAGTTAGCCTACAGTAAAAGAGCGAAATCGGCGAAATTTGTGAAGTAGGCCTGTCATAACTATCTGGCAACAATAAACATACTCATCTGGATCAAGTGGGACATTTGAACGGAAACGTGTATGTGTACTGGAAGCTATGCGACCTGTGAAGAACAATAACTTCAACATCTGCAATAATTCTTCTTTTTGGCCCCTAAGATTACTGCAATTTAAAAGAAGTTTTTCACCAGAAGGGTTTCGCTTTATTTGAAAAGTATCGTCTGTGTTCACTGGTGATTCCTCTTGGTTACATGTTTCGAAGTCCACTACTTTTTTCTGCGTTGTTAGCAAAGATTAGACTCTGAGAAAAAGGTGATTGCACGTTCACCTTTCGCAGTTTCTCGGCTTTCACAAACTTGCATTTTCTTTTGTGGCATTGGCGATTTTTTGCACTTAACTTTTGTAAATTCCACAAGAGTTGTTTTCATAGAAATGTCACTTCACACAAAAAAATGTTTAAACGTGTGTGAAATCTTATAGAACTTAACTGCTAAGGTCATCAGTCCCTAAGCTTACACACTACTTAACCTAAATTATCCTAAGGACAAACACACACACCCATGCGCGAGGGAGGACTCGAACCTCCGCCGGGACCAGCCGCACAGTCCATGACTGCACAGCCTAAGACTGCTCGGCTAATCCCGCGCGGCTCACTTCACACATTCACCGCTTGTGTAACTACATTTCTTTTCAGATTACAACCTTCGCTAAGAACGAAAGAAAAAACAATGCATTTTAAAACATGTAAGCAAGAGGAAGAGGCACAAGTGACCACAGGAAGATACTTTATAAATATAAACGAACCGCTCTTGTTGAAAAACTTCTTTGAAACTACAGTAAACGTAAGACAGGAAAATTTGCAAATAAGAGAGAAACGAGCGTGATGAAAACCTTTTCTTTAATTTAAATAGGCTTCAGATGATTAAAAAACAGTAACTTATACATAATGTCAGCTGCGGAAGATTGCCAAGCAAATAAATGCGCTACATCATTTCGAAATCATTCAGACATACTTAACAATAAGTTATAAGGCCAGCCGGCCTCGGAGCTCGGACTGCCTCGGTGCACGCACGTAACGTCACAGACGGGCGCACAGGCTTTCTTTCTTCAGGGAATGTTGGCAGTGCTGGCGCGTGCCAGGGACCGCATGGTGGACCGTGGCGCCGTCGTGTCTGGTGCGATCCGTATCTGTGAACGGGTCCCGCGCCTTCTCGCCAAACCGAAAGTGGTTGTGTCCAGGGATTTTGTCACTTCGGCCCCTCGGGAAATTTCCGTGGCCTTGCGCTGCGCATCTGTCGGCCACTCAGGCACCTTTTCTCTCCTGCTCACACCTATCAAGAAGGCTCGCGACCGTCCTCCCCCCCCCCCCCCCTCTCGATGTCCCTTCTCGCTGCTCCACTGTCGATCACTGTACAACACCGATACAGTCTGTTTTTGCTACATTGTCAACCCTTAGTAATATGTGCAAGCGGATGAAAGGAAAGAATCACACATACTATATACCTTACTATTTCTCACTCTTGTGAGATGCAAAAAGGAACATTAGTCAAGGATAACCTAATTCTATATTCATAGATACCTTATAGTGAGCATGATACGCAACTTAATTCTAGGGTGTGCCAAAACTGTTGTTGTTGTTTTGGTCTTCAGTCCTGAGACTGGTTTGATGCAGCTCTCAACGCTACTCTATCCTGTGCTAGCTTCTTCATCTCCCAGTTCGTACTGCAGCCTACATCCCTCTGAATCTGCTTAGTGTATTCATCTCTTGGTCTCACTCTACGATTTTTACCCTCCACGCTGCCCTCTAATACTAAACTGGTGATCCCTTGATGCCTCAGAATATGCCCTACCAACCGATCCCTTCTTCTAGTCAAGTTGTGCCACAAACTTCTCTTCTCCCCAATCCTATTTTGTACTTCCTCATTAGTTATATGATCTACACATCTAATCTTCAGCATTCTTCAGTAGCACCACATTTCGAAAGCTTCTATTCTCTTCTTGTCCCAACTAGTTATCGTCCATGTTTCACTTCCATACATGGCTACACTCCATACAAATAATGTCAGAAACGACTTCCTGACACTTAAATCTATACTCGATGTTAACAAATTTCTCTTCTTCAGAAACGCTTTCCTTGCCATTGACAGTCTACATTTTATATCCTCTCTACTTCGACCATCATCAGTTATTTTGCTCCCCAAATAGCAAAACTCCTTTACTACTTTAAGTGTCTCATTTCCTAATCTAATTCCCTCAGCAACACCCGACTTTATTCGACTACATTCCATTATCCTCGTTTTGCTTTTGTTGATGTTCATGTTATATCCTCCTTTCAAGACACTGTCTATTCCGTTCAACTGCTCTTCCAAGTCCTTTTCTGTCTCTGACAGAATTACAAAATCTTCGGCGAACCTCAAAGTTTTTATTTCTTCTCCATGTATTTTAATACCTACTCCGAATTTTTCTTTTGTTTCCTTTACTGCTTGCTCAATATACAGATTGAAGAAAACCGGCGAGAGGTTACAACCCTGTCTCAGTCCCTTCCCAACCACTGCTTCCCTTTCATGTCCCTCGACTCTTATAACTGCCAACTGGTTCTCTACGAATTGTAAATAGCCAATTGCTCCCTGTATTTTACTACTGCCACCTTCAGAGAGAGTATTCCAGTCAACATTGTCAAAAGCATTCTCTAAGTCTACAAATGCTAGAAACGTAGGTTTACCTTTTCTTAATCTAGCTTCTAAAATAAGTCATAGGGTCAACATTGCCTCTCGTGTTCCCATATTTCTACGGAATCCAAACTGATCTTCCACAAGGTCGGCTTCTACCAGTTTTTCCATTCGTCTGTAAAGAATTCGCGTTAATATTTTGCAGCCTTGACTTATTAAACTGATAGTTCGGTAATTTTCACATCTGTCAACACCTGCCTTCTTTGGGATTGGAATTATTATATATAACTAGTGTATCAGTTTCTAACTTCAACAACTAAAGGCTTAGAAGTGATTGGTGGGCAGGTCCCCTTTTTTGACTAACTTAATGTAGTACTTATCAGTAACGAAATCAGACATCCAATGTTAACTGTCACCACCTACTTCTAAAACTAGCTTCATGAATTACCATGCATAAAAAATCTACATGCAGCCAATATTAGTAGACGCGGAATAATTCCCCCTCTCCCTTGTGTGTGAGTGCGTGTGTGTGTGTGCGTGCGTGCGTGCGTGCGTGCGTGCGTGTGAATCACACCTATGTCTCTTTCTGCTTTATTGTTCACTTCCCTTCCATGAGGACAGCTTCAGTCGGCGAAGTTGCACTTTCACTTATACAGTCGAAATTACAAATGAGTATGCGTATTTGATGTATGCAAGCCGAAAACAAATGACAAAGAAGGAGTGATAATACAGTTATTATTCCATGTTATTGAGCAGCATGCTGCCCCATTCACAAACAACAAACGAAATGAGACCTAGAAAAACACACAAAAAAACAACAAAACAGATGTTCTAGGGACTATTCTAGACGCAGAACCACATAAAGGAAATTTTAGAAAAATGAAACGATCAAACCTAATATTAACAACCAAAAATGAAAACAATAAATGAAAAAGTTCCGATTTTAAAAATTGTTTGACGTCTGGTGCCAATGATTGTCACTTCACTTTTTTAGTCCACTAATTTCGAATATGCCACTGTTCAAAAATGGCTCTGAGCACTATGCGACTTAACTTCTGAGGTCATCAGTCACCTAGATCTATAGTTCTGCACATCTGTTCGACGTCTCTTCTTAAAAACGGGTATGACCTGTGCCCTTTTCCAATCCTTTGGAACGCTACGCTCTTCTAGAGACCTACGGTACACCGCTGCAAGAAGCTTCCAGGTATCTCATGGAGGCACCCTCTGATACAGGGTATCAGCAACACACAACACTTGTGTAAATGACAGAATTCCTCCCCACATTTAACGCATATTACTTTGACGCTTTAGATAAACAATCTGCAGTGATGTCTTAGCTATTAGTTGAGTCACTAGTAGTTCAAATGGTTGAAATGGGTCTTAGCACTATGGAACTTAACTTCTGGGGTCATCAGTTACCTAGAACTTAGAACTACTTAAACCTAACTAACCTAAGGACATCACATACAGCCATACCCGAGGCAGGATTCGAACCTGCGACCGTAGCGGTCTCACGGTTCCAGACTGCAGCGCCTAGAGCCGCTAGGCCACTCCGGCCGGCTCACTAGTAGTTGAGTGTTGCTGCTTTCCTCTGCGTATGTAGTAGGATAGAAACATAAAGATAGAGGCCGATATTGGAATGGTCTGGGAACAAATATACTTCATACTCCATTACCGAGCGAGGTGGCGCAGTGGTTGGACACTGGACTCGCAATCGGGAGGAAGACGGTTCAATCCCGCGTCCGGCTATCCTGATTTAGGTTTTTCGTGATTTCCCTAAATCGGTCCGGGCAAATGCCGGGATGGTTCCTTTCAAAGGGCACGGCCGACTTCCTTCCCCGTCCTTCCCCAGTCCGATGAGACCGATGACCTCGCTGTCTGGTCTTCCCCAAAACAACCCCCCCCCCCCCCCCATGCTCCATTCGAATATTTGCACATCCTCCACAATGCACTGTACACCAGCTTTCAGGCTATTTATTCAGATGTAGTATGTTGTCTTCAAAAAGCCGGTAGCGAAATGTATGGAAACATGAACATAAGTAGAACTACACTGTGGCCAGAAACTTTAATTACGGTAAAAATGTTATTTGATATAATAAAGACCAGGGTATGAGAAAGTTATTGTTGGGCTGAAGCAAATAAGAACAATTTTTTTGCAGAACATATTTTTTACTTACTCACACTCATTCATTGCCGGCCGGAGTGGCCGAGCGGTTCTAGGCGCTTCAGTCTGGAATCACGCGACAGCTACGGTCGCAGGTTCGGATCCGGCATCGGGAATGGATGTGTGTGATGTCCTTAGGATAGTTTGGTTTAAGTAGTTCTATGCTCTAGGGGACTGATGACCTCAGAAGTTGAGTCCCATAGTGCTCAGAGCCATTTTTGAACACTCACTCATTATTACAGTGTTGTCCAAATAATTCTTTTTGTGCGTCATAGTACACAGATAGACACATCCGTACCACGTATACTGCACTCTAGTATAAGGACGTTGAACGTTCTCTATCTCAATCACATCACCACAGTCACTGTGAGTTGGTAGGCCTACTTTCACACGCTTGGATCCACTTGCAATCAAAACTGTGCTATTGGTGAATAACAGTATTCAGTTCGCACTTTGTTGTGACTCAATTTCTGGTAGATTTGGCTGTGCTACAGCGTAGTATTATGACACCAGGTCGGGAAGACACCCACGCAGCGCAGTGGTTCAGGTAAGACCATTTGAGAGTCCTCGTGTGTAACAATAACAACAAAAACTCTCAGTCTACGCTTCACAGTCTCACAGAGCATTTTTCAAATTCTCGTTCATGGAGGCAGTGCTATGATGCTCACGAGCAAAATAACTATACTGTTGTAGCAAAAGAGGAAACTGACAAATACATCACACAGGCCTCCATTTCCCAGCTGATCGCAAATGCCGCTGCTGCTGTGACTTAGGCACGATCTTCTGCGTGTCCTCGTTTGTATCAATAACAATAAAAAATCAAAAGTATAAGTGTTATTAATTAAAATACAGCATCTCTAACGTCCATATGAATGAGGGCACATTAATACTGCAGTGCTATGATGCGCTCGAGTAAAGTAACCGCATTTTATAGCAAGAAAGAAAACTGACAAATACCTACAGACAGACTTCTACTTTCAAGTTGAGCTCAGCACCCACTATGCCATGGTTTAGGCAGGAACTTTTAGGTATCCGTGTCTGTAACGATAACAACAAAGATCTCACTATAAGCGTATTGATTTATCACAGAGCATTTTAATATTCACGTGGGTGCATGCAGTCAAAAACTGAAGTACTGTGATGTACATATGCAAAACGCCCATATTTTTTTCGCAGGCGAGGAAACTGATAAATACCAACTGACAGCTTACCGCTGCTGCCACAGTTGCTGTGCTTCAGGCATAAACTTTTGCATATCCTCCTGTGTAACAAAAAATCGAAGTATAACCGTTACTAATTTATCACAGAACTTGTTTAACGTTCATATGTAGCGAGGAAGTATACCACTTGAGTGCTGTGATGCGCACACGCAATATAACGACACTGTTATAGCAAGACACGATACTGGCACATATTTATTGATAGGTTCCAACTTCCCAGCTGATGGTTTACTACTGTAGCTCAGGTAGGACCTCTTGTGTTCTCTCGTCTGTAACTATAAGAACAAAAAATCAGCGTTATTAATTTATCACAGAGTGTCCATATAATTCACGTGCGTGGCGGCAGTATAACACCGGTGTGCTGTGATGAGCAGGTATACGGGGCGCGCTCTAAATGAGATAACGATCTTATCTGAAGGTTACCGATAAGGACATCCGGTGCAGGATTACACAATGGTCTAAAGGATGTAAAGCGCCAGGCAATGTCAAGCAATGTTAGGTAGTTGAAAGCGTAATGAACCCAAATGACCGAAAGTGCTTCCGTTTTTACTCAGATGTTGTTTTCTGTCATCGGTATGAATACTTATCTTGTGTTTATAACACAGATACAAAAGATTACACATGAGAGAGAGAATTGGAGAATTGGTGAATACTAAGAAAGATAGATGAGGGATTTAAAACACAATATTATGTGGAAGTTAAAGTAAATATGAATGACATATGAACAGTCGCACGTACTCCTGACAATCAGATCGAATAATCGGTTACACAATTGTATCCCTATCGTTTTAATTATTTTAACATGGAAAAATATACATTCCAAGGTTTGAATTACACAATAATAGCAAAGTGACAGATACACAAAATTACTAAGATAGATAGACTGAAGTGGGATCAACCCACCATCGTACCGAGAATTAATGTAGATATTGCTGGGTGGATGCATGTCCAACCCAACTAAACTGGACAGATAAAGGGTAACAGAAAATACCAAACGGGTTACTGACAGTAGTATTATGGTCTATATCTTGGTGGGATTGAATGATGTACACCCAGATTACTGTCTCTTCATCATAAGCAAATCAGTATTGAAACTTATAGTGACAGTAAATCTGAGAACGCAGGCAACAACTACGGTCCTGTTCTAGAAGGGTCTGGTTGGTTGTGATATAGAATAAATTATGCTTTCCTGATACGTATAGGAGAAATTGTTTGTCGAGCAAACCCATTAATATTACCGAGATCGTACCGAAAGTTGTCGCTGGGCGTAACTAATTCTAGTTTCAATTGAAATGATCGTGACGTCTTTTCTAATTACGGCTCCTAAAATTCGAATACGTCTTACATTTTTAACTGGATATGTACATGTTGTGGAAGACTGTAGTTTTAATGTATTAATCAGTAATGGCAAGATGTGATACTTCGATACTTTACTTTAAGAAAGACACTCAGGACATATAACAATTAATAAAGAAAATGTGTTAAGCGATAAAAGACTCAGTAGCCTTATAAAACATATTCGTTGGTCATAGCTCTTTTTTTTCTTTTTCGTTGGGAACAGTGTATCAGTCTTTCTTGTGATACATCTATCGTAATGTAACAGTACATACATTGTCAAAGCGCTTTTTTTAAATTGAGTCTGATCATGATTTCAAACATGGTCCAAGTTACAGCATATTTGTCTCACATTTTTCTCCTAGTACAATCGACTTTATACGCTGCAGAGCCAAAGAAGCTGGTACACCTACCTAATATCGGATACGGCTCCTACGAGCACGCAGAAGTGCCGCAACACGACGTGGCATGGTCTCGACGAATGTCTGAAATAGTGCTGGAGTGAATTGACACTATTAATCCTGCAGGGCTGTCCATAAATCCACAATAGTGCGAGGGAGTGGAGATCTCTTCTGAACACCACGTTGCAAGGCATCCTAAATATGCTCAATAACGATCATGTCTGGGGAGTTTGGTGGTCAGCGGAAGTGTTTAAACTCAGAAGAGTGTTCCTGGAGCCAATCTGTATCAATTCTGGACGTGTGGGGTGTCGCGTATCCTGCTGCAATTGCCCAAGTCCGTCGGAATGCACAATGGACATGAATGGATGCAGGCGATCGGACGGGATGCTTACGTATGTGTCACCTGACTGAGTCGTATCTAGACGTATCAGGGACCCCATGTCACTCCAACTGCACGCTGCCCGCACCATTAGAGAGCCGTCACCAGCTTGAACAGTCCCCTGCTGACATGCAGGGTCCATGGATTCATGGGGTTGTCTCCATGCTCGTACACGTACATCCGCTCGGTACAATTTGGAACGAGACTCGCCCCACCAGGCAACATGTTTCCAGTCATCAACAGTCCAATGTCGGTGCTGTGTCGTACAGTCTTCGTTCCCGAAAGCCCATATCGATGATGTTTCGTTGAATGGTTCGCACGCTGGCAATTGTTGATGACCCAGCATTTAAACCACCCCTGATTTGCGGAAGGCTTGTACTTCTGTCACGTTGAACGATTCCCTTCAGTCTTCGTTGATCCCGTTGTTGCAGGGTCTTTTTCCGGCCGCAGCGATGTCGGAGATTTGACGTTTTACCGGATTCGTGATATTCGCGGTACACTCGTGGATTGGTCGTACAGGAAAATCCCCACTTCAACGCTACCTCGGAGATGCTGTGTCCCATCGGTCGTGCGCCTACTACAACACCACGTTCAAACTCATTTAAATCTTGATGACCTACCATTGTAGCAGCAGTAGTTTAGTTTAGTTATGTCATGTTCCGTAGATCATTTTCACCATTATTTTACCGATATGATGTGGAACAAGTCAGATTACAAGATATATATACACACATGAATAGTGCTAATATTAATATTACTAAAATTTTTAGTTTTACACATGCAACTACATTTAGTGGTATTATTCTTTTGTTACCAGTTCTGAAACAGAAACTCGTCCACGGAATAGGAGGATTTGTCCAAAATAAATGATTTTAAGCAAGATTTAAAACTTGATCTGGTACTTTCCAGACACTTTAAATTGTTGGGCAAATGATCAAAGATTTTGTTGCTGAATAATGTACTCCTTTTTGAGCAGCTGACAGCTTCAATAGCGGATAGGAAAGGTCATTTTTCCCTCTAGTGTTGTACGTATGAACATCACTGTTATTCGTGAACTGGGATGGATTATTTATAACGAATTTCATTAGCGAATATATTTACTCTGATTGTGCAGTCAAAATACCTAACTCCTTGAATGGGTGCCTACATGGCGTCCTTGGGTGAACACCACTAATTATTCTCACTGCTCTCTTTTGTGCAATCAGTACTTCATGTCTGCGTGGTGAGTTACCCCAGAAAACTATTCCATAATACATTATTTAGTGGAAATATGCAAAGTACGTTAGGAAGCTGATCTGTTTATTACCAAGACCAGTGATTATACGACAAGCGAAAAGAGCTGAACTTAACTGTTTGAGAAACTCAGTAATATGCTTCTTCCAGTTCAAGTTGTCATCAATGTGAACACCCAAAAATTTTGAGAAATCTACCCTGTTAACTGAACCCTGTTCATATGCTACATCAATTGTCGGTATGACTCTGTTCGGTGTACAGAACTGGATATAGCGTGCTTTTTACAAAATTAAGGGAGAGTCCACTTCAGCTGCTTTTTCTGGAATGGGATTTATTATAACACTCGTGTCATCTGCAGAATGTACTAGTTCTGCTTGATGAACGTTAAGTGAGAGGTCATTCACATGAATAAGGAACAGCAGTGGACCAAAAATTGAACCCTGTGAGACTCCCTTTGTGATAACTCCCCAGTCACTAGAAATTACCACCCTGTCAATATTATTTGTGCTATTCAGCACAACTTTTTGCTTTCTGTTCGTTAAGTATGATTCAAACCAGCTGTGTGTATAGCCTTCAATTCCACAAAACCTGAGTTTTTCTAAGAGTGTGACATGATCCACATAGTCAAATGCCTTGAGAAGATCACAAAAAATACCATCGGGCGATAATTTGTTATTTAGGGCTTGTGCTATTTGATGGGTAAATGTGTAGATAGCATTCTCAGTCGAATAACCCTTCCGGAATCCGTACTGTGACATGCTGAGTAAATTATTTTAGCTTGAAAGTGAGACTACTCTTGAATACATAACTTTTTTGAATATTTTAGAAAATGAAGTCAGCAGTGATATTGGTCTATAATTATTTAAGTCACTCTTGTTCCCTTTCTTACGAAGAGACTTGACAATTGAGTATTTCAATCACGATATCTTAATTCCCTCAGTAATCCATGACTTACTTGACTTTGTAATGGCTTTTTTGGATAACGTTTCAGGAAAGCAACTCTCAAATATTGAGACCCATTTACGGTGGAATAAATTGAATTTAGCATCAGCGTCATATTCTGTGTAAACTTCATCCCATTCTACCTCTTCTAGGTTGCTCTTGAAGCCTGTAAGGTGCTATATGTGTTATTTCCTTTAACTGTTCTAACTGTTCATCATGATCAGATAGCCAATTAACAACTGGGTACACAATAATTGTTTCTGCCTGAGGACTGTCTGTGAAAATGTTATCGATAAGTAACCTATTGTCCTGATGCACGAATTTAGAACAGATACTAGATTGAAACAACCAAATAAAGTTACTAGCTCATTTTTCCTATCCGTATCTTTTAAGAAATCTACATTAAAATCACCACAAACCACTAACTGCTTCTTTCTGTCTGACAGGTAGCTCAATAACACCTCTAGATTTTTCATGAATAGCTGAAAGTTACCTTGAGGGGACCTGTAGATTGTTACAATTACTATAGAAGTATATTGCAGTAGCAACTCACAAGCACATGCTTCAAGGATCTGATCTACACAAAAACTATTTGTTTCAATATTTTTTACTTTGCGTCCAGTTTTTATATAACTAGCAACTCCTCCTTTTTCCATGTTGGCTCTACATGGACAAGATGCTAATCTGTAATCCCTCAAATTTAACTTCTCCATCCCTGCGGTTACATGGTGTTCAGAGAGACACAAAACAACTATAACTTCAGAATTTACCCCATTTTCTAGGCATAAAATAAGTTCATCTATCTAATTTTTCAATCCTCTAATGTTCTGATGAAATACACAAATTTTATTTCTTTGGATGCTGCTACAGACATTATGGCTCTGTTCTGTTTTTATCTCTTTCAATACTCTCCCTCTGTATTCTGACTCTAACCTAAAAAATGTGTCCCTCTGACTCCGGCAATCACAGGTATTTTGTATTGTGTGCATGTGGCCCCCCTTATATTTTCTGCAAGATCAACTAATCTATCCTTCTAATCAGGTGCAAGCCATGACCAGTGTAACCCCACCTCCAAATTGCGTCAACAGTAACCGATCTAACAGCTGCGTCAGACATTTGTTGTCTCATATAGGCGTTGCCGACCGCAGCGCCGTATTCTACCTGTTTACATATCTCTGTATTTGAATACGCATTCCTATACCAGTTTCTTTGGCGCTTCAGTATATAATATTCCTATGCCGACAGAATCTGCAACCGTTACTCTCAGAAGTATTAGGCTCTGATATTACCTGATGTGTGATTTATCACCGACAACATCTTACTCTTGGAAATCTAACGTTATGTGTGTTAGAAACTTAACGTTCAACAGCTACTGATACCATTGTAACGAGTACAAGTATGGAGCGTTTATGCTACCAAATAACGCTTTTTTTGTCAATAAGACTGTATGCAGCAGCTCACAGGATTGTAATATAAATTAATTTTAGTAGCTTTTTATTCTTCTGGCCGTCGCGGGTCTTCGCCAGGTAGCACACGCTGTCGTCGTTTTCAATCACCAGCTTCCGCTGACACCGGCGCCGTGCAAATTTCTTTACCACGCCTTGGGAGATGGTCTGGCGTAGCGTTAGGCAGACATCTGGAGCACTTCCGTTCGCGACTTGGTGGTTACGATTGTACAAGGTGTTCCTTACCGTACCGGCATTATCAAGCGAATGCAGTGAGGTGCACAGCGTGTATTTTCACCTACGTCTTGGGATCTGATTGTCGTTACTACCGCGGCCGGAGATCTCTCGGCCAGCAATGTTTGACACCAACAGCAAGTTTCTCGGCAATTTCTGGCACTGTGTCCGCGATCATAGGCGTTTGGGGCCACGACCCATCAGGCTGGAGCCTGAGGAGCGGAGGGGGGAGGGAGGTGGGGATGATCTACCCTCCAGCAGGCTACATTATTTCCGGTGGTGCTGTCGCATGTACTGCTCACCTCTCGTTAGAGGTATGCTACAAATACAGAATCTTTGTTTGGAAGCATCAAACCTTTACTATGATATCACATAATCTAGTAATGTAGTATAGTACTTCTTATACAACAACTTTAGATTATAGGATTCTCTGAGACGTCACTAATTCTACTAAGGCGTTCGTTTCTGACACTATGACGTCACCCAGTAGTAATGGAGCGACTGCTTAAGAATGGTATGTATATCGGGACAAAATCTAAGAGCATCATGACGCAAACGCGACGCAACGCTACACGACGAGGTGTTGACACATAACTCACGTAACTGGGTACAGTGCTCAAAATTGTAGGAAATACGTAAATAAGTATTGAACTAACAGACCTCAAGTGACGTAATTTGTTAATAACAAAACAGACTCGGCCCATATCTATGTGCTCAAGAGTGCCTCCAGTTATAAAATAGGAAAATTATGGAAAATATGTAAAGTTGGGAAAAGTGTGGAAAATACGTAAAAATGGGTGTATTTACATAGCTGCCTAGGTGAGGTCTCTGCTGGTGCCACGTAATAGTGTTATTAACTAATAGAGATAGAGCTACGTAATTTGTTATGAACGAATAGACACAGCCTCTCCCTGTGCTCTGCAGCTCCTAATAAACCCATTCCACACATGTGTCTCAGTTATAAATGACCGCGAGCAGCCACAGCAAAACCCTGTCGACGTCTTTGCGGATAAAAGTTGCAAACAGTTTAAGTGCCAAGCACAGTTCTCGCTACCGCTATTTCTCTCTGGACCAATCAGAAACGTACTCCCTCCATTGTCATGGTTTCGGCACTAGCGAGGAGATGCATATTCCTCATTGGCCCATAGGGGAGAAGAGGGAGTTGCCGCCATTTTTATCTCATGTGACACAGTTGAATGTGTGATTCCCCTGAGGGACTTTGATCAATACCCGATGGTTGCCCTGTGGAGGGGGAGAGGGGGAACGAGGAGACCAAGTGTGTAACCTGACATTGGAAGTCCTTATCAATAACCTTGAGATAAGATCGTGATTGGCACGCGCAGAATACCCAGAAGAGAAAACTGACAAACTCTTACTGACAGGCTTCTGTTTCCCAGGTGATCACTGCTGTCGGAGCTGCTGTGGTTCAGCCAGGAAATTTTGAATGTCCTTGTCTCTAAAAACAACAAAAAATCACCATGATTAATTTATGAAAACCTAATTTCAAATTTCACATTCACGGAGGCAGTATAACGCTAGAATGCTGTGATGTACACACACAAAATAACCTTATTGTTACAGCAGAAGAGCAAACTGACGAATACTCACCGACAGGCTTCTACTGCACAATTGATCGCAGAAGCCGACGCCCCTGCGGTTCAGCCAAGACCATTTGCATGTCTTTCTTTGTAACAATGACAAGAAACATTTAAAGTACAAGTGATTTTAATTTATCGCAGTTTCTCTTTAAAATTTAAATGTATTAAATATAACACTGGTGTGTTGTGATAAATTGAAGTGTAAGCGTTATTAATTTATCACAAAGCGTCTTTTAAATTCACATGTAAGGAGGCAGTATAATATTGGGCAGCTGTGACGCGCACACAAAAAGTAGCTATGGTGATATGGAAAAAGAGGATAATGGCAAATGCTAAATGACAGCCTTCTATATCCCAGATGATCGCTGCTGTTGTTCAGACAGGAACTTTTGCGTGTGTTCGTCAGTAACAATAACCACAAAAAATCTAAGTATAAGCGTTATCACAGCGTTATCATAGGCCGTCTTTCGAATCACGTGCATGGAGACAGTATAATACTCGAGTGCTGAATTGTGCACACGCAAATTTCCATGTTGTTATAGCAAAAGAGGAAAATTACGAATACTTATTGACCGGTTTTTACTTCACTGCTGATCACTGCTCCAACTGCTCCTGTGATACAGGCAGGATCGTTTAAAATCTAACTAATTGCATAAGTAACTTATCAAAGGGTACCTTTAAAATTTTCGTGCTCGGGGCAGTATAACACGGCAGTGATGCGCACACGAAAAACAATCGTATTGTTATAGCAAAAAAGGAAACTGACAAACACCTCCTGACAAGCTTTCATTCCCAATCGGATCACTACCGCCGCTGCTGCTGAGTTTAAAGGAAGAACTTTAGCGGGCCCTCGTCTGTAGAAATAACAATATCGCTTTCAAAATTCACAACCATGGAAGCAATACAAAACTGGAGTGTTCTGATGCGCGCACGCAAAATAAACATATTGTAATAGCAAAAGAGGAAATTCATAAATACTTACTCACGGCATTTTATATCCTAGTTGATCGCTGCTGCAAATTCCGTTGCGTTTCATCCAAGGCAGTTCTGTGTGTACTCGTCTGTGACAACAAGAACAAAAAATCATTGTGTAAGCTTTATTAATTTATGACACAGCGTATGTAAAATTGATGTAAGTGGAAGCAATTTAGCACTGGACTGCTATGATGCAAATATACAACGTGTCCATATTACTATAGCAAGAGAGGAAACTGACAAGTACTTACTGACAGGCTTCCGTTTTCCAGATGATCGTTGCTGCCACTGCTGAAATGGCTCTGGCAGGAACGTATACATGACATCGTCTGCAACAATAACAACAAAAGATCTTAGCATAAGCGTTATGAATTTATCACAAAGGTTCTCTAAATTTCACATGCATGGAGGCAGTGGAGAACTGGTGTGCTGTGATGCGCACACGCGAAGATAATAATACTGTTGTAGGAAAAGAGGACATTGACAAATACTTATTGACAGCCTTCTACCTCCCAGATGATCGCTGCTGCCGCTGTTGCATTGATTCAGGCAGGAACTTTCGCGAGTCTTCATCTTTAACAATAAAAATAAAGAATCAAAGTGTAAATGTTGTAAATGTATCGCAGAGCGTCTTTAAAATTCACAAGCAAGGAGGCACTAAACATCGGAAAGGGAAAACCGACAGATGCTTACTAATAGGCTTCTGTTTATCAGCTGCGTTTGCTACTATGAGTCAGGCAGGAACTTTTGTGTGTCCCCGTTTGAAACAACAATAAAAAGTCTGAGTGTTCTTATTTTATTGCAAAACGTGTTTAAAATTCACATTCATGGAAACACGTTGAACTGCTGTGACGCACACAGGCAGATAACCATATTGTGATATAAAAAGAACTAAAAGATACTTACCGATAAGATTCTTCTTCCCTGCTGGTCGCTGCTGCTGCTCCAAGAACTCTTGTGTGTCGCTGCTTGTACCAATAATAACAAAAAATCTACGAAAAAGTGCTATTAATTTATCACAGATAGTTGACACTTCACGTTCATGAAGGCAGTATAACAGTGGACCGCGGTGATTTGCACACGCTATATAACAATAATTTAGCAAAAAAAGAATCTGACATAGACTTACTTACAGGCTACGAGTTCCCAGCTGACTGAAGCTGCTGCTGTACTTCAGACAGGAGCTTTTGCGTGTTCTCGTCTGTAACAATAATAACAAAATATGTAAGTGTAAGCAAAAATGTTCAAATGTGTATGAAATCTTATGGGATTTAACCGCTAAGGTCATCAGTCCCTAAGCTCACACACTACTTAAACTAAATTACTCTAAGGACAAACACACACACCCATGCCGAGGGAGGACTCGAACCTCCGCCAGGACCAGCCGCACAGCACATGACTGTAGCGCCTAAGACCGCTCGGCTAATCCCTTGCGGCTAAGTTTAAGCGTTACTAATTTATCACAGTGCATGGTAGATTGCACTTACAAATAACTGCTAAGAAAAATATTGAAATGTTACGCCGTTTCCGTGTTTTTAACATTGAAGTTAGCCAATCATAGTGTTGTGCATGCAAATTCATGTGGCCCACTATAAACAAACTTTTATCCCCAAAAATTGGGCAAATGAGAGATAATAAAATTTAGACATGAGACGGTAATAAGTATCGAACCCAACAGCTGAGCAGTCTCGTGCGCTATGATCTACTCTATGACTATAAAAAAATGGTTCAAATGGCTCTGAGCACTATGCGACTTAACTTCTGAGGTCGTCAGTCGCCTAGAACTTAGAACTAATTAAACCTAACTAACCTAAGGACAGCACACATATCCATCCTCGAGGCAGGATTCGAACCTGCGACCGTAGCGGTCACTCGGCTCCAGACTGTAGGGCCTAGAACCGCACGGCCACTGTGGCCGGCTCTATGACTATAGATGACACTAATTGTCTCTGGTGGGATGCTTGCATTTCTGTACACAATGAATGATTGTCTTCCATTAACAGACAGCGTACCATTCTACTGGTCTATCCACCCAATTTCCCTCCATATGATGATTCAGCCAAGTATTGGGAAGTGTACAAAAAAAGACACAGACAGAAAGTTTTGGCTTTCGGTGTAACAGACTAAAATTTGTGCGAAGCCTTATTCCTCTCGTGGATTCCACCTAAGGTGTATCAGTTACTATGTCAGTTTGCTCCTTTACAAAAACCAGCAACTCTTATTTTTGATGACATGTGCAGTTTATTGTCCAGTGAACGCAAACGACTGCGCGTCGTAGAGCTGTCAGCTGTATTCTACCGATTCTGCGAGAAATCAAACCAGTCATACGGGGTCTGGGCAGCTGAACTTCAAGGCCTTAGCTCTAAGTGTCAATTCGTTACTGATGCAGCACAGGAATCACACAGCCAACCAGCTGGAAACAATTGTTTGGTACATTCACCTAGGTTATTGCTTGCAATGTAATTTTACATGAGTAACCTTTGTATGCCACGAAAATTGTCATCTTAGTCAATAACTTAGACAATCTTAATTTTCTGTGTATTATTTTATAGGATTCCTTAAAATTTCATTCTAATGAACACGTCCTTAGAATTGGTGAAACCTGTGTCAGTGTATGGTTCAAATGGCTCTGAGCACTATGGGACGTAACTTCTGCGGTCATCAATCCCCTAGAACTTAGAACTACTTAAACCTAACTAACCTAAGGAGGCAGGATTCGAACCTGAGACCGTAGCGGTCGCGCGGTTCCAGACTGTAGCGCCTAGAACCGCTCGGCCACTCAGACCGGCTGTGCCAGTGTACCAAACAGTTATTTGCAGCCGACTGGCTATGTGATTCCTATGCTGAAACTTAGTTGCCGCGAGACAGTCATGTTTAAGGCTATCATTACTGATGCCTGTAATGACTTATGCTGACTCTATGGTACACAAAAGTGCACCAGAAGGCTTTACTCTGTGAAAGCCCTCGTTGGCAGAAGTTTAGCAAATAGCACACCCTTTGGAAGTTTCTTGGGCGGCTGGTGACGAAATTGAAACGTGGTTGGCGATGTGGTAGTAGTGCTACAAGGTGTGTCCACTAGGAAGACAGATAGCTTGCACAGAGAAGTGACAGTGGCGGGGGTAAACATGCAGGTCCAGGGCCGAGCAGGAAAGGCAGGCGCAAGCAACTGCGACTGCCACAAAGCCAGTGTCAGAGTTCTCTATTTCCATCTTGACCTTTTTGATTTGTCCAGCATGAACGTTTGGCGCTACCTAAGTGCTGGACTACCTGTAATTCTTGCCAGAAGACAGACCACATTGCTTCTGTGTGTCATTTGGAGAACATACGGTGCAACGTATCGAATTTCTTTATGAATGGTTATTTCTCAGCACAGTCTACCTTGCAACACCCTTACAAGTTTTTCACGCTTGCAGTCAACGGCCGGTTCTAAGATGCAATCTGTATCTGCATAAACCACGAAAGGCAGTTTCAGTTTGGTAGTAAATTTTGTATAATTTACATATTCGTTTTTGCCAGTTGGCATGACACTGGTGACTGGTTTATACTGGGCAAAGTGAACTGTACTGTATGTTAACCGGGGTCCTAGAAACGACGGAGAGGCTCCTTCCCAGCAGCAGGCGCAGTGGTCCACAACCCTACGACTAGCGAAGTCCACTTCGCTCCTCCGCCGCTCCACACCGAACCCTGGGTTACTGTGCGGTTCGGCCCCCGGTGGATCCCCCAGGCAACGTCTCACACCAGACGAGTGTAACCCCTATGTTTGCGTTGCAGAATAATGGTGGTGTACGCGTACGTGGAGAACTTGTTTGCGCAGCAATCGCCGACATAGTGTAACTGAGGCGGAATAAGGGGAACCAGCCCGCATTCGCCATGGCAGATGGAAAACCGCCTAAAACCCATCCACAGACTGGCCGGTTCGCCGGACCTCGACACAAATCCGCCGGACGGATTCGTGCCGGGGACCAGGCGCTCCTTCCTGCCCGGAAAACCGTGCGTTAGATCGCACGGCCAGACGGGCGACTCTAAAGTGAACTGAGTGCCCATCTCATCTATCCTGAAAATGAAAATAACTGATGCAGCGCTCACATACTAGAATTAACTGGAGATTATGAGTAATACTACTCCGTGCTAACACCGACAATTTTTTGTGCAGAAGAAACCACGTATTTCTCGATGATTATCAACCTGCACTATTAAAAAACTCACATATCTGTCACAACGGTGTTTTGCAATACGGAATGGTGCAACTAGGAATTCTTTGCCTTTACTCTTATCTTCAACAGTCATTCATTTTAATGTGAAAACTAGATCCCCTAGCCCGCATCTCGTGGTCGTGCGGTAGCGTTCTCGCTTCCCACGCCCGGGTTCCCGGGTTCGATTCCCGGCGGGGTCAGAGATTTTCTCTGCCTCGTGATGGCTGGGTGTTGTGTGATGTCCTTAGGTTAGTTAGGTTAATGTAGTTCTAAGTTCTAGGGGACTGATGACCATAGATGTTAAGTCCCATAGTGCTCAAAAATGCATGTGTAGATCCCCTAGACGTTTCCAGACAAGCCTTCATTCTGTTGATCGAAAACGTGAACGTGACTGAATTCTGTAGGGAACAGTATACTGGAAAAGCTTTATTGGATTGCACATAAAACATATCTAGACCGAGCGAGGTGAGGCAGTGGTTAGGACACTGGACTTGCATTCGGGAGGACGACGGTTCAAACCCGAGTCCGACCAGCTTAATTTGGTTTTCCGTGATTTCCCTAAATCGCTTGAAGCAAAAGCTGGGATAGTTCCTTTGAAAAGGCACCGCCAAGTTTCTTCCCAATCTTTACGTAATGATGGGACCGATGACCTCTCTGTTTGGCCCCCTCCCCCAAATCAATCAACCATCCAACATATTTAGACGCAAGTTCTGCATTCTGCATTACAGGGCACCACCCTACTTGAACTGACTGCTTACATCATACTTTATCTTTTGACGTGACATCTGTGACTGCTAGTTTATCTGTTTTACTTTAGAAGTTTCATGTGTATGCCTGGATAAAAGCCGTATCAGAGGGCTGCGACATCTACAACAATCCGACGCCTTACTGTCATCAATCATCCATCATACAGTCCCACACTTTCTAGGAGGTAAGGATGTGGCCCCGTCAGTTGAGTCAAACATTTTACAATGTGAGTTTCAACAAACTGGTCTCTCGTTGGCAGAAATGTGTTAGTTTCCGGGATTGAGAAATAAATGTGTAGGTATGAAGAATAAAGATGTATATTGTTAATAACATCCATTTTATTTAAAAGACTTGAAGAGTTTTCGCACAAAAATTCCAAGGCTATAATTTTCAGATTGCTTTCGTAATGGAAAAAAAGGAAAATTTTAACTGATTTTTCATAAAGCGAAAACAGTTTTCATTTTCTTTTATGACAAAACTATCACTGCGAAAAGAAAAAGGATTTTGGATTTTAGTTTTAATCAGAATATGGAACTTTGAAATTGTCTCACAATGAAATGTATCATTTGTTTATTAAAATATGTACAAACGAGCTATGGATATTAAGAAGGAGCTAAACTAGTAAACACTAAAAATTTATAACGAAGAAGGAGCTGCAGAAGAGAAATTGGCCGATGGAGGCACAATTAGAAAGCGTAAGCATGATCAGGAAGTGGTCGTAAGGGGTACAGATAAAAAATGTGGTAAACGTCTCGCAATGTAGACACAAAGTAAAGAGTTGGAATTAACACCTTTCTTCAATTTTTTAAGTCGAATTTCGGCTGTCTGCTGAAGATATCGCGAACGGCCTTGCGGCAGTGGTAACAGCGATTCCCATCACATCACCACAGTTAAGTGCTGTCTGGCTGGGCTAGCACTTGGAAAGGTGACCAGGTTTGCCGAGCGCAGTTGGCAAGCGGGGTGCACTCAGCCCTTGTGAGGCCAACTGAGCAGCTACTTGATTGGGAAGTAGCGGCTCCGGTCTCGGCAACTGACACACGGCCGGGAGAGCGGTGTGCTGACAACATGCCCCTGCATATCCGCATCCAGTCACGCCTATGGTCTGAGGATGACACGGCGGCCGGTCGGTACCGTTGGGCCTTCATGGCCTGTTCGGGAGAAGTTTAGTTTAGTTTAGTTTAGTTTTAGTTAAAGATATGTCAGATGGAAACTCAAGCATAATTTGATTCAGTTTCCAACCTACTACCAACAACAAAACGTTCTGGGAAAGAGTTCATGGCTGAATAATTGATGTTCGATAATTTCCTCAGCCTGCAACATACAACGGCCACCGGCCAACCGCTGCCGGCGGACCGGTTGATCGCAATGCGTTTCAGCTCTCGCACTGGCAAGCCTAAAAGTGTAATTTGATTATCCGCGTGAAATAACTTCGATACAACGATTGAACAGTAACACAACAAGCGTAGTGTACTTAGGAAGTATCATAGTCTTAATGTAAGCACTAACATCTGACTTACACTTACGTATTGGATTTTTCATACTTGAATCTTATGAAAGTCGTTTAATCATTATAAAACTGAGTCGCAGGTGAAAAAAGGTCTAAAATTTGTGAAATATTGCTCACTCTGGGATCAACATAAAGGTTCAAGCAGTAGAGGCAGTTCGAAACACTCGTATGGTGAGTGGCGAGTCTATCAGATAAATCGCGTCAGAATAGGATTTTCATGTTTCAGTTCTCTTACACCAATTTTCCTACTCCTTCTTGCTGTAACGTAAACATTCAATACTGCCCTGACAAGATCATGCTCACGAGAAGGAATCGTAGGAGCCAGGGCACCTTCAACTAATCGCAGTACAATAAATAACTTTTCAGCAAAATTACCATCCAGATTATCCGTCGACATAAGTTGACAAGTTGTGCCACAAACACCTCTTCTCCCCAATTCTATTCAATACCTCCTCGTTAGTTATCTGATCTACCCATCTAATCTTCAGCATTCTTCTGTAGCACCACATTTAGAAAGATTCTATTCTGTTCTTGTCCAAACTATTTATCGTCCACGTTTCACTTCCATATGTGGCTACACTCCATACAAATAATTACAGAAATAACTTCCTGACACTTAAATCTATACTCGATGTTAACAAATTTCTCTTCTTCAGAAACGCTTGCCTTGCCATTGCCAGTCTACATTTTATATACTCTCTACTTCGACCATCATCAGTTATTTTGCTCCCCAAACAGCAAAATTCCTTTACTATTTTAAGTGTCTCATTTCCTGATCTAATTCCCTCAGCATCACCCGACTTAAATCGACTACATTCCATTATCTTCGTTTTGTTTTTGTTGATGTTCATCTTATATCATCCTTTAAAGACACTGTCCATTCCGTACAACTGCTCTTCTAAGTCCGTTGCCGTCTCTGACAGAATTACAATGTCATCAGCGAACCTCAAAGTTTTTATTTCTTCTCCATGGATTTTAATACCTACTCCGAATTTTTCTTTTGTTTCCTTTACTGCTTGCTCAACATACAGATTGAACAACATCGGGGAGAGGCTACAACCCTGTGTCAGTCCCTTCCCAACCACTGCTTCCCTTTCATGTCCCTCGACTCTTATAACTGCCATCTGGTTTCTCTACGAATTGTAAATAGCCTTTCGCTCCCTATATTTTACTACTGCCACCTTCAGAATTAGAAAGAGAGTATTCCAGTCAACATTGTCAAAAGCATTCTCTAAGTCTACAAATGCTAGAAACGTAGGTTTGCCTTTTCTTAATCTAGCTTCTAAAATAAGTCGTAGGGTCAGTATTGCCTCACGTGTTCCCATATTTCTACGGAATCCAAACTGATCTTCCCCGAGGTCGGCTTCTACTAGTTTTTCCATTCGTCTGTAAAGAATTCGCGTTAGTATCTTGCAGCATTCGAACTGATAGTTCGATGATTTTCACATCTGTCAACACCTGCTTTCTTTGGGATTGGAATTATTATATTCTTCTTGAAGTTTGAGGGTATTTCGCCTGTCTCATACATCTTGCTCACCAGATGGTAGAGTTTTGTCAGGACTGGCTGTCAGTAGATCTAATGGAATGCTGTCTACTCCCTGGGCCTTGTTTCGACTCAGGTCTTTCAGTGCTCTGTCAAACTCTTCACGCAGTATCATATCTCCAGTTTCATCTTCATCTACATCCTCTTCCATTTCCATAATATTGTCCTTAAGTACATCACCGTTGTATAGACCCTCTATATACTCCTTCCACCTTTCTGCTTTCCCTTCTTTGCTTAGAACTGGCTTTCCATCTGAGCTCTTGATGTTCATACAAGTGGTTCTCTTTTATCCAAAGGTCTCTTTAATTTTCCTGTAGGCAGTATCTATCTTACTCCTAGTGAGACAAGCCTCTACATCCTTACATTTGTCCTCTAGCCATCCCTGCTTAGCCATTTTGCACTTCCTGTCGATCTCATTTTTGATAAATTTGTATTCCTCTTTGGATGCTTCATTTACTGCATTCTTATATTTCCTCCTTTCACCAATTAAATTCAATATTTCTTCTGCTACCCAAGGATTTCTACTAGCCCTCGTCTTTTTACCTACTTGATCCTCTGCTGTCTTCACTACTTCATCCCTCCAAGCTACACATTCTTCATCTACTGTATTCTTCCCCCCATTCCTGTCAATTGTTCCCTTATGCTGTCCTTGAAACTCTGTACAACCTCTGGTTTAGTCAGTTTATCCAGGTCCAATCTCCTTAAATTCCCACCTTTTTGCAGTTTATTCAGTTTTAATCTACAGTTCATAACCAGTAGATTGTGGTCAGTGTCCGCATCTGCCCCTGGAAATATCTTACAAGTTAAAACCTGGTTCCTAAATCTCTGTCTTACCATTATATAATCTATCTGATACCTTCTAGTATCTCCAGGCTTCTTCCATGTATGTAAACTTATGTAAACTTCTTCAGGAGGCTGGAGTGGCCGAGCGTTTCTAGGCGCTTCAAAAAATGGTTCAAATGGCTCTGAGCACTATGGGACTTAACGTCTATGGTCATCAGTCCCCTAGAACTGAGAACTACTTAAACCTAACTAACCTAAGGACAGCTCACAACACCCAGTCATCACGAGGCAGAGAAAATTCCTGACCTCGCCGGGAATCGAACCCGGGAACCCGGGCGTGGGAAGCGAGAACGCTACCGCACGACCACGAGCTGCGGACTAGGTGCTTCCGTCTGGAGCCACGCGATTCATGTGTATTTCACACGGATTGGGGTCATCGCAAGACAATAACTATGGAAAGGATGCCTTTCAAGTCCTGTTACACAAATAGAACGCAAATATTTGCAAATTACTAGTATTAACTCAAAAAGAAATAAACGGACAACTGTCATCAGGAAACTGGAAACTCGCAAGGGGACCACACGGCAATCGGGTTATGTAATTTTTTATATGTGTGATTCATAAAGTTCAGAACTAAAGTATCTGTCACCAGAGCCGCCATATGGAACTCTCACAAATTGGCGAGAAAACGACTTTTAAGTTTTATGGGCATCTCTAATTCACAAGATAGGACCATTTTTCGATGGTTATTCTGAAAAATTCTTGCACAATAAGGGATAGTGAGTCAGAAAATATAATTTTTGGCTCCAAGAATGTTATTTCATAAGTAAACCACAATGTTTGGCATCTGATATTTTGTAAGAAATCTGCCTTATCCATCAACATAGCAATGACAGAAGGTTTACGTTACTGATGCCACAGAAGCTGTGTGGTTCTGTAATTGTAGCCATGAATTCAAATCACTATGGGAAGTACATTTAAAGTTAGATGTTTTTTCTCCTCCCCTACAGTAACCTACATCAACAACGGGTTTAAGTAAAGGAATCCTAAGAAAAACTTAATTTCTTACTGCAGTGCTGTGTGGATGAAAAAAAAAACAGATGTTCACAATCGTCAGGTGACTTATGGAGTTCGCCAAACTACACAAGTTAGTACTATATTATTAACTGTTACTTTATGAGCCCCATTTCTGTAGCTGTATTTTCAACAGTGGAGAGGTATGAATGAAAAAAGGGAATATTAGTATTTAACTTACAATTTCATCTTTAGAGCTAAAGCAGAATGCCCAGTCAGAAAAGCTGACACAAGAAATCGGTAAAGTAGATATAAATATGCATCCTGTGTCATAATTATTACTCATCCACAGTTCATGTTTTGTATTATTTGTAGCTGACGAAGTATCTTCGTGGTAATACATGTTTTACAGTCAATGCTGTGTTGCCATTTCATCTGTGTTTTCGTCTTTTCTCCAGCAGTCATCTCCTGCTGTTCTTCTTCCTCGACTACCGGCGCTTACGCACTTTCATTTGCCACTGTTTCAATTTCAGCCGACTGTAGTTCCCTTCTCCTCGACAATGCATCCGTTACCCAATTGTTCTTGCCTTTTTTGTATACAGTTTCATAATAATACTCCTCTAATTTCAATTTGAACTTCATTAAGCTTGAGGACGGATCTCCCATATTTCCGACCCACTGCAATGGCTTATGATCAGTACAAATGGTAAACTTACGACCACAAACATATGGTCTGAAATGTCTCAACGCCCAGATTATAGTGAATAACTCTCTCTCAGTTGTGCAATAATTTCGCTCTGTATTGTTCAAAGTTCTATTTACCCTTGGCTAAGAACTGAAGCAATAGCGTCCTTGCTCGTGTCAGGGGTACGTATCGACTCTTTTGAGAAATATGGATACTGTGAAATAGGGAGATTGAGTAGTTTCTGTTTTAGCACTGCAATGCCCCTTCTCGCTTGGTACCCCATTCATACGTGACACCTCTCTTCAACAACTCACGTAGTGGTTTTGCCACTTTACTGAAGTTAGTCAGGAAGCGTCTATAGCACCCGATTTACCTGAGTAAATTTTTTAATGCTTTCGTTGCTCTGGGCTGGGGATACTCCGACACCGCTTTTAGTGTGATTGGGTCTGGTGTTAACACACCTATGGCATGGCTCAGATATGTGACCTCCTTCCTTTGAAGTTCACATTTCTCCACCTGCAACTTCAAATTATGTTACCTTAGCCTCTCGAAAGCCTCCCCCAATCGAGCACTGTGTTCTTCCAGCGATGGGCCGAAAATTACTACGTGGTCTAAATAAATAAACATCTTTTCATCCTGCAAACCCATTAGAATCAAAGTCATCAATTTTTGAAATGTGGAGGGTGCAGAACGGAATCCTATTAGCGTTCTAATATACATATAATTGGCTTATGGTGTACTAAAAGCCGTCAGCTCTCGGTCTTTTTCATCTAGTAACACCTAATAGTATTCCTTAGCCAAATAAAGCGTTGAAAAATATTTTGCCTTATCCAGAACCGAGCCAGGTGGCGCAGTGGTTAGCACACTGGACTTGCATTCGGGAGGCCGACAGTTCAATCCCGCGTCCGGCCATCCTGACTGAGGTCTTCCGTGATTTCCCTAAATCGCTTCAGGCTAATGCCGGGATGGCGTCTTTGAAAGGGCACCAACGATTTGCTTCCCCGCCATCCCTAATCCGATGAGACCGATGACCTCTCTGTTTGGTCTCTTCCTCCACACAACCCAACGCTTACTAGTCCGTCCAAGATTTCATCCATGCGTGGAAGTGAGAAAGCTTTGTTGACAGTAATGTCATTTAGTTTTATGTAATCAGCTACAACCCTCCATTTCCCTTTACCAGATAGATGAACCTATTTGGGATTCATGACTAACGGGAAATTATAGGCGCTTATTAAAGATACTATTACATTGTCCTCCAACATCTGATTTATTACATGTTGTAGTGATTCTTTCTGCGCTTCTAGGATTCTGTAAGGACGAGAGCAAATTACTCGACCCCCCGCTCGGGAATCAGTTTTATTTGATGCTGGATTGTATCTGTATATCTCAGCTTATTCTCTGAAAACTAGAAGATACCAATACACGCAGAACACACCTCTGGTATGGACTATTTTTCTACGGCATTTAAGTGATTAATGGACTGATCCCCGTTTTTTTTCTGCTTCGAGAACTTGTCAACCTTGCACGCAGTCTGCTTGATACTTTGGCTAAATGGCGGAACTTCTTTCACACTAAGGCAAGGCATCTCCTTAGAAACCGCCAATTTTCGTGTGTAGTGTCGACCAGGCAGGAGCTGTGCTATCGACTTTCCATATTTGGGCAGGGAGCAATACGATGATAGGGAAACTTTCAAAGCCTGGTCACTTGCGTGGATGTTTCACAATTTATCCAACTGTGATTTGAAGGTCCTTACGAAGCGTTCGGCTTCACCAATCAACTATGGATGAAATGATGCTGTAAGGACATGCTATTTACCCAAGCATTGTTCAAACTCCTGAGTCATGAACTGCGGCCCATTATCCAACACTGTCACCTCAGGTAAGCCTTCAATGCCGAAGATAAGACTTAAAAGCTAATACTGTGCTGATTGTGGTAGACTTCATTGGAACGACAATAGGAAACTTAGTGCATGCATCGACAACCACTAGCTATCGTCCAGAATGACCCAGCAAAATCTATGTGCAGACGTTGCCAAGGTCTGTCAGGATGTGGCCACTCAAAGTACGACTGTGGGGGAGGGGACTGACACTCTGCACACGTCATACACTATGATGCCATGGCGTCTATTTGTGCATCGATTCCCGGCCATGTACAATGGCACCTTGCCAACTGCTTGGTGTGGACAATACCCCAACGTCCTTGGTGCAACAACCGAAGAACTTCCCGCTGGAGTGACTGAAGAGTCATGACACTTGCATCGCCACTTTCAATGTGCATCAGGAGGACACCCTCGGTACAGAGGTGGCTGGCCATTGAGCAAAGTAACGTTGAACCACCGAGTGGCGGATATCGTTCAGACAGCCACGACGAACAAACTCGAGCAGTGCAGGGTCCCTTGTTGTCTCCCGCGCCACACAACGGAAAGTGACTACAAAATCTTCCAAAATCCGGATTTCTTTTGAAAAAATGTGATGGCAGGAGTTCTTGGAGGAATCAAACGCAGCATTGCCTCCAATACAGACCCTCCACAGGAGGTCAGCACTGGTGTGTTTGGTAGTGGGCTTATATGATATCTCGTCCTGGTAACTGGACAAAAGAAGGGCGCACCGTTGTAGCTTTTGTGCTGTACATGCTGGGAGACCCCGAACAGATCAGTCAATGGTCTGTGGTCCATACCCAGAGAAAAGAGGCAACTATATGGAGATTGATGGAAATGTGTGAACCATAAATGATACCCAACGCCTCCTTTTCACGTTGCCTTTAGTTGCGTTTGGCCTTGGTCAATCTCTCTGACACAAACGCAATGGACCTGTCATTGGAGCCCACTCGGTGTGACAAAATGGTACCAGCGCTATAAGATGAGGTGTCTACTTCAAGAATAACAGGCTACATGCAGTCGAAAGGACCAAACACCGATCACTTCGTAGAGCATCGTTCAGCCGCTGGGAAGTAATCTGACATGCAGCCGTCCCTAAGAACAGAATGCACTTGCAAAGCAACCAGTTTATAGGTGACGAGATCTTAGCGGAATTTGGGATAAAATGGATGTAATAGGTTAGGTCCCCATTACATCTTGCGATACTGATACATTGGTTGGTGCAGGCAAGTCGTGAATGGCCACTAAGTGTGACTGCGGCGGATGGATGTCATACGCATTAAACACGTGGCCAAGGTGCTCGGTTTCACTGATGAAGAAGGAACAGTTAGAACGGTTACATGTCAGTCCTACTTTAGACAACACTTAACACACTTGAAACAATGTCTCTAATTTTTAAGTGTTTTGCTGGAGTACGATCAGAGACCACTATATCACCTACATAATAAGAACAAAAAGGTACTTGCGATGCCAGTTGCTCAACGTTCCTTTTGAAAATAGCTGGGGCGGAAGCGCCAAGCAATGGTAACCTCTGAAACTGGAATAATCCCTGTTGATCACATAAATCTTCTTTGACTCAACATCTATGGGAAGTTGCAGGTAGGCATCCTAGAGATCAATTTTTGAAAATAAATTACCCTCACCAACAAATCCTCAGGTGGCGACAACGAAAAAGAATCAACAACAATGTGTGGATTGACGGCTGATTGAGAGTCTCCACAGATTCTCACTCTCTCCAACAGTTTAGTAAGGCCCACCAGAGGTGAAGCCCATTGGGTGGCCAATACTGGTTTGATGACGTCAATGTTCTACAACCGCTGCAACTCTGCGGCATCTCAGGCCTGCAACTCATAAGGTAAAGGACGAGCACGAAGAAACTTGAGTTGTCCATTATCTTTCAATGTCACATGGGCCTCTAACCCTTGGGCCCTGTCGGACATGGTGGCCGAGCGATTCGAGGCGCTTCAGTCCGGAACAGCACGACTGCTACGGTCGCAGGTTCGAATCCTGCCTCTGGCATGGATGTGTGTTATATCCTTAAGTTAGTTAGGTTTAAGTGGTTCTAAGTTCTAGGGGACTGATGACCTCGGATGTTAAGTCCCATAGTGCTCAGAGCCATTTGAACAATTTTGAACCTTGGGCCTTGCCTAAACTACCTCCGAACAGAGAACTGTACGTGTCACATAATGCATTAATATTGACAAGGAACCCAGATGAATTAGTTTGTATCACCTTCCTGTGAACTAACAATCCGAATGGGTCAAACCTATCCACGACAAAAATGTTGGTAGACTCAGTTGAGCACAACACATGAAATAACACTGTTTTAGTAGTACCGCACAACGTGGCTGGTAAATTGCACAACCATTGGAACAGGTTGTCCCTTGTATCCCGGCAAACGAGTTATGTAGCTGCTGAAGCTGCGGTTTACATAACCAATAATACATGGTGTGGTTCAGCAGCGTAACAGTAGTACCAGTATATAACTGTAAATAAACATACGTCTTGAACACTCTCAACTGATGATAGAAGTTATTGGACTGCCGATTGATAATTTTAGGGTTTGTATCCTGACAATCTGTCGAAACAGCAACAGGATTGGTGAACCACGTGTAGCAGATACAATATACACCCCATTAGAATTACTGTTTGAGATGGAATGTGAAAGCTGCGTAACACCATCTACCCAGAGCATAGTTTTCGCAGTGGTACCTCGAACAGGGTGCAATGCATCCTACATTTCCATCCTCTGTGTTATTTACCGATGAAGCAATGTTCAGGTGTGACGGAGTCTTCAACATGTACAATTCGCATCTTTGGAGTGAGGGTAACCCACATGCCACAATTACTAGAGCTCATCAAGTGTGGTTCTTCGTTAATGTGTGGGTCGGTGTTGTTGGGGACTGTTTAAATGGGCCGTATCTGCTACCTAGGCCATTAAATGGCAGGCACTATTACAATTTTCTCACCAGAGCATTGCCAGAATTGCTGGAAGACGCCCCGCTCCCTAAAAGACAACGCACATGGTTCCAACATGACGGGGCGCCGGCACATTTCAGTCGTCGTATGCATCGATTCCTGGACCGACTGTTCCCAGAAACGTGGATTGGCAGAGGTGGTCCTGTACCGTGGCCTGCTCGAGCCCCAGATATGTCCCCTCTGGACTTTTTTGTGTGGGGAGGGATGCGCAACCTTGCTTATGCAACTTCTGTTGCATCAGAAGAGGATCTGGTTGCCCGGATAGTATTACCAGCAGGATCAATTCAGGATACTCCTGGGGTATTTGCTCGTGTCAGACAGAAAATGATCCGACAGTGTAACCTTTGTTTACGTGTCAATGGAGGCATTTTTGAAAATCTAATGTAATTGAAATTGGGTTGTGTTAATGTGTTGTCTCTTGGTCATAAAAAATGGAAAAGTGTTTGTTGGTTTAATTAATTTGGCGCCAGAGAAATCTTCCTCTACCGGTTTAAATACTCCTCATAGGAGAAAATGATACTAGGGAAAATATTTGTTTTGATGTCCCCTACAACCTCCCAGAGTTTGTCGGTTTAAATACTTTTCACCCTGTGTACTTAAATATACAGACTGTACGTGGCTTTTTGTTCCACGTGTGAAACACTTGGCTTTGCAGCATGGGCACTGTGCCCTGTCATGTGTTTCAAAGCAACGTTGGCAGGATTTCCACGATTGTGAAGGCTGCGCCACAGCCTGGCGGTGAGGCTGGTTCACACATGACCTAGACGTTGGGCGACGTCTGAGATGAGCGGGATAATTGGCCCCTGAACTGTCTTGCTTTCAACAGATATTGCAGCTACTTGGAAACCACGCTCAGTTACATCCACAATGTCCTGTGACTGAATAAATGTCCAGACTGTACCGAGGTCAGGGTATCGATGCTTGATTATGGGCCGGACGGTGTAGGCGAGCGGTTCTACGCGCTTCAGTCTGTAACCGCCCGACCGCTACGGTCGCAGGTTCGAATCCTGCCTCGGGCATGGATGTGTGTGATGTCCTTAGGTCAGTTAGGTTTAAGTAGTTCAAAGTTCTATGGGGCTGATGACCTAAGAAGTTAAGTCCCACAGTGCTCAGATCTATTTGAACCTTTATTATGGCAGCACGAATACGAAAATCAGACACTTCCTGAGTAATCGCTTCTCCCATCATAATGTCACTGTAACTTAACCCGTATGAACGCTGAAAGTGACATCCTGGCTGCTGTTTTATTCTGAAAAACTTATAACAAGCAGGTACTACATGCACTTTTGATTTAAAATGACTTAACAGTTTGTCAACTAGCTCATAGTAGGGGACCTCATGAGGCTGGCGATCTGGAAACAATTTTACTACCAAGTAGAATACATCTGAGCCTACAGGGGACAGAATATGGTAAATACGATGGTTGTATGTTTTACCGTAGGCACTGAAGTCTTCGCTTTACCCCAGAAATTCTCTGAATTTAGGCACTTTATAGCACTATTTGTATATGGTGAATTAAATTTTTTATAATTTTTTGCGTTAAAATTTTCTCATGTAGGTACCATAATTTCTGTATATGTGCAAGTGCTTTACTGGAGGTGGAAGTTCCATGCATTTTATCTGAGTAATGTATGTAAAATAATATATAAATTGTTTAGTACATTAAATAATTTTCTGATTACATTTTGTATTTAAAAATTTTGTTTGTATAAAGTTTTCATATTGATGTAAGTTGGCTTTTGCTTGAAACGAAAGTGGCTCTGAGGACTGGAAAAGGAAGCAAGGGTGAATTGGCTCGCTACCTAGAGCAAGTTCGGGAAGTAAGTTATACAGTCTTTAGGCAGCAATGATTTAGGCAACACACTTGTGGAGCAGGATAAGTTGTGCCTGCAAATTTTAACAAAAATGCCTCGGATAAAGACTGGTAACGGCTTACGGCACAGCTGCGAGCTGTTGAGCTATTGTAGGTAAAATAAAACGACGCCAAGAAAAGAAATTGATCACATACAGCAAGATGCCTCAGGCTGTATTGTGGGTAGTTTAGCTGCCATAATTGTTCGTCTCACTCAAGCCTAGAGCTACCAGATAAGATTTTTTTGGTATTTTACTTTTGTACAGTGTGAATCATTAACTGAAACTGAGTTTTATTAGTCAATAATCATTCTTGAAGTTTGAAGAATCTGGTTCACCATGTTATTTCATCCTAGTCATACACCTATGTAGGATTCCTTCCTGGTGTTTTGATTAATCCGAGTATCCTGTTTTACGGTCTTAGTAAGCACCAGGTTAATATGAAGAGGCACCATCTAATTTGTTTTTGTGTAAATAATGACATGTATGTGTGATGGACTAAATTCTGCAGTAATGAAATTACTTCTCAGTAGTGGAGGAGTGCAAACTGAACAGAGTGAATTAAAATGTAATTTGCCATCACAAAGTTAAAGAGTTCATAAATTTTTTCATCTTGATCAATAGTTAAAGAAAAGTTGTGTTAGTTGTTTCATTGAAAGGCGTAATGAAAATGTTAGTTAGAGTAATTCTTTAGTACAATACAGAGAAATAAAGTCAAACTATTCTTGTTTTAAAAGTTTCTTTAACTACTGCAAAATGTTATAGTATTGTTTGCTTACGTAAAACTCAGTAAAAGTGAAGCAAAGTTACTAGAATCTGTTAAATGACTAAACAGAGTTAGTTCAAAGAGTAATAGGTTTGAAAATAAATTCCAGTTAGAAAGAGGTTTTCCTCAAGAGAAATTTTCAGTATAAAAAGTGTGTGCTTTAATATCTCAGTATTTTAGTATTTAAGTTTGTTGATTATGGAAAGTGGTTTCCTAAAGATCCCCCCTGACCAATTTTTTTAGCTTTCTTGTATTCATCTACTGGGCTTTTTCTCTTTTGAAAACGTAATGTATAAGGGTGTAGTGTCTGCACCAGCATTGTTTGCGTGGAGTACTATTTATCTGAAGAAGCAACATAAACAGTAACAAGAAAGTAGGCAAAATTCATACATCTGCTTCTCCAAAACTTCACTGTTTGATTGCCTAGATAGGCTGGCGACAGATAGTACATATTTTAAACCACTAAATGAACTTGGAAATGAGTTCTTCTAGCTTCAATATAATGCTGTTTATACTGCGTTTCTTTCTAACCTCTGGGTAAGATGTCTGGCGTTAGTAACTTGCTTATTAACAATAGTGATGCTGTAACTGTTGGTTGGTAATATCTATTGACAAAATGCAACCTAACCCTAGGTTGCGTACTTACGGCTATATTTTGTGACCTTTTTTTTTTTTAGTACGACTTTGAAAGAGAGAGAGAGAGATTGTTAATTGATCACCGATGCGTCGGTTCTCGATTGTGTTCAGGAGACGTACGGATTGATTACGCGAATAATTGATCTTTTTATCCGGATTGCCATCATGGAATCAGAATCTTCGATGAAAATACATAAGGGACCTATTTGAATATAAAAATGGAAATGAGAGCAAATTAGTGGAATTTCTTAAGAGCAAGATTAACAGATTGGAAGTTGATCACATTAGTGGTCTTCCAAATACAATCGAGACACCACGATAAAGAGCGAACCTGTAACAAAGCTCATATACAATTTGAACATCACTTTTGGTTAGTGAAAGAAAATAATAAAAAGAAAATTACTGCATCGTAAAATATTAATACATTTTGAACAAGTTGGCTTTAAACTACTAGACATTACATTGACAAATAAACAATAAATGAATCACTTACATCTGATATTTCTTCTGTAAATGGCGCAGTCCCATAATCGCTGCTTTGTCACTCCTTTCCTTCTTAAAATTAAATGTCCTTGCGTGTGAGTAAGTACATTGTATCCACTCCCGAGTTACCGAAATGTTTGTTTGTCGTTTCACACAGTTTTTAAACAAAATACAAATACAACTTGAAGCAATTCTACGTAGTACGTCTTAAGATGTCGGCCACCAAAAGTGCAAATGATAATAAAGTCTCTAGAATATTTCTTAACAATAGATAGTTGGTTCTTTCTTATGTTTCGCAGCTTCTTGCTATCAAGCGCTGGGGCAATGATTTTAAATATCTTCGTCCATCGGGTCATAGTGTTTATTTAGAGTATTTAAACGCTGGATGGGCGTTTTGGTGTAGGCGTGCATTAAAAAAAATATTTCATCTCTTTACTCTCGCGCTGTGATCATTAGCATTCTTACGACCTACAGCTCGTTGGCTGTCCTTATCTTTAATGACAAATATCTCATATGCAAAGTAGCTGAAATCCAATAATATTACATTGCTTCCCGCGTGAAGACCGATGACTCCGCGAGGATCATCGCGCCTCACTTGTAGTCGTAATATTATTGCTTTCGTGGATCAAGTTAGTATTACTTCCTAAAATTCTTTACAATACATTTCATATTTGACATTAGACAAAGTGGTTGACATAAAGAATAATAGGTAAATGTATTCGTACGACTGAAATCGATGGTAACCTGTTCATAGGGTAATTACATGACAACTGCTCTGTACTCTTTCCACTGTATTATACAAACATAACAATTGTTCATTTCTCGGGAAGAGACAATGAAATTAGGATAAAAATACACATACATAGATACATTATACATGGCATAATAAATATTAAAAAAAGAACAAAGAAATGAATTATTTGGTTTCGCAGGAACTCTGGGTGCAGTGTGCACTCTTAGAAAAATATATTTCAAAGAATCGGCATTCTTGTTTTACAATGACATATTACTGGAATTTTTTACCGTGGTTTCGACGAATATTTCTTGTGGTAAACACGTTTATTGATTTGTGGCTTTCATAACCTGCAAAAAAGTTTCACTACACTTGGATAGGAATGACTTGCACTGGTAGTGGTAGAAATTCTGGTATAAATGGTAGCACTGCACTTGAGTGAGAGAAATTGATTGCACTTGGCGCCCGCGCCCGTTGTGCGAAGGAATTTGGATTGTTGAGCGCGCAGCGTACTCTGTGTTACGTCCGTTGGGCATAGTCACGTGATAGTAACTCGACGGCTTCACCACGCTAGCAGCAGTGTTCTGCGAGACGCCGAACGTTTGGTGTCTACTAGCGGTGTTGTGAGTTTTTACAGTTTTTCATCGACTCGGAATTATGGAAGCAGCCACACGGGCGACTCCCGCAGCTGAGTCGAAGAATGTGTCTGCGGAAAGGTCTACAGTACCGGTTGCGGTAAGTACAGCACATATTCACTTGCACAATTCGGCTTTCTACGACTTGGTTTCTTGGTACAAGTACTTATAAGATTACTTCACACGCGGAATTTCACACGTGTCCATAGAGTTATCACCTTTTCAGTTCACACGTTATTATTATTTCGTGTCCACATGTACTGCTTTTGGTTTTCATGTTGAAGTTCACACGCACCACTTTCATGCGCGGCCGTGTATTGCTTGTCTATGATCGGTTCACACGCAGCGGCACGTACGTGTTCACAAACTGATGACTGCATTATTACTAAAAAGTACAGTTAACATTCGGCATACATATTATATCTAAAAAGAAATTATTGGCAAAGAAAATTAGTCTCTGAGACTTCAAGGCCTGACGGAGACACGTCTCTCTTATTCATAGTTTGTGCTTCCAAGGCACTTTAGGTTTACACCTAGATCGAAATCTTGTTATTCTTTTATGTTTACAATAGTTACTCTTATCTCAAGTTCAACTCTTTTATTTTCTCTCTGTTAATTACGTCGTTAATTTGAAGATATAGTGAATGTCTCTTCGTTTACGTGATGAACAGTTCATGTTCAAGTTTCCATTAGGGAAATTGGGAAGCTTGGTGTTCCCTATCGTGCAACTGCACACAACAAATCTTAATTGAATTTGCAGTTCGTGGAAAATAAGCATAGCCTGTCAACAACCAATGTGTCACGACCATCCATACGTACAGTCTGTGTGTATCAAGCATGCAATCAGTCCGTAAAATTCAGTTCTCTACTGGGTAGGGTAGGGAGGTAGGGATACTGATTAGGGGAAAACACAATAAAGATATATGGAGTGAAGAGATTTGAAGATGCAATGTTAATGACATATGAAATGATGAGCTTCATATAAATTGTGCATTATCACTCTAGACTTTCATGACAAGTAGTTAATGTAATGAATGGATACAGTAGTATAAGTATCGTCTGTTCCAGCTGTCCAAGCATTTCTCTATGAACATCTAAAATTACTTGTACCATGCATTAGCAGTGAACAAAGACTGATTGCTACCTTCTGTTCTGAAAAAAAAAAGAAAGAGTCGTCGTATGTCGCGGACCTGAAATAGATGCTTCTGGTAATAAATTAGTTTACTTATAAATAATCTCTCTATGTATTTCAGCCGCACTGTGCCGTAAAATTCCTATGAAAGCAAAAGGTTTTCTCCATACTGTAATAAAAATAATTGAGGTGCGCATTTCTTTCCTGCTATCTGGATTGTTATTGATTTATTTGATTCTTATATGCTAAGCTGGTGCCTTTGTCTGGTGCTCTTTGCAGGTGGCCTCATAAAAATTGTTGTCAAGCACTCCTTATACATAACATAACATTTACCTCGTAAGAGTAAGCGACCTTAATCAACTTTTATTTACGAAAAATCATTCTGGTTCGAATGATCAGTTTAATTTATTTCATTCAAGAGGAGAGAGCTTTGCTTTACTTAAAACTAGGAATAGCAGGTGGCACTTAGCACGTCCCTACAATTTAATTTTTTTGTCATCTCTTTGGCTGTGGCCATTCATGGCTGAGTTAACTTAAAACTAACTTACATCTAAGGCACATCTTGCTCTCCTACAATTAATATATTGTATTTCAGGTGCTCAATAGATTGCTTCCATCGTGGAGATGGGTCGACAGGGTGTTAGTCCTGTGCATTATTCTTATGTGCGCTTCTACTTCACACATAGTTTGACAACTTATATATATTTTTTCAGCTCAACTTAGCAGATATCTTCAGTGGTTGAGTTGATATTTCTTTAAGTCTGCGTGATGAAACAATCCTTTTATTCGTCAGATACAGGGTCATCTAATAGATAGCAAGCAATGTGCGCCTTTCTTAGTATAATAAATGGTCCTTCTTACAATTGTTGCCACTTGCGATTCTTGTGATGAATCAAAGATGGTTTGAAGTGGGTCTTTAATAGCACTCGTTTATTTATACGATAAGACTTCGCTAATGTGTTTGTCATGCACCTTTTTTCTTAGGTTGGCATGAGTTTATAAAGGTATGAGAGCTTGTCTTAACTTGTCGTCTAAGGTTGCTTCAGGCTGTTGTAATTTCGCAATAAGAAACTATTTCTGATGGTGTGAAACCAGTTGATGTATGAGGTGAATTATTAACAATTTCTTCAAAGGGTGTGACGAAATCAATCCACCGTGTCTGCTGGTTTGGAATGTAAGTTCATATAAAACGACTGAACTCTTTGAATACTCTTACTGTGAGATTACTCTGTGGTCAGTACTTGGATATCAAAATCTGTCTGATGTTGTTGTTTGCAAAACAAATTCCCCACCACTGGAACTGGTATAGATAGCGGCCATTGTGATAGACTACAATATACAACAATGGAAATTTTGACTAACTATTTCAAACTGTTTTAAGCGAAATGATGTGAAAGAGGCGGATCTAACAGCAAAAAGAAGCAGAAATTTGGGAAATTAAACAGAGTGAAGGAAAGGAAAGAAACGTAGAGAGTGAATGTTCACTAGCCTATTGAATGCTCGGTACGCAAAGCTTCAAACACAATGAAAAGTCGTACTCTCTTTAGTTGTCTTGCGCGCTGCTATTTACTGCTGTTGTGGATTCGTACTGCGGTTTTCTGCACATACGTCCCTTTTTACTGGTTCTTTTTCCGTTTGCTTCCAAATTTCCTCCAGATGGTAGCATGAAAAATAAAAAGAACAGATTAATTTTTACTCAAATCCCTGGCTTTTGGAACTTGCTTATTAATAATAGTGATGCTGTAACTGTTGGCTGGCTGGTAATATTTACTGATAAAATGCAACCTAACGCTAGATTGCGTACTTACAGCTATCCTGTGTGGCCGTTTTTTAGTACGATTTTAAAAGACAGAGAGATTATTAATTGATCACCGATGCGTAGGTTCTCGATTGTGTTCAGGAGACGTACGGATTGATTACGCGAATAATTGACCTTTTGAACCGGACTGCCGTCACCCAATCAGAATCTTCGATGAAAATACCTAAGGGACCTATTTGAATATAAAAATGGAGATGAAAGCAAATTAGAGGAATTTCGTAAGAGAAAGATTAACAGATCGGAAGCTGAATACATTAGTGGTATCCCAAATACAATCGAGACTCCGCGATAAAGAGCGAACCTGTAACAAAGCCCATACACAATTTGAACATCATTTAAGCTTAGTGAAAGAAAAGAATAAGAAAAAAATTACTGCATCTTAAAATATTAATACATTTTGAACAAAATGGCTTTAAACTACCGTCCGCAGCTCGTGGTCGGGCGGTAGCGTTCTCGCTTCCTGCGCCCTGGTTCCCGCGTTCGATTCCCGGCGAGGTTTGGGATTTTCTCTGCCTCGTGATGACTGGGCGTTGTGTGATGTGCTTAGGTTAGTTAGGTTTAAGTAGTTCTAAGTTCTAGGGGACTCATGACCTCAGATGTTAAGTCCCATAGTGGTCAGAGCCATTTGAACCATTTGAAGCATTGTCTCTGTTTACTAATGGAGCGATACACCTGGAGTGAGTACACTCGTGCAATTTCACGTAACATGGGGACGAATGTAAGAACAGTCCTTCGAGAGCAATTGTTACGTCCATTTCACTTAGATAGCATACAGGACTCGCATTCGGGAGGACGACGGTTCAATTCTGCGTCCGGCCATCCTGATTTAGGTTTTCCGTGATTTCCCTAACTCGCTCCAGGCAAATGCCGGGATGGTTCGTTTGAAAGGGCACGTCCGACTTCCTTCCTCTTCCTTCCCTAATCCGATGAGACCGATGACCTCGCTGTCTGGTCTCCTTCCCAAAAATAACCAACCATTTCACTTACATCGTGTCCACATCCTGGAACCAGTTGATTATTCACCCAGAGCACAGTTTTCGCAGTGGTACTTCGAACAGGGTGAAATTCATCCTACAATTCCATCCTCTGTGTTATTTGCCGATGAAGCAATGTTCAGGCGTGATGTAGTCTTCAACATGTACAATTCGAATCTTTGGAGTGAGGATAACCCACATGCCACAAGTACTAGCGCTCACCAAGTGTGGTTCTTCGTTAATGTGGGGATGGGTGTTGTTGGGGACTGTTTAATTGGGCCGTATCTGATATCTCGGCCATTAAATGGCAGGCACTATTACAATTTTCTCGCCAACCCTTCCAGAATTGCTGGAAGACGTCCCGCTCCCTACAAGACAAAGCATGTGGTTCCAACATGACGGTGCGCCGGCACATTTCAGTCATCGTATGCGTCGATTCCTGGACCGACTGTTCCCAGAAACGTGGATTGGCAGAGGTGGATCTGTACCATGGCCTTCTCGATCCCGAGATATGTCCCCTCTGGACTTTTTTGTGTGGGGAGAGATGCGCAACCATGCTTATGCAACTTCTGTTGCATCAGAAGAGGATCTGGTTGCCCGGATAGTATTACCAGCAGGATCAATTCAGGATACTCCTGGGGTATTTGCTCGTGTCAGACAGAAAATGATCCGACAGTGTAACCTTTGTTTACGTGTCAATGGAGGCATTTTTGAAAATCTACTGTAATTGAAATTGGGTTGTGTTAATGTGTTGAATGTTGGTCATAAAAAAATGGAAAAGTGTTTGTTGGTTTAATTAATTTGCCACCAGAGAAATCTTCCTCTACCAGTTTAATTACTCCTCATAGGAGAAAATGATATTACGGAAAATATTTGTTTTGATGTCCCCTACAACCTCCCAGAGTTTGTCGGTTTAAATACTTTTCACACTGTGTACTTAAATATACAGACTGTATGTGGGTTTTTGTTCCACGTGTGAAACACTTGGCTTTGCAGCATGGGCACTGTGCCCTGTCATATGTTTCAAAGCAACGTTGGCAGGATTTGGTTCAAATGGCTCTGAGCACTATGCGACTTAACTTCTGAAGTCATCAGTCGCCTAGAACGTAGAACTAATTAAACCTAACTAACCTAAGGACATCACACACATCCATGCCCGAGGCAGGATTCGAACCTGCGAACGTAGCAGGATTTCCACGATTGTGAAGGCTGCGCCACAGCCTGGCGGTGAGGCTGGTTCACACATGACCTAGACGTTGGGCGACGACTGAGATGAGCAGGATAATTGGTCCCTGAACTGTCTTGCTTTCAACAGATGTTGCAGCTGCTTGGAAACCACGCTCAGTTACATCCACAATGTCCTGTGACTGAATAAATGTCCAGACTGTACCGAGGTCAGGGTATCGATGCTTGATTATGGGCCGGACGGTGTGGCCGAGCGGTTCTAGGCGCTTCAGTTTGTAACCGCCCGACCGCTATGTTCGCAGGTTCGAATCCTGGTTTGGGCATGGATGCGTGTGATGCCCTTAGGTCAATTAGGTTTAAGTAGTTCTAAGTTCTAAGAGACTGATGACCTAAGAAGTTAAGTCCCATAGTGCTCAGAGCCATTTGAACCTTTATTATGGCAGCACGAATACGAATATCAGACATTTTCAGAGTAATAGCTTCTACCATCATAATGTCACTGTAACTTAATCCGTATGAACGCTGAAAGTGACATTGTGCACTAAGGCCACGAAGTTCTGTTACCCATTGTTTGCAGGACTATACTGGCTGCTGTTTTATTCTGAAAAACTTATAACAAGCAGGTACTACATGCACTTTTGATTTAAAATGATTTAACAGTTTGTCAACTAGCTCGTAGTAGGGGACCTCATGAGGCTGGCGATCAGGAAACAATTTTACTACCAAGTAGAATACATATGAGCCTACAGGGGACAGAATATGGTGAAATACGATGGTTATATGTTTTACCGTAGGCACTGAAGTGTGCTGCGCGACCGAATCAGCCCAGTCTTCGCTTTACCCCAGAAATTCTCTGAATTTAGGCACTTGAACCGTTTATAACATTATTTGTTTATGGTGTATGTAATTTTTTTATAATTTATTGCGTTAAAACTTTCTTATGTAGATATCATAATTTCTGTAAATGTGAAAGTGCTGTAGTGGAGGTGGAAGTTCTTTGCATTTTATCTGAGTAATGTATGTAACATACTATCTAAATTGTTTAGTACATTGTTTAATTTTTTGCTTACATTTTGTATTTAAAAATTTTGTTTGTATAAACTTTTCATGTTGATGTAAGATTGCCAGATGCAAGAAATAGTCACGCTTAGGAACAATGTAAGAAATAGACGTTATGTAAAAGCCAGTATGCTTTTGGTTGAAACGGAAGTGGCTCTGAGGACTGGAAAAGGAAGCAAGGGTGAATTGGCGCGCTACCTAGAGCAAGTTCGGGAAGTAAGTCATACAGTCTTTAGGCAGCAATGATTTAGGCAACACACTTGTGGAGCAGGATAAGTTGTGCCTGCAAATTTTAACAAAAATGCCTCGGATATAGACTGCTAACGGCTTACGGCACAGCTGCGAGCTGTTGAGCTATTGTAGGTAAAATAAAACGACGCCAAGAAAAGAAATTGATCACATACAGCAAGATGCCTCAGGCTGTATTGTGGGTAGTTTAGCTGCCATAATTGTTCGTCTCACTCAAGCCTAGAGCTACCAGATAAGATTTTTTTGGTATTTTACTTTTGTACAGTGTGAATCATTAACTGAAACTGAGTTTTATTAGTCAATAATCATTCTTGAAGTTTGAAGAATCTGGTTCACCATGTTATTTCATCCTAGTCATACACCTATGTAAGATTCCTTCCTGGTGTTTTGATTAATCCGAGTATCCTGTTTTACGGTCTTAGTAAGCACTAGGTTAATATGAAGAGGCACCATCTAAATTGTTTTTGTGTAAATAGTAACATGTATATGTGAGGGACTAAATCCTGGAGTAATGAAATAACTTCTCAGTAGGGGAAGAGTGTAAACTGAACAGAGTGAATTAAAATGTAATTTTGTATCATAAAGTTAAAGAGTTCATAAATATTTTCATGTTGAGCAATAGTTAAAGAAAAGTTGTCTTAGTTGTTTCATTGAAAGACGTAACGAAAATTTTAGCTAGAGTAATGCTTTAGTACAATACAGAGAAATAGAGTCAAACTATTCTTGTTTTAAAAGTTACTTTAACTATTGCAAAGTGTTATAGTAAATGTTTGCTTACGTAAAACTTAGTAAAAGTGAAGCAAAGTTAATAGAATCTGTTAAATGACTAAACAGAGTTAGTTCAAAGAGTAATAGGTTTGAAAATAAATTCCAGTTAGAAAGAGGTTTTCCTGAAGTGAAATTTTCAGTATAAAAAGTGTGTGCTTTAATATCTCAGTATTTAAGTTTGCTGATTATGGAAAGTGGTTTCTAAAGATCCCCCCTGACCAAATTTTTTAGCTTTCTTGAAGTTATCTACTGGGCTTTTTCTCTTTCGAAAACGTAATGTGTAAGGGTGTAGTGTCTGCACCAGCACTGCTTGCGTGGAGTACTATTTATCTGAAGAAGCAACATAAACAGTAACAAGAAAGTAGGCAAAATTCATACATCTCCAAAACTTCACTGTTTGATTGCCTAGATAGGCTGGCGACAGTTAGTACATTTTTTAAACCACTAAATAAACTTGGAAATGAGTTCTTCTAGCTTCAATATAATGCTGTTCATACTGCGTTTCTTTCTAATCTCTGGGTAAGATGTCTGGCGTTAGTAACTTGCTTATTAACAATAGTGATGCTGTAACTGTTGGTTGGTAATATCTATTGACAAAATGCAACCTACCGCTAGGTTGCGTACTTATGGCTATATTTTGTGGCCTTTTTTTTAGTACAACTTTAAAAGAGAGAGAGAGAGAGAGATTGTTAATTGATCACCGATGCGTCGGTTCTCGATTGTGTTCAGGAGACGTACGGATTGATTACGCGAATAATTGACCTTTTCATCCGGATTGCCTTCATGGAATCAGAATCTTCGATGAAAATACATAAGGGACCTATTTGAATATAAAAATGGAAATGAGAGCAAATTAGTGGAATTTCGTAAGAGCAAGAGTAACAGATCAGAAGTTTATTTTAAATATCTTCGTCCATCGGGTCATAGTGTTTATTTAGAGTATTTAAACGCTGGATGGGCGTTTTGGTGTAGGCGTGCATTAAAAAATAATATTGTATCTCTTTACTCTCGCGCTGTGATGATTAGCATCTTTACGACCTACAGCTCGTTGGCTGTCCTTATCTTTAATGACAAATATCTCATATGCAAAGTAGCTGAAATCCAATAATATTACATTGCTTCCCGTGTGAGGATCGATGGTTTCGACGAATATTTCTTGTGGTAAACACGTTTATTGATTTGTGGCTTTCATAACCTGCAAAAAAAGTTTCACTACACTTGGATAGGTATGACTTGCACTGAGAGTGGTGGAAACTCGTGTATAAAAGGTGGCACTGCACTTGAGTGAGGGAAACTGATTGCACTTGGCGCCCGCGCTCGTTGTGCAAAGGAATTTGGATTGTTGAGCGCGCAGCGTACTCTGTATTACGTCCGTTGGACATAGTCACGTGATAGTAACTCGACGGCTTCACCACGCTAGCAGCAGTGTTCTGCGAGACGCCGAACGTTTGGTGTCTACTAGCGGTGTTGTGAGTTTTTATAGTTTTTTATCGACTCGGAATTATGGAAGCAGCCACACGGGCGACTCCCGCAGCTGAGTCGAAGAATGTGTCCGCGGAAAGGGGTACAGTACCGGTTGCGGTAAGTACAGCACTTATTCACTTGCACAATTCGGCTTTCTACGACTTTGTTTCGTGGTACAAGTACTTATAACATTACTTCACACGCGGAATTTCACACATGTCCATAGAGTTATCACCTTTTCAGTTCACACGCTATTATTATTTCGTGTCCACATGTACTGTATTTGGTTTCCATGTTGAAGTTCGCACGCACCACTTTTATACGCGGCCGTGTATTGCTTGTCTATGATCGGTTCACACTCAGCAGCACATACGTGTTCAGAAACTGATGACTGCATTATTACTAAAAAGTACATTTAACCTTCGGTATACATATTATGTCTAAAAAAATTATTTGCAAAGAAAATGAGTCTCTGTGACTTCAACACCTGACGAAGACACGCGTCCCTTATTCATAGTTTGTGCTTCCAACGCACTTTTGGTGTACACCTAGATCGAAATCTTGTTATTCGTTTCTTTTTACAGTAATTACTCTTATCTCAAGTTCAGCTCCTTTATTTTCTCACTGTTAATTAAAAACGGTTCAAATGGCTCTGAGCACTATGCGACTTAACATCTGTGGTCATCAGTCACCTAGAACTTAGAACTAATTAAACCTAACTAACCTAAGGACATCACACACATCCATGCCCCAGGCAGGATTCGAACCTGCGACCGTACCAGTCGCCCGATTCCGAACTGAGCGCCTAGAACCACGTGACCACCGCGGCCGGCTCTCTGTTAATTACGTCGTTAATTTGAAGACATAGTGAATGTCTCTTCGTTTACGTGTTGAACAGTTCATGTTCAAGTTTCCATTACGGAAATTGGGAAGCTTGGTGTTCCCTATCGTGCAACTGCACACAACAAATCTTAATTGAATTCGCATTTCGCGGAAAATAAGCATAGTCTGTCAACAACCAATGTGTCATGACCATCCATACATACAGCTTGTACGTATCAAGCATGCAATCAGTCCGTAAAATTCAGTTCTCTAATGGGTAGGGTAGGGAGGTAAGTATATTGATTAGGGGAAACACAATAGACTTTTATGGAATGAACAGATTTGAATATACAATGTTAATGACATATGAAAAGATGAGCCTGACATAAATTGTGCATTATCACCCTAGTTTTTCATGACAAGTAGTTAATGTAATGAATGGATACAGTACTATCAGTATCGTCTGTTCCAGCTGTCCAAGCTTTTCTCTATGAACATCTAAAATTACTTATACCATGCATTAGCAGTGAACAGAGACAGATTGCTATCTTCTGTTCTGAAAAAAAAGTCGTCGTAAGTCGAGGACCTGGAATAGATGCTTCTGGTACTAAATTAGATTACTTCTAAATGATCTTTGTATTTCAGCCGCACTGTGCCGTAAAATTGTTATGAACGCATACGGTTTTCTCCGTACTGTAATAAAATAATTGAGGTGCGCATTTCTTTCCTGCTGTCTGGATCGTTATTGATTTATTTGATTCTTATATGATAAGCTGCTGCCTTTGTCTGCTGCTGTTTGCAGGTGGCCTCATAAAAATTGTTGTCAAACACTCCTTATACATAACATAACATTTACCTCGTAAGAGTAAGAGCGACCTTAATCAACTTTTATTTACGAAAAATCATTCTGGTCCGAATGATCAGTTTATTTTATTTCATTCAAGAGGAGAGAGCTTTGCTTTACATAAAACTAGGAATAGCAGGTGGCACTTAGCACGTCCCTACAATTTAATTTTTTTGTCATCTCTTTGGCTATGGCCATTCATGGCTGAGTTAACTTAAAACTAACTTACATCTAAGGCACATCTTGCTCTCCTACAATTAATATATTGTATTTCAGGTGCTCAATAGATTGCTTCCATCGTGGAGATGGGTCGACAGGGTGTTAGTCCTGTGCATTATTCTTATGTGCGCTTCTACTTCACACATAGTTTGACAACTTATATATATTTTTTCAGCTCAACTTAGCAGATATCTTCAGTGGTTGAGTTGATATTTCTTTAAGTCTGCGTGATGAAACAATCCTTTTATTCGTCCAGATACAGGGTCAGCTAATAGCAACCGGTTTTCTTAGTATAATAAATGGACCTTCATACAAGTGCTGCCACTTGAGATTCTTATGATGAATCAAAGACGCTTTGAAGTGGGTCTTTAACAGCACTCGTTCATTTATACAATAAGGCTTTACTAATGTTTTCGTCATGCGCGTTTTTCTTAAGTTGGCACGAGTGGGTAAAGGTATGGGAGCTTGTCTTAACTTGTTGTCTAAGATTACTTCAGGCAGTTTCAATTTAACAGTGGGGTCTGCCCATTCATTTGTTTCTAGTAGTTTAGAAACTAGTTCTGATGTGAAACCAGTTGACGTATGAGGTGAATTATTAACAAGCTCTTCAAAGGGTGTGACGAAATCAATCCACCGTGTCTGCTGGTTTGGAATATAAGTTCGTATAAAACGACTGAACTCTTTGAATACTCTTACTGTGAGATTACTCTGTGGTCAGTACTTGGATATCAAAATCTGTCTGATGTTGTTGTTTGCAAAACAAATTCCCCACCACTGGAACTGGTATAGATAGCGGCCATTTTGATAAACTAAAATATACAACAATGGAATTTTTTACTAACTATTTCAAACTATTTTAAGCGATATGATGTGAAAGAGGCCGATCTAACAGCAAAAAGAAGCAGAAATTTGGGAAATTAAATAGAGTGAAGAAAAGGAAAGAAACGTAGAGAGTGAATGTTCACTAGCCTATTGACTGCTCGGTACGCAAAGCTTCAAACACAATGAAAAGTCGTATTCACTTTAGTTGTCTTGCGTGCTGCTATTTACTGCTGTTGTGGATTCGTACTGCGGTTTTCTGCACATACGTCGTTTTTTACTGGTTCTCTTTGCATTTGCTTCCAAAATTCCTCCAGATGGTTGCATGAAAAATAAAAAGAACAGATTAATTTTTAGTCATGTCCCTGTTCGGGCGCCACATCTGGCGTTAGGAACTTGCTTATTAATAATAGTGATGCTGTAACTGTTGGCTGGCTGGTAATATTTACTGATAAAATGAAACCTAACGCTAGATTGCGTACTTACAGCTATCCTGTGTGGCCGTTTTTTAGTACGATTTTAAAAGACAGAGAGATTATTAATTGATCACCGATGCGTAGGTTCTCGATTGTGTTCAGGAGACGTACGGATTGATTACGCGAATAATTGACCTTTTGATCCAGTTTGCCTTCACGCAATCAGAATCTTCGATGAAAATACCTAAGGGACCTATTTGAATATAAAAATGGAAATGAGAACAAATTAGTGGAATTTCGTAAGAGAAAGATTAACAGATCGGAAGTTGATCACATTAGTGGTCTGTCAAATACAATAGAGACACCACGATAAAGAGCGAACCTGTAACAAAGCTCATATACAATTTGAACATCGCTTTTGGTTAGTGAAACAAAGAATAAAAAGAAAATTACTGCACCGTAAAATATTAATACATTTTGAACAAATTGGCTTTAAACTACTAGACATTACATTGACAAATAAACAATAAATGCATGACTTACATCTGGTATTTCTTTTGTAAATGGCGCAGTCCCATAATCGCTGCTTTGTGACCTCTTTCCTTCTTAATATTAAATGTCCTTGCGTGTGAGTAAGTACATTGCATTCACACCCAAGTTTGTCTCTAGAATATTCCTTAACAAAAGACAGATTGTTCTTTCTTATGTTTTGCAGGTTCTTGCTATCAAGCGCTGGGGCAATGATTTTTAATATCTTTGTCCATGAGGAAATAGTGTTTATTTAGAGTATTTAAACGCTGGATGCCCGTTTTGGTGTAGGCGTGCATTAATAAAAAAGTATTTCATCTACTTACTCTCGCGCTGTGATCATTAGCATCTTTACGACCTACAGCTCGTTGGCTGTCCTTTTCATTAATTAAAAATATCTCATATGCAATTACATTGCTTCCCGCGACTCACGTGTTGTCGTAATATTATTGCTTTCGTGGATCAAGTTAGTATTACTTCCTAAAATTCTTTACAATAGATTTCAAATGTGACATTAGACAAAGTGGTTGACACAAAGAATAATAGGTAAATGTATTCGTACGACTGAAATCGATGGTAACCTGTTCATAGGGTAATTACATGACAACTGCACTGTACTCTTTCTACTGTATTATACAAACATAACAATTGTTCATTTCTCGGGAAGAGACAATGAAATTAGGATAAAAATACACATACATAGATACATTATACATGGCATAATAAATATTAAAAAAAGAACAAAGAAATGAATTATTTGGTTTCGCAGGAACTCTGGGTGCAGTGTGCACTCTTAGAAAAATATATTTCAAAGAATCGGCATTTTGTTTTACAATGACATATTACTGGAATTTTTTACCGTGGTTTCGACGAATATTTCTTGTGGTAAACACGTTTATTGATTTGTGGCTTTCATAACCTGCAAAAAATTTCACTACACTTGGATAGGAATGACTTGCACTGGTAGTGGTAGAAATTCTGGTATAAATGGTAGCACTGCACTTGAGTGAGGGAAATTGATTGCACTTGGCGCCCGCGCCCGTTGTGCGAAGGAATTTGGATTGTTGAGCGCGCAGCGTACTCTGTGTTACGTCCGTTGGGCATAGTCACGTGATAGTAACTCGACGGCTTCACCACGCTAGCAGCAGTGTTCTGCGAGACGCCGAACGTTTGGTGTCTACTAGCGGTGTTGTGAGTTTTTACAGTTTTTCATCGACTCGGAATTATGGAAGCAGCCACACGGGCGACTCCCGCAGCTGAGTCGAAGAATGTGTCTGCGGAAAGGTCTACAGTACCGGTTGCGGTAAGTACAGCACATATTCACTTGCACAATTCGGCTTTCTACGACTTGGTTTCGTGGTACAAGTACTTATAAGATTACTTCACACGCGGAATTTCACACGTGTCCATAGAGTTATCACCTTTTCAGTTCACACGTTATTATTATTTCGTGTCCACATGTACTGCTTTTGGTTTTCATGTTGAAGTTCACACGCACCACTTTCATGCGCGGCCGTGTATTGCTTGTCTATGATCGGTTCACACGCAGCGGCACGTACGTGTTCACAAACTGATGACAGCATTATTACTAAAAAGTACAGTTAACATTCGGCATACATATTATATCTAAAAAGAAATTATTTGCAAAGAAAATTAGTCTCTGAGACTTCAAGGCCTGACGGAGACACGTCTCTCTTATTCATAGTTTGTGCTTCCAAGGCACTTTAGGTTTACACCTAGATCGAAATCTTGTTATTCTTTTATGTTTACAATAGTTACTCTTATCTCAAGTTCAACTCTTTTATTTTCTCTCTGTTAATTACGTCGTTAATTTGAAGATATAGTGAATGTCTCTTCGTTTACGTGATGAACAGTTCATGTTCAAGTTTCCATTAGGGAAATTGGGAAGCTTGGTGTTCCCTATCGTGCAACTGCACACAACAAATCTTAATTGAATTTGCAGTTCGTGGAAAATAAGCATAGCCTGTCAAAAACCAATGTGTCACGATCATCCATACGTACAGTCTGTGTGTATCAAGCATGCAATCAGTCCGCAAAACTCAATTCTCTACTGGGTAGGGTTGGGAGGTAGGGATACTGATTAGGGGAAAACACAATAAAGTTATATGGGGTGAAGAGATTTGAAGATGCAATGTTAATGACATATGAAAGGATGAGCTTCATATAAATTGTGCATTATCACCCTAGTCTTTCATGACAAGTAGTTAATGTAATGAATGGATACAGTAGTATCAGTATGGTCTGTTCCAGCTGTTCAAGCATTTCTCTATGAACATCTAAAATCACTTATACCACGCTTTAGCAGTGAACAAAGACTGATTGCTATCTTCTCTTCTGAAAAAAAAAGGAAGAGTCGTCGTATGTCGCGGACCTGAAATAGATGCTTCTGGTAATAAATTAGTTTACTTATAAATGATCTCTCTAAGTGTTTCAGCCGCACTGTGCCGTAAAATTCTTATGAAAGCAAACGGTTTTCTCCGTACTGTAATAAAAATAATTGAGGTGCGCATTTCTTTCCTACTATCTGGATCGTTATTGATTTATTTGTTTCTTATATGCTAAGCTGCTCCCTTTGTCTGCTGCTATTTGCAGGTGGTCTCGTAAAAATTGTTGTTAAACACTCCTTATACATAACGTAACATTTACCTCGTAAGAGTAAGTGACCTTAATCAACTTTTATTTACGAAAAATCATTCTGGTCCGAATGATCAGTTTAATTATTTCATTCAAGAGGAGAGAGCTTTGCTTTACTTAAAACTAGGAATAGCAGGTGGCACTTAGCACGTCCCTACAATTTAATTTTTTTGTCATCTCTTTGGCTGTGGCCATTCAAGGCTGAGTTAACTTAAAACTAACTTACGTCTAAGGTACATCTTGCTCTCCTACAATTAATATATTATATTTCAGGTGCTCACATAGATTGCTTCTCTCGTGCAGGCGGGTCGACAGGGTGTTAGTCCTGTGCATTATTCTTATGTGCGCTTATACTTCACACATAGTTTGTAATGACTCGTTATTTCTTTAAGTCTGCGTGATGAAACAATCCTTTTATTCGTCCAGATACAGGGTCAGCTAATAGATAGCAACCAATGTGCGGCTTTCTTAGTATAATAAATGGTCCTTCATACAAGTGCTGCCACTTGCGATTCTTTAATAGCACTCTTTTATTTATACGGTAAGGCTTGGCATATGTGTTTGTCATGCGCCTTTTTTCTTAGGTTGGCATGAGTTTATAAAGGTATGAGAGCTTGTCGTAACTTGTCGTCTAAGGTTACTTCAGGCTGTTGTAATTTCGGAATTAGAAACTATTTCTTATGGTGAGAAACCAGTTGATGTGTGAGGTAAATTATTAACAATCTCTTGAAAGGGTGTGTCTGCAGATTTGGTATATAAGTTCGTATTAAACGATTGAACTCTTTAAATACTCTTACTGTGGGATTACTTTGTGGTCAGTACCGGGATATCAAAATTTGTCTGATGTTGTTGTTTGCAATAAAATTTCTCCACCACTGATACTGGTATAGATAGCGGTCATTTTGATAAACTAAAATATACAACAACAGCAAAAAGAAGCAGAAATTTGGGAAATTAAATAGAGTGAAGGAAAGGAAAGAAACGTAGAGAGTGAATGTTCACTAGCCTATTGACTGCTCGGTACGCAAAGCTTCAAACACAATGAAAAGTCGTACTCTCTTTAGTTGTCTTGCGCACTGCTATTTACTGCTGTTGTGGATTCGTACTGCGGTTTTCTGCACATACGTCCCTTTTTACTGGTTCTTTTTCCGTTTGCGTCCAAATTTCCTCCAGATGGTAGCATGAAAAATAAAAAGAACAGATTAATTTTTACTCACATCCCTGGCTTTTGGAACTTGCTTATTAATAATAGTGTAGCTGTAACTGTTTGTTGGCTGGTAATATTTACTGATAAAATGCAACCTAATGCTAGATTGCGTACTTACGGCTATCCTGTGTGACCGTTTTTTTAGTACGACTTCAAAAGAGAGAGAGATTATTAATTAATCACCGATGCGTAGGTTCTCGATTGTGTTCAGGAGACGTACGGATTGATTACGCGAATAATTGACCTTTTGAACCGGACTGCCGTCACCCAATCAGAATCTTCGATGAAAATACCTAAGGGACCTATTTGAATATAAAAATGGAGATGAAAGCAAATTTGAGGAATTTCGTAAGAGAAAGATTAACAGATCGGAAGTTGATCACATTAGTGGTCTTCCAAATACAATCGAGACACCGCGATAAAGAGCGAACCTGTAACAAAGCCCATATACAATTTGAACATCATTTATGCTTAGTTAAAGAAAAGAATAAGAAAATAATTACTGTATCGTAAAATATTAATACATTTTTAACGAATTGGCTTAAAACTACCGTCCGCAGCTCGTGGTCGTGAGGTGGCGCTCTCGCTTCCCGCGCCCGAGTTCCCGCGTTCGATTCCCGGCGGGGTTAGGGATTTTCTCTGCCTCGTGATGACTGGGCGTTGTGTGATGTGCTTAGGTTAGTTAAGTTTAAGTAGTTCTAAGTTCTAGGGGACTGATGACCATAGATATTAAGTCCCATAGTGCTCAGAGCCATTTGAACAATAAAGGCTGGATTCGGGTTTTGGTATAGGCGTAAATTAAAAAAAAGAAAACATTTGATCTCTTTACTCTAGCGCTGTGATGCTTTGCATCTTTACGACCTACAGCTCGTTGGCTGTCCTTTTCTTTAATGACAAATACCTCATATGCAAAGTAGCTGACATCCAATAATATTACAGATCTTAGGAAAAGAATTGAATAGTGTGATTTACTTATCCATTAGACACAATTACTGGTCACATCCTATAAAAAGGGTAACTCTATTGATTAGCTTTTCCTATAAACAGGACTACCCTCCTACTTTATTTGGAAACTAAACTAAATTTAGCAAGAGGTTTATACGTGGCAGCATAGACACAGGGTTTTCAGTTATTGAGGTAAAAGCATACTAAATTAGGAATTTGGAAATTTGAGGTAAGTTCCTATGGGACCCAATTATTAAGGTCATCGGTCCCTACGCTTACACACTACTAAATCTAACGTAAACTAACTTACGCTAAGGACAACACACACACCCATGCCCGATGGAGGACTCGGAACATCCGACGGGGTATCCGCGAGGACTGTGGCAAAACGCCTGAGACCGCATGGCTACCCCGCGCGGCCTACTAAATTACAATAGTAGTGGTAGGGTTATAAGCTCATTCAGTTGTTTCCATTTGAACACACTGGGTTGGCGACCGTTGTGCTGACACAATTTCTTGCAGTGCTTGTAATAATTGTTCAGTTCTTTGTCCCTGCCATTTTGTAGGTTGCATTAAAGACACATCCGGAAGAGACATCACGAATACTCGAAATAAGAACACACACAAACATAAAAATAGCATTTTTGCACGAGAAGGTTAGTTATACAATGTGCCGCAGTGAGCTAATCGCGAGCTACATCCTCCGCATCACTTTACTTGTTGTGCCCAACTGCTTGGACACTGCGGTGGCCGGCAGGGGTGGCCGAGCGGTTCTAGGCGCTACAGTCTGGAACCGCATTAGATTAGATTAGATTAGTTTTCGTTCCATAGATCCGTGTTTAGGAGATCCTCGTGGATGTGGAACATGTCACCATTTTTTTTATTTTTTTTTATTTTTTATTTTTTTAAGCTGAAATAACAATACTAATAGTATAAATATATACAGCACATCATTTGTTTCTATTAAAAATTCGTCAATGAAGTAGAAGGAGTTTGCCACTAGTAAGTCTTTCAGGCTCCTTTTAAACTGATCTCTATTTGTAACTAAATTTTTTATGTTTGCTGGCAAATTATTGAAGATGAGTGTTCCTGAGTAGTGGACCCCTTTTTGAACTATAGTAAGTGCTTTTAAGTCCTTGTGCAGATCATTTTTGTTCCTGGTATTGTATGTATGAACTGTTGGAAAAAGAGATATATTATTTAGGACAAATTTCATTAAGGAGTAAATATACTGAGAGGCAGTAGTTAGTATACCCAGCTCTTTGAAGAGGTTTCTACAAGACGTCCGTGAGTTTACTCCACAAATAATACGTATTACACGCTTTTGGACTCTGAAAAATTTTGTTTAACTTGAAGAGCTACCCCAAAATATTATACCATATGACATTATGGAATGAAAGTAGGCAAAGTATGCAAGCTTTTTCATTTTTATGTCGCCTATGCCTGCTAACACTCGAATTGCAAATACAGATTTGTTAAGGCGTTTCTGCAGTTCTGTGGTGTGCTCCTCCCAACTGAATTTATTATCAAATTGTAATCCCAGGAATCTAAGACTGTCAACCTCTTCTATCTGCTCTTCTTCGTACTTTATGCATATGCTGGGTGGAAAGCTCTTACAGGCTCTGAATTGCATATAGTGAGTCTTTTCGAAGTTTAATGTCAGTGAGTTGGCTTTAAACCATTTATTAATATCCATGAAAATATAATTAGCAGATCTTTCTAGAACTACACTCGACATACTATTTACTGCAATACTTGTGTCGTCTGCAAACAAAACGAACTCTGCTTCTGGCAGTGTAACTGATGAGAGATCATTAATGTACACAAGAAAAAGCAATGGCCCTAAGATGGATCCTTGTGGGACACCACATGTAATTTCTCCCATTCTGATGATGACTGATGACTTAATTCACTAGTCCCTTGCACTGACACCCTTTGTTTCCTGTTAGCGAGGTATGACTTGAACCATTTTGCAGCACTGCCCGTGACACCATAGAATTCTAATTTATTTAAAAGGATGTTGTGGTTTACACAATCGAATGCCTTTGACAAATCACAGAAAATACCTGCTGCTTGTAATTTGTTATTTAATGAATTAAGTTCATTTTCACTGTAGGTGTAAATAGCCTTTTCGATATCAGAACCCTTCAGAAATCCAAACTGTATTCTTGATAATATGTTATTTGTGGTCAGATGGTTGAAAAGCTGCCTGTAGGTTACTTTTTCTAAAATTTTTGAGAATGCCGGCAAAAGTGAAATCGGTCTGTAGTTTGATGGCATCTCTTTATCCCCTTTCTTGAATAGAGGCTTAACATCTGCATATTTCAGCCAGTCAGGAAATGTCCCAGTTATAATTGACCGGTTACACAAGTAACTTAGAATTGTACTAAACTCACAAGAAAATGCCTTAATTAACTTTGTTGATATTTCATCGTAACCACTAGAATGCTTTGTTTTTGAAGATTTTATTATGGAAGTTATTTCTTTTGGTGATGTGAGTGACATATTCATGTTCCTAAAGCTATTTGTGAAGGCTAGTTTCAGATATTCTAGGGCATTATTTACTGATCCTGACAATCCCATTCTATCAGTAATGGATATAAAGTACTTGTTAAATAGATTTGCCACACTATGCCCATCAGTTACTAATGTGTCATCTACTGTTAGTGCTATTTGCTCCTGTTCCTTTCTGGTTCTACCAGTCTCCTCTTTCACTATATCCCATATTGTTTTTATTTTGTTCCCTGACATTGCTATCTTCTTCTCATAGTGTATTTGTTTAGATGCCTGAATTACTTTTCTTTAATATTTTACAGTATTCCTTGTATTTAGTAAAATTTAGCATTGGAGCTATTCTTGGTCGACAGATACATTTTCCTTTTTGTCTTACGGGCAATCTTTATTCCTTCTGTGATCCATGGTTTTATTAGCGACTTCTGTTTAATTTGAGTAACTTTTAGAGGAAAACAGTTTTCAAACATGGTACTGACATTGTTCATGAATGTGTTATATTTTTCATTCATGTCATGAGCACTATAAACATCTTTCCAGTTCATATCTTTGAGCAGTTTTCTAAAACACTCAATTTTTGGTTGATTGAATACTCTCCTGTACTCAGATTTAGCATGATTTAGCATGACCGCTACGGTCGCAGGTTCGAGTCCTGCCTCGGGCATGGATGCGTGTGCTGTCATTAGGTTGGTTAGGTTTAAGTAGTTCTAAGTTCTAGGGGACTGATGACCTTTGGAAGTTGAGTCCCATAGTGCTCAGAGCCATTTGAACCCATTTGACACTGAGGTGGCTAGTAATAATAAAGTTGATTACAGCACTCGGAAAGAGTAATACTTTATTAATTGTAACGAAACTCATCTTTGCAACTGCGCACTTGGACTTGGGGTTCAGAACACACTAAACTGGCCACGATTACCGAGAGGCGAGTTGATACAAGTTCAGAGTGGCCACACTGTGGCTTCACTACAGTCACTAGGAAACGCAAGTTCATAGACGCATGTTGATACAGTTCTGATAGCGTTGACGCATAGGCACGGTTCACAGGAAACGGAAATTTCTTCACTGCCCGATGGTTGTCAGGGGCTGTGTGTGTCTCGACGAGTAGGCAGCACAGCGATGTTACTCCGACAAGAATTTCCTGGAAGCGGGTAGGGCGTTATCTCAAGCAGAACTGCTCTCCCGGTCTCAGGAAACGCTCTTTCGTGCCAAAAGCACTGCGGCGGCGCCTTTTAACTACGATAGGCACGGCTTCTTCCTAGCCTCCCATTGGCCCCTCGCGATTCTGCTTTGCGGTGCGGCACCTCTGTGATGGCCGGAACGTCTTGCGTCCCTCTCGACACTCGACCACATCACACCCATGACTTTATTCAGTCTTTTATTCACTAGTTGCCGGCCGGTGTGGTCGAGCGGCTATAGGCGCTACAGTCTGGAACCGCGCGACCGCTACGGTCGCAGGTTCGAATTCTGCCTCGGGTATGGATGTGTGTGATGTCCTAAGGTTAGTGAGGTTTAAGTGGTTCTAAGTTCAAGGGGATTGATGACTTCAGGTGTTAAGTCCCATAGTGCTCAGAGCCATTTGAACCATTCACTAGTCGACAACACAAATTTAGTCTATTTACATGTCAGCCAATCCATTTACAGGCGCATAAAACTGAAGGAAGGTTGTGCAATTTCCATATAGTCTTCTCTGTCCCTCAGTTTGAAACGTGTTTTGTAAACTGCTTCACCGTGAATGGTACAGCATTTCCACATAATCTTGCCTTTATCAAATCTTCCACTAAAAGAAACTGCAGTCTTATATTTACAAAACATTTGCACCTCCAGTACCTATCTCCCTAATATTGAAAAGCTATTTGCGTTATGTCGTCTACACCAACAACTACTTACAAGTCACATACCGTGCTGCAAGTTGCTATGAAAATGATTTGGCTTCCCCTTCTTTAAGTGCCAAAATGCTAGGACTACTGTGTGTTGCAAGAAGCAGTCTACGTATGTTTTCTAGGCATGTGAAAGTGATTCGATGCAAGAAAGACACCGACACCAGCAGAGCAATACCATAATCTTATTCACAGGATTTTATCTATGAGTCAACAGCTTATATTTGATATGCTTATTAAGGTGTCACTCCAGATATTTACAGACAAACAAAGCTCATGCAGGAATGCTGTCTTTCGACACTCTGTCTCGCCACACTAATAAAGTGCTTAAATATTTCATTCTGGTTTAGCGCAGTCAGTGTGGTACTTGCAAACAGGGGAAAGGGAGTGGCCTACTATTACCAACAGGTTGTGGAAAATCAGTCACACACTTTATATGAAAATAATAATCAGTGAATATACTAACAACATCTGTTTTTATTTAACAAAAATGGTTCAAATGGCTCTGAGCAATATGGGACTTAACATCTGTGGCCATCAGTCTCCTAGAACTTAGAACTACTTAAACCTAACTAACCTAAGGACATCACACACATACATGCCCGAGGCAGGATTCGAACCTGCGACCGTAGCAGTCGCGCGGTTCCGGACTGCGCGCCTAGAACCGCTAGACCACCGCGGCCGGCTTTTATTTAACACTTTTTTTTTACAACCTTCAATGCAGTTTTAGTTAAGAGGTGGGCCACCAACCACATTTAATAACCGAGGGTTGCTCCTTCGTGGATGATACCACTTTTCTCAAATATTCTTGTCTTTACAGTTCTTCCATTGAAACTTCAAGCACCGGCATCTTATAGCAGTACAGTGCATCACTAACATCGCCTTTCTTTCATATCCATCCCTAACATATTTATCGAGAAACACAAGACGAAACATCTCCTGCCGAATGTCTTTCGGTAAAACCGTATTAGTAGCCCATTCTTTCGTTGTAGTTATTTCGCGTACAACATTCCATTGGAACTACTGACGGCCTTGGGAGAGACAGTCCTGACAAAACTCTACCATCTGGTGAGCAAGATGTATAAGACAGGTGAAATACCCTCAGACCTCAAGAAGAATATAATAATTCCAATCCCAAAGAAAGCAGTTGTTGACAGATGTGAAAATTACCGAACTATCAGTTTAATAAGTCACAGCTGCAAAATACTAACGCGAATTCTTTACATACGAATGGAAAAACTAGTAGAAGCCGACCTCGGGGAAGATCAGTTTGGATTCCGTAGAAATACTGGAACACGTGAGGCAATACTGACATTACGACTTATCTTAGAAGAAAGATTAAGAAAAGGCAAACCTACGTTTCTAGCATTTGTAGACTTAGAGAAAGCTTTTGACAATGTTGACTAGAATACTCTCTTTCAAATTCTGAAGGTGTCAGGGGTAAAATACAGGGAGCGAAAGGCTATTTACAATTTGTACAGAAAGCAGATGGCAGTCATAAGAGTCGAGGGGAAGGAGTGAGACAGGGTTGTAGCCTCTCCCCGATGTTATTCAATCTGTATATTGAGCAAGCACTGAAGGAAACAAAAGAAAAATTCGGAGTAGGTATTAAAATTCATGGAGAAGAAGTAAAAACTTTGAGGTTCGCCGATGACATTGTAATTCTGTCAGAGACGGCAACGGACTTGGAAGAGCAGTTGAACGGAATGGATAGTGTCTTGAAAGAAGGATATAAGATGAACATCAACAAAAGCAAAACGAAGATAATGGAATGTAGCCGAATTAAGTCGAGTGATGCTGTGGGAATTAGGTTAGGAAATGAGACACTTAAAGTAGTAAAGGAGTTTTGCTATTTTGCGAGCTAAATAACTGATGATGGTCGAAGTAGAGAGGATATAAAATGTAGACTGGCAATGGCAAGGAAAGCTTTTCTGAAGAAGAGAAGTTTGTTAACATCGAGTATAGATTTAAGTGTCAGGAAGTCATTTCTGTAAGTATTTGCATGGAGTGTAGCCATGTATGGAAGTGAATCATGGACGATAAATAGTTTGGACAAGAAGAGAATAGAAGCTTTCGAAATGTGGTGCTACAGAAGAACGCTGAAGATTAGATGGGTAGATCACATAACTAACGAGGAAGTATTGAATCGGATTGGGGAGAAGAGAAGTTTGTGGCACAACTTGACCAGAAGAAGGGATCGGTTGGTAGGACATGTTCTGAGGCATCAAGGGATCATCAATTTAGTATTAGAGGGCAGCGTGGAGGGTAAAAATCGTAGAGGGAGACCAAGAGATGACTACACTAAGCAGATTCAGAAGGATGTAGGTTGCAGTAGGTGCTGGGAGATGAAGAAGCTTGCACAGGATAGAGTAGCATCGATAGCTGCATAAAACCAGTCTCAGGACTGAAGACCACAACAACAACAACATTTCGCGTACCGTGGGGAGGGGGGGAGGGAGTAACATGCTTGCTCACAACACTCCAACACTCAGAAGAAATGCTAAAGAGATCACCACTCAGTCCCGTTTGTCAGAGCACTGCCTCCCCCTTTTTACATTCTCAGCATTTAAGTTTCTCCCAGTCTTCGATACACAACACCTGCATCTACCTGATCTCGAAATGTTATTGGTTTACAGTCGTTAACACTTGTAATGTAGGAAGAATATCATTATCCATTTAATTATTTCGTGAAACATGTGTGTGATCAGTTGAAAATATGTTTTGTAAGACACTTATGCCCATATTCACGCATTTAACATTACTTCCATCAAAACTTCAGCCAACAACATATGGCTGTACAACATAACGATATTATCATATTTTCTTTTCTATCCCACTCTATTGGGAAACAAATTTATTCTCTATATGCTTCTGTACGTACCCTAACATCTTTTATGAGTTCTACAACAAATACAGTTCTTTTATAGGGGGACATTTCCCCTGAGAAATTATCAAAAGTGTCTTACTGCTACACCTTCAATATATGAGGGTTGCAACAACGAAAATATGAGGAATAGCACCTGAAATTGATAAATATCGAATTATTATCCATATATACGTATCTGTGCGTGTCCTAATCCACCCCATTAAGCAAGGGATTTCCCGCTGGTGGGGAGGTTTGTGTACCTCAGTGAGACATGCTTATACCACCGGTGCGACCACAATGGAGGAGTATCTGTTGAGAGACTAGACAAATGTGTGGTTCCTGAAGAGGGGCAGCAGCTTTCTCAGTCGGGATGCTTGACTGATCTGGCCTTGTAACATCAACCAAAACAGCCTTGCTGTGCTGGTACTGCGAACGGCTGAAAGCAAGGGGAAACTACAGCTGTAACTTTTCCCGAGGCATGTAACTCCACTGTATGGTTCAATGATGTCGGCATTCTCTTGGGTAAAATATTTCGGAAGTAAAATAGCCCCCCACTCGGATCTCCAGGCGGGGCTACTCAGGAGGTGCCGTCATTAGGAGAAACAAAACTGGACTGGAGCGTGGAATGTCAGATCCCTTACTTGATTAGGTAGATTAGAAAATTTAAAAAGGGAAACGGATAGGTTAAAGTTAGGTATAGTGGGAATTAGCGAATTCAGTGGCTGAAGAACAGAACGTCTGGTCAGGTGACTATAGGGTTATCAGTACAAAATCAAACAGGAGTAATGCAGGAGTAGGTTTAATACTGAATAAGAAAACAGATACGTGGGTAAGCTAGTATGAACAGCAGAGTGAACGCATTGTTGTAGCCAAGACAGATATGAAGCCCACACCCACCACAGTAGTACAAGTTTATATGCCAACTATCTCCGCAGAGGATGAAGAGATTGAAGAAGTGAATTATGAAATAAGAGAAATTATTCAGATAGTTAAGGGAGACTCAAATTTAATCGTGAGGGGGGACTGGGATTCGATAGTGGGAATAGGAAGAGAAGGAAAAATAGTACCTGGATACGAAAGAAATTGAAAACTGCCTGCTAGAATTTTGCACAGAGCATAATTTAATTGTGGATACTTGTACACTCCTGTTGCAGTTACAAATGAAGTTTTTGCTTGATCACCTGGATGCACTTTTAACTGGTGAAACCACTTGTTAAATCACATACCGAAAAAATTCGACATTTACCCAAGTAATCCAAGGTTTCCACTAAATTTGGTAGTGGGTTAATGTCAGGTGTGGTCACAGCATTCAAAGATCGGTAATCAACACAAAAACGGAACTGTGCTTCTCCAGTCATTGATTTCTTCTTTACAACTACGACAGGCGAACACCACGGTGGGTCTGAAGGATCTCTTGGTTTTAGAATTCCGGCTTGTGATTGTTCTTTAACCATGTCTACTCCCAACTCTCTATGACTGAATGGTATTCTGCAAGGTTTCTGTGTGACTGGGGCTGTATTCCCTGTATGAATACGATGCTCAACTAAATGAGTGACAGGTAAATTTGCACGTTCACGGAATAAATCTGCATACTGCAATAAAACAGGCGCTAAAATCTTCTGTTCATCAGCTGTCAAATTTTCTATCTTCTTGCAAATCTTGCGCTTCAGGTCATTATTAACTTTGTCTACTTGTTGTAATTTTGCGGTAATGTTACAAAAATCTGTGTTTATAACTGCAGCATTTGTTACCCCATCTGGAATGTGTGTTACGTCACTGTTACGTACTCTCGACACCTCAGCAACTTTCGTCCCTCGTGGCAAAACAACATCCTCATTGCTCATATTCGTTATTGTAACCGGGACTTTCGCGACATTCTGTCACACCATTGTAGCGACACCTACACTTCTAGCAACATAACAATACATTGTATCCAGTAACTCACTTTTCTCGGATCGCTCAATTAATAAAAAAAGTTCCTTCCTTTCATCGGGGTGACTTAACTATAACATAGATTGTCTTTCCTGCTCCCTTGGGAATTTATTGAGACTGATCACTTTGAACATCAACTCGGACGGTTTGAACTGATGCATCGTTTGGGCGGTCCATTCCCACGACGTAATTATTGCAGCTCCTATGAGTACGATCTGAAGAACGATTTCCTGGGTTGTAGTTGCTACGGCCTAGTCTGATCTTTCTGCGACAAATATCTCTGCCTCGTTAGCGGGCAAGAAATCGAATCCAAGTGCACCGTCGTAACGCGTTTCGTTCTTTGAAACTACTTGCGCCGTTGTTGTGTATTTATCTTTATTTTCACCTTCATCTTGGCCTTGGACAAGAATTAATCCTACGTCAACTTCTCCATAGTTACGTAGCTTCCCTCCGTTTAACCCTCGCACTTTTAATAGCGGCGGTTTCAACTTATCCCGTTTATCTGTGCAACACCACATTAATGAGGTCTGTGCTCCTGTGTCAATAAGTAGTTTGATGTTTCTCCCACGATATACAGCACCTATGACGAAGCTATTTTCGGTCAGATTTTTGCTGGAACTAATAGAAATCACTGTCTCTGGAAAGGGGAGGACGGAGTGGTGGTCCGTACGTCCCAGTACTCGTTTAAAAATCTGGCAGATTGTCTGTTGTTCGCATTACCTTTCTTCTTGTTGCGACAATCTCTTGAAACATGACCCTGCATCCCGCAATGATAGCAGATTCGATTCTCTCTGCAATCCTTACGCTTGTGACCCAGCTTATTGTATCTGTAGCATTGCACTGTTGTGTTGAAAACTATGCGTTCTTGTTCCTGCATCCTATTCGGTCGTCTTAGTGCTTCAACGAAACCAACGGCTGATTGTACTGCTTCCTGAAACGTTTTACATCGCGCCAATCGAACAGCTTTGATTACTTCCTCTCCGTGCAAGCCATGAATGTGTGGTTTCACCGCCAAAAACCACACTTGCTAGGTGGTAGCCTTTAAATCGGCCGCGGTCCGTTAGTATACGCCACTGTCAGTGATTGCAGACCGAGCGCCGCCACACGGCAGGTCTAGTCTAGAGCGACTTCCTAACACTCGCCCCAGTTGTACAGCCGACTTTGCTAGCGATATTCACTGTATACAGACGCTCTCATTTGCAGAGAAGACAGTTTAGCATAGCCTTCAGCTACGTCATTTGCTACGGCCTAGCAAGGCGCCATATTCAGTTACCATGTCTTCTGAACAGATACTATTGTGACTCATGTACCGTCAAGAACGACGTTCATCATTAATGGATTAAAGTTAAGTATCAAACTAATTACGTCCGCTTTTTGAATTCTAATTCCACACCCACGTCAGTACAGTCCTTCCCTCCTCACGCCAGCCTGCTTGAGCTAAAACGCGTGCATTTCGGCCTCCTCTAGTATCACGGTGTTGGCTCTTCTGCTAACACAACAGAATGAGTGTGTCGAAGGCTCTCAGGTCGGCTTCGAACAACTAAATGCGATTTTCATTTTCATCTTATACTAACTCGTACGTTTACGCGTTGATGTTTCGAATTCTGTTGGCAAACTACTCAATAGATTCGTCTCGTCGCATTCGCAAACTGTGAAGCTGCTCTCTATAAAATCTGATAGCGTTTTTACGTTTAAATCTCTGAACAACAGCCGGCCGCGGTGGTCTAGCTGTTCTAGGCGCTGAGTCAGGAACCGCGCGACTGCTGCAGTTGCAGGTTCGAATCCTGCCTCGGGCATGGATGTGTGTGATGTCCTTAGGTTAGCTAGGTTTAAGTAGTTCTAAGTTCTAGGGGACTTATGACCACAGATGTTGAGTCCCATAGTTCTCAGAGCCATTTGAAGCCAATCTGAACAACAATCCTTCAAAACTCATTGCAGTCTTCTGTTATCATGAAGTAGGCTCCGCGCTAATGAAATCTTGTACTGCTGCCTGAATTCTTAATTTGGCAACCACTAACTTATCGGAATCTGTCCATGATCCTAACAGGGCGGCACCTTCAATTTTAGGAAAAAACGTCTTCACATTCCGGCCGGAGTGGCCAAGCGGTTCTAGACACTACAGTCTGGAACCGTGCGACCGCTACGGTCGCAGGTTCGAATCGTGCCTCGGGCATGGATGTGTGTGATGTCCTTAGGTTAGTTAGGTTTAAGTAGTTCTAAGTTATAGGGGACTGATGACCTCAGATGTTAAGTCCCACAGTGCTCAGAGCCATCTTCTACATCTACATGACTACTCTGCAATTCACATTTAAGTGCTTGTAGAGGGTTCATCGAACCACAATCATACTATCTCTCTACTATTCCACTCCCGAACAGCGAGTGGGAAAAACGAACACCTAAAACCTTTCTGTTCGAGCTCTGATTTCTCTTATTTTATTTTGATGATCATTCCTACCTATGTAGGTTGGGCTCAACAAAATATTTTTGCATTCGGAAGAGAAAGTTGGTGACTGAAATTTCGTAAAAAGGTCTCGCTGCGACGAAAAACGTCTATGCTGTAATGACTTCCATCCCAACTCGTGTATCATATCTGCCACACTCTCTCCCCTATAACGTGATAATACAAAACGAGCTGCCCTTTTTTGCACCCTTTCGATGTCCTCCGTCAGTCCCACCTGGTAAGGATCCCACACCGCGCAGCAATATTCTAACAGAGGACGAACGAGTGTAGTGTAAGCCGTCTCTTTAGTGGACTTGTTGCATCTGCTAAGTGTCCTGCCAATGAAACGCAACCTTTGGCTCGCCTTCCCGACAATATTATCTATGTGGTCCTTCCAACTGAAGTTGTTCGTAATTTTAACACCCAGGTACTTAGTTGAATTGACAACCTTGAGAATTGTACTATTTATCGAGTAATCGAATTCCAACGGATTTCTTTTGGAACTCATGTGGATCATCTCACACTTTTCGTTATTTAGTGTCAACTGCCACCTGACACACCATACAGCAATCTTTTTTCTAAATCGCTTTGCAACTGATACTGGTCTTCGGATGACCTTACTAGACGGTAAATTACAGCATCACGTCATCTTCGGGTTTCCCGCTAAACACTGGTACTGATGGCAGTAATGAAAAATTCTTTATTGTAGTTGTACCTGTACTGCGTGAACTATCATATGTCAAGTCTCTCGGAATGTTACGCTTTCTTCTTTCTGCTTGTAATTGCCGAATATCTTCTTGTAGTTCATTAATAACAGTTTGTAGATCGACAACGTTACTCTGACTGGACTGCGACAGTTCGTCCAATTTAACGCCAATGAGTCACTCAAATCGAAAATAAAAATCCATCACTGTCTTTCGTATTCTAGCCAAACTGGAGTAGACCAACCTCAATTCCAGGGCTGGATGTCCCCGCGTAGCCGGAAGATGTTCGTGCTGCTGCTGCTCGGAATTCACGTCGTGTTGCACCTCTTTAAGACTGTAGATTTTCCATAATTATCCCAATTCTGACACCACTTCTATAAGGGGGTTAATTTGTGTTGTTTCCCCGGATGATAATTACATGAATATTTTGTCGGGATTTTGTAAGTGGTGGGTCCTTGAGGTACGGCAATACGCGAACACTGAGAAGTAAGTTTAAACAGTTTTATTAACAAAAGGCTGATTAGAACACACGCACCCATCATCACTTTGTCTGACATCCCAACAGCGGCTAATTACAGTCATACCGAAAGGCTCCGCAATGAGCTAAGAAAAGAGACATATTCGCGCCCGAGGTTGCGGTAGTTAATATGGGGCGCTGCGGACGACGGCCAGTGGCGTAATCCCTGCGTCGCACTCCGCTCGGACACACGTGTACAGACCAAGCAAACTGTCAGCATTCCAGATAGGCCGGCGGGCGAGTGCGTGTTACGCACCATACGGCTGCGTGGAACCCGTAGACCCTTACATAATACTCTTTCTAATTCGGCTTTGTCTGTTTCTTAAATATACCTTACCTGCCTCAACTTACCATCCATCTCTTGATAAATTTCCACCATTACCTCGTTATTTACAGGTATTGTTTCTTTCGCCATTGCATATCGTGGATGTTCCTCCTCCGACTCTTACTCATCCAGTCAACTGTTTGTAAGTTCAAAAAATGGTGCAAATGACTCTGAGCACTATGAGACTTGACTGCTGAGGTCATCAGTCCCCTACAACTTAGAACTACTTAAACCTAACTAACATAAGGACATCACACACATCCATGCCCAAGGCAGGATTCGAACGTGCGACTGTAGCGGTCGCGAGGTTCCTGACTGAAGCGCCTAGAACCGCTCGGCTACCAAGGCCGGCCTGTTTGTAAGTACCTGGCATCTCTTCATCTCCGAGTTACCCCTCAAAATTAAGACGCACTTTCCCGAGCATCATATACCCTTCGCCCACATTAAGCGTGACACGATTTTGACCTATGAAATCGGCTCTAGTGATTATGGGTACGGAAAGAGTGGTCGCAGTTACCCTGTTCGCTTCTATTTCATGCCCCTGACATGAAAAAGTTACCCGCGTTTCTCTATTAGTCACCGCTGACGCACTCGTGATCGGTCCTTTGACTTTAATACGTTTTGTTCGTAATTCTGGTAGTGCCTGCTCAGAGTTACGTTTCTTAAAATGTTCTTTCGAAATCGCCATCATTTCGCCTCCCGCATCAAGAATGGCGTCTACAAGTATGCCACCTGCCTCAATCCGAACGATCGGTTGCACCTCATGTGGAGCTTTAGTTTCATTTTCATACCTTAATGCCTCCTCGATCGAGTCATAGGTTAATCTGTCAATATGTCTGGCCAGGTTCTCGAATGGTTCAAATGGTTCTGAGATCTGTGGGACTTAACATCTGAGGTGATCAGTCCCCCTAGAACTTAGAACTACTTAAACCTAAACAGCTTAATTCCGCGTGTTTTGTCCTGCTGAAGCTTGATTTTTCCAACCTTCCTGCGTTACCATTCCATTTCCACCTGAATAACCTCTATTTTCCTGCTGAAAACCTCAAACCCTTCCGGCTTGGTTTGCATGGGAGCTATAACTCGGATCCTAGTTACCACCGTAGTTTCTAGGGCCAAATCCACTATTGCAATTCCACGGAGCACCAAAACCATAACTGTTACTTGACCTCTGTGTGTTTCCAAAACCATAATTATTATTGTTATCCCATGGGCGATTACCACACCTTCTAAAACGATTACCTTTTCCCACGTTAATATTCCCATTGTAACTATTACTAAAGCCTATTCGGTTGCTGTTATTCCCCGTACTATTGTTTTCTCTCGCTATACGTGGCGACGACTTTGAACGTCGTGTACAGTTCTGCCACTGGGTACAAGAGAAATTACAGGACGATGACAGATTTTTTGCACGCGTTCTATTTAGCGACGAAGCGTCAGTCACCAACAGCGGTAACCTAAGGACATCACACACATCCATGCCCGAGGCAGGATTCGAACCTGCGACCGTAGCGGTCGCACGGTTCCGGACTGCGCGCCTAGAACCGCGAGACCACCGCGGCCGGCTTTAGTTATCACCATTGGTGTTGCCAATGGTACATTATCCTCTTGGGATACTATTTCTCTCTCCGTTTCGTATAACTGAGCTACATCTTTTACAATTTGGTCCTCATCAGTGTTTGTATTATTGTCTATATTCACGTTTAATAATTTCTGTTCCTCATCATCGGTCGACTCCCAGTCAATTGAATCCCAGTACGATGGTGTTTGTATTCGATCTCACCCTAATCCTACTTCAGAATCTTGCTGATCAAGTCTAAGTCTGTTTACATGTTTAATTATATAATTAACTTCATTTTTCGATTGAATCATTTGTGACTGGTCTTGATATGGTTCATCTCGTCAATTCTGTCTCATACCTGGGTTTGGTGGCCTCAACTTGACTTCCTAAACAGCTTAATTCCGCGTGTTTTGTCCTGCTGAAGCTTGATTTTCCCAACCTTCCTGCGTTGTTACCATTCCATTTCCACCTGAATAACCTCTATTTTCCTGCTGAAAACCTCAAACCCTTCCGGCTTGGTTTGCATGGGAGCTATAACTCGGATCCTAGTTACCACCGTAGTTTCTAGGGCCAAATCCACTATTGCAATTCCGCGGAGCACCAAAACCATAACTGTTACTTGACCTCTGTGTGTTTCCAAAACCATAATTATTATTGTTATCCCATGGGCGATTACCACACCTTCTAAAACGATTACCTTTTCCCACGTTATTATTCCCATTGTAACTATTACTAAAGCCCATTCGGTTGCTGTTATTCCCCGTACTATTGTTTTCTCTCGCTATACGTGGCGACGACTTTGAACGTCGTGTACAGTTCTGCCACTGGGCACAAGAGAAATTACAGGACGATGACAGATTTTTTGCACGCGTTCTATTTAGCGACGAAGCGTCAGTCACCAACAGCGGTAACGTAAACCGGCATAATATGCACTATTAGGCAACGGAAAATCCACGATGGCTGCGACAAGTGGAACATTAGCGACTTTGGCAGGTTAATGTATGGTGCGGCATTATGGGAGAAAGGATAATTGGCTCCCATTTTATCGGTGGCAATCTAAATGGTGCAATGTCTGCTGATTTCCTACGTAATGTTGTACCGATGTTACTACAAGATGTTTCACTGCATGACAGAATGGCGATGTACTTCCAACATGATGGATGTCCGGCACATAGCTCGCGTGCGGTTGAAGCGGTATTGAATAGCATATTTCATGACTGGTGGATTGGTAGTCGAAGCACCATACAATGGCCCGCACTTTCACCGGATCTGACATCCCCGGATTTCTTTCTGTGGGGAAAGTTGAAGGATATTTGCTATCGTGATCCACCGACAATGCCTGACAACATGCGTCAGCGCATTGTCGATGCATGTGCGAACATTACGGAAGGCGAACTACTCGCTGTTGAGAGGAATGTAGTTACACGTATTGCCAAATGTATTGAGGTTGACGGACATTATTTTGAGCATTTATTGCATTAATGTGGTATCTACAGGTAATCACGGTGTAACAGCATGCGTTCTCAGAAATGATAAGTTTACAAAGGTACATGTATCACATTGGAACAACCTAAATAAAATGTTCAAACGTACCTACGTTCTGTATTTTAGTTTAAAAAACCTACCTGTTACCAACTTTTCGTATAAAATTATGAGCCATATGTTTGTGACTATTACAGCGCCATCTAACACAAAGCGAAAAAGTGGTCCAACTAAAACATTCATATTTCCTTACGTACTACACGAATATGTAATAAAAATGATGGTTCCTATTTTTAAAAAACGCCGTTGATATCCGTTTGACCTATAGCAGCGCCATCTAGCGGGCCAACCATAGCGCCATCTGGTTTCCCCCTTCTAGCTAGACGAGTTTCGTTCTTTGTAGTTTTTTCGACTGATGCTTATTTCGTCAGATATTTGGCCCGCTCACTATCAATGGGCCACGCTGTATAGTGCGGACGAACTTACACACATTTTTTCTGTTGGAAACTGTCCCGTATGATTTTGAAACACAATATTTGGTTCAACGTACTGAAGTTGTTCGTCCTCTGATTCTACTTCTGTCCCACTATCTCCGTCATTTATTTTAGTGAATTCTCAGACTGTGATACCAATCGCGAAACTTTTACCATTCCCTCTGCACTATCCCTTCGTGCCGTTCCGTGACTCGCACTCGATACCTTTTGTTGTACATCAGTCTCTACCCTGTCAACATCTTCATTTTATCCTATCTGCGATACTCTCTGTTCTTCCGCCATCTCTGATCTTCTACCTAACCTCTGTCTTTCTCGAATTGCGCGAGCTTGCGTTCTCTTCAACATAAAGTTATATGATATTACACGTTTCCAAAACATCATAAAAAGTTTCTTAGACTACCTACACATCATTATTAACGCTATTCACTGTTTGTAGAATTTCAACCCAACTCAACAACGCCGTGAAGAACTTCTCTCGCACCAGGAAGGTCATGCACAAGCTACTTTTACACAATCACAAACGTTATGCTACTTGTTAATACAACATTTCTATACTTTAGATCACACATTTACTGTATTCTGACCACTATAAATTTACATACATTGGGTAACCTCGTCATAAAAACAACAACAATTTTTTTCAATTCAAAATTTTATTTTCTCTTTCTAACTTGACTAATTGCCATCCTGGCAGAACAATTGCAGGTCTGCCATTTGTAAGGTTGTCGTTAGGAGGTTCTTTATTCTATGACTGAACACAACTACGTAAGCTATAATGACATTGTTTAATATTGCAATCTTGTCATGGAAATACAAGCTTTTACGCAGTTTACAATGTGACAATGTTAAGACAGTTGTCAAAATGACGCATCTCGTCCTCTGAAAGTGAACTAATCTTAAACACAACAGTATTAAATTTTGACCCTCACAAAGTTAAATAATCCTAAACACAACAAAATTAAATTTTTGCTGGAAGTTTCTTTATAAAATTATTCTTATGATTACGTTATGATGTTGGCCAATGCTACGATAAATCATTCGATTCCGGTTCAATGTTTGGTACTACTTTTAGGATAACAATCAAGTCTACAGAGGATGGTTAGTTTTTTGACAAGTTGAGCAAAAGATTACCCAAGGTCGCTCGCGTTTATAGTGGACGCAAGCTGGTGAACCAACCATTTTATGCCTCTGCACGTGATTTTACCTTCGCTGTGATGAGCTGTTGTCTGCCTGGCTGCTCTCGCCCTCTGAAATTCCTGCAAAACTAATTAAACCTTTGCTGAATTTTCCAGCAAAAACTCTCCCTATGTTTCTCGATATGCGAGAAAACATTAACTCATCCCTGTCTCAGACTGTGGCGATCTACACGCACATGCCTGGAGCAGCGTGCATATTATAACGCCCTCTCAGTTCTCACAAGAACAGTTAACTAACTGGCTGGTTCTTTTCTCCACAGTAGGAGTTCAACGACGCTACAGTTAATTTCTAGCCGGATGTCAGCCGCTGTGAACGCAGTGTTCACACAAATTTGTCCTCTGCGTCGTACAGAGCATTATGCGCCCCGTTCTGCACTAGACGCCAGTTAAGAGAAGAGTCCCCCAAAAATTTCCGTCTTGTCTATCTCATATCCGAACTGTCTCCCCACCTGGGTTCTCTCGTTCTCCACATCACGGCTTTTTTCCACCAATAGGAGCGTTCCTGTTATTTTGTTGAAATTCTCTCTACCAATCTACATCTACATCTACATCCATACTCCGCAAGCCACCTGACGGTGTGTGGCGGAGGGTACCTTGAGTACCTCTATCGGTTCTCCCTTCTATTCCAGTCTCGTATTGTTCGTGGAAAGAAGGATTGTCGGTATGCCTCTGTGTGGGCTCTAATCTCTCTGATTTTATCCTCATGGTCTCTTTGCGAGATATACTTAGGAGGGTGCAATATACTGGTTGACTCCTCGGTGAAGGTATGTTCTCGAAACTTCAACAAAAGCCCGTACCGAGCTAATGAGCGTCTCTCCTGCAGAGTCTTCCACTGGAGTTTATCTATCATCTCCGTAACGCTTTCGCGATTACTAAATGATCCTGTAATGAAGCGCGCTGCTCTCCGTTGGAACTTCTCTATCACTTCTATCAACCCTATCTGGTACAGATCCCACACTGCTGAGCAGTATTCAAGCGGTGGACGAACAAGCGTACTGTAACCTACTCCCTTTGTTTTCGGATTGCATTTCCTCAAGATTCTTCCAATGAATCTGTCTGGCATCTGCCTTACCGACAATCAATTTTATATGATCATTCCATTTTAAATCACTCCTAATGCGTACTCCCAGATAATTTATGGAATTAACTGCTTCCAGTCGCTGACCTGCTATTTTGTAGCTAAATGATAAGGGAACTTTCTTTCTATGTATTCGCAGCACATTACACTTGTCTACATTGAGATTCAGTTGCCATTCCGTGCACCTTGCGTCAATTCGCTGCAGATCCTCCTGCATTTCAGTACAATTTTCCATTGTTACAACCTCTCGATATACCACAGCATCATCCGCAAAAAGCCTCAGTGAACTTCCACTGTTATCCACCAGGTCATTTATGTATACTGTGAATAGCGAAGGTCCTACGACACTCCCCTGCGGCACACTTGAAATCACTCTTACTTCGGAAGATTTCTCTCCATTGAGAATGACATGCTGCGTTCTGCAAGGGTCCTACCATTAAACTGCCTCGAAATCTCGGCACTTTACTCCTTTCCAGTGCGTTTCCGCTAATCGGACGTTTTGTGCCCGCTCCAGACTCCTAAAATGTTACATGTGTCCATCATGTGTTTACCACTCACAATTCACATGAAAGAATGCGTCACTGGTGTGTTTCATATCCATTGGGAATTCTGAAACGCAGTTTCTGAAGCTTTTTCTGCCCTCCTCATGGTGGCCCGGCCCCTTACTCTCCCTCCCGTCTGAGTCACCTGGTCGGTCGGCCGTTGATCCTCGGCTGGGACGCCCCTTAAGTGGTTTCCGTGGTACACCCTGTGGCGCAGCATTCGCCTCTGCCCGCCCTTGTTTCCAAACTAAAACGTTTCCTCTCTCTGCTTGTTCCTGATTGAGTATCGTCTCTTTTTGCATTACAGACTGATAGCCAAATTTGCTCATTAGTGACGTATTAAGTTAGGTATCATATTCACCTCCCCGTTGCGATGTGTAAAGTTCTTATGTAAGGTGCGAAACTGACCTTCATTAATTCTGCCACCTTACATGCTCTAGCTATAGTAAGTTGGGAATATATACCTGCATCTTGTGCATATGCTATTTGTTTGTAATGTCTTCCAAGACGAAGATAAAAGATAGAAAGAAGCATCGAAATTTGTAGAGAAATGAAACATATAAATAAATGAAAATAAACAGATATAGAAGAAATGATGCCAGTATGCTGACATATATGGTGCGATGGTGGTATATTGGCGTGCAATTGCCTCACGCCTCGTAAAAAAGGGTTGAGAAAGCGCAATCTTGCTTAAGGCAGGTGGTCAGTTAACAGTACAGATAAATGAATGAGTTAATAAATGCAGACTGTAGAGCACTGGTATGTTATAATATATATTCCTTTTTAATTATGTGTGTAACAAAGCTGTCAAACAAATAACTTCTTCAGCATACCAATCTGAACGATAACATATGAAGATAAAGGTTACAAAGGTTACTTGATTTTCTTAGTAAAGCAATATCGAAAGTAATGAAGTAAATTACAGACTAGCCCAGAATGTGACTATTTTGAAAACAATGTTGACTTTCAGGGCATAGTAGATATGGTTTTTAAAAAAATTGCAAATCTTAGTAATGAGGTAACTATTAAAAGTGAGCTAGAGCAACGTCACAAGTTTATGGTGCGGCGTATTGTAATTAATCATTTTGCAAAAATTAATAACAATTTTACAAATAATGACTTTTTTAGAAAAGAAAATTTCTTCTGATAATTTCTAAACTGTTTAGTTAAATTATAAAGAAAAACAGAGTATAGAATGCGTCTTTTCCCTCCATTAGATATAAGTTGAGAACAGAAGGTTAGGTTCAAAAATTGGTTCATATAGCTCTGAGCACTATGGAACTTAACGTCTTAGGTCATCAGTCCCCTAGACTTAGAACTACTTAAACCTAACTAACTTAAGGACATCACACACATCCATGCCTGAGGCAGGATTAGAACCTTCGACCGTAGCAGCAGCGCTGTTTCGGACTGAAGTGCCTAGAACCGCTCGGTCACAACGGCCCGCTGAAGGTTAGGCTGTGTTATCTGTTTCTCATGCATATAGAGGCCTCATGAAAGGCAGCCTACAAGCTGTATTGGAGAAGAAATCGAGAAGGACACCTACCACGGTGACTCCTCCCATTCTCCTTTTTGTAATAGTCTCAAGAAGGTCACCAACCATAATGACTATCCTATCTCTACTTTAAAGATTTTAGTGAAAGTGGTTCGTAAGGACACACTGCACAGTGCTTACTGCTATGATTAAATGAGTGAGTGCTGGAAAGCTACGTAAGAGTGCAATAGTTTTGTGTGTTTCTCTTTCAGGCTAAGGCTGAAAATTCTAAATCACAAAATTAATTTTGTAATAATCGAAACTTTTATTTCATTTTTCTCTGTTATATTATGTACATGATTAGTAAAAACCTACTATATCATGTTGTTCTATGTATTTATAGATGCTTAATTTTATGGTTATAGTATTTAGGTAAATTTAGCTAAAATGAATTTCATTTAAAAAAAGGCCAGCCATAGAAATATCACTTGTTTGTAATATTTAATTTTGTTCCAAAATAATTTTTTTCCACAAAAGTAAAAAAAATGAAATGATCGTATGGCACTGCTCGCCGCAAGGCCCCATCAGAGGAAGTTTGACCGCTGAGTGCGAGTGTTATTTCAGTCGATGCCACATTGGGCGACTCGCTTGCGACGGGGTAATCGCTGTATCATTGTAAGAGGTACAGAGGCAATCGAGTGTGCTAAGACTTACCCCAATTCACTTCTACCAGCGCTTAGCATACAACATACTACCTGTGCTTAGCATACAAAGGACTGCAGCATAATCTAAGAGTGAAATTAAAAATTAAAATAACTTATCCAGACTTCGTCAATGTATACTTGCGTATATTATTGTTAACACTGCAAGTACTCAGAACAATCAAATCAATATGTCACACAAAATGTCGAACTTAAGAAAAAATAAGTGGCGTTAAATAATAAAACTAGAACGTTAAGAATTTCTCAGAATATGCAAATATGTGTAACAATCAAAAGTTACAAGTCTCAATCTGAACAGAGCAATATTTTGATCAAAATCGGTGTTTTCACGAAAAATTGAAGGAGCAAAATATTATACTCAGAAAGATGAAAATTCCCATGTAGCCTCATTTTGATATCCTATCTGTGACGCCAATAAGCTACCTCTATTAGTTTTCAAGTTATTTACTAAAAACCAAATTTGGAATGGAATCGTCCTTATTCATGGCAGATTAAGCAAGATTCGCAGGAGAGCTTCTGTGAAGTTCAGAAAGTAGGAGACGAGGTACTGGCGGAAGTGAAGCTGTGAGGACGGGGCGTGAGTCGTGCTTGGGTAGCCCGCGAAAGGCAAAGGTCCCGAGTTCCAATTTCGGCCCAACACAGTTTTAATCTGCCAGGAAGTTTCATATCATTGCACACTCCGCTGCAGAGCGGAAATCTCGTTCTAGATTATACATCAATTGTATTTGTAACAGAAAATTTCTGATTACGGCACTCGATTACATTCAAAAATGGATCAAATGGTTCTGAGCGCTATGGGACTTAACTTCTGTGGTCATCAGTCCCCTAGAACTTAGAACTACTTAAACCTAACTAACCAAAGGACAGCACACAACACCGAGTCATCACGAGGCAGAGAAAATCCCGGACCCCGCCGGGAATCGAACCAGGGAACCCGGGCGTGGGAAGCGAGAACGCTACCGCACGACCACGAGCTGCGGACCTAGCAAGTAGTATTAAGATCCTAATTAGTGTATAAAGGAATGACAAAGGATAAATGGAAGTAGAAAAATTTGAGCGGGAGATTGTCCTCAATGTGTAAATCATTAGAGTTGAGTGGGAGCATGGTGTTAAAGATTCGGCACGAATCTTCTCGGAAGGGAGGAGGTATGCTGCGCCACGAATAAGTACAGTTGTAGATTTGGGGAATTCTTGTAAATCTCGCGCAACTATGACTGGAAAACAGTATTGAAGGGACCGATTGGCACATCGGATGGGAGGCGTGGGCGATGTTGGTATATTGCAAACGATTCTGCGAGGCAGGTTTACGACACCGCTCACAGGCTAGAGGGCATGACCTGGCGGGCACTGAATACAAATGTAAAATAATCAATGCAGCACAGGGCACCGACGTGTTGTGAAGAAACCATACATTGCAGTTACAACAGCACCTAGTGGCCTGTGTGTAAGGGTCGAAGCGCACTGAGGAAAGCTGACGTTGTAATTATCAAAGAGCACTCCACTTGTCCCCTCCAGAAGAACTACGTCAGAGGTGTAGTGAAAAAATAAGCAAGCCCAGAGGCTCAAAGCAGACAGTCATGTAATCATTTTGTCCTCGTCTAGAACCAGACAAAATGGCGACTAAGTTTGCAAGCCAATTGCAACGATCTCTTGGTGGTGGATATCAGCGGCCAACTGGCCTATTGAAGCTACCTCCAACCTCCCAGACCTGTCACTGCTGTGGCAGGGAGCGTCTCACCTTGGAGCTACACCAGCGCGAGGAGAGAGAGGGCTGCTAGTCTCTGTTCTCCGGGTAACATCGTCTGGCGGGCTTCAAGCTGCCATCCGCGGGAGGAAGGAAGGGGGGGGGGGGGGGGGAGGAAGGGGCGCGAATTCTCGGCCTCCCCGGGGTGCAGACCTGTCTGCGGGCACTGAATGAGCTGCCTGGGCAGTCGGCCGGAGCTCCTAAGACTCACTACAATTATGGCAGGCACAGTTAACGCATACAGCGGTCACTTAGCCGTAGCGCGAATAGGACTGCTACGTCTGCAAGGCTGGACAACCAGACGCTGACGCTGCAGATTACGGCAGTGGCGCTGACTCGCGCACGCTGTGCGTCGCCAGCGCCGAGTTCAGCGCAAAGCCCGCTGTGTACATTCGACGTGATAAAGCAATTGCCTGTGTTTCTCTGTATGCTACGGGGTGAGTCATCCCTCTCTCCCAAACCACATCTCTCGGTCGTTCTGACATATTGCAACCTCTGAGTTCGGGAGGCTTGTAACAATAGTATTTCCACTGCTATCGCTCAGAGAAGCCATTGATTGTGTCTTGTCGCTAGCATATCTTGCATACTACCACAATCTTTTTGGATTTTCTACCAGATTTCGAGAGAAACTTCCTTTTTGGAAGCTATTATATCTATCTCGCATTGAAGTCAGCTTTAAACTTGGAGGGGGGGGGGGGGGGGGGGCTGGTAGCGTTTGCTTCTGCAACAGTGCAACAGTATTCTCACTGCTTTGTGTACCATTGGGGATCAGCTCAAGCGTTTGTTAATTTATTTGGTATAATTGTCTCAATTGCTGTCGATACTGTTTCTTTGAATTCAAACCATATCTGGTCTAGGGATACATTGTTAATTTGGAAGGAATAGAGATTTTACACTCAGGATGGCGTCAAGCGAATATTTATCTGCTTTTTTGAACCATTGTATTTTTCGTTTATTTTTGGTGGATTTGGGAGTAACGGCATTCAGTCTCACTACGACAACCCTGTGTTCACAAATCCCTGCATCCGTTTAGATGCTCGAAGTTAGCTCAGGATTATTTGCTGCTAAGAGGCCAAGTGTGTTTTCACAACAGTTTACTATTCGAGTGGCCTCACGAACTAACTGCTCGAAATAAGTATCAGAGAGTGCTTTTAGCACAGTTGCGGATGATGTTTTATGCGTACCTCCGGATTTAAAAATGTATTTTCGCTAACATATCGAGGATAAACTGGAGTCACCACCAACTATAATTGTATGAGTCAGGTACGTGTTTCAAATTAGACTCAAGTTTTCTTTTAACCTTTCAGCAACTCTATCATCTGAGTTGGTAGGCTGTAAAAGGATCCAGTTATTATTTTATTCCAATTGCCGAGAATAACCTCTACCCATACTAACTCACATGAACTATCAACTTCAAGTTCGTTGTAAGATAAAGTACTTCTAACAGCAACAATCACGCCACCGCCAACTGTATTTTGCTTATCCTTTCTGAACACCGTTAGGTCCTTCGCAAAATTTCGGATGAACTTGTTTCCGGCTTTAGCCAGCTTTCAGTGCCTATAACGATTCGGTCACTAGTGCTTTTTATTAGCGCTTGGAGCTGTGACACTATCCCGACACAGCTAAGACAGTGTACAACTGTTATATGGTTCAAATGGGTCTGAGCACTATGGGACTTAAAATCTGAGGTCATCAGTCCCCTAGAACTTAGAACTACTTAAATCTAACTAACCTAAGGACATCACACACATCCATGCCCGAGGCAGGATTCGAACCTGCGACCTTAGCGGTCGCAAGGTTCCAGACTGTAGCGCCCAGAACCGCTCGGCCACTGCAGCTGGCCACAACTGTTATACCGATGGGTCCTGAATCTACGTTCTTTCTGTGTTCGACCTGCACTATTTGAGACTGAAGCGCTTTCTGTGTTCCTCAAAGACTCTCTAACCTAAAAAACCGACCAATCCACGTCACTGTGTAGCCGCCCCTGCATTTAATGGACACCTGACCTATTTAGCGGAAACCGAAACCACACCATACTACGACGCAAGTCGAGGAATCTGCAGTCTATAAGGTTGTAGAATCGTCTGAGCCTCTGATTCAGATAGTCCACTTGGCTCTGAATCAGAGGTCCGCAATCGGTCCTATCGACGATGCTGCAAATGAAGAGTTCTGCTTTCATCTCATAAAAAAGATTGGCAGCCTTTACCACTTCAGACAGCTACTTGGACCCTGAGAGACTCCCTACCGATCCAAAGCAATACACATCGTTGGTACCAATGTGAACCACCACCTGAAGTTGGCTGCACCTTGTGGCATCTGGAAGGGCCTTTTCCATGTCTGGAATGACTCTACCCGGTTCGCACACGGAGTGCATACTGGCTTTCTTCCCCTCTCGGCGGCCGTCCGCAGTTTTCTCGCGGTTCTAGGCGCTAAGTCCGGAGCCGCGCGACTGCTACGGTCGCAGGTTCGAATCATGCCTCGGGCATGGATGTGTGTGCTGTCCTTAGGTTAGTTAGGTTTAATTAGTTCTACGTTCTAGGGGACTGATGACCACACATGTTAAGTCCCATAGTGCTCAGAGCCATTTGAAACATTTTGAACCCCTCTCGGCAGACATATCCCTGTTGTTGATGTTGTGGTCTTCATTCCTGAGACTGGTTTGATGCAGCTCTCCGTGCTACTCTATCCTGTGCAAGCTTCTTCATGTCCCAGTAACTACTGCAACCTACATCCTTCTGAACCTGCTTAGTGTATTCACCTCTTTGTCTCCCTCTACGATTTTTATCTTACACGCTGCCCTCCAGTACTGAATTTGTGATCCCTTGATGCGTCAGAACATGTCCTACCAACCGATCCCTTCTTCTGGTCAAGTTGTGCCACAAACTTCTCTTCTCCCCAATCTTATTCAATACCTCCTATTAGTTATGTGATCTACTCATCTAATCTAATTTTAATCATCTAATTTTAATACCTACTCCAAATTTTTCTTTTGTTTCCTTCACTGCTTGCTCAATATACAGACTGAATAATATCGGGGTGAGGCTACAACCCTGTCTCACCCCCTTCCAAACCACTGCTTCCCTTTCGTGTCCCTCGACTCTTATAACTGCCATCTGGTTTCTGTACAAATTGTGCCGACCGTGGTGGCCACGCGGTTCAAGGCGCTGCAGTCCGGAAACGCGCGACTGCTAAGGTCGCAGGTTCGATTCCCGCCCTGGTCATGGATGTGTATGATGTCCTTAGGTTAGTTAGGTTGAAGTAGTTCTAGGGGACTGATGACCTCAGATTTGTACAAAGTGTAAATAGCCTTTCGCTCCCTGTATTTTACCCCTGCCACCTTCAGAATTTGAAAGACAGTATGCCAGTCAACGTTGTCAAAAGCTTTCTCTAAGTCTACAAATGTTAGAAGCGTAGGTTTGCCTTTCGTTAATCTAGCTTCTAAGCTAAGTCGTAGGGTCAGTATTGCCTCACGTGTTCCAATATTTCTGCGGAATCCAAACTGATCTCCCCCGAGGTTGGCTTCTACCAGTTTTCCATTCGTCTGTAAAGAAGTCGCTGTAGTATTTTACAGCTGTGACTTATTAAACTGATAGTTCGGTAATATTCACATCTGTCAACACCTGCTTTCTTTGGGATTGGAATTATTATATTCTTCTTGAAGTCTGAGGGTATTTTGCCTGTCTCATACATTTTGCTCACCAGATGGTAGAGTTTTGTCAGGACTGGCTCTCCCAAGGCTGTCAGTAGTTCTAATGGAATGTTGTCTACTTCCGGGGCCTTGTTTCGACTCAGGTCTTTCAGTGCTCTGTCAAACTCTTCACGCAGTATCATATCTCCCATTTCATCTTCATCTACATCCTCTTCCATTTCCATAATATTGTCCTCAAGTACATCGCCCTTGTATAAACCTTCTATATACTCCTTCCACCTTTCTGCCTTCCCTTCTTTGCTTAGAACTGGGTTGCTATCTGAGCTCTTGATATTCATACACGTGTTTCTCTTCTCTCCAAAGGTCTCTTTAATTTTCCTGTAGGCAGTATCTATCTTAACCCTAGTGAGATAAGCCTCTACATCCTTCCATTTGTCCTCTAGCCATCCCTGCTTAGCCATTTTGCACCTCCTGTCGATCTCATTTTTGAGATGTTTCTATTCCTTTTTGCCTGACTCATTTGCAGCATTTTTATATTTTCTCCTTTCATAAATTAAATTCAATATTTCTTCTGTTACCCAAGGATTTCTAGTAGCCCTCGTCTTTTTACCTACTTGATCGTCTGCTGCCTTCACTACTTGATCCCTCAAAGCAATCCATTCCTCCTCTACTCTATTTCTTTCCCCCATTCCTGTCTATTGCTCCCTTATGCTCTCCCTGAAACTCTGTATAACCTCTGGTTAAGTCAGTTTATCCAGGTACCATCTCCTTAAATTCCCACCTTTTTGCAGGTTCTTCTGTTTCAATCTACAGTTCATAACAAATAGATTGTAGTCAGAGTCCACATCTGCCCCTGGAAGTGTCTTACAATTTAAAACCTGGTTCCTAAATCTCTGTCTTACCATTATATAATCTATCTGAAACCTGTCAGTATCTCCAGGCTTCTTCCATGTATACAACCTTCATTTATGATTCTTGAACCAAGTGTTAGCTATGATGAAGTTGTGCTCTGTGCAAAATTCTACCAGACGTCTTCCTGTTTCATTTTTCCCCCCAATCCATATTCACCTACTAAGTTTCCTTCTCTCCCTTTTCCTACTAGCCAATTCAAGTCACCCATGACAAATTTTCGTCTTCCTTCACTATTTGAATAATTTGTTTTATTCCATCACACATTTCTTCAATTTCTTCGTCATCTGCAGAGCTAGTTGGCATATAATCTTGTACTACTGTAGTAGACGTGGGCTTCGTCTCTATCTTGGCCACAATAATGCATTCACTATGCTTTTTGTAGTAGCTTACCCGTACTCCTATTTTTTTATTCATTATTAAACCTTCTCCAGCATTACCCCTATTTGATTTTGTATTTATAACTCTGTATTCACCTGATTCAAAGTCTTGTTCCTCCTGTCACCGAGCTTCACTAATTCCCACTATATCTAACTTTAACCTATCCATTTCCCTCCAAAGACGCCTAACATTGGAGCTCCCACCTACAGATGATCCCACCCTCTGTGACCACCTGGATCCTGCAGACTGAGAGGTTTTTCTCAGAAACAGGACAAGCGACCGCATTTGGCTGAGGTACACTGGCAGCCAAAGATAGCACTTGCAACCTTTTTCTCAGACTAACCAGGGAGGCACTATGTTTGCCCCCCTCCCCCCTCGGATGTCCTTCGCATCCTGTCACTCCCTGAGACGACCTGCCACTCGACCACGGGTGAGGGATCAACCTCAATGAGAGTAGTAACTGGGTTGGCCACTGATGCGGGCTGATCAGTGGACTCGTGGGTCGTGCTGGACGGACGTCCATTAGATCCCTACAGACGTTCCACAACAGTGATGGCCATGCACTGCAGCCTCAAGCTGTGTAACTGGAGCCAACACAGTCTGAAGCTTTGGAGAAGTGGTATTTATTCCAATAACAGACCTAATGTTTCTTGCAGGAATGTAGTGTACTTCTTACCATTAAGATTTCCTTCGATGAAATAGGGGCCTATAATTCTGTCCTCCAGAATCCCACACCATACATTCACCGACAACGGTTTTCGGTGTGCAACATGGATTTTCAGTTGCCCAATAATGCAAGTTATGCAAATTAACATGTCGATGGTTCGTGAATATAGCGTCGTCAGTAAATAAACTCAGATTAATAAATGTGTCATCCCTTTGAGTCTGAAGTTGTGCCCATCGGCAGAATTCAGTGCGACGCATACAATCCGTACCAGTTAATTCTTGAACGAGAATGATATGGTAACGATGATATTTATGGCAATGCAGAACACGAACAACACTTCTCTGGCGGACTAACACAAGGATCTCGAGCCGCAATGGCAAGAGTTTCCTCGTTAGTAACTTTCCTTTGCCGGATATATTTCCGATGCATTAAAGATCAAGTTGTTCTCAATTTATCATTCACATATTTAAATGTACGGCGTGTAGGGTGAGTGCGTTGAGGATATCTTTCAGCGTACAAGTCTCCAACTGTCACTGAATTTTGTTGGAATTCTCCATAAATGAAAAGCATATCGACTTGTTCTTTGAAGGAATACATCATTCACATTCTCTTGGTTCGACGATACTAGTCTTACCATTCCTATTAGTGATGTATTGCGAAACCGTCGAATAGTGTTTACATGTGAATGGCACGTTATATGGATCTGCCGTCTTTGGCGAATATTTACTATTTGCATGATATATGAGAGAGAAGTGTTAGAGCATGTACTTGATAAGTGCCGGATGGTAAGGAATACCCCTTAATCCATGATAAGAAGATTGCAGCACTTTATTGATACCAATGGTCATCACTTCTAACACCTTCTGTAAATGGACGTTCATGTTACCTTTGTGACCTTCATTGCCTTCAAAGACCTTACTGTTACACATCATTGGAATCGTCTCGACAGCCGCTATCAGAAAAGAAATACCAAACTATAGCATCCCATTTAAAGAAACAAAGTTGACCTTCATATCTCTGACGCGACCCCACCTAGCAACAAAAAACCAACGTCATATTATGACCCCCGTTGTCTCATGCAACATTTGTCCACAAACTTTTCACCTATTATCATACTTTCGGAGTTATTCTAAATGGCAATAGTCAATGACTCACCCTGTATATGTATTCACAGAGAAATTTGATATTATGAGTGTCTGTCACGGTACATATTGGGTTTGAAGGAGCTGGACAATTCAGATGATATCTCTTGCAGGGATGGAAGTTGACGTTGAGAAGTTATGTGACTTTGTGCTGTGTTAATCAACGCATCAACTGTTGATTCACTCTAGCACAAAATTAACTCGGAAGCGGAAGCATATGTAGGGTGACAGTATAATTTTCACCGCCTAAAATAATTTTTATATCGAGAAATAAATTCTGCTCATCAAGTTGATGAATTTATTCTTAGAAACTTCCTGGCAGATTAAAACTGTGTGCCCGACCGAGACTCGAACTCGGGACCTTTGCCTTTCGCGGGCAAGTGCTCTACCAACTTTTTTTTTTTAAAATCTCATTTTGTTCACTTTGGTTCGTTGCATCTGCTTGGGGCGGACGTCGTAAGACATCCGTTTAAGTTCGTTGTTGATCCATTAACTCAGTTTTTTTTTATTACAGAGGGCTGCTAACCCTCTGACCGAACACGTTGAGCTACCGTGCCGGCGCAAAATGTGCAACGCTTCACGATTTTGCGTGTCATCCTTGCGCAGGGGCCATGGTAATCTTCTCTGTATCGTTCCAATTTTAGTATATGCACCGCCGAAGCGAGTACTACCAACTCAGCTACCGAAGCACGACTCACGCCCGGTACTCACAGATTTACTTCTGCCAGTATCCGTCTCCTACCTTCCAAACTGTGAGTACCGGGCGTGAGTCGTGCTTCGGTAGCTCAGTTGGTAGAGCACTTGTCCGCGAAAGGCATAGGTCCCGAGTTCGAGTCTCGGTCGGGCACACAGTTTTAATCTGCCAGGAAGTTTCATATCAGCGCACACTCCGCTGCAGAGTGAAAATCTCATTCTGGAATTTATTCTTTGCTTAGAAACGCGCTATTTGCATAGTATGGAGAGTAATTAATTCATGCGTGGCTCAAATGAACTCAATACCAACAAAATCTGTAGCATTGGACTGAAGTCTAAGCAAGGATTCCCAGCCGAGCCAGGCACAGCGACACAAAACTCAATCGAACTCTTGCTATGGGAGTTCAATTAGGGATGTGACGCGCGGACCACTCCTGACATTTTCAGCGGAGATAACCGCACAACAGTGCGTCACCGTTGGGTGAGTCTTCTGTGTCATAACCGCACTGAAGTAAACATCTTAACGCAGCAGGGTGTCATTTCGGTGGTGATAAAGAAGAATACAGCTCTTTCATTTACGCGGAAACATACGAACGCAAAAAGATCATCATCAGCCTGACATAAGCAAAATTCATGTGACACTCACATGTATAGGGCGTGAGATCCACACCTGCTATCCAAAAAGCCTGTTAACTTAAGAAAGCACTGAGGAACGCAGTGAGAGGCCACTCTTGGGGCGCAGGAAGGAGCACAACAGAGTGAGTCACTGGCATTTCTGCCAACGTAAGTTGCAGCAAATCATCTCATTGGCTGCACTAGTTGTGGTAGGGGGCGAAACCACGCTACGGTGGGAAAGTCTGTCCAGTCATTTCCTTCCTAGAAGGGCTGTGTGTTGGACAGAACGCATCCCACTCTGTTGTGGTTCTGGAAGAGACGTTTTGTTTCTGTGTGTGTGTTCGTGAGCGTCTAATATCACCCATATTTGGGTCAACAATCTCGTAATATCACCGGACTGGAGAGTACAAACTACGAACTGTGTTCTATGGAAAATTTGAGGGCAACAGTGTACGCGTCGCTCAGCTTTAGCGAGTAAACACGGCCAGTTGAATTAGCCGGGGGAAACATTATTTTTTCATGTCACGAAAACTTAGGGCAATTTACAACTGTATATCCAGTCAGTAGAGTAGGATTGTCAGGTCAACAGGTTCGCAAGGAGTCGACGCACCCTCCGCCGACACACGCCACAGCAGTCCACGACCGCCCTTATCACCGTACTCTGCACAAGGTAAATACTGCGTTGCTCAGGTGCAAAGTGTGGGAGTCACTATAGTGTGTTCACTCCAGATCTGCTTTAGATTGAAGCTGATTTGCTTTTTCTCTTTCCCTCATGTCCATGTTGGCCACGGTATTGTGCCTGGTTTCCTCCAGAATAACTTAGAAGAAAGCATTCGACTGATAGACGATATTGTCCAGATACAATAGATTAGTCAGTGTACATACGGTCAATTGTGTAATTTTATAGCACTGCCAGTGTAATATTTACGGGGTAAATTTATTTGTGTTCAGTTTGCTTGAAGTTACGTTAGTATTTGAGGAGCGCCGGAACAAAACCCGATGCATCCACGTCTGCTGCATTCGCGTGTTTGAGCTGTAGGGGGGAGATAAGGGAGTAATAATACATGCTGCCACAAAATAATTGCCAGCACGACGCGACATCAAGTGTTTTATGGTGTGTTTCTTCTTTTTATAGCTTGTGGAGCCATTTAGAGATTACTATTTGTTACTTTCTATATTAACAGCAAATGAGGATTTATCGGTTTTTGTTCCGGCGCTCCTCAAATATAATAAAAATACTTAGTAAAGGTAATAGCTTGTTTGCTTGATAGGAAGCACGCACTAACATGCAAGGTGTAAACGGTATAAGGCGCCAAAATTATACAGATGGCACATCTCGCAATGCTTGACAAAAAAAGTCTAGTAACATGTTTGCCTATTTCCTACGGTTGTCCCAGAAAAAAAAACAGTTCGTCTCATGATAATGGTTTTGGGAAAGTAGATACTTGGCGGTGGACGTACGTAAGCAATCGGTTCCTGTTATTGCCCACTGCGCGTATTGACATCGCGAGCGTAAATCGTAAACACATAGGCAACTACGGCCTGAGTGGCTGCGTCATTGTAATACATCGAGCGACGACAGTAGGCGAATAACCTGTGCAGATGCTATTGCAACTCTGTTAACTGTTAGGATGGAAAGGAGATTTACTATAGCTGAACTATGCGATGTGCATTTAATTTATAGCGAGGCAAAAGGTGTTGCGAGGGCAGCTGTACGAATTTATCGAGAACGCTTCCCACGACGACGACTTCGTGCACGAAAGACATTTGCTGCTGTGCACGAAAGGCTTGTGTCATTGTAATTCTCTACTTGTATGCGATTATTATGTATTTACATCTTAATAAAACTCAGTAGTTATCTGCACCTTTGTAAATTTTCGTCCGTTTCGAAACGTATCTTCTGTTCTGATATGCTTTCCGCTTTTGTTACATCACGACAGAATACAACTGACGAGTACGTATTTAATTTCCTTCGATTGAGAGATACTGCCTCTTTACCGCCCCGCGCAGAAGGCAGAGGCCCACAACGCGCCGATCGTACATTGGAAGCTGAGGAAAGAATTCTGGACCTCATCCAGGAGGATCCTTCTCAGTGTACTAGAGGCATCGCCCGCCACGTGGGTATATCGCACACTGTCGTTCATCGCACTTTACAAGAGGAGCGTCTGCGGGCTTACCACATTCAACGCGTACAAGCATTGGAAGAACCGGATTTCCCTCCACGACGTGAATTCTCAAAGTGGTTTTTGTTACACAGTGCGCAGCATGATTTTGTCAACAAAATACTCGTCCCAGATGAAACGTGTTTCACTCGCGACGGAATAACTAATTTCCATAACATGCACACGTGGAGAGTACACAATTCTCTCCGCGTAGTGGTAACACATTTTCAGCGACGATTTTCCGTAAATGTGTGGGCGGGTATGCTCGATAATTACGTTATTGGACCCTATGTTTTACCTGCACTTTTGACTGGTAACTATTCCCGAACGCGTCTAGAGGAAACATTCTTACCAACGTTATTAGAAGACATTCCGTTAGGCATACGTCATAACATGTGGTTCCTCCACGATGGTGCTCCACCCCGCATTGGTCACAGAGTACGCAGATTTTTGGATAGTCGATTTCCAGGACGATCGATCGGGCGTTCGGGTCCACGTCGATGGCCAGCACGCAGCCCTGATTTAAATCCACTGGATTTTTACTTTTGGGGCCATATGAAGGAACTTATTTATGCTGAGACAGTAAATAATGTGAACGAATTGACGCAGAAGATTTTAGATGCTGCAAATACCATAAAGGCCAATGTGCGTATGTTTGAACGAGTGCGACGAAACTGGGTTCGCCGTAATGGAGCATGTGTAGAAGCGAATGGTGGTCATTTCGAACATTTATTGTAGTATTGGTGTAAGACGAAACGAAGTAATGGGTTTTCTTTTCGTTACGATGTTGTTGTACAGAAGGAAAATAATGTGAATTTAGTATTCGTTGTGGCATTGCCGTAAAAAGATGAAACAGTTGATTGTAATTAATGCACAACTATCTACTTGGTGATTGATTGAATCTGTACTAGCGGAAATACACTGTGTTTGATATTAGCTTGTCATTACTACTACAACCTTCGTTATCGACTTGTTGAGAAACAGACTGATTGTATTCAATTCACGTAAAGCGAATTACAAGTTCTTGACAACATAAAAACCGTTTACATTCCTTTTTTCGGTACCACCTGATTATTACACCACGTCGTTGTACACGTCTAATGATTTCAATCCTCTGGTCGGCTTGTTGCCTTTCTCTGGCCGCCCCGTCATTGTAGGCAATAAGCTCGGTACGCCGTGTACTGTCGGTTGACTACGTAAACAGAAATGCGTGTACTAACTATCCTACGTACATTAGGTTTTAATAATACAAAAATAAAGTATATGATACAAGAAAATGTCATTAGACTTTTTTGTCAAGCACACCGAGATGTACCATCTGTATAATTTTGACGCCTTATACCGTTTACACCCTGTATTTTAGGTCATGTATAACAGATATTATTTTGATGTCGAAATATCACTGTGTTTGGGACCTCCTTACCTGGCATGGCCTGTTTTCACAGGCACTTTAAATTTGTCACAGCTATCAGTCCGTGGTAAGTGGTAAGGGCAGGTCATACCAGACAGAGCGAGTACATTAGAATATTTTTCAACGAACCCAAAACTGTTTAAAATCTGAAAAAAACTATACAGTTTTATGTTATTCGTTATCCCACAGGTTGTGCGAGAGCAAAAACACGATGTAATTACCATAAAAATCGATCCGAAAATCGATATTGGTTCGAAAGCGCTTAATGTGGAAATGTTATTCTTACGAAACTTTTAATGGAAAGGAAACAATTATCTGTGGGAACAGCGTTTACGGCGGGACCAAAAGAAAATAATGTAAATGTAGGAAACGTAAAATCTGGTAATTTCAGAATAGGTTTAACGGTAATTATTCTTTTATATTGTTTATAATACTGGCCATGTACTAAAAGTGTATTTTAGAAACCAATAGAATAGAATGTTAAGTAGATAGTAATCACCTCATATTTCTAAATCGCATAGATGAGGAGTGTGAGTTGCTCCTACTGAGACAAAAACTTGCGTGCGCCCTTGACTATTACTGTTTCACCGAGTTCCACATATTTTGCACTACGTGATCAAAAGTTTCCGGACACCGCCAAAACACGCGTTTTTCATATTAAGCGCAATGTGCTGCCATCTACTGCCAGGTACTCCACATTAGCGACCTCAGTGGTCATCAGACATCGTGAGAGAGCAGAATGGGGCGCTCCGCGGAAGGCACGGACTTCGAACCGGGTCAGGTGATTTGGAGTCACACTACTAAACATCCCTAGGCCCACTGTTTCCGATGTGATAGTGAAGAGGAAACGAGAAGGGACACGTACAGCACAAAGGCGTACAGGCCGACCTCGTCTGACTGACAGAAACCGCCGCTGTTGAAGTGGGTCGTAATGTGTAATCGGCAGACATCTATCCAGACTATCACACAGAAATTCCAAATTGCATCAGGATCCACTGCAATTACTATGACAGTTAGGCGGGAGGTGAGAAAAATTGGATTTCATGGTCGAGCGGCTGCTCATAAGCCACACATACGCCGGTAAATGCAAAACGACACCTCGCTTGGTGTAAGAAGCTTAAACATTGGACGATTGAACAATGGAAAAACGTTGTGTGGAGTGATGAATCACGGTACACAATGTGGCGATCCGATGGCAGGGTGTGGATATGACGAATGCCCGGTGAACGTCATCTGCCAGCGTGTGTAGTGCCAACAGTAAAATTCGGAGGCGGTGGTGTTATGATGTGGTCGTGTTCTTCATGGAGGGGTCTTGCACCCTTGTTGTTTTGCGTGGCACTATCACAACACAGGCCTGCATTGATGTTTTAGGCACCTTCTTGCTTCCCACTGTTGAAGAGCAAATCGGAGATGGCGATTGCATCTTTCAACACGATTGAGCACCTGTTCATAATGCACGGCCTGTGGCGGAGTGGTTACACGACAAAAACATCCCTGTAAAGGAGTGACCTGCACAGTCCTGACCTGAATCCTATAGAACAACTTTGGGACGTTTTGGATCGCCGATTTCGTGCCAGGCCTCACCGACAGACATCGATACCTCCCCTCAGTGCAGCACTCCGTGAAGAATGGGCTGCCATTCCCCAAGAAACCTTCCAGCACCTGATTAAACGTATGCCATGCTAGAGTGGAAGCTGTCATCAGGGCTAAGGGTGGGCCAACACCATATTGAATTCTAGCATTACTGATTGAGGGCGCCACGAACCTGTAAGTGCCGGCCGCGGTGGTCTCGCGGTTCTAGGCGCGCAGTCCGGAACCGTGCGACTGCTACGGTCGCAGGTTCGAATCCTGCCTCGGCCATAGATGTGTGTGATGTCCTTAGGTTAGTTAGGTTTAAGTAGTTCTAAGTTCTAGGGGACTAATGACCACAGCAGTTGAGTCCCATAGTGCTCAGAGCCATTTGAACCTTTTTTTTTTTAACCTGTAAGTCATTTTCAGCTAGGTTTCCGGATACTTTTGATCACATAATGTATGTCTGTAATGTTCTCTTCGAATATTCTTTCCAATGTTCCGGAACGAAGAATATACGTAGGGACTTCAGAAACTAAATTACACATGTCATCCCATGCTAATAAAGCCATTGCCCAACAAGGGGGTTACATTGTCAGATTTCCCTGCAGACACAGTTCTGCTGTTCTACGGGTAACAGGTGCATCACAAAGTGCGAGTGAAGCGGCGCGGCAGCTGCAATCGTACTTCAGATTGAAAGCACGTAGGACAATACGATTCTTGTTAGCAAGATGTCTACATTGCACGCAGATTCACCGTGAAATTCTGGTTGTATGTGAACCAAATTGGGCCAATTCGTAGTGAACTGATGCCGACAATTTGGCCAAAGCCGCCCAGACGTGAGTAATTCTGACTGGGAAATGGAAAATGAGCCTATGGCGTCAGTCGGCGGGAGTTCCGAGGCTGGAAGTTCGGCCACCAAGTGCAAGTCTTATTGAGCGCGACGCCACATTGGGCGACTTGCGCGTCGACAATGGGGATGAAATAATGATGAGGACAGCACAACACCCCAGCCGGGAATAGAACCAGGGCCACCGTGCGTGGCAATCCAACGCACTGACCTGTTTTTTAATCTCATTTTGTTCTGTATTGTTCGTTGATTTGTTCGTGGCGGACGTCCGATGACACCCGTTCAGGTTGTTCGTTGATTCGTTCACTCAGTTTTTTTTTATTTATTACAGAGGGTAGCTAAATCCTCTGACCGAACACGCTGAGCTACTGTGCCGGCGACCGTTCCGCTATTGGAGCGGATTCTGATGGGGAACGGAGGTTATTGACGACAGACGATAACCGAGGAACTCATTCACAGCAATCGCAGATTTTCCAACAATGACGAGGTTCACCCAGCGATTCTCGAATAGCTGCGTGACCGAGGAGCGGATTACTATCGTTAATAAACCGAATGATTGGCAGGTCGCTCCGACCGTTGTTTACATAAACGTAATGACTCTATTAAAAATAGTGTCACATACCTTTGTCACTTTGAAATTGAGTGCAGCAATGAATAAAAGTCGCTTGGCTTGCCATAATAATATATGACTCACATTTCGAAATTCCATTGTAGATTCATTTATAAAACGAAGTCGGCGACATACTTCGGCAGCAATAAATATTAAAAACTACGTTTGTACGTTAGAAATTTCAAGACTGTGGTCGTTAGAGCTAAGAAGAAACCACACGTCGGTCTGCTTACTAGTTCTTCATACAGCTGAATTGTTTTGTCTTCGCTAACACATCGAGTGTTACACTTGTTACTTTTGTTTTTACATTATCAGATTGATGATTTCGATCAAATCTTATGTTCTTGGTGATGTACAGAGTGATTCAGCTTCTGTATTTACATCTACACAGATACTCCGCAAGCCACCTTAATGTGCGTGGTGGAGGGTACCCTGTATCACTACTAGTCATTTCCATTCCTGTTCCACTCGCAAGTAGAGCGAAGGGAAAACGGATATCCATATGCTCCTGTATGAGCCCTAATTTCTCTTATACACTACTGGCCATTAAAACTGCTACACCACGAAGAAATGCAGATTATAAACGGGTATTAACTGGACAAATATATTATACTAGAACCGACATGTGATTACATTTTCAGGCAATTTGGGTGCATAGATCCTGAGAAATCAGTACCCGGAACAACCACCTATGGGCGTAACAACGGCCTTGATACGCCTGGGCGTTGAGTCAAACAGAGCTTGGATGGCGTGCACAGGTACAGCTGCCCATGCAGCTTCAACACGATACCACAGTTCATCAAGAGTAGTGACTGGCGTATTGTGACGCGCCTGTTGCTCGGCCACCATTGACCAGACGTTTTCAATTGGTGAGACATCTGGATAATGTGCTGGCCAGGACAGCAGTCAAACATTTTCTGTATCCAGGACCTGTAACATGTGGTCGTGCATTATCCTGGTGAAATGTAGGGTTTTGCAGGGATCGAATGAAGGGTAGATCCACGGGTCGTAACACATCTGAAATGTAACGTCCACTGTTCAAAGTGCCGTCAATGCGAACAAGAGGTGACCGAGACGTGTAACCAATGGCACCCCATACCATCACGCCAGGTGACACGCCAGTATGGCGATGACGAATACACGCTTCCAATGTGCGTTCACTGTGACCATCATGATGATGTAAACAGAACCTGGATTCATCCGAAAACATGACGTTTTGCCATTCGTGCACCCAGGTTCGTCGTCGAGTACACCATCGCAGGCGGTCGTGCCTGTGATGCAGCGTCAACGGTAACCGCAGCCATGGTCTCCGAGCTGATAGTCCATGCTGCTGCAAACGTCGTCGAACTGTTCGTGCAGATGGTTGTTGTGTTGCAAACATCCCCATCTGTTTACTCAGGGATCGAGACGTGACTGCACGATCCGTTACAGCCATGCGGATAATATGCCTGTCATCTCGACTGATAGTGATACGAGGCCGTTGGGATCCAGTACTGCGTTCTGTATTACGCTTCTGAACCCACCGATTCCATATTCTGCTAACAGTCATTGGATCTCGATCAACGCGAGCAGCAATGTTGCGATCCGATAAACCGCAATAGCGATAGGCTACAATCCGACCTTAATCAAACTCGGAAACGTGATGGTACGCATTTCTCCTCCTTACACGAGGCATCACAGCAACGTTTCACCAGGCAACGCCGGTGAACTGCTGTTTCTTTATGAGAAATCGGTGGGGAACTTTCCTCATGTCGCCACTGACACCAACCATGTGTGAATGCTCTGAAAAGCCAATCATTTGCATATCACAGCATCTTCTTCCTGTCGGTTAAATTTCGCGTCTGTAGCACGTCATCTTCGTGGTGTAGCAATTTTAATGGCCAGTAGTGTATTACGTCGTGGGCCTTACGCGTGATGGATGTTGGCGGCAGTCAGCTTCAAATGCCGGTTCTCTATATTTTCTCACCATGTCGCCTTCCCTGCAGGCATTCCCATTTAAATTCCTGAAGCACCTTCGTAACACTTACGTGTTGTTCGAACCTACCGATAACAAATCTAGCACCCCGTCTCTGAATTTCCTCCATGTCTTCCCTCTGTCCGACCTGGCACAGATCCCAAACACGCGAGCAGTACTCAAGAATAGGTCGCAGCAGAGCCCTATTTGCGATTTCTTCTACTGGTGTACTACACTTCCCTAAAATTCTCCCAGTAAACCAATGTCGGCCCCTCACCTTCCCTATCGTATTTCTCACACACTACTAATACTGTACCCGAACATTGCAGGTTTGTTCCTCCTACTCATCCGCATTAACTTACATTTTTCCATATTTAGAGCTAGTTGCCATTCATGGCACCAACTAAAAATTTGGTCTATGTCGTCTTGTATCTTCCTACAGACACTCAATTTCGACACCTTACCGTACACCACAGCATCATCAGCAGACAACCGCAAATTTGCTGAATGTCTTGTCCACCAAATCATTTATGTATGCAGGGTGGTCCAAATATCCCACGAAATAGGCATCAAACGAAAAAACTACAAAGAAACTTCTCTAGCTTGAAGGAGGAAACCAGATGGTGCTATGGTTGGCCCGCTAGATGGAGCAGCCATGGTCAAACGGATATCAACTGCGGTTTTTTAAATAGGAACCGCCATATTTACTACATATTCGTGTAGTACGTAAAGAAATATGAATGTTTTAGTTGGACCACTTTTTTCGCTTTGTGATTGATGGCGTTGTAATAGTCACAAACGTGTAAGTAGGTGGTATCACGTAACATTCCGCCAGTGCTAACGGTATTTGCTTCGTGATACATTACCCCTGTTAAAATGAACCGCAAACCAATTGCGGAAAAGGTTGATATCGTGTTGATGTATGGCTATTGTGATCAAAATGCCCAACGGACGTGTGCTATGTATGCTGCTCGGTATCCTGGACGACATCATCCAAGTGTCCGGACCGTTCGACGGATAGTTACATTATTTAAGGAAACAGGAAGTGTTCAGCCACATGAGAAACGTCTACCACGACCTGCAACAAATGATTATGCCCAGGTAGGTGTTTTAGCTGCTGTCGCGGCTAATCTGCACATCAGTAGCAGACAAATTGCGCGAGAATCGGGAATTTCAAAAACGTCGGTGTTGAGAATGCTACATCAACACCGATTCCACCCGTACCATATTTCTATGCACCTGTAATTGTATGGCGACCACTTTGAACGTCGTGTACAGTTCTGACATTGGGCACAAGAGAAATTATAGGATGATGACAGATTTTTCGCACGCATTCTATTTAGCGACGAAGCGTCATTCACCAACAGCGGTAACGTTAACCGGCATAATATGCACTATTAGGCAACGGAAAATCCACGATGGCTGCGACAAGTGGAACATTAGCGACTTTGGCAGGTTAATGTATGGTGCGGCATTATGGGAGGAAGAATAATTGGCTCTCATTTTATCGGTGGCAATCTAAATGGTGCAATGTATGCTCATTTCCTACGTAATGTTGTACCGATGTTACTACAAGATGTTTCACTGCATGACAGAATGGCGATGTACTTCCAACATGATGGATGTCCGGCACATAGTTCGGGTGCGGTTGAAGCGGTATTGAATAGCATATTTCATGACAGGTGGATTGGTAGTCGAAGCACCATACAATGGCCCGCACTTTCACCGGATCTGACGTCACCGGATTTCTTTCTGTGGGGAAAGTTGAAGGATATTTGCTATCGTGATCCACCGACAACGCCTGACAACATGCGTCAGCGCATTCTCAATGCATGTGCGAACATTACGGAAGGCGAACTACTCGCTGTTGAGAGGAATATAGTTACACGTATTGCCAAATGTATTGAGGTTGTCGGACATTATTTTGAGCACTTATTGCATTATGTGGTATCTACAGGTAATCACGCTGTAACAGCATGCGTTCTCAGAAATGATAAGTTTACAAAGGTACATGTATCACATTGGAACAACCTAAATAAAATGTTCAAACGTACCTACGTTCTGTATTTTAGTTTGAAAAACCTACCTGTTACCAACTTTTCGTATAAAATTATGAGCCATATGTTTGTGACTATTACAGCGCCATCTATCACAAAGCGAAAAAAGTGGTTCAACTAAACATTCATATTTCTTTACGTGCTACACGAATATGTAATAAAAATGAGGGTTCCTGTTTATAAAAATTCAGTTGATATCTGTTTGACCTATGGCAGCGCCATCTAGCGGGCCAACTGTAACGGCATCTGGTTTCCCCCTTCAAGCTAGACAAGTTTCGGTCATTGTAGTTTTTTCGTTTGACGTTTTTTTCGTGAGATATTTGGCCCGGTCACAATCAATGGACCACCTTGTATAGAGAACATCAGCTGTCCTATCTCACTTCCCTGGGGCACTCATGACAATACCCTTGTCTCTGATGAACACTCACCATGGAGGACAACATACTGGATTCTATTACTTAACAAGTCTTCGAGCCACTCACATGTCTGCTAACTTATTCCATATGCTTGTATATTCGTTAACAGCCTGCAACGGAGCATCGTGTCAAATTCCTTTCGGAAATCTAGAAAAATGGAGTCTACCTGTTGCTCTTCATCCACTTCATCCATAGTTCACAGTAAGTTATGTGAGAAAAGGGAAAGTGAGTTTTGCACTGGTGATGCTTTCTAAAATTCTGCTGATTTGTGGAAGTAAGCTTCTCACTTACAAGAAAGTTTACTATATTCGAACTGAGAACATTTTGAAGGAGTCTGCAGCAGACCGAAGTGAGGGATGTTGGGTTGGTCTGTAATTTTGCGGGTCGTGCGCTCCTTTTCAGTGGCCTAGGACTTGGTGCTGGGCAAAAGATTCATGATAAATGCAAACTAGGTAAGGGGTCAATGTCGTAGAGCACTCTCTGTAAAAGCGAATGGGGATTCCCTTCTGAGCTGGTGATTTATTTGTTTTCATATCTTTCAGTTGTTTCTCGATCATAGGGATGCTTATTACTATGCCGTCCATACGGGAGTCTGTCCGATGGTCCAATGACGGTAAATTTGCACAATTATCCTGAGTGAACGATTTCTTGAACGTGAAATTTAAAATTTCGACTTTCGTTTCGCTGTCTTCAATGGTTAAAATGGCTCTGAGCACTATGGGACTTAACATCTGAGGCCATCAGTCCCCTAGAACTTACACCCACTTAAACCTAACTAACCTAAGGACATCACACACACATCCATGACCGGGGCAGGATTCGAACCTGCGACCGAAGCGGTCGCGCGGTTCCAGACAGATGCGCCTACAACTGCCCGGTTTTGCTTTCTTCAACTGCCACATCAGACTGGTCAACAAGGGACTGAATGGAAGCCTTGACCCACTTAGCGATTTCACATAGGACCAGAATTTTCTCGGGTTCCCTGCCAGATTCTTCGCTACGGTATGATGGTGGTGGCAGTTTCATACTTTGCGTATAGCTCTTTTCACAGGGGCACAAATGTCTACCGACCTTTGCTTGTCATTATTTGTGTATTTTCTTTTTTAACGAGAGTACCAAAACCTCTGCTTCCTCGGCATCCTCCTCTTGGAATTTCAGAACTAACGTCCAGTCCTTCTTGGATAGCTCAGATTACTCATCCAAAGATCCGTGGTTTTCCTGTGTTACTTATCGTTTCTTTTACGTCTCGTCCAGAGTAGATCGTGGCTACCCGACACGAGGGACTCTCGATGTCCAACGTTGGGTAGTTATTGATCTTTTCACATGTCACCATCTCGAAAGTGTACCACGAATATCGCGATTCGGAGAAGGCCTCCGGTGACAGATTCAACTGCCGTCTGCAACTTCATTTTGATGACAGGGGCACATACTTTTGTGTTAGCAGAAGAGCCAACACCGTGTTACGAGTGGAGGCCGAAATGCACGCGTTTTAGCTCACGCAGGCTGGCGTGAGAAGGGAAGAATTATACTGAAGTGAGGTCTGGAACATGACAAGGAATGAGAATTCAGAAAGCGGACGTAATTAGTTTGATACTTTAATCCATTAATGATGAACGTCGCTCTTGATGGTACGTGAGTCACAATATTATCTGTTCAGAAGACATAGTAACTGAATGTGGCGCCTTGCTAGGTCGTAGCAAATGACGTAGCTGAAGGCTATGCTAAACTGTCGTCTCGGCAAATGAGAGCGTATGTAGACAGTGAACCATCACTAGCAAAGTCGGCTGTACAACAGGGGCGAGTGATAGGGAGTCTCTAGACTAGACCTGCCGTGTGGCGGCGCTCGGTCTGCAATCACTGATAGTGGCGACACGCGGGTCCGACGTATACTAACGGACTGCGGCCGATTTATAGACTACCACCTAGCAAGTGTGGTGTCTGGCGGTGACACCACACATACGACTATCGCTAGTTTAACAGCATATAGGCGAAATTGTTCAAATGGCTCTGAGCACTAAATCTGAGGTCATCAGTCCCCTAGAACTTTGAACTGCTTAAACCTAACTAACCTAAGGATATCACACACGTCCATGCCCGAGGCAGGATTCGAACGTGCGACCGGAGCGGTCGCGCGGTTCCAGACAAAAGCGCCTAGAAACGCTCGCTCTCAGCGACCGATCATATAGGCGAGTCACAATGGTTCAAATCATTCGCGTTACAGTAATTAGTCTGTTCTCTATGACCCGTCGGACAAATGGGAGATCTGTAATGCCACTTCCGCAAGTGTGACAGTCCCAATTTCAGTGGCTCCTCTTCAATGAGGTAGTTAGCGGACTAAACGAAATTCACAATCTTCAAAGTCGTGAATAGAATATGGACAGTTTACGAAATGTGGCTCGAAGCACCCACCACTGAGGAAGACAGAGGCAGGTGTCAGAAAAATGTAATGCATCCTTCCGTTGAGAGCTTTCATGAATGAGGACGAGGAAGCAACTTGCGTCCACTTCCCCCCCTGCGTGGCAGCAGAGGCGCGCGGCGCGCCGGCCGCTAGCTGCGCGGCTGAGTCACGCAGTTAGAAATCGGCAAGCCTAGCGGCAGCATGGGTGTCACACTGTTTGGCGTCGGCGCCTGCTACTTTGAGTGCGTGCGTGCGCTGTGCAAGTGTTTGCGGAACTAAACTACACCTTTCGGATTATTGTGCTCTCCTCTTCACATTCCATTATTGAGACAGGTAAGTACAATCATCATAGTGTCGCTTCAGATTATAACTTCTTTTCTTAATGTCATTAAAAATGTATGTCAGAAAGTTGTAAATTGCTTTTAAATCTAGTCGTCGCTTTAGTCAGCATAATTACCCGTTATGTTTCCCGTGGCGGGTGAAGAAAGAAACAAGCGTAGAGCGAAACAATTGCACAAACGGATTTGTGTCAACGTATTTGGGATTGTATGACGCTTTATTTCGTGGCCAAACACAAGCCCTCGCAAAATACACACACGAACAATTATTTAAATTGTATTCTTTATGTCAAATAAATAGAAAAGCAGGTCATAGACGTACCTGTGCTTATACAATGCTAATAGGCCGCATTTACAATACGCTGATTAAAGGATGTAAGTACGTGTAGTATTGTATTGAAGATAAATGTGATGTTTTTTAGTCATGTTTTGGGTGGTAGATGTAGTACAGATTTAATGAGACACGGTTCCACTTAACACTTATGTTCGAAAGTCGTCACGAATTTTTTGTTGTAGTGGTCAGTCCACGGAAGTCATAATTTTCGAGATTAAATTGCTTGCCACTTGCCCGACTTCTCATTTTGATGAGCCCGACAGTAGATGTCAGGCGAACTATTGTGTACAAAAACAGGAACATGGAACACAAACGTTCGCTGGGCAGCACGGAAGTGGGCATGTGTTATCTGCCAGACACGCACAATTTATTCCATTCACGTTTATGGCGGTTTTATTCACGCTTCCTTTCTGACGTTTGTTTTAATTCCATACGTTAGAAAGATGAGGTGACACACACAGATGACATTTTAAGAGAACCCGGATCTTTAACACAGATGTAGAAATTTCGTGCATAGTGTTAAGTAAATTTAGTATTGCGGGTTAAATCGATCTGAAGAGCTGGTAAGCTCACACTTATTGTCATTCATATTAAAACATACACAAGCACAGAGAGAGAGAGAGAGAGAGAGAGAGAGAGAGAGAGTAGAAAACACGTGCCTAGACTGCACCTGTCTGTATCGAGATTCCTGGAGCTTTGCTCACCGCTCGAAAGACTTCGGCCATGTTCGGTTGTCTCCGTAGCAGCACAGAAAGTTCCGCAGACGTTAAATTTAGACGGTGAGTCAGACACAGTTGGCCACATTTTCCCCTCCACGTTACTGTCACATGCTGATTTCTTTCTAAAATGTTTCCAGAGGCATTTTCGTGACGTAATTGATGGCAATAGCCAGAGATGAATGCTTATTGCCGAGATGCAAACTATTACCTGCAAAGAAATAGAGCGTCGGAAGGTGCTTATGTACATAGAATAGTAGCACGAAGATCTTTTATATAGTCTCTATCACAACCAGCAATGTTTTGCAAGTTCCCTTTCGTTGTTGCGGGATAATTGTTTATTGGGAATGATGCTCAGTGAGAGCTACTTCGTAGTGACACAAGGGTGCTCGTTTTATTCACCGCGTCAATAATTTTCGTTATTGTCGATATCGTTGAAACAAGAGTACTCTCACGACGAATACAGGTGATTGATTATCGAACGAAATTTTATTATCTGAGTTAAAGGGTCGAGCAAACCATTTAGGTACCGTTTGGTGAGACTCCATAGTCTCTCGCAGAATGAAACTCTCAATTCTGTTTAGACAACTTTTCGTCATTTTTTACATTCCATAAACTCTTTTGAGTGACTTTTCTTATCAAGCTGTATCAACACATTAACATGTGTCAACACATGTTTAGGTTTACGTACGTTATTCATCGAGCTTGCAATGTTCAGGTCTCATATTAGTTGTGGAAAAACACTAAATTCTCAGTGTGCGACAGCACTGTGAAAGCTTAGAAATTAATTATTACATGTGTACCAATAGAATACACAGCGTTCGCGAAGCATTCTTGAGGTATGCGCGTTGCTGTGCATGTTTTTAAATGTGCAAGTGTCTCCTCGCTGACATTTACAAGATCTAGATTCACGCGTGATGACTGACGTTAAGACACGAACAATTTTTTTCCAAATGAAACCGATTCTGAAAATCGCTGCCAGACGAACGTTGTAATACTCTCTTCCATTATGGCAGTTGACTGTCACCATTGTAAAAGATCTTCACCTCAAAACTTTTTTATCATCACTGCTGGTCCGATTGTACATAAAAATGACGTTGATGAAGTCAGTAGTCTGTGTCAGTGGTCGCATACGACGCTGTTGTGATACCTTATGTGAAATTCGAGAAAGTCTATAGAAATCAGAGAGTTAGTATACTATACGCCTACTGAGAGGTCACAAAACATAAACAGAGTACAACGTGGAACCGTAATCGCATTTGATTTGTATTGTAAGAGTATAACAAGAATTGTAAAGCTGGCATTACTCTTTATAACTTTGGTGGATGTAATATAAGACCGGACGAAATAGTGAATCTTATAATATGGAAGCCATTTTATGGTGTATGAAATGTTTGTGTGGGGTTTTGGTTTAACTAAGTCATTTCAAATATGATTCTTGGAGTGCTTTCCATCTGTTTGTGTTTCTTATTTAGCAACACACTGAAGAAATTGAAAAATTTCAGTGCAGAATTTCTGTAGTCAGTACGAGGGCGATTGGAGATCAACAAAATCCAATAATGAACTGTAGAAAAGGCGTTGTCTACCACATGATACATTACATTTAAAATTCGAGGAACTTTCGTGGGGATAATTTCCTAAAAAATACCACGACAATGGTAAAATAAAGGTTAGCTTTCTTCATATTAATAAGTCATTGCCAAAGGTGACAGAGAAAGCCCTATTAACACTTTGAGACACACACCTTTGGACTGGAAGTCTGCCTCTCGCGTACTTAGCTGCTGTTCTTTCCGCTGACTCACTCTTTACTCACAAAAGAGATATTTATCTACGTTGTGACGAGTTGCCATTTTTAAGTTATAATCTTAGCAATTGTTGTAAAGCTACACGTTCTTGATGTATGTTTTTCTGCGTCAGTGTCCCTGAACTTTTTGTTTGACATGTGGCGGAAGAGGTACAATACTGAATTTCGGTTAGAGCTCGTAAAGAAATACCCCATGCAGCGTTTACATGATGCACTCACACTGCAAAACCTTGAAAAACACATACATTGGAAACCCACCTTTGTTGGTAATAAATTGTTGACCTCACACAGGGGTAACACTTTCAAAATGGCAAATGTGATTGTGAAGCAGTTGTAGCGATAATCATTAATGTGGAAAAACAAGAGAAAAAGCGTATAAGTTCAGTGAAGGAGATAAAAAATCGTATAATTTCTCAAACAACAGCAAGAATATTTTAATTCAGACAGTAAAACTGCAGAGAAATTAATGATGGAATCTAGAAACTGAGGCTGAAATTGGGAGGAATTATGTTGTTGCAGTTCGATGCAGGTGTCTATCCTGTGCAAGCCTTATCGTATCATCATATCTATAGTTAGTGCAACTTACATACACTGAATTTTATCCATAGTGGATGCTGTTGAACTCCGTGACTGTTCCTTTTAGAATGTAGAAAAATTTCCGCTATCAGTCACAATAAAAGATTATTTATTCGGAACACGACCGGTTTCGGGCTTGTGCCCATCCTCAGGTGTTTGTACGTTCATTTACATGTTTATATTGCTCGAGATCACTCTTTGAATACAAAGAACATTATTTTCTGGTGACTAAACAGAGACAAGTGGAACAATTGTAAGTGGCAAAGCAGCATCTGTCGAAAATATTCATAAAAATGAAGCATTCTTATTATAATTATGCTGTGGTGACAGTTTCTCCACTCATTTGCACTGAGTGTGACGAATAAATAATCTTTTATTGTGACTGGTAGCGGAAATTTTTGTACAGCTTACATGTATCTGAACCCACTTACTGTATTCGACTCCTTGTCTCTCCCTGCAGTATTCACTCCTCTCCCCTCCCCCACAAACACATTTCCCTCCATTGCCAAATGGACTGTTGAAGAGTGTGTTTCCAAACTGATTTATATCCATAAAATAAGGAGCTCCAGAGGATACCTTGTTTTAATATCAGATCCTTAATGTTTCATAAGCATATGTGAAATTAAGCACCTGACTTAATGATCTACGTGTGAATGGTGCAATCTGTGTTACTAAAACCCTTGATGTTTGGAAGTGAAGGGACTGGATTCACGTCTTGTAGAGTGAAGGCACTTTGACATTAAAATAAGTGTTTTTAATATTTCATCTTATTATAATATGAAACAAAGTATTGTATTAAATAATTGTTATATGTACTGTTTATTACTATAACTGGATATGATTAAAATGAAGAACCATAATTTTTAAATGTGTCTAATGTCCTATTTTATATACGAAACTATTTAGCTGTAAACACCACAGGAATAAAAATTTCGAAACTTCTATAATGATGTATGCATGTTTCATCAGTGTAGTACCATATTTCAATACAGCAGTAATGAATCATAGAGACAATATGATTTGATGCTTTCATTAGCACCTTCATAACTGAACATCTTTTTATGCACTACCATAGTGAGGTGATCCGATCCCACACCTAGTTTGGAAAGCAGTTTTTTACGTCACTTATTTTCTCTGGTTTCACTTTTTCCCACTGACAAATCTCGCACATTCATTGAAGACCACTTTTTCCCTCCTTTCAGTGGACTAGCTTATCAAAAGAAGATTGGGTTGTTGCCATTTATACTCCCTGCATAATTTTTTGGGGTTTTTCTGTACTTTTCATTACGATGAACAAATCGTTTTCGAAGATGATTGGTGTGGCTAGTTCGTGTGAGTTGTTGGTAACGCCAGAAAAAGCATCATGTATTTAAGACAGTTTCAGGCATTGAGAAATAATTAGTCACAAACAATTTCTTAGTCGGTAGGAAATGAGGTTTCGTTGCAATGAATTATGCTATTCTGATTTAAGTTTGGGGAAAACTTTCACTTGTCTTAAGTCTATAACAACTCCTTGTCAGTGGGACATCAGTAGGAATTCCCACTTCACATTACACGAGGTGCACCGAAATTGCGTATGGATATGCACACTCCATTTTGTCGGCATTAGGTTCAAGAGAACTCTACCACTCACAAGAGGTTATCTTGACGCATAAACTTTCAGTAACGCTGAGATGAAAACAACAGTAACGAGCTGTAATGTTAGGAAGCGATGACTGGGAGGAAAGTACTAGTAGCAAAAGAGGTGAAAGTGCGAACAGGAATGCTTATACTGCGGCGGAAGTCAGTCACCCTGTTAACACAGGGTATGAGTAAGAAGTGGTAGATCTTCGACAGATGTGATTTTTAAGGGTGAGAATATCCATTCACTTTTGAGAGCAGCCATGTGTCACTTTTTATAGCCAGTAGTAGAAAAAGGATTTTAATTTAGAGAATTGACGTATCTATAGCGAGGGCTAAAAACAATGGCATTCGTTTACCGAATTAAACCGAATCTTTATTTCTAAATCCGTCAGTAACAATCTGATTAACGTTTTCTTTAGCGATCACGATGTAGTTAAGCTTACTTTGCGTAATGAAATGAGAGTGCGTCCCACGTCATAGGGACGTGGACAGCGGCCGTTCTCATGGGCGTCACAGAAAAGGGAGAAGGAACATCGCAACTTCACTACGTACAGGATCCGGTCTCCTCTAATGCGCTAGGTCTTGTCCGAGAGAGAAAACCGAATACAGCTGCGCTAGTGACACCAAAATTAAGAACACTGTCTTTATAAGAACCCAATGAGATTGTTTTATGATTTGTAACACACTTCTGCTTTGTAGACACGAATTGTTAGGGCCCCTCACACACCCTTCTCGCAATCTGTCGGTTTCCTCGATCCTTTCACACACGAGCGATTTAACAAGCTCGTTCAACCATTATTTCGAACGCCATGGAAAATGAACTGCTGTGCTTAGGAGCGGTGGCACAGATCTCCTTATGTTGACTAATAAGCGCAAAAAATAATAATAAAGGGAATGATATTTATAAAACTTTTTTTGCAACGCTTTCCTAGACAACTGTATACTATCGTACGGATACATTACATTTTATTGACATCAAGTGTGTTGAGTACATGTTTCTATTCTGTATTTCGCTAACACATTTTCCAGTCTGCAATCACTCTACTCTATTTCGAACTAAACTGAGTATATAACTGATATGACCTCAGTGAAAATGCCCTGTAAATATTTCTCTTTTCACACCAAATTTTGATCCAAGAATGAATACTAACGTGATCTAACTTCGATTCCATTTATAAGTTGAGAAGTGGGATGTGTTTCATAGCGCCACGGAAATTTAATTATGTACTTATTTGAATGCAGCATTATATTCAAACCTTCTGATTTCTTGGGAAAATCTATGGTCTTTGTGATCGCCCTTATAGAAAGGACACGTGATACGAGGGTGTAAGGCCTCAGTTGGTACACACTAGATCTTGCTCACAAATAAATCTGAAATACAGCATCAGCGGCCTGAGCGGGGTGGCGCAGTGGTTAGCACACTGTACTCGCATTCCGGAGGACGACGGCTCAAACCCGCGTCCGGCCATCCTGATTTAGGTTTTCCGTGATTTCCCTAAATCGCTTCAGACAAATGCTGGGATGGTTCCTTTGAAAAGGCAAGGCGGACTTCCCTCCCCAACCATCCCTAACCCGATGTTACCGATGACCTCGCTGTTTGGTCCCTTCCCCCAAAATCAACCAACCACCCCGGATCAGCGTTAACTCTCCGTATTCGTGGAAGCATTAACTTACCTTATACCGACCATAAAATGCATGCAACGAATTTCAAAGTAGAATAGTCTGTGTAACTGTTTCAAACGGATTCAAAGTTGAAATTTTATTCTGCGTTTTTTTTTTTTTTTCAGTGCGGAGTGTGTTATATGTTGGTAATTGGTAGTTTTTACCTCTTGATGGGTTGCCAAAAATACACTACTGGCCATTAAAATTGCTACACCACGAGGATGAAGTGCTACAGACGCGAAATTTAACCGACAGGAAGAAGATGATGTGATATGCAAATGATTAGCTTCTCAGAGCATTCACACAAGGCTGGCGCCGGTGGCGACACCTACAACGTGCTGACATGAGGAAAGTTTCCAACCGATTTCTCATACACAAACAGCAGTTGACCGGCGTTGCCTGGTGAAACGTTGTTGTGGTGCCTCGTGTAAGGAGGAGAAATGCGTACCATCACGTTTCCGACTTTGATAAAGATCAGTTTGCAGCATATCGCGATTGCGGTTTATTGTATCGCAACATGCTAGCGTTGGTCGAGATCCAATGGCTGTTAGCAGATTATGGAATCGGTGGGTTCAGGAGGGTAATACGGAACGCCGTGCTGGATCCCAACGGCCTCGTGTCACTAGCAGTCGAGATGACAGGCATCTTATCCGCATGGCTGTAACGGATCGTGCAGCCTATGTCTCGATCCCTGAGTCAACAGATGGGGACGTTTGCAAGACAACAACCATCTGCACGAACAGTTCGACGACGTTTGCAGCAGCATGGACTAGCAGCTCGGAGACCATGGCTGCGGTTACGCTTGACCTGCATCACAGACAAGAGCGCCTGCGGTGGTGTACTCACCGACGAACCTGGGTGCGCGAATGGCAAAACGTCATTCATTCGGACGAATCCAGGTTCTGTTTACAGCATACGATGGTCGCATCCGTGTTTGGCGACATCGCTGTGAACGTACATTGGAAGCGTGTATTTGTCATCGCCATCACCCGGCGTGATGGTATGGGGTGCCATTGGTTACACGTCTCGGTCACCTCTTGTTCGCATTGACGGCACTTCGAACAGTGGACGTTACATTTCAGATGTGTTACGACCCGTGGCTGTACCCTTCATTCGATTCCTGCGAAACCCTACATTTCAGCATGGTAATGCACGACTGCATGTTGCAGGTCCTGTACAGGCCTTTCTGGATACAGGAAATGTTCGACTGCTGACCTGGCCAGCACATTCTCCAAATGTCTCACCCATTGAAAACGTCTGGTCAATGGTGGCCGAGCAACTGGCTCGTCACAATACGCCAGTCACTACTCTTGATGAACTGTGGTATCGTGTTGAAGCTGCATGGGCAGCTGTACCTGTACACGCCATCCAAGCTCTGTTTGACTCAAGGCCCAGGCGTATCAAGGCCGTTATTACGGCCAGAGGTGGTGGTTCTGGGTACTGATTTTTCAGGATGTAAGCACACAAAATGCGTGAAAATGTAAACACATGTCGGTTCTAGTATAATATATTTGTCCAATGAATATCGGTTTGTCATTTGCATTTCTTGTTGGTGTAGCAATTTTAATAGCCAGTAGTGTAGCTAGATTTGTTAATTTCGTGGTGGACACTATAGATGGTGAATAATATTTTATCATTCTCAACGTAAAAAAGCTTCTCTCACAACTATAATTACTTACGCAGCTGCGAGGAACATTCTGAGCGTTATAAAACCATGTTAGGTAGCTTCCTTCAAGGTGGACTCGTAAATAAACTGTAAATTAACCCCAGTAGACCAGAGTGAACAAGTTGTTTCTTACAGTCTGTTGTAACTACGAAAGCACGTAAATGTACGCACACTTCTTTGTCAATATCTTGGGGAACTTTTTCAAGGTTGCATTCCTCAACATCGATACTTAATATTGTTGTGGGCCTTATAAAGGTATATTTTCGGCCAAATTCTAGAGCTGCAGGAACGTTTCTCGAATTTTAGCAAAATCCCTATGTAATAAAGAAAATATTTTTCGTTTTGAATAGTCTTCGTACGATAAACCGGCGTCTCTAATTCCGTCGCTAGAAATGTGCCTCCTAATTCAACTTGAGAATTCAACAGTACGTTCCACAAGTTTTAAACGTAACTTAAAACCTCGTCTACGAATTCCTCTGTTTACCTTAGAATATCGTCTGTAAGGCGCTTATTTACTGAATCACGCTGATTTACGTTGAATCACTCAATTTGCAAATGGTTTTGGATGTTAGTCATTTCACGCAGTATTGGTTCTCAGAGACTCAAGATACATAGAAAACCAAAATGATTGCATCACGGCTAACAAAGTCCCTGCGTCCGTTCAGGTGTTCAAGTTTTCATTTATTTCTTTTGGCCTCGCTAGTGTTGTCAATTTTTTTTGTAATGACGCTCCAATGTGTGCCCTGCACGCTTTTCAAACTCTTGCCCATAATAGCAATCAAATTAACTCCCATCGCTGGGTGAACATTGAAAAGAACAACCTTACAATTTGCCCAAGAAAGTCACTGAATCCACCTCTGCCGAAGCCGCATGCAAGCAAACTGCACTGAAGCACCAAAGAAACTGGTATAGGGATGCGTATTCAAATGTGTAAGCTGGCAGAATACGACACTGCGGTCGGCAACGCCTATATAAGACAAGTGTCTGGCGCAGTTGTTACATCGTTTACTGACGCTACCATGGTAGGTTATCAAGATTTAAGTGAGTTTGAACGTGGTGTTATAGTCGGCGCATGAGCGATGGGACACAGCGTCTCCGAGGTAGCGATGAAGTGGGGATTCTCCCGTACGACCATTTCGCGAGTGTACCGTGAATATCAGGAATCCGGTAAAACGTCAAATTTCGGACATCGCTGCTGCCGGAAAAAGATCCTGCAAGAACGGGGACCAGCGACGACTGAAGAGAATTGTTCAGTGTGACAGAAGTGCAACCCTTCCGCAAATTGCTGCAGATTTGAATGCTGGGCCGTCAGCAAGCGTCAGCGTGCGAACCATTCATCGAAATATCATCGATATGGGCTTTCGGATCCGAAGGCCCACTCGTGTATCCTTGATGACGGCACAGCACAATGATTTACGCCTCGCTTCGGCCCGTCAACACCGACATTGGAGTGATGATGACTGGTAACATGCTGCCTAGTCGGATGAGTCTCTTTTCAAATTGCATCGAGCGGATGGCCGTGTACGGTCATGGAGACAACCTCATGAATCCATGGACCCTGCTTGTCAGCAGGGGACTGTTCAAACTGGTGGAGGCTCTGTAATGGTGTAGGGCGTGCGCAGTTGTAGTGATATGGGACCCCTGATACGTCTCGATACCACTCTGGCAGGTGACACGTATGTAAGCGTCCTGTCTGATCATCTACATCCATTCATGTCAGCTGTGCATTCCGACGAACTTGGGAAATTCCAGGAGGACAATGCGACACCCCACACGTCCGGAATTTCTACAGAGTGGCTCCAGGAACGCTCTTCTGAGTTTAAACATTTCCGCCGGCCTCCAAAATCCTCAGACATGAACGCTATTGATCTGGGATGCCTTGAAATGTGCTATTCAGAAGAGATCTCCACCCCCTCATACTCCTACGGATTTATGGACAGCCTTGCCGGATTTATGGTGTCAATTCCTCCCAGCGCTACTTCAGACATTAGTCGAATCGATGCGACGTCGTCCTGCGGCACTTCTGCGTGCTCTCGGGGCCTTACATGATATTAGGCAGGTGTACCATTTTCTTTGGCTCTTCAGTGTATGTTCAGTGGGTGGTTTGGGCAATGCACAAATTCGACATTAGGATTGATATGTTTTATTCGTTTCTGCACACCTGTCTGTCTTCTGGCCACTGTAGCAGCATTATCGTAAGCTTGCCCTATACAATTCATAATGTCGAGTCCATCAGCTTGGAGCGTCTGCTAAGAGAACATTTATACAGGTACGCCAACTGCTTAACGAAGCACAAGTGCGCTTCAGAATTTTCCACCGACAAACTTTCAGAACTTGCCCAGGGATAGCATCTGAGTATTCTCATGTAAGACACCGACAGCCTCCGTCCGCTCATTACACAATGACAACTTAATTATAATTTATTCGGTTTGTTGCTCCAGTTGCCCTTTTTTTCTTTGCGGATACATCGTCACGAAAGTGGAAAAGCCAGCAGTGAATATACCACCAGAATGTAAAACACAACAACCCTTAGACGATGGAAAAGTGCTGCGATGCGGCTGAAGTCGGTTGCGGGAACAGGTAATCATAACGTCGTTGTGCGGCTCTTCCATAGCGCAGTCCACCATTGCATTCAGTGAATCCACATATATTGTGCATATCTGTCAGTTCTTCATCAGTAAACCCATCCAAAGTACTGTTGTATCAATTCGCAAAAGTGGCGTCAATTAAAGATAGTTGCACCAAGCAACCAAACTCCCTGAAGAGGCCTTTACAGCTGTTATCGGTCCACCACCGTAGCTGGTTGGTCAGCACAGATGGCTGCAATATGAAGGACCCGGGTTCGATTTCTGATGCAGCCGAGGACTTTTCTTTCGTGGGAAGACTCCTAAAGGATTCACTAAACCTCGTGATGCCAATAAAGGAGCTACTTGAGCGAATAGCAGCGGCTTCATGGTCTGGAATGCTTGCAAAACCGCCGGGAGAGTGTGTGCTGACTGCATACCCCTGCATACCGCATTCGCATGATGCTGCAAGGCAGAGGATGACACGGCAGCCTGGAGACGTCCATTGGGCCATCATCAGGTAATTAGGGCAAGAAACCCAACGAAATGCATTAACTCTATAACGAGCTGCCAGATATCGTGGGTCCCTCATACCAAAATACTCTGAAGGTGTTCCTCAACAACCTGTGACAGTTTGTCAGAGGAGTTCTGGTTCACCATGTATAGTGATTCCTTTACTTGGAACATCACATTTCAGGTCTAGCTCTACACACATTTTTGCATATGGTTATGATACTATTTATTCCAGTCTTCCAATAGTCCATCACGTTCTTCCCCCTGTCTCTGTCCATCTTCATCTCCTCCCCTATCTGTCCATCTCCTTCTGCTTTCTCTGTATCCACCTTCTCCTCCACCTCTTATCTACCTCTTCCTGCCCCTCTCTGTCCGCCTGCTCCTGCTCCCCTCTGTCCACCTGCTCCCGCCCTCCTCTGTCCACCTGCTCCCGCCCCCCTCTGTCCACCTGCTCCCGCCCCCATCTGTCCACCTGCTCCCGCCCCCATCTGTCCGCCTGCTCCTCCCACCCCTCTCTGTCCACCTGCTAATCCCGTCCCCCTCTGTCCACCTCCTCCTCCCGCCCCCCTCTGTCCACTTGCTGCCGCCCCCCTCTGTCCACCTGCTCCTCCCGCCCCCCTCTGTCCACCTGCTCCTCCCGCCTCTCACGGTCCTCCTCCTCCTCTCGCCTCTCACGGTCCACCTCCTCCTCTCGCCTCTCACAGTCTGTCTCCTCCTCCTTTCTTCTTGGCCCATCTCCTCCTACTCCTCCCTCCTTTATGTAAATCTCATCCTCCCCTCTCTCTCACCTTCTGACCCCATCTAAATTCGTTTCCTCCACCCCTTTTCTCTGTCCATCTCTTCCTTTCCCCTCATTGTTTCATTTCTTGCTCTCCACTACTCTCTCTGTGTTACTCCATCCCTCAATAGGAGATCACTTTTTATTTCGCCACAGTGTTTTCTTCCAGATACTAAGTGATATGTATACAATGTTTGGGTAAAAACGATCCAGATATTTAGGAGGATTTTTGTACTTGTGGCTTTGCCTGCACACATCCCATACATTTCATTCTCATGTAACTTATTACACACGTAGCCCAGCTTCATGGAGACAGTTGCGAATGGTCCTCGCCGGTACCCCAGGAGCAACAGTGTCCCTAATTTGCTGGGAAGTGGCGGTGCGGTCCCCTACGGCACTGCGTAGGATCCTACGGTCTTGGCGTGCATCCGTGCGTCGCTGCGGTCCGGTCCCAGGTCGACGGGCACGTGCACTTTCCGCCGACCACTGGCGACAACATCGATGTACTGTGGAGACCTCACGCCCCACGTGTTGAGCAACTCGGCGGTACGTCCACCCGGCATCCCGCATGCCCACTATACGCCATCGCTCAAAGTCCGTCAACTGCACATACGGTTCACGTCCACGCTGTCGCGGCATGCTACCAGTGTTAAAGACTGCGATGGAGCTCCGTATGCCACGGCAAACTGGCTGAAACTGACGGCGGCGGTGCACAAATACTGCGCAGCTAGCGCCATTCGACGGCCAACACCGCGGTTCCTGGTGTGTCCGCTGTGCCGTGCGTGTGATCATTGCTTGTACAGCCCTCTCGCAGTGTCCGGAGCAAGTATGGTGGGTCTGACACACCGGTGTCAATGTGTTCTTTTTTCCATTTCCAGGAGTGTATAATATACAATGCTGGAAAACGTAATTCGCGTAAAAATAAGTAGAATCACAAAGGATATGAACTTACAATCCACTTTGTTGACAGTCAAAGATATTGAAAATGCCAAATTGCCTTAGTCCCATATGGTTGTTCAGAGTATGAAATGGCAAGGTGTTGTTACAAAAATGGTTCAAATGGCTCTGAGCACTATGGGACTTGACATCTGAGGTCATAAGTCCCCTAGAACTTAGAACTACTTAAACCTAACTAACCTAAGGACATCACACACATCCATGCCCGAGGCAGGATTCGAACCTGCGACCGTAGCAGTCGATCGGTTCCAGACTGAAGTGCCTAGAACCGCTCGGGCACCGCGGCCGGCGGTGTTCTTACTGTTCTTGCTCTCAACCTCCTCAAGGATGTTCAGAATTAAACCGTTTTCTTGACAATGTAAAATAAGATAAATTGGAGTTCAGGTAATCCACCGTATATCCCGTACCATAAAGATGTGCTCTTAAGTACGACTGCGATCTGGCTACATTAAGATGCACTCAGAAACGCACATTATTATGACTTCCTTTGCACGTTGTGTGGTTCTTTAGTGGATACAGGAGCGAGAAACAGACGCCATTGATGAGCAGAGAAGTCACATGTTAATTTATTCTACATCTAACATAAATAGTGAAGATAATGCGTAATTTTTTTACTATAATTTTAGAGTCAGTTGGTAACAGTAGATTTGAATGTAGACACATATACAGACACAAAAGATTTATAAATCTGTCGCACTTCAATACACTGTTTATTCAGACGAAGTCGAGCCCTGGCCACAATGAAAGTCTGTAAATGTTACTCAACTGTCAAAACACAAAAATGGGCTCAGTGCAAGTATATCCTCCTCTGGAGATCCGAATTGGGGATGCTTACATCTCGTTAGCAGCGGCGTAATCATTCGTGGCAGCGCACTCGTGCCACGGTGGCGGGTGTAGGAAATGCGGCGGCGTAAATGGCGGCGCGCGTATTTGAAAGTGCGGCCGACCGGATAGCGGTCGATACCGCACACACTAAAAGGTCTGCCAGAGTGGCCAATGTATCTCATCGGGCAGTCCCGACACTGCTGTAAACACAAGATGTATCGAACAGAAGACCATTCCCTATACCTGTATTTTTTTCCCAATGCTCTGAAGAATAAAATATGCTTGAGAGATATTTTTTATTACACTACTGGCCATTGAAATTGCTACACCACGAAGATGACGTTCGACAGACGCGAAATTTAACCAACAGGAAGAAAATGCTGTGATATGCAAATGATTAGCTTTTCAAAGCATTCACACAAGGTTGGCGCCGGTGGCGACACCTACAACGTGCTGACATGAGGAAAGTTTCCAACCGATTTCTCATACACAAACAGCAGTTGACCGGCGTTGCCTGCGTACCATCACGTTTCCAATTGGAGTCTATCGCGATTGCGGTTTATCATATCGCGACATTGCTGCCCGCATTGGTCGAGATCCAATGGCTGTTAGCAGAATATGGAATCGATGGGTTCAGGAGGGTAATACGGAACGCCGTGTTGGGTCCCAACGGCCTCGTATCACTAGCAGTCGAGATGACAGGCATCTTATCCGCATGGCTGTAATGGATCGTGCAGCCACGTCTCGATACTTGAGTCAACAGATCGAAAATGCTTGCACCAACATTCCACCAGTTGTGTATAACGTTGTGTACATACATTCCAAGCACGAATTACAAATGGAAGGTCGTCAGTTTGAGCATTTATTGTGAATTACAGTTATGGTGAGAGGCAAGGCGACTCACAAATATCAAGGATCACGATGAGAGCAGAAATCTGTTAAATCCACGTCGTTATTTTTGGATCAAGCTTAAGGTAGGTTCTAACCAGTCATAGAAATGGCGAACCATATTGTAGTGCACAATCTATTACATAATACTACAGTAAATTTCGAACATAAATATGTACCGTTAGAACACGGAGGTTTATTACACCGTAAATGAAATGTAGATTCAGATGCATAGCTTCTTGATTGCTAAACCACGGCACACTTGTTATTTGTCGATTACTCCGCAACCTACCACGAATGAAAAACAATGGTGTCAGTAACCCGTGCGTATTTTTAGCGTAGAATCTGAATACGCAATAAAAATGAGGGGTTCCTATTTGAAAATACAAAGCTGACGCCGCCCACAGAGGAGGGGTGGTAGGAGGTGGCCAGCTGTAGCACGGACACATGTCCCAATTTGAAATATAAACTTTTCATCTAGAACATTTTTTCCTAGGATGCATCGTTTTTAGGATATTTGTTTCAACTTCACACAACTTTAACGACGCATCGTAAGAAAAACTGTTCTGCATCTTAGTAAAGGGGCCTCTTGCTTGGGCAGGATCAACTTTGTATTTTCAAATGCCCCCCCCCCCCCGCCCCCCATTTTTGCTGCATATTTGGATTCTACAGCAAAAAACTGCGTATGGTTTACTATAACCGTTGTTTTCCATTCGTGGTAGATGGCGCTGTAATCGTCAAATATCAAGTGAGCCTGTTTTTCCACCTTAAAACCGACGGATATGATTCTACATTTGCCGGTCCGTGTGGCCGAGCGGTTGTAGGCGCTTCAGTTTGGAACCGCGCGATCGCTACGGTCGCAGGTTCGAATCCTGCCTCGGGCATCGATGTGTGTGATGTCCTTACGTTAGTTAGGTTTAAGTAGGTCTAAGTTCAGGTGTTAAGTCCCATAGTGCTCAGAGTCATTTGAACCATTTGATTCTACACTTCATATACGATGTAAATGTAAGCCTCTGTGGTGTGATGGTTGATACTGGTCTTCACGTTACTTGAGTGTTGCAAATGTGATTGCACATAAAAGTAATGCGGCTGGACATTGAAATTTCTGACAAGTAAACTACTTTCATGGGAACGTAGTTTTCTGCTACCTGCGAGGTTGTTTGTAGTAAGTTCCCAAACCACCGGAATGCTTGATTTCCTTGCCACCCTCGAATCCCACGATCAGGGCTACTGACTGTAGTGTCCACGAAGCCTGTATACTCGGTTCACTAGACAAACAAACAACTCGTATTCAAAAATGGCTCTGAGCACTTTGGGACTCAACATCTGAGGTCATCAGGCCCCTAGAACTTAGAACTACTTAAACCTAAGTACATCTCACACATCCATGCCCGAGGCAGGATTCGAACCTGTGACCGTAGCGGTCGCACGGTTCCAGACTGAAGCGCCTAGAACCGCTCGGCCACTTCGGCCGGCTCTTAAGTTAACAGGCTTTTGAATAGCAGGTGTGGATCTCACGCCACACCGGCCGGCCAACTCGTATTAATGAGTTATATTTATCATTATTCAAACACAATACTTATTTTTGGCAACTACACAGAGTGTCGCAAGCAAAGGGCGACATATGAAATAATCAGTCTTAGCAGTGACTGCTGATCTCTGACAAAATTCTGTCCGTTCTGCTGTCGATGTCGGTAATGTTAAAGCTGCTATCGATGTGACTAACGTTGACGCTGCTATCCAAGTGGGTAATCTTGAAGCTGCTATTAAACTGGGCTACCACCAGACCTCTTCACCTAGGGTCCGCTGCTGTCGCGTTGTCGTCCTGGAAGGGAGGTCTTGTCAGCGTGCGATTGACTGACTTCTTCTCACAGTCTTCTCTTCCCTGTCGTTCCCGACTGGTGTGCTGGCGCTTGACTTTACGCCGTACGCTGACGTCGGTTCGTGTTTCCATCCAACCGGCCTGACTCTCAAGCAGGCCGCTACGGGTGGAATACATACCGCTACCATTATACTAACGTAAAATATGCACGAAGTGGTAGTGACAGCTGCTATTAATGCAAAAACACCGTGTAAACATACACACGCTCGCCTCACACCACGTGGCAGGCCCCACTGCAGCGCCGGAGTCTTGCGAACACCGTACTGCAGGGCTTCCCAACCTTTTCAGCTGGCGGAACCCTTCTTCAGTCGAAAATCCATGGCGGACTCCTAGTCAGTCAAGAGCACAGTAACTTCAAATTTCAGAGCGAAACCCATGGGAACTGAAAGCTTCTTAATGCAGGTGCCATGTTCCCAATGCCCCCCCCCCCCCAGTATTAATAGTCTTTGGTTTAGAGATGAATGAAAACAACTTGAAATTAACGATCCAATTTGAATTCCCACTGTATCCAGACACGTACTAGCCGATTTATTCCCTTTGTTCAACACACTATAGCCTGATTAAAATTACTTGATAATTGACATTTCACACGTTGGAACTGTCTTCCTCCAAGAGCAATCAACGTCACGTCCAAATTATTCGCTGTTGACAAGCTGCCGCTTATGGTCTGTTCACTTCCACTATTTGGCTACTGTTGTGTAAGGAGCATGCACATTTCGTAACAGTCTCGTGTGTGTGTGTGTGTGTGTGTGTGTGTGTGTGTGTGTGTGTGTGTGTGTGTGTGTGATTCTTTCGTTAAATCCGAAGAAAAATGTTCAAATGGATGTAAAGTCTTCCTTTGGTCGTCCTCCCTCCTCATTCATTTCAACTGGAAACTTCACTTGCTGTGAAGGCGATGGAGAAACTGCAGCCTTCTTCAATGACCTTGACTTCAGCCACTGATCCATGTTAGAAGTAATAAACTGGCCAAAAATCGACTTATGAAACAGGTAGTGCTTTGACAAGGCAAGTTAAACATTTAATTATGCCTGGGGCCGCATACGTGCCAGCGAGCGCTGTGATTGGTCCACAAAGCGCGCATGCGTAAAAGGTTTCAGCGAATCTAGCGCCGTGAGCCGGTGCACAAACGACCCCCGTATTGTTGCGAAACAGTCGATCACAGAAGCCGCATTCTCCGGCATTAAACTGTGTATACGTTCTCACTTAGGAACCGCAAAGGCTGCTTGGGAATACAACCTGAAGTAAAAGTACACATGTTTTTCACACGAAAAAAATAGTGATGAATTTGATTTTCACACTTTTATTCAATAATTTTACTCATTATTTTACACGATTTGGTGAAAGGTGGCCGCGGATCCGCTAGAAAGAGCCGGCGGGCCCCTAAGGGGTCCGCTGACCACACGTTGGGAAGCCCTGCCGTACCGTACTTCACTGCCCCACCCCTCTCTGGAGTCTGTACTGCACAGCTGCCATAATGGATGTTACAAAGAAGATCGAAAACAATTTAATAGAGGATGAGGCTGTAAGAAGCACCCTGGTGGTGAGAGGGTTAACGTGCAATTCCGAACAAGACGGCAGACTGCACTGACGGGTTGCAGGCGGCAGCACTGGTTTCCATTGTTCGTAATGTGAGGCGTGCGGTACGCGGCGGCAGCGTCGTGTGCTGCCGTATACCTGCTTTAGCGGCAGACCGCGCATCCGGTCAGCAACCGGCATTGCCGCTGCCGGCAAACCGCATAGCGACCAGAAGCTGCTTCTACTAGCTGGACGTACGCAATTCAGTGAAGATGAGCTTCCCGGACTCCGATGAAGAAAAGTTAATTAAAAAAGCGGCAAAATATTCTGTAATTTATGACGCAGGACACGAAGAATACAGAAATGTTTTAGTGAAAAATACTGACTAGAAAGCTCTAACACATGAGTTATGTACACAACTGGCCATTAAAATTGCTACACCACGAAGATGACGTGCTACAGAGGCGAAGTTTAACCGACAGAAAGAAGATACTGTGATGTGCAAATGATTAGCTTTTCAGGGCATTCACACAAGGTTGGCGCCGGTGGCGACGCCTACAACGTGCTGTTTCCAAACGATTTCTCATACACAAATAGCAGTTGACCGGCGTTACCTGGTGAAACGTTGTGTGATGCCTCGTGTGAGGAGGAGAAGTGCGTAACATCACGTTCCCGACTTTGATAAAGGTCGGATTGTAGCCTATCGCGATTGCAGTTTGGTCGAGATCCAATGACTGTTAGCAGAATATGGAATTGGTGGGTTCAGGAGGGTAATACGGAACGCCGTGCTGGATCCTAACGGCTTCGTATCACTAGCAGTCGAGATGACAGGCATCTTATCCGCATGACGACGCATCACAGACAAGAGTGTCTGCGGTGGTGTACTCACCGACGAACCTGGGTGCGCGAATGGCAAAACGTCATTCATTCGGACGAATCCAGGTTCTGTTTACAGCATACAATGGTCCCATCCGTGTTTGGCGACATCGCTGTGAACGTACATTGGAAGCGTGTATTTGTCATCGCCATCTCCCGGCGTGATGGTATGGGGTGCCATTGGTTACACGTCTCGGACACCTCTTTTTCGCATTGACGGCACTTTGAACAGTGGACGTTACGTTTCAGATTTGTTACGACCCGTGGCTCTACCCTTCATTCGATCCCTGCGAAACCCTACGTTTCAACAGGATAATGCTCGACCGCATGTTGCAGGTCCTGCACGGGCCTTCCTGGATACAGAAAATGTTCGACTGCTGCCCTGGCCAGCATATTCTCCAAATATCTCACCAACTGAAAACGTCTGGTCAATGGTGGCCAAGCAACTGGCTCGTCACAATAAGCCAGTCACTTCTATTGATGAACTGTGGTGTCGTGTCGAAGCTGCATGGGCAGCTGTACCTGTACACGACATTCAAGCTCTGTTTGACTCAATGCCCAGGCGTATCAAGGCCATTATTACGGCCAGAGGTAGTTGTTCTGGGTACTGATTTCTCAGGATCTATGCACCCAAATTGCGTGAACATGTAATCACATGTCAGTTCTAGTATAACATATTTGTCCAATGAATACCCGTTTATCACCTGTATTTCTTCTTGGTGTAGCAATTTTAAAAGCCATTAGTGTACATATATTCAACCAGTTAATTATTAACAAATAGATTCATATGTGCATTAACAATTGTTTTTACTACCCCTTTGTTAACAGCTGCCTCTTGCCACGCCACGAAATCTTACTCACTGGAGAAAAACTGTAAGAACACCGCCGGCCGGTGTGGCCGAGTGGTTCTAGGCGCTTCAGTCTGGAACCGCGCGACCGCCACGGTCGCAGGTTTGAATCCTGCGTCGGGCATAGATGTGAGTGGTGTCCTTAGGTTAGTTACGTTTAAGTAGTTCTAAGTTCTAGGAGATTGATGAACTCATATCTTAAGTCCCATAGTGCTCAGAGCCATTTGAACCATTTTTTTCCTCTAATATGAAAATCACTGCTGCTCAGGAATCCCCCAAAACGAGAAATGTTGTTTTGGCTGATTGCTTCGTTGACATTGCAGCTATAAAATGTAATTCCATTTTCTTCAAGATAACGGTCTCATAGAAAATTGTGTCAACAACTTGCCGATCAAACGAGGTTGTCAGCCACGGCAGGTGCCACAGCAATAGGACTATAAAATACTCCAAATACTTGGGTTAACAGCAAAAAGGCGTTTTCTGATACTTGACGAGCACGGCATAGTCCATAGTGACAGATCTGTTTGTCGCGATGTGATGTAGCAACTGTTCTGGAATAAAGTTTCATCATACAATCAATGAGAGCAAACGCTTCGTCTTCTATCAGGAAACGTGGTAACATGACAGCTATGCCCGGAGGACATTTTAGTGGAGATATATATCTTTTCGGTTACTTTCTTGTCCGTAGCCGATTTCTGAAATATCCCGTTATTCGACTTTTTTCCTGTAAGCCGACTAATTTACAGTTTACGTCGACAATAGCCAACAAAGCAACTGAAAAATGTATCTGTAACTAAAAAACGGCGATCCACTCTTCTCTTGTCATCTTATGTGAACGTGTTTTCCATGTATATCGCTGATCGATGATCTCGCTGTTTGGTCCCCTACCCCGAATCAACCAGCCGTCTATAGTGCCTACACAATCAGGTATATTCCATTTAAGCCAAAATTCTTGTTCAATACGTCTGAAATTTGATTCCGTAGAAGGTGGAATGAACATGGAATGCAGCCTTAGCCTAAAAATCTTCAAAATATTTTTCACAGTTCTTGTTATGTAAGAGGGCGGAGGAGTGGATAGAGGTTCAGGGCACTCTTTTGTCCTAGGGGTGGGAAATTGCCCCTAAAAGGCGGAAGAATCAGCAATGATCAACGACATGAAGATGCAGAAGGCAATGGAAACCACTGCATTAAAGACACGTAACGTGTATCCACAGCAAGGAAGACATCAAAAGCAGACTCGCTATGGCAAAAAAGGCATTTCTGGCCAAGAGAAGTCTACTAATGTCAAATACCGGCCTTAATTTGAGGAAGAAATTTCTGAGGATGTACGTCTGGAGTACAGCATTGTATGGTAGTGAAACATGGACTGTGGGAGAACCGGAACAGAAGAGAATCGAAGCATTTGAGATGTGGTGCTACAGACGAATGTTGAAAATTAGGTGGACTGATAAGGTAAGGAATGAGGAGGTTCTACGCAGAATCGGAGAGGAAAGGAATATGTGGAAAACACTGATAAGGAGAAGGGACAGGATGATAGGACATCTGCTACGACATGAGGGAATGACTTCCATGGTACTAGAGGGAACTGTAGAGGGCAAAAACTGTAGAGGAAGGCAGAGACTGGAATACGCCAAGCAAATAATTGAGGACGTAGGTTGAAAGTGCTACTCTGAGATGAAGAGGTTAGCACAGGAAAGGAATTCGTGGCGGGCCGCATCAAACCAGTCAGTAGACTGATGACAAAAAAAAAAGAAAGATGGTTCAAAATGGCTCTGAGCACTATGGGACTTAACATCTGAGGTCATCAGTCCCCTAGAACTTAGAACTACTTAAACCTAACTAACCTAAGGACATCACACACACCCATGTCCGTGGCAGGATTCGAACCTGCGACAGTAGCGGTCGCGCGGTTCCAGACTGTAGCGCCTAGAACCACTCGGCCACCTCGGCCGTCATGTAAGATGGTGATATACGATACATAAATGACAAAGACCTATAATTTTCTGCCTGTGGCAAGGAATCTGAAACAAACGAAAACATGTAGCTAATGTAATTTCCATATACAAACACACATCAGTCAGATGTTACCAGCAACTCTTCAACCTTCACACCTCTCTCACCAAGTCTTGGAATCGCAGCACAACATAATAATGTATAAAATTTTGTGGCCGCGCGGGATTAGCCGAGCGGTTAAAGGCGCTGCAGTCATGGACTGTCAGCCTGGTTCCGGAGGAGGTTCGAGTCTTCCCTCGGGCATGGGTGTGTGTTTGTCCTTAGGATAATTTAGTAGTAAGCTCCGGGACTGATGACCTTAACAGTTATGCCCCTTAAGATTTCACACACATTTGAACTTTTTTTTAAATTTTTTTTTTACTTACCTCAGCGTCAAATATTTTCTTCTACACTTACTGCATTTCTTAGGCATTGTGGTTTTATGTCATCCTTAATAAAACTGAGCCTGAAGTTAACCTGTCTTTTATTGAAACGACAATAGCTCCTGAGTATATTTTCATCACTTAACAATTTTTTTTTATCGCTGCCGTGTAACTACCTTCTGCAGTTCTACTTTTATATAAGCGCATTACCAGCTTTCGTCTTTTCCTTGAATGTAACAATAAAATATCATCATTTTCCTCTTGCAATAACAGAGGTGTATTTACCAGAAGTGTCGCCTCGCGAAGTTCTTACAAGCGACTGCATTGCTTAGTTGTCGCTGCGTTCCACAACACATCGACTGCGGGAGGCAGTGTTGCCGTTTCCCGTCTGTAGTTGCGGTCGGTCACTGTTGCCGTATTCGGTATTGCACCCAAAGGCAGCTCACGACTGTTAAGCATTCATTTGAGAACAGAAAACTGCTACATCTAGATCGTTGTTCCTGGAAGACGGTAAATATAGTTTCCAATCAGACGCTGAAATGGCTAACCGTATTCTACTGTACTGTAAGCGCTGAGTTGACACTCGACGCGGTGGCCGATGGGAGCGACCGTAAAGGTATCTCCCATTTACAGCCCCCTCCCATCAGCCACTGCGCCGGGTGTCAACTTTGTTTTCGGAATTTTACAGTCAGATTTGCAGCACTAAAGTAAGTTTCGAACATAAATATCAGTCGTTAGAATACAAAAGTTTACATCTACGGCTGGCCCTGGTGAGCGAGCGGTTCTAGGCGCTTCAGTTCGGAACCGCGCGACTGCTACGGTCGCAGGTTCGAATCCTGCCTCGGCCATGGATGTGTGTGTTGTCCTTAGGTTAGTTAGGTTTAAATAGTTCTAATTTATAGAGGACTGATGACCTCAATGTTAAGTCCCATAGTGCTCAGACCCATTTGAATTTTATTTATTTATGTATTTATTTATTTTTACGTCGTAAATGAAATGTAGAATCAGGTGTGTCGACTTTTAGTTGCAGAAACACACATTTTATATTTTTCTATTACAGCGCCACCTGTTACGAATGGAAAACAATGGCTTGAGTAAAACGTACGCATTTTTTAGAGTACAATCCGAATATGGAATAAAAGTGGGGAGAGGGGGGGGGAGTTTTCCCGTTCGAAAATGTAAATTTGCCTCACACAAGCAGGGGTGGTGTTTCGAAGGTGTCCACTTGTATCACACTCAGATGTCCCATTTATTAATATTAACGTTTCACCTAGAAAATTTGTTCCTACAATGCACCGTTTTTCAGATATTTAATTGTCTCATGTTACAAAAAACAGCCTTTATACACTAACTGAGCACACAGCATTGCCTGGGCATGTATTTATTCCAATCATCCATTAGCCACTCTTCTTCTTCCCCCTCTCAACATTATCACGCTCGCCACAATTAGGGTCTGGTGATTCTTACCCACACAGTATTTCTTTCCAGATTGTGACTAATATGTGTACCAAAATTTGTTAACAATCCAACCAGGTATTTAGGGAGAGCTTTTTACGCGTGCCGGATCGAGACTCGAACTCGGAACCTTTGCCTTTCAAGGGCAAGTGCTCTACTTTTTTTTTTATCTCATTTTGTTCGCTTTCGTTCGTTGTATCTGTTCGGGGCGGACGTCGCAAGACACGACACCCGTTTCAGTTCGTCGTTGATCCATGGTAAAGGACTTGCTCGCGAAAGGCAAAGGTCCCGAGTTCGAGTCTCGGTCCGGCACACAGTTTTAATCTGCCAGGAAGTTTCATATCAGCGCACACTCCGCTGCAGAGTGAAAATCTCATTCTGGATACTGCATGTATGTTTAACATATTTCACTGGTATTTTTACAAATATTTCATCTGTGTCTCTAGTGAATTTCGCCCTGAACATTCACTTTCACGTAGCGCATTGCTTATAACGTATCTCCTGAACTATGTGCTGTACATTGATGATGTAAGGCCTAAGGCCGTCAGGTACGTAAGCGTCAAAAGCGAACGACGTCTGGATACTCGACACACTTGCGACAAGCAGCGGCATTTGGCGAAAAGCTCGGGTGTCCTGCGTGCGAAAGACCATCACCCGCTACAAGATAGCTACTTAGAGCCGACCAGTTTCTATAAAATGGCGCCCCAAGCTGTAGAATACTGTACCTCGAGAGTAAGGCTACAAAATTAGCTTTACTGAGGAAAAATACAACGAAAAGGAATGCTGTGCATGAAATTTACGAAAAAAGGAATCTGCCAGCCGCGGTGGTCTCGCGGCTCTAGGCGCTCAGTCCGGAAGCGCGGGACTGCTCCGGTCGCAGGTTCGAATCCTGCCTCGGGCATGGATGTGTGTGATGTCCTTAGGTTAGTTAGGTTTAAGTAGTTCTACGTTCTAGGGGGCTGATGGCATAAGATGTTAAGTCCCATAGTACTCAGAGCCATTTGAACCATTTTTGAAAGGAATCTTCATGGATAATTTCATAATTTATATCATCAACTACGAAGATCAAACTAATTCTTTGAATACAAGTGAATGAGCAGAGAAGCATTTTACTGTTTCATCAATAAACTAAAGACGAATGCTTTTTACAGGACCAACAACTTTTTAACAGCCGATAAAGGCGAAAGAATCACTGACTAGCTGTGGTGTAACGGTAATATTCCTGGATTGTCAGCTGAGGTAATGAAAAGGTCCTGGGTTCGATCCCAGCCATTTCGTATATTTTAACTGCTTCAGCTACAATTCTGTATACTACGTTTAACGTATACTGTTTACACTGCATCGCTAAGAATTTTTTTAAGGTCTTGCCAGAGTACTCGGTCTGTAAGTATATACGCACCTTTCCCAGTATATCACACACAGTAAACTACTAATAAATTACTATGAACAACCATGAAATTTTACAGATGTTTGACGTTGCCAATTCATCGGCAGTCAGTGATAATGCCGAGCGTTTCAGTTAATCTAAATAGTCTGTAAAACGAAAGCATACAAAATTTTTGAAAGGAAAGTCAATATTTTTGTGAAATGAGTAGTCTAAAAATATAAAATAAAAAAATGTTAGGGAAACGTTTGATGCACCTCATTTTCTGTTCATGATGTCGAGCGTCATTCAGAGGCACGTAGAACGTTTCTCTGATACAATTATTTCTTTCACACATCATTTCTCAAAATATTTCACTGATTTCTTTCATTTTCTTATTTTCAAGTTTTATTCAGAAAGCATGTTCTTACCGATTCCTCTTTTGCCTCCCTAACGTCTGGTGTTGTCGAAAATCCTAACTTTGGTACTTGATTCGAAGGAAGCCTGCCGGCCGCGGTGGTCTAGCGGTTCAGGCGCTCAGTCCGGAAACGCGTGACTGCTACGGTCGCAGGTTCGAATCCTGCCTCGGGCATGGATGTGTGTGATGTCCTTAGGTTAGTTAGGTTTAAGTAGTTCTAAGTTCTAGAGGACTGATGACCACAGATGTTAAGTCCCATAGTGCTCAGAGCCATTTGGACCAGCCATTGAAGGAAGCCTTTTTGACATTTAAACACCGCACCAATGTATCTTTTTATGAGCAAAGTAGCTAGGTTTTGAACAGATGAACTTTTTGACACTTCATTTACATAGCTTGGCAGCAGCTTTTCGTGAAATATTTCAATTTTTCCTCAACTCATTAATTAAGTTTTTAATTACCCTAATACTTTCAAGCAGTTAAATATTTTCATGCAAACCTAGACCTCACTGGTCACTCTGATACCCCGTTTGCCAGTTTCTCTCTTTTTGTTTGGCTATGAAAATTCGGACAAAACCTCATGGTGTAATTTATAGGAAGTCTTGTTTTTGCTCTGCTCACGCGTTCACTAAAACCTATCGAGTGTTAATCATACGATAAAATAGCCCTTCCTGCGTATTGTCATTTCCAAAAAACGTCATTTCGATATCTTGTGCCGTTTAGGAGATACGACGATTTTTACGACGACTTGATTCGCGATGTGCAGGAAACGATTCGGACGCGCCGCGAGCAACCTGTCTGCGGATACAACAACCAATATCTCAAGAATGAAAAGAGAGATTCTTCCGGTCTCAACTTTAAATAAAATTTAGATATATTGGTTACATTTCAAACGCAATAATGTATGGCCTAAAATGAACTATACGGAAAGTGTACGCAATGCGGTTTTACCTCTGCGTAACTCTTAAAAGTTTCGTGCTGCCGTGTACTCAGTTTCGTGCAGCACAGTAAACTATGACGAATAGCGAAAATAAATTCAGACCGTTATCGAGCAAAGATAGCAACCTGTAATATGCGGAAGAATCAAATTTTTTCGCCGAATAGTTTTCTTATAATGGGATGATAAATATTTCACAGCTACCGGAGCGTCCGCTCCGCTGTTTCGCCGAGAAGACACGTGGCTCTGGGGCGTACTGGAGCGACAAGATTCGAACACGTTTGAATTCAAACGTCGCTAAATTCAGACCGTTATCGAGGAGAGATATCAACCTGTAATATACGGAAGAATCAAATTTTTTCACCGAATAGTTTTCTTATAATGGGATGATAAGTATTTCATAGCTGCCGGAGCGTCCGTTCCACTGCTTCGCCGAAGAGACACGTGGCTCTGGCGCGTACTGGAGCGACAAGATGCGAACACGTTTGAATTCAAACGTCGCTAGTTGTCGCAGAGAACAGGCAGCGCCACGGACTTCGCACACGTAGAACACTTCTGTAAGCATAACTTGCCGTGGTGTTACGTAGTCTGACGCTGTCGCGCGCTGTCGGTCGTTTCTGTCGATTACGTAGGACGCGTCCTTGTGTCTGCTCGGCGCTGGGCCCCCATGTTTACCGCCGCCGCTGCCGCTTCCTCGTGCAAGCTATCTGTCGTCCTATTGGGCACATCTTGTGACACTACTACCACACCACACCACGCTTCAATTTGTTCACCTGCTTTCTGAGAAACCTCAAAATGATTGTGCTGTTTGCAAAACTTCAGCCAGCGGGAAGCTTTGACTAAGTGAAGCCTTCTGGCGCACTCCCTTGTGCGGAGCTAAACAGATAATTTCGTCACGCTCCATAGACTCTACATAAGTCATTATAGGCACCAGACCGAACTGACACTTACGGCTAAGGCCATTTTCCTTGACTTCCGGAAGGCGTTCGACACAGTTCCGCACTGTCGCTTGATAAAGTAGCCTACGGAATATCAGACCAGCTGTGTGGCTGGATTGAAGAGTTTTTAGCAAACAGAACACAGCATGTTGTTCTCAATGGAGATACGGCTACAGACGTTAAAGTAACCTGTGGCGTGCCACAGGGGAGTGGTGTGGGGCCATTGCATTTCACAATATATATAAATGACGTAGTGGTGGTGGTGGTTGTTAGTGTTTAACGTCCCGTCGACAACGAGGTCATTAGAGACGGAGCGCAAGCTCGGGTTAGGGAAGGATTGGGAAGGAAATCGGCCGTGCCCTTTCAAAGGAACCATCCCGGCATTTGCCTGAAACGATTTAGGGAAATCACGGAAAACCTAAATCAGGATGGCTGGAGACGGGATTGAACCGTCGTCCTACCAAATGCGAGTCCACTACGTAGTAGATAGTGTCGGAAGTTCCATGCGGCTTTCTGCGGATGCCGCGCGGGATTAGCCGAGCGGTCTAGGGCTCTGCAGTCATGCTCTGTGCAGCTGGTTCCAGGGGAAAGTTCGAGACCTCCGTCGGGCATGGATGTGTGTGTTTGTCCTTAGGATAATTTAGGTTAAGTAGTGTGTAAGCTTAGGGACTAATGACCTTAGCAGTTAAGTCCCAAATTTTTCAGACACATTTTCGCGAATGATACTGTAGTATACAGAGAAGTTGCAGCATTAGAAAATTGCAGCGAAACGCAGAAAGATCTGCAGCGGATAGGCACTTGGTGCAGGGAGTGGCAACTGACCCTTAACATAGACAAATGTAATGTATTGCGAATACATAGAAAGAAGGATCCTTTATTGTATGATTATATGATAACGGAACAAACGCTGGTAGCAGTTACTTCTGTAAATTATCTGGGAGTATGCGTACGGAACTTTTTGAAGTGGAATGATTATATAAAATTAATTGTTGGTAAGGTGGGTGCCAGGTTGGGATTTATTGGGAGAGTCCTTAGAAAATGTAGTCCATCAACAAAGGAGGTGGCTTACAAAACACTCGTTCGACCTATACTTGAGTATTGCTCATCAGTGTGGGATCCGTACCAGGTCCCGTTGGCAGAGGAGATAGAGAAGATCCAAAGAAGAGCGGCGCGTTTCGTCACAGGGTTATTTGGTAAGCGTGATACCGTTACGGAGATGTTTAGCAAACTCAAGTGGCAGACTCTGCAAGAGAGGCGCTCTGCATCGCGGTGTAGCTTGCTGTCCAGGTTTCGAGAGGGTGCGTTTCTGGATGAGGTATCGAATATATTGCTTCCCCCTTCTTATACCTCCCGAGGAGATCACGAATGTAAAATTAGAGAGATTCGAGCGCGCACGGAGGATTTCCGGCAGTCGTTCTTCCCGTGTACCGTACGCGACTGGAACAGGAAAGGGAAGTAATGACAGTGACACGTAAAGTGCCCCCCGCCACACACCGTTGGGTGGCTTGCTTAGTATAAATGTAGATGTAGATAGCTCGGCTGCCAGGTCCTGTATGACTTTTTTTTTTTTCATCGGTAGAATTCAACTAGTGCCTCTCTGACATGCGTTCGCTTGCGATGGTAGTTGCACAACAAACTGCACATGGATCAAAAGTAAGAGCTGCTGGTTCTTGTAAAGGGGCTATCTGACACAGTAATTATTACACCTTAGGTGGAGCCCACGAGAGGAATAAGGCTTTGCACAAAGTCGAGTCTGTCACACCGAAAGCCAAAAAATGCTGTATGAGTCGTTTCGTAAGCTTCCCAATCCTCGGCTGATAGACCGGTGGTAAGGTACGCTGTCTGTTAATGGAAGCCAACAAAGTGGTTCAAAACTGGTTCAAATGACTGTGAGCACTATGGGACTTAACATCTATAGGTCACCAGTCCCCTACAACTTAGAACTACTTAAACCTAACTAACCTAAGGACATCACTCACATCCATGCCCGAGGCAGGATTCGAACCTGCGACCGTAGCGGTCGCGCGGTTCCAGACTGTAACTCCTAGAACCGCTCGGTCACGCTGGCCGGTCAACAAAGTGGTCACTGCTGAAGTAAGCTATTCAATCAGGGCCGGTAGGATGGCGTACCTAATGACTAAACCTGATTTAACCGCACTTGAAGACGCATACGCGGAAACCGTTCCAAACTCTGTCGCCAAATTCGTGTAGTATCCAAGTTACACAAATACGGCTTCATTCATAAACCTCTGACCAATGACGGTAATAGACCTCTCGTGGCTCCACGTGTAACTACACAAAAGAATCATATAGAAGGGGCAACATAAGCGATACAGCGAGCCGTACAAACTAAAGGAACACTGCGCTGCTACGCGGGTATATAGGCGCGAGTCACCGGTGTATGGCGTGGCGGCGACCGTGCCGTGTGCACGCTTCCGATAGGCGGCCTCTAGTGGCCGGACTCCGCTGATACAGTTGGCGGTTGACTTTCGTACACACGCTCGGCGACACTACGCTCGGCGCACTCAAGCGTACTAGTACCAGGTTACAGCAATATTAATGGATGGTATTGAGAATAATGTTTTACTTCGCCTGGGATGGCTCACGAGAGCCTTGCACAACGTCCAGAGGCTTCGGGCAGCTGTTACCGTGCAGAGCCTGCCCATGACCGTATGGGCGATAACTGGAGGTAGAGGCGCGCCTATCTACACTCCTGGAAATGGAAAAAAGAACACATTGACACCGGTGTGTCAGACCCACCATACTTGCTCCGGACACTGCGAGAGGGCTGTACAAGCAATGATCACACGCACGACACAGCGGACACACCAGGAACCGCGGTGTTGGCCGTCGAATGGCGCTAGCTGCGCAGCATTTGTGCACCGCCGCCGTCAGTGTCAGCCAGTTTGCCGTGGCATACGGAGCTCCATCGCAGTCTTTAACACTGGTAGCATGCCGCGACAGCGTGGACGTGAACCGTATGTGCAGTTGACGGACTTTGAGCGAGGGCGTATAGTGGGCATGCGGGAGGCCGGGTGGACGTACCGCCGAATTGCTCAACACGTGGAGCGTGAGGTCTCCACAGTACATCGATGTTGTCGCCAGTGGTCGGCGGAAGGTGCACGTGCCCATCGACCTGGGACCGGACCGCAGCGACGCACGGATGCACGCCAAGACCGTAGGATCCTACGCAGTGCCGTAGGGGACCGCACCGCCACTTCCCAGCAAATTAGGGACACTGTTGCTCCAGGGGTATCGGCGAAGACCATTCGCAACCGTCTCCATGAAGCTGGGCTACGGTCCCGCACACCGTTAGGCCGTCTTCCGCTTACGCCCCAACATCGTGCAGCCCGCCTCCAGTGGTGTCGCGACAGGCATGAATGGAGGGACGAATGGAGACGTGTCGTCTTCAGCGATGAGAGTCGCTTCTGCCTTGGTGCCAATGATGGTCGTATGCGTGTTTGGCGCCGTGCAGGTGAGCGCCACTATCAGGACTGCATACGACCGAGACACACAGGGCCAACACCCGGCATCATGGTATGGGGAGCGATCTCCTACACTGGCCGTACACCTCTGGTGATCGTCGAGGGGACACTGAATAGTGCACGGTACATCCAAACCGTCATCGAACCCATCGTTCTACCATTCCTAGACCGGCAAGGGAACTTGCTGTTCCAACAGGACAATGCACGTCCGCATGTATCCCGTGCCACCCAACGTGCTCTAGAAGGTGTAAGTCAACTACCCTGGCCAGCAAGATCTCCGGATCTGTCCCCCATTGAGCATGTTTGGGACTGGATGAAGCGTCGTCTCACGCGGTCTGCACGTCCAGCACGAACGCTGGTCCAACTGAGGCGCCAGGTGGAAATGGCATGGCAAGCCGTTCCACAGGACTACATCCAGCATCTCTACGATCGTCTCCATGGGAGAATAGCAGCCTGCATTGCTGCGAAAGGTGGAAATAAACTGTACTAGTGCCGACATTGTGCATGCTCTGTTGCCTGTGTCTATGTGCCTGTGGTTCTGTCAGTGTGATCATGTGATATATCTGACCCCAGGAATGTGTCAATAAAGTTTCCCCTTCCTGGGACAATGAATTCACGGTGTTCTTATTTCAATTTCCAGGAGTGTATTAAGTCGTTACTGGGCCTCTGAGGTGTGTTTCTAAAAATTGATAAAACCTCAATGTTTTAACAATAGCAGTGTTTATAAATAGTTCTGTTTGCATAATCGATTTCCACGTTAAATAATTAAAACTATAAAAAGACGGATAATATTTTGCTTTAGACTCTCACCTGTCAAACGCAGTATATTTGATTACGGCATATCTGTAACGACACATTTGAGTAAATACACCACATGACAGCACTTTCGGTCATACCCTCTAAATGTGAATATAATTTCTCTCTCTCTCTCTCTCTGTATGTATGTTGGGGGGAGGGGGTGGGGCGTGAACTCGTGCGCACACTGCAATGCACATAGCCCCAGTGTTACTCAAAATACTTGCTAATGGAGGAAAATGATTTTTAATGCTGTCCAGATCCACTGAATAGCAAGATTGCAATTGCTTATTTAAATAATAATAATAATAATAATAATAATAATAATAATAATGTATGACTGTGAAATGTTAAACATTAAAACCATTAGATGGCGACAAGAGCTCCCTGGCTGATGGATAACGATACAGAATGGCCCTGAGATAGAGGTATTGTGAGGAAGGCCTGACGTACTGCACCATAAAAAATGGCTCAAATGTCTCTGAGCACTATGGGACTTAACTTCTGAGGTCATCAGTCCCCTAGAACTTAGAACTACTTAAACCTAACTAACCTAAGGACATCACACACATCCATGCCCGAGGCAGGATTCGAACCTGCGACCGTAGTGGTCGCGCGGTTCCAGACTGTAGCGCCTAGAACCGCTCGGCCACTCCGGCCGGCACTGCACCATAAAGATGTGATATCCATTGTATCTACATTGACTGTGTCGCCCTCCAACATACAGTTATTCTTCTGCAAAACACTCATCTGTGTACGTGTTGAAAGCAGTAAATGTTCTACAACGGATAATGCCAGAGAAAACAACGAAAAGTTGGTAAATGGCCGGCATCTCATTTGCGCTACTTAGTGCGTATTAGCTTCTCACAGGACCCTCGTCCATACTTCCCAGACCTGCCATGGGTTGATACATTTCTGGACACTATCTCAGATCATAAATGAATGAATATGTACCAAGTATTACCCTGAAATTGTTTCACAGATGGATCCACCCCTAGCACTGTCCTGGGATTTGTGCCGGTGGATCAACCCCAACCATTATTCCAGACCTTGTGCAGGTGGATCTGCGCCAGGCAGTATCCCCAGACATAGCACATAGTGGATCCACACAAAGTAATATTCCTGGATGTAGCATGTTCTGCATCCACTGTGAGCAATGTTGCAGAATTAATGCAGGCAGATCCACCTTTCAGGCGCTACTCCCAACAAATCCCAGAGAGTGGGGGCCACATCGGAAGATAACACTCACGTAAAAACATAACTGAGCTATGTTATGTTGACAGCAGAATTATGTCAGCACTCAACTTCCACAACAATCCATGTTCATATGTGTGTTTATAGGCTTTGGCTTTGGCAGCTAGTGGGATCTGTGTTGACATTCTGAGAAAGTATACTTTATAGGTACCACGGCTAGTTTGCGACACTGCATCATAGGTGGACAGTAATGTAAGCAGTAAGAGATTATATATGTTTGTACATTTCCCTATAGAATATGGAAAAGTGAGAAAATTACGTAAAAACGGCAAAAGATACGTTAAAATCCGGATAAGACCTGGTCATACTGGATATCTGTATTTATACAGAGGAAGGGATGAAATTTCTTGTGACGTAATCACAAGACGAAAGTGTCTGGAAATGTCTTCGATATTTTCCTCGAAAGTCATAAGTTCGTATCAAGGAAGAGAACCGCTGGAATCACAGCACCTTCTGTTCCCAAATTGACCGAGAAATCTGCTCCAAGGTTTGAGAGAAGTCGCAGAGCCTTAGAAAAAAATATATGTAATTTATTTGTACAGAAGGAGGGAGACACGTGATGTCATTCATACACTTAGAAATTAAAAAGAAAAAGCATTGTACAGGAGGGTTAATCCGTGGAGAGGGCTGTAACGAACAGAAATAAGAGGGATAATGACACATAACACTGCATATGCTTTAATAGTGGAAAGATGATGCATTCGAGAGAGAGAGAGAGAGAGAGAGAGAGAGAGAGAGAGAGAGAGAGAGAGTATTTGCACCCTCATTTAGAGGGTATAACCGAAAATATGGCGTTTGGATTCTTTACTCATATCTTTTTGCTACCGATATGTATAATCGATTCAACTGTGTTAGATAGGTGGAGGTCTAATGGAAAATATTATCCATGTGCCTATAATTAACGTAGAAATCTATTACGCAAACAAATGCTCGCCTAAAGCACTGCAGAATAATGTATAAGCACTCTTCGCAGTGTGTTTTCCGCAAAACATTCGCATTTTTATCATTTTTTAAATACACATCATAGGTCAGTAAAAGGTTGATGCAGCCATGAAGCTTTATTACCACTTATCGTCCGCAGGCGGAGTCTGCTCGAAGCAGCTGCCTGAAGCCTCTGGACATTACGAGAGGCTCTCGTGAGCCTTCACTGGCCGAATAAAAACTTATCTTCACTACCTTCTGTTACTATTTTTACTTTTACTGCGAGAGCGTTGCGTAGCGTCACAGCTACTGGACTCTAACTTGTCTGAAACGAACTGAAGTTCATTCCATGAATGTTAGCTGCAGTAGCTTGCCGTGTTAGAAGGAAAGTTTATTTTTCCCCGCTCACTGTGTTTTCTAATGTCGCAGTTTACTCTGATGCAGAGTTCTCAGGTGTTGGTGTTGGTGGTGGTAAGTTCCTATGGGAACAAAGGACTGAGGTAATCGGTCCCTACGCTTACACACTAATTAATGTAACTTAAATTAACTTACGCAAAGGACAAAACACACACACACACACACACACACACACACACACACACACGCCCGAAGGACGACTCGAACCTCCTACGGGGAGAGCCGCGCGAACCGTGGCAAGGCGCCCAAGACCGCGCGGTTACTACGCGCGGGCGATGCAGAGCTCTCCCTGGCCTCAAGCACTGACTCGATGGAGCGACATGCGCTCTGACTGACAAGGGAACCACCCCATCGCACCCCCTTCAGATTTAGTTACGAGTTGGCACAGTGGATAGGCCTTGAGAAACTGAACACAGATCAATCGACAAAACAGGAATATGTTGTCGACCCACCTAACTTGTACACTTGGCGAATGGGTAAAAAGATTCTTCTACCTTGCCCGATTTAGGTTTTCTTGTGGAAGTGATAATCACTCCCAAAAAAGTGATGAAAACATGAAGAGTTTGTCACATAAACTGAAAATAAAAAATTAAATTTTTCGCTCGAGGGAAGACTAGAACCAAATACCTCTCGTTTCGCAGCGGCTCACGCTAACCACGGGACCACGGCACTCCTGAGATCAGACTACCCTTGATGTTGCCTATCTTACGCATGGACTACTCAGTTTGTATATTTTGATCATTTTTTCATAGTTCCACATAACTTCTTCCTGTTTTCTCGATTGATCTGTGTTCAGTTTCTCAAGGCCTATCCACTGTGCCAACTTATAACTAAATCTGAGGGGGGTGCGATGGGGAGGTTCCCTTGGGGTAGAAAATAGAATGCATCGCCTTCGTGTGCGCTTCACTCTCTCTAATCTTACCTTCAGGATCTTTACGTGAAATATACGTAGAAGGAAGCAGTACACTTGAAGTACTAGGAGCGTACATTCTTGGAATCTTACCAGTAAACCACGGATAAGGCCTCTTGCTGCGTATGCGGCTTACTACACGAACGCGTGACAAAACGTGGATCTTTTCTACACTCCTGGAAATGGAAAAAAGAACACATGGACACCGGTGTGTCAGACCCACCATACTTGCTCCGGACACTGCGAGAGGGCTGTACAAGCAATGATCAGACGCACGGCACAGCGGACACACCAGGAACCGCGGTGTTGGCCGTCGAATGGCGCTAGCTGCGCAGCATTTGTGCACCGCCGCCGTCAGTGTCAGCCAGTTTGCCGTGGCATACGGAGCTCCATCGCAGTCTTTAACACTGGTAGCATGCCGCGACAGCGTGGACGTGAACCGTATGTGCAGTTGACGGACTTTGAGCGAGGGCGTATAGTGGGCATGCGGGAGGCCGGGTGGACGTACCGCCGAATTGCTCAACACGTGGGGCGTGAGGTCTCCACAGTACATCGATGTTGTCGCCAGTGGTCGGCGGAAGGTGCACGTGCCCGTCGACCTGGGACCGGACCGCAGCGACGCACGGATGCACGCCAAGACCGTAGGATCCTACGCAGTGCCGTAGGGGACCGCACCGCCACTTCCCAGCAAATTAGGGACACTGTTGCTCCTGGGGTATCGGCGAGGACCATTCGCAACCGTCTCCATGAAGCTGGGCTACGGTCCCGCACACCGTTACGCCGTCTTCCGCTTACGCCCCAACATCGTGCAGCCCGCCTCCAGTGGTGTCGCGACAGGCATGAATGGAGGGACGAATGGAGACGTGTCGTCTTCAGCGATGAGAGTCGCTTCTGCCTTGGTGCCAATGATGGTCGTATGCGTGTTTGGCGCCGTGCAGGTGAGCGCCACAATCAGGACTGCATACGACCGAGGCACACAGGGCCAACACCCGGCATCGTGGTGTGGGGAGCGATCTCCTACACTGGCCGTACACCTCTGGTGATCGTCGAGGGGACACTGAATAGTGCACGGTACATCCAAACCGTCATCGAACCCATCGTTCTACCATTCCTAGACCGGCAAGGGAACTTGCTGTTCCAACAGGACAATGCACGTCCGCATGTATCCCGTGCCACCCAACGTGCTCTAGAAGGTGTAAGTCAACTACCCTGGCCAGCAAGATCTCCGGATCTGTCCCCCATTGAGCATGTTTGGGACTGGATGAAGCGTCGTCTCACGCGGTCTGCACGTCCAGCACGAACGCTGGTCCAACTGAGGCGCCAGGTGGAAATGGCATGGCAAGCCGTTCCACAGGACTACATCCAGCATCTCTACGATCGTCTCCATGGGACAATAGCAGCCTGCATTGCTGCGAAAGGTGGATATACACTGTACTAGTGCCGAAATTGTGCATGCTCTGTTGCCTGTGTCTATGTGCCTGTGGTTCTGTCAGTGTGATCATGTGATGTATCTGACCCCAGGAATGTGTCAATAAAGTTTCCCCTTCCTGGGACAATGAATTCACGGTGTTCTTATTTCAATTTCCAGGAGTGTATTTCATGTATCAATCATATCTGGTAATGGCTCTTGACTATCGTCTAATACTCTAGTGTCCGTCAAACGAGCTGTTTTGTAAACTGCCTCCTTAGTGCATAGATTGCGTTCCGTAGCCGTTCTTCCAGTGAATTTCAGTCTGGCATCTGTCTTTCCTACAATTAGTTTTATGTAGTCATTCAAACTTGTGTCACTCCGTATCCATACTCAGATGTTTAGCGGATGTGACTACTCCCAGCATCGGCAGTCATGTAATCATACAATAACGGTTTTATCGGCCTGCTTATGCTCAGTGCATTGCATTTACCGCCAATCGTAGCACAATGCGTCGATCCTTATTGCACTTGGCGACTTGACTGTATACAGCAGCATTATCCACGAAAATCTTCATCGAGCATCTGACGTTATCCACTTCGTCATTTACACGTACTGCCAACTCCGGTACTGGCTGTGAGACAACGAAGAAGGCATCCACGTGACGAGAAACAGCGGATGGACTTGCCATTGAAAATTATGGATTCACACCATTATAACATTCGTAGGCATGAGATAGAGGCCTGCTACTCTATGTGATCAAAAGTAGCCGGGCACCTTGGTGAAAATGACTTAAAAGTTCGTGGCGCCCTCCATCGGTAATGCTGCAATTCAATATGGTGTTGGTCCACCCTTAGCCTTGATGATAGCTTCCGCTCTAAAATGGCATACGGTCAATCAGGTGCTGGAATGTTTCTTGGGAAATGGCAGCCCATTCTTCACGGAGTGCTGCACTGAGGAGAGGTATCGACGTCGGTCAGTGAGGCCTGGGACATCCCAAAGATGTTCTGTAGGATTCAGGTCAGGACTCTGTGCAGGCCAGTCCATTACAGGGATGTTATTGTCGTATAGCTTTCCGCCACAGGCCGTCCATTATGAACAGGTGCTCAGTCGTAGTACCTGGCAGTAGGTGGCAGCACAATGCACCTAATATGAAAAACGTATTTTTCGGGGGTGTACAGATACTTTTGATCCCATAGTGTACATAGGGCAGACCATGACGCGCTGAACTTGTCTCGTAGTCACTATTGCGGTGTGGCATGTTTCTGTCGGCACAGCTCTCTTCAGTTCGGCAGAATCGTATTGTCAGCGCACTTTACCCTCCGCTGTTTGTTCGTGGTATGAGGGACATTAACAGATCCACTGGCGATTTGCACAAAGAGACGCAGTTTAACAATCTGTTATTACTAGCCTTTGAAACTGAATGGGAATGACAGAAGAGAGGGATGAGAATTCCCAATATATATTGCTCTTTCGCATAAGCGACGGGTACTGTAAATTACGTATGAAACAAGATTAAAAGACCATGCAGAGAGAATTAAAAGATTTAGGTGAAAATGAAGGGAAAAATGATCGAGAGATGGGATTCATTTTTCTGTGCAAGAAGCACTTTATGTTGAATTTGCAGGCATGGAGCACTTGGAATTGGTGGTACAAATAGTAAAATTTCTGAATTCGCATGCATTATTCCAGTGCAGAGATGTTTCGTTCGCGAACTAACGGGTCCAAAGGAACGGTTCATCAAGATGAACGAAACGAGTGATGAACGGACACGAAGGAACGGTCTTTTATAGTTCACTTTGGTCACGGCTTTCTACTTATAGTTCTCGGGAACGGGAAACGGTCGGTCTCGTTTCCGCAACTGTATGTCGGCCGGTCTCGCTCCAGCCTCGGTCCCGTTCCCGTCGGTCTCGGTCGTGGCTTTCTACTTATAATTCCCGGGAACGGGAAACGGTGGGTCTCGTTCCCGGAACGGCACGTCGGCCGGTCTCGTTCCAGCCTCGGTCCCGTTCCCGTCGGTCTCGGTCGTGGCTTTCTACTTATAATTCCCGGGAACGGGAAACGGTGGGTCTCGTTCCCAGAACGGCACGTAGGCCGGTCTCGTTCCAGCCTCGGTCCCGTTCCCGTCGGTCTCGGTCGTGGCTTTCTACTTATAATTCCCAGGAACGGGAAACGGTGGGTCTCGTTCCCAGAACGGCACGTAGGCCGGTCTCGTTCCAGCCTCGGTCTCGTTCCCGTCGGTCTCGGTCGTGGCTTTCTACTTATAATTCCCGGGAACGGGAAACGGTGGGTCTCGTTCCCGGAACGGCACGTAGGCCGGTCTCGTTCCAGCCCCGGTCCCGTTCCCATGTGTCTCGGGCTCGCTCGGCCGGACTCGTCCGCCTTCGCGTGGCCACTCGACGCAGCTCCACTGTTGACTGCTCGTAGTTAGTTCAGTATGGAGTTGTTCGTTTCGTTCGCTGCGTACGCCCATACAAAATCTGTTTTAAACCTTTTTTGAACTATGAACTTCTGGTTCTTTTCGTATTCTAGTCAGCGTCCATGATCGGTAATTGAAATGTATTTTATAATTACGTAAATTACATAAAATTACGTGGTATGTAATTCATACATCTTTTCAGTTAACAAGGCTGCATATCAGCTTATTTCACTATTTCGATTAACAGCAGAAGAAATACTTGTAAAATGGCAAGATTTTGTTGTTATTACACATGCAAAGGAAGTCGGCACGGCACACGAGTGGCCATTTTCCGTCTTTTTCTTGATCCAAGGTAAAAGAGCATATTCGTTGTTATGGAAGGCAGACCGACTTACAACCGAGTGAAGTCCGCGTTCCATAATCGAGTGTCTGGTGTCACATTTTGTAAAGAGAATATGATAACTTCTACAATATTTTAGTGGTACAGGGTGGCGCACCAAAAATCGGCCCCGAGTACTAGACTGCTCATTGTCGCCCACCAATCGTCAGCTATTGTTTCGAAGTTGTTGTCTGCATTAGCTTATTTGTTATTTCTTCACTGCCTAGTTATTACATGTTTATCTATTCTGCTCGTAGCGGTCAACAAATCGTGCGTAATTGGCGAGCAGTCTGCACTCGGGGCCGGTTTTTCGTGGGCTACCTGATACTATTTCACTGTGATCAGCCACATAACGCTACAGTTGGCTAAACGAGAGGTTTTGCAGAATCATGAAAATTACAAGTGTGTGAGAATTCTGTTACGAATAAAAACTCTGTACTCCAGGGCTGATGGCGCCTTCCATCTTCAGTCACCTATGGTACTAATTTTCAATTTTTCATAAGAACCGTATACCAATCACAAATGAACGGTGAACGAGTAAAAATGAACGGTTCCCAAAAAGAGCGATCACCAGTGAACTAGTTCCCATGGATGAACGAGTTTTTCCATCTCTATTCCAGTGTCAGCTGCAACAGTTTTCGATGGAACTGAACGGAGAATATGTACACATTACATATTGCTGCAAATTACATTAGTCAAATGAAAGGGCATGTCTGGAACGACTTTTCGGTTTAAAGCTCGCTATTGTTGAATTTGTGAAGGAAAAAGGAGTAGAGGAACGAAAATTAGAACATCCGGAATAATTGCAGACATCGCATTTTAAGTGGACCTGATGGCACACTGCCCACAGTAAGACAGTAATAGGTGAGAAACAATTACTTTCTGATTGTATGTGGATGCGTTTAAAAAGAAAATCGCGTTGTAGAAGGGACATATTCTGACACAGTCCAGTTCCCTTAGCCCACTGATGTTAAAGAAAACGCGAGGCTAGAAGAATTCACTATAACCTTGAAAGAATTACAGTTACAGTTTCCTAAACGTTTTGAGGACACTGTAAGTCTTATACCTCTTTTAGAGATTTTTCTCAATACCGTTTGAAATTTCATTTGAAAACGCCCCAGTGCGTGTGCAGTGTAACTGATTGATCTTCAAGGTAATTCGTATTTTAAAGACGAACCCCTTTAACGCTAGAAGTGTCTATGATGTCTATATTGCTTTCCTCAAGTAATGTTCCCAAGTCTTCGTGATGAGGTTGCTAAAGTACTGCCATATTTCGGCCAATATTCAAGGTGTATCATAATTAATGGCCCTAACGCATACAGTTGAAAGTACACGATATTATAAGCAAAAAAGTCTCAGTAAACATAGGGTCGAAAATGCACACCTTAAGAGCTAAGAGCAATTTTTAATCTTCGACACTATGAAACAAATCTCTTACTAATTGAATTTTCACTAATAAGCAGGGATGCGAATTTTCCCTCACTGAATTGACTCTCATTCAGCATATGTAGAATTCACGACTGAAAATTCAAAGACTGATGATGCAGGTCTTTTACAGTTGGTATGTACTCGTCACTCCGGGCCAGCAGAGGCTCAGCAATAAGCGCTCTGCTCGTGCTTGCGGAATCGAAGTTATGAGTTCACATACACGTTAAGTTTTTCAGTTTGTTCTCATCCGAGCTAGTATATTATGTTTACTGTTATATTTGATATTTATAAATGCATATATAACGTTGTGTGGCCTGAAACCTCTGTTTAAGAAAATCTTTTATGCAGAAATATGATCTGACCGTGGAACACATTCATACTATGATTCATAGCATCTCTGTTCCATTCTGTCGTTGGAAGTGATGATCTGCTCAGAACATCTGCACGCAAACAAATTTTCCATTTATAGTAGGGAGTGAACTAAGGACACACATTAATCCAGCGATTGAAAAATGTACTTTGGTTAGTCGTCCAACAATTCTCCCGGTAGTTACCGAATATGAATCATCATATTAGCACGTTGAGTAGACAGTTCAAAATTTTACGTGTGATAGTCCCTTAAAATGTGATGTGAACAGGTTGAATGAAGATTTGAAATTTTTATATACTATCTTCCTGTAAAAAGTTTTTGTTGGGCACATAACTTACGTATCTGTGAATGTCAGATTATGAAGAGCACATTTTTTACTCGCGTAAATGAGTGAAATGAGTGTACTTTAAAAAATAAACCTCCTAGAAGATAGGCTTGATCCTAGGACCTCATTTTACGCATCAGTGCGCTACCAGTCGCCAAATATAGTCTGAACGTATTATTTATTACGCAGAGCATCAATAATTTTGAATCTGATTTGCTCGAGATTTGTCCAAAATCCTCCCCCCCCCCCCACCCCCAATGAACCATGGACCTTGCCGTTGGTGGGGAGGCTTGCGTGCCTCAGCGATACAGATAGCAGTACCGTAGATGCAACCACAACGGAGGCGTATCTGTTGAGAGGCCAGACAAACGTGTGGTTCCTGAAGAGGGGCAGCAGCCTTTTCAGTAGTTGCAAGGGCAACAGTCTGGATGATTGACTGATCTGGCCTTGTAACAATAACCAAAACTGCCTTGCTGTGTTGGTACTGCAAACGGCTGAAAGCAAGGGGAAACTACGGCCGTAATTTTTCCCGAGGGCATGCAGCTTTACTGTATGATTAAATGATGATGGCGTCCTCTTGGGTAAAATATTCCGGAGGTAAAATAGTCCCCCATTCGGATCTCCGTGTGGGGACTACTCAAGAGGATGTCGTTATCAGGAGAAAGAAAACTGGCGTTCTACGGATCGGAGCGTGGAATGTCAGATCCCTTAATCGGGCAGGTAGGTTAGAAAATTTAAAAAGGGAAATGGATAGGTTAAGGTAAGATATAGTGGGAATTAGTGAAGTTCGGTGGCAGGAGGAAGGCATCAAGGGATCACCAATTTAGTATTGGAGGGTAGCGTGGAGGGTAAAAATCGTAGAGGGAGACCAAGAGATGAATACACTAAGCAGATTCAGAAGGATGTAGGTTGCAGTAGGTACTAGGTGATGAAGAAGCTTGCGCAGGATAGAGTCGCATGGAGAGCTGCATCAAACCAGTCTCAGGACTGAAGACCACAACAACAACAACAACAACAGCAACATTGTCTAAAATTGCATGAACTTGATTTATGTCTAAAATGGGTGAGCAAGCTTCCGTCCCCTGCCCTGTAAGAAGATAGCATTACCGTTTTTCGAACTTCTGCAGGAACACCATTTATGCTGAAGTGACTAACGTCATCCAGAAACCATGCACCCGTTGCTAACGAGAAACCGTGGTATTGAGTTCTACGTACAAACGGAGACCCTTTACAGTATAGTGCTGTCCTCGTGCATCAGTGGTCGCAGCCGAATAAGAGTCAATTTCTAAATACAAGAGAGGAGAATACGAATCTTCTTTTTTTTTTCATTTTGTCCCTACTTTCCTACAGTACGACTGCCACTACAAAGAAGCAGCGGAAAATTCGAATCTTACGCACGTAATTTTACTTCTTACAAATTACCTTACATCTTTAGTTTCGCGGTTCACTATATCAAATTAATGCCCGCCTGTTGGGAAGGATGTCAGAGGTCAGTACACGTAAGCCGGCCGCGGTGGTCTCGCGGTTCTAGGCGCGCAGTCCGGAACCGTGCGACTGCTACGGTCGCAGGTTCGAATCCTGCCTCGGGCATGGATGTGTGTGATGTCCTTAGGTTAGTTAGGTTTAAGTAGTTCTAAGTTCTAGGGGACTAATGACCACAGCAGTTGAGCCCCATAGTGCTCAGAACCATTTGAGTACACGTAAGTTTATGCGTCTAGCCAAGCGAGGTCGGCAGTCGAGGCATTAGACCAACAAACCACTGGTTCGCGTTCGAGTCTTGGTCGTGGCAATTTTTATTCGATAGTTTTTTCGGTCCATCAGATACTATTCTAATCATCGGAATACTTTTCTTTGTGTCTCTGCATCGGGCGGTGCATTTGGCAACCTGAATCGGATATGTTTTCCACCAGCAATGCGGCGAGATTTCGTTCGTATGTTGCGAGAATTGTTTATGTGTTGCCTGTTTCTATGATAAGTATCACCCCAGTCATTGTGAAAACGCTCACAGTCGATCATCTGAGATTACGCAATAATTTACTTACAGTGTATTTTTGTTCTTTAAATGCAAAGAAAAGAACTTTATATATACAGGATGGCCAGAAAATGTGTGAAATGCTTGTAGGGATGTTACAGGGCAGGTTGTACTGAGACATAAATGTTAAGAAAAAAATTCGATACGTTGTTCCGTTTCCGAGATATTTAGCGTAGAATTTAGCCAATCGGGGCGTCGCGGGCTGACACTCAAGCGGCCTGCCAGGGGCGGTGTTGCCCAACGAGTGCTTTGTCTCGTTAGCTGAAACTTGAATTTACGCGCGCGACGATGTGATTGGCTAACTTCAATGCTAAATAACCCGGAAACGGCGCAACGTATCGCATTTTTTTCTTAACATTTATGTCTCAGTACAATCTGCCCTATAACATCACGACAAGCGTTTCAGACATTTTCTGACCACCCTGTATATACTTATTTGATAATTAATCACACCTTCCATTGTTTTACTGCAGTAAAAGGGAAAAAAAGTACCCTACTTATTAGAATATTATCAGATGCAGCGGAAAAAAACGTCGACTGAAGGACGGCAAGGACCACGAATCGAACACGGACCGGCAGTCGGGTAGTCTAACAACTTCAATATTGTTCTCTGCAGCTGGTCGGGGTGGACGTCATATGACAACTGTTCCAGTTGATTTTTGAATATTTCACTCAGTTCGTTTTCATTACGCAGGGCAGCTAGCCCCCTGACTGAACACGCTGAGATACCGTGCCGGAAATCGCTCGCCTGCTCTCCTAGTAGCGTTCCTATACGCGAAGAATTACGGTTGAGCCGGCCGCGGTGGCCGTGCGGTTCTGGCGCTGCAGTCCGGAACCGCGGGGCTGCTACGGTCGCAGGTTCGAATCCTGCCTCGGGCATGGGTGTGTGTGATGTCCTTAGGTTAGTTGGGTTTAAGTAGTTCTAAGTTCTAGGGGACTTATGACCTAAGATGTTGAGTCCCATAGTGCTCAGAGCCATTTGAACCGTTTTAAATTACGGTTGATCAAGCGGGAGCATGAAAACAAGACTTATCGTCATTGACTTTGACCTCGACTTTTTTCAGTTACTGGAGAATGTCTAGAAAAGAGCCGAAACAAGTTTATCTTTATTTTCAATATAGAACGGCCTTGCAAATATTTATCAATGTCGGTGACCCATATGTCAGACCCTCTCCTTGTCGGATTAGGTGATGAAAGGGGCGAATGGTGGAGCCATTTAATATTATGAACGTTTCTTACATTGAAAATGTAGTTTCTGTATTATTATTATTGAAAAAAAACAAGAAATAAAAACATCATTATTTGCTTAGATACAATGGCCTCAAGAAATTCATTAATTGCAACTCTGTCCTCTGTCGCACACGTTTCTTTTTCTCGTATTCGGACTTTCGAAGTGTATCGAATGAATTCGACATAATGTTTGCGACACTCGATATTATTAAAATTTTATGAGTTTGTTTTTGATGAGGAAAAGATAATGCGATATATGTAGAAATACAAGAAAAATGTGACAAAGGGAAAACCCGAGCCGTCATTTGCTGACCAGTGGTATGTTAGCTGATCAGAGTTAATAAATAACCTTCTTTTAGCAAAACTCGGTGCTCCGAGTTTTCGTTTGAAATAATCGTGTGTGCTAGCATTTACCCCCAATAGATGATCGTTGATAATTTTTATAAGACACCGACTTATGGTAAATTAGCTGCAGCTGTAAAGATTCACAATCGGATGTAGACATTCGTAGCTTTGTATAGGAAATGTAAATATGAATTAGGTTTACAGCTGACACTGTGTTTCGAGTAATATTCTATAACATGTGCGCTTAAGACACGCTATTAATAAAATTAATAACCACTCTGCACTGCTAGTCGATGCTTTATTTTTCTTCAGGTACCGCTAGAGCGCTTGTTTCGAGATCGATCTATGACCCGGTAGCATTTTATATTAATTACGTATCTATAGAGGGAACTGTTGCATGTGGTAACACAGCTTGTTTATATTCGTTAGATTCACACCAATATTTTAGTTGTAGCATCAGTAGTATACGTTGAAACCAGTGGACGAGACCATTAGAATGAAATCTTCACTCTCGAGAAAACCGCCACACCAAAAAATTGTCGCCATTCTGTTGACTGAAAAAGTAGTTGGAGGAAACCGTCGCTAGGTGTGTTCGAACATCATGGTGCAGTGTGGCCCGTAGCGATTCGTAACAAAAGGTGTAGAAAAAGATCTCTTTTGTGTGTACCGTCAACAAATAAGTGTCGTTAGCGTGGCACCAGCATGTGCGCCCAAGTAGCTCCCACTAAAAACGTGTCATGTCGATCTGGTGTAATCCATAATTACTTTCCGTCCTCTAATTCACAGAATTTCGTGTTGTGTAAGCACCTTCTCCATTCTAATTAACAAAAAAGGCAGAATTATGTTGCCCGTATTGTATCATCTTAACTTTTATTACTGTCATCATTCACTGAAACTACGACGATAGGGACGGATAAAAAAATGTCATTCGTGAATAGTTTAGAGTATAACACCGAGGTGAAACGTGCAAAGCAGTTTGAAAATACGTTCGCGATGTCCACCGGAGGAAAAAAAAAATTGCGTGAGGTGTTTCTCTGGTTGTGCTCATCGTAGATTGAGTGTTTTTACCTCAGCATTCGTTTCGTGTAAGATTTACTGGCTACACGTGTGACTTAATGTTGGTAGCATTGTGTCCCCTAGCCTGTAATGCTGCGTGCTAGACAGCAAATCTGTGCAGTAGAGCATAATGAATAGACGAGGGGTCTCGCGAATTCTGTCACCGACCGCACATGAGTAAATTTTAGGTGATTTCGGGGTTTACAGTAGGGGAAATAAAATATCAAAACTTGCTGTCATCCAGCTGGCCATTGGATTGGATGACAGTTACACATGCTGTTTCAGATCTCTGCCAGAGATCATCAGTGGAAGTGGCTTTCCAGTGCTGGCGTGCCAGTCTGTCGGCAACGATTAGCAGGTGCTTTTAGTATGCCACGTGTGCTGGTCGAGGCAACCTCTGTATCCAGGTAGATCAGGGCACTGTGGGCAACAGGGGTTTTTCGTTATCTTGTCGAAAGATAACATTACGGTGACCGCGAAGGTACGACACAGCCGTCGAATTTACACACCGGACGTGTATGGCTGCTGTCTAAATTAAAGGCTACGCGAACCAGACGAAAGCGTGTTGTGTCCACACCATGTCACCACGCAAGGTGCTGGGTCCCTATGAGGAAGGCAAATGAAATCTGGTAACAACAAACAGCAAAACATCCTGATTTTGCCGATGTGGTCGAACACGACTCAGTCGAGTTTGAAGTTTCTTTAGCGTCGTCACATATGCGTCAGAATTTACGGTGGTTCCACTTGGCATGATATCCACAAGCAAGAGTCCTTCGGAATCGAAAAACACCGTAGCCATAACTTTTCCTGCAGAAGGTGTGGTTTTGAATTTTTTCCTTGGGTGAATTTGCATGATGCCACTCCATTGGTTGCCTGTTCGTCTCTGGTGAAAAATTTTGGAGCCATGTTTCACCACATGTCACAATTCTTCCAAAAAATTCATCTCCACCATTCTCGTACTGTTCCAAACGTTCGCTGCATACCGTTTTTCTTGTTTCTTTGTGAGCCACTGTCAAAAAATGTTCAAATGTGTGTGAAATCTTATGGGACTCAACTGCTAAGGTCATCAGTCCCTAAGCTTACACACTACTTAACCTAAATTATCCTAAGGACAAGCACACACACACACACACCCATGCCCGAGGGAGGACTGGAACCTCCGCCGAGACCAGCCACACAGTACATGACTGCAGCGCCCTAGACCGCTCGGCTAATCCCGCGCGGCGTGAGCCACTGTCAACATCCTGGAAACCCACGTAGCACAAACCTTTTTTAACGCCAACACTTTCAGTATTCTGCAAACACTTCCTTCCCCTATTCCAACGTAGCGTGAAAATTCGTTCACTGTGATGCGTCTGTCAGCAGTCACCAATTCGTTAACTCTCTGCACACTGTCGGGAGTGTGTGCAGTACCAGACCTGCTGCTACGAGGACAGTCCTCAATATTGCCGTGCCCGCTGTCTTCACGTAACCTGCTTGCCCACCGACTAACTGTACTGCGATCGACAGCAGCATCTCCATACACCTTTTTCAACCTCGTGTGGATGTTTCCCACTGTCTCGTTTTCACAGCACAGGAATTCTATGACAGCACGTTGCTTCTGACGAACATCAAGTGTAGCAGCCATCTTGAAGACATGGTGTGACGGCGCCACTCACGGGAACAGGTTGAGCTAAGTTTGAAAACAAGCTGGAAGGATGTATCTACACACTGTAAAACTTTCACATATGCAGAATGAAAACTGTATTTTTACAAAAATCGTGTGATTTCTTTTGGAGTGACCCTCGTAATTAAATTATTAATGAGACAGTTGCAGACTATCTAAAAGTAATAGTTACGACGAATGTAATTTAGATAGCCGTATATACACTACTGGCTATTAAAATTGCTACACCACAAAGATGACGTGCTACTGACGCGAAATGTAACCGACAGGAAGAGGATGATGTGATATGCAAATGATCAGGTTGGCGCCGGTGGCGACACCTACAACGTGCTGACACGAGGAAAGTTTCCAACCGATTTCTCATACACAAACAGCAGTTGACCGGCGACGCCTCGCGAAACGTTGTGATGCCTCGGGTAAGGAGGAGAAATGCGTACCATCACGTTTCCGACTTTGATAAATGTTGTATTGTAGCCTATCGCGATTGCGGTTTATCGTATCAAGACATTGCTGCTCGAGTTGGACGAGATCCAAAGACTGTTAGCAGAATATGGAATCTGTGGATTCAGGAGGGTAATACGCAACGAAGTGCTGGATCCCAATGGCCTCGTATCACAAGCAGTCGAGATGACAGGCATCTTATCCGCATGGCTGTAACGGATCGTGCAGACTCGTCTCGATCCCTGAGTCAACAGATGGGGACGTTTGCAAGACAACAACCATCTGCAGGAACAGTTCGACGACGTGTGCAGCAGCATGGACTATCAGCTCGGACACCATGGCTGCCGTTACCCCGGACGCTACATCACAGTCAGGAGCGCCTTCGATAGTGTACTCAACGACGAACCTGGGTGCACGAATGTCAAAACGTTATTTTTTCGGATGAATCCAGGTTCTGTTTACAGGATCATGGTGGACGCATCGCGGTGAACTCACATTGGATACGTGTATTCGTCATCGCCATACCGGCGTATCACCCGGCGTGATGGTATGGGGCGTCATTGGTTACACGTCAAGGTCAGCTCTTGTTCGCATCGACGGCACTTTGAGCGTTGGACGTTACATTACAGATGTGTTACTATCCGTGGCTGTACCCTCCATTCGATCCCTGCGAAACCCTACATTTCAGCAGGATAATGCACGACTGCATGTTGCAGGTCCTGTACAGGCCTTTCTGGATACAGAAACTGTTCGACTGCTGACCTGGCCAACACATTCTCCAGATCTCTCACCAACTGAAAGTCTTCTGGTCGAGCAACTGGTTCGTCACAATACGCCAGTCACTACTCTAGATGAACTGTGATATCGTGTTGAAGCTGCATGGGCAGCTGTACCTGTACACGCCATCCACACTCTGTTTGACTCAATGCGCAGGCATCTCAAGGCCGTTATTACGAAAAAAATGATTTAAATGGCACTGAGGTCATCAGTCCCCTAGAACTAACCTAACCTAAGGACATCACACACATCCATGCCCGAGGTAGGATTTGAACCTGCGACTGTAGCGGTCGCGCTGTTCCAGACTAGCGCCTAGAACCGCTCGACCACCCAGGCCGGCCCGTTATTACGGCCAGAGGTAGTAGTTCTGGGTACTGATTTCTCAGGATCTTTGCACCGAAGTTGCGTGAAAATGTAATCACATGTCAGTTATAGTATAACATACTTATCCATTGAATACCCGTTTATCATCTGCATTTCTTCTTGGTGTAGAAATTTTAATGGCCAGTAGTGTATTTGTGGACGGTATTCGTGGGCGAGGTGAGGCTAATAAAATGACTGATGTGGCAGATGTCGGCGCTGGTGTGCGAGCGGGCAGCGCGCGACGGCCTGAAGCTGTCGCTGAACCGGTCGCTGTCGGAGCCGGCGGGCAGCAACAAGCGCTGCAAGCTGGACCCGCTGAGCCTGCCCGCGACTCCCAGCCCGTGCACCGAGGCGCAGCCGCTGCTCGCCAGCGCCGTGCAGATCGTCTACCCAGACGCTCTGGCCGCGCGCCTCGTCCTCGGCGGCGACAAGTAAGTACAGCTTCGGCACCTAGAAAGCGAGGCGCATTCCTGCGACGCCGCGGCGTTAGGGAGAGAAAGGAGCGGCTTTCACTTCGGACAGACTTTCAACCGTCATATAAAATTGACAATTGACAAAGCCTCCAAAACACAAGAAAATTGCAAAACGAGGTCAACGTAGTGTACACCTGAGAATGAGCGGAGCCTTCAACACCGCGTCACTAGAGGTACTTGGCGTTGTGATGGGGACCTGCCCTACAGGGTGTTACAAAAAGGTACGACCAAACTTTCAGGAAACATTCCTTACACACAAAGAAAGAAAATATGTTATGAGGACATGTGTCCGGAAACGCTTACTTTCCATGTTAGAGCTCATAATCATGGAACGGAAACACACAGCAACAGAACGTACCAGCGTGACCTCTTTGTTACAGGAAATGTTCAAAATGTCATCCGCTAGCGAGGATACATGGATCCACCCTTCGTCGCATGGAATCCCTGTTGCGCTGATGCAGCCCTGTAGAATGGCGTATTTTATCACAGCCGTCCACAATACGAGCACGAAGAGTCTGTACATTTGGTACCGGGGTTGCGTAGACAAGAGCTTTCAAATGCCCCCATAAATGAAAGTCAGGAGGGTTGAGGTTCGGAGAGCGTGGAGGCCATGGAATTGGTCCGCCTCTACCAATCCATCGGTCACCGAATCTGTTGTTGAGAAGCGTACGAAAACTTCGACTGAAATGTGCAGGAGCTCCATCGTGCATGAACCACATGTTGTGTCGTACTTGTAAAGGCACATGTTCTAGCAGCACAGGTAGAGTATCCCGTATGAAATCATTATAACGTGCTCCATTGAGCGTAGGTGGAAGAACATGGGACCCAATCGAGACATCACCAACAATGCATGCCCAAACGTTCACAGAAAATCTGTGTTGATGACGTGATTGCACAATTGCGTGAGGATTCTCGTCAGCCCACACATGTTGATTGTGAAAATTTACAATATGATCACGTTGGAATGAAGCCTCATCCGTAAAGAGAACATTTGCACTGAAATGAGGATTGACACATTGTTGGATGAACCATTCGCAGAAGTGTACCCGTGGAGACCAATCAGCTGCTGATAGTACCTGCACACGCTGTACATGGTACGGAAATAACTGGTTCTCCCGTAGCACTCTCCATACAGTGACGTGGTCGACGTTAGCTTGTACAGCAGCAACTTCTCTGACGCTGACATTAGGGTTATCGTCAACTGCACGAAGAATCGCCTCGTCCATTGCAGGTGTCCTCGTCGTTCTAGGTGTTCCCCAGTCGCGAGCCGTGGGCTGGAATGTTCCGTGCTCCCTAAGACGCCTATCAATTGCTTCGAACGTCTTCCTGTCGGGACACCTTCGTTCTGGAAATCTGTCTCGATACAAACGTACCGCGCCACGGCTATTGCCCCGTGCTAATTCGTACATCAAATGAGCATCTGCCAACTCCGCATTTGTAAACATTGCACTGACTGCAAAACCACGTTCGTGATGAACACTAACCTGTTGATGCTAAGTACTGATGTGCTTGATGCTAGTACTGTAGAGCAATGAGTCGCATGTCAACACAAGCACCGATGTCAACATTACCTTCCTTCAATTGGGCCAACTGGCGGTGAATCGAGAAAGTACAGTGCATACTGACGAAACTAAAATGAGCTCTAACTTGGAAATTAAGCGTTTCCGGACACATGTCCACATAACATCTTCTCTTTATTTATGTGTGAGGAATGTTACCTGAAAGTTTGACCGTACCTTTTTGTAACACCCTGTATAGACATAACAATTCGTTATAGAGCTGCACTTTACTGGCTTAAGAGAGACTGGCTCGATAAAGTCACCGAAATTACGGGAACCAACATTATAAAGAAAACACAAATGAAACAATGGCGGATTCAAACATGGTAGAGAGAGTGGGAGGCATCCGATAAGGGTCGCAGAGTATACTATCTTTGCTGATGTACACGAAAGACTACAAAAGAATGGCAGCTAACTCTAAACACAGATAAATGTATATTAATGCAGATGAATAGGAAAAAGAATCCTGTAATGTCTGAATACTCCATTAGTAGTGTAGCGCGCGACACAGTCGCGTCGATTAAATATTTGGGCGTAACACTGCACAGCGATATGAAGTGGGACAAGCATGTAATGGCATTTGTGGGGAAGGCGGATAGTCGTCTTCGGTTCATTGGTAGAATTGTGGGAGGATGTGGTTCATCTGTAAAAGAGACCGCTTATAAAATACTAATACGACCAATTCTTGAGTACTGCTCGAGCGTTTGGGATCCCTATCAGATCGGATTGAGGGAGGACATACAAGCAATTCAGAGGCGAGCTGCTAGATTTGTTACTGGTAGGTTTGATCACCACGCGAGTGTTACGGAAATGCTTCAGGAACTCGGGTGGGAGCCTCTAGAAGAAAGGAGGCGTTCTTTTCGTGAATCGCTACTGAGGAAATTTAGCGAACCAGCATTTGAGGCTGATTGCAGTACAGTTTTACTGCCGCCAACTTACATTACGCGGAAAGACCACAAAGGTAAGATAAGAGAGATTAGGGCTCGTACAGAGGCATATAGGCAGTCGTTTTTCCCTCGTTCTGTTTGGGAGTGGAACAGGGAGAGAATATGAAAGTTGTGGTACGAGGTACCCTCCGCCGCGCACCGTATGGTGGATTGCGGAGTATGTATGTAGATGTAGATGAAACATGTTGACCCAAGCCGTGGGATGGTCCATTTCCTGACAGGCCATGGGCCGTATCCGGTACATTTAAACCGTATGGAAGTATGCATATGCGGAGAAACTAGGACACCAGAACAGGTCACACTGCTGTGCAATACGCTAGCACAAGTGAGACCTGTACAGAACGACAATGACATCGCCAGAATAATACGTAATCCCGATGACTGGAACACAATAAATATCGTAGCCGGTATTTTATGGAAAACCCTGCACGAAGAATACAAGCACCAAAACCCTTATGGAATAAGACGTAGACAAGCACAAACAACACAACAAACCACACGGGAGAACACAAACACTACCACAGATTCCGAAACCGAGGAAGGAACACTAAGTTCAAATGGCTCTAAGCACTATGGGACTTAACATCTTAGGCCATCAGTCCCCTAGAACTTAGAACTACTTAAACCTAACTAACCTAAGGACATCACACACATCCATGCCCGAGGCAGGATTCGAACCTGCGACCGTAGCAGTAGCGCGGTTCCGGACTGAGCGCCTTAACCGCGAGACCACCGCGGCCGGCGAACACTAAGTGAACATGACTCAGAAGCGATCAACATGTAAGGGACCAAAACCGACAATGCATGACACTGCATGCCACAACACAGTCACAAACAACACAACAATCATAAAACAATAAACACCGGCACCACGTAATAAGACTGTAGTAATAAAGTAATGTTTGGGAGGAGAAGGCTCGATGAACTTTTATTCCAAGGCTCCTCCTCCCTAATGACATCCTGCCTAGTGTTTAAAGTATACTGCATACAAGCAGTAATGTATTGCTCGTCTTATTATGTGCAGACAGAAGTATATTGTCTTCTCTATTCAAAACTACAATCAATGAATTTTATATATGAGAAATATATTAAGTTATATAAGAAATAATGCATTCAAGTAGCAATGAACTATATTCTATTTCTACTAACAAGTTACAAACATAAGTGTATTTCTCATGTAAAGCTAAAATTCATGTATTCCGTGTATTAAGTGCTGAATCAGTATTTAATTTGTATAAACATACATTAGCACAAACCATTTCAGATGAGAGTAGCTCGAGGTTGTACCGAGACCTTCTCATCTGAAATAGCTAGAAATAGGCCATTATCAACCAACATGCTACTTAGGCTGTTAGGCTGTATTACACATGCAAATACAGCATATCACTTCCCTCTACATACTAAGAATTATTTTCACCACGCTCATTGTCTGAAATTTTCTTTTTTTTTTATTTTTCTTTGACATTTGCATTATATAAACTATATTCTCATCAACTAGGTAGTAACAAATTATATGGAACCATTTTCACATTTGTTGAGCATTCAATTTGCTGTAACCTCAGAGAAATCTTTATATGTTACGTTCTTTATATTATTTTTAAAAAAGTGTTGTCAACTGTATACCAATCAGATTCAGAAGCATCCGACCCACCTTACATTTCAAGGCGGTTGGTTACTCTGTACTGTTAACGAAATAAATAAATAAAAATAAATAAATAAAAATAAATAAATAAACTTCGGACACGTTCAGACACTCACTAATGGCATATTCCACACCAGGACTCAAAAATAATGCACACAAACGAGCCAGGGGTAACGCAACACCTATTTGAAACTTTCAGACGTGGGGAGAGCGTCGCGTCGTGCAATTTCGGACACATAAATGCGGAGCTACACTAAGTAACGCCTATATTTTATAGAATTTAGCTATATATGCCTTGACCCGAACCAAATCGCCGCCGAGAAGAACTACGAATCACTCACAGCTCAGTGTTCGCAAAACCCCTAGAAATGAAGTATCCCAGAAAAAAACTGGAAAAATATTTGGCACGATGTCTCCACCGTTATCCTCCATGCGATTTTATCTCTGCAGACGACTGGTTACGTTCCAAGTAAAAATTTTCGTCTTTCGTTAAGAAAAGATTATTTTTATGTTAATTTAAATTGAAAAGAGTTGCACTATTTGTTTTGTGTTTCTAGTTCAGAACACGCTGTTGAAGCTAGACAAGCTAGGCCGAAAAAGAATAAGATCGAGAGAGAGAGAGAGAGAGAGAGAGAGAGAGAGAGAGAGAGAGAGAGAGAGAGGGAGAGGGAGGGAGGAAGGAATGAGAAGAAGAATAAGAAGAAGAGGAAGAGGAAGAAGGAGAGTGAGAGTGAGAGAAAATTTGGATGTAAGCTTTGTAAACGGAAAATTGCTTCTCCAGTCGCCAGCCCAGGGCGGCTCGGTCTGCATCTACAGGGTGTCCAGAAAAATTCTCCCTGATTTCAAAACACACCGTTGGGTGGCTTGAGGAGTATTAATGTAGATGTACAGGGTGTCCATAACAACAGTATGATGTGGCCTTGTAGCACAGGGGTAGCGTTTTAACTTTGTATTTCGCGGGAAGAACGACTGCCGGAAAGCCTCCGTGCGTGCTCGAATCTCTCTAATTTTACATTCGTGATCTCCTCGGGAGGTATAAGTAGGGGGAAGCAATATATTCGATACGTCATCCAGAAACGCACCCTCTCGAAACCTGGAGAGTAAGCTACACCGCGATGCAGGGCGCCTCTCTTGCAGAGTCTGCCACTTGAGTTTGCTAAACATCTCCGTAACGCTATCACGCTTACCAAATAACCCTGTGACGAAACGCGCCGCTCTTCTTTGGATCTACTCTATCTCCTCCGTCAACTCGACCTCATACGGATCCCACACTAATGAGCAATACTCAAGAATCGGTCGAACTAGTGTTTTGTAGGCCACCTCCTTTGTTGATGGACTACATTTTTTAAGGACTCTCTCAATGAATCTCAACCTGGCACCCGCTTTACCAACAATTAATTTTATATGATCATTCCACTTCAAATCGTTCCTTACGCATACTCCCATATATTTTACAGAAGTCCTATCAGTGTTTGTTCCGCTATCATACAATCGTAGAATAAAAGATCCTTCTTTCTATGTATTCGCAATACGTTACATTTGTCTATGTTAAGGGTCTGTTGCCACTCCCTGCACCAAGTGCCTATCCGCTGCAGATCTTCCTGCATTTCGCTGCAATTTTCTAATGCTGCAACTTCTCTGTATACTACAGCATCATCCGCGAAAAGCCGCATGGAACTTCCGACACTATCGGTGATTGAGGACAGCTTCGGACCCAGGACGTCGCGCGATTGCCTCCCGGCTCCACCCTTGCGCACGTCATCTTGCAGTCTGTTGGATGACGTCACCCAGAGAGCGGAGGAAGACCGCCCCCTGCCCTCTGCACCCGTGCAGCGTCAAGTTTCGCTCCCACCCCGTCGCGGCCGCGATGCTTCCGTACAGCGGAGCTTGTCGTTTGATTCAGCGGGCCGGCAGGCCGCCGAAATTCGTCACCAGATGGTCGTCGCGGTTGGCTTGCAACGTCAACAATTGTCATTCTCTACGGTTCCAGACGTAGTCAGAATGGCGATATGACCGTTCGCCTTGAGCCTCTGGGCTCCGTTTTTCATACTCCTTTTCCTACGCCTCTCTCGTCGTCCCTCTGGAGAGGACGAGTAATTCTAACTTCAAATTTTTCTAGCCCGCTTCGGTCCCCACATATAGGCTGCGAAGTGCTGTTGTAACAACAAGATACGGGTTTTTCATAGCACGTCATCGCCCCGTGTTGCGCCTGATAACTACTCACTCTTCGCACTTGTTCATAGCGCCTGGCAGGCCATATTCCCTCGCCTGCAAGGTGTGTCAACCTGCCTCGCAGACCTGTTTGCTTAATATCAACGTATCCAGCGCGTGCTACCCGATGTATCCATCGGACCCCTTAACTTCTGCCTTCTGCCGACAGCTGCGGAAAATGTTCCGTAATTCCCCAAATCCATGTCTATAGTTATTCGGGTTGCAGCAATAGACAGTAACATTGGGCTCTCCCTCTGTGACGTAGTGTAAGGTAAGAAGATGCAGTTTCCTTTTGACTTAACTGACGTCTGAACGGGGAGAAAATGGAGAGGAATTTACACTACTGGCCATTAAAATTGCTACACCAAGAAGAAATGCAGATGATAAACGGGTATTCATTGGACAAGTACATTATACTAGAACTGACATGTGATTACATTTTCACGCAATTTGGGTGCATAGGTCCTGAGAAATCAGTACCCAGAACAACCATCTCTGGCTGTAATAACAGCCTTGATACGCCTGGGCATTGAGTCAAACAGAGCTTGGATGGCGTGTACAGGTACAGCTGCCCATGCAGCTTCAACACGATACCACAGTTCATCAATAGTAGTGACTGGCGTATTGTGACGTGCCAGTTGCTTGGCCACCATTGACCAGACTTTTCAGTTGGTGATATATCTGGAGAATATGCTGGGCAGGACAGCAGTCGAACATTTTCTGTATCCAGAAAGGCCCGTACAGGACCTGCAACATGCGGTCGTGCATTATTATGCTGAAATGTAGGGTTTCGCAGGGATCGAATGAAGGGTACAGCCACGGGTCGTAATACATCTGGAATGTAACGTCCACTGTTCAAAGTGCCGTCAATGCGCACAAGAGGTGACCGAGACGTGTAACCAATGGCACCCCATACCATCACACCGGGTGATACGCCAGTATGGCGATGACGAATACACGCTTCCAATGTGCGTTCACCGGGTGTCGCCAGACACGGATGCGACCATCATGATGCTGTAAACAGAACCTGGATTCATCCGAAAACATGACGTTTTGCCATTCGTGCACCCAGGTTCGTCGTCGAGTACACCATCGCAGGCGCTCGTGCTTGTGATTCAGCGTCAAGGGTAACCGCAGCCACGGTCTCCGAGCTGATAGTCCATGCTGCTGCAAACGTCGTCGAACTGTTCGTGCAGATGGTTGTTTTCTTGCAAACGTCCCCATCTGTTGACTCTGGGATTGAGACGTGGCTGCACGATTCGTTACAATCATGCGGAGAAGATGCCTGTCGTCTCGACTGCTAGTAATACGTGGCCGCTGGAATCCAACACGGCGTTCGGTATTACCTTCCTGAACCCAGTGATTCCATATTCTGCAAACAGCCATTGGATCTCGACCACCGCGAGCAGCAATGACGAGATACGATCAACCGTAATCGCGATATGCTACAATCCGATCTTTATGAAAGTCGGAAACGTGATGGTACGCATTTCTCCTTCTTACACGAGGCATCACAACAACGTTTCACCAGTCAACGTCGGTCAACTGCTGTTTGTGTTTGAGAAATCGATTGTAAACTTTCCTCATGTCAGCACCGGTGCCGGTGGCAACACCTTGTAGGTGTTGCCACCGGCGCCAACTTTGTATGAATGCTCTGAAAAGCTGATCATTTGCATGTCACAGCATCATCTTCCTGTCGGTTAAATTTCGGCTCTGTAGCACGTCATCTTCGTGGTGTAGCAATGGTAATGGTCAGTAGTGTAATTAATTTGTGAAGGTGATGTGCGAGTTTAACAGGATGTGAAAGAAGCAATTACACTAGCAGACGAGGGACCAGAGCAGGTGTAATGGCCTACCACTAAGTTACCTCAATAGAATTGGATTGTAGGTTTTGTTGACGAACACTACACAGCTAAGGGCAAGAAAAAGAAATTTCTGAACCGGTGCAAGAACTATATGAGTCAGAGATGAAATGCTCTGTGAACTTCAAGTTTCAATTGCCGGCGAAAACTTCAATTCTGCATGTTGGGTGTGTCGAGCCGTTGAAAGGAGCTGTAGGCCCTTTACCGCAGATACCAGTGCCATCACCAGTACAGAATTTTAAACACAACAAGAAAGGAAAATAGGTCCTAAGTCAATCATAACTTAATTTTATGGGTTTGTGATATGTATTGTCGATAGGATGTGAAATAGTTAATTTTGTGTGTTTTGATATTTTCGGGCTGTTCTAAGTGTTTATTTTGTTATTATAGACTGTTTTATTTTTGACTTTCTTTCTTTGGTAATAGCCTGTCACTATCGACGCCTTATGGTATATCTTTATCCAGTGAAGTGGAAAGCTATAGGGAAATGGGTATGAGTAAAGACACAAGAACAACTACAAAAATAAAACTATGTAATAATGTCTCATACAGTCTGCCTTGATTAGGATGATGTAGACTAGTGCACAGGCGCGTGAGTTACTACTATGTCTGGGTTAGACAGAAGCAGCTGAATGTCAGAGAGGCCGGCCGAGGTGGCCGCGCGGTTCTAGGCGCTGCAGTCTGGAACCGCGAGACCGCTACGGTCGCAGGTTCGAATCCTGCCTCGGGCATGGATGTGTGTGATGTCCTTAGGTTAGTTAGGTTTACTTAGTTCTAAGTTCTAGGGGACTAATGACCTCAGAAGTTGAGTCCCATAGTGCTCAGAGCCATTAGACTTTTTGTCAGAGATGAGTGTTGAAGCGGCACCCTTATTTTCAGAAAGTGAGCATGAATTGAGTTTACTCGGTATTTGCACCAGTAGTGGTGCTCGATATGATTTGAAACGAGACTCGCCCCACCAGGCAGTTCACTTTCGGTGTCGACGGGCCTAGGTGAGGCGTAAAGCTTTGTGTTGTGCGGTCGTGAAGGGTGCACTAGTGGGCCTACGGCTCCGAAAGCTCATGTCGATTATGTTTCGTTGAATGGTTCGCACGCTGGCACTTGTTGATGACCCAGCATTGAAATCTGCGGCAATTTGCGGAAGGGTTGTACTTGTGTCACGTTGAACGATGCTCTTTAGTCGTCTTTAGTCCCGGTCTTGCGGGACCTTTTTCCGGCCGCAGCAATGTCGGCGATATCATTTCTTACCGGATCCCTGATGTTCACGGTACACTCGTGAAACGGTCGCACGGGAGAGTCCCCACTTCATTGCTACCTCGGAGATGCTGTGTCCCATCGCTCGTGCGCACACTATGACGACCCATTCAAACTCACTTAAATCCTGATAACCTGTCATTGTAGCAGAAGTAACCGATCTAACAACTGCACCAGGCACTTGTGCCTTTATAGGCGTTTCGGACCGAAGCGCCGTATTGTGCATGTTTACATATTTCTGTATATGAATACACAAGCCTATACCAGTTTCTTTGGCTCTTCGGTGTATGTAAACATAGAGAGCCTATACAGATGGTGAGAGTGGCCAGTGCTGATTGGCTGAGAGCCGAGAACGCCATCTTTTTTCCAAACTGACGCTGACTTGGTACGAGTATAAATAGATAATATGTGTGATTCTGTACTATTGCTTTTCTTCAACGCTTCGATCGCCAATTCCATTGTACAATTATGTACAGATTGTAATACGGTAGGTATTGAAGGACTTTTGCATGCTCCCTGTCGGTTCTATTTACGTAAATTTCCTTGCAGTCACTCTATTGGTCAGATCTATGAACACAACAGTATGATGTGGCCTTGTAGCACAGGGGTAGCGTTTTAACTTTGTAATCCGAAGGTCGTGAGTTCCAATCGCTGGCACGGTAGCTCAGTGTGTTCGGTCAGAAGGTTTGGCTACCCTTTGTAATAAAAAACTGAGTGAACTGATCAACGAACAACCTAAACGGGTGTCATCGGACGTCCGCCACGAACAAATTCAACGAACAAAATTTTTAAAAAATCCTGCTCAATCCTTTGTTTTTTAAACGTTATTTTGTTAGACTTTTAATGGTTCTTGAGTGTCATTTCATGTTACCCGATGTGCTTTAACATGTGTACGGAACCCTAAGTCTACGTACTTCCGACTGGCGACTCGCTCTGTATTCTTGGCTATTCACATTCCTGTAAATTATAATTATCGTGTACATATTCAGTTACCTATTTCGAATTACTTTCTGCTGTTTCAGTAGAGTAACTAAGTATTGATATTTTTCCAATTTTCTGTGGTATAGAATTCCTAAAAGTGTTTACAGAATGACGTGTTTTGCCAAAAAAATGGTTCAAATGGCCTTGAGCACTATGGAACTTAAAATCTGAGGCCATCAGTCCCCTAGAACTTAGAACTACTTAAACCTAACTAACCTAAGGACATCACAAACATCCATGCCCGAGGCAGGATTCGAACCTGCGACCGTAGCAGTCCCGCGGTTCCAGACTGCAGCGCCTAGAGCCGCACGGCCACCGCGGCCGGCGTGTTTTACCAGCATAAGAAAATGTTATAAGATCGACACACACTTACGACGCATCACGTGGGGACGGAAGGAGACAAGAGTTTACCAATTTCTGCGATGAATATCCGCACGGAAAAACCTGGAATGGCATCATGTACTCTGAGATACATTAAATGAAAATTCTTTTTATTATTAATCAGTTGTCAATGTTTACATAGCATCATAAAATACACCTGTTGAAATTCGGCAGACATATACACTGCTTCACGATGCTGCCATTTGCTCACAAATTTATTGGGCCTATATAAACATAGACGAGTGGCATTTGTTTTAATCATGTACCGAATATCAAGCTAGAAGATCTGCTTTGGCATCATGCGTCAAACATATGCCTTATTTTACTCGTAAAGTGGTTTAGCTTTCTGCTTGCGCCAGCCGTGGTTGGCCGAGCGGTTACAGGTGCTACGGTCGCAGGTTCGAATCCTGCCTCGGGCATGGATGTTTGTGATGTCCTTAGGTTTAAGTAGTTCTAAGTTCTAAGGGACTGATGACCTCAGAAGTTAAGTCCCATAGTGCTCAGAGCCATTTTTTTTCTGCTTGCATCGCTACCTAATTGCACGTACCGCGCGCAATCTGGTAAGAACATAGCCACTCTTTCCCTATATAGGCTCTCTATGTAAACAGGCAGTACAGGGCGCTGCGGTCAGAAACGCGTATGTAAGATGGCGAGAGTCTGGCTTAGTTGTTAGATCGGTTACTGCTGCTACAATGGCAGGTTATCAAGATTTATGTGAGTTTGAACGTGCTGTTATAGTTGGCACACGAGCGATGGGACACAGCATCTCCGAGGTAGCAATTAAGTGGGGATTTTTCCGTGCGACCGTTTCACAAGTGTATCATAAATATCAGGAATCCGGTAAAACACCAAATCTCCGACATCGCTGCGGCCAGAAAAAGGTCGAGCAAGAAGGGGACTAACGACGACTAAAGAGAATAGTTCAGTGTTACAGAAGTGCATCGCTGCCGCATATTGCTGCAGATTTCAATGCTGGGTCATTAGCAAGCATCAGCGTGCGAACCCGTCAACGAAACATCATCGATATGGGCTTTCGGAGCCGAAGGCCCACTTGTGAACGCTTGATGACTGCACGACACAAAGCTTTACGCCTCACCTGGGCCCGTGAACTACGACATTGCGCTGTTGATGACTGGAAACATGATGCCTGGTCGGACGAGTTTCGTTTCAAATTGGATCGGGTGGAAGGACGTGTACGGGTATGGAGACAACCTCATGAATCCATGGACCCAGCATGTCAGCAGGGGACTGTTCAAGCTGTTGGAGGCTCTGTAATGGTGTGGGGCGTGTGCAGTTGGAGTGATATGGGACTCCTGATACGTCTAGATACGACTCTGACTGGCGACACGTATGTAAGCATCCTTTCTGATCACTTGCATCCATTCATGTTCACTATGCATTCCGACGGACTTCAGCAATTCCAACACTACAGTGCGACACCCCACGTGTACAGAATTGCTGCAGAGTAGCTCCAGGAACTCCCTTCTGAGTTCAAACACTTCCGCTGGCCACCAAACTCCCCAGACATGAACATTATTGAGCACATCTGGGATGCCTGGCAACGTGCTGTTCAGAAGAGATCTCCACCCTCTCGTACTCTTACGGACTTATGGACGGCCCTGCTGGATTCATGGTTTCAGTTCCCTCCAGCACTACTTCAGACATTAGTCGAGTCCATGGCACGTCGTGTTGCGGCACTTCTGAGTGCTCGCGGGGCCCCTCCACGATATTAGGCAAGTTTACCAGTTTCTTTGGCTCTTCAGTGTAAATCCGTCCACGTGACAGCAGCGTCACGTAAAGAGTTGGCGTAAATCCATCGTCATCCATGGGAACTGTACTGCAGGACAGAGACAAGCTGGCAGCGGCCCCATTATCTTCTTGAGAATATTCTCTGTGGGCATCCATGGTTCCAGTGGAAGGCACCATGGCCGTCGAGGAGTATCGTACACTGGTTTCAGAGCGTGTAACCCCTTCATGGCGATCATGTTTCCCAATGGCAGAGGTATTTATCAGCAAGATAATGCACCATGTCACAAGGCAAGGAGTGTGATGGAGTGGTTTGAGGAACACAGTGGCGAGCTCCAACTGATGTGTTGGCCCCACCACTCGCCAAATCAAAACACGATCGAACACACCTCATATGTGATTGAGCATGGTGTCACCCAATAGGGCCTCACTAGTTCCATGCCATAACGTGTCGCCACTGTTATCCTCGCGAAAGATGGTCATACCAGCCGTTAGATAGGTGTACGTAGCGGGTTGAGTAGTGTGTGTGTGTGTGTGTGTGTGTGTGTGTGTGTGTGTGTGTGTGTGTGTGTGTGTGTGTGTGTGGGCGCGCGCGCGCTAAGGTTGACTGAGGTATGTAGATCTGGTTGAAACAGTACATTATACTGTAATCCAAAGTACCACTTCTAAGGTTTCTGGTTGGGACGCAACTACACTTTCAACCAAGAGTGCTCTTGTGTCATGCTTGGCAGAGATTGTATGTGGGTATGTAAACCCCCATCATTTGGACCATATTGGTAGTTTATTTTAAAATAACTGCTGTTTACTAGTACATACATGGTAACAGGATATGGGTAGAGATATGTAAAGTAGTCATAGCATTAGATAGTGACTGTGAAGTAATAATTGAATTCAGGAATGTTCAACATAATAATTAAGTGCAGTTTATCGAGCTCGTGTGGCTTCACTTGTGTAGCAAGAGGAAATACATCGATGGCTAGATAATGGCAAGGTACGACCCATCGTAACCTCCTTCAGACATCAACATCGTTAGCTACCGGCACCCATAATTGCGTACTCTAAGGTGACAGAAATCATCGGATGGCGATATACGTGTATTAGATGACGGTAGTATCGTGTACACGAGGTATGAAAGGCCTGTTTATTGGCAGGGCTATGATTCGTGAAGAGGTTTCCAACGTGATTGTGGCCACATGATGGGAATTAGGACTTTGAATGCGGGATGGTAATTGAAGCTAGACGAAACGGACATTCCATTTCGTAAATAGGTAGGCAATTCGGTATCCAGAGATCCTCAGTGTCAAGGTGTTCCGAGAATATCAAATTTCAGGCATTACCTCTGACGATGGTCTGATCAGTGACTTCTGGCATATCGTTAATTAACAAGAGCATTGACGGTCGCGTAGAGTTGTGAGTGCTACCAGAAAAGCAACAATGCGTGAAATAACCGCAGAAATCAACGTGGAACTTACGCCGAACGTATACGTTAGGATAGTGCGGCGAAAATTGGCGCTAATGGGCTATGGCAGCAAACGACGACATCGCCTGCAGTACCTCTCTTGGGATCGTGATCATATCAGATGGACACTAGACGACTGGAAAACCGTGTCCTGGTCAGGATGAACCCCGATTTCAGTTGGTGAGAGCCGATGGTAGGGTTAAATTATTGCGCAGAGCTTACGAAGCTATGGACTCAAGTTGTCAACAAGGCACTGTGCAAGCTGATGGTGGCGCCATAATGGTGTGGGTTGTATTAACGTGGAATGGACTGGACTTTGGTCCAGCTGAACGGATCTCCGACTCGAAATGACTGTTTCGCTACTTGGAGATCATTTGCAGCCATTCATGGACTTAATGTTGCCAAACAGTGATGGATTTTTATGGGTGACAATGCACCATGTTACTCCGCCACAATTGCTCACGTCTGGTTTGAAGAACATTCTGGAGAGTTCAGGTGAATGATTTAGCCACCTGGATCACCCAATATGATTAGTTTTGAACATTTATGGAAAATAATCTAGAGGACAGTTCGTGCACAGTATTCTGCACTGACAACACTGGTGTAGAGGCAACATGGCCCAATATATCTGCATGGGACTGCCAGTGACTTGTTGAGTCCATACCATGTCGAGCTGCTGTAATACGCTGGGCAAAGGGAGGTACATCACGACGTTACGAGGTATCCCATGACTTTTGTCACCTCGGTGTATAGCGATCTTAACATCAGAAAATTCTTAAAAGTACTCTTAATTGCTTTATTCAAGTGTAGTGAACTTGATTGATCTATGCAATGCAGTATGTATAGCAGTAGACAGAGATTCGTTGGCAACCATATTTCGAGATACTATTTGATGACGCAATCAATTATGTGCACGAACATAGTGCGCATGGAGACTTAGATAAGAGTATAATTAACCTCACTGGACAAAAAATTTTCACCTCTCTGCGCACAAAAAGCTGATCGATAAGCCTTTAAAGGCTTTTTTGCACAGTGATCGAGTCGTGCTCAGCCGCATGCACGCTGCCTCCGTGAATGTAAGGCAGTAGCGATCAGGAAGGTGTTTATGTTTCAGGTGGACATAGTGCGTAAAAAGGAATAAATTTAAGGACGTGACAGAATGGCAAAAAGGGCCGTGCCCATCGCTGATCGGCGTGTGAAGCTGCTGTATTGCGGCGGACTGTTCAACATGTCTACAGGCAGTGGTGTAACACACGAAACATGTCAAAATTGTGGTCGTGGAAAGAGCCGGAGTGAGAAGGACTGGAGTCGTGTTTCACAGTGTGTGAATGAAAATCGCTTCCAAACCCGACAGCAATTGATGCAGTCAGTGAATGAAGGTGCGTCCCAACCTGAGACCGTTGCGACGGAAATCGCATGCAATGAACATTTCCAGTCAGTCACCTTTCAAGAGGCCATTACTCACACACCACATAATGATAACAGCAAAGCTCAGTGGGCTGGATGAATACGTGAATGGTTTTCGGAACACTCCCCCACCCTATTACAGCTCCATTGGCCTGCGAGATCACCTGAATTGAATCTCTTGGAAAATCCGTTCGACATGTTAGAACAGGAGGTAAAACGCCGGTATCAGTATCCCCATAATTTAGTGGAATCGCGTGATGAAATCCTCGTCGAGTGGCTTAACCTGGATGCGAAGTGCCTGCACAGTCATATGAACTCACTTCCAAACCGAATCCAGGTGGTTATAAAGTCCAGGGGCGGCATTAAACGGTATTAAATAATGCTTATAATGATTTCTCTAGGGATGACTACTTTTTCGTCCAGTAAGCTTACATGTGTGCATGCAGACTGAAGCTTGCTGCGATCACACCTATAGGTATTAAATCCATACAAGAATAAATAACACACAGTATATCTAAGAACAGCATTGCGCCTATCGGTCTGCAAACCAAACAAGCAGAATTTCCTACATATGAAACAGATTTATTTAAACAATGTTGTAGGATGTAAAATAAATAACAAGAATAAAAAATGTTCAAATGATGTATATTTATTTCTGTATAAATCATTAATAATTTTGATAATAAAAGAACTGTTTACAATGTACCACCTAAGTTATTATTGAAGCAAACGAAGCAGTTCCATAGGAATATGTTTGCGTCATTTATTTACATGGAAAAATATTTAACTTTTCCTTAAGCATACATTTTTTAAAGGAAGCGTACAAACTTGACGATCTGTCTTTCATTAGACCGAAAATATTACTGTTTTCAGGCTTTATTCCATAAATGTTATTAGCTGAATATCCAGAAGTATGGAATTCATCAGGAAGATACATTATCACCTCACACGGATCACAACTCTTCACACAGTAAATGAAGCTGGCCATATAAATGTGAAGTAATTTAGTACTTACAAAGAGTTTTAGCAAAGTTATAATAAAAACTGTTCATGTGGAGTTTACATAGACTCAGTACACTCACATAGCAACATAAACAGGTATCATAAACAGTAACAAAACCTTTGTCATTCCCAGAGCAGCGCATTAATTGCTGAGGATAGTTACCCATTTAAAATTTGACATGATGATGTAATGTCTAGCACCAAAATGCAAAACTGACTAAACAAATATTGTGGTGACTCATAATATTTTATATTGTTTAAAAACAACTCACATTTTTCAGACATAAGTATTGCATTGCTCTAATGGAGATACATCACCGCCTACAGGTCATTGTGCTATCCTGTTCATTTCTTATCAGTTGTTACATCCTAATTTTACAACTCATGGAACTTGAGTTTCCTCACTGACCAGAGCATTGGAGTGGTGTGCAGTGAGTCAGATAACAGCTAATAGTTGTCAAGACTCAATCTGCCATTATGGCTGTTCGACTTTGTTTGTGATGTCATTCTGTATACACTTTCGCCTTTGTGAAATGTTTTTCTTGATACTGAAAATGTAGCTTGTACATTTGTATTTAAAATATTGAAATTCAATTACTTTTAACAATCTCTGTATAGTAGCAGAAATAACCTTATCTCTCTTCGAGTACATATCAGTAACAATACCAGCAAAAACTATAAATTATCACATAGGGTAATTCTTGCTTCATCATCATGTTTAGTGAGTTGAAAACGTGTATGTCATCTCAAAGTTCATACACATGAAGTGAATATGAGAAAAAAATTAGAGAGACAAAAATAGTTTAACAGTACAGATATATGTTCAGTTTTCTATTTACGAAACCTTGTTTCAGATGATAATAATAAACATTGTACATGGTAAAGAATATTTTTGTATGTTCTGAGACAATAATGACATACGCCTTACACACCGAGAAATTATTAGTGAGTAATAAATACGATCACACACTACATAAAACGCTTCCACATAACAAGTCCTTTAATATTGTTCGTCATATTTTTAGTAAAAATATTATGTATCTGACATGAGGAATGTGGCTTCTTGTAAATGCTGCAAACAAAACGGTGCTTTGTAATACTGTAGCAAATATGCATTGTTTTGAGCCACACTTTAGTTCTATAAAATATGGCCTACAACATGGATGTGTTAGGCTACCATGCACATCTCGCATAATAGCCAACTTTGTTATCTTCCCTGTTCGCGTCAGATCACTGAAGTTAAGCTCTGTCGGGCTGGGCTAGCACTTGGATGGGTGACCATCCGGTCTGCCGAGCGCTGTTGGCAAGCACTCAGCCCTTGTGAGGCAAACTGATGAGCTACTTGATTGAGAAATAGCGGTCACGTAAACTGCTGACCACGTGCCCCTCCATATCCGCATCCAGTGACACTTGAGGGCTGGGGATGGCAAGGTGGCCGGTCGGTACCGTTGGGCCTTCATGACCTGTTCGGGCGGAATTTATTTTAGTTACGATATCATCCGTATTGTCTAAAAAACATCATTGACAAAGTGTAGATTTTATATTTTCACACTGAACATGATTTGCATAACAAAGATGTAATTTAAAAACTGTGTGTGTGTGTGTGTGTGTGTGTGTGTGTGTGTGTGTGTGTGTGTGTGTGTCCGTTGCCACAATTCTAATTTCGTATTTGAGAGATTTTTGACGGTCATACCAGCTCTATGGAACATCCTACAAGCTCTCTTCGAAGGTTCTCGGATGTACTGCCGAATGGAATCGTCAAAGTCCAACGATATTTCGGCGAACAATCGTTCCGTCATCATCAGGTGGTAATAATGGAATCAGCACCACCTGATTGGGCGGAACAGTTGTTCGCAGGGAAAGCCCCTGATCGCATACTCTAAACTCATTTCATGTCCTATTACATGCATAGCTCCCTTTGCTGCTAATCTATAGCTCATGGTAATTAGAATGCCAGGACAAGGCCGAAGTACAATTAACTGACTACATTCCCAAGTGCTGCCCATCAGGATGCGGAACGCTCACCCTGTGTAACTATATTCCTCCCATATTTATGTGTGTGAATGTTCAAATATGTGTGAAATCTTATGGGACTTAACTGCTAAGGTCATCAGTCCTTAAGCTTACACGCTACCTAACCTAAATTACCCTAAGGACAAACACACACACCAATTCCCGAGGGAGGACTCGAACCTCCGCTAGGAACAGCCGCACAGTCCAGGACTGCAGCGCCCTAGACCGCTCGGCTGTGTGTGAATATTTATGTAACCATACATATGATTGTAAATACCAAAATCTGGTTATTGTACAATGAGGTGACAGAAGTTGTAGGACAGCGATATGCATGTGTATGGATGGCGGTAGTACGTGTTCACAAGGTAAGGGCAGTAAATTGGTGGAGCTCTGATTTGTACTCTGGTGATTCAGGTGAAAAGCTTTCCGACGTGGTTAGGGCCGCACGATGGGAATTAACTTACTTTGAATGCGAAATAGTAGTTTTTGTAGGCGTAAGGGGCATTCCATTTCGGAAATCATTAGGAAATTCAGTATCCCGTGATCCACAGTGTCAAGAGTGTGCCGACGATATAACATTTCAGACATTACCTCTCACTACGAACCACCCAGTGGTTGAGAGCCTTCACTTAGCGACAGAGAGCAGCGGACTTTGCGTAGAGTTGTCAGTGCTAACAGACAAGCAATGTTGCGTGAAAAAACCGCAGATATAAATGTGGAACGTAGGATGAAGTTATCCATAAGGACAGTGCTGCGAAATTTGGCATTAATAGGCTATGGCAGCAGACGAGGGAATGCCTTTGCTAACAGCATGACATTGCTGGCGCGTTAGATCGTCAAAATCTCGAGATGGGGTGCTCGCCACTCTTTGGAGGGTTCGTGCTTGGCTACCACGGGTGCCCAGCATTTGCAGCATTTTTTTCCCCTTCCGTGCCGCATATCTATCCTCTTGTTATTCTTTTTCCCTCCCTTGGAAAACACGTCTGGGGTATTGTTGGGAATGTTCTGCATTCTGTCACTGGCGTACGAACAGTCTCACCTTTGTTTTCCGCTCCCGTTTCATTTCCTTATTTCCCTTTCTCCTCTCGTTCCTCCGCTTCGGCGTTTGAGGACCCTCTTTTTTTTCTGCTTCTTCCTCCCAGTGCGCTCCTGAAGACCGGCCCACTCGCCTGACGCGTAACAGGTGACTGGGTAACGCGTATTTCCCAGCCCCTGGTCGACAGGTAGGGTTCGCACGTACCCCCTGGTAAGGCTAGGCCCAGGGAGGGGTGATCGCCTGAGCTGTAACCTTCCCAAATTTCCGATTGGTCCCTCTGTCAGGTGTTCGGGAGGCGTGAACAATCACCTAAGGCGGGTGCGCTCTCTTGTGAATGGGGCCCCCAGTTGGAAGGAGCGCGCTATCGGAGACGCTGGGTATCATGGGAGATTTCCTCGTGATGATTCAATCATCTACCCATTCAACGTTTACAAAACGTAAACGTCATGAGGCTAATGATTCAAGGCTGGCGGATAACAAATCAAGTTCACATTCACATTTGAAAGCATCTCCCTCGATGACTCTTCAGTACCAATACTATTTACGATACGATATATGAAATGTTTATGAAAGGTATATGGTTCCATCACAGGAGAGCTCCGTTTTTCCGACAAATGCTCATTGTTATTGATAAACATGTCCAGTGTGTCATGTTGAACTCTCTCTAACGAAGTCAACAAAACTCCGAATTTGATAGTAATAAATGAAAACCCTCAGATAAAACTGTTTCGAATTAATTTGAAAATAAAGGACAATAAGTTCTTATTCTGTAAAATAGTCTTCTTCCTGTGGAGTGGGATCCGCCTGTATTGCAGCAAGCTTGTGAAATCCTTTATAATCCAAATACCGTTTACTTTCAGGTTCTGTATGTAAATAGATCTGCAAGGATAGCAGAAAAATTAGAACCTCAATGGAAAGTGAAATCAGTTCGCCGGCCGCGGTGGTCTCGCGGTTCTAGGCGCGCAGTCCGGAACCGTGCGACTGCTACGGTCGCAGGTTCGAATCCTGCCTCGGGCATGGATGTGTGTGATGTCCTTAGGTTAGTTAGGTTTAAGTAGTTCTAAGTTCTAGGGGACTAATGACCACAGCAGTTGAGTCCCATAGTGCTCAGAGCCATTTGAACCATTTGAAATCAGTTCCTTGTAACCTGTGCGTTGACAAATGAAAGCACAACCCACTGTGCCATTACCTGTGGTTTCGGAGCCTTCAGTATAAAAGAGCTATACGCTTATTAAGGTCCGATCAGTGGTGAAATGGAAACCACTGTGAAATTCTTTTTTTTTTTTGTGCAACAGTTAGTACATCTCCTAGCTACTTCTCTTCATAGTTGCCGACCCGACGTAGACATTTGTCGTAGCGTTGTATCAACTTTCGAGTACCTTCGTCATAGAAGGCAGCCACCAGCGCTTTCCAGCAATTCTGTACGCTGGTCTGCAGCTCGTTGTCAGTGCTAAAATTCTGTCTTCATAGCCAGCGGTCCATGTGATCTGAGGGAGCGTCTGCACTGCCCGTGCTGTGCGCGGCCGTGAATTGTCATGAGGAAGGAAATGCATGACAGTTACTAAATGTGTGCTGCCTGAATCCAAGAGAAATATCTCAGCAGGCAGTCGTGCTTGGCGGGAGGCACTATTTTCGTTTACGAGCTCACTGAGTGCTTAGAACTGAAAAGTTCGACGCGACAGGGTGGATGGGCGTGTTAGAGACAGTGGCCAACACATCTGTGCAAAGCTTCATCGGATTTTTTACTGTGGTTTCCATTTCGCGACCGATGGGACCTTAACAACCAAATAGCCCACGCATATCTCTAAATAATGTGGAAAATTATCAGTAACGCATGTTACTACCGATTGCTGTGCTGCAGCGTTTGTTTTTGATCGAAAATAGAAAACATCAGCTGCTGTAGTAGATATCTCGTTGTATTGGCAATCGGAATGCATACATGTTACAAAAATGGATGTACGTACGTCTGAGAGCGTACTGGGAAGTATTGCCTCCTAATTTCTTATCTGAAAACTCTTGAAATTTTTTAAATAAAACAGACCGTCTACATATTTATTCTTCATATTTGCGTATTTATTTCTCAACATCGTCGCCCTGGCAACGAACATATTTCTCCTAACGAAAGACGGGTTTGTTGATACCGTCGCAGTGACAGTGAGTCCAAGGCGTCGCATTGTTGCAGATGTCGCAACGCTCGCGTCTGGTCTGGCATTATCATGCTGGAAGGGAGGATATTCCCTGTGTGGACGACCTCTTTAAATTCGAAACTCGATTACAGTGCACTGTTCGTTACGCACCGACATAGTTACATTACTCAACGCAATGTTGCACACTACAATTGAAGCCCCCTAGCGACAAAGGACAGCAGGTATATAGAGATAAAAAATAAAGAAGTAGAATGTTAATAGCACTCCGTCTTCATACCCCAAGTGGCCCATCAGGACCATCCGACTGCCGTGTCATCCTCAGATGAGGATACGGATAGGATGGGCGTTTGGTCAGCACACCGCTCTTCCGGTCGTTATGATGGTTTCTTCGACCGGAGCCGCTAATATTCGGTTGAGTAGCTCCTCAATTGGCATCACGAGGCTGAGTGCACGCCGAAAAATGGCAACAGTGCATGGCGGCCCGGACGGTCACCCATCCAAGTGCTGGCCACGCCCGACAGTGCTTATCTTCGGTGATCTCACAAGAAGCGGTGTATCCACTGCGACAAGGCCTTTGCCAGAATGTTGATAACGTTTGTTTAATTAAAAAAACTTTAAGTGTTTCCTTGCCCAGAGAGAGAGAGAGAGAGAGAGAGAGTGTGTTCCACATTTCCATTTAAACTAGTGGACCGATTTCCACAGGACTTGGTACACATACCACTTACTGACTGTAAATCGTCGCTGTAATGGTGAGAACCATGTACTTATTAAAGGGGCGGCAGAGGGACTGAGAAACGAGTGTAGCTCCCGCGCGGGAATTGCCAGACAATGTACACAACATTTCACGTAGTAGACTTGCAACAAACTTTACACGTAATTTCAAACATTTTCGAAACCTTTTTTCTCACTGACAAGCCCCCACAAAATAATGAAAGGAAAAAAGTATATTCCTTACTACATTTTCGCTGTTCATACAGTAAAACTGCCAATCGGGCATGACGCTTTAATTTATTACTTCTTCGCTACTAAATGTATTCAAGGCACGTTTTGCAGACGACATTCACATATGCCACTGAATGTACCTACAAAATTATATAATTGTACGACACATACCGCGCGACTGCTATGGTCGCAGGTTCGAATCCTGCCTCGGGCGTGGATGTGTGTGATGTCCTTAGGTTAGTTAGGTGTAAGTAGTTCTAAGTTCTAGGGGACTAATGACCACAGATGTTAAGCCCTATAGTGCTCAGAGCCATTTGAACCATTTTGTACGACACATAGTTCAGAAGAAATGATATAAACACTAAGATGCGTGAAGAACTGCTGCATCATGCATGACGTTCATTACTTCTCTGCTACTGATACCATTATTAACACATTTCGCAGACAGTGTCCGCATAAGCCGCTGAATGTAACTACAAGTGCTGGCCGCGGTGGTCTCGCGGTTCCAGGCGCGCAGTCCGGAATCGTGCGACTGCCACGGTCGCAGGTTCGAATCCTGCCTCGGGCATGGATGTGTATGATGTCCTTAGGTTAGTTAGGTTTAAGTAGTTCTAGGGGACTAATGGCCACAGCAGTTGCGTCCCATAGCGCTCAGAGCCATTTGAACCAATTTTTTTTTTTTTTTTATACTACAAGTGGTTCAAGTGGCTCTGAGCACTATGGGACTCAACTGCTGTGGTCATCAGTCCCCTAGAACTTAGAAACACTTAAACCTAACTAACCTTAACTAGACTGTAGCGTCTAGAACCGCTCGGCCATTTCGGCCGGCGAATGTAACTGCAAAATTATGTGATTGTATGACGTATAGTTCAGGAGACATAACTTTGTTTAAACTGGCAAAAGGCCAGTGATGTGGACGGCACTCGACGCCCCACGTATTGTCTACCATGCAACCACAATTTTGGCTGCTGATGACAACAGTGGGCTGGACTGGAGGTATCCAGTGATGAGCACAGCATCAGGCTACAGAGTGTAGCTGAACTACTTAGTCGACGAGTAGCTCACAGCAGTGCCATAGTGCTAGCCGTTTTAATACACAGCAGAGTGATGACAACGTTAAGCAAAGCAAATATTGCATTATGTGTACAAGAACAACTGCCGAATTTGAAATAGCGTCAGAAAGGAACCGAAGGAATTTAGCACCGTGAGAATGATGTGGAAAAAGAAATATTAACGTTTCTGCTAGATGGTCAGTGAAATGTGTGGTGTATTATACGCTCGACTGTACTATCTATCTACATCAGGAGTACAGTAATAATCGTAGGTGCAAAAAAGGTTCAAATGGCTCTGATCACTATGGGACGTAACACCTGAGGTCATTAGTCCCCTAGAACTTAGAACGACTTAAACCTAACTCACCTAAGGACATCACACACATCCATGCCCGAGGCAGGATTCGAACCTGCGACCGTAGCGGTTACGCGGTTCCAGACTGACGCGCGTAGAACCACACGGCCACACCGGCCGGCTAATAGTAGGTGCTTAACGAGTGAAAATGATATTAAAACGAATATCGAGCCATATGCCCGGAAAGTAATGCACCGCATTTTTTTTCTCAGCCGTAAACAATGCTACGAATGCGAAACGTTACGTATGTATTACTTGAAGTCCCCTAAGTGAGCGCGCCAAGGTTCCGTCACTTTCGACAGATAGCGTAGTTGCAGGACAGTTTCAAAACGGCGTCTGTAGGTGATGTACGTTACACGCAACGTGCCGTCGTTGAGTTTCTCACTGCAGAGAAAGAAACTGTGGGGAATATTCACAAACGCTTGTGCAAAGTCTATGGAGCATCTGCTGTCGACAGAAGTACAGTTAGTCGCTAGGCACGGCGGGTGATGTCATCAGAAGGCGGTTCGGCGGAGTTCCACGATTTGCAGCGATCGGGGAGACCATCTACGGCTATCGCAACTGACACTCGTGACCTAGCCCCCTCGGACTTCCACTTGTATGGGCCATTACAGAATGCCATTCGTGGAGGACAGTTTGAGGACGATGAGGAGGTGATTCACACAGTGAAACACTGGCTCCTTCACCAGGACAAGGATTGGTACAGACATACACGCTCTTGTTTCGTGCTGGAGGAAGGCCGTAGAACAGGATGGAGATTACGTGGAAAAATATGGCGCGTAGGTGAAACACCATTCTCTCGTGTGTGTAATTGCCATTGTGTTCAATAAAGACTTGTTGAAGAAAAAAAATGTGGTGCATTACTTTCTGGGCAACCCTCGTAGTTTACCATTCTTATCGGACAGAGGGTCACAAATTTCGTATCCAGTGAAAAATAGCAAAGGACAATCGTTATCCAAGGAGCGAGTACTAAACATAATTACATAAATGGAATATCCTACGCAGAATAGTAAAAAAATCAATTATGAACAGATTTAGAATATGTCTGCAACAATATGACCATGTAGTGCAGAAGAACAACTACGTACATTCAAGGGAGGACATGGCGCTTTTGTTACAAAACTGTTGTTTGCACGTTTCAGGGATGCTCGCTACAGTTTACAGGATATCCATCACAGTGACCTACTACGTTAAGCACATCAAACTGCGAGCGACATAGGTTACAGTGATTTCAGGGGAAGGAGTGGGTGGCTGCATTACTTCACTGCTAGAGAAGTGGAAGAAGTAAGATAACGAAACGAAGCGTTCACTTGACGATGTACAGTAAACTGCGGAATTGGGCCCAAAATTTGCAGATGAGATAAACAAACTCATCCCATTCTTCAGTAACGAATTTGTTTTCAACTCCGACCAATCGGGATTTGAAGAGAAAATGAAAATGAAAGGGAACCCTGGAAATTACAGGTACCAAGAGAGTTGTACCAATATCGATTAACATCAGTGCCTTAACGCTTTCGTATACATTTATGCCTACTGCTAATCTAGGTGGTAAATTGGCTGGAATGTTATTTATTGTTCTGCGAGAAGTTAGAGGTGCTCTCCCCCCTACGATTCGTGCAGGTGTGCGTGATCTTGCAAAGGCTGTGAATAATATTTACGTCACAGCAAGCAAGAGTGAGAAAATGGGCCTAAGAGAACTACAACTATAGAATGTGTGTTGCTTTTGGCCAATAGCTGGTCAAAATAACTCGCATTTACTTGATTTCTGGTATCCGTATAAAAACCATACTCCTTTAGAGCAAACTATCCCTCCTGAAAAGTTTGTGGCATTGCAATTCATACCACCTGCAACTACTGGACAAATTCATCCTCTAGATGTGTTTTTTCCGTGCCTATAAAACATACTTGAACCGTGAATTTACTTTCAAAACCTTTTCTTAAGAATTTACTTTATTTACTAGCGATTCATCAAGAACATTAACACATGTAATCACACTATGTGAGCGTGGAAGTAATTGCCAATGGTAACTGAAGAAACAAATTAAAATTTATTTTCAATAAATGGAAATTTTATTCCGAAAAGCCTTTTTTAACAGATTTAAAATTATAATCAGAAAACACACTATAAATATCAAGTTACAATTTATTCAGAGGCAGAAATAACTCTTTTATTTACTTATAGTATGAGCTTTCGGGCTGAGAAACTTGTCGCTCCCTTTTAACACGGCCGTAGTCACGACAACCTCTGAAAGACTACACTGGTGCAACTCTGCAACGCACCAGATTACTTTAAACTAAAAATTTTAACAACGCACACAAACACATAAACTATGCACCCCGTAAGAGGGATGGAAATGGTACAAAACACTCACATTAAAAATTATTTGCCACCGAAAGTGCAACCTGTTTTTAAAAGAACTCTTACGGTGGAAAGGTGGCAACTTGATATACCAAAATGACCATTTAAAAAAATCCATGAAATGCAGTTTTACATAAAATGTACCAACTTGCTCTGCATTACACATATACCACCTCGCAAGATGATAGACAAGATAAAACATATTTCAGGAATTCGGCCTATACACCTTAAGCAATAAAGTCATTAACACCGAACCCGACAAACATGACAGAGGCAACTATTAAAGTACGGCAGACCGACAGATAGGCACTAACTACCTAACAAATGCGGACGAGAGACAAACGAGCACGCTGGGGACGAGAGACTGGCCAAGAAAACAAGTACAATTTAACAAGTACCTGAAACAACATATCACGAATCACTTAACTTACAATAACTGCGATTTCTGGCGAAGACCTGGCGCAGCACCCCCAAAACGCTCTCCCAAACCGTCTGCTGCCAGCCGCTTAAACGGACGCAGGAAGGCGCGCCGATCTCCCGTCTCCCGTCACGCGAAGCCACTATCCCTCGCTATACAGCGCGGCCCACTGGACTCAGGTGGCGACCTCACATGCGCCGACGCTCAAGGCGGACAAGTCATCTTGTGTCTCAGTGCGCGACCGACCAACCGATCTATCCAACCGCCAATGACCGTTGCCCGAGCAACTCGAGCAGACTGGCGGCCTAACACATAGTAGCACTCCAGACGACAGACACTGACTGCCTCACACTGACCCGGCTGTCTAACTGACTAGACTCGCCCCGACTCAGCCCTTAGCGAGCTCATAGCGCCCCTTAAATGCACGTGAACAGGCTACCTTTCCGCTTTCCACCAGAGGGAGACACCAAAGTTACGATTGCCACAGCCGCGCCACCGCCAGAAACGGAGGGCGACTGCTTCACACTACGCGTCGCGCCGCGCTCTTCAAAACAGCAAATTTTTACCACGGCTCAATAATATTGCAATATCTGCAGCTGCGCCTTAAAGGAAGCCAGTTTCGCGGTAAGCTCCACGAGAGACGGTTTTGCATTCGGCTGTAATGTCCACGTACTCCACAGCTGTCGCGCTGTTTTTGATTACTACGATAGATCCCACGGAAGCCCAGGTGGATGTCCACATTGTGCCATGCCAGCCTGTGACCGTGGCTCGGTGTATGTTTCGAGCAGCTGACCGTCTCGATGACAGTGAATCCGGACACCGTCACTGACCTGGTACTACAAGAAACATGGCCGCACGGTCTAGGGCGTCTTGCCACGGTTCACGCGGCTTCCCCCGTCGGAGGTTCGAGTCCTCCCTCGGGCATGGCTGTTTGTGTGTTGTCCTTAGCGTAAGTTAGGTTAGGTTAGATTAAGTAGTATGTAAGCCTAGGGACCGATGACTTCAGCATAGGAACTTACCGCCACCACCACAAGGCTGGCCGGTGTGGCCGAGCGGTTCTAGGCGCTTCAGTCTGGGACCGCGCGACCGCTACGGTCGCAGGTTCAAATCCTGCCTCGGACATCGATGTGTGTGTTGTCCTTAGATTAGTTACGTTTAAGTAATGTTAAGTTATAGGGGACTGATGACCTCATAGTGTCCCATAGTGCGGAGAGCCATTTGAACCATTTTTGAACCACCACAAGGAACACGATTTATCGGGCCGGGCTACACTTTTCCATTTATATGTGGTCCAATTTCGATGATCCCGTGCCGGACTGCAATCGTAATTGACGATGCTGCTGGGTCAACGTGGCAACACGTAGGGACCCCCCAATCGAGAATGAGCGTTGTATGATGTGATCCGAAATAGTTACGCCCACGAGATGCTCTGCTGTCGGATCTGCCGGTAATGTCACCTGTCCTGCGTTATTGTAAGTAGGCTGTTTTCGGTTTTTATGTTGATAACGCCACGTAGCGCTCTATATGAAAATCACTGACTGTGCTGTGTGGAGTCTGTGGCTGGTTTGCATTGTTGGAATTCGCTATTGTAGTGTTTGGCAGTTGGCTGTTAACAGCGCTTAGCGTTGCGCAGTTGGAGGTGAGCCGCCAGCAGGGGATGTGGGGAGAGAAATGGAGGAGTTTTGAGAGCGGATGATCTGGATGTATGTCCAGGAGAGACAGTAAATTTGTTAGACTGGATTTCATGAACTATATATATATATATATATATATATATATATATATATATATATATAAGACTTTTGAACACTATTAAGGTAAATACATTGTTTGTTTCTATCAAAATCTTTCATTTGCTAACTATGCCTATCAGTAGTTAGTGTCTTCAGTAGTTAGAATCTTTTATTTAGCTGGCAGTAGTGGCGCTCGCTGTATTGCAGTAGTTCGAGTAACGAAGATTTTTGTGAGGTATTTGGTTTGTGAAACGTATAGGTTAATGTTAGTCAGGGCCATTCTTTTGTAGGGATTATTGAAAGTCAGATTGCGGTGCGCTAAAAAATTGTGTGTCAGTTTAGTGATGATCAGAATAGGTAAAGAGCGAAATGTCTGAGTACGTTCAGTTCTGCTCAGCTGTTTGAAAATCAAATAATGTAAGACGTTTGTCAGCACAGTCACTCGTAAATTTTCCTAAGGGGACGTTTCGTTATTGACCTGGTAAGACTCGTAATGAGACGTTGACTTTGTGGAGACAGTCACGACGGCAGCACGCAAACCGCCCACTAGCATCGCCGTTCCGGACAGGCTCGTGTTTCAGCGGCCAGGCAGTAATAATCTGTGTTTTTTTCAGTCTCTTATGTCAGTGCATTCTCCGATCTGTTGCCAAAATGCCTCCGTCTGGTCACCGGGCGTCGGGCAGTGGTGACAGTGTTCCGGGTTGCCTGTTGCAGGCCGCTAGTGGTGCTGGACCTGCGGCCGTTCTTCTCGTTCAACGTGAGCCACGTGCGCGGCGCCGTCAACGTGAACTGCTCTGACCGGTTCAACCGGCGGCGGCTGCAGCACGGCAAGGTGTCGCTGGCGGAGCTGGCGGGCAGCGCCGAGGGCCGGCAGGCGCTGCGCCGGCCGCCGGGAGAGGTGGTGGTCGTGTCGGACGACTGCCCCGACGCAGAGGCCGGCGCGGGCCGCATCTCGGCCGCCAGCGCGTTGCACCTCGTCGTCACCAGCCTGCTAGCCGACGGCTGGCAGCCCGTCTACCTCGTCGGTGAGTCGCAACTGCGCACCCATACACACTACTGGCCACTAAAACTGCTACACCACGAAGATGACGTGCTACAGACGCGAAATTTAACCGACAGCAAGCTTTTCACAGCATTCACACAAGTTTGGCGCCCGTGGCGACACCTACAACGTGCTGACACGAGGAACGTTTCTAACCTATTTCTCATACACGAACAGCAGTTCACCGGCGTTGCCTGGTGAAATGTTGTGATGCCTCGTGTAAGGAGGAGAAATGCGTACCATCACGTTTCCGACTTTGATAAAGGTCGGATTGAAGCCTATCGCGATTGCGGCTTATCGTATCGCGACATTGCTGCTCGCGTTGGTCGAGATCAAATTACTGTTAGCAGAATCTGGAATCGGTGGGTTCGGAAGGGTAATACGGAACGCAGTGCTGGATCCCAATGGCCTCGTATCACTAGCAGTCGAGATGACAGGCATCTTATCCGCATGGCTGTAACGGATCGTGCAGACTCGTCTCGATCCCTGAGTCAACAGATAGGGAACTTTGCAAGAGAACAACCATCTGCACGAACAATTTGGCGACGTTTGCAGCAGCATGGACTTCAGCTCGGAGACCATGGCTGCGTTTACCCTTGACGCTGCATTACAGACAGGAGCGCCTGCGATTGTGTACTCGACGACGAACCTAGGTGCACGAATGGAAAAACGTCACTTTTTCGGATGAATCCAGGTTCTGTTTACATCATCATGATGGTCGCAGTGAACGCACATTGGAAGCGTGTATTCGTCATCGTCATACTGGCGTATCATCCGGCGTGATGGTATGGGGTGCCATTAGTTGCACGTCTCGGTCACCTCTTGTTCGCACTGACGGCAGTTTAAACAGTGGACGTTACATTTCAGATGTGTTACGACCCGTGGCTGTACCCTTCATTCGATCCCTCCGAAACCCCACAATTTCAGCAGGATAATACACGACCGCATGTTGCAGGTCTTGTACGGGTCTCTCTGGATACAGAAAACGTTCCACTGCTGCCCTGGCCAGCACATTCTCCAGATCTCTCACCAGTTGAAAACGTCTGATCAATGGAGGCCGAACAACTGACTCGTCACAATACGCCAGTCACTACTCTTGATATACTTTAGTATCGTGTTGAAGCTGTACGGGCAGCTGTAGCTGTACACGCCATCCAAGCTCTGTTTGACTCAGTGCCTAGGCGTATCAAAGCCGTTATTACGGCCAGAGGTGTTTGTTCTGGGTACTAAATTCTCAGGATCTATGCACCCAAATTTCGTGAAAACGTTATCACATGTCAGTTCTAGTATAATACATTTGTCCAATAAATACCCGTTTATCATCTGCATTTCTTCTTGGTGTAGCAATTTTAATGGCCAGTAGTGTAGATACAGCCTCAGCGACAGGAATTCGACACACCGTCTCATCCGACGTCGGATATAGTTGCAAAGCAACCGGCCAGGTTTATGCGCCATGTGCTGCTTCCATAATCCACAACAACAAAAATATCTGCTATAGAATAACTCGCTCTTGGTAGCTCACGATCCATTTTAAATGAAAGCAGGTTTTAGTACCATAAATTTGCTCATAAATATCATCGAGGGCTACCACAACGCCGACACGACTAATCCACTCTCGTACATACGGTTTTAACTGGGAGAGCGAGTGGCGTGGACCTGCGCAACGCCTCGACGCGAGCACAGCAGTTGAGAGAAGTCTACAGACATGCTCTTAATCCCGCAGGACTTGGCCTTTGGTATCACCACGCGCAAGGGTTTGCTTGTAAGTGGTGAAATCTGCACGTGGGGTATTGTCAGTTCTAAACTTTTATGTGGCATGTGCTCGGTCCGTACGTCAATTGCAGCCACATGCCGTGCCAAAACGACTCGCACACATACTATTATCGCTACTACAACAGTAGATACTGCAGCTTTCAGCGCGAGTAAAAATCGAAGATGTTCTAGTTCTCGCGTTAAGAACTAGAAGTACCGTCACGATCGTTTTCCTTGGATTTGAGAGCTGCAAGACAATTACCCAGATACTCCACCCCCTCAGGGATGGAATATCGAAAACGATGCCTACAATATAAAATGAACACCCTCTGTGAATTTCATGATGAGTCAAGGATGAGTCAGTCAGTCGGGACATTGCTTTTTCTGTATAAGTTTTCAGACTTGCTTTGCTACCGGTCAGACATTTTGTGTTATTGTGCAAATGATCCACTGTAACTGCGAAGAGTTTTCATGATTATAATCATAACGGACTGATATGATGACGCAGTTTCACATGTTTATCGGTACTGCATCCCTCAATCGCATTATGTTTTGCAGAAGCAGCGTGAAAGCTCTTAACTTGGAATAATACGATACTCTCAGACGTTGAGCAGTACATTAAACTGTAATCATCCGTTTATAAACGGAAACTGATATAGTATTCAGGCTAGTATCATAATTTTTAAGCAATTCCAATCATATATTATAAATGCTTTGTGTTGTGCATAAGACATCTAACGTTTCCAGCCGATTTCTAATGGCACTGTGTTCTGAGATTCAACATCATGCGAACCTGTGAACTGTGGATTTGAATATCATCATGAGGATGAGGAACACAGGTGTTTCACCGAAAGCCCTCGCAAGAGCAGAGCTGTGTTAGTGGGCATTGGTCTGTAGGGTATGAATCTATAAGTACGGTGTGGACACCTGATGTTTGCATAAGATTCCAAAATCATTTCAGACGAATAAAGCTGTGCTTCGTTCAACAACCTGTATGTGCTAGAAGGTTTTTGCAGACGAATATGCGAACGCTCACGACGGTGAGTGTCAGGCACTACGTTGAGACTGCATTTCACATGACAGTTCAAGATCCTACATCTACACTGATACTCTACAAATCACACTTAAGTGCATGGGTTCATCGAACCACCTTCACGATAATTCTCTATTATTCCATTCTCCAACAAAGCGCAGAAAAACGCTTATGCCTTTCTGTGCGAACTCTGATTTCCCTTATTTTATTACGATGATCCTCTCTCTGTATGTAGATCGGCGTCAACAAAATATTTTCGCATTTGGAGAAAAAAGTTGGTGATTGAAGTTTAGTGAGAAGGTTCCGCCGCAACGAAAAACGCCTTTGTTTTAATAGTGTCCATCCAAAATCCTGTATCATGTCAGTGACACTATATCCCCTATTTCGCGTTTGTACAAAACGAGCTGCTCTCCTTTGAACTTTCTCGAAGTACTCCGTTAACCCTATCTGATAAAGATCCACACCGCGCAACTGTACTCCAAAAGAGTACGGGAGTACGGACAGGTGTAATGTAGGCAGTCACTTTAGTAGATCTGTTGCATCTTCCATGTGTTCTGCCAATAAAACATGGTCTTTGGTTCGCCTTCCGCACAACATTTTATATGTTCTCTTTCCAATTTAAGTTGTCCCTAATTGTAATTACTGGGTATTTAGTTGAATATACGGTTTTTAGATTTGACCGATTTATCGTGGAACCGAAGTTTAACGGATTCCTTTTAGCACGTACGTCAATGACGTCACGCATTTCATTATTTAGGGTCAATTGCCAATTTTCGCGCCATACAGATGTCTTTTCTTATTCGTATTGCAATTTGTTCTGTTTTGTTTTGTCGACAAATGCAACACGCTACGGTGGATTCCTCTAGATTTCCGGAAATATCAAGCGTCACATGTTTACACATGCATTCCGTAAAATGAAGGTGTAGAGCTGACAGCCAAGAGCATCTTAAATACACTCCGATCAGACGAATTTCATGGCCAATACATCGACGTGAGTATTCCTCAAACCATTGTAGCACGATTTAAGCCTTTCAGCGCAGTCAATTAGTAGGGTGTTTGTACAGGAAAGTGGGTTATAATAGTTCTTAAGCATGTGTGGTTGGCGTGCTGCAAATGGTAGAGGTCTACATAGATTCAAACAGTAAGCCGAATGACAAATTCAGTGTAGTAGTAGCAGTAGATTCGTATTACGGATTCAGATAGGCGCCCAGCTAGCTTTAGTCGTATATTCATAAACATATATTTTCAATCATCTGTACCATAATGACCATGTTGTTGTTGTGGTCTTCAGTCCTAAGACTGGTTTGATGCAGCTCTCCATGCTACCCTATCCTGTGCAAGCTTTTTCATCTCCCAGTACCTACTGCAACCTACATCCTTCTGAATCTGCTTGGTGTATTCATCTCTTGGTCTCCCTCTACGATTTTTACCCTCCACGCTGCCCTCCAATACTAAATTGGTGATCCCTTGATGCCTCAGAACATGTCCTACCAACCGATCCCTTCTTCTGGTCAAGTTGTGCCACAGACTTCTCTTCTCCCCAATCCTATTCAATACTTCCTCATTAGGTATGTGATCTACCCATCTAATCTTCAACATTCTTCTGTAGCACCACATTTCGAAAGCCTCTGTTCACTTCTTGTCCAAAGTATTTATCGTCCATGTTTCACTTCCATACATGGCTACACTCCATACAAATACTTTCAGAAAAAGACTTCCTGACACTATAGGTGTGCCTTGGTGTTATGGAAATTCTGATATCGATGTAGACAAAACGTTAAACTCCAATCATCCTTCTTACAAACAGAAAGTAATCTAGTGTCCAGGTTCGCATTGAGTTTATAAATGATTTCTATCTGATTCTTCACATAAATTCTGTTTTAAATTATACATAAGACATTTCTCAGCGTATTTGTAAATTGTGACAGTTGAGGACTCTGAGGTTGCAAGCGCCGATAATTGCAGTTATTTGTGTTGAATTCTGATACAGTTTATATCATTCACTTTCCTTTTGCTTGTTTCATCTTAAAGCATTAGCTTCATTTCACTAAATCGTGGATTTTCAAAAATTGTCTCTATATTCATTTCATGATCAGAGGAGATTCGTACAACGAGGCGCTTTTTGTCACCTGCACTCAACTTGTGCAGGGTAACACAGAGAATATCACAACTCTCGTTACTCCACTATATGATGGAAGTGGCTCGATGAGTGTGGAAACACAAAGCCTGGAAACAGTTTTGCATGCTGATTTCATGTCTGCTCCAATCCATCAGATGCACAGTACAATGCTGCTGACGTGACCCTAGTGCATATATTGGATATATTGGAAACTCGAAGTCTGGAAACAATTCCGTCGCTTGTTCTCGTAAATAAATTCGCAAATAATCCGACTAAGAGGCGTCAAACATAAGAACATTAACGGTTCGTTATGAAGTCGTCCATATCTGACGTTGTAAAACAACCGGAGGTTGTTGGTTCGTGTCAGTACTTACGTGTGGGTGTGTTTTATATGTTTTAGCATTTAAATAATAAATATTAATAACTCTCGTGTGACTTTAAAAAAACTGAAAACACGTTTACGACACCTGTCTACTGAATATGCCGTTATAAGCATTGTCTGCAGGCAGCGATGATCATAGGAAATATCTTTAAAAATCTCTATTCCTTACAAAAATAACATAAAAGCACTTAAATTTACGTGTCGTAATTAGGTCAAAATTTTCTCTAAGACAGTAAAAATATCTGTTCTTGACTTTCATTAGAGCCAGAAGCATGACTTTTCTTCTGGACGAATTTTTTCCATCTGGGATACAAATTCAAACGTATTACATTGTATCTGGAAAATTATTTATGTCAATGAAAACCCATTTTTTTCGTTGATTAGTTAAGTAACTCGTTGTGCAACGGATCTTTCCAAAGATGCATATCGTATTGCGTTTGATATGCGTAAGTTCGTTTTATTACGATATTTTAGTGATTTTTAACTCTTAAAAAATGAAACTTTTAACCTCTGCCTCCTATAAAAAACGAGTAAAAATTCAGAAATTCATGACACATGTGTATAGTGTTACATACGCCTTATATCAGGTATCTTCATCGTACATGGTAAGGCAGGCGAAACTAAACATTACGCCATTCTCTCACAGCTGACTGGCTTTGCGACGACACAGTGGGGCGGACGATGGCAGTACAGCTCCCTCTGTCAAATGCCAACTAAGAAACTTCCTGGTAGATTAAAACTGTGTGCCGGGCCGAGACTCGAACTCGGGACCTTTGCCTCTCGCTGGCAAGTGACCTACCAACTGAGCGCTGATATGAAACTTCCTGGTTCTGCAAGGTTCGCAGGAGAGCTTCTGTAAAGTTTGGAAGATAGGAGACGAGGTACTGGCAGAAGTAAAGCTGTGAGGACGTGGCGTGAGTCGTGCTTGGGCAGCTCAGTTGGTAGAGCACTTGCCGGCGAAAGCCAGAGGTCCCGAGTTCGAATGTCGGTCCGGCACACAGTTTTAATCTGCCAGGAAGTTTCATATCAGCGCACACTCCGTTTCAGAGTGAAAATCTCATTCTGGAAGCTAAATGCCACCTAGCTTAAATCGTAATCTAGATATTTCTTTCTCTTCCTTCGTGCACCTGCTTGTACAATTGGTTTCTAACAAATAAGGACGCTGTAATTAGCATCGTCGTCATAAAACTGTTGGTTTGTCTAGTTGCCTCTTTTCGTAATAGGTAAACAGATGGACTCGTTTCCACAGAGTGGTAAGATGCTGCAGCCTTGTGACGAGTGGCGTTACGAGAACTCTGTTCCGCTTTTTGTTCTGAGGATCTCCGCTCCGATGCAACTTCCCGCCAGCTTTCTCAATTCCGACAGGGGAAAGCGACCAATTGTCAGCGCGGCGTTTCACTTAACAGCAGCACTCGCACACAACTACTGCACTCTGTGTTGCCACTTGACTAAACAAAACGTCTCTACTCGAGAATCTTTATCTCTAGCTGCAGGCTGCCGATTTTATTCATTTTGTGAAATGCAGAAATATTGCCAGATTCATGAGGCGACGGCGCTGGTGATGGCCAGATCCTATACTTCATTCATCGTAAGCTCGACCCTAATGTTCCGAGCTAGCGACTGAGTGGCGAACGCGGTGCACGAACACTAGAAGTCGTGATGTCACTGGAAACGGGGCCGACAGATGTACTGATCATTTCGTTATTTTTCTAGCGTGAATAAAATATTCAAAGTCGTCAGTGTTGTAGCGAATAATCGTGCTATGTGTTTAACACAGTTAGTTCTTGCTTCAAATCTGAATGGAAAGTCATTTTTTCTGTCCCACTATCCGTGGTCATGTGCTCCCGTCTTCGTATATGCTGTGAAAATGTATGAAGTATGCGGCGCCGAGAATTACGATGCCACAACGTGGGTGCACGCTCTCGTACGTTGGCACTACGAAAGAAGACCAACTACGCCGATCACAGCGCCCTCTGGCCGACGCTGTGGAGCTCAGGGATTGCCGTCTTGATTTCTCCCTTTTCATCAAGAGCAAACGGCCTGGAAATATTGTGGTGCCACCGCCAGACATCACACTTGGTAGGTGGTAGCCTTTAAATCGGCCGCGGTCTGTAAGTTTACGTTGGACCCGCGAGTCGCCACTATCAGTGATTGCAGACCGAGCGCCGCCACACGGTAGGTCTAGTCTAGAGAGACTCCCTAGCACTCGCCCCAGTTGTACAGCCGACTTTGCTAGCGATGGTTCACTGTCTACAGACGCTCTCATTTGGAGAGACGACAGTTTAGCATAGCCTTCAGCTACGGCATTTGCTACGACCTAGCAAGGCGCCATATTCTTCAAAAATGTCTTCTAAACAGATAATATTGTGACTCATGTACCTTCAAGAGCGACGTTGATCATTAATGGGTTACCTTGTCATGTTCCAGACCTCAAGTCAGTATAGACCTTCCCTCCTCACGCCAGCCTGCGTGAGCTAAAACCCGTGCATTTCGGCCTCCATTCGTAACACGGTGTTGGCTCTTCTGCCAACACAACAAATATCGCTTCTAGTACGGCATGGGCTAGCTTGCTATTGAGACTTTGTATTAGTTACGTTCAGTTAAAGTTTGGACAGCAACGAGTATTTATTAGTTCTGAGTTTATACAGAACACTCATTCTAACTTCAGAGTATTAGACATGGGCTACGGCTTCACACCTACGTGCCATGTATGCATTTTATATTGACTTGTGTTTTTGACTCTCTAGTGTTAAAGATAGAGGCAGCACCGAAGTGCTTCACCTCTCCTGCTCCTACTCGTTTACTTCACTCTCGGCCTATATTACAGAAGCAGTTCACAGGAGCTGACCCACGCACCGCCTAGCCAGGCGGGATACAAAAAAGTTGCTTCATCTTATGCAGTGAAAAATATGTGCGAAAAACCGTTAAAAGGCTTTCGAGACTTCTTAAGGGGGGGGGGGGGGGGCGGAGTGGAGGGCAGCACAGCTGCAGGTGAAATACACCAGTAAGGCGATGTTCGAGCCGTAACAGAAAAGAATTTACTGTAATTATCTTTGCTGCCTTTACTCGAAAGGGCGTAGTTACGTTTGCAGAGGAAAGGGAATCCGGTGATGTAACAACGAACGCTGAGGAATGCTTAGCTTAAGGACTAGCTGGAAAGAACTTTTAATGCTAATTCCCAATGAACTGAATATTGACTGTATCAGTTTTCTTGGGTGTTCCTTTGGGCCTTCAAAATCAGTAAATCTAAACTAAGGAAACCATGTTGTAAAATATTTGTTCCACCCACGAGTTTCATGTATTAGATTTGCAGGCAGGGTGTTTGCTTGCCGCAGACGTGGTGATGATGATGATGATAGAGAGCGACCGACCTAAATGGCTCTAAGCGCTACAGGACTTAACATCTGAGGTCGTCAGTCCCCTAGACTTAGAACTAATTAAACCTAACTAACCGAAGGACATCACACACATCTTTGCCCAAGGCAGGACTCGAACCTGCGGCCATAACAGCAGCTCAGTCCTAGAGTGAAGCGCCTAGAACCGCTCGGCCACAGTGGCTAACAGAGACCGACCTCCATATCTGTCAGTAGTGGGGCAAAGGAGGTTCTGGTGCACTTTTGATATCAAACTGTTATGCTAATTAATTAAACTGACCAGTTAAAGCACCCCTCCTCCACCCCCTAATCTACTGTTCTGCTAAGTGCTTTTTGATCCCTTGGGAGTTGATTTATCATCTGTGAGGATAATTTGTCCTTCTGAGAAACTTCCACTCCTCTGCCTCCACCTAGCAGCGCTGTGGAAATGAGGCAGAAAATTTACATGTAGTCACTATGCCACGCTGCAGTGAACGGACAAGGCGGCAACACTTCACCATTTAGAGTTCCTCAAGTCAGTAGGATTGAAACCTCACAGTGACTTCAAGTGAAATAACAACACCGGTTCCGATTACACATCTCACAAACCTTTTGCTTTGGTGAGGTGCAGTAGTAACGATGAGATACGAATACTGATTCAGCATCAAGACGATTTAACAATTATAAGCAGCAGCTTTCTATAATTTGAAGGCCCGTTTATAAAGAATGATGGAAGGTGCTCCAGCAGAAACATCATGATTTACGCGTAATGTGTTGCTTTCTATGGCAAGAAGTCATTCGAACAAGAAACGTTGAAATCACATGAAGACTCAAAACTTACATATCCATATTAAATACAGACCTCAATATACAAGAAAATTGGGGATTGTTCATCGACGAGCCGATAAGTAATCACTTCACAATGTGCATCGCGCTCAAAATGCCTATCGAATCTTTGAGGGCAATAACTGGCCCATTATGTGTGCTAAGCATGAACTGATTCTCGTTAAAAGTGCAACAGATAATAATTTATACATTCAATATGCACACACAGTAGAAAAAAGTCTATTTCATAAATTAGCGTGAATTTCTATGTCAGATGAGACCCATCTGAAACAATACATGAGTCGAACTCTGGCATTCAACTGTCATTTACTTTCAGTTCATTGGAACGCTGAGTATCCATCTTTACCGATGACTTCGGACATTACTGCGTGATTGTGACATGAACTAGAAACGCCTCAGTTCATTATCCTGCGGCTGCGAACAGATAGGCGGGGATGTATGTAACTAAGAATTTCGGCGCATTCATTAACAGTAACCTAGCCAATGCAAAAGTGTTCATAAATTACTTATATTACCCATATGATAATCTTTTCGATCTGCTTCCTAACAGGCTGATGAATTTTGATGTATACTTAGTACGATGTCTTTTATTTTCTGACTTCAATATTTTTGAGCGCTCACCCTCCAGGAATATATTTTGAATGAATCTAAAACATGTCTGCACAATTTTTTTTGTGTTAGAAGCACTTAAACCCATGCTGATTTGAGCACGAACTCTGCGGAGGATCCCGATCTTTCACATCGTTCGCAGATGTCATGGTGACGTCACCTCAGTTTACCAACTTGCGTGTATGTAGTGCAGTATTTGTTACCGATCGTGTCGCACAGATTCTCCAGTTGCTATATATGAGAGCGTGCTGAAAAGTAATGCCTCTGAATTTGTTGCGCGAAAATCCTTAAAGCTTTTTAAATAAAACAAAAGTTATTAATATTACATATCCTTATTCTTTGTGTCTTCATATTTATTTCTCAACACAGACCCCCTGGCAACGAACATACTTCTCCCAACAGGAGACTAGCTTGTTAATACCGTCACTGTAGAATGTTTAACTTCGTTGATGAAGCCAGAACCTTACCTCTGCTAGCACGACTTCATCTCTATCAAAGTGAAGCCCTCAGAGGTGGTTTTTTAAATAAAAATCGGATGTAGCCAAGTTGAGACTGTATGGAGGGTGATCAGTGACAGTGGACCCAAGGCAATAGACTGTTCCAGATGTCTCAACGCTCATGTATGGTCTGACATTGTCATGCTCAAGGAAATGGTGTTTCATGTGAGGACGAACTCTTCGAATTCGAAACTCGATTTTAGCGTTTCTCGCACGCCGACATATTTACGTTACGTTACACCCTGCCATGCTACACACTACAATTTCGAACCCTCTAATGACAGCGGGCTTAAATATGTAGATATGAAGAATCAAATTTAGAATGTTAGCAACATTTTTTTCATTAAACAAGCTTTAAGAGTCTTCACATAGTAAATTTGGAGGTATTACTTTTCAGCACACCCTTGTAAGAGGTCACATCAGCTAGACTGTGGTAAGGAACATGTGTTTTTAGTAGTGGATATCAAGGCACTACATAGCTGGACACAAAGTATCATCAAATAGACAAGTGCTGAAAGTTTTATTTTATAACATAAGGGAGGTAAAATCAGTCATTAGTTAATGTGGTAATCATCTGGTTCGCGAGTGCATTTTATTTTAGGAGAAAGCAAGAATGCGAAGAGTTATTCAGCATTGTTTACAAAAACTTAATAAGTTGCATTAAGACTGGAGAAAATAACAAAAAATGCAAAAAAAGTCGAGATGTGTTTAAGCGCCGTGAAGAGAACTTTGTAAATCATTTGGGTCATTTATTTGATATCGCACATGCCAGTGCTCTACGATCAATCAAGTAGGTAGAATTCAGGATATTTTTAGTTCGACAGAGAGAGTCAGGGCATAAAGGCTACCTTGCAGGCACTAGACCAAGTACTTGTGAATAAAGAACAAAGTACGAGGTAGAGAAAACTGGAAGAAGACAAAAGTACACGGCATCTACGTCCAATTTCTGCTATACTTCCTTCTTTAACATGTTGAGAATGAGATAAAGCGCCTTCAAGATAATATGAAAGTGAGGTAAATGACGGTGAGCTTTTAGAATATGCTTCTGACCGTATTTCATTGAGAATCGTGCAAAGCGACGTTCCACAGGCTTTATTACGGAGAAATTAGCACCTGCCTTGGAAAGATACCAGCTGAGTGTAGGAGATTGTGTATATATTAATCAGGAGACAGCAGGTCATAGTACTGAAGAACTGATGTCTTCAAAGATTCTGACACAAGAACAGCGTGAATCGGTTCCGCATTAACGCGTAAGTATAGTTACCAAGTTATACTGTTATACAATAAATAAAGCCCAAACGGGATCTCTGTGAGTAGCTGCACTTTATGTGCAACGCCACCCAGCAGGAAGAGCGGGCTGAAACCAACTTCTCCCGCTATTCTCGAAGCCACTGCGTGACGTCATTTCCGCCCTTACAGAGGATGCGTTTACTACGCTATAGCAACGTGATATATATCTCTGACTTAATATGTAACAATTACATTTAAGTGGGTGTTGTAATGCATTTTATCTACAGGTATACATGAGTGTTGGTGTTGTAATTTCGGTGTTGTAATGTAGACTTTTTTTTTTTCGTTCTATTTGTAATCCTGTCCACCAGTGCAGACAAGGATCTGAGGTCGAGTCGAGAAATCATTCTCCCCCATGACTTGACTGGCAATGCACAGACATTTCAGCAATTAAAAATTTTCCTGTTAGAAAGGCATACATTTAACTCTTTGACTGATCAAACAGTGGCTTGGGCAGTTTTAGAACGTAGACTAGTATTAATAGTGTGGTTCAGATAATGGTTCAAAAATGTAGCTGTGCAGCATCTGTTAATGAAATAAAATTTTAGCCGACCTTACCTTCATGTATTATATAGAAGTAGAATGAACGTTTGAAAAACATAGTTGTTTAGCTAAGTCCGATGGTTCGTTTTCACTATCTGTGGGAATAAAGGAAGGAACCATTATAAGTTCTTATTATACATTCGTATATAAGTATGGTTATATGCTGACCATTTACAATTTTTTGAATAACAATCTGAATTATTATTTCGCACTAACTACTCTTTAGATGTTATATGAAAGGAAATTATGCTGCGGAATGAAGAAACTGTCAAGGAGAAACCTTTTCAATTTGTTGTCAAATATTACTTTGTTGTCCGTCAGACATACTGTGTCATTTCGTTGGTGATCAAATATTTTGGTGACAGTATTGTGTACCCCTTTTTGTACTAAAGAAAATTGTAATATGGAGTAATGAATGTCATTTTTCTTATGCCGGCTTCCTCAATAATATTTGAAAACGCTGCGCCCGAACGTCCTCTTAATCATCTGAGTGCAAACAATATATTGTCCAAGTCTTGGACTGGGTTCCTTAAGGGTTCCGATATAGAGAAGACTAATCACACATAGAGAGAGAATGTGCTTTATTCATTACATAACGAATTAAAGGCTACTGGCAATTTCTGTAACCTGTCGAAAGCCTTTGACTGTGTGAATCGCAGCATTCTCTTAAGTAAATCAGAATATTATGGTGTCACTGACAATACTGCAAAATGATTTCCGCAATCCCTGTGGAGTAAGAAATCATTCTTCGTGTGAATGGAAATGAATTACATGTTGTCTTCTGTAAGGTTCCATCTCGGATCCATTGCTTTTTCTTGCGTACATCAATGACCTCTTGTCTGTTACACTATCAGATGCGAACTTTATTTTGTTTGCAGATGATACAAGAATTACTATAAACAGGATATCAAGTATGAATGGCTGATAATCAAATTTTCACTGACATTAACTAATGGTTTAAAGCTAATTCACTGTCATTAAACTTTGAAAAGACTCACAGTATGGTTTTCAGGAGTTTTAAGAGATTTCCTAACAGCATGTGTATAATGAACGAAGACATGCAGATAGAACAAATCGACAGTGTTAAATTTCTGGGATTACAACTTCATAATAAATTTAGTTGGGAAGGCTAAACAACAGGACTGTTGAAGCGCCGAAACAAGTCTTTAATTTCAGTGCGAATGATGTCAGAGATATGGGAGATATAAATATAAAAAACTTGCATACTATGCTTGGTTTCATTCTATTATGTCATATGGGATCATATTCTTGGGTAACTCGTCAAACCAAGCAAAAGATTATGGTTTGCAAAAGCGTGTAATAAGACTCATTTGTGGTGTAAGATCAAAGACATCACGTCGAAACCTGCTCGAGAAACTAAGTATCCTAACCTCTGCTTCTTTCTTAATGAAATTTGTTGCAAATAATATCTATCACCAACCATAATATCTATAATAGGAATAAGAACAATCTACGTAAAGACCTAAAATCACTTACCATCGTCCAAAAAGGGGTCCAGTATTCAGGAACGCACATTTTCAATATATTGCCAGCAATCGTCAAACACTTTGTTTCAGATAAAGCATAGTTTAAACAAAGTTTGGAAGACATTTCGGTTGGCAGCTCCTTCTACTGTATGGATGAATATCTGAATAGGTACTGTTGGACCGGTTTAAGTAAAAATGTCGGTTACATTTCAGATTTGACAGCATTTGGTCAAAACAGCCAAGATGAGGTATTCTGTATTTATTAAAAGTATGTAATTATGTTTCATTCTGACTGTATTAATTCCGTAAATATTAGCAGTTCCACTTTACTGTAATGTATTCACATATCCTGACAATCTCCTGATAAATGATCAGAAGAGTGAGTGTTATATTCAAATGGTCTAGGTTTTTTACGTTGTACTCTCTGACATGTCCCACACCCACGAGAATCATCTCATTTTTGGGTCTGTGGGACGAAAACGGAATCTAACCTAACCCAGTCTAATCGTGTGTTGTAGTTACGTACATCAACGTTTCTTTTGAACTGTAACAGGTTATTTACAACAAACATATTGTGAAGCAGTAAGTAAGATACCTAACTCCTGAAAAAGATGTCTGTGAGATGATCGCGGTTTAGCATCATATTGTGTTCTTACAACACGCTTTGGGGAATGAAAGCTTTCTTTAATAAAGATGAGCTACCCCAGATCATTTCGTCATTCGACAATGTGAACACGAAGTGGACCTGTAGTGAATTAAGGCGGCACTCATTCTGACGCCAGTATATTTCTATGAAAGACAGTTTTACATGATCGCTGTAGTCGTGAAAACGTTTCCAGCGATCTATGGAAATATTTACTTTATTATAATTCCAGTCTCGGATCACAATGTTTATGTAATAACGTAGTTAATTTCGGTTGGTAATGACGAGCTTCGTATTTCAGTAGAGGGTATTCCTTTATACGTGTGACACCATCACACTTAATGGCGTGATGTGTATAATGCAACACATTTTTACTCAGGTCTGAAGATAGTCATTACCGAACAAAATTAGTTGCCCAAATACAAATAAACATTGTGATCCAAGACTGGAATTACAATAAAATCAAAACAGCTTGTTGCGGAAAACACCCATCGTTCCGTTATAGTACGTTTGTTCGCGGAATAGTTGTTGTGGTTGGCAAGAGAGCCAACACCGTTCTGCTAAAGGAGTCGAAATGCACGCGTTTTAGCACACGCAGGCGGGCGTGAGGTTTGGAACATGACAAGGAAATTAGAATTTAGAAAAAACGGTCGTAGCTGGTGGAATACTTAACTTTAATCCATTAATGATGAATGTCGCTCTTGACAGCACATGATTCCCAATATCAATGGTAACTGAATATGGCGCCTTGCTACGTCGTAGCAAACGACGTAGCTGAAAGCTATGCTAAACTATCGTCTCGGCAAATGAGAGCGTATTTTGTCAGTGAACCGTCGCTAGCAAAGTCGGTTGTACAACTGGGGCGAGTGCTAGGAAGTGTCTCAAGACCTGCCGTGTGGCGGCGCTCGGTCTGCAATCACTGATAGTGACGACACGCGGGTCCGACGTATACTACCGGACCGCGGCCGATTTAAAGGCTACCACCTAGCAAGTGTGGTGTCTGGTGGTGACACCACAATAGTTACATCCAAAATGTTGTATATCAGGCAGATTCATGCTATTTTCAATTCATTATTTTGATTGTCTTCGCAGGGGTTAATGCATAGTGGTTCAAATGGCTCTGAGCACTATGGGACTCAACTGCTGTGGTCATCAGTCCCCTAGAACTTAGAACTACTTAAACCTAACTAACCTAAGGACATAACACACATCCATGCCCGAGGCAGGATTCGAACCTGCGACCGTATCAGTCGCACGGTTCCGGACTGCGCGCCTTAACCGCGAGACCACCGCGGCCGGCTAATGCATAGTCTTCAAAGATACCAGAGACGCATGTTCAAATTAAAACATCATTGAATAGGAGACGAAGGGCTAGCAGTTTGTGTCGCACGTTCGAAAGAAATTAGATCCACGTAGAGGCGTGAATCTTTGAAGTATAATATTGGTACTTCCTGCCTGGAGTTTATGATGTTGTGTCCAGAATGAGTGAAATGCACTTGCTGGTATCCTACTTATATTCAGTAACTGGCCATGACAGGCATTGTAAATATGATGTAAATTGCAAGTGGAGGAGAGAGAAAGAGAAGGAATAACAGAGGTCAGCTGCATCGGGACTTTATACAGAACCAGCGACGGTGAGTGAAAATATGTGCCAGACCGAGATTCGAACCTGGGGGTCTCCTGCTTACTAGGGGATTGCGTTAGGCACTGCGCCATCCGGACACAGTGTTTACTGCAGCTGTTCGGATTATCTCGGCACGTTCCCCAGCTAACCCACAATCCTGCCGTGCGCCACCTATTTGCAGCGGTGTCTGTTCTTTTAGACATGTCCGAAAGGACAGTCACCACACATTCATTGATTCGCCTCGATAGTCTATGAATCGACCATCTTTAGTGCAGATTCACAATTACGTTCGACCTCCTTCGGCATCTCAAAGTAGCAAGTGTGGAGTACATGGATGGGCACTTCGGGTAGGTGGCGCCCGCAAGATTGTGGTTTGGCCTGGAGGCGTGCTGAGATAATCTACGCCATTGCGACAAACACTGAGTCGAGAAAGCGCAGTGGCTCGCGGAAAAGCCTTAGAAGCAGGAGATCCCCAATTTGAATCCTGGTCCAACACACATTTTCAATCATTGCTGCTGATTTCGCATGAAATCCAGATGCAGCTGACGTCAATAATTTCTTTCCTTTCCCTCCCTTTTCACCTTAAATTTACGTAATAAACTGACGCAAAAAAATTGTAACACCAAGAAGGAGTTGTGTGACGTAAATGAAAGTTAGTAGGCGTGCTTCTACATCTGGAAGATAATGGCTATTCAGATTTAGCGCCAGTCGCATAAGAGTGACGGTAGTAACTCCACTACGAGAATGCAAATCAGGTTTTTCTTTAAATAAACGCTGTAACGTGTAAGTAAGACAAGAGCCAGCCACAAAGTTGGTATCGGTACAAAATGGTCGCTTGAGTATTGTTCGTCAGTCTAGGAGCCTCACTAGATAAGAATGATAGATAAGATCCAAGGAAGATTTGCGCGTTTTATCACAAGTTCTTTTTGCAAGCGCGAAAGCGTCACGGACATGATCATTCCTCGCAAGTGGCAGACACCACAAGAGAGGCGTTGTCCCTCACAGTGGTTTTAGCTGTTAAAATTCCGAGAGAATACCCTCCTAAAAGAGTCAGCCAATATATTGCTTTCTCATACGTACATCCCTTCTGAAGACCACGAAGGTAAAATTAGAGCAATTCGAGCTCACCCGGAGGGCTACCGACAATACTTGTTCCTGTGCATCGTTCGCGACCACAGTGGTTGAAGAAAGTACCGGGAGAAAGTGGCCACACACATGTAGGTTTTCTCTGCATTATCTGCATGACCAGACGTAAAGCTAATATATTCCTCTCTTGTTGTTGTTGTTGATATGACCATCAGTCCGAAGACTGTGGTGATGCAGCTCTCCGCGCTGTACTATCCGCTGCTAGTCTGTTCATCTCTGCATAACTGTAGTGACCTGCATCCAGTTGAACCTGCTTATTACAGTAAAACTTAGTTGCCCTTTACAATCTTTAGCTCCCAACCTTCCCTTCATTACCGAGCGAGGTGGCGCAGCAGTTAGCACACAGGACTCGCATTCGGGAGGACGGCGGTTCAAAACCGCGTCCGACCATCCTGATTTAGGTTTTCAGTGATTTCTCTGAATCGCTCCAGGCAAATGCCGGGATGGATCCTTCCCTAATCCGATGAGACCGATGACCTCGCTGTCTGGTCTCCTTCCCCAAACAACCGAACCGAACCCAAACAAACCAACCAAACAACCACTAAAACTTGTAGAAACGTATGTAAAACAGCTGAATACGTGTAGCATTAAAGTTTCGCTGTTACCACAAATTAGAGACAAGCAGCGACGTCCCATTACCACGTGACTAGCCCGGTTTGATGTTCAGAACATGCGCAGTTGGCTGTGCTCACTCCATAGATATTTATGCTCTCTGATGGTGCCTCATTATTATATCCGTTTTCAGTGAGCGTATTTCACCTCCTATGTACAAATATGTTGAAACTTACGTCCTGTTCTATAGTAAGGCATCATAAAAAGGAGTCGAACTTGAAACAGACAAGATCAAGAACTGGATTTTAAAAACCATCACATTTAGCTAGATTTTAAATCGTCATACAGTAGGACAATATGAATGACAGACTGCCTACACCGTATCCGCAACCTTCACACCATTCCACCTCATCAAACCCACTGTTAAAACTATGGAGGAACCTTATGCTATGTAGTTCAGCACTTTGCCCCACTCCCATTTGGTATGCGAGTAAATTTCTATTACGACCAGTGCCTTCAAAACCCTTCCTTTCTTGCTTTTATGTAGAACTTGCACGGCCCTGGTGGCCTCTAAAATAGCGTGGCCAGTTTCCTTGAAATATGTTTACACAGCAAAATAATTGCTCCTGGTCAGCTGCGTGAGTTCTTTGAATATAGTGCCAGAATTACGTTCTGTTTTATATACTAGTCAGTTAACACGTAATTTGGCACTAGATTCAAAGAGCACAGTCGTTCGACCAAGAGCAATAATTTTACACTGGCAATATATTTGAAAGAGACCGCGCACACACACACACACACACACACACACACACACACACACACTGTTTCAGAGACCAGCAATGCTAGACGATTTCTACATGAAAGTAGGAAAGAAAGGGTTATGAATGCACTAGAGAAGATCGAAATTTAAACGCATTCTAAAAGGGAGCTGGACAGTGTGCTGAATGAACTAACAGTACCACATAGAATAAAGTTCTTACAGAAATTTAACTGTGTTTGATGAGGTAAAACGGTGTGAAGGTTGCACGTACTGCCCACGCAGTCTGTAATTGCTAAATGACAGTTTACAATCTTGTTGAGCTTGATAGTTTTTAAAATCCAATGCTTGATAATGTCGGTGGTAAAGTTTGACTGCTTTTTATGATGACTTGTTATGGAAAAGGACGTCAACATATTTGTATTTGCGAGATGGAACAGGTTCCACAGCTAAAATAATTTTAGACACGTCGAGACATGATATAAGAGTGAGGCACTATATCCCTGGCAAATATCGATAAGTATGATCAGCTGGGCAGTAGTAACTCTCAGTATATCTTTGAACAACTGTTTACTTGCAATTGGCCTGCGTCGAACTAACGGAGCGAGATCGAAGTTACGCGCGAATAGAGTACTGAGTTACTTTTTCGTGCGTATGTCACTTCGGCATTAGTTATTAAAGTGTAGACTAGCGTAGACTGTTGTACCACACATGTCTTTAAGAATATGGGAATATTTACTTGAAAATGGCTAACGGCCGAAAACAGCTGACAGTGACGTAAATAACTGTTCTCTTACAACAGCCAAGGTATGAAATTACCCTTGTCTCGTGTGGTCCCATATTTCTCCGGAAAATATGTTCTCCAGTTTCTCCAGTCGTCTGCAAATAATCCGTGTCTTTCTCTTCCGACCACTTACTAAACTGACGGTTTAATTATATTCACATCACTGGGCACTTACCTTCTAGGTGTGGGAATTACTGTGTTCTTTTTGAAGTCTTGAGGGTATTTCGCCAGTCTCATACACCTTGCGCACAAAGTGGAACAGTTTTGTCATAGCTGGCTATCCCAGTGATCACAATAATGCCGAGAAAATATCGTCTACTCTAGGGACCTATTCTCAATTTAGGCCTTTGAGTGTTGCGTCAAATTCTTCTCGCAGTACCATATCTTCCTCCTCATTTTTACTTACGTCCTCTCACCTTTTATGTAAAGATGTATTAAAATTTCGCTTCTTTAGATCTTATATACAGGGTGTTACAAACTTTCAGGAAACATTCCTCACACACAAAGAAAGAAAATATGTTATGTGGACATGTGTCCGGAAACGCTTACTTTCCATGTTAGAGCTCATTTTATTACTTCTCTTCAAATCACATTAATCATGGAACGGAAACACACGGCAACAGAACGTACCAGCGTGACTTCAAACACTTTGTTACAGGAAATGTTCAAAATGTCCTCCGTTAGCGAGGATACATGCATCCACCCTCCGTCGCATGGAATCCCTGATGATGCTCTGATGCAGCCCTGGAGAATGGCGTACTGTATCACAGCCGTCCACAATACGAGCACGAAGAGTCTGTACATTTGGTACCGGGGTTGCGTAGACAAGAGCTTTCAAATGCCCCCATAAAAGAAAGTCAAGAGGGTTGAGGTCAGGAGAGCATGGAGGCTATGATTCGAGGAAGTACAGTACATACTGACGAAACTAAAATGAGCTCTAACATGGAAATTACGCGTTTCCGGACACATGTCCACATAACAAATTTTCTTTATTTGTGTGTGAGGAATGTTTCCAGAAAGTTTGGCCGTACCTTTTTGTAACACCCTGTATATTACTTCCAATTTTCAGCTTTTCCTTCGTCACATAATAGTGCAATCTGAGATCTTAATGCTTATATAGCTTCTTCCCGTTGCCCCAAAGATCTCCCTAATTTTCCCATAGGTGACAGTTATCTTTCCTCCAGAAATGAATGTATCTTCAGCTCAGAATTTGTCCTTTAGTCATGCGTGTAAAACAATGTGTACATCTCTAATGTTACCGAAGGCGAGCGTACTGTGTTTGGTTCTGCGCTAAGGCTTAAGCCCCTTCTCACGAGCGAGTTGAACGCCTCTGTCGGATGCTCGTGGCAGGAGTGTCTGCGTCAGCGCCCCTGTGCTGAATATGTCTTAATACGAGTGGTCGTTTCTGTTTACACATCGGCGACAAAATTCCGCGTGTTTTGAGAACTGTCTGCTGCGTAGTTTGGTATCAGAACAATGGAAACCAGCCTTCTTGCGATAATGTTTACATGTAGTTACAGAAAAGAGGAATTAGCAGTGTCAGCAGAATATGACGAAGAATATTCATAACGGAAATTCTTGACAATGGTCGTAGGCCAAATTTTCCATGCTACTGGGAACTGAATGACTAGGAAATGTGCCACACAAGTATTTGATAACGTCAATATCTATTATTTTCTCGAGAATATGTATACATACAAACACACCAAACGGTATTTAAAGGTACTAAACATCGTCTTTTGCTTTATAATTTGTTCGTCGTTTTCGAACTATCAAATAACATCAATAGCAGGTGAGAGCCTGTTACAACCCACTTCGCAATTTTCCAGATTTTCTTCTTCCCCCGTGACATCATCCATGTTGCCAAATTTCCCATCTCCTATCCTCCGATGTAGATGAATTACCCTACGTATAAAATAGCGGAAAATTCAAAAAATGATGGAAAATTCATAAAGGTGTATCCTGTTGTAATGAGGACAGCCACATTTTTCTTCCTCCCGTCCACATCGTCTCTAGACAAACTGTGTGATTTGAAAATGGCTGTAAAAACAAATAGGATGGCTGGGGCATTGTTCTGTTTGATGGATATAGCCTCTGTCACCTTCACATGTGTTACTTGTCTTCTTATCAATTTCCCCCCAGCCCTTTTGGTTAACTAGGTGATGGCAGAAAGCTACTCCATTGATACGATCCCAACCACCATTCCCCTCCACACCCCCCTGGGGATGGTAGACATCGTCATGTGATGGTATTCACGCACTGTAAATCTGCCAGTAAACATCATGAAATGTCATCAGAGATCAGCCATCACCCCAGACAGAATACAAAGAATAAGAAGACTGTCGCATTCGATTGGTAGCGTTAATCTACTGTTCTCTCTTACCGCGTACGTGTGTAATTTTGGGAATACATATGATTTTTGTTTCTTTTGTGGATAGTGCAACAAGCCTCTGATGCAGCAATACCTGATATGTTGCAGCTGGACATACACCAGTTTGCAGCAACATCATTTGTCGAGCTGCAGCAGCACAAAGCTGAGTTACCTGATTTATTGGATCAGCCATTTTGGTTTCTGGCGTCTGCACCATCACAGCTGCATCCCACAGTAAGCCTGCATGATATATGGGATCAGGTGACACAGCCATTCAAGTAGAAACTAAATCCTCAGAACGCTGAACTGCAGCTGAGTGGTTACATTGTACTACTCTTCATCACAACATGTAGCCGTCGCGCTGTTCCAGACTGTAGCGCCTAGAACCGCTCGGCCACCCCGGCCGGTTCACTTTTTCTTTGCATTTTGTTTTACAGAATCATTCCAGTTTCTGCTGCTTTTGATGGTTACTTCCGAATTTGTTTTTATCATTCCAAATGCATATGACTCACAGTTTACGGATATTGGGAAATAACACCACAGCATTCAGAATAAAATCAGATTGTGTGTACAACTTCACACTCCCTAATGTAATATCAGCAATAAAACAACTCAGGGAAGAGGATGTAATGTATGTAAGCAACAGTTCTCCCTATATTCCTGGGTAAATAGAACTAAAATTTCTAGGACTTTGCTAATGAATGATACTTACCAGTTTGCACTACAGTGGAAGCATATGACAGGGGATATATTGTAAATACTCACAGGTAATATGAAAAACACATAGCTTTATATATATATATATATATATATATATATATATATATATATATATATATATATATATATTGTTGTCCTCAGTCCTGAGACTGGTTTGATGCAGCTCTCCATGCTACTCTATCCTGTGCAAGCTTCTTCATCTCCCAGTACCTACTGCAACCTACATCCTTCTGAATCTGCTTAGTGTATTCATCTCTTGGTCTCCCTCTACGATTTTTACCCTCCACGCTGCCCTCCAATGCTAAATTTGCGATCCCTTGATGCCTCAAAACATGTCCTACCAACCGATCCCTTCTTCTAGTCAAGTTGTGCCACAAACTTCTCTTCTCCCCAATCCTACTCAATACCTCCTCATTAGTTACATGATCAATCCACCTTATCTTCAGCATTCTTCTGTAGCACCACATTTCGAAAGCTTCTGTTCTCTTCTCGTCCAAACTAGTTATCGTCCATGTTTCACTTCCATTCATGGCTACACTCCAAACAAACACTTTCAGAAACGACTTTCTGATACATAAATCTATATTCGATGTTAACAAATTTCTCTTCTTCAGAAACGCTTTCCTTGCCATTGCCAGTCTACATTTTATATCCTCTCTATTTCGACCATCGTCAGTTATATTACTTCCTAAATAGCAAAACTCCTTTACTACTTTAAATGTCTCATTTCCTAATCTAATTCCCTCAGCATCACCCGATTTAATTCGACTACATTCCATTATCCTCGTTTTGCTTTTGTTGATGTTCATCTTATATCCTCTTTTCAAGACACTGTCCATTCCGTTCAACTGCTCTTCCAAGTCCTTCGCCGTCTCTGACAGAATTACAATGTCATCGGCGAATCTCAAAGTTTTTACTTCTTCTCCATGAATTTTAAAGCTGCATGTCCCCGGGAAAAATTACGGCTGTAGTTTCCCCTTGGTTTCAGCCGTTCGCAGTACCAGCACAGCAAGGCCGTTTTGGTTAATGTTGCAAGGCCAGATCAGCCAATCACCAGACTGTTGCCCCTGCAACTACTGAAAAGGCTGCTGCCCCTCTTCAGGAACCACATGTTTGTCTGGCCTCTCAACAGATACCCCTCCGTTGTGGTTGCACCTACGGTACGGCCATCTGTATCGCTGAGGCACGCAAGCCTCCCCACCAACGGCAAGGTCCATGGTTCATGGGGATATATATATATATATATATATATATATATATATATATATATATATATATGTATGAAACTAACCACCTCTGTCTTGATTATCATGAAGGAACTCCTCTACATCAGACAATTTTAATGTGCTGTTATTTCCCTCATCAGACGAATGGCGAAATGACAGTAGTGCCACATATATGCTTTATATGTAAAACCTTTAATATGAAATGTTTTACGTCTGCTCAGCACATCGATTCTTTTAGGTTTTATCTATCTTGTTAAAAATTTTGGTATGCTGTGCATCACTTTAACAAGGTCCCAGATTGGGAAAAATATATATCTCCTGCTTTAGTATAGCGCTTCTGTGTAACACCTGTACTGTCTGTTTTTACAGTCTCCTCCTAGAATGAATTGTCAGTCTGCAATGGAGTGTGTGCTGATACGAAACGTGAGCAGTTGGTAGAGCACTTGTGTGGAAAAGGAAGAGACTTGGGTTCAAGTCCCAATGAAGCGTACAGTTTTAATCAGCCAGGTAGTTTCAGTCTCCTCTTAATTTATCGGTATTTAATTAAAACTGTAGGTACATAAATCGCAACTTACAACAATCTCTTTGTATTGCTAATTGTGGTGGCGCGGGGTAGCCGCGCGGTCTCAAGCGCCTTGTCACAGTTCGCGCGGCTGCTCCCGCCGGAGGTTAGAGTCCTCTCTAGGGCATGGGTGTGTGTGCAGTCCTTAGCGTAAGTTAGTTTAGGTCAGATTAAATAGTGTGTAAGGATACGGACCGATGACCTCAGCAGTTTGGTCCCACAGTCTTTACCACAAATTTCCGTATTGTATTGCTAATTGTTTTGTAATGGAGTAGGATATTCTCCATGGTATACATCCAACACGGCCTTCTACGGCATATATGCCACAAACTTCCATGCTCCTGATTTTGAAATGCAACTTGCTTGTGAATAATAGCCAGTTCTTAAGCAGAGCAAGGGGAACCGGACGTGTAACAAAGATTTCCACATAATTTACAGGTAAATTATTAAAACAATGGACAGACAGAGCATAGTTTATAATCTTGTCTTGATCTCGATTATCAGGAAGGTGAACTTCTACAAATGCCAACTTTGTATGTCCTTATTACCCCTGTGGAAAAATAGCAGAATGACAGTGCCGCTAGATATATGTTTTACACTCAGTATCTTTAGTAGGGAATAGTTTTATTAGCCAGCCTTCTTAAAGTATGTGAAATAACATTGTTTGTAGGAAGCAATCCTAATTTGGCAAGATCTACGTATGTTCGACTGTATTGTAGAGAATCAAAGTCCTACATTCAGAAAAATATATTTCTCTATCTTTAGTATGACACTGATGTATAGTTCATGTGTTGACTTTGTTGGAGCCTGTAATGTAATGTACACGCAATAGTTTTTAAAAAACCGCTTTTTGTTGGCATTTAATACATTTAGCAAGCTTCCACAGAGTCAGACACATGGTCCATTCCATAGTTAAAAAATAGCAGTTTCTAGTTTGGTAATACAATCATCTTTAGCCAAGGAAGATGTAAGTCTTTCCGTTATTCACTATAACATTATCGCTGCCCTGGTGGCCTTCCTCTTGCTTGTATGGCGGCTGTGGCGCTACTCACTGAAGTAGACATGAGTGGCTCCCGGTCTCAGCGGGTAGTGTGGCTGTGGTGCGTGATAGGAATATGTTTAACAGGTCACTGAAGATATCCTTCACATTTTTTTTTTCTTGTTGAGTTAATAAAGATGTTCCTGTCATATGCCAGTCAGCTGACAACTCGGTGGTGGGATATTATTTGAACATGGAGATGTGAGATATCTATGTTGTTTGTGTAAAGTGCATTTGATTTCAAGAATGTGCTAAATGAACCCATGTTACCACCATCGTGTAACTGATATATAGCAAACGTGCATTTGTTGAAATATAACTGCGTGGTACTTCTTATCTTAGAAGCTAGATTAAGGAAGGGCAAACCTACGCTTCTAGCATTTGTAGACTTAGAGAAAGCTTTTGACAATGTTGACTGGAATACTCTCTTTCAAATTCTGAAGGTGGCAGGGGTAAAATACAGGGAGCGAAAGGCTATTTACAATTCGTAGGGAAACCAGATGTCAGTTATAAGAGTCGAGGGGCACGAAAGGGAAGCAGTGGTTGGGAAGGGAGTGAGACAGGGTTGTAGCCTATCCCCGATGTTATTCAATCTGTATATTGAGCAAGCACTGAAGGAAACAAAAGAAAAATTCGGAGTAGGTATTAAAGTCCATGGAGAAGAAATAAAAACTTTGAAGTTCGCCGATGACATCGTAATTCTGTCAGAGACAGCAAAGGACTTGGAAGAGCAGTTGAACGGAATGGATAGTGTCTTGAAAGGAGGATATAAGAACACCATCAACAAAAGCAAAACGAGGATAATGGAATGTAGTCGAATTAAGTCGGGTGATGCTGAGGGAATTAGATTAGGAAGTGAGACACTTAAAGTAGTAAAGGAGTTTTGCTATTTGGGGAGCAAAATAACTAACGATGGTCGAAGTAGAGAGGATATAAAATGTAGACTGGCAATGGCAAGGAAAGCGTTTCTGAAGAAAAGAAGTTTGTTAACATCGAGTATAGATTTAAGTGTCAGGAAGTCATTTCTGTAAGTATTTGTATGGAGTGTAGCCATGTATGGAAGTGAATCATGGACGATAAATAGTTTGGACAACAAGAGAATAGAAGCTTTCGAAATGTGGTGCTACAGAAGAACGCTGAAGATTAGATGGGTAGATCACATAACTAATGAGGAAGTATTGAATCGGATTGGGGAGAAGAGAAGTTTGTGGCACAACTTGACCAGAAGAAGGGATCGGTTGGTATGACATGTTCTGAGGCATCAAGGGATCACCAATTTAGTATTGGAGGGCAGCGTGGAGGTTTAAAATCGTAGAGGAAGACCAAGACATGACTACACTAAGCAGATTCAGAAGGATGTAGGTTGCAGTAGGCACTGGGAGATGAAGAAGCTTGCACAGGATAGAGCAGCATGGAGAGCTGCATCAAACCAGTCTCAGGACTGAAGACCAAAACAACAACAACTTGTTAAACTTGGAATATATATGTGTAGTTTACACAGACTCCACTCTTGAAATGAAATGTCGTGTGAGGAGGGCCTCCCGTCGGGTAGACCGTTCGCCTGGTGCAAGTCTTTCGATTTGACGCCACTTGGGCGACTTGCGCGTCGATGGGGATGAAATGATGATGATTAGGACAACACAACACCCAATCCCTGAGTGGAGACAATCTCCGACCCAGCCGGGAATCGAACCCGGGCCCTTTGGATTGACAGTCTGTCGCGCTGGAAAAGTAGTTAAAAGTGGGTGTTTGGAATACAGGGAGAAAAATAAGAAAAATAACTCAAAAACTGCACATAATTACCACATAACTGTAAATTGTAATAATCTATAATAATGAGAGGATGGGTTTAATAGTAATTACATTTGACTATCCAGTTCCATTTTATTCTGTGTGGTTCGAATCCTGCCTCGGGCATGGATGTGTGTGATGTCCTTAGGTTAGTTAGGTTTAAGTACTTCTAAGTTCTAAGGGACTGATGACCTCAGAAGTTAAGTCCCATAGTGCTCAGAGACATTTGAACTATTTTATTCTGTGTAGGGTCGATAATCTCTGTTGATGCTTCATGATGATGACTGACAGACAAGCAGATCGTGAATGGCATATCATCATGATGACTACTAGTCAGAGATGACTGGGGACCAGTGGTGGGTGTCCCACCAATGGTGTATCAAGCATCGGTTCACGAGTTAAAGTTTGGGTAGCAGATCGCCTACTTGAAAAAAGAAAACATCAGCAAAGCCCTGTTTATAATTTTCTTTCTACCTGTTTTCGGTAAGTAAATTGAAGGGGGATGGGGGCAGAAACGAAAGGAAAGGGAAGGAATTTATGAGAGCAGTAGGAGATTAGCGTTTAACCTCCCGTCGACAAGCTCGTGTTAGGGAAGGATGAGGAAGGAAATCCGCCGTGCCCTTTCAAAGGCATCATCACAGCATTTGCCTCAGACGGTTTAGGGAAATCACGGAAGACCTAAATCAGTAGGACCGGATGCGGGTTTGAACCGTCGTCCTCCGAATGCGAGTCCAGTGTGCTAACCACTGCGCCACGTCGCTCGCCAGGAATTTGTGATGTCAGCTGCGTCGGGACTGTATGCGGAGTAAGCGCGAACGAGTGAAAATGGGTGCCGTATCGCCTGCTTATTAGGTAGTTGCTTTAGCCACTGCGCACCCGCACACACGCCTTCCGCAGTTGCGCAGGCTATCTCGGCACTCCCCACCGCCGACCCACATTCCTTCCTATCTCCACCTATCCACAGTCCACGTACATCTCCCCCTTGTTCGCTACTTTTAGATTTCCGCAGAAGGACGAACGTGGTTGTGGATTCCTACTGAAGATAGTGGATTCAGAGCCGGTCGAGGCGATACAATCACATGAGTGCGCGGTGTCTGTTCTGTCGGACACGACCACGCATGCATATAATTTTTTTTCCGTTGTGGAATGCAAAAGCACGGGAGCCGCACTAATTCGCTTCCGTCCATTTGTCGGCAACACTGTGGTCCTTATGATGACCTCTGGTCCGGAAACGTATTGCCAGGCAACAGTGTCCGGCAATGCTGCCAAACAGGTGACTATGATTCGTGCTGCCGTCAATACTGACAGTCAACATTACCGGGCCGTACTGCCGGTAATATGCTGCGTAAACGTACAGAGCGTGCAGTACTGGATCTACTAAATCAGTTCCGTATAGAATGTGAAGATAACATCTACTTCCATGTATTTAAGCTAAACAAATGCTACATACCGTTCAAATGGTTCTGAGCACTATGGGACTTAACTTCTGATGTCATCAGTCCTCTAGAACTTAGAACTACTTAAACCTAACTAACCTAAAGACATTCCACACATCCATGCCCGAGGCAGGATTCGAACCCGCGACCGCAGTTCCAGACTGAAGCGCCTAGAACCGCTCGGCCACAACGGCTGGCGCTACATACCGTAATGTTTAAATCATTATCTGACAAACACAATCTACATTACTCAAGACATAAAACTAGCCATCGCAATTGACTGTTATCACCTCCATTAATGTAGTTAGGAAAGACTACTGTTCACGAAAACGTGCTAAGTGAACTGGGTGCCCTACCACTTGTTTCCTGTAAGTGAGAAAATTTGGCTACCAACTGTTACAAATTTTTAACGGCAAGCGCCGGCCGAGGTTGACGAGCGGTTTTAGGCGCAACAGTCTGGAACCGCGCGACCGCTACGGTCACAGGTTCGAATCCTGCCTCGGGCATGGATGTGTGTGATGTCCTTAGGTTAGTTAGGTTTTAGTAGTTCTAAGTTCTAGGGGACTGGTGACCTTAGAAGTTAAGTCCCATAGTGCTCGGAACCATTTTTTTAACGGCAAGCACAATTATAATTTGACTTAATTGCCCACTGCCTCGAAAGGGATTTTTTTATGCATTTGACATTAAAATCTAAAATGTGTTACATTACAAACTCAAAAAGCTTAGAACTCTAGATTCGGCACAGTTTCGAACACACGTCATAGTTTTCGGCCACACAAAAAAATGGCTCTGAGCACTATGGGACTTAACAGCTGTGGTCATCAGTCCCCTAGAACTTAGAACTACTTAAACCTAACTAACCTAAGGACATCACACACATCCATGCCCGAGGCAGGATTCGAACCTGCGACCGTAGAAGTCACGCGTTTTCGGACTGAGCGCCTTAACCGCGAGACCACCGCGGCCGGCTTTCTGCCACACAGAAGTAAATCAGTAGTATATGTCTTACACGAGCTTTAGTGGAAAGCAAACTGTAGTTGCTGTAGATGTGTGATGGCACAAATAAGTAATAATGCGCACAGACAAAATTGGAACAGAACACCTATTATTAACGTTATCCAAGTTGACGTTCGCGGCGGTGGCTGAAGAGAGCGATCGTTCAGGGGAATTTTTACAGTTGCTCACATCATTCACCGTATCGAGCGTCAGCTCTGACTGTGAATAAAACCCATGTGCCAATTTGCAATGGGCAAAATGTCATTTAATACATGTCGAATGTTTTCTTCAGACGTTCGACGGAAAAAAATAGCAACACCAAAAATAATTGATATTAGATTTATATTAATACCTTCAGCTGCTGACGGGGACTCGAACCCGGGATCTCCTGCTTACATGGCAGACGCTCTATCCATATTTTTTTTATTTAATTTTGTTCTATATTGTTCGTTGAATTTGTTCAGGGCGGACGTCCGATGACACCCGTTTAGGTTCTTCGTTGGTCTGTTCACTCAGTTTTTTTTTTTTATTACAGAGGGTGGCTAATCCTCAGACCGAACACGCTGAGCTACCGTGCCGGCTCCCATCTGAGCCACCGAGGGCACAGAGGCTACTGCGACTGCAGAGACTATCTCGCGCGCGTCTACCGCGTGACTCACATTCTCACCTTGTGTGCCCACACACTATATTCGTAGTGTCTCACACCATATAAGTATAAAAATAGTTGAAGTAGAGTAATAAAATTTCTGGAATACATTTGTCTAAATAACATATTTAAGTGATTAACACAGCAAGATCACATGTTAATGTAAGGCCTAGATAACCCATTGCAGATGTGAAATGCTGATACATTAATTACCGGTTTAACCGCCATAATGTTGAATGCAAGCAAACAGACGTGCATATATTGTGTTATACGGGTGCCGCATGTCAGTTTGTGCGACGGAGTTCCATGCCTGTTGCACTTGGTCGACACAAGGGCGGTTAATGCTGGTTGTGGATGTCTCCTATATGTGCTCGACTGGAAACAGATCTACTGATCGAGGAGGCAAATGCAACATGTTGATATTCAATACGTCGACGAGCGTTATCCTGTTGGAAAACCCTCCCTGGAATGCTGTTCATGAATGGCAGCACAACAGATCCAGTCACCAGATTGACGTTCAAATTTGCAGTCAAGGTGCGTGTGATAACCACAAGAGTACAGCTGCAGTCATATGAAATCGCACCCCAGACCGTAACTCCTGGTGTAAGTTCAGTGTTTGAAGCATGCAGACAGGTTGGTTGGAGGTCCTCAACTGGCCTCCGTCTAACCAACACACGGCCATCGCTGGCACTGAGGCAGAAACAGGTTTAGTCAGGGAGCACGACAGGCTTCCACTTTTCTCACTTGACACCACTGAAGTCGCAAATGGCAGTGGTGTGGGGTCAGTGTAATGCACAGTACAGGGCGTCTGGCTTGGAACTGTTCTTGAGGTAACCCATTTGTAACAGTTCGCTGTGTCACTGTAGTGCCAGCTTCTGCTCAGACTGCTGCCACATTCGGGAGGACGACGGTTCAATCCAGCGTCCGGCCATCCTGATTTAGGTTTTCCGTGATTTCCCTAAATCGCTCCAGGCAACTGCAGGGATGGCTCCTTTGAAAGGGCACGGCCGACTTCCTTCCCACTCTTTCCCTAATCCGATGAGATCGATGACATCGCTGTTTGGTCTCTTCCCCCAAACAACCCAACTGCCGCTACAGATACAGTGTGATGGACCAGAGCCATTCCCTGAACATGATGGACCACATGGCCGTCTGTAGCCTGGTCTTGATGCGCCCTTACCTTCCCGTGATCACCGCCGACATGCTATGTATAGTGGCTACATACCTACCTAGTCTTTTTGCAGAATCGCAGAAAGAACATCCAGCATCTCGTAGTCCTATTACACGACCTTGTGCAAACTCAGTGAGGTGTTGATAATGGTATCTTTGTCGCCTTAAAGGCATTCTGGACTAGCATCACCTACGTCCATTCCCAAAGATAACTAACGCTCAGGATCGTTACAGCGTGTATTTAAAGCAAACCTAATTTGCACGCGCATAGTGGCGCTAGTAGCACTACGCTTATGCGACTGGCACCAAATTTAAGCAGACATCATCTTTCAGGTGTAGAAACACACCTATCAATTTTCGGTTACGCCGCACAACTCTTTCTTGGTGCTGTATTTTTTTTTCTTTAGTGAATAATTTTGTATCAGGATCTGTTATTTCTGGTGCTCTAAGCACACTGCACAAACGAATGTTAATGTTAAATTAAATATAATTAAATGGTGTTACTACTATCATGTAGAAACTACTAACGGTTAATTTTCTCCGATTTAGTAAACAGTGCGGGACCTGTTTCACTTCCATATTGGTTAACATCCTCTGGGTTGCGATAGAACTATGAAGCAGTGATTACACACGAATAGTACTGATCCTTTTTTACAATTTTAACATCAATTAGAAAAGTATTGCAATAAAAACTGAATTGTTTTCGCATTACTATCCAAAAGAGGTGTATTGTAACACCTCTCTACATCTACATCTACATCCATACTCCACAAGCCACCTGACGGTGTGTGGCGGAGGGTACCCTGAGTACCTCTATCGGTTCTCCCTTCTATTCCAGTCTCGTATTGTTCTTGGAAAGGAGGATTGTCAGTACGCTTCTGTGTGGGCTCTAATCTCTCTGATTTTATCCTCATGGTCTCTTCGCGAGATATACGCAGGAGGGTGCAATATACTGCTTGACTCCTCGGTGAAGGTATGTTCTCGAAACTTCAACAAAAGCCCGTACCGAGCTACTGAGCGTCTCTCGTGCAGAGTCTTCCACTGGGGTTTATCTATCATCTCTGTAACGCTTTCGCGATTACTAAACGATCCTGTAACGAAGCGCGCTGCTCTCCGTTGGATCTTCCCTATCTCTTCTATCAGCCTTATCTGCTGCGGATCCCACACTGCTGAGCAGTATTCAAGCAGTGGGCGAACAAGCGTACTGTAATCTACTTCCGTTGTTTTCGGATTGCATTTCCTTAGGATTCTTCCAATGAATCTCAGTCTGGCATCTGCTTTACCGACGATCAACTTTATATGATCATTCCATTTTAAATCACTCCTAATGCGTACTCCCAGATAATTTATGGAATTAACTGCTTCCAGTTGCTGACTTGCTATTTTGTAGCTAAATGATAAGAGATCTATCTTTCTATGTATTCGCAGCACATTACACTTGTCTACATTGAGATTCAATTGCCATTCCGTGCACCATGCGTCAATTCGCTGCAGATCCTCCTGCATTTCAGTACAATTTTCCATTGTTTCAACCTCTCGATACACCACAGCATCATCTGCAAAAAGCCTCAGTGAACTTCCGATGTCATCCACCAGGTCATTTATGTATATGGTGAATAGCAACGGTCCTATGACACTCCCCTGCGGCACACCTGAAATCACTCTTACTTCGGAAGACTTCGCTTTTGTGTTGGCGAATATTGCCCACTTACAAATTTAATAGGGTCCAGCGTGTAACAGTGGTATTTTAGTAGTTACATTCACTATTTGGCATCGTGCCGCACTATTTTTATGACCTCTGAGCTCTGCCTAACAGCCGGCTTCTAGAGCGCCGAGCGGCAACAGAAGCCTGCGCTCGTTTTGCCCTCCTCCCGTCTTTCCTTGGATGGATACAGTAATTAGGTACTTAGACATAGTACTCATCTTGTCATGTCCGCCATATTCTGAATTAGAAAGTTTTTTGCTTTGTGCAGATGACACAAGACTGCTTTCCTTGTGCCGGTTCTGTGTAGCGTATCAGCGGTAACAACTTCCGTCTCACGACAGGCAAAAATACCCACAGACTTCGGAAAGAATACAATAATTAAAATAACTGGCAGGTGCTGACAGGTGTGAATATTAACGAGCTAGCAGTTTAATATCTCATAGTTGGAAAAATAATGACACCAATTATTTAAAGAAAGAAAAAAACCCTTTTATAGAATTTTTAGATATAACATTTTGACAATGTTGTCTCTAACACGCTCTTTTATATTATGACGGTAGAAGAGTTAAAAGGATTGAAAGGTTATCTGCAACTTTTACAGAAACCAGACCGCAGTTATGAGAGTCAAAGGAACGAAAGGGAAACAGTGGCTGAGAAGGCAGTAAGACGGGGATGTAATCTACAGATGTCATAAAACCATGAGTGACCCGGCGGACGTCAATACGATAATCGAATTCTTGCCATACCTGTGCCAGCGTGGCATCGTCGACTGTGGCAGTCGCTTCTCGTATTCTCTCCCGGAGCTCTGCTACATCACGAGGTAGAGGCAGTACGTACACCATATCTTTAATGGTCTCCACAGAAAGTCACACGGAGTGATATCTGGTGATCGGGGAGGCCATTTCATGAAACAGCTGTCCCCTTCTGTAGCACAGCTGATCCATCGATGCGGCAGCTCCGTGTTCAGGTACCCACGAACTTCACGATGAAAATGGGGTGGAGCCCCATCCTGCTGAAAGATGAACATCAGCCATTGCTGCAACATGTCCAAGTAGGAACGTCCAGTGCCAGTGCACTCGGCGAAGAAGAATGGCGCGTACAGTTTTTCACGTTACAAGGCACAAAAAACATTTACCTTTAGAGAATCACACTCAAATTCAATGCATTCGTGTGGATGCTTTGTACCCCTAGAACCTTTGTTCCAAACAACCGATGAACAGCTACAGCACGCTTGTTTTTGTCGAACTCCAACACACAGAAAGCGCGCTCCGTACTTGAATTCACAATGTTTACGACTACCGCTGACTAGCAGCAAATTACTAAACTACGCTGAGGAGGTATACATGAAAAAAAAAATAACTTTCAGGGTTTCTCTTCAATATGACATATGTATGCTATCTGAACAATGTTTGGTTCTTGTGCAGTAAATAACTGAAAGTGTTCCCGCACTTCATGTACACCCTGTAAGTTCCGTATCATTTAATCTATACATAGAGAACGCTGTGAAAGGAAACAGGGAGATACTTGGAAATGGAATTAAAGTTCAGGTAGAAGAAATAAAAACAACAAAGTTTACCAATGACATTGTAAACTTACAACCAAACTGACAACTCACAACCTAACCTAAGCCTGGGCTACGCTACAGATCAGTTATTAAAAAAAACTAAATAAAAAATACGCGCAGGGATATGTGGTCTGTTTTGTTCTCTTCCGGTGCGAACATGTATGACGTCACATGCCACATCATCAACATGTCGCGGGACGAAACTGACATCCGTTAGGCCATTAAAATCGTTCGTAGAGCTAAGCGAAAGAAGTACATCTACATCTACATAAATATTCTGCAAATCACATTTAAGAGCCTGGCAGAGGGTTCATCGAACAACCTTCATACTAATTCTGTATTATTCCACTCACAAACAGCTCGCGGAGGAAACGAAAACCTGTATCTTTCGGTGCGTGTTCTGATTTCCCTTACTTTATTATAATGATCGTTCCTCCCTATGTTGGTCTGCGTCAACAAAATAGTTTAGCATGCGGAGGAGAAAGTTGGAGATTGGAATTTCGTGAGAAGATATCGCATCAACGAAAAACGTGTTGGTTTCAATTATTATTTCTATTCCAAATCCTATATTACGTCCGTGACACTCTCTTCCATATTTCGCAATAATACAAAACGTGCTGTCTTTCTTTGATCTTTCTCGATGTACTCCGTTAATGCTATCTGGTAAGGATGCCACACCGCACAGCAGTACTCCAAAAGAGTTGTTTTTGGGGGAGGAGACCAAACAGCGAGGTCATCGGTCTCATGGGATTAGGAAAGGACGGGGAAGAAAGTCGGCCGTGCCCTTCCAAAGGAACCATCCCGGCATTAGTCTGGAACGATTCAGGGAAATCACGGAAAACCTAAATCAGGACTGAACCGCCGTCCTCCCGAATGCGAGACCAGCTTGCTAACCACTGCGCTACCTTGTTCGGTAGTGCTCCAAAGGAGGATGGACAACTGTAGTGTAGGCAGTCACTTTAGTAAATGTGTTGCGCCTACCTAGTGTTCCGCCGAAAATAAGTCTTTTGTTCGCCTTCCCCACAACATTTTTTATGTATTTTTCCAGTTTTAATTTTCGTAATTGTAATTCCTAGGTATTCAGTTGAATTTACGGCCTTTAAATTTGGTTGCTTTATCGTGTTGCCGAAGTTTAACAAATTCGTTATAGCACTCAGGTGGATGATGTCTTACTTTTAATTATTTACGGTCAACTGCGAATTTTCACACCATTCAGATATCTTTTCTAAATCGTTTTGCAATTTTTTTTTATTTGATCTTCTGATGACTTTACTAGACGATAAACGACAGCGTCATATACAAGCAACCTAAGACGGCTGCTCAGTTTATCTCCTAAATCGTATATATATATATATATATATATATATATATATATATATATATAAGGAACAGCAGAGGGCCTATAACACGACCTAGGGGAAAGCAAGGAAACACTTGTGTTTTACTCGATGACTTTACGTGAGTTAGTAAGAACTGTGACCTCTCTGACAGGAAATCACGAATCCAGTCACATAAGCCGCTTGTGAAGTGCGGTCTCAAAAGCCTTCTGGAAATCTAGAAATCAATTTAAAATCCCTTGTCGGTAGGACACAACACTTCGTGCGAGTAAAGAGCTAGTTGTGTTTCACAAGAACTATGTTTTCTATATCCGTGTTGACCATGTGTCAATTGGCCCTATTGACTATGTATCAATAGGCCGTTCTCTTCGAGGTAATTCATAATGTTCGAACACAACATATGTTCCATATCCTGCTGCATATCGACGTTAATGATATGGGCTTGTAATTTAGTGTATTACTCCTATTGCCTATCCTGAATATTGGTGTGAGCTGTGCAACTTTCCAATCTTTAGGTACAGATCTTTCGTCGAATGAGCTACCGCATACGATTGTTAAATATCGAAGTTGGCGTAAACACGTCAATAGAGAAACAATTTTGCAGCCACGGAATTGTGATATACCAGTCAAATGAAGTTCCGAGAACCTGGAAATGTTGTACATATATTACACCTGTATCTCCAATGAATCTGTAGGGACCGATGACTGTAGCAGTCTGGTCCCTTTAATCCCACAAACCAACCAACCAATCTCCGGCAGTTTCATTTTCATGCAGCTCAGTGTTAACGACATCGCATCTCCTGAAATACGTGTTGTATATTCATGTAATTTTGCGGGTACATCCAGTGGCATATGTGGCTACCACCTGCGAAATAAGTCGTGAATAAAATCAATAGTAAAGAAGTAATAAATTAAAACGTCATGCATGACGTGGCAATTTCTCACATATCACTGTATTTGATGTCATATCACCTGAACGGTGTGTCGTACAGTGATATGATTTCTGGTACATGAAGTGATATACAGTATGTGAACATCGTCTGCAAAATGTGTCGCGAATACAGTTATTGGTAACGGAGTAATAAATCAAAACATCGTGCTTCATGTCTCAGTATTTCTGCATGAACAGCGAAAATGTAGTAAATGATAAACTTTTTTTCCTTTCGTCATATTGTGGAGCTCATCAATGAGAAAAGTTTAGTAAAGGTTTGACATTATGTGTAAAGATTGTTGAAATTCTCTAAGTGTTCTCATTCTCAAATACTGGATGACTAAATTATGGGTATTAGCGCTTGATGGACTGTACTGCTTTTTCAATCTCGCCGCCATCCCGTTGATAGCTTGTCGGTTCTTACCTCCACTGCGATTATTTCTAGTCAGTAAGGGATGCGTGTACCAAGTTTTCTCGAAATCGTTTCACTGGATTAGGACACGAATAACTAATAATCATTTTTGCCTGTATTCGTCACTGAAACAATTTTTATCTACATTGGTGGGAAGGGAAGCACGTTATGCAATGCGCACACTGCAGATAGGCAGCGTAGCTAGTGAGTGATAATCGGTGGTATCCAGGTGGCCGCTGACAAGCGCTACTGGGCGAGGCAGCATCGGTTATCTTCGGCAGTTTCCGCCGACGTTTGCGAAGTTCATTCGCGCTCTCTCTCGCACACCGCAACCGAGTGCAGACGACGGCGATGGGCTACTCGTTTGCTGTCGTCACCAAGCGGGAAGGCGCACCTGCTAGCGTCAGCAGTGTTGTGCAATGCGTCACGGCGCAACCGCTACGAGCGCTTTGTGTTGCTGACTCCCCAGGATATCAGTAAGGCTCTCCCCTCTCCCGCACACACTCACACACACACACACACACACACACACAGAGAGAGAGAGAGAGAGAGAGAGAGAGAGAGAGAGAGAGAGATACCGTTGCAAAGAAAAGCAGCACACTGCACCCATATTTGGGGACGTTGAAGAGGGTGTTCTTAAACGGGAGCCGGCCGGGGTGGACGAGCGGTTCTAGGCGCTACAGTCTGGAACCGCGCGACCGCTACGGTCGCAGGTTACAATCCTGCCTCGGGCATGGATGTGTGTGATGTCCTTAGGTTATTTACGTTTAAGTAGTTCTAAGTTCTAGGGGACTGATGACCTTAGAAGTTAAGTCCCATAGTGCTCAGAGCCATTTGAACCATCTTAACCGGGAGATTTGTTTGAACACCGCAATAGTTTACTAAGCATGATTCTATTGTCCCTTTAGAGCTAACGTGCCTGGCAAATAGCGTGGAGCATACAATTTAATGTGGTCTCCGAATCACGGAATAACTTGGGATTTTTCACATTAATAAATCCTGGCTTGAAGTGTAGAAAGGAACAGGTTACAGAAAAAAAGCTTAGGACGAATAAACGGTTGAATCTTTGAGCTGTGGTTTTATAGCTTACTTTTAGCCATGGAGGCCCACCTGTGGGTACGACTTTGTTGTCATTCGTTTCCAATGGCATGAAATGATGGAGATGCTATTATCAATCCACTTTTAACAATATAAAAACTTTTTGTGAGGAGAGCTGTCTTCCAGCGTCTGAACGCAGAAATAATAGTTCCATAACACTTTGTTATCAAACTTCCACAAGCCATCTACGAGTACTATTTCATTATTGGACTGCTGACATGGGAAGCCGACGCCGTGAGAGATTTTCATGAATGTGCAATTGCCTCGTCACATGCTGGGTGAACAGGAACTCCACCGACAAGATTTCGGACGTTTGTTCCGATATTTCCTGAGTATTTTTGGTGTAAGTGGCTCAAAAAATGGTTCAAATGGCTCTGAGCACTATGGGGCTTAACATCTGTGGTCATCAGTCCCCTAGAACTTAGAACTACTTAAACCTAACTACCCTAAGGACATCACACACACCCATGCCCGAGGCAGGATTTGATCCTGCGACCGTAGCAGTCACACGGTTCCGGACTGAGCGCCTTAACTGCGAGACCACCGCAGCCGGCGGTGCAAGTGGCGCCAGGTCTCCGGGACTACATACAGAATAATAATGTGATTTATTACTTTTGTTACCCTAACTACTATCATTTCCGTCAAAATTCTTTCACAAAATTGAAAAAGCCTGTACTTGTAGTCACGAAGATGAGTAGCGTAGAACACAGATTAATGAAATAGCCCACCGATCGAAAGTCCGTTTCCATAGCTGGTTGGTGAGAGCGCTAACTGCCATGTGGTGAACCCAGGTACTGCCAGGAACTTTACGGTCGTGGGAGGAACCAGTACGCAGCCTCGTAAGGCCAACTGAGAAACTGCTCGCCCGATTAAGAGGAGGTTTACTATCTTTGGCCCGAAAAATGCATGTTCTTTGAGAATTTTTTCTCGGGATGTGTTATAGATATCAATGTCAAATTTGGTCAAAATGTTTATTGATGTTTCCTCTACAAACTGAAATTTTTTCGCCGGAAATGTCGAAGAGCAAAGGCGGAAGTGCCGTCGGAACGAAACAAAATTTCGATGTAGACCTCCACGCGTGGTATGTCGCAGGTCAGCCGGCTCGTCTATAATCAAAATTCAATTGACGTTAGCAAAGTACATAAGATTCTTATGTATTTGGACCATAGGAAACAAAATGGCGGCCATTTGAAAAAATAGGGTTTATTTCATCGATTTTTCGACTTCGTTGGCCAAGTAAAAATATTTATAGTTGATGGATCGGAATGAAAGTGGTACAACTCCTAGACAATTTAGTTAGCTTCGCCGGAAACAAATAATCATGCCAATGGCTTCAGTAGATTTGAAGTTACAATACCGCGCGATAAAAAAAAAGTCATTTCCAGGAAAACGCGTGTGAAGTTTTGACTACATATAAATGCAATATTATGCAGCGTACGTTCAATCTGCTCTTCCGGGTCCATAAACTAGTCCTTCCTCTTCCTCACAGAGGACGTTCTGCTCGAACTGGGACATCCTGCGCTGCTCCCGAGCCGCTCGTATGGCCGGTGAGAAGCGGTTTTCGACCGTTTGAATCCGGTGGCCGTCCTAATGCTTGGCGAACTGCGTCGAATAAGAGTCCCAGGGTGACGCCCATCGTTGTCATGGTCTTCAGAATTGATGAATACCCTTCGTTGAAGCTGCTCACTGCCAGGAAAGCCGGAATCTCCACAGTCTTCGCACCAGAATGCAAATGCTGTGGGGCTAACTTCCAAACATGCGCGTTCAAACTTTCATTTAAATTTTGTATGTTTCCTCCCAAGCACCGGTACAATAACTCGTCCTCCGAAAGAAAAAAAAACTGGTGCGTGAAAATGGCAGATTTCAGGCAGGTGGATTTTTTGTTCAACCGCGAATAACAAACATTTCCGTTCCGTATTCGGAAAAACCGTTTCACGGGTGGATTTTAAACACTTTTATGGATCCAAAAATACTATTAAAAATCGATTTTTTGAACCAAAACATAGTAAACCTCACCGTAATACATGTTCCAATGTCAAAAAACCCGAGGCAGCAGTGTACTGAGCACATGCCCCTCCATACGCCTTTGGCAGAGGGTCGAACGGTCGGGCGCGACTGGCCTGTCTAGGTTCAAATGGCTCTGAGCACTCTGGGACTCAACTTCGAAGGTCATCAGTCCCCTATAACTTAGAACTACTTAAACCTAACTAACCTAAGGACATCACACACATCCATTCCCGAGGCAGGATTCGAACCTGCGGCCGTAGCGGACGCGCGGTTCCAGACTGTAGCGCCTAGAACCGCTCGGCCACCCAGGCCGGCAGCCTGTCTATGGCCAGGACGGAACTTCCTCTACCTCTGACGCAAAAGTACAGCGGCGTTACTGCCAAACAGCTCTGTACAGCGTCGTTTCCGAGCCAGGTGGCGCAGTGGTTAGCAAAGTGGACTCGCATTCGTGAGGACAATGGTTCAAACCTGTAGCCAGCCATCTTGATTTATATGTCCAGTGATTTCCCTAAATAGCTTCAGGCAAATGCCGGGATGGTTCCTTTGAGAGAGGACGGCCGACATCCTTCTCCTTTCTTCCCTAAACCTATGGGACCGATGACCTTGCTGTTTGGTCCCCACCCCCAAATCAACCTACCAACAGCGTCGTTGTACTGCTTTTCCACTGCATTCAGTAAACCCACACACCAAGTGCATATCAGTCAACTCTTCTCATCAGTAAACCTATCGCTAATACTGCGTATTTTATGTTAACGTACAAGTAAGCCGCGCGTGGTGGCCGCGCGGTCTCAGCCGCCTTGTCACAGTTCACGCGGCTGCCTCCGTCGGAGGTTCGAGTCCTCCCTCGGGCATGGGCGTGTGTGTGTGTGTGTGTGTGTGTGTGTGTGTGTGTGTGTGTGTGTGTGTGTTTGTATGTTGTCCTTAGCGTAAGTTAGTTTAAGTAGTGTGTAAGCCTAAGGACCGATGACATCAGCTGTTTGGTCCCGTAGGAACTTGACAGCACCGTGCAATTAACAGTGCCGGAAAAACAAGCCCGAGACAGAGTACAAGCTTGAGGGCGAAGGGGAAAGTGGACATTCCTGTGTCAACAGGAAGAACCCTTATCCAAGGGAAAAAGTTTGTCTGCAAACAAGTCACAGAGTGCATACCGTCGACTTCTGCGCTGTTGTGCACACATTTTCAGTTAAATACAAAGATAAATAAATATAAGAAATGAAACTAAATGCAATTACTCTGTATAAGCCAGTGGATAGCAATGATTCGGTATACATATACGCAGGAGCTATCCCTGAACACCCACTGAAATTCTGACGGTGGATTTGGGACTCAACTGAATAATTAACAAGTATGAAAAGTGGCGCGAACAAACATGGACAAAGAAGAGACGCACAGGTTCAAATGGATCAAATGGCTCTGAGCACTATGGGACTTAACATCTGAGGTCATCAGTCTCCTAGAACTTAGAACTGAGGTCATCAGTCTCCTAGAACTTAGAGCTACTTAAACCTAACTAACCTATCACACACATCCATGACCGAGGCAGGATTCGAACCTGCGACCGTAGCAGCAGCGCGGTTCCGGACTGTAGCGCCTAGAACCGCACGGCCACTCCGGCCGGCAAAGGGTATCTCAGATCGGCAAAGGAGAAAAGGTACGCATTTGCAATGTCGCGAATATACCAAAAACCATGTGCATGTGGAAAAGTCTGTGATGGAATGACTGGACTGCGACTCAACACCAGGTTCACAGAACATATGTGTCATTTCAGGTGAAATCTAACGTGGCGGAACACGCGTTGTTTGAGACCGACCACATAGTATAATTCACAGACACGGATGTTTCTTCTGTAGAGAAGGGCTATTGCACTTGCTTGTTTAGGGAAGCTATAGAAACACACAAACGGGAAAATAGCTTCCACAAGAAAGAAGAAGGCCTCAATGTGAACACATTGGGCTGAAATGATCAGGGGAAACCCTTGGACGTCGGCGCGCTAGTTACATTAATCTACTGCCGGCCGCGGTGGCCGAGCGGTTCTAGGCGCTTCAGTCTGGAACCGCGCTACTGCTACGGTCGCAGGTTCGAATCCTGCCTCGGGCATGGATGTGTGTGATGTCCTTAGGTTAGTTAGGTTTACGTAGTTGGCCTCCGATGTTAAGTCCCATAGTGCTCAGAGCCATTTGAACCATTTTGAACATTAATCTGCGGCCGCAAACTCGACTCCAGTCCACCATCAGCAATGAAGGGTGACTACTCGTGCAGGCAATGCGTCAGAAAAATTATGGTTCAAATGGCTCTAAGCACTATGGGACTCAACTGCTGTGGTCATTAGTCCCCTAGAACTTAGAACTACTTAAACCTAACTAACCTAAGGACATCACACACATCCATGCCCGAGGCAGGATTCGAACCTGCGACTGTAGCAGTCGCATGGTTCCGGACTGCGCGCCTAGAACCGCGAGATCACCGCGGCCGGCCAGAAAAATTATGAAACAAAAGTTGGCAGAAGAACTCGTGACAGAAGCCATCAGGCAGTTTATCAATGAGTGTCCACGAAAGCCTAACAGTTTACAGTTTCGCAGTAGTCGGCGAGTTTGGCTATTTGAGCAGCAAAGAAACTGATGATAGCCGAAATAGTGTCGAAGTTAAGTGACTGTAGTAGGATACAAGATGACTTAGATGAAACTTCCAGGTGGCGTGATGAATTGGAAACTAGTTCTAAATGTAGATAAGTGTAAGTTAATCCGGATGAGTCGGAAAAACAAACCCGTAACGTTAGGATACAAACATTAGAAGCGTCCTGCTTTGCACAGTCACGTCGTTTAAATTTCTGGGCATAGCGTTGCGAAGCGATATGAAATGCAACGAGCATGTGCAAATTGTGATAGGGGTGTCGAATGGTCGACTTCGGTTTATTTGGAGAATTCTGGGAACGTGTCGTTCATGTGTAAAGCAGACCACATACCAAACGCTAGTGCGACCCATTCTTGAGTACTGCTGCAGTATTTCGGATACGCACCAGGTCGGATTCGAGGAAGACAGCGTAGAAATTCAGAAGGCGTGCTGCAAGATTTGTCACGGGTATGTTCGATAAGCACACAAGTATTACGGAGGTGCTTCGTGAACTGAAATGGGAATCTCTGGAGGGAAGACGACGCTCATTTCGCAAGGCACTATTGCGGAAATGTAAAGAACCAGCATTGACTGCAGATCGATTCTACTGCCGCCAGCGTACTGTGCACTTCGTGTAAGGACCACGAAGATAATATGAGATAAATTAGGACTCGTACGGAGGTTTTAGACAATCGCTTTTCCCCCACTCTGTTTGCAAGTGGAAATGTTCAAATGTGTGTGAAATCTTATGGTACTTAACTGCTAAGGCCACCAGTCCCTAAGCTTACACGGTACTTAATCTAAATTATCCTAAGGACAAACACACACACCCATGCCCGAGGGAGAACTCGAATCTCCGCCGGGACCAACCGCACAGTCCGTGAATGCAGCGCCTTGCAAGTGAAACACGAACAGAAATGACAAGTAGCGGTACGTGGTACCTTCCTTCATGCATCATACGGTGGCTTCCACATTATGTATGTAGATGTTGGCGTAAAGATCATCACGTCAAAATGAGAATAGTAAGATAACTTAAATGTGCCGCCAGAAACAAACATCTCGTAACGCAATAGGTACAATTAAACAAATTTTATTTGATAAACAACAAATGATGTATAATATGAATACGGCAAACATGTTTGGAGGAAACCGCTGCGAAATACAAATATTATTTATTCTTATCTACATGTTAAAATAATTGTGGTAGCTATTGAGGAAGAATGGACTCAAATATTCGCACAGATGTTATCAACTGAGAGAAATTTCGATATATATAGTGCACACTGTCTGAATAGGCGCCCATCTGCAGGAAGGTACCGTTTCTGTTCTACACGAATGTCAGGTCTCGTGAGGGAAAGAGCACAGTTTCGGGTATGACTATTACGCTATGCAACACAGTAGACCAGAAAAAGAGTAGCAGGTCACACTGACTGTTCACTGCACAGCAAAAAACTGCGTGGCTGGCTTTAACTCCATTGTGCTTTTTCATGTATGCGACAGCAGAATGTCAGCCGGCGCGAGCTCGGATTGATGAAAGAACAGTTTTCATGGAGAGAGAGCGCCATAAGATGATAGTAGGTACGGTGTGTGATGGAGAGAGTGTACCATAACACGATTAGTAGGCAGTACGTGAGAGGTCATCACACCGAGGTGCTGTTGCTGTTGTGTATGCCAATCGAGGTGCATTTGTTTCTTTTTCCTTCGGAAAAATGTAATGTAAACAAATTTTAAGTTTCGCTAGTGGCAAAAGTACTTAATTTTTCTCCCTGGAATTTTTACCTTCTTTAGTTTGGTGGTTAGTGGCGTAATTCAGAAAATATCGTTCTTGTGAATTATGCAGATGTATCTTTATTCACACAAAGTAATGTGGTTTATCGGCAGGAAATTTCAAGTTGATTCCATATTTCTAGATTCCCAAAGGGTTTTGACACCATGCCTCACAAGCGGCACGCAATCAAATTCCAGGTATATTGAGAAGCGTCTTAGCTATGCGATTGGATTAGAGGTTTCCTGTCAGAATGGTCACAATTCGTACTAACTGACGGTAAGTCATCCAACGAAGCCTAGGTTGTATCTGATGTTCGTTAAAGAAGTGTTGGGGACCAAAATGGAACAGTGACACAGAAGATGTAGTGGCGCAGGCGAACCAAAGATTGTGTTTTTTGGCAGAACTCTTAGGAGTTGCAGCAAATCTACCAAAGAGACTGCACACGCTAAGCTTGTCCTGCCTCTTCTGGGGTAATGCTGACCGGAAGGGGATCCTTACCACACGGGATTGACAGAGAACACTGAAAAATTTGGAAGAAGAGCAGGCCGATTATGTACTTTTTTTTTTTTTTTTTTTTTTTTTTAAAAAAAAAAAAAAAAAATCTTTATTTCTTACAAAATATTTTATACAATAAAACCCACCACCTTATTAATTAGTGGGTCATGATATAATACATTACTTAGGTACAGCTTATACATTTCTAATTATAATCTACAGACAGTGTGTTAGTTGAATGGGCAGACCTACTAATTAACAAATCTGCTACTCCTAGTATTACTACTTACACTAGTCTCTACTGCCTGCAGCGTTACAAATATGCCAATAATTATACAATCCTACTTGTGTGCCTTGCTCACCAAGCTAACCCCGGTGAACGCGCCCTGGCACAGGGCAGGCCAATACTTTTATTCGCTGCAGGTTTCTATTTTAATTCCTATTCTAATTTCCTAACCTAATGAACTATTCTAAGTCAGAAACGGTGCGTTGTCAAATCCGGTATGGTCGCCCCTCTCCCCCTATCCTGCGCGTGGCGGATTCCAACTTTACCAGTCGACCAGTCCACGCACAGGCGGTACGGGATTGGGGCATTGACCTAGTATGTTAATTTTTAAGTCTTAAAGCTCTCTCAGATATTGAGTTAGGACCTTTCGTGATACCTCATTTGCCAACTGATTTAGCAGTCGAAAGGTCTCTTCTTGTCTTAATAACATATACGTGTCATAGTTGGGTAGTTGCTGTCTAAGTGTAGTTGCTACATCATCGAAAAGGGGGCACTCGTAGACCACATGGTCGGGAGTTCCCTCCGATGCACCACAGTCACACGCAGGCGTTGCCCTCTTCCCAAACCGACATAGATACGTCGGGTAAGGCCCATGTCCAGTGAGAAAGTGGAACAAACCCCTAGTTGGTTCAAAATAACCCATGCTTATTCTTTCCCTCACATTCGGCAGGAAGCTGAAAGTTCTTCTGCCGGATTCCTCTGCCTCCCAAACTTCTTGCCATAGCTCTTCACCCCTCTTCCGTATCTCGCCCTTATCCCTAACCCTAACTCCCAAGATGTCTTCTACTTTTTCTATGTCCCCTTTCTTTGCCCAATACCAAGCACCCTGTTCCCTGAGTTTGATATCCAGAGGACAAAGCCCCATTATTACTAGTAGGGCCCCTCCCGGAGATGTTCTGTATGCCCCCACAGATCTTAATATCATGTTCCTTTGAACCCTTCTCACCGACATGGCGGGCACAACCCTCGTGAGCCTGTGTGCCCAGACTCCCGCGCCGTAACCCACTATTGATGTTAGTATGCTGTTATGATACAATTTGATAAGGTGAGGGGGGAGATGAAATCTTTTATGACCTATGGTGATAAGGTTATTGAGAATTTGCAGAGCTCTTTGTGTCACGGTTTCAATGTGCTTTCCGAAGTTCCACCTTTCATCGATGATGATCCCTAAGTAACGTCCCTCTCGTCGTCGGAGTACTGGTGTGCCCTCAATTCTTACAGTCGGGTTTCTTATTAACTGTCCCTTTAGTAATAGATAGGTTGATTTAGTCGGTGAGATGGTCATCTTGGTATTACGGCACCATGATAGTAGTTGCGTCATGGCTCTATCTATTTTTGGTTCAATGTCCTCGCGACTTCGGCCGCCAACCAGTAGAAGGAGGTCATCAGCGTAGGCTATCACCTCTAGCACATCTTCATTTTGTTGCAATGCATTTAAGAGTGGCTCCATGTGGATATCCCAAAATAGGGGACCTAAGACGGAACCCTGGGGACATCCCTTTGTTATGGGTTTTCCAATCCTCCCGCTAGGGGATGATAGCCAGACCTCCCGATCTACACAATAGCTCCTAAGGCAACCGTATAGCGGCCCTGGGCACTCTTTCTCCCGCAAGCAGGAGAAGAGCGAAGGCCACCACAGGTTGTCAAAGGCGCCACTAATGTCCACCATGATGCCGACGATGTACTTGCACGGGGCCGAACCACAGACCTCGGCCGCCAGGGCGATCGCATCAGATGCGGAACGCCCAGGCCTGAAGCCAAACTGTCTGTCGCTCATCCCGTGCAGCACTCGGTGGGCAGTCAGCCTATCAGCAAGCAGCTTTTCAAGGATCTTCCCGAGCACATCCAGAAGGCAGATGGGTCTGTAAGACTTTGCCTCAGCTGGATCTTTATCGGGGCCTTTTTTAATGATTACAACGTTTGCTGCCTTCCAGATCCTCGGGAATTTACCTTGCCGAAGGCACTCGTTGTACAGCTGGGTCAAAGGAGCGACCAGTTGTGGGGCCAAGAACTGCACCACCTCCGCCACAATGCCGTCTGGCCCAGGGGCTTTCCCTCTCTTTATTGTCTTTATGAGGGCAGCGACCTCTTCCTCCGAGAAGGGGAGGACTGCCTCATCATTTGTATAGTCGCCCAGATCTAAATCTCGCAACCGTCGCTGTTCCTCAGTATCCTCTGTTCTGTCGTCGTCAGGCAACAGGGATCGGAGTAGGACCTCAGCAGTCTCCTGCCATGAGTCCGTCATCCCATCCCCATGCCTGACTGTGGACAGCATCATAGGGGAGCGGATCTTTTCTCTTACTAGTTTATACGGAATCCCCCATGGATCCAAGGCCAGCTGATTGGTCACGAATGTCTCCCAGCTTCTAACTCGGACCGCTTTTAATTCTTTTTGAAATGTTTCCTTTGCCTCCCGGTATAGCAGTAACCATCTCTGCTTCTCCCACCAGACGACACTGCGCTGGTAGTGCCTTCGCAGCCTTCTGACAGACTGACGCAGCTCCTGCAGCTCAGGAGACCATGGTGTCGGCGAGGCCGCCATGGCCCTCCTCCTAGTTGGCACGGCCGCCTTCATCGCTCTAGTCACTGCACACACCAGTTCCTCAGCTCTGTTGTCGATGTCAATTTGTCTGTCACCATCCGGTAACGGAGGAATGTCACACTCTCTGGCTAAGCGTTCCCAGTTGGCTTTCCTGAAGTTCAACTGCACCTCCCACCCCATGGCCCAGTGGCACTCCCTGCTCCCTAAGGTAAAAGTGATAAGGTTGTGATCGCTTGTGGTGGCACTGTCTATCACCTTCCAGTTCTGTATTAGGTTTGCCGCATTTGGCGTGACCAAGGTCACGTCGATGTTCGTGCCTTGCCCCCCTCCCGCCGCATAGGTGGGAGAGTTTCCCGGTTTGTTTGCCACCACAAGCTGCAACGACATAATCACTTCTTCCACCTTTCCACCATTTTCGTCCCTTGTGCCACTGTACCATAGGGGGGACTTCGCATTTATATCCGCAGTTATGACAACTCTTCGTCCCTGCAACGCCATAGCCACTCTTGTTAGGTGGTCTAAATGTATGTCGATATCATCTCCATATTGAAAATACATGTTAATGAGTGTTATAGTGCCTGCTGGAGATTGCAGTTCTATGACGTTGCAGTGACTGTTTGAGTACTGCGAAAGTAAGGTTGCCTGCAGTTTTTTGTTGGTGATTACCACAGCTGCTTTGGGGGCATCCCCACAGCTGATGACTTGCCATGTAGTGGCCACAAAAGCAATTTTGCCAGCCAGAGAGTAAGGCTCCTGCAAACAGAGTACATCCAGTCTCCTCTCCTCCACTTCCCTACGGAGTTCCTGCATCACAAGTCGACTGTTGTGCGTATTTAGTTGGCCGACAGATGTCCTAGTCGTCATGGATAATATGTGTGTACACGGTCATATGGCCAGGTCTTGTTCGGATCGAAAGTTATTCTTCCGTTTGCCAGCACTGACTGGACGTATATATCCTCTAAATCAAATTTTTCTCCTCGTCTTTCAAACAGTTTCTTTAGCAGGTCACGCAGGGCTCCGAAGTCCGTGGGGAGATTCACCGACTTTAGCTGTATTCTATCTACAGCCTCCATCACCGAGAAGGTTACCTTTCTGCCGTTCTCATGTCCAATTCGGACCACATGTCTCAAGGCAGTGGTCAGGGTTGCCGGCTGCTCCAGTCTTGCCAGCTGCATCGTAAATTCAAGGTTTGGGTACACCCTCACCGGATCGACAGGCGGAAGCCTGACAATTGATGTATCAGAGGTGCAACCCACACTCGAACTTGTGACTATATTTTCCTGTATGGATGGTTTTTCAATTTTCTCCTTGGGGGTTGCCGCTACCACAGGATGCCCTTGCCGTGGATGGTCTGTTTTCGGCTCAGATCCCCGGCTTCGAGGGGAGGGAGCCATGAGTGGCATGGGAAATTCTGTTTGCTGTCCTTTATCTACCATGAATACCTCTGTCTGGACAGCAGTGTCTGCTGTTTCGACTTCTGAGCTCGATAGCGATCTCAGAAATTCCCTGAATTTGTGAGCCCTCATAGCATCCCTCCTTCTCTTGCTCGGGGATTTTCGCTTTGGCATCCTGTAGGTTGTGTCAGACTCAACCATAATCAATTCTGGATATTAGGCGTTGTTCTAACATCCTGTATGTAGGGCAACTCCGTCCTGTAGCTCCACATGGTTTTTTCCCTCTACTCTTACAGGGAATACAAACACTGGCAGCCTTGCAGTCCTTACGTACGTGTCCATTGTCACCGCACTTGGAGCACGCCGACCCCCTGGTGCAGTGCCTGAGAATGTGGTCCAAGTCCCCACAATTGTGGCAACGAGGTACCACGATGTAATCCCTTACATTAATTGCATGAAACCCAACATATAGTCTGCCCATTCCAGTAATTTGCTTCCACATTTGTGGATTTACCTCGGCCACGTGATGGACAACGTCCCGATCACGGGGTCCTGTTTTGAATTTGAGTTTGAATTTATTATTGAATTCTTCCGCGTTCATGCTTTCAAAATTTTGTCCCCTTATTGTCTCACTTAACTCGTCATTAGTCATTATAGTTGGCACGTCATATAATATCACCAAAGGATTCCTTTTCCGTGGAGGTTCACATTTCATTACTGCATTCAGTTTTTGGTTTTTTAGTAGTTTTTCCTTATCTTCTTCTGAGGCTACTTCTACTATTACAGAGTTCTTGCTGGGTTTAACTTTCTTAATTCTTATTTTGTCCTTTACAGGATCTATTGTGGTAGTTAAAAGTTCTTGTAGCTTTTTTACACTTGTGTCCTGTCCTGGCAGCGTCCGAAGAAAAACTGCCGTGTCTTGTCTCTTTGCTACCCTGTCGATTGTATCTTTTGTGGTAGTTGGCTTAATGGGCGCTTGCGCAGCCACTGCCGCCCAGGATTTGGCTGGTTGTTTTCGCAGCCTGCTGTTTTCTTTTTCTAGTTCTTCTAAACGGCCTTCTAATTTTGCATGGGCAATAGCCCAGGCCGAAAGTTCATTCTTAATAATGGTCAAGGCAGCCTGACTGATCTTGCCATTTTTCACGTTCTGGTCAATCAACAGGGCGATTCTGTTATGCCTCTGTGCGACGGTTTCAGTATCAACATCTGCCTGCCCCACCTCGTCTTGTGGAGAGGGATCAGGCACAGCGGAAGCCCTCGAAAGCGCACTCGAATCACTCGTTATAGTTGTAGCCATGATTAACGAGTGATAAAGAAGAAAGTGGGAGCCCGTCTCTTGCCCCGGACCGGCTCCTCTGGCATGGGGGGGGACTTCTTGCAGCTCGCCCACCGACCTCGCCCCAAGGTCAAGGGCCCTATCGAACTGCCGGGTTCAGCACGCCGTTGCCAGCGCACTGGTCCCCATCGATGGCTTCGTCATCGGCGATTTCACGCGACGCTCCTCGGCAATTGCACCCCGCACTCCGGAGAGGCGGATGCACCTCTCGCCCTTCGCCGCCTACTAGCCCGAGTTTCCACCTTACGGCCAAGGACCCACTCCTACTCAGGTGGCGGGCCGGTCCCCCAGACGTTCGGCGGTCTGGACCCAGTTAACCTGGCCCAGGCGATGTCACCACCTCCTGGGTTTGGCAGAACACGCCCCGGTTACCCAGGGGCGCGGCGAAGCACCCTTGCCGACTCGCGCCGCGATCCCACGCCGACAAACGAAGTCGCCGGCATGCAGAGCTCCTGCTGGTCTGGGCCCTGCGAACAGAAAGGGACAGATGTTCGTCCCTCGACACAGCTCCCCCTGTGCCACGCACCCTTCGCTTTCGCATCGGGTTGGGTCGCAGCTCTCCCTTTTGTCGCACGGCAAAATGCCGAGCTTGACGTCTGGCACCACGGGAAGGCGGAAAGAGCCACTTGGGAAGGAGAGGTTGTAAGAGACACATCACTTCCCCTGTGAGGAGTGCCGCGGCACGCCCGTCTGGAAGCGATACGCCCCAGTGCGAGCCTCCGTGCCTTACGGCGCGCCGGCTACGGGCGGGCCCGCGCCGAACGCGCCGTCGAGCGACCGACCTCACGCCAGACCGATTATGTACTTTCGCGAAATAGGGGAGATAGTGCCACGGATATGATAAGCGCTTTGGGGTAGAAATCATTGAAAAAAAAAAGGCAGTTTTCATTGCGGCGAGTTATTATCACGACTTTTGAATCACCAATTTTCTCCACTGAATGTGAAAATATTTTGTTGAACGTGAAAATATATTTTGTTCTTGATGCTCCGAACTCTCTGTACAGATCGTTACCGACAGTATCTGTGAGCCAGTCGTTAGCATTAGGGAGGACGACATTCCAGATCCAGCTTTAGATTTTCCATGACTTCTATAGCATCAGGATTAATTAGTAAGCAGGGCGCAGTGGCCGAGCGGATAGCCAGTTTCGCGATAAGCTTCACGACAGACGGTTTTGCATTCGATTGTAATGTCCACGTACTCCACAGCTGTCTCGCTGTTTTTTATTACTACCATCGATCCCACGGAAACCGAGGTGGATGGCCTCATTGTGCCACACCAGCCTGTGACCGTGCCGGTTTATGTGACCGAGCGGTTCTAAGCGCTTCAGTCTGGAACCGCGCGACCGCTACGGTAGCAGGTTCGAATCCTGCCTCGGGCATGGATGTGTGTGATGTTCTTAGGTTAGTTAGGTTTAAGTAGTTCTAAGTTATAGGGGACTGATGACCTCAGATGTGAAGCCCCATAGCGCTCAGAGCCATTTGAACCATTTGATTAACTAGTACATAGGTCAGTTAATAACAGTATGTTGCTGTATCCCTGTTATCATTCTCTAAACCTCTCTATTAAAAGAACCAGCACTGCGTTCACCGCGACACGCTATTATTTCGTTGCATGGTCTTTTCCAGTGAAGTCGTGATCACTCGAGATTCCGTCTGCTAGGTTGGTTCAAATGGTTCAAATGGCTCTGAGCACTATGGGCCTCAACTGCTTTGGTCATTAGTCCCCTAGAACTTAGAACTACTTAAACCTAACTAACCTAAAGACAGCACACACATCCATGCCCGAGGCAGGATTCGAACCTGCGACCGTAGCAGTCGCGCGGTTCCGGACTGCGCGCCTAGAACCGCGAGACCACCGAGGCCGACCGTCTGCTAGGTATTTCTCACAGGAAAATTTCGTTTGGCCACCAACGCTGTAGGTTTGTCAACAGATTTCCATACTGGTTTAATGGTTTCATTTCAGTCCAGCCTATCACTGTTTCAGCTCTTACTCCGTCGTTAGGTTTTTCTCGATTCTAGATATATTGGCGCTCCTTCTTAAATAACAATTTACAAAGTTATCTGTCTTCTTAAACCATTTTTTCCATAAAATTGCTTAAGGAAAATGCACTTGAAATGGAGCGACGTATTGCCCTCCTCATCCTTTTCTGATGCGAGCTTGTGCTCCGTCATGACCTCTGTGTCGACGGGGCGTTAAACACTACTCGTCATTCCATTCTACCTGCATACCCACAGCGAAAGAAATAGAAGGGGGAAATTTAGTCTCCGCCGCACATCGTAGAATGGCTTACAGCGCAGTTACGTAAATGGCCTCAGTTTGACGCGCTTTTCCCGTGGCAGTGAGCGCGTGGTGGCGCCAGAAATATGCACGGGAGCCGTGTAGCGGCCGGGACGGGCGAAGCCAGGTGTGTGGCGGCGACTAAATCTGGCAGCTGGCAGTGGGGACGCCGGCGCTGACTCACGCATCGACCGCCGGCTGCGGCTGCCCGGGCGCGCTGACTCAGCCACACACACCACGCAGCACGCACGTGCGTGTGCGCCGCCACGCCGCGGCCCTCGTTTCGCTCCCGCCTGCATTCCTGGGCACTCTTCACTCCCGTCTCCACCGCGGACTTCGGTTATCGCATGTACCGTCCTTTTCCTTTCGAGCAAACACGTCGACATTTCGCCAGTGTACTATTTGAGAACTCATTCCTAACGACACCATAATAAACACCCGGATAAAAAAAAAATTAGTCACCCCCGCAGGTATGCCTCTAGCCTCGATTCGGCGAGCTGGAAGAGTAAGAACATTTGACTAAAACGTTTACAATTTTTCAAATACAGGGTGGTCCATTGATAGTGACCGGGCCAAATATCTCACGAAATAAGCATTAAACGAAAAAACTACAAAGAACGAAACTCGTCTAACTTGAAGGGGGAAACCATGGTTGGCCCGTTAGATGGCGGTGCCATAGGTCAAACGGATATCAACTGCGTTTTTTTAAATAGGTACCCCCATTTTTTATTACATATTCGTGTAGTACGTAAAGAAATATGAATGTTATTATTGGCAATCTCGGCCAGGGAGTTTATGTTGACTAATGAATAGTCGAACTGAAATTGTGGCAATGAGTAATTTATTAACTGATTTCCTTTATGTGTTACTCTAAGTGCCAAATTTCCATGTTTCTTTAGTACGGCACAAAACAGCACGCAAACGCAGACCATTCCAAACTCCAAACTGCATAATATCTTACTAATTCGGCCGATTAGGCACGCCCATGTTACATTTACTGTAGAGAGTGTTAGTAAACTCCCGTTAAGAACTTCTAGGACTTGTAGAGGGGAGTGAGTAGATAAACTTTCAATTGGAATCAATGTCCGGAAACGTACCGTTTCTGTCCTACAACCATTTGAAAACCTATTGGTAATGCGGCCACTTTTGCAAATAACCACCGCTCTTTCTTGTTCTGCGCTTAAAACATTAGAAAGCATTTTGAAACGATGACGATAATGTGGCTGGATCGAGAGGCGGACGGGCAATTCTCGTGGGCGTGAAGAACTGGATTACATCGGACTGATACCAGATCCTCAGCGGCAGTCTTTACACGGCAGAGACGAAAGATAACAACGCTCGAGATACAAACAAGGCCTTTTATTATTCAAGTCAGCAGCTCAGTCAAATAGCTTAGAATCTTTTGTCGACAGCAGACTGTCTAGGGCACGCCATGTGGAACATTTGATTTCCAACGTCGGTCGCTCACTCAATAATCATAGAGGCGGTACCCGCGTATGGTGCGGAGCTGAAGACGCATTCCTACTCTCTGATTACCGAGGCATGATTCATTCTATATCTGATTATGTGTGCACGCTATATCGAAACGCCCTGACGTCTCTGCTAAACAGGATCGATGCGCCATACAAATGTGTCTTCGAATAATGAGTTCAATATATGTGAATGCGTTTTTGGTAGGGGCAAAGGAGGCGCCCCATCAATTACGAAGGACTTTCTTGACTCTGTAATTTACACTTAGCGGACGTCCATTAATTACACAAGCTAATAATGGGGGAGGGGGAGGGGTCAGAGGGTCCGGTAAAATCTCACCAAATCTCATTTCAAGGGAGAGGAGAGGGGAGGGGGGGATGTAAATCTAATGTCAACTTTTTAATTCAGAGAATATACATTATTATAGCGGTAACAATTTGTTTTATAAATTTAATCCCGAGAATACACAATATTAAAGTGCTCACCAATATTTATGGCACCTGTGAACTGAAGTGAGTGTTTTACATGCGTGTATGCCAGTGACTCTCAGATTTGAAACAACTGCCGCGCAAATGTCAGATTTCATTCGCGGAGTTCCCTGCTGCGCAGGATGAAATCACTGCGTGGCAGTTAGTGAGTCAGTCATGAGTCATGACATCTGCAACGCATTTAAGGCCAATGTTATTGTGTTAAACATAATTTGCATCAATAATTTTACATTCCATATGTTAAGCGGCATGCCGACAAACAGAGACAAATGCACCAGCAAGAGGTTACTCTTGTATGGACGGAAGCTAAGATGAGGCTGACAGACAAGGATTCTCTTGGTGTTCATATAAATCAAGAGTTTCAATTGCTATATGACCATACGGTTCAAAGGAAGGTACAAAAAATGTGGTCTTTCGTCTGCAAAGTAAGTGAAGGTTCAGTGACATTTACTGTATATTATATATTAATAAATGTTCAGTTATTTCGGGATCCTTCAAAACGATTAATACGATTTTCGCAGAGCCTTTTTGTTCTATGAACAGTGGTATGCAGGCCATATTGCAGAAAGCCTGTATTTGGTGCAAGTATTACACAGGCTGATTCAGCTGCCCTACCACTGTTGTTTTATGTTACCCGTAATGTTGGAAGTGGCTTTCATAAACCACGCGCAAGATTTTCATATTCTCTCTCACACTGAGCGAAAACTATTAGTCCTACAGAAAAAATCAGCAGGACCTTCTTGTAGGAAATGTAGTGTAGTTAAATTTTGTACTGGAATACGGTTTCAATGGCGGCCACGGTTTTGGAGTTATTCAACAAAAACGTACAAAGATTAGTTTCAAACGCACCTCCACCCCACACTCACTCCTCAGCCGTCAGGATTTCTAGTATGTTTTTGTGGCACTCCCTGCTACCACTGTACGAAATTTCCGACTTCACGACCTATTCCCAGTATTTGACCTCCTTTGACGTCTATTGATCGGTATTTTACGCCACTAGCATTTTCGACCATTTCCTTAACGTTACTAATTTAAACTTGCCCGTGAGGATAATGGAAAAAAACTCTGGTAAATGTTACGCTAAAATTAATTACGTTGACAACTGGATCGAAACTAGTGAGAGAGGTTCAAATGGCTCTGAGCACTATAGGACTTAACATCTATGGTCATCAGTCCCCTAGAACTTAGAACTACTTAAACCTAACTAACCTAAGTACATCACACAACAGCCAGTCATCACGAGGCAGAGAAAATCCCTGACCCCGTCGGGAACCGAACCCGGGAACCCGCGTAGTGAGAGAGGTGGTGAATGGTTAGCACACTGGACTCGCACTCGGCAGAACGAGGGTTCAAACGCGCGTCCGGCAATCCAGATTTAGGTTTTCCGTGATTTCCCTAAATCGCTTCAGACAAATGCGGAATGGTTCGAAAGTGCACGGCAGATTTCCGTCTCCATCCTTGACACCGTCCGGGCTTGCACTCCGTGTCTAATGATCTCAATGCCGACCGGACGTTAAACCCCAATCGCTCGAAACTAAATCCTTACAAGCACAGTAGTTTGGTTGTCAGAAGGTCTGACGAATACAAAGCAGTAATTGTTCACTTTATGCTGCTACAATTCACAAAATCGTTAGGTAAAATTTACACAAACATCGATTTTACAATTTGCAGGTGTTCCACTAAACCGGTGGCGCAATACGGCCAAAAAACGACGACCAAAAAATGTCGAATATGGAAAACAATTCGAGCAGTCTTCAAAATTTGTACAGTGGTATGAGGAAGTGCTATGAACAACATACTGGACGTCCTGACCGCTGTGGGCTTCGTGCGAGCGTGGCGGTGCGTTTGAAGGTCACTTTTGTATGTTTCTCTTGAATAACACGAAAACTACGGTCTCTAGCGCACACTTATTCCCGTACAAAATCCAGTTACATCACATTTCCTACAAAAAGATCCTGTTCGTTTTCTCTGTACTACTAATAGTTCGTGCATAGGGAACGAGAGAATATGAAAATCTCAGCGTGGTTTACGAAGGCCAGCTATAATATTGCGCGTTGCATAAAACGAAAGCTGAATCACCGTGTGTACACTGAAGTGATAGAGGTCATGAGATACCTCCTAATACCGTATCGGACCTTCTTCTGCCTAGTGCAGTGCAGCAATTCGACGTGCCATTGACTCAGCTTGCAGTAGGAAGAACCCTGCAGATATTCTGAGTCATGGAGCCTCTAAAGCCGTCCATAACTGCGAAAGTGTTGCCGACGCAGGACTTTGTGCATGAACTGGCCTCCCGATTATGCACCATAAATGCCCGACTGGATTCATGTCGGGCGATCTGGGTGGCAAAATCATTCGCTCGAATGTCCTGAGTGTTGTGACATGGCCCACTGTCATCCATAAAAATTCCATCGTTGTATGGGAACATGAAGTCCATGAATGGCTGCAAATAGTCTCCTAGTAGCCTTCCAGTCAATGATCGGTTCAGTTGGACCAGAGGACCCAGTCCATCCCATGTGAAAACAGCTCACACCATTATGGAGCCACTACCAGCTTGCACAATACCTTGTTGACAACTTCGATCCATGGTTCCGTGCTGTCTGCGCCACACTATTACCAACCGAAATCGGTACACATCTGACCAGCGCACGGTTTTTCAGTTCTCTAAGCTCCAACCGATATGGTGGAGAGCCCAAGAGAGGCACTGCAGCGACGTTGTGCAGTTTAGCAAAGGTACTCCCGTCGGTCGTCTGCTGTCATAGCCCATGAACGCCAAATTTCACCGCACTGCACTAACGGATACGTTCGTCTGGCGTGCCACATTTATTTCTGCGGTTATTTCATGCGGTGTTGCTCTCCTGTTAGCACTGACAACTCTACGTATACGCGTTGCTCTCGGTCGTTAAGTGAAGGCCGCCGGCCGCTGCGTCGTCCATGGTGAGAGGTAATGCCTGAACTTTTGTATTCTCGGCACACTCTTGACACTGTGGATCTCGGAATACAGAATTCCCTAACGATTTCCGAAATAGGATGGTCCACGCGTCTAGCTCCACCAACCATTCCTCGCTCAATATCTGTTGATTCCCGTCGAGCGGCATTAATCACGTCGGAAACCTGTCCACATGGATCACCTGAATACAAATGACAGCTCCGCAGGTGCACTGCCCTTTTATACCTTGCGTACACGACACCAGCGCCATCTCCATAATTATGCGCATATTGCTATCCCGTGACTTCTTTCGCCTCAGTTTATGTGCGTTCAATATGCAACCAGCCGAGTATTGAATGTGATACGATTTGCTTCTGCATTAACTAGTTTTCGGCCCACTGCGGGCCTATCATCAGATGGAGGCATTACAAAAATACTATTTTCTTGGTGATGTGTAGCTAGATGCTAGGACCCTGGTGATGACGAAAATAACGGAAATTTACACATACGTTTGGACAGCATCACGACCATTCCGTCAGCAGAACAAGAATAATTTTTTAACACCTCCATCTGATTATTACCATTCAGTGGATCGAAAACTTGTTAATGGTACAACAAATCGTTTTAAACTCAAAACGCGGGTGGTTGCGCATTATACTTACATGTGTAAACCGGCAATTTTAATTGTAGTTACAGTTAATCATCCACAATGGATATAATGACATTCGCTTGTAAATTTCTAGAAGTCCTCGCCATTTATAAGACTTACTTGTTACGCTATTTTATTTTCCAACAGTTAGCACCTGGTCCATTGATAGTGACTGGGCCAAATATCTCACGAAATAAGAAGCATCAAACGAAAAAACTACAAAGAACGAAGCTCGTCTAGCTTGAAGTGGGAAACCAGATGGCGCTATGGTTGGCCCGCTTGATGATTCCCCAGTATCGTTCGACTTCCAGCGAGAATCTGAAGGATATCGACAGGGACTAGAGATAGGTGGAGCGCTTGGTGGGAACGTGGGTCGGCCGGGCAGAGTTTCGAGATAGTCCGTGCATTTGCGATAAGCCTTGTCTCCGGGTGGCGCATTGGTTATCGCAATTGCAGGAGATCTTGGGTTCGAATCCCGGTCCGGCACACATTTTCACTCGTCGCCGCTAATACCGCATAAAGTCCCGATGCAACTGATACCATTAGTTCCTTCCCTTTCCTTTCTTCCCCCTCCACATTTAGTTTTGTTCGTTCACAGGCGTGATTCACATTTTGCAGAGTCTCGAGAGGAGGCAACATGTCTGTTGATAGTAACTGACAGAAAAGTTTTTCTTTAAAATGCTTTCTTTCGCACTATCTCCAAAACAGAGGAACAGAAACGAAAAGACAGCAACACAGCATTGATTTCAAAACGTGAACATCCATAGAGATTTCATAAGCTACGAACAATGTGAAGTTCCAAATCAAGAAAGTCTACTGTGCAAGGAAACTGTGAAGGAGCGTGGAGAAAGTGAAGACAAGCGAATGTGTGAAGTGCAAACTCGACTTCGGCTTCCGCTAACATGAAAGGAGAGGCAGTTTTCATCAGAACGTGGAACAAGAAACACACAGTGCTGACAGTAATGAGAAGAATAAGTCATCCTTAAGCAAAACTGTCAATCAGTCTATAAACACTGAAAGAACAACAAGTATCATCTACTCATAGATGTAACAGTACTAGCGAACCCAACAATGCTTCACAGTTGCTAGATATGTATCGGAATTGTATATACATCCTAATCTCCCCCCCCCCTCCCCCTCTGTCTATCTCGTCCTCCCCTTCTCTTTGTCCATCTCATCCTTCTCCCTCGCTGTCCAGCTCCTCTTCCCCTCCCCAGTCTTTCAACAATCCTCCTAACCCCCCCCCCCCTCTTTGGCCATGTTGTCTTTCCCCCTCCCTCTGTTCATTTTCACCCTCTCCCCCTCTCTGGCCGTCTCTCTCTCTCTCTCTCTCTCTCTCTCTCTCTCTCTCTGTATGTGTGTGTGTGTGTGTGTGTGTGTGTGTGTGTGTGTGTGTGACCTTGAGCCTTATTTAATGTTACCACAAACGGAGCCTCGAATGGGAAATGAAATCATTTATGAAATCATTTATAATGAATGGTTAAGTCGGATGGGATCATTAATATAAAAGCTATAGGAGAGACATGTCGAAGTGTTGTATCTGTGAGGCTATTAGCTTCAATAACAGTATTTCTCATAGTTACAACCTGTAAACGAGTAGGAGTGCAAAGTTTCGGATGATTCAGATTACGTAATAGTATTCTAATCATAAACGAATAAGCCATAAAGACAACATTTACTTTCCTCTTAAAACTGACTGTGGCGAAGAAAACAAAACAGCACACTGTGATTTATACAATTTTTGTTTAAAAATATAAATAAGGAGAAAGGAAATATGTGGAAGGAAAGTCTAATGGTTTAAACTCCCTGATATCGTAGTTAAAACTGACTACGAGAGAGAAAACAAAGTCCACTTAATAACAGTGTAAATAACGTGAGCACAGCGTTTTTTGCATCTTAGTACATCAACCACATCGCGATTTCGAGCTATGTACGGTTCACACTTGCATCTGAGCATGTGCAACAGTAGCAAGTTTCGTTTATTTGATGCGAAAATTTCGCTTTGCAATTTCTCGGAATGTAATTGACGTATTTTTATGCAACCAACACTATTCTTTTTTGTGATTTTTCATGATATTGCCTGGTTAAGAAATAACACGGGGTGTTCGTTAAGAAAAACATAAGTTTGGGTTGAAAATAATGTTTGCTTACGTTTTCGATGTCTCATAGTATTTACTTTCATGCCCCCTGCCTTCCATTCATTGCTATGAAAGTCGCTTCTCAATATCTGTTGTTGTTCCAAAGATATTTGCGCTGAAATGTTTAAGAAGCCCAGTCTCAGCCCAGTATTAATTTCTGCCTGTGGAAGAACTGCTGAAGACTGTGTGAATGGCATTGAGACCCCAGACCCACACACAACACAGACTCATTAAATGCCAGTCAATGCCATCAGAACACCCTATGCATGCATATTTCTGCCAGTGACTTAATTTTTTTCGCGGACAATCACCTCGTTGTGGAGGCGATAAACTAGTGTTATAGTCTGCCACAGAATACTTCACGCCAATTCCTTCACCCCATCCACCGCATAGACTATGGAGGTCTCATAATTATGACTGTGGACGCAGTTTTATGTCTATTTTACCGTTTTCTTGTTATATTATGTGAACGTGTATTCTGCTGTTGCAATGACGATTAATACTTAAGCTAAAACGAATATCTCGTGTGGTGATTATTGTTTCCATTCTTTCGCTTCGTTATTCAAAAAAACAGTGAAAATAAGCGAGAAAAAAGTGACTGAACTAGCAAATAATAGTGTAGGTATGATCAGTGAAGTTTGGCTTATTCCATCAATCGTCTGCCAGAGAGGCATTAAAGTCCTAATTAAAATTGCAATAATTGACCACTAAGTGCAATAAGAACGTATCACAACGCAATGGTAATTGCCATTGTTGCCTACGAGTCGAGCGTTTGGGCTTATAGTGTCAGAGAGATAAGGAAAGCACAGGCTCACGGCGAGTACAGACAAGTGTGCTCCTGCACCTGACACGTGCAAATAGAACCACACTGACTGAGGCGCTGCTGGTGATGTTAGATTTGCCTCCTCTAGGCATAGCAGTAAGAAAGAGACTTGGACAATATTGGCGCGAATATGATGTGGTGCAGGATATACTGAGCACAAGACCCCTAACGAAATAAAGGCATGCATTGATAAAGAATGGCAAGAAATCTGGGACAGTCCATAAACATGGAGGAGAACCTACCAGTTCCTTCCTAACATAAAAGAACAAGAATGGAATGACATACTTCGTTCCGACCAAGGGAGTTATATACAGCCTGGGATATGGACATGGTCCATATCCCAGCTACTTACTAAAAAATAGACAGCGTACCACAGACACTGGTGAATGTGGAGCAATCGGCACCGAACATCACATCGTCTGGGAATGTTCCACTAGACAAGTTGTTATGGAACAGGACAGGAACGCATTTGGAAATACAACCGTCTGCAATAAAAATGGTTGAAATAGCTCTGAGCACTATGGGACTCAACCGATGTGGTCATCAGTCCCCTAGAACTTAGAACTACTTAAACCTAACAAACCTAAGGACATCACACACATCCATGCCCAAGGCTGGAGTCGAACTTGCGACCGTAGCAGTCGCACGGTTCCGGACTGCGCGCCTAGAACCGCGAGACCACCGCGGCCGGCCCGTCTGCAATACAGTAAGGAATGAGGAACTGTGGCATAAGATGAACTCGCTGACAGCTAAAATATCAGCCATACATCAACACGGTATCGACCTTTTCCGCAATAGGTAAACGGTCCATTTTAACACGGGTAATGTATCACGTAGCAAATACCGTCCGCACTGGTGGAATGTTACTCCATACCACGTACTTACACGTTTGTGACTATTACAGCGCCATCTATCACAAAGCGAAAAAGTGGTCCAACTAAAACATTGATATTTATTTACGTACTACACGAATATGTAATAAAAATATGGGGGTACCTATTTAAAAAAAACGCAGTTGATATCCGTTTGACCAATGGCAGAGCCATCTAGCGGGCCAACCATAGCGCCATCTGTTTTTCCCCTTCAAGCTAGACAAGTTTCGTTCTTTGTACTTTTTTTGTTTGACGCTTATTTCGTGAGATATTTGGCCTGGTCACGATCAATGGAGCACCCTGTATAGATAACAAACAAAAAGAAGAGAGCAAAAAAAAAAAAAATACTCCATCAGTCATATGATTATGAAATGGTGCCTCCTTGTTAGCAGTTCACTTCAGTGCGAACTCATGGGTTTCTTAGGATTCCGTTACTGATTTCTGTGTGGTCGTTTTCAATTACAGTAGAGGAGAAAAACCTCTGCCTTTAAATGTACTTTTCCAGCGTGATTTGAATCCATGGCTATAGCACACGGTAGTGAGCCATCGATAATGTGAACATTCCCTCTTAGCTGTAGTAGCGGCTAAGACAGGAAGCGACAGATTTCTGACTAGTAGAAGATGTGAGAAGTGGTACTTTACCCGTAAAATAGCCTTCCTGCAGTCGAAAAATTAAATTTTATAACTCGCTCTAATTTAATACAGACTATTTTATGAAAATAAAGTAAATATCTGATAAACTTCGCAGGATTATTTTCTGCATATGACACAACGGAATAATTTTATTGTAGTCACTCTTCTGATTCAGAAAGGATATTTTGGGTCATAAATGGGCAGTTAATTATATATGTGGTGTCTGTTCTTTCGGATTACAGACTGTTGTATTTCCAAATGCGTTCCTGTACTGTTCCATAACAACTTGTCTAGTGGAACATTCCCAGACGATGTGATGTTCGGTGCCGATTGCTCCACACTCACCAGTGTCTGTGGTGCGCTGTCTTATTTTTAGTAAGTGGCTGGGACGTGGACCATGTCTCGACAGGTTGTATATAACTCCGTTGGTCGGAACGAAGTATGTCATTCTTGTTCTTTCTTTTATGTTAGGAAGGAACTGGTAGGCTCTCCTCCCTGTTTCTGGACTGTCCCAGATTTCTTGCCATTCTTTGTCAATGCATGCGTTTATCTCGTTATTCGATAGGGCTCTTGTGCCCAGTATATCCTGTACCACATCATATTCTCGCCAATTTGTCCACCTCTCTTTCGGATCCGAAAGAACAGACACTGCGCATAAAACTAAGGCGATGACGGCCAATGATCCCTCTAGTGCAGATGCACATCGTTTACGGGAATCGGTAGAGATGGCGCGAGTAATGAAGCTAATGAGCAGAGCACTGCATCAGTAGTATGCGGTGTAAGTTGAAAATTTGGGGACTGTTTGGCTCGCCCCGGTGGAGGTTCGAGTCCTCCCTCGGGCTTGGGTGTGTGTGTTTGTCCTTATGATAATTTTGGTTAAGTAGTGTGTAAGCTTAGGGACTGATGACTTTAGCAGTTAAGTCCCATAAGTCCCATAGGATTTCACACATATCTGAACATTTTTTTGAAAATTTGGGTGTGACAGGAGGCATGCTAATGTAGTCCATGTGGTTGTCGTGACTGCTGTGTCCATATGATGTAGTGGTCAGTGTATTTGCCTTGTAAGCAAAGCGGTAAACCTAGGTTCGAAATCCACTCCGGTACAAATTTTCAACTCGCCTCATTGACATAAATCAGTGCCCACTGGCAGTTAACGTCTTTAATTCCTTTGTGTCTTGAAACTTATTTATTTCTACATTTCTCTAAACTGTTGTTGAAGAATCAAGAAAGCCTTTTATTTATGAAAAATCAATTTTTATTAAAAAAATTATCTTGCCAACAATTACAGCTCTTACATTAACACTGGACTCCTAGACAAAGTTTTTGGTATTGTCCGCCTCCATAGCTGAGAGGTCAGAATGGCAGAATGTCATCCGAGGGGCCCCGTCCGATTCGTTGCTTGGTCGGAGGTTTTCTCTACTCGTAGACTGTGTGTTGTGTTGTCTTTACCATCATTTCATCCTCATCAAGATACAAGTCGCCGAAGTGGCGTCAACTAAAAAGATTTGTACCAGGTGACCGGTCTATCCGACAGGAGGTCTCGCTCCATGTACATTTACATTTTTTGGATTTAACATAAAAAAACAAAGAAAATTTTCTTCAGAAATGTTAAGAAACATGTTCTAAGACCAAATAATAATCAATTAAACTATAAACAAAAAATGAACAATAACTATTAATTTAAAAAATGACAGTAGGTACATGAACGAATCAACGAAGCATTTATGTTCGTTCATCAGAGTCAAGAGAGAACTTTCTGTCAATGCATTTTGTAATGTTTGCATAAGGTGAGGTTCAACAGCCGCAAAGTATCTTATAAAATGTCTTTTAACCATCAGCTGTATTCTCTGCATAAATGAACCCTAGTCCTGGGGTCCACAGCCTCAGAGTGCGGTCATTGGGTGACAGCAACTAAGGGAAAACTGCCTACACAAACTGATAAAGGAGTGACTCACCGACCTGTGTGTGTCACTAGCGTTAACTGTCAAGAAACACATCCCTACCACCATATGAACATCTTCATAACACTGTCCACAGGCTGCTCTGCTCCGCAGATGTTAAAAAAGCGAGAACTGAACGTGGTCCACACGCTAGTGGCCCACAGCACGCTGTTTGATGAGGCTACTAGCGTGTCACCTGTAGAAAACGCGAAGCAACCAGCAGAAGATTTATGAATAAAAATCTTCTAAAATCATTTTCGTGTCACAGCTTATGTATATCACTGTACACGCCTGTGAGCTGCTGAATGTACCCATACAGTACTGTTAACAAAAGCACATCTACATGTACGCCGTACAGTAATATCATCAGCTGTAAAGTGTTGTATCTTAAGATCTTATAACGAATTCATCACCTTTTCCAGTTCTCATATATATCATCAGAGCTCCAACAATGCCCTGTCTACATTATTGTCATTGATGATGAAGCATAAACAGCTAATATCAGACTGAAGTTTAGAGCAGAGCAGAAAAATCTCAACGTTGGGCTGTGTAATTTACAAAGTGAAATGGTTTCAAATCTCTCTTGACAATAGCTATCTTTCTCTTATTGCCTACTTAGATTTACTGCTTATCTGAAAACCAAGTCAGAATTTCTTCAGCACGTCAAAGCATCCTAGGATCCTCAGTTCAGTCTCAGATTTTATTAAGGCCTATTTCATTTCATTAAAATTCTTTAATTTCCTTAACTGATCAAGAACTTTTTAAATTAATTTTTCAGCAGTCAACTTGAAAGTAAAGCAACCAAATTTATTTATAAAACAAAGCTGAACATACAAACTTAGAGCTACTGTTTTGTAATCTTAACAGTGATTAACGAATTCAACTATACTTCTAATACATGCGATCTCATAAATGAGTTTGTATTTATCCATAATAATATGATTATACAGCCTGTGATGCTAATAAACTCCTCTACGTTGTACAACATGCGTCGTCGTTCAGATGATGTTTATTTACAAATATGTTAGTTTTGAGACGGTTGAACTCACTTTTCCAAGGATATTACGAATAAGGCATTTCATATTAGAGCATCGTTCTTGTGGAAAAACTTGAAGACATAAGATAAAGCCGTTCCATAAGTGAGCCATCTTCATGCACAGATTCGTCTAACATTTGATGGAGCAAAAAGAAATTATATATATAATGTTCAAATGTGTGTGAAATCTTTTGGGGCTTAATTGCTTTTCAAGTCTTGTTTTGTATTTTAGTGTCCGAGAAGAACGCTACATCAGTGTTGGTATGTAAATGCTATCTTCTCTGACACACTGAATTAAAAGAATGCAAAAAAATAAGTCGCTGAGGAAACAATACCCTGCAATAGACAAAGCAACAAGATTCGCAAATGAAGTGTTATTTGACAGAAAGCAACGCAAATTATATCTAGTAAGATACGCACCACCACCACCGCAAACTTGACCGGACTTACGTCCCCTGACTTATTGAAGGATCGCTCTGGTCCTGCCTTCAGAGTGAATATTAGGTTCGAAATGGCGTTTTTATGCGACTAGGACGATATAAATAGTAAAATGGAGCGATCAAAACATCAGCAGAGACCCAGCTGCGGTGAGACCGTCAGTTGGGGCGATACCGGCGCTGAAGTATCAGCGTCGGATGAGGGTAAGCGACGCAGTTCTCACACAGCCATTTTTATCCCCCCCCCCCACAAGAAATTTCTCTGTCGTAGCTATGAGAAGCTACGAAACATCACTTGCGTGCCAACCAAATGAGGCTTCCTTCCTGTCGTGCGTTCTTATTCGTCTCCGAGTTGCAGACGTGAGCGTGAGTCAAACATAACACGTGTAGCTGACACATCATTTCGGTGTATCCGCACTAAAGCGGTCACGCTATACAGATATTTCCCGCGAGCTTTTCTGTTCCCCTGTGATTTAATCACTTCATTTGAACTCCACATTTGCACTTGGAAGAAGAATGATAACTTACGAAAGAAAAGCAATAGATAAATCACCTGGATGTATGAAACATACCCATATTTTTGTTCGGTTTCAGCTACTATCGCTGGAGTACTTCCATTGTCATTTTAATCTTCCATGGATCATATTCATCACGCTTTCGAACGTTTCGGTAAAAACATAGCTGCATGCTGACAATTTACATGACGTAATTTTGTGTTTTAAAATGGTTCAAATGGCTCTGAGCACTATGGGACTTAACATCTATGGTCATCAGTCCCCGAGAACTTAGAACTACTTAAACCTAACGAACCTAAGGATAGCACATAACACCCAGTCATCACGAGGCAGAGAAAATCCCTGACCCCGCCGGGAATCGAACCCGGGAACCTGTGTTTTAAGCTGATAAAATTTTGTAAATGGATTCCAAACTCATGCGTAATATGTAATCAGAAATTCTTCTACGAAGTACAAGGGTTTGTCAAGTAGAAATGATTTCAGTTTGTTTTTATAACTTTCATTATCTGCCAACACCTTTAATTCACAAGGAAAGTGGTCAAATATATTTTTGGGTGCACACTTTGTTCTTTTCTGTGCAATAGTAAGTTAAAGTAGCGGGCAAGGAAAGCTATTGTTGTTCCTAGAATTATATTTACGAATGCTACTATTATTTTCAAACTTTGTGTAACTAGTCGCAACGAACATTATGCTAGAGTAGGTGAATTATGAGGATGTTGTTAGTATAGTGAATTTTTTAAACAGCTGCATACATGAAGTTCTCTGATGGGCACCAGATACTGTTCTTACAGCACGTTTACCTTGGTTCGACATGTTGTATCTGTTTGTGGAACTGCCGCAGAAAATTATTCCATATGACATCAGTGAATGGATGTATACAAAGTAAGCTAATTTTGTAATGCTTTCATCACCAAAATCAGCAGATATACATGGATCAGATGTTCCTGAATTGCCGGCCACGGTGGCCGAGCGGCTCTAGGCGCTTCAGTCGGGAACCGTGCGACTGCTACGGTCGCAGATTCGAATCCTGCCTCTGGCATGGATGTGTGTGCTGTCCTTAGGTTAGTTAGGTTTAAGTAGTTATAAGTTCTAGGGGACTGATGACCTCAGATGTTAAGTCCCATAGTGCTCAGAGCCATTTGAACCATTCTGATCCTAAACTCATGCGTTTGAGAAGGTCTACAATATGTTACCTATAATTCAGGTTGTGGCTCACAAGGTAGTAGATGCCACCGCTCACGTTGTCGTTCGATACATTTCCGCATGAACAAAATACGCGCATATTGAATGTCAGAAGAGATTTGTGAATGGATTGAAGAATTCCTAGTAAAACATCATTGTTAACGGAGAGTAATCTTGAGGCGTGAAATTAACTTCGGACATACTCCAGTGAAGTGCTGCAGGCCCATTACTACTCACTCTGTATATAAATGACGTAATGGAGAATGTCGGAGGACTGGAAGCAGTCACATCCATTAAGTATCTGGGAGTATGCATAGGGTGCGATTTAAACGGCCATGTCAAACTAATTGTAGGAAAAGGAGATGCTAGTCTGAGATTGATTGTAATAATCCTAAGGAATTGTAGTTCACCCACGACGAAAGTCTTGTGTGACTGACACTTCAATATCGCTCGTCAGTCTGAGACCCCTACTAGAAATGGTATATAGAAGATATTGAGAAGGTCCAAAGAAAAGCAGCGCGTTTCGTTATAGGCTCATTTAGTAAGCTTGAAGCATGATGCAGATGCTCATTCATCTACAGTGGTAGGCGTTACGAGAGAGGCGTTGGGCATCACTATATGATTACCTGTTAAAATTCCGAGACCGTACGTTCCTAGAAGGATCAATGCGTCAAAATATTGCTTGCTACTACGTTGTTGTTGTGGTGGTCTTCAGTCCTGAGACTGGTTTGATGCAGCTCTCCATGCTACTCTATCCTGTGCAAGCTTCTTCATCTCCCAGTACCTACTGCAACCTACATCCTTCTGAATCTGCTTAGTGTAGTCATCTCTTGGTCTCCCTCTACGATTTTTACCCTCCACGCTGCCCTCCAATACTAAATTGGTGATCCCTTGATGCCTCAGAACATGTCCTACCAACCGATCCCTTCTTCTAGTCAAGTTGTGCCACAAACTTCTCTTCTCCCCAATCCTGTTCAATACCTCCTCATTAGTTATATGATCTACCCATCTAATCTTCAGTATTCTTCTGTAGTACCACATTTCGAAAGCTTCTGTACTCTTCTTGTCCAAACTAGTTATCGTCCATGTTTCACTTCCATACATGGCTACGCTCCATACAAATACTTTCAGAAACGACTTCTTGACACTTAAATCTATACTCTATGTTAACAAATATCTCTTCTTCAGAAACGATTTCCTTGCCATTGCCAGTCTACATTTTATATCCTCTCTACTTCGACCATCATCAGTTATTTTGCTCCCCAAATAGCAAAACTCCTTTACTACTTGAAGTGTCTCATTTCCTAATCTAATTCCCTCAGCATCACCCGATTTAATTCGACTACATTCCATTATCCTCGTTTTGCTTTTGTTGATGTTCATCTTATATCCTCCTTTCAAGACACTGTCCATTCCTTTCAACTGCTCTTCCAAGTCCTTTGCTGTCTCTGACAGAATTACAATGTCATCGGCAAACCTCAATGTTTTTATTTCTTCTCCATGGATTTTAATACCTACTCCGAATTTGTCTTTTGTTTCCTTTACTGCTTGCCCAATATACAGATCGAATAACATCGGGGATAGGCTACATCCCTGTCTCACTCCCTTCCCAACCACTGCTTCCCTTTCATGTCCCTCGACTCTTATAACTGCCATCTGGTTTCTGTACAAATTGTAAATAGCCTTTCACTCCCTGTATTTTACCCCTGCCACCTTCAGAAGTTGAAAGAGAGTATTCCAGTCAACATTGTCAAAAGCTTTCTCTAAGTCTACAAATGCTAGAAACGTAGGTTTACCTTTCCTTAATCTAGCTTCGAAGATACGTCGTAGGGTCAGTATTGCCTTACGTGTTCCAATATTTCTACGGAATCCAAACTGATCTTCCCCGAGGTCGGCTTCTATTAGTTTTTGCATTCGTCTGTAAAGACGTCGCGTTAGTATTTTGCATCCGTGATTTATTAAACTGATAGTTCGGCTGCTACGTACATCTCGCGAGAAGGCCACAGAGATAACATCAGAGAGACTGGAATTCACACAGATGCTTGGCAACAATCGCTCTTCCCCGCACACCATTCGCGACTGTAGCAGGATAGCTTGAAAGTCGCAGTGGTACACAAAATGACCACCATCAAACACGATAAGGTGGCTTACGAAGTGCAGATATCCATCAATATGCACAGCCAAAAAATCTGAGCAATCAGTAGCACGTATTGTCTTTCCCCCGTGTCGTATTCGTGTTGGTGACAATGTATGTTGCCTTGTACTGAGTTGAATGAACTGTGTTTTTTGTGAGTTCTGTGACAGACCACCAAAGACGGTAGAGGGCAGACGGAGTCCGGTGTCCTCGCCACAGCCAGGAGAAAGCGGCAGTGGTGATTCGTGAGTCACGCAGACGCAAGGCCGCTTTCCATCTGGAAGCCTGAGCGGAGTGTCGCAGTGGTAAAGGCCCCATCCGGCAGTCACTTCTTCGCTACTGCAGCAGTTCCTTTCAGCCTGTCTCCGACGTTATTCAGTCTGTACACTGAGGAAGCAGTGAAAAAAAGCAAGGGATAACTTAGACAGGGAGAAGGAGTGTAAATAATGAGGCTGTTATCCTGTTGTTGCCAGAGAGGGCAAATGACTGGGAAGAGAAAGTGAACGGTATGGATATTGTCATGAACAGACGTTCATCTACATCTACATTTATACTACGCAAGCCACCCAACGGTGTGTGGCGCAGGGCACTTTACGTGCCACTGTCATTACCTCCCTTTCCTGTTCCAGTCGCGTACGGTACACGGGAAGAACGACTGCCGGAAAGCCTCCGTGCGCACTCGAATCTTTCTAATCTTACATTCATGATCTCCTCGGGAGGCATAAGTAGGGCGAAGCAATACATTCGATACCTCATCCAGAAACGCACCCTCTCGAAACCTGGACAGCAAGCTACACCGCGATGCAGAGCGCCTCTCTTGCAGAGTCTGCCACTTGAGTTTGCTAAACATCTCCGTAACGCTATCACGCTTACCAAATAACCCTGTGACGAAACGCTCCGCTCTTCTTTGGATCTTCTCTACCTTCTCCGTCAACCCGACCTGGTACGGATCCCACACTGATGAGCAATACTCGAATTTTGTAAGCCACCTCCTTTGTTTATGGACTACATTTTCTAAGGACTCTCCCAATGAATCTGAACCTGGTACCAGCCTTACCAACAATTAATTTTATATGATCATTCCATTTCTAATCATTTTTCACACCTACTCTCAGATATTTTACAGAAGTAATTGCTACCAGTGTTTGTTCCGCTATCATATAATCATACAATAAAGGATCCTTCTTTCTATGTATTCGCAAAACATTACATTTGTCTATGTTAAGGGTCAATTGCCACTCCCTGCACCAAGTGCCTATCCGCTGCAGATCTTCCTGCATCTGCAATTTTCTAATGGTGCAACTTTTCTGTATACTACAGCATCATCCGCGAAAAGCCGCATGGAACTTCCGACACTATCTACTAGGTCAATTATATATATTGTGAAAAAGCAATGGTCCCATAACAATCCCCTGTGGCTTACCAGAGGTTACTTTAACGTCTGTAGAAGTATTTCCATTGAGAGCAGCATGCTGTGTTCTGTTTGCTAAAAGCTCTTCAATCCAGCCACACAGCTGGTCCGATATTCCGTAGGCTTTTACTTTGTTTATCAAGCGACAATGCGGAACTGTATCGAACGCCTTCCGGATGTCAAGGAAAATGGCATCCACCTGGGAGCCTGTATCTAATATATTCTGAGTCTCATGAACAAATAAAGCGAGTTGGGTCTCACACGATCGCTGTTACCGGAATCCATGTTGATTCCTACAGAGTAGATTCTGGGTTTCCAGAAACGACATGATACGCGAGCAAAAAACATGTTCTAAAATTCTACAACAGATCGACGTCGTAGATATAGGTGTATAGTTTAACGTATCTGCTCGACGACCTTTCTTGAAGACTGGAACGACCTGTGCTCTTTTCCAATCATTTGGAACCTTCCGTTCCTCTAGAGACTTGTGGTATACGGCTGTTAGAAGGGGGGAAGTTCTTTCGCGTACTCTGTGTAGAATCGAATTGGTATCCCGTCAGGTCCAGTGGACTTTCCTCTGTTGAGTGATTCCAGTTGCTTTTCTATTCCTGGGACACTTATTTCTATGTCAGCCATTTTTTTGTTTGTGCGAGGATTTATAGAAGGAACTGCCGTGCGGTCTTCCTCTGTGAAACAGCTTTGGAAAAAGTTGTTTAGTGTTTCAGCTTTACGCGTGTCATCCTCGTTACAAGATAAACGTCAACAAGGGTAATGAAATGTAGTCTAACAAAACAAGGCGATGCTAAAGGAATTAGATATGGAAACGAGATGAGTCTAGACTTTTGTTTAAATTTCTCATTTTTAGATCTGATTTTGGCTACAGAGTCGAAGCCGGTCGCGAGTTTTAATAAACTGACATGTGACCGACACAGTGATTTCTGTAATTTAATCCGTTACACAGGTCACTGGTCAGTAACCTCATTTGACGCCGTCGTCCAATTGTATCTAGTGAACGCGTACACGCGGTGCATATGGACCAACTGTTCAACAGTGTACCTATCCATACTGCTGTTAACGTACAACTAACGATGCCGGAAGACAAACCCAAGACGGAGTGTAGCAGTACCGAATACAAGCTACAGTAAAATGGCCGTTACTGTTATCAGCAGCAAGTTCCGAAATCGAATGCAACAAGTTTGTTTCCAGACAAGACACACAACGCATAATGTCCACGTGTGCACTGTTTTTTAGGTATTTTCACTGCAGTATACACACAAAATTAAATGGCGGCAAGCAGTCAAACGAAAAGCAATTGCTGTGCAACGAGACACTGGGGCCCAAGTGTCCCTCCTACCAAAATGCTCTGAAAATATCCCTGAATAGCTCTGAAATTTTGTAGGCGGATTTATGTTCGTCCTGTCGAATATATTATGTGGGTTTTTTAACAGAAAGAAGAAAAAAATAATATTTTTCTCCCTTACGGCGAAATAAATTGGAGATGTCTATAAGAGGGTCAGCACTGATAGGACACAAAACTTGTGAGGAATGAGGCAGTACACAAAGACCAACGATGAGATGTATATGATTCTACCAGTCATCAGGCACGTTTCTTGTAGATAAAGGGTCTGCGGTCGTAATCTTCAGTTGCAATCGATAATTGCAGCGATGAGTCAAACATCAGATGTCTTGTGATCGCTGCTGCTATTTATCAAGCGATATTGTCACGTATATTTGCTTCGTATGTCCTTCTTCTCTTTAGACAGGGCAAAATAGATACTCGAGATGTTCATGGCCACGATTTCCAAATCTGCCAATTTCATTGTCACTTTGCTTCTTGTTTACGGCAGAAAGTACATGTATCAAGTATCTCAAATTTCTTCAGTTCCATGAATCTTTTGACCGCGTCCAATTTTTTCTTTCCTCACTTGGCATGTATAAGCTGTATACTGTGGATGGCGCGCTACGCGTGTTGTACTACAGACAATGAAATAAGTGCAAGTTCCTCTTTAACCTTTCGAGAATAGGACCGAACCGAAGAAGTATTACATGACATTATGTTCCTCAACCATGTTGCTTTATTCAGCCACCACTTGACGATCTTTCGATGTTCACTAACTGGTAAGTGCCATAAAACGGACAATAAATTACATTGTAAGTATGACATACACGTTATCTGCCCATTATCGTAAAAATGCGTACGGGACGAACCCGAACTACACCGACAATATTTCAGAGGCCGTTAAGAGTTATTTTCTGAGTATTTTGGTATGAGGAACCCCTTGGTCACCGATGACTCATTACACAGTAATTGGATTTCATTTGATTCCTCATACCCATTTATTTTTGTGTGCATTGCAACGAAAATATTTGCCCAACAAAGGAAATATAGACAATACACACTGTGTCTTGTTTCCAAACAAGCTTGCTGCATTCACTCACGATAGTTGCTGTTGACAACAGTAATTTCCACTTAATTCTTCGCCCTAAAGGTCGCATTCAGTACTGTTCGTTTCTGTCACGGCCACCTTTAGCTGTAAAGGGGTGGACAAGACATGGGACTCCCGCCACGCTTCACTCTTGGGTCGTAAACTCGGCCAGAAGTTGGAAACGGTGTGTGGCAAGACTCATCCCACCAAATGACTTTCTTCCATGACTCCGTAGTCCAATAGACGCACAAAAACTACAGGTCTTTATCTCCGACGTTCGTCTCTTGTTAATCTTGGAACATGTTTTATGCTGGTGTATTATGACGTTTCTGGAGATCGAAAACATCTCCTCTGTAGGAATCAGCGTGGATTCCGAAACCACTGATGGTGTGAAACCTAGCTCGCTATATTCGTCTACGAGACCCAGAAGGCATTAGAGATCGGCGCCCAGATTCGTGCCGTGTTCTTTGACTTCCGTAAGGCATTCGATACAATTCCAGATTGCTGCCTAATGAACAAATTACGAGCGCATGGAATATCAGACCAACTGCGTGACTGCACTGAAGAGTTTCTAGCAAACAGGACGCAGCATGTCATTCGGAACGGAGAGAAGCTTGCAGTCGTAAAAGAAACTTCGGGCGTGCCCTACGGAGTGTTACAGGATAATTACTTTTCACAATAAATATAAATGACGTAGCAGAGAAAAACTGTAATTTCCATGAGGCTTTTCGCGGATGATGGTGTTGCATACAAAGAAATCGCGACGCTAGAAAATTGTAGCGAAATGCAGGAAGACCTACATATGTACTGTGCTTGGTGCAGGGAACGGTAATTGAGCCTCAACATAAACAAGCGTAACGTATTGCGAATACGTAAGTAGAAAGACCCTTTATTGTATGATTACACAATGGCAGAACAATCACTGGAAGCACATAAAATACCTAGGGGTAGGCCTATATGTACGGAGAGATTTGAAATGGAACGACCTCATAAATTTAATCGCTAGTAAGGCAGATGCCGGATTGAGAATCATTGGTAGGATCCTCAGGAAATGCAGTCTACCAGCAAAGGAAGTACCTCACAAAACGCTCGTCCGACCAATACTTGAGTATTGCTCGACAGTATGGGATCCGTGCCAGATAGGATTGATAGAGGGAATAGAGAAGATCCAAAGAAGAGCAGCGTAGTTCGTTACAGATCCATTTAGTAAGTATATGCATTTACATTATTACTATGCAATTCAGAATGAAGTGCCTGGCAGAGGGTTCATCAAACGACTTTCAAGCTATTTCTCTTTCTTTCCACTCTCATATAGTGCACGGGAAAACGAACACTTCAATCTTTCCGAAGGAGCTCTGACTTCTCGTATTTTATTATGATGATCATTTCTCCATACGTAGGTATGCCTGATGCAGATAATCAACCTACTCCAATGGTAGACGCTCCGAGAGAGGCGTTCTAAATCATGGCGTGGTTTATTGTTCCGAGAGCGTATGTTCCTAGAAGAGTCAACAAATACAAGTATATTGGTTCTGCTTACGTATATCTCGCATAAAGACCATAAGTATATAAGGCTTACCGGCAATCGCTCTTCCCCGGAACAAGGTACACATAGTACCCTTTGCCACAAACCTCAGGGTGTCTTGCCGAGTATAGCTTTAGATACAAACCTTACAGTGTTAGCTGAAATTAGCAAAAAAAGGAAATAAATCTCCAAACTGCAGTGCATTAGGAGCCTACTTAAGCAAATAAACTCTTCTTCTATATGAAATTTATGAGGAACATTTCTCTGCAGTATTAATTTGTGTCGTCTTTGTATGTCAGTAAAAATGGCATCACTATAAAGATATCTTAAAGGAGTCTAACCCTCGACGTACGGCCAACTCCCATTGCTTTACAATTCAGAGGTAATTGTAGACCCTTTTCTGCAAACACTCATTGTAAAGAACACATACAGAAACGAGACAGAACAGTTACCACAGTGCAGCAAATAAACTCCACGGACTTGCCCGTGCGGTGATAGCGTGTTAAAACCAATGACGTCACTATAAGAGGAGTCTGACACTATAGGATTATAGCACTCCTGTAAACAAAACGGCGGAAAATTCGTGTATGCACACGCACAACACATCGCCAAATTTTCAATTTAAGTAAACAGTTACCTCTCAATCCACCACCAGCACCACCATCACCACCGATATGTGATGGGAAACTGGACAGACGTGCACTTTATTCGAAACAAGCAACAAATGCGAGGATGTCTCCTTAACACTCGACGCGAATCCCGCGATTGATCGTCACTGTACCTGCCTAGCCACCCTGCTGTGCGGTAGGTCATACCCAGAAATAATAGCCGACAGATCGCGGAAGCCACACTCTCTTCCCGATATCCGCAGCCGCTGTCCGTCAAGGTCGCTCAGCGCTCCAGTGGCACCTCGCTTCACGGCTGCGGTTACAGCGGAGAGACGCGGCACATCCAGGGGAAAAGAACTTTAGGGGTCACTAAAATTTTGATACTTTGTGTGAAACTAAAATAACGCAAACCTAATTTTCACTTCAGACCAGATTTTACGTGCACAAAAATTTTGCATGTGCTCCAGTACTACAATATGGGGTTCTCGGAGACCATTTGATGATAACGAAGACACTTTACACGCAAGTTTTAAACTTGGGTTTCGCCTCACACCGGATTTTACGTGCTCGTTTTACGTGTACAAGTAGGGTATCTTTGGCCCGCCCGGTTAGCCGAGCGGTCTAACGCACGGCTTTCCGGAGTGGGAAGGAGCGCCTGGTCCCCGGCACGAATCCGCCAGGCGGACTTGTGTCGAGGTCCGGTGAGCCGGCCAGTCTGTGGATGGTTTTTAGGCGGTTTTCCATCTGCCTCGGCGAATGCGGGCTGGTTCCCCTTATTCCGCCTCAGATACACTATGTCGGCGATTGCTGCGCAAACGAGTTCCCCACGTACGTGTACGCCACCATTACTCTACCACGCAAACATAGGGGTTACACTCGTCTTGTGTGAGGCGTTCCCTGGAGGGGTCCACTGTGGACCGAACCGCACAATAACCCTGTGTTCGGTGTAGGGCGGCGAAGGTGTGAAGTGGACTGCGGTAGTCGTCGTGGGGTTGTGGACCACTGCGGCTGCGGCTGGGACGGACCCTCTCCGTCGTTTCTAGGTCTCCGGTTCACATACAGTACAATACAAAGGGTATCTTTGAACCTCTGTGTCTCGCAAAATTCATAATATTGTCAGTAAACTGTGGTGAAATTCCTATTGTCTTGGCCCGTATCCTGTGCATCTCCACAGGTTTGGTCTAAAACTGATTTGCATTTGTGCTTGTGGTGAGAACGTCACACTTGAACACAAAGAGCTCATCTGTAATGCCCTAGGACATATAATACCGACTTTAGGGACCCAGGACACAGTACAGTTAATACGCAGACAAGATGACTAGAACTCTATAAACAACGTCCCAGATGAAATATCGTGAGCACTGCATGCAGCATACGAACAGGAGGGACCATACTCTAGAATAAGACGGGATCCACATCGGATAGATCAGCACTACATAGTACATGACACAGATGCTGAATCGTATGCTATATCACATACAGGAAGTGAGGACGAGATATGAGACTGTAACTGACTATGTAGTTAGTTGTTATAACGTTTCATAGCTAGCACGTAACGCTACCTGATATTTCTCTTACTTTCTACCGACCCCTCGCATCTGATGCAGCTTGCTATGGCATTTTAAAGCAACTCCCAATCTCCACAGTTACTGTAAACACATTGTAAACTAATTAATCAATACGGCATTACTTATTACCATACCATAGACAAGACAACATATGTAACAGATGTAACCTTACACATAGAGGGTATAAAGAAGAGAATTGTCACATCATATCTAACAAGGGGACCCTCCATACTGTAAATCGTGGATTTTGCTGCGTTTCAAATATGTTGTAGAGGTACTTACCCTGAGTACCTGGTTATCCGGGTTTTTAGCGACGGGCCTAGGTTTTTGAGAAAATTGATTTTGAAGTTCATTGCGCGATTTGTATACCTGTATCATTACATACATTTCGAGCAAGTCAGCGTAGCGCAGCGGTAAATGTTTACGGCTGCCGCGCTCGAGGTACGGTCTTCGAATCCGGCTCGTGTAAGTTTTTTTATTATTATAAAATCGACCGAATTTTTCAGTTTTATTTCAGAAAACATCAACAAGCAGTGTAAGGTGTGCGAATTTATAAAGATATATTCAGTTATTAATTTTTTCAAATATTTGTGGTTCGCATCATATTCTCCTAATTCATCTTCTTCGTTGAAGTCTATCAAATTACAATCAATAACGATCTGTCTTTCGGCCAAGAGTTCCTGTACTGCGATACATATCTCATCGCCAATTGCAACGGAATCGGCAGAGACCACGCTAAGCGGTGTATTCCTTACGAGATTCAAATCACGGAGTAGATTTTCGGCGTATTTAATGGCATTTGTGATTTCGCCTTTTGATTCTTTCTTCAACTCTACTTGTGGATCTTCTTCTGGCTACACTACTGCAGAAACACTTGGTTCATCCATTTCACAGAATTTTTCTAACACGCGGCACTAGAGACGCTTCGCGAGTAGTTAGATGCGAAAGTAAAGGAATGCAACTCGCATCCTCATTGGCCTAGGAGCCGGGAATCCCGTTATGGTTACCGGTATTTACAGAAGAGGAGACGATAATGGGCGGAGATCGATTTCAGGTAATACAAGAAGCGACCGTTGTACGAACATTTTGAACTCCAACTGAGAACCGTAAACGGAATTAAAGTTTGAAGAAATTAATAACTGAATAAAGCTTTATAATTTCGCACACCTTACACTGTTTGTTGATATTCTTTGAAATAAAATTGAAAAATTCGGTCGATTTTGGAAAAAAAAGGGAAACGAGCACGATACCTCCGGCGCGGTATCCGTGAACCTTTACCACTGCGCCGGCAGGATTGGCCGTGCGGTTCTGGGCGCTGCAGTCAGGAACCGAGTGACCGCTACGGTCGCAGGTTCGAATCCTGCCTCGGGCATGGATGTGTGTGATGTCCTTAGGTTAGTTAGGTTTAATTAGTTTTACGTTCTAGGCGACTGATGACCTCAGAAGTTAAGTCGCATAGTGCTCAGAGCCTTAATAACAGTGCCACGTTTACAGACTGTGTTGTTTAAACAGTAGCTAACGTTAAACAACATATTTTCCGCGTCATGTGGCATCTTCACCTCACTTGCTGTTGCTGTGTGCGCCTCGAAATCTTACTCGGTTGCTAGTTCTCTGACAACCGGGTGAACTATTCGTCGAGGACTGTTTGTTTACCTTTTTCTGCAATGCTGTGAACAACTTTAAAGAAAGAAATCAGGCTATGAATTACGAATACACTGGCCTCTGCGGGCCGTTCACCGCAAGCGAAGGCAGTGAGTGTATACTACAAGTCGGATCCGCTGATGTGTCGACTATTACATCTCTGTTTAGTGACTGCAAAACTTTGATATATTCGAGAAGACGAATATGAATATGTTACGACGATTCACCTGGAGAATTACAGGCTACAACACGATGACGAGAGACCACATATTACGTGTTCGAGTGGCTGAAATGACGAAATATTTGTAAAATTACTCATGGACATTTATCCAGTTTAAATGCATTGGGCCATTACCTGTTACCTACACAGCTTATACCTCGGCTATATGACATTTCGCACAGATTTAAGTTACTGCCTCGGTCTTTTAATATTGATAAACTTGAATCCTCTGAACCTATACAGGGTGAAAAATATTTAAACCGACAAACTCTGGGAGATTGTAGGGGACATAAAAACAAATATTTTTCACTAATGTCGTTTTTTCCTATGAGGATTATTTAAACCGGTGGAGCCCGTATTACGCTCTTCAGTTGTTAGAGGCCGTATTACGATCTTCAGTTGTTAGAGGGCGTATTACGCTCTTCAGTTGTAGGCAACTGCTGTCCACCAGTGTAGTAGTGCATTGTCTCTGTTTACTATTGGAGCGATACACCTGGAGTGAGTACACTGATATGGTTGGTGAGTACTACGTAGCGCACCACAACGGACGAGCTGCACAGCGGGTTTATAAACAGCAATATCCTAATCGCCATATCCCGCATCATACGACCTTTGCTACTGTGTACCAACGTCTGCGTGAGACCGGGTCATTTAGAAAATTACCTGGACAGGGACGCCGTCGCACGGTAAGAACGCTGCAATTTGAGGAAGCTGTCTTGCAGCATGTGAAGCCGGATTCTTCAATCAACACTCGTGCAATTCCACATAACATCGGGACGAATCAGACGAATGTAAGAACAGTCCTTCGAGAGCATTTGTTACGTCCATTTCACTTACAGCGTGTCCACAATCTGGAACCAGTTGATTATCCACCCATAGCACAGATTTCGCAGAGGTACCTGGAACAGTGTCAATGCCTCCTACATTTCTATCCTCTGAATTGTTTACCGATGAAGCAACGTTCGGGTGTGATGGAGTCTTCAACATGCACAACAGGCATGTTTGGAGTGAGGATAACCCACATGCCACAGTTACTAGCGCTCATCAAGTGCGGTTCTTCGTTAATGTGGGGTTTTTGTTGTTGGGGACTGTTTAATTGGGCAGTATCTGCTACCTAGGCCATTAAATGGCAGACACTATTACAATTTTCTCGCCAGAGCATTGCCAGTATTGCTGGAAGACGTCCCGCTCCCTACAAGACAACGCACATGGTTCCAACATGACGTGGCGCCGGCACACTTCAGTCGTCGTGTGCGTCTATTCGTGGACCGACGGCTCCCAGAAACGTCGATTGGCAGAGGTGGTCCTGTACCATGGCCTGCTAGATCCCCAGATATGTTCCCTCTGGACTTTTTTGTGTGGGGAGAGATGCACAACCTTGTTTGCGCAACTCCTGTTGTATCAGAAGAGGATCTGGTTGCCCGGATAGTAGCAGCAGCAGGACAATTCAGGATACTCCTGGGGTTTTTGCCCGTGTCAGACAGAACATGATCCGACGGTGTAACTTTTGTTTACTTGTCAGTGGAGTCATTGTTGAAAATCTACTGTAATTGAAATTGGGTTGTGTTAATGAGTTGTCTCTTGGTCATAAAAAAATGGAAAAGTGTTTGTTGATTTAATTAATTAGCCGCCAGAGAAATCTTCCTCTACTGGTTTAAATACTCGTCATAGGACAAAATGACATTAGGGGGAAATATTTATACAAAGACAGTAACTTGTTCTCGAAAGAACAGTTAATGTTGATGACCGTGCAGCTTTTCTCTGGAATAAATGATGACTAACTGACAACCTCAGCTGCCGACAGGTGTTGTTGTAATACCTCGATGTGGACAGCTGAAAAAGGTCTATGAGGTACAGTATATATGTAGAATTGTGGACAGATGGGAATGTGAGTCTCACGGGAAGAGTGCAAGGGATAAGTCTCTGCAGTCGCGCTATTCATCTGTGTCCTCGGTGGCTCAGATGGATAAAGCGTCTGCTATGTAAGCAGGAGAGCCCGGGTTTGAGTCCCGGTCGGGGCACACATTTTCAACTGTCCACATCGAGGTATAACAACAACACCTGTCGGCAGCTGAGGTTGTCAGTTAGTCATCATTTATTCCAGGGAAAATATTTGTTTTGATGTCCCCTACAACCTCCCAGAGTTTATCGATTTAAATACTTTTCACGCTGTATACGTTATGGTGTGAGTGCTCGATGCTTGATCGACGGGCATCCATTCATTAACCTGCACTTTGTTGGTGTAAAATGGAAGACAAAAAATGATTTATTGCTACTCTCTGTGTGGTTTATTTTGTAGGCGTTTACCAGGCCACAGATCGTAGCTCCTCGCCCGCTTCGATCGCTGCGTGGTTGTTAGTCGGAGAACCGATAACCGCCTGCCTACGGCTAGCTCAAAGTGCGCTTCGTATCTGACCACTCATTCAGGACTAATCGGCTCGGGTGCGATACTTACAGCTCCAGGGAAGAGGGACTTATGCCGCCGGCGGCAGCGGTGCCTGTAGGCGGCGCTCTGACTCCTGTTATGAGGTAGCTGTATATTCTTCTAGTAGGTTGTCGGATAGGACACGAAACGACTGAAAAAAATACCCTTTTCGCACACACACCGAGTACAAAACTTGGCAAATAACAGTTGTCTGTAGGGCGTGAGGTCGGCCTGAGTAGCGCTCAAGCCAATTTGGCGGCATTACTCACACAGGAATTCCATCTCTGAACTCTCCCTTGACATTCTTTACAAGTTCTACAAAATGGTTCAAATGGCTCTGAGCACTATGGGACTTAACATTTGAGGTCATCAGTCCCTTAGAACTTAGAACACTTAGACCTAACTAATCTAAGGGCATCACACACATCCATGCCCGAGGCAGGATTCGAACCTGCGACTGTAGCGGACAAGTTCTACAGATACACACTTTGTTGCAAGGGGTACACGGGAATTTATACATTGTTGCACTTGGTGCGTTGTAAAACTATTTTGGCTCAAATAATCTACAAACTTATAGTAAGCAGCTCTTATATACCGCTGCCAACAGTGTTTCAATATCGATCATTATTGCACTGTACATATCACCTAATTTCTCAAAATTTTAAGCGTATATTCGGACGCCACGAAGTTAGTTCTAACATGGCCTCGCCGTACAATCGACTATAATGACTTTACGGCCTAGAATTTGAAAATCAATCGTTGTTCTTAATGGATCATATTCGACAGTCACCTTATTCTTTATATAACCTTTCTTGCTGCTCATACATTACCACTCGTACCATGAATATTAAAATTTAGAATCAGCGCGTTGCGCGTTTCCATTTCAATAGCACAGCAAAGTGATTTTTAGGATTCAGATCCACTACTTGTTTCGATCCACACGCAGTAACGTTATATGTACTTAAATACACAAGTACCCTGGACGGCAGGCTTGGCTGTGTTTGTACGAGCTGCTGAGACAGGGGCGGCTGCGGCGGCTCGGTATAGTTGAACGAAGGCTGCAGTAGAGTTTAGTACTGGTTCGATAAATCGGGAAGTCCGTCTGCGGGCAACTGTCGCTGAGATAATCCATCAGAACTATGTGCGTGTCCTCATCAAACAGTTCCGCTACCATAGGTTCAGGGACACGTTGTGTTGCTGGAACAATAACAGACAGTAAGTTTATATTCGAATATATATTTGTTAATAACAATAATAACAATTATATTAGGTGCTTACTCCAAGTCTTATTCTCTTATGCCTGGGGATGCTGGCTGATCCTAGCTGATGCTGCTAGCACTTCGTCATCATATCAGTATCAAGTTCAGGTCTCGAATGATGGTGGCTGCTGAAATCGTACGATCATAAAGAGAGGGAAGGGCAGAGCTCGGTTCCTATTGGTCAGTTACGTTTATGGTCATTTTTATGTCACCTGGCGACTTTTGAGTTACGTCATGACCTTGAATATAAGTAGCACATTTGCCCTGGATGGTTCCTCAGGGTGACCTTGATCAGTTCCTGGTAGTTTCCCTAGGGACATGGTGATGAGGGAGGAGTGACCGAGGATATCAACTGGGTAACCTAACACCGGATGTGAAACATGACACCGGATGTGATAAGATCGTTATCTTGCCTTGAAATGGTACTGCTGTTCTACTTTTGCATACCTAAGGAGCATCAACAAAAAGCAGCGGGGGGTTGCCTGCTTTCCTACCGATTCATTTCCATAGTCGAAGTCACCGAGCTGTTTCTCAACCCTTCGTAACGAATCAAATCAAATGGTTCTGAGCACTATGGGACTTAACATCTGAGGTCATCAGTCCCCTAGACTTAGAACTACTTAAGCCTAACTAACCTAAGTACATCACACACGTCCATGCCCAAGGCAGGATTCGAACCTGCGACCGTAGCAGCAGCGCGGTTCCGGGCGCCTAGAACCGCTCGGCCACAACGGCCGGCCCTTCGTAACGGCTTGGGACGCTCGTTAGTTAATCACTGCAGAGATTAATTTACTGTGTTTTTTAAACGGAGTCGTCACCAGGACGTACAACTTGTTCGTCTTCATTGACACTACCACCCCGAATGGGCTTTGGCCTCCTCAACAATCTGCCCCCTTACGGTTCTCTTCTTTTCTCTTTCGTCAATGACCAATGCGAAGTGGGTACACCGGTTATCGACAAATCACCTAAGTTAAGCACCGTCGGGGTTGCCAGTACATGGATGGGTGACAGTCCCATACCGCGTGCTGTCAACAATTGCGCCAGTGTCCTGGATTCGATTCCAAACCTCTCCTCAGTGCCTCACGAGGTGAAAGCATGTGACACTGTTTGATAGCGTTCCATCCGTCGGATGCGCATTTGGAGGGGGGGGGGGGGGGGACGTTAAGCTTCGCGACCCCTTTGGTGCTGGTGGCCGGCACAAATTGTATTTCATCATCTCCAACACGAACACGAAACTACACATACACACATACACCATTTCAGTCACCTACGCTTAACAGATACACTTCCACACACAACTCACATACTTCGCGGAGGAAAGGTGCCTGTAGAGTCAGCGATCACAGTATGCAGCCACATTGCTCTTGGTCGCCCCTTGCTTGTGATAAAATGCCATCTGCTTTTCATCATTCGCCTGGCTTCCCTGTCATCTGTCATCCTCTCCATATGACCCAACCAACTTATTGTCTAATGGTTCGTAAATTTTACTATAGCCTTCCCTTTTATATGCTATTATATTTCATGTTACGTTATAAAATATCAATATGTAGGAAGCTGACTCGCATGCTGAAATTGTGTACTTTGACCCTGACGAAGCTCAACTTTTATGCCTGTAATGTGCGTACCACTCGAAAGTACTTCTCGTTGTATCACTTATTACCCGTTTCATTCCCGAATGGAGCGCAGGAAAAACGACTGATAAAACGCCTCATTGCGCACAGTGATCTTGTCTTCGCAATCTCTAAGGGAGCGATACAGAGAGGGTTGTAGTGTATTCCTAGATTCCTAGCTTGAAGCCGGTTCTTGAATTCACGGAATAGTTTGCTTCTATTTTCAATCACCTGCCAGTTGACTTTGTCCAGCATCTCAGCAACGGTATCCTATGGGTCAGACGTACCTGTGACCATTCGTGCTGCCCTCCTTTGCGTACATTAGAAAAATTCCTTTTTGGTACGAGTCCTGCACACCAGGATGCGTGCTGACCATTTATTTGGTGTGCGGCTCTTGAGAGCACGAGCTGACGTAAGATTGGTCTTCCCCGGATCGTAGAATGAGCACGCTGTATGAATCGTTCCCACACGCCACTCTGGTGACGCATCTCCTGAGCGAAGGTTCGTTCCGCGGAGCCAGTGACTAACTGCGAAGGACGTGCTGGCGTGTTTATCTCGTGGGTCTGACCGCCAACGTGTCTGCAGGATTCCGAACGCTAGGTGGCTTTTGAGGAGCGAACGTGCTATGGAATTTTCCAGTCTTTCTCAAGTACATCGGAATATTTTAAACAAAGTCTTTGCTTAGTTTTTCGTACCCATTGGAGCAATTGTTAATCTTTTTTCATAACTTTAATATTGTTGTTATGTCAGTCCTCGTCGGCCGCGGTGGTCTCGCGGTTCTAGGCGCGCAGTCCGGAACCGTGCGACTGCTACGGTCGCTGGTTCGAATCCTGCCTCGGGCATGGATGTGTGTGATGTCCTTAGGTTAGTTAGGTTTAAATAGTTCTAAGTTCTAGGGGACTGATGACCACAGCAGTTGAGTCCCATAGTGCTCAGAGCCATTTGAACCTATTTTTTTTTTTTTGTCAGTCCTCAGTTACGATTTATATGTTAGGATCGCCTGTTAGCAATTAAATAAAGGCATTATTTGTTTTACCAGAGGCGTTTCGCCTCAGTTTATTAAGATATCGTCAGATGCCTGACGTACAAAATGTATTTTCATATGTATGCAGCACTTTCAGCCTCTTACTGTGCCCTTTATTCTTTTATTCTATATGTTATTCTGTTACTGTATTTGTAAGTTACAAACAGTCCTGATATAAGCACCTTTTCTTCAGTACGTATTTTATTTGTTACTGTGTACACACACACACACACACACACACACACACACACACACACACACACACACAGCCGGCCGGGGTGTCCGTGTGGTTCTAGGCGCTACTGTCTGGAACCGCAGGACCGCTACGGTCGCAGGTTCGAATCCTGCCTCGGGCATGGATGTAAGTTCTAGGGGACTGATGACCTCAGAAGTTAAGTCCCATATTGCTCAGAGCCATTTGAACCATTTTGAACACACACAGACACACACACACACAACTTCGACCATAGGCGTCACTAAATTCATCCCACATTTGGCGACGCTACATAACACTAAACACTTTAACATTAAGGAAGAGTATCTGTGCTGATAACTGTTTTTATGTCGTAAGTGCTACAGCAAGAGCACATGTAGAGTATTCTCAACACACACGCAGTAAGTAATAACACAAATATTTAACAGAAAGTGCCTAAGTCAGCATTGTTTGTAACTTACATGTATGACAGCAGGATACGCAAGCTGAAAGTCCTGCATACATATGACAATGTATATGTCGTGAGGCGTTTATTAAAAAATCTGCTACAATTGCAGTGCACATGTATGGCGAGTAGTTACGAACCAACTGGTTTATTCCCAAGCCTGACCTAATGAGTCTGCCACATATTAATAAGCAACATTAAAAAGGAAGCACATACTTTACAAATTAATCGCAGGCGACTATCACAACCAACTTGTGGCTACTCAGCAAGTCAGTGACAGTCATCTGCAATTACTTTGCGTAAACTGTACTGCCATTTTGATGTTTGCTACTGACAAGGAGAGGTCCCTAGCGGTGGGATAGATTTTTTGAAATACAGTGATGTACCTCACCCTGCAGCCATTCACCCTGGTAGGCCCTCGTTTGCGAGAAATTGATGAAAAAATGCTCAATACCATTGTTGTTGTGGTCTTCAGTCCTGAGACTGGTTTGATGCAGCTCTCCATGCTACGGTACCCTGTGCGAGCCTCTTCATCTCCCAGTATCCACTGCAACCTACATCCTTCTGAATCTGCTTAGTGTAGTCATCTCTTGGCCTCCCTCTACGATTTTTACCCTCCACGCTGCCCTCCAATACTAAATTGTTGATCCCTTGATGCCTCAGAACATGTCCTACCAACCGATCCTTTCTTCTCGTCAAGTTGTGCCACAAACTTCTCTTCTCCCCAATCCTATTCAATACTTCCTCATTAGTTATGTGATCTACCCATCTAATCTTCAGCATTCTTCTGTAGCACCACATTTCGGAAGCTTCTATTCTCTTCTTGTCCAAACTAGTTATAGTCCATGTATCACTTCCATACATGGCTACACTCCATACAAATACTTACAGAAATGTCTTCCTGACACTTAAATCTATACTCGATGTTAACAAATTTCTCTTCTTCAGAAACGCTTTCCTTGCCATTGCCAGTCTACATTTTATATCCTCTCTACTTCGACCATCGTTAGTTATTTTGCTCCCCAAATAGCAAAACTCCTTTACTACTTTAAGAGTCTCATTTCCTAATCTAATTCCCTCAGCATCACCCGACTTAATTCGACTACATTCCATTATCCTCGTTTTGCTTTTGTTGATGTTCATCTTATATCCTCCTTTCAAGACACTATCCATTCCGTTCAACTGCTCTTCCAAGTCCTTTGCTGACTGACAGAATTACGACGTCATCGGCGAACCTCAAAATTTTTATTTCTTCTCCATGGATTTTAATACCTACTCCAAATTTTTCTTTTCTTTCCTTTACTGCTTCTCAATAGCATTAGAAAGGCAAATTACACAGTATAGTTGTGAGTAACTGACAAAAAAAATGCTCAGTAACGTTAAAAAGGCAAATTACACAGTCTGGTTGCGTGGTGTAATGGATAGGATAGTAGCTTCCCGTGCGTGAGGTTGAAAGCTGTAATCTAGTTTTTATTTTTAAATCTTTATCGAAATGACTTTGATCATTATTTTTATTCGATTAATTGCTTTAAATCTATTTTTTTATATCTGCTCCTTTGCCACATTATGTCAACCATTGTATGAATATACTTCATTTGTTTCATCTTTTCTTTACATCATTCTTTTTCCTATCGGAATTTCTATGAATATTAACTTCATTACATGTGTCTTTTAGAATACTCAATTAATTTAAAATTACCTGCCGGTGGTTGAAGTGACCACTGCAGCAAATATCTACTAACGCCAGTATCGCTGGCCCCTGTTATGAACACAACCGAGGTAGATTCTTCCTTACACATCTGTCAGGGGCCTGAAGATGGCGTAGTAAACCGCTGAAACTGGTTGCCAAATAAAGAAAGGTTTAAAACTGACGGCTGAAAGGTATTTAATTTGACATCCTCTTTACAATATGCTGTCAACGACAGACAGCGGCAATACGCTAAATCCCCTTCGCGCCAGCACTGCGTACATCACTGACAATATCACACAAATTGAGCACTTCTCAGTCATTGTTTCTCGAAACGAATTTTACATAAATTTCAGTTATCAGCTGCAATTAAGTGTGGGGTGGTGGTGGGGGAAGTAGCCTTTCCCAGAAGAACGCTACAGCTGCTATGCAGAATGACTAAGGAACTATTTCACTGCAGCTGTTCCCCAGGGAAGCGTCCTTGGACCTCTGCTGTTCCTGATCTATATAAATCACCTGGGTGACAATCTGAGCAGTTCTCTTAGGTTGTTCGCAGATGATGCTGTAATTTACCGTCTAGTAAGGTCATCTGAAGACCAGTATCAGTTGCGAAGCGATTTAGAAAAGATTGCTGTATGGTGTGGCAGGTGGCAGTTGACGCTAAATAACGAAAAGTGTGAGGTGATCCACATGAGTTCCAAAAGAAATCTGTTGGAATTCGATTACTCGATAAATAGTACAATTCTCAAGGCTGTCAATTCAACTAAGTACCTGGGTGTTAAAATAACGAACAACTTCAGTTGGAAAGACCACATAGATAATATTGTGGGGAAGGCGAGCCAAAGGTTGCGTTTCATTGGCAGGACACTTAGAAGATGCAACAAGTCCACTAAAGAGACAGCTTACACTACACTCGTTCGTCCTCTGTTAGAATATTGCTGCGCGGTGTGGGGTCCTTACCAGGTGGGATTGACTGAGGACATCGAAAGGGTGAAAAAAATGGCAGCTCGTTTTGTATTATCACGTAATAGGGGAGAGAGTGTGGCAGATATGATACGCGAATTGGGATGGAAGTCATTACAGCAAAGACGCATTTCGTCGCGGCGAGATCTTTTTACGAAATTTCAGTCACCAACTTTCTCTTCCGAATGCGAAAATATTTTGTTGAGCCCAACCTACATAAGTAGGAAAGATCATAAAAATAAAATACGAGAAATCAGAGCTCGAACAGAAAGATTTAGGTGTTCGTTTTTCCCGCGCGCTGTTAGGGAGTGGAATGGTAGAGAGATAGTATGATTGTGGTTCGATGAACCCTCTGCCAAGCACTTAAATGTGAATTGCAGAGTAGTCATGTAGATGTAGATGTAGCTTTGTAGAACAGTGTGGAGAGATATACGAAGATTCTGCCCTTACGCGTTTCTTGCGTTATTATTATCAATAATGAATATCTTTATCCATGTAGTGTTGACTCACTTTGTGGAAAATAAACACGTGCTGGCTTGTCTGCAAACTATGACGCTAGTGGTTCATAAGGTTAGGTGCGGAAGGGAGGACAACTTTGTGATATACCCTGTAGCGAGGGAAGTGTATGACTACAACCTTGCGACTTGCCTTCCCTCACGCGTACACCATACCTTAAAACCGCGTCCGACAGTCCACGCTGATACAAAATAGATCGAGAAACTTCATTCGCATTTGGTCAAGGGCACGTTTCAACACTACAGCTCGTTTCCATCACAGAGTTATCTGCACAACAGTGCAAATCAACTGACGACGGCATGTTCTATGTGTTTTGTGTCTTTTTCGAAAACAAATTGGTTCTGTTCATTGTCGGTACCTGCTGTTGCCAAAGTAATATTCACTTTACTTTTCGTCTCCGTGTTGGTATTCAGTACTGCTCGGTTCTGTCTCCAGATTGTTTTTCCTGCAGTGTTACGTGTGCACTGACAGAGATACAGAGCAGCAGCGATAAGTTTACTAATAAAGAGTTGACCGATTTGCACCTTGTGGGTCGGTTCACGGAAGAGCGGCACAACGACCTTATTCAGAACTGTTTCTGCAGCGACGTCAGTCACATCACAGTACGTTTGTATCTGTACGTATCCTTGCATGTTAGAATGTATTGGATATTACAGGCCTTTTCACTGTTGTGAAAATGTTTTTAGAGCCAAGGTAACGGTGATAAAAAAACGCAATCATAATTACGGTATTACTCTGTAAGATGTGATTCCATAACTCGAAAATACCCAGAAAAAATTTCTGTACTATCTCCGAAATTTTGTTAATGGAGTTGCGGTTCACCCTGTATTACTCCACCGTAAGTTTAGAATTCTTTTTCTTTGTCGAATTATTTTTTCGTTCGATGTAACTCGGTCTGCATTAACTTAAAGCTGAGTGTGACCAATCGCTGAATTATTTGGCATTTCGGTTGGGTGGTGGTCCAACAGAGAGGAAATCTAGTTGAGCATAAAAACCTGGCACGTCAAATAAAGAACGTGTGTTGTGGCTACAGATCCAGTTCGTGAGTACCTTACAAGCAAACTCCCTGGATGATTCCAGTTATCGACGATTGTCTCCATCCCGCACGAGGTTTACTGCGCAACTGGAACAGTGCCACGACACACGTTCGGCATTTTCCCTTTGACGCTACGTAAGTGCTACTCGAAGCAGAGACCAGTAACACGTCTTCATGCGAGACGTTCATTGTAACCTCAACGTTAAAATAAGATATCTCGCGGTGTTGCATGTTATCTCCCAATCGTGCCAGCAGATAATAGTTAACGAGTACTGAGTCATGCTGTGTTATCAGGCGCCCTGGTGTTAGCGACAGCGCGCTGTTGCTCTCTTTCGAAGCCGTCGCTAGTTTGTTTACCTTACTTTTTTATGCTGACGTGTCGCTCTTTTTTCTGGTGCTTCAACAAGCTTGTTCTGTTCGCCATCCCTCAGTGTTGAATGTGGCCTTAAACGAGTCCTGTCGGTCTAAGTGATGCGTACCAGAATCGAAGAATGCTGGGGCATCTCATCGCGGGATATCGGGCTCAGTTTTCTCTTTGGTTTACTCGTGTCAGAATCATCGATGCGAAGAAACGCAAAAGGTTACAGAACACGTAAGTCAAGTCACTTAGAGTAAACAAGTCCGTGCGTAGTAAAATACTCCACGGATGACCAAATGCGACCAACGTCGAGATCATTTGGATCGCTTCCTCGGTGCCGGACGTTGGTCAGCTGGTAGCCACGACAGAAAATCCACATTTGTGGAGATTACGTCAGGACATTTCGATTCCAGAGCGTAGACGATAGAGAACATGCCATCTAGTGTCCTACTGTACGTCGCCGGGAGGGAGATTTCAAGACGGTTTAAGCCAACAAGGACGATTTAAATCTTGTACTTTCTAATCTCTTGCTCGCTCGTTTTAAGCGATAACATCGCTTGTGAAAGCTCCCTCTACTATTCTTCACGCTCGCACATGTAGGAATTAAGGAAGGAAGTTTGTCGTCAGCTTAGAGGACGGGCACGTCTAAACCAGGTAGCGATCAACACGGTAACTAATAAATAACTGAAATTATTTTCACTAAGCGCTTAATAACACGATTTTGCACATTCTTTAGAAACAAAAATACACCGCGTGCTATCAGAGCGACTCTCGTATGTTAATATATCTGATATAAGTGATTAGCGCACTCAGCTCAACTGAATGCCAGAATGTCATACAAGGGCGCCAATACAATAGATGGTAGGGGGAGAGGGAGAGGAGGAGGGGAGGTCCTTGGGCGGGGGGGGGGGGGGGAGGGACTTTTAATCTTTTGGAACGGCGACTTGTAAGTAGTTCCAATTCCGACTCTGTTAAAAACCTGCGTAATACCGATTTTTAAATCATTTTCTTGAAGGAAAAACATTTGGCTACGCCATATTTTTTCCTTCTCTGAGACCTATGGAAAGAGGGCGGGGCAGTCCCCCTTGCCTTCGAATATGGGTTGGCTCAAATGGCTCGGAGCACTATGGGACTTAACTTTTGAGGTCATCAGTTCCCTAGAACTTAGAACTACTTAACCTAACTAACCTAAGGACATCACACACATCCATTCCCGAGGCAGGATTCGAACCTGCGACCGTAGTGGTCGCACGGTTCCAGACTGTAGCGCCTAGAACTGCTCGGCCGGCTCGAATATGGGCACCCTTGATACCATGAGAATGGGAGCGAATAACTCTGTCTAATTAAGACACGTGTGGGACATACGTTTCACAGTTGTTGCTGTGAGGCAAGTTGTGGCTGGAATCGTAGCATAAGTGATGCAGGGAAGACGAACGAACAGTAATCCTAAATCAGTAGAGCCCCATGCTTATGCATGAGATTGATCCTTCTTAATCCCTCATTACAAGACAAACGAGAGGCTAGCTGGCCGTTGCATTACTTGTAGACCCATTTAACCATGTGATATGTGAGATGTGAGCATGCAGCCGTTTACTCGCGTTCAATAGGAGTTTTCCCTCTTCACCCTTCCCAGCATTCAGCTATAAGCACATCTGAGACATCACGCTAACACCCCTTCTACCCTCCATGGCAGTCCAAATTTGGCGAGGAAGTGTCGACAAGTTTTTTTTTCAGGTATGCCATATCCAAGTGAAATCACTCACTAACGATTATATCCTCTAGGGATACGCTTTACCTACTTTTCCATATTATGCCAGACATTTTCTAACGTTGTGTGGTTTAGTCGACATGCCATAGTGTGCACGAGAACGTATACGTGCAACTCTGTAAACACAGCTCGTGTCGCAATTATAAAGATGCTAGGGAACCCGGCAGTGCTTCTCAGTTGCTATAAATATGCATGGAATTGTATGTAGTCGTAATCTCCTTCTCCACCACTCTCTCTCCATCTCCTCCCCTTCTCTTTGTCATCTCTTCCTCTTCTTCCCTCTCTTTATCGACCTTCTCCCCCCACCCAATCTCTTTGCATCTCTTCCTCGGCCCTCTCCCTGTCCATCCCTCCCTGTTCCTCCTCTCTCTGTCCATCTGCTTTTCCCCTCTCTCTCTGACCTTGAGCCTTGTTTATTGCTATTGTAGACGAAACATCGATTGGATAATGAAGTCACTTAAAATGAATAGGTAAATCGTTTGGGATCATTAATATAAGGCTACAGGAGAGACCTCTCCAGCTGCTGGATTTGTAAGGATTTCTTGTGTAAACAATATTTGTTTAAAATTGCATATAAGGGGAAAGATTATATGTCCAAGAAACAATTTTTTTGTCTAATAGTTTAAATGCCCTGATATCTAACTTGAAACATATTGCGAGAAAGAAAACAAGACCGCACAGTGTCCAATGCTCCTTCTGCTATGCTTTCTTGAAAACTAAACCGTAAACAACTGTTGCGTGATTCTTTAATAGTACTGCCGGTTTCACAACGTTAGAGTTGCATCTTCAGGTACATCTGAATAAGAAAAATAGCACACGTGTGCCTTCGAAATTATAATTTTTTTTTAGAAATTACAAGAATCGTAGGAGATAAAAATATCACGCCGTATATAATACCTAACTGACAAAAGCAAACTGAAATATAGTAATCAACTCACTTATTTTCAGGTCATTTACACTAAAAAGTTGAGCACGTTGAATATCCCATCGTTGCCAGTCGGGCTATAATAAATTCGCCGAAATAGTGACGAAAGTCAGAATTTGAAACAGGCGAAATGAAGAAGACGGCAGTAAAAGCAGGTCAGCTCTGAAAGGGCAATGAACAAGCAAAACCAATAAAAGGCACTTAAAGATGAATAACGATGTTAAATAGTAGTAGCGATCAAAAACAATATGTAGTGAAGAGGACAAAAACAACGGCTGTAGAATAAAATTAGAATGGATAGAAGAACAGTAAAGAGATGCAAAACAAATAAAGCCAGTTTTCCGGGAACTGATCTCTTGATGTCGGTAAGAACCGTTACGGGCACCTGACAGCAGAATAAATCCAATTTCCTGGTTCTACAACTTGTCGTCGTTTCAGAGATTACTTGCTTTTATACTTTTGTCACTATTTCGACTAATTTATTGTAACCTGATTGGGAATAATTGGACGTCGAACTTGCTCAACTTTTTCATGTAAGTGATCTGAAAATAAGTAACTTGAGTACAATATTTACGTTTGCTTTTGTCAGTTATGTATCATATATAACGTTATATTTCCTACACCGTAAATTCTTGCGATTTCTAAAAAAATTTATGATTTATAAATCCCTCATAGGCTGCTCTTTTGTATTTAGATGTATCTGAAGATGCAACTCTATAACGTCGTGAAACGGGTAGGACTATTAGAGTACTATGCAAAAGCTGTTTGCGGTTTATTTATCAAGAATGCATACTTTTAGCTTCGCGTGACATGTTACAAAGTTTGCTGCTTCTGCTATTATTGAGCGCCATAAACCCCCTCCCTGCCCCCCACTTTCGCGTCGACGTTCGATCACGGAAGAGGAATTTCTTTTCCGTACCGTCACTAATGATATCCTGAAGACGCCAGGCATCTCTGTTCCTCGAATTTCGAAAGACGTTCGATACTACTGATGTTTACAAGGGAAACATACACCCAAACGGTCACCGATTTTCCTGATCTTTCGCGTATTTGTAGTTCATACGTAGCTATAACGTTTGGTACTCTAGTGCGACGCGCATCTCCATTGTTTTCGATAGGTAGAGGTTCGAAGCTTTATGCGGGTGTTGAATACCGTTCGAAAGCGCCAGCCGCAGGGCAGTGGCGTTAGCGCGACCGGCTAAGGCCGTAACATGGCAGAATACACTTCTCGTGAAAAGTGCCCGGATGTCTACTATCGGGCATTAATATGGGGTATGTTCATCCTTCACCTTTATGGCGGCTTTAACTCTACTGGGAAAATTTCAGTGAAGTTTCTGAATGTTTGTCGAGGAATGGTAGCCCAATTTTTTTCTCAAGAGTCTAAAGGTAGTGCTATCGGACGCAGGGCTTTGGCATTCTAACTCAAGCCAAAGGTTTTCCATTGCGTTGAGGAAGGGACTCTGGACAGGCCAGTAGAATCTAGGAATGTTATTGTCCATGAGCCATTGCCTCACAGGTGCTGCTTTATGACAAGGTGCATTGTGATGCTGGTATAACCAGTCATCGTCTCCGAACAGTTTCTATACTGTACGCAGCACACAATGCCGTAATATGTGCTCATATCCTTCCGCATTTATCGTTTTCTTCATCGCAATTTGGGGACGATACCGTAACCTCGAAAAACATCTCCATTCCGTATCGCTACCTCCTCCGACGCTTTACTGTTGGCACTACAGATTATGGCTGGTAACGTTCTCCAACGGATTATCGCAGGGTACAGTGTGATTAATCACTCCAAATCACCTCTTCCCATCCATCTACACTACTGGCCATTAAAATTGATACACCAAGAAGAAATGAAGATGATAAACGGGTATTCATTGGACAAATATATTATACTAGAACTGACATGTGATTACATTTTCATGCAATTTGGGTGCATAGTTCCTGCGAAATCAGTACCCAGAACAACCACCTCTGGCCGTAATAACGGCCTTGATACGCCTGGGCATTGAGTCAAACAGAGCTTGGATGGAGTGAACAGGTACAGCTGCCCGTGCAGCTTCAACACCATACCACAGTTCATCAAGAGTAGTGACTGGCGTATTGTGACGAGCCAGTTGCTCGGCCACCATTGACCAGACGTTTTCAACTGGCGAGAGATCTGGAGAATGTGCTGGCCAGGTCAGCAGTCGAACATTTTCTGTATCCAGAAAAACCCGTACAGGACCTGCAACATGCGGTCATGCATTATCCTGCTGAAATGTAGGTTTTCGCAGGGACCGAATGAGGGGTAGAGCCACGGGTCGTCACACATCTGAATTGTAACGTCCACTGTTCAAAGTGCCGTCAATGCGAACAAGAGGTGACCGAGACGTGTAACCAATGGCACCCCATGCCATCACGCCGGGGGTGATACGCTACTATGGCGATGACGAATACACGCTTCCAGTGTGCGTTCTCCGCGATGTCGCCAAACACGGATGCGACCATCATGATGCTGTAAACAGAACCTGGATTCATCCGAAAAAATTACGTTTTGCCATTCGTGCATCCAGGTTCGTCGTTGAGTACATCATCGCAGGGGCTCCGTTCTGTGATGCAGCGTGAAAGGTAACCGCAGCCTTGGTCTCCGAGATGATAGTCCATACTGCTGCAGACGTTGTCGAACTGTTCGTGTAGATGGTTGTTGTCTTGCAAAAATCCCCATCTGTTGACTCAGGGATCGAGACGTGGCTGCACGATCCGATACATCCACGCGGATAAAATGCCATTCGTGCATCCAGGTTCGTCGTTGAGTACATCATCGCAGGGGCTCCGTTCTGTGATGCAGCGTGAAAGGTAACCGCAGCCTTGGTCTCCGAGATGATAGTCCATACTGCTGCAGACGTTGTCGAACTGTTCGTGTAGATGGTTGTTGTCTTGCAAAAATCCCCATCTGTTGACTCAGGGATCGAGACGTGGCTGCACGATCCGATACATCCACGCGGATAAAATGCCTGTCGTCTCGACTGCTAATGATACGAGGCCGTTGGGATCGAGCACGGCGTTCCGTATTACCCTCCTGAACCCACCGATTCCATATTCTGCTAACAGTCATTGGATCTCGGCCAACGCGAGCAGCAGTGTCGCGATACGATAAACCGCAATCGCAGTAGGCTACAATCCGACCTTTATCAAAGTCGGAAAACGTGATGGTACACATTTCTGCTCCTTATACGCGGCATCACAACAACATTCCACCAGGCAACGTCGGTCAACTGCTGTTTGTGTATGAGAAATCGGTTGGAAACTTTCCTCATGTCAGCACGTTGTAGGTGTCGCCACCGGCGCCAACCTTGTGTGACTGCTCTTGAAAGCTAATCATTTGCATATCACAGCATCTTCTTCCTGTCGGTTAAATTTCACGTCTGTATTACGTTATCTTCGTGGTGTAGCAATTTTAATGGCCAGTAGTGTAATATCCAGGTACGTCGCTCGATATACAATTCCAGACATGGCTTAATATTGACTGCAGAAGTGTGTAGCTTATGAGAAGATGCTCGACCATGGCATCCTCTGATTTCATGTCATATTTTATAGCCATTCCCCGCAATGCTCGGCGGTTTCTATCCGTGAGTACACGAGGACTGCGCGGTCTTCGGATAGGCTGCAATTCTGTATAAGCCCCATTCGTATATAGTGGACTGAAACGCTCTCCCGGCCATTCATATTGCAGTGATGTTTGGTGCTAACCGTAATCTTTAACGTCTTTAGTCTGAACCCATTTACAGCTAAGATGCAAGTGGTCAGATGCGCGAAATGGTGCCTTTTTGACAATTTAGTTGGTTGTTGCGGGACAAAAGGCGGAACAAGTAGTATGGTGTGCGATATGCTCTGCGCCGAAATGCAAATACCATCCACTGTGGCAGTCGGCGCGCGGAGCACGCACTCGGCGACGCTGCCCTGTGTTGCAATTTTTAGTTTCCAGTGACTCACCGCTTGTCCTAGTACAGGCTTACGTCAATGCCGCCTCCCCTACTTTCTTGCACTGCGCGGCTTACGAATGATCTTTCAGGAAATGATTTCTCAGTAGCGTGTGACTCGTTTGCGTAGTTTTCCTGAACCGAAATGGAAATCATTAGGTCGTTAGTGTAATGTGGTTTATTATCCGATTACAGACGGGTCAAAGGCGATGCAGAACGACTTAAAGTATACCCAACAGCACCTCTATTTAAATTTGAATCAATGCGAGTTAACTTTCATATGCAAGAGCAAAGAAGCCAGCAGCAACATTAACCATACGGGTAGTAAACTTCTGGAGACTATGATAACAAAGCGAAGCGATATCAAATGGAAAATGGCAGTAGTATCTGTGCCCAGTCTTCTAACTTGTGTTACCTTCTATCTATCGTCCACGAATTACAACGCCCAGCGAGGTTCGAGGATTCACCAAGGAGCAGAACAGCAGCAAGGCCCCTGGACTAGAACCGAGTGAGGTGGCGCAGTGGTTAGCACACTGGACTCGCATTCGGGAGGACGACGGTTCAATCCCGCGTCCGGCCATCCTGATTTAGAATTTCCGTGATTTCCCTAAATGGCTCTAGGCATATGCCGGGATGGTTCCTTTGAAAGGCCACGGCCGGCATTCTCCCCCGTCCTTCCCTAATCCGATGAGACCGATGGCTTCGCAGTTTGGTCTCTTCTCTCATACAACCCAACCCCCTGGACTAGATGCAAAATTGAGTCTCAGCCTCACGAATTTACCGCGTAAGCCTCTCGGGCTTCTTATGCATATTTACAACGCCCATCAACAGACGTATTAATTTCCATACTAGTGGAAGACGGCCCAGAAGAACTATCGTCCAATAAGCTTACTCGGAAGTGCGACCAAGCTACTGGAACACATTCCAAAAAAGTGAATTGCAGACGAAATTATCCGCCTCTATGAATTTGGCTTTCAACAGAAAGTGTCCGTCGAATTGCAACTTCTCCGTCTGTCGGAACGTATCACCTCCAACTTCAGCTTAAGTCGATGGACGGCCACGGTCTTCCGTGACAATGAGTGTGCGTATGACAAGATGTGACGTGAGAACCTTCTGCGGAAGATCCGAGAACAGACCACTAAAGTAACTATTACCATCGACTTCTCGTCAGCTTTCTCCACGATAGACAAGTGGTTGTGTGGGTTGCCGACAGTTGATAGGATGCAAAAACTACCACTGCCGGGCTACCCAGTTTCATCGCTGGTACTTTTCCCACTTTGTGTAACTGACATACTTACGGTCCTAATTGTTCAATTGGCCCAGTTCGTTGATGATACCACTTTCTTCACGACTAGCAGACGCCCTGCGACTAATATACGACGTTTTCAGAGCCAGTCAGAACTGACCTGCAAGTGGTGCCGTCACAGAGAGATGAAACTTAACCCGTAGATGACAGTGATGTTGTATAGGGAGGTTATAATTGAACTTGAGCCAGTAGAGACGGGAAACTATTTACCATATGGGTACCCAACTTTACGTGAATGGTTTTCAGACTGTGCATTCCCGCATTTGTGTTGTTCGTAGTGTTTGTGCCATGTCTTGCGGCTAGGCGTGGTGGGGTTGAAACACAAGCATCAGATTGCATTACAGTTACAGACAGTCAATACGGGCCTGGGCAAGAGGGACAGGGCTTTACTCGTGAAGCAGTATTTTCAAAACAACAACAATTGTGCTGCTGCTCGTCGCGAGTGTCAACGCTTTTAAGGAATGCGGGGAGATCCTCTTTCCACACCGGGGTTTAAGAGCGTGATTCGGAACTTAGATTCAACTGGCGATTTGGGAATTGCTCCTGGGTGAGGCCGACAGCCGATTGCGCCACAAATTGTTAAAGAAGGTACAGTTGCTATAGCTGAGAGTGCTGGACGTAATGTGCGATCTTCAAACAGTGCACGAGCTGTGCCACATCAGCTGAACATTCCATGATCCACTGTTCGAAAAGTGCTGCGAGCAGTTGTGAAATTGTATCTCTAGTGCTGTTCCAGGCTGTCATGGATGCAGATGGTCCTCACATTGAGCATAGTAAATATGGTACACAGTTAACAAATGTTACCTTCTCAAATGTTCAAATGTGTGTGAAATCTTATAGGACTTAACTGCTAAGGTCATCAGTCCCTAAGCTTACATACTACTTTACCTAAATTATCCTTAGGACAAACACACAGACCCATGCCCGAGGGAGGACTCGAACCTCCGCCGGGACCAGCCGCACAGTTCATGACTGCAGCTCCTTTAGACCGCTCGACTAATCTCGCGCGGTTTACCTCCTCATGTGGAAATTAAAAATGTGTTTTGTTTAATGGTTTATTCGTCATTTCTCTTCCACTTGTTCTTACAAATATTTCGACAAAGTTTTATTGTTGTACAATCACTCGTTTTTCATGAGGGCCCTCTCAAGTACCAAAAGTTTAATTGTAACCACTTTAGTATGAACAGACCGTCGTACCTACATTTCGACTAGTCCCTAGGTTCGATACTTAGGCGTCCTACTAGACAAGCAGCTCTTCTTCACGCCCATGCTGAGAACGTACTCAGCAACGCCACAAGTACGGCCACAGAATTGATGCCTTTTGTTAACAGTGTCTATTTACTCACGCCTAAAAATGGTTCAAATGGCTCTGAGCACTATGGGACTTAACTGCTGAGGTCATCAGTCCCCTAGAACTTAGAACTACTTAAACCTAACTAACCTAAGGACATCACACACATCCATGCCCAAGGCAGGATTCGAACCTGCGACCGTAGCGGTCGCGCGGTTCCAGACTGTAGCGCCTAGAACCGCTCGGCCACCTCGGCCGGCACGCACGCCTACCAGTCTCAGATTCTTAAGTCCGCTGTTTAAGTGAAGATCGTCTGTAGTAGCTCAGTGTGGGGGAAAAGCCAGTTCTACACAATGCAGGAAGATACAGGTCCTACGAACATGTACCTTTGCAGTATACTGCGCGCGCACCAGTAGAACAGGATAGTGGATCTCCACACCGAAAGCCAGATGGACATCATCTATGAAGCGATTAGGAAAATTTCCGCAACTCACTACCAACTTCTTGAGTCTGAGTCTAAACAAGGCACTATCAGTCACTTACAAGAGACGAAGGAATGGCGGAGCAGGTGGCGTGGCACCACTTCGAAATTCCGTGCACGCTTATTCCTCAAGGTCAACGCCCCATCCATTCGATACACACCACTGGTGGTAGTTTTGAGAGTCCCAGATGCCCTCCAAAACCTCCCCAAAACAAAGAAATAGATAAAGAAATCTTGTCCTGTTTAACGTGACACGTTGAGGTGTCCCGTACTCGTTGTACCCACGACACGAGCCGCAATGAGGAAATCCACTGGCATAAGCGACTTTGACAAAGAGCAGATTGTTATGGCCCGCCAACTGAGAACGAACATCTCAGAAGCGGAGAAACTGGTCGGAAGATCGCGTGCTGCTGTCGACCGACGGAGAAACCACGAGCAGGCCACAAGTTGTAGGGCGTCCATCAGTCATCACAAAATGTGCAGGTCGGAGATAGGCTGCGATATGTGGCAGTCTGGCGGTAGATTGCAATTCTGATGCAGGCACGCGCACGTTGAACATAGAGTTCAGCAGATGACCCATACGTGTTCCCCACATTGACCCATAAGATTGCAATGGGCACGGTATCATCGAGTTTGGATCGTAGACCGACGCAAACGTGTCGTTTGGTCGAATGAATCACGTTTCTCTTTGCACCAGGTCGAAGGTCGTGTCCAGATAGGCCGTTATCCAGGCGATAGTTGCCCGAAACATGCTATGCGCCCCGAACGCAGCTGGTAGGTCCAGATTTATGCTGTGTCCTATGGGAGGCATTAACGTGAGCTTCCGTTGGACGTGGGGTAGTAACTGAAGGCGCCATGGCAGTTGCATGCTCCGTGAACATTATAGCGGACAACATGCATACCTTAATGCTCGATATCTTGCCCGACGGCGATGCTACGTTCCAGAGGGATAACTGTTCCTGACAAACACCATAATCGAACTATAGTGATTTGAGGAACACGATATTGAACTTTCGTTGTTGGCTTGGCCGCCAAATTATCTCGATCTGAACACAATGGAACACATCAGGTGCCAGGTCCGCACCGACAAGACGTCGGCCCGTAATTTATGGGCGTAGACATCTGGAGCCACTGAGGTCCGGAAATCTAGCAACGACTTGTCGAATCCATGGCAGGCACAACGGCTGCAGCACCCTATTGTGCAGGTGGTCGTAATGTTATGGCTCAGTAGCTCTATCTATATAAGCGTTGACTCTTACCTCTCACGTCTGCAGGATATCCATTAGACCGGTGACTGAAGACGTAAATCTATCCTCATAAAACATAAATAAATAGCCGTATGCCAAGATTGACTAGGAATCCCGTAGGAGGCATGTTCAGCGATCTGGTGGAAGTCTTTCAAATGGGTGCCACCTCGGCGGCTTGCATGCACCTACCCAGTATATCTACAGTTTAACGCGGGATTCGAACCACCTGTCGTTCCTGGTATATCTTCACATCACTGAACGGTCAAGGCTAGCGTTATGGCACACTAAAAAAATTCAATTTCTGATTGGGAGTTGGATCCCACGACCTTCCGGCTTCTAGGCATGCGCTTTGCCAGTAGTCCTCCAAGCGCTACTGTCGTCATAAATGGGAACCCATGGAATCTGCGATGAACGAATTAGGTTATATGTGCACTCGGAAATTGCTCCTGTACGAGACGAAAAGGATCTTTCCCGGGGGTATAAAGAGAAAACGCATGTATTCTTTTCTCTTTGATACTAGTTTTCTGTACACGATTTGTGAACTTTAATAACGGTAAATTATAGTAGGAAAATAAAAACTGCGCTTCTAAAGAGAACAAGCTATTTCCCTAAATGTGGATATCATTAAGGGCTCACAATACTGGAATCATATATTCAGTCTCTTTCTTCACTTTTACTCGACGCACAAAATAGCGTTACTGTAACTGTTGCTTCATACATTATTATAAGTTAGCAAATAAAAAAGCTCTTTCGCTCGCGCCACACACGATTTATCAGCAGTGAGATATGGAAGGCCTGTGCAGAAAATAAACGTAAGCTCAAGAGGGGGGGGGGGGGGGGTATAACGTAATGGAGATACGCCATTAGCTTGCACTTCGCTCAACTGTGGCCATGAAATTAGTGGGGTACTTTGAAACTGCCATTTAGTACGAACCTGATAGTACTGCTCAATCTTTCCTACCGTGTGTTATCTTTTACTGATCGTTTTGGCATTTACAGTAACTTAAAACAGCTGAAAAGGTCCGCTTAGAATTTCTACCAACAACCGGTGTCGCGAGTTTGGGAAACAGTTCTTTCGCTTTACAACGTCCGCCAAATGCAGCGAGTTGTTAAATTGAACATAGAGGAAGCGCGGCAGCCAAGGGAAAGCGCGTGAGACTACTCGACAATGCCAAATTGTGCGTATTTCCTAGGCGACTCATCGTGCTTGACGTAATTGGGATCTGCCGTGTGTGGCGCTAGCGAGGCGGGAGGGGCGATTTCATGGCCAGCAAGCGCGGTGGAGGGGGCGCTGACGTCAGCGTGACACATCTGGCCGCTGGCCCCTGTTCCTGGCGGCTGGCAGTCGGCATTGCTGTAGCAATGAAGAAGGACGCGCCGTGTCTAGTGTTAAGGTTCCTGCCGCTGCATTCCTGGGGTATGTAGCACAGCATTTCTCTACAAAAGCGCTTTGTTTCTTTCTCCCCAACATTTTTTAAGCTGAAGCTTCGCATTCCCCATGCGGACTTTTCTTTCCGTTACCATCTCAACACGTAGTGAGCGAGTGACATAGACTAATTCATTCCTGTACTATTCCTCCGTTACTTTTTTCGTAGTCTATTTGACAAAAATGGTTTCAACTCCCATTGTTGGTATTCGAATGTGTATACTGACAGAACATTATATCCGAAATACTTGTGTAGTTATTAGCTGTCTATCCCGGAAAGACTTGATTACGCATAGCTACCCAGTAGCTCACAGATTTAATGTCACATGTAAAGTGTGGCATTTCTTTCCGTTTTAAGCTATATTTTTGTTTTTGTGAAAGTGTTAAAAACTTGCATGCAGACGCTGTTTGGTGTTGAAGTAGCTATCTTCGTCTGCGTACCTACATTAAACTAGGTCAGTTGTGGTGCTTTTTCTGCCTTCAGTAGGTGCACTAGTACGTCCTAAAGACAGAGCTACTTTGTCCGTTGATACAACGAATTAGTCTTCAGATCATTGGCTAGGGTAGATTTGCTATGTTTAAATACCAAAACATTGGAATTGTTTATCGTGAAACAATTCGCCTCTGACTCAACGGAGGCTACGCAGTGGTAATTGACAGACGGGTGTACTGTCTGCAAAGTGGAGATTACGTTTAGACTGCACAGAAGTGTTTGAAGAAGGGCGGAAGGAGGCGCAGCACTTGTTGATAGCGGGTGAGTCAGACGTGTGACTCACGGCAGCTGACTCACGCCCGTCCCTCAATGGAATGGCCGGTTGCTCGCTTGCTCACAGCTGCCGAGGCTGTATAGTGAATATGACAGTCTCTCCTGGCCACTAGTGATTACAAATAGCGACGCCGTAATGCTGAAGAGGCAGTCAGGTAGGAACGTCCTGTTAAAAATTTCGCAGTAGGATCCACCGTTTCGGGTTTTCCATATTTTGTGCTATATATGGTACATAACATGCATAAACTACTCATCGGAGACTTGTACGTTATCCAATATGCTTCTCTGAATTTTCCATGCTTGATTTTTGTGAAAAGTGTTAAATGTGATAGTGTTTAAACATGTCGCGAACGGGAACATTATGCTACGCTGAAGGGCTGTCTGTTATTGTAAACTTAGCTTGAAACGTTCATCGGCTTCACCAGCACTCAACAGAATTGTCATCTTACTGGTATATACTCGAGACCTGGGACTACGTAACGGAGGTCACAACAAAGACTTGTGGTGGTACGGTATCGCGTTAGTCATATTGACTGCCTTATAGCAGAAATGAATCTTGCTCGCGTGGATACTGTTACTATTTCCGGTTTCCATTACGTTCTGTTCTCTGTAGCTGGGTTTTCTAGGTAGCTTTGGTCCGCGGCAGCGGTGCGTCTTTCGTAGTGGAGAATGCTTTCACTAATTGCGACGATCTCTCTACTACGAGGCTGCACTTCAAAGTTTGTATAAAAACAGTAAAACGTTTGTACAAAAGTTTCGAGAAACATTCGCGTTTGAATCTGATAAGCTGTAAAATGTGTTGGAAACAATTGTGTAAACATTTTTTCCACTCTGATACTGATGTCGTGGCTTCGGAAGGATACTACATTGTGATGAAACTGAGATTTAGAGCTGTCAGTGAGACAGCACATACGGCATGAATTGACCGTGTCATCGTTCCGGTATTTGCCACGCGTGTTGACAGCTGAAGAATGCGCCGTCCTACATTGTTTTTCTGGATTTCATCGATGGTTTGTGGCAAACGTTTAACGCAACCAAAGAAACAAGCTATCAGTTTCTTGCAAGTGCTTCGGGACAGTTATTTTTAGATTAGTCGTGGAAAATCCAGTCGGTTGTTTACACCCAAACCTTCAGATGGACGCTCAGCTCTGTACCAAATATTTTCAAACGAGTATCAACCAAAACACCGATTTAGTTTGTACTGTCGTCCAGTAGAAGATGCGCAAACGGTAATTAAAGTAACAGAACTACGGAGTATAGGCAAACCATATCTGTGAAAGCTCAATGTGTACATCTCTGGTAGGTGTTAAATACAGCATCAAATTTTCGTGTTAAAGGTCCTGAGTTCGAAACACATTGTGATTTTTTAAAAGGGTGCGCGTGAGATTGTGGGATACAAGTTTTGTCATGTAAAAGGACGTTTCGGAGTTTGCAGCGGTGTTCTTTTGGCAGTCTACTTTCGCAGCGTTAGTTGAAAGTAGTAAACGCACAGCGTCAATGTGTATAGATAACAAACCTCTCTACAAATGTAATCCATAGTTTTACTACCTTCAGCTAACGAAGCGAAAGCAGACTGCCAAAAGAACAGTGCTACAAACTCTGAAACATGTTCTCTCATAACAATTTCACGCGTTATCTGTAAAAAATATACCAGTGGCTTTCGAACTCGTGACCTTTACTACTACGATCTGACGTTCTGTCAACTCACATACCAGAGAGCAGCACATTCACACTTCAGATACGGTTTGCCTATACTCCGTAGTTCTGGTGTTACTTTTAATTAAACGTTAGCGCATCTTCTACTGGACGTCAGCACACAGCACGAACTAAATCGGTGGTTCGGTTGATACCCTACAGACAGGGTGTTTGGTACCGATCAGTGTCTGGAATCTGAAGGTTTAGGTGTTAAATTACTGTTAATACAGATATTTCAAAGTTGCGTTTCGTCACATGATGGCGCATACGAACTTAGTTTGGTCGGCAGATTTTTTGTCGAGTATTGTCTTTACACCATTTGACTTAGCGTGTTTCCGACCTACGGTAACAGAACAAATCTTTTGCACAGCTAAATACTTGTACAAAATCGAAGTGTGTGGCAGCCTAAGGTGGGGCTGTCTACCAGTAAGTCGCATGGGAATCATTTTCTGGAATAAATTGTGATAATTGATCGCTGACGGAAGCACTATCACGATAACATTCTTGCAATTTTCTCTGAAGGTGATCTGCAAAGGCTAAACAAAGCTATTAGAGGCAATATTTGAGTCAAGCCTCCATGAAAATCGTGAAAGCATTAAAGCGGAATTTTCATTTTTTCACACTTCCTGCTTCGTGGGTCGTTGTAAGCAAACTACTTGCAAAATTAACAATTATGGAATTTTATAATATCTGAATGTTGTAGTCGTTTGTAATAACTTACGACCCATGTGCTACGTTTGCAAGGATGTGCTTATACCCCCTCAGCTGTATAGAAAGTGATGCCCTTATTGGGATTAACATCCATTTTCTCTATTAACAAGGAAGGCGTTGGGAGTTCTTCGATAAATATCTGCCTTTGTTGGTGCAGACAGTGGTTTTTAAACTTGGTAATTCACGAACTTATTTAATCCGTGTACGTCGGTGCAGCAAGAAGGTATTAAGTTCACTTCACAAACTCATAATATGCAGACACGCAATGAAACTGAATGTACACTTGCAGGGCCGTGGCAAGGCGATGAAAGAAAATTCAGTAGCGAAATTATCGTAAAACTTGGGCTCAATTTCATCGCGATAGTCTGACGCACGTCGCGCTATACTATCTCTGGATCGTGTGAACAGCCGTATGTGCTAATAAACTTATTTTACGCTATAGGGCTTACGAAATTACCCATTGGGTATAGTTCAAAAGCAGGTGTTATCGGTTATGTGGCAACCGGAACTTTGTGATCTACCTGTAACGACACTGCCCCCTAGTAACAAGAGATCGCTCTTTCACCCAAAATATTCCGGCACGGATAGAACTAAGGGGTAGTTAGTGTTATAACTTGAAAAGATTGTTCCATTAAGCATAGACGTTAAATACAGACAGTACGTCCGCAGGGGCCTGGTATGACAGCATGTTGTCCTTAGGAATAATTTGCAGACACAGGTAGTATCTTGGTGTGCTAGATGGACCATTGCTTGTATTTAGAGGATAGTGTTGCTGCAATCTAGATGGATTACATATGAGGAAATATTTCCGATTAGGTATTGAAGACTCCTTGTGCAGGCTGTAGAGAAACGTGAAATCGTGGTACAACGTATATACGCGATGGAGTCGTAGCCTGTCATAATGTCAAATGACCGGAGACTGTCAGAATGAAACCTCGCAAGAACTTACTTCGAAAAGAAAAATTGGGAGCAGTATCTACACTGCCCCTTCGTGAAGACGACGTTGAAGTTTTCTCCGGAAGTGTGTTGGCTGTTTCGGTGAAAATAAGGGAAACAGGCACATAAGCAACAGACGTGTTCGTATTTAACAATAGTGCGTGTCAGTGGCTGTGCGCCCAGTAAGTTTTTACATCGGAGATTTAGTTGTCTGTATGAGAAAGCGATAAGATACGCTTGTCTCCTATTGATACAGAAACGGTGCACAATTATAGCACTGAAAGGAGTCGCACGTTTCCGCAGGTATGTCGACGGTCCGTGCCATAGATAGGCCACTACAGGAGGAGGCCGCTCGACGATTGCAGTTTGGAGAGAATAAAAGCTTTCGAAATGTGGTGCTACAGAAGAATGCTGAAGATTAGATGGGTAGATAACATGACTGAGATATTGAATAGAATTAGGGAGAAGAGTTTGTGGCACAACTTGACTAGAAGCGATCGGTTGGTTGGACACGTTCTGAAGCATCAAGGGATCACCAATTTACTACTAGAGGGCAACGTGGAGGGTAAAAATCGTAGAGGGAGACTTAGAGATTGACACTAAGCAGATTCAGAAGGATGTAGGGTGCAGTAGGTACTGGGAGATGAAGCTTGCACAGGATAAAGTAGCATGGAGAGCTGCATCAAACCAGTCTCAGGACTGAAGACCAAATCATCTCCAGCTTCGCTCTACTCCCAAAACCGATGCCTTCTACCTCAGATGTATTAAGAGCCGCGAGACAACTTTCCTCGCATGTTCGGGGAGGGTCCGACGAACCTATCTGTACTGCAGCAAGCCCTGGCCGTCTCCGTAATTTAACGGCGAGATTTTTGTCGCTATTTAATATCTATTTGCCCATTTTACATCTACGTCTACACAGATACTCTGCAAATCACATTTAAGTGCCTGGCAGGTGGTTCATCGAATCACCTTCACAAGTCTATTATTCCAATCTCGTATAGCGCGCGGTAAGAATGAACACCTATAACGTTCCGAACGAGCTCTAATTTCCCTCACTTACCTCAATGTAAGTCGGTGTCAACAAAATATTTTCGCGTTCGGAGGAGAAAGTTGGTGATTGGAATTTCGTGAGAAGATTCCGTCGCACAGAAAACGCCTTTCTTTTAATGATTTCCATCCCAAGTCCTGTATCATTTGTCACTCTCCCATATTTCGCGAGAGTACAAAACGTGCTGCCTTTCTTTGAACTTCTATGTACTCAGTCATATCTGATAAGGATACCAAACTGCATAACAGTATTCTAAAAGAGGACCGAGCGAGGTGGCGCAGTGGTTACACTGGATTCGCATTCGGAAGGACGACGGTTCAATCCCGCGTCCGGCCATCCTGATTTAGGTTTTCCGTGATTTCCCTAAATCCATCCAGGCAAATAGCGGGATGGTTCCTCTGAAAGGGCACGACCGACTTCTTTCCCTACGACCGATGACCACGCTGTGTGGTCTTCTTCCCAAAACCAACCATCTAAAAGAGGACGGACAAGCGTAGTGCAGGCCGTCTGCTTTGTAGGTGTTACACTTAAGTGTTCTGTCTTCCCCGCATTTTGTGTGTATTCCTTCAAATTTAAATTGTTCGTGATTATAATAACTTTACGTGGCAGTACAGGAGTTAAGTGCTGCCAATTTTTCGGATATTTTTCTCGTTACTTTCCCGTAAGAGATGAGTCAGCACGGAGGCACTGATACACCGTGATTGAGACGCTGAAGTCGTCCTTGGCCATTCTAGAATACTGTAAGCGAGCATTTACTTTGCAGTGATTTTTGTGCAAGTTTGTTTGGGGATTTTGGAAACGGCGACTGCACAAATGTGGTTTTCAGCGGGCGGCCACAAGGAGTTCCAACGGCGGCACTCTGCGCTGTGCGAGAACGCGCTGCTGTGCGCGGACGGCGACGCGGAGTCGTCTGCGGCGGAGCGCGTGGAGGAGGCGCCCGCGTCGCGGGTTCTGCCCTTCCTCGTGCTGGGCAACGCGCGCGACGCACAGAACCTGGACTGCCTGCGCCGCCTGGGCGTGACGCGCGTCCTCAACGTGACGCAGCAGCTGCAGCCGCCGCCCGCCGCGCCGGACATCTCCTACAAGCAGCTGCCCGCCGCAGACTCCACGCACCAGAACATCAAGCAGTACTTCGAGGAGGCCTTCGACTTCATCGGTGAGCACACTAACTTCTAGAATACCGATTCAGACTTCTCGGGTTATTCCTACGTTTGTCACGTATAGTTTTCGTCCTGTGGCAATGTGGAAAAATAATTACAGCGTGGCTGGGGTCGACGTTGAAGTGATGGGGTCCGTACCAGATACGGTTGATAGAAGAGAGTATATCAGAGAGCAGCGCGCTTCGTTACAGGATTATTTAGTAATCGCAAAAGCGTTACGGAGATGATAAACTCAGGTGGAAGACTCTGCCGGAGAAACGCTCAGGTCGGTGCGGGCTTCTGTTGCAGTTTCGAGAACATACCTTCACAGGAGTCAAGCAGTATATTACTCCCTCCTATGTATATCTCGCGAATAGACCATGAGGATAAAATCGGAGATTAGAGCCCACACAGCCATACCGACAATCCTTTTTTCCACGAACAATGAGACTGGAATAGAAAAAACAGAGGTACTCGAGGTACCCTCCGCCACTCAGGTGGCTTGCGGAGTATGGATGTAGATGGTCCACCCCAACAACTGTGTGGGTAACCTACTTCGAAGGTCTGAGGAAGACGATAACGTAACGTACGATCGTGATTATTAAAGCTCTATAGTGTCAGACATTTGCTCCGTACTTGCAGATTTGGTATCTAGCCACCCACCAATTCAACCAATTAAATTGTCAAATAAGTATAGAATTAGAGTATTTGAAAACAATTTTGAGGAAAATTTTCGGAGAAAAAAGGGATGACATTAGCGGAGAGTGGCGAAAATTGCATATCGAAGAGGTTCAGTAACTCTATTCAAGCCCTGACATAATAAGTATTATTAAATCACGTAGGCTGCGATGGACGGGTCACGTAGCTCGAATGGATGAGGGCAGGGCAGCGCGCAGAGTACTGGTAAGGCACTTACAGGAGCCTAGGTATTGAAGGTGAGTGGAAGGAAATAGCGCAAGACAGGGACAGATGGCGAAAATACATTGCTGCGGTAATGGACTCTTAGTCCGGTATGACCAGTGAGTAAATTCATTACTGCTTAATTATGTATCACTATAAATAACACAATCTTACATACATTTCGTCATAAGATAATGTGATGGTATGTTAATTGTTAATATTTAACTAGTAAGTTCCACTGAATTCATCATTGAAGGTAACTGACTGCCACTGTCCACAGAAATTTGTGCGTAAAATTGCTTCTGACACTACTTGCCGCTCGTCAGATACGAATGTCAGTCGATTGTTGGGCTGGTGACAATGCGTAAGGGTTAAAAGCAGCGCCCAGAACTTTACTTACTGCTAGACTGTGGTACTCAGTGCAGCTTTTAACTCCTTGACGCGTTGCTACGTGTGCAGTAATTATGACCATAGTACCTAATGCGGATAACTCAATCGAATTGTCAGTCACTTGTGGCTGTTACATGAACACCAGACGCCGCTGTGTTTGCGAAAGTAATGGAAACTAAGGTTCCTTCTACACTTCTACACTTCCATGCCGTGTCAAAGTGCTGTTGACTGCAACTCACAAGATTTCACATTTTCACGGTTCACCTACCAGTGTGCTCTGCAGTGATTTCTAAGAATAGCTGTAATTTCTTGCTTACCTGTAAATCGCATGACCCACGACCTAAGATTACAAAAGTAATTTCGTCCACTACAGCAACAAATATGAGTGGAAGGAAAGGAAGAAATGTAACCTACTTTTCGAGCATCTAGTTTTTCGAAAACACTTCTGATACATATTGTATTAATACATTTGTATGTACTGAAATCATATTAAAGATGAACTAAATCGGTAACACTCTGGGTGATAGCAGTGTCAGATTTTACGAACTTCAGGCTCTCGGCATGATATTTGTAGTAGTAGTATAGTAGTAGTAGTAGTAGTAGTAGTAGTAGTACTATTACCCATAGAGTATGTGGTTGTTTGCTGCAGGCGATGCCATTGAGAGGACCAAATTATGGAAAAGAAATACTGCCACCCAGGGACAAGTTATCTAAAGTTAGCGTTCTATAGCCTTCATGAGACATTAAAGGAGATCCTAAAATTTTCCAGTTTGTCACTTGTGACTGGTTGTTTCATTCCGAGCTGTAAAATTTTTCATGACATGTGGAACAGTTTAATAGTATTGGGTGCCTCTGCACTTAAACAGTAACCTTCTGTGTAAACTAGTCACCATTTTCACCAGTCACACAAGTAGAGAATTAACGACATGATTCAAATGGCTCTGAGCACTATGGGACTTAACATATCAGTCCCCTAGAACTTAAACTACTTAAACCTAACCTAAAAACAGCACACACATCCATGCCTGAGGCAGGATTTGAACCTGCAACCGTAGCGGTCGCTCGGTTCCAGACTGTAGCGCCTAGAACCACACGGCCACACGGGCCGGCAGAGAATTATACTAACGACTAACAGTGGTTATTCAGCGGATAACCTACAGGCATAACTGTAGCGAACCAGCGGGCGAAGGGTTATAAACCGTGACGCGCAAGACCCGGTGATTCTTATGTTTAAGGACCCAATTTCTAGCACGAGTCCCGAATTCGAACGGAAACGTGCTACTGAGATCAGAGTGGAAAAGCTACTTAACGGAGACGTTGGGAACGCGAGAAGCAATATTACGTACGTCAAATAATCTGAACGCGCGTTCGAATGTACACCGATGAAATAGAGCGTCTACTGCATGTCATGTCTGATTTAAACAGCACCGTGGCTGCTCAGGCAACAGAAAAATGATACATGCGTTAGAAGAGTGCCTGCCCGTTATCAAGTGGGAATTACAATAATAAACATGGTCAAGCAGATACTCAGTCTTGTCTTTGAGAAAGTAGAAAGGTAGTTAATGCCCGTTGTCAGAACTAGAGTGCGGCGGACACTAACATTTGCAACTAGAGCACCTTGCTGTCGGCCCTTTGTGAACTCGTCCTCTATAGCGCGGTTGACCAGACGTGAAATGGAAAGGAATACCAGCACAGACGGTATATAACGCCAGAACAGGTTTAGCGGACAAGCTGCATGCGGAATAATACTCTATGGACCGCTGAGCAGTAGTTTGTTGGTGAGTGGAAAAAATGATTTAGACCACCACCATTGCCTGTTGAATTATCGCTCAGTTAACTGATGCCATCGCTATCCCACACTGTGCACAATAGTGAAATAGTCTTCTCGCCCACGAAAGTAGCTCGACCTGGACCCAAAGGAACACGTGTGGCGCCCTCAAGCCACTGTCCCGTAATCTACGGGATTCGTGCGGCCTGTGCAGTGACCTCGTGCTGCACACGTCAGGAATCCTAGCAAGTGGTCATAGAATTCGTGCTACGCACGGGCGCTACTCCTTTGCGTTATACACGCTGTTAAGCAGTTCGTCATAAATGTTTCAGCTCCTGAGGTGTCAAAATTACAGAAGCTTCGTCCTGGCATTAGACTTCGGTAACTGCCCTCCATCGCAGTTAATTTGTAAGTTCAATATAGGTACAAATGAGCGTCTGGTCGCGTAACATGTAATTCGCGGCGTGAGAATTGCGTGCCGTTTGACCTTGACGGATAATTTTAATAAGTCACAAACGCTGATGCGGAAAATGTTTCGAAAGTATTGGACAGCAGCAAATCATGGACTCGCTAAAATGAGGTGTAAATTTTCAGTTTGTGTCCTACAGGGATTTGGTCGAAGTCGTGGCAAGAACTGCGTCTAGAGCCACGTGGGTCTTACTGCAATGTTCCCGTTTCCGTTATTGTATGGTAGTTAATATCTGCAGAAGTCTTTCGCTGACAAGATTTCATACCTCTTCGTGCCTGCGCCCCTATCAAAGCACTGCAACCACATTATTGCTCGCCTGCGTGCTGGTACGAGTGTTAAAAGTTTGAACATCTGCAAAACGCAGTAAGGTGTATAACCTTAAATGTCCTTAGACTACGCTACGGTTAGGGGCAACAGAGCTCCATGCGTAAGACCAGTCTCACAAATAGCAGACACTGCTGACGCGATCCGCTGGGCTTTGTATGCAAATGGTTGCGGTATCCTGGCGAGTGCGTTTACCCCAGGCCCTGGTCCAAAGCTTTCCACACAGAACGTAAATTGTCTCAGTATTACGTTGTCTGAAAGATAAAAACTAAATTTCATTTCCAGTCTGATGTGCTGTAGTGAAGCACCTGGAAGGGTGTGCTGTTACCTAGATTGCTACAGAATAGTTAAAGAATTTGGGAATATGGACCACTTGTTACTATGACATTGCCTCCTCTGTGGCCAGTGCCTGCACTGAATCAGCGGCGAAGGGTCTCGTAAAGCCGTTCTCTCTCCAGAGGCAAGCTTTGCCACTTCGTAACTGGTCATTCATATTCTGGGTGCTGATGTCAGAGGTCCCATATACTTCTTGTCGGGGTTAGACGTGCGGATCTCTTGCCACTATAGTTCTTAATCACGAGACAGTTCATAAGAGAAATGTTACTTGTGGACAAGAATTTTCCTCTTGAGATGGCACCACGATATTGTCGCATAATGGGTAACATAAGGATGCAGGCTGTCGGTGGTGTAGCGTCGTGCCTGTTTCAGCCGTGACCCGAAGTCACACGCGATGACTTATCATGGCGTGTCTTCGCGAAAAACAATGCTGTGCTTCTCCAGATCACAGGAAAATACTTTCCTCTAGGTCGCCACTACTCGCGGTCTGCACTACCGTGGATGACCATAATAGTAATTACTCAAAACAATGCGATGCCATTCACCAGCAGTCCGATTTTCTGTCACGGCACCATAACAGCCGTTCGTGTTGTTAATGACATCTTGTAAATTGGACAGTAATTCAGACGTTCAGCCACTGCTTTTCTCAAATCCGCAGGCTGGGATCGCCCACTTTCGCTGTTGTCCATTATTTGGTCTCAGCTGGCCAAATGGAGATCCACACTCCCAATACTTAGCACTGATACGCGGCATCTCCGTGTGCTTCAGTGATAGCTCAACCTAACGACGCTGTTTGTACCCCTTAACTGCTCTACCAGGGCTGGCAAGAAAACTATAACACTAACGCTCTTCATTAACCCTTGTCACAAAAAATTGCAGCTCTAATCATTTACATACCCGTTTTTGTCAGTGTATATATAACGCGTAAGTTCTGTTAAATTCCTAAGTTGATAAAACTACAAAAACTGCGTCTTGAATGGAGGCGTAGCCATTTCCCGAACTGGTGACGTGCAAGCCGGTTTGTTGTACGCCGGACTGCTGGCTTTTCCTTCATAGAAAGAAGCTGATTTTACTGCGCTGGCGTGTAGGTTGCTGAAAGTAGCTTAGTTATTGGTGTCTCTCCTGTAGCGTTAATCAGGCCTCGTGCAAGCTATCCTTATTGAAGCACAAAGGTTGGATCCACCCGCCACTGCTATCTCCAAATGGTTTATGTTCAGTCGGTAGAATTGTCATGGTTAAAGGGGAAGAACTACTGTGAAAGGGTGGAAGTCAGCTAACTTCTATAGACAGCACTTACTGTCAGATATTGCCTACATAAAGATAGTGAGTTTAAAAAAACATCGCGTGTTAGTGATTTCTTGTGATCGTGGCGGTCTCTGGATTTTCTGATCGCAAAGTAACCTAGATTTCTTAAACTAGTTGTGGAAGTAAGACATTGCGCCTAGCTCTGTGATGTGTAAAATATTGTTCTCAGTAAGTCCTATGTCGTGAAATAAATGCGGCGGTACAATCCCACTCCAGCAGTTAAGATTTTCTTCTATTAAGTCTGAGAGAGTGAAACAGGGTCACATGATGGAGTGAACTCTTCACTCATCGGAGCTGTTATAACCTAAACAAATCACTAGCGCACGACGGAAGGCGTTTGGTACCAATTCGCGAGTGGGGCGATGGTGAAGTAACTCAGTACGCGCCCTGATCTGTTCCTATGAGCAACACAAATGGATGGCAGATCTGTTACATAAACGTCTTAGAATTAAGATTCTAAGTAGATCGCCCTTAACAGTTACTTCCATATGGCCGGTTACTAGCCTGCTATTATCGTAGCAGGATGTCGCTGAATAGTCTGATTCCTACTCGATAAGGGCTTGAAAGAATAGGGCAGTAACTCCAGATGACACAATTTATTTGCAGCACCGTTAAAAATGTCGCACTTCCTCAGAATCCTCAAAGTCGATCATTCGCTTTTCCTATTTCACGTGTTACCCCAATTCATAAAAGTTGGCGCTCTCCACCTCTCAGGTATTTAAATGTGATTTCAGTAGCTTAGCAATCATCCTATTGCGTTAGTGTTCTTCACCGTATTACAGCATTGTGTGGTAAAACTGCTTTGCATCCGTGGGTTGGTTTTGACCCAAGTTCTCCATGTTACAGAAGGAATGCTCGTGATCTCTGAACAGACGACAGTCGTTTCGCATTCCTTTAAATCTTCCGACGACGGTATTTCCTTGTAGACAATAACTTCGTAAGCTAATTGGCTGTGGCTGTCAAAGTAGCCCCGTTCGGAGTTTTTCATCCGTCATAAGCTATGTCTTTGGAAAGCTTGACTGTGTCGATTAATATTAAAGTACGAGAATTGCACCAGTTAACGTTTTTATGCGTAGCCTGAAGAGTTTCAAAAATTTTCATTTTACAGTACTACGAGAGTTCGTCGTGCTATGCATAGAATAGAAACGAAACTGTTCTCGTATTTAGTAATGTTATTAGTGTGTGGTGAATTCTTCGTGTCTTAGTGCAATTGGTAGGGGAGCACGCAGTGGTAGTTTTCCCAGCATATCCTCGTGTGAGATGTACGCATGGGCAACGAGGACGAGGCAGTGAGTGACTCACAGCCAACCGCTTCCGGCCAGCTGCGCCGCGCCTGCGCACTCATTCCCTACACCGAATGTGTGGGCCGATAGCGAACGGAGTCACACATTCTCATGTAACTCACGTAGAGTTGGAGGCCGCAAGCACGTAGTCCACATCGATTGACGTACTTTGGCGATAGTTTGAAAACAGTTCATAATTGCACGAATACTAAATTTGTTTCACCCGTAAATTGCGCCTTAGGCCGGTATTACACTATCAAATTTCTTTGTCAAAAATCTTTGTCCTATATCTTTATCAAAGATATTTGATGGTGTAATAGGTAACTTTGTCAAATGTCGTCCAATATTTGACGAAATCTAGGGCCTCGCTGTAGATTTGATCAAAAGTTGCTTGTCTTCTGTTCACTGCAATGTGACATATTACCACATGGAGCGCTAGCATCGCTGCATTCTGTTCTCTGTAGTGTTCGTATAAACATTGCCGGTAAATACAATTGGTGTGTGCCGATAACTACAAAATTAAGAGATGTATGAAGTTGATGTGCCGCTTTACAACATGAGGCACGCTGAATACGAAAATAGATTACGAAGATTTGAGAACTGACCTAACCTATACTAACCTAACCCTACCCTCTCCTGTAATGTTACAGTGAGGGTGTCTTCTGCAGATTTGGCAGTTCTTAAGTGAATATTGTCCTTCATGATGATACACTTCATCCAGCACATAAACAAATGTATGTTCATCCAGTCTTAAGTAATTGATGCAAGACTAGACGTCCGCCACTATAAGCTCACGTAACAAGTTTTGTTGAATGTTTTTATCGTGTCGTCGTAAAACCCACGGCTTCACCGAGGCATGTTACCTTTTTCCCCCGGCTTCTCTTTCGCATGTGCACACAGTGCAGTTGTGGTACAAGCAACTGCAACAGTTAATAAAAAGTTGTCAGCCATCTTGAAGTTCGACGAAAAATGACCGTGTAATACCCTTCTAGCGCTATGTCAAAGATCTTTATCAAATATGTTTGACGGAATATTTGATCAAATCTTTGACAAAGAAATTTGATAGTGTAATACCGGACTTAGCTTTGTATTGCTATAGAGACTTTAATGGGCGTAAGGAGTCGTAATCCTAACTTGTGCTCTACAAGAGGACTGGGAAATAATCTATATTCTGAAAACGCTTTTTCTCACATGTCAACCAATTCATTTAGTTACTAAAGGTTCCTGTAGAAATCGCTAGCGTAAATTAACTGGTTGCCACCAAAAGTCGCGTTCGGTTAATTTTTTCTAGACGTGTAGAAGATTCCAACCCTAAACACACCTCACAGGGTAGAGCAAAAATAGAACTTGACGTCACAGCACGGTGATAGAATGTGGAATGCACCAAAATTTTCAGATAACCTAGACGTTGTGCGACTACTGGCTACTGACCGGAAGAGTTCTGGAGAGGATGGTCTCGACGATATCGGCTGCATAGCTGTGGTGTCACCGCCAGACACCACACTTGCTAGGCGGTAGCCTTTAAATCGGCCGCGGTCCGTTAGTATGTCGGACCCGCGTGTCGCCACTATCAGTGATTGCAGACTGAGCGCCGCCACACGGCAGGTCTAGACTCCCTAGCACTCTCCCCAGTTGTACAGCCGACTTTGCTAGTGATTGTTCAGTCTAACGCTCTCATTTGCAGACTCTACAGTTTAGCATAGCCTTCAGCTACGACATTTGCTACGACCTAGCAAGGCGCCATATTCAGTTACCAACAGATATTGTGAATCGTGTACCGTCAAGAGCGACATTCATGATTAATGGATTAAAGTTAAATATGAAACTAATTACGTCCACTTTCTGAATTCTAATTCCTTGTCATGTTCCAGACCTCATGTCAGTATAGTCCTTCCATCCTCACGCCAGCCTGCGTGAGCTAAAAGGCGTGCATTTCGGCCTCCTCTAGTAACACGGCGTTGGCTCTTCAGCCAACACAATAATAGCGATGGTAGCGTAAGTTCGAAAAAGCTATTCCAAGAAGTACCTTTTTCACTGACTTCATTCACACTTGCTGATTGTGTGAAGTAGAGGAAAACTTCATTAAGGCTATAACAGGCTACTGCTTTCCCTGCTTGATTTTCCCTATAAAGATTTATACACGCAGAAAACTGTCGGTGCCGCTTATTATACGTAACACTCGTTCACTTTCTGGTACATCCACGCAACTCGCGGTCTTTAACGTTTTGAAATTGATGTAGTGCACGTTGTGAGGGACCTAATATTGTTGCAGAGGAGGCGCGCAAGACGGGCACGAGCGTGCTGGTACACTGCCAGGCCGGCATCTCGCGCTCCGCCACCATCGCCATCGCCTACATCATGAAGCACAAGCTGCTGAGCATGGTGGACGCGTACAAGCTGGTCAAGTCGGCCCGGCCCATCATCTCGCCCAACCTCAACTTCATGGGTCAGCTGGTGGAGCTGGAGCAGTGCCTGAGTCAGCGGTCGTCGCCGGCCGCCGCCTCCAAGACGCCGGAGGCGGGCCCCGCCGTGGAGCCGGCGCAGGAGCAAGCCGCCCCCGCAGCCGCCCCCGGCCCCGCAGCCGCCCCCGCCCCCACTGCCGCCATCGCCGCCGCACCGTCGCCTGCGCCGGCGGCCGCAGAGCCGCCCTGGAGCCGCCACAAGCCCGCGTGCGTCGCCTGAACACCAGCGCCACGTCTCCGCCCGCACCGGAGCCACCGTGTGGTTTTTTAATCTAGTCGTTTCCTGTCATGAGAAAAAAGGCTGTGTTTACAAACTGTGTGTGTGTGTGTGTGTGTGTGTGTGTGTGTGTGTGTGTGTGTGTGTGTTTAGGGGGGCGTGCGCGGTGCGGCGGGACGCGGTTAGTGAGTCCATCTCCGCCAGTGCTAGTGGCCGTTTTCTGCCTACTCGAACGCTCTCCAAAGAGTTGTGTAAGTACAAGGTGTATGTGTAGCCATGAAGAAGCTGGACGTGAGCTGTAAAGGTCGCGCGTACTGACGCTGTGCAGTGCTCTTGTGAAGTGTCGTGGAGACCTGCTCCACCCTGGAAATACGTGTCTGAGCTTTAGAGCTTTAAAATTCCGAAACTTTTACTTTCCCCACAAAGTTTTCATTGTGCTATTTAGTTCGACAGCTCTTCTCGAAAGCGCATCTACTGGCAAATCTAGGTTTGTAGACGAAGTTAGTTTTGTAATAGCTGTGTTTAAAAGATTTACAATAAGCTCTGTAGATTTCCATATTCAAATTACCCTCTGGTGTTTTTGCTGGACGTGAGGATGTGTGGAATGTGTCTTTGGCCCGAAAATGTCTGTACCCTTTTGTTCTAACAGAGCACTTCTTTTGCAGTTCCTCAATACTTCCAGATCCCTGTAACGGGTTGTCATATTACACGTTTGCCACCCTGTGTATTGTAAGAGGACACCGTGGAGATTCTGTGGGGGCTATAGAACGGCAGTGGTTTGCGAAAAACTGTCACAGTGAGATAATAATAGTGTCAGATAGTGATTCGTATTACTGCCGTGAAGACTGGACTGGAGGATCCTGTACTTCAGATTGCTGTTAGCCTTCATTTTTACTCTGATTTTGTTGTAGCTGTATTTATTGGCAAATACAAAATTGGTAAATGACCGGTGAATGTCGTATACACGTATTTCAGAATATTTACAGAAGTATGCCTCCATATAGTGCCGAATCGGACACGGGCGTCCTCCGCAAGTGTGGCTGTGGCTGTACCTCTTGAGCTCTAGCATTTTTCTACAGACGTTACTTAGTCACGCTACAGTGAGTTGTAAAACTTCACGATTTAACTCGAATATATTGTTGTAGAGTAATGTAATTGCTTTGTGCTGAAAGTAATGTTATTGTGCGTGACTGAAAAGAATGCATTTTTTATTCTGAATTTTGACGAATGGGAACTTGTTCAATTACAAATGAATGCCTTTGGAGCTATATCAAAAATAGCTCAGAAGGGTTTGTCAGGACTGTATTTCCCATAAGGTTAAAGTGTACTTAGGCTACAGAAGTTTATTTAAGCACTGTAACATAGTTAGAATATTCTGACCTTTTGGGTTATTAAGTGACTTTGTCCGTGATGTGACTGCAGATTTGTCAGCGTTGCTGTAGGCTTTAAAATGTATCGAACATTTTTCATTTGGCTTATGCCGTAATAAACTTCCTGTGGTGTGAATGCATTCTGTGGATCCACTATTGGGTGTATTACTGAAACCTTGGGTGTATACGTTCTGAAGATGTTCAGAGTGATATGCTATGTAATAAGCCTTGTATGTAGGAATCATTTATTTAGTGAGGTGTGTAACTCTTCTTTTACCATCAAATGTGTATGCTTCATTGTATTGCCACAATTAATCCAAGATTCAGTATTTTTCATTGAAAATAGATGCACATATTTTGTTAAAACTGATTTTGTGCCTTCATCTGTCAGCTGAGTGATAAGATCTGCTGTACAGTGTATTTATATTTGGAAGTTGATTAGCTGTGTCTGCATGGTCGTCATTCCAGTGGAGAAATGTTTATAAATGTTAATTGAAATATAAAGTAATTTGATCTTACTCGGGCTTATTACTTAAATGTTTCACTTCCCATTCCTATTTTACAAAAAAGTGTACATGCAATTTTCATTGATTGCTGTATATTATGACATTTACTTTCACATGACAAACATTTGAAAATGTATTTTAGAAGGGTTCACATAAGTTTGATGCTTTTGTGCATTATGATACCAAATGAACAGGTAAGTTCACACAGCAACTTCCAGTGGTTTGAGTCCCAGCACATAAAAATACAAAAAGCGTTCAATTTTGTTTGTTGTGCATCTGATCATTCAGTAATATCCTGTTACTTCAGAATGTGGGCTTATTTTAAAAAGTAAGATTGATTTTTGCATTAAATGTCTGAATGTACAAGGTAATGTACAGTTTTTAGTGTTAATCTGCTCAACTTCAGGTCTTGCGTAAATATTCATGCCAGTGAGTGTTTAACAACCATCACTTACTATCAGTGTTGAATTTGACCTAAAGAAGACATGTTTATCACTGAGACAGCTACACATTGCATTCACTGTTATCGGCAGGCATGCAAGTTTTGATCCTTACTTTGAGGCTACTCTTCTGTTTACACAGATGCAGCAGATGTCTCAAAGATTAATCAAGAGGTAGAAAGTAAATTCCACAATGTCATTAATCAGGCATGAAGCCTTTGTCCAGTGTGCTCAGTGGGTGTGTGCCAACACACTTGTTTAAGGAATGTTCTCTCCTGTTGACAACATAGTGCATTAAACCTTCTTACTACATTTGGTAAAGAAAGACTAAACATTTTTCTTAGTGTTCCCCTTGTGTGTGTGTGTGTGTGTGTGTGTGTGTGTGTGTGTGTGTGTGTGTCCAGTGTAAGGCAGTATCCAGAATCACTTATACATGAATTTGAACTAATGTCACTTGAAATTAGGCTGCACCAAAAATTCACTAATGCTCTGATGAAACTGTTTACTATTAATCTGGGTGGTCTTGATTACCTTCTGGGAACCAGTGACATGTCTTTGAAATTCAATTTTGGAATAGTTTTGATTCATGCAAGCACTTGGCATTTCCTTAAATTGTTCAGTGACTCTTAATGATGTTGCACACAAACTTTAGGCTTGATAGTGTCCTACAGTCCTTTCAGCCCTTGCTTACATTTGATTTTCTAAACTAATCAGTAAAACACAAACAAAAATGAGCATCGAGAGCCTGGCATGTCACACTGTTCCCACTGCTCCAAAGCTTCAGGCCACCACAGTAAACTAAGAATGCTTAAGATACGTTTATTTAACTTGTAGCCAACAATGATAAAGTTCTTTGGAGATCGTTTGTACAATGCATACTGCTTACTAAAAAGCTTGGTTTGCAACAGAAATGTCCTAAATTTCATCGGCAACTGCTAATTAAATTCGGTGGCACAGGTACTGCCATAGGAATTGGTTTTGTTCCTGATCTTCGGTTACTCTAAAAGAACTAAATTCCTTTGTAACATCAGTACTGTCACTGTATGCTCCAATCATTCAAATAACTTGAAAAACCATGCTATGACACATTATAGAAGTTCTTTTTCTGTTTCTGTATATGTTCGTCAATGATACCAAAGACAAAGGTATTGACATTATTCACCAATTTGACCTTAAATAAACTATAAAGTTATTGCAAAGTCCCAAATGTAGACTCGTAAATTTTGTTGGTGTTAGATGAAGAGCTGCTTCCTTACAGTGTCCACAATGCAGTCTTTGATATTGGTAGAATTGAACATACTGGGAATCATTTTGTCCATGTGGAGACTATTTTCAATTTGCAAATCCAAAAGCTCATGAAAGTCTAAATATGGTTTCTTCTTTGTTATAATATGTGCTTTGAAAACATTTTCCTACTTCTTCCAAAAATGTCTCAGCTTACAGGCTTTCCAAAAATTTTCTCCTTGCCTGCTTAAGTGAGCTTGAATTCCTATATTTAAGAATTTTCTCGGTTAACAGAGCTTGTTCACTTTCACAAAATGGGCACCAAAATAATACCCCATTCATTAGAAATGTACTTCCCTTGTCATTGCTCACTTGTATTCTCTGCACATCTGTACACACTGAACATCCCAGCTTGCCTTCCTTAGCAGTAACAACTCATCTTTCATCTTAGTCTTTCTATGTACTAGAATTCTGATAGATGTTTTAGGACTACAATTAACAAGGAATTACTGCACACAACTTCCTTTAACATCAAATACCTGTTGATACTAATACTTCTATATGACATAGATGTCTGTTTTGTTTCATTCTTTCATACCACATGGATCATTGTTGTCGAAACTCTGGAATTCGATCTACTGAAGCAATCTACTATGCTGAAAAGATACCCTTCAATTATTAGCACAACTTGCACACCTATCACCTAATGTAAAATAACAGGCTTTCAAATAAAGTAATTTCTACAACTGTAGAAGTCAGTAGAACAATTCATTGCATCTGCAACGTCACTGAGAACAAAACTGAGCTGCAATACTTAAGCTGGATGTGCCACAACATAAAAGTTAACAAAGGGACTGTGAACATAAAAGCCAAAGGTGTGACAATGAAGAGTAATAAATATGTTTGCTTCACACTGCCATATTAGTGGATAAGAGGTGTTGCATCATTGAATACAATTTAAACATAAGGTACTGGGAAATGGTTTTTACTGTCTTGATTTCAGAAGAGTTAATTTGCGTCATCAGTGGGAGGAAGTAGTTTCGTTGAATTTCTGTGAACATGGTACACATCTCTTAATATCTCAAGTACACATGGTGCCTGTTACATAGGTCATACATTGTGATTTTACATATATTGCTTTATTAGTACATTTTTGTTTACAATTTCACAAAAGGATAAAACAAATTCTGAAGTACAAATGCATATACAGTTTAAACAAAACTTGTTGCTAGCTTTGATAAGATACACAATAGGTTGTGGCTGTACTTAAATTTGAAATTGTGTTTAATAGAAGAAACGAGATGGCGTTCTGGCTTAGATATGTAATGGTCCCTTCCATTATACCTTCTGAGTGTATGGTTACAAGTTGTCTTGACAGTGATAATACTTAAATTGAAACCTAATTAATACATCAAAGTTTCCAAACTGTAACTGTGAAAATTGGCAGTCAATTTTAAATGTCGGTAAGCTCCGTCAGGTGGAAGAGGTCGGGAAAACTTAAAGCCTATCACACCTGAGGCAGCAAAAGAAATGTCAAATCTTCAGATATTGTGTATTGCAAAATGGTATAAAAAACAGCTGCATAGTTAAATTATCTGACTAATTTGATTTAGTGTTGTAGAATCATTGCGTGCTTTTGCTATGTTCGTATATTTATCTCGTCTCCACTTTGTGTGGGATATAGCATCAGATTCCATGTGCTTTTGTATTGTTCACTATGTACTGCTGATTAGTCTGATATGGAGCCATTGTTATTCTAGCATATGGTCACTCCTGTTTGTATGCTGCATGTAGTGCTCAAGATACTTCATCTGGGAGTTAGTCAGCTTGTCTGCGTATTAACTGTTCTACATCCTGGGTCCCTAAACTCTTGCCGTAAGGCATAGTAGATAAGTGTTCAGGTGTGTGTGTGTTTTAGGCCAGACCTGTGGAGATGAACAGGTTGTGGGTCATGGAACTTGAGAAAGTGCACTGTTCCATGTGTTGGAGTTATGTATTTGAAGTCCATCCACTATCGTATACTAGGGAAGAAAGAGTAGACTCAGCTATCAGTTGTGTCCCATTGTCTGCCATATATCAATTCTCCCATTACTTAGTTGCCATTTGTTGGAATGTATCTAAAATATTGTGCACTAACTTGACATATGCCTGATGCCATGTTCCTCATGTTCATTGCTACAGTTTTCTCATTGTGTGGGCGTTTTAACAATGCTAGATTGAAGTCATGGCTAATGTCTGTGTTACAAAAAGCATTGAGAATAACAGAATGAGGGGTAATGAAACTGAGGTACTGCAGTGAGAAAATGTGTTGACAGTGGCATCCACCTGCATTCTCCTCAAATACAACCAAGCATATTTTGAAGTGTATTCTATCATGACTGTACTTGAGTTGCTGCCTAAAAATACTTTATAAATAAGCTGCTACACAATAAATAGTTATACAAGACCCCTGAAAGAACAATACTCCTGGCATTATTTGCAACACTATGGAAATGCTGATTAATTTCTTTATCCCTAGATAACCCACTAACATAACAAAATGCACACACACTTTGGCTTGTTTCTATATACCAGTCTGACATTTGATGGAAATGACAAGCTGCTGCTCATACGATGTCAATATTAAACACACACCCGAGGCTGCCAGTGTGCAGCAGTCAACACAACAGTGAAGCACATAAAAATTTGTATTTTTGTAATAAAGTGATAAATGGGCTTCTTGCTGAAGTGTAACATTTGAGAGCTGGCATCATTAGAGAAGGAAACCTTACATCGGAATGCAAGACTCTGTAAGAGTCTGTGACAATTAGTTACTCCTTGTTGCTGCTTATGTTTGGCACAAAAACAAATTCGGTGCAGACTCCACTAAAGGTTAACTGTAATGTTGGGTTGCTCAGTGAGGGCTTTCTGCTTTGTTCATGGAGATGCTATCATGCTCTTGGCTCATGGACTCTGTACTCACTAAAAATATCTCACATTTCCAATACAGCCAAACAGGTGAGATGGTGTAATAATGAAGTACTTGGCTATGAAATATTTCACACATTTGTGGCTTAGATGACAGTATAGACCTATACTGTACAACTTAGTGTGTAAAATTCAGTCTGCAGTACATTTAAAATAAGTGCTTTGGAGTTTCTGAAGATAAAAGTGTGCAAAATTTACCATTGTGTCAACTGTCGGCTTTAAAAAGATGCATAAAGTGTTTGAATAAAATGTGAGATGAATCAGTAGATGGCCCTCTATACACACTTTCCATCAGAGGATACGCTTCAAAAAAAAAAAAAAAAAAAAAAAAGGGAGAGGGGAAGAAGAGATGTGGTATCTTCCCATTTGTCATTTTAGTGGTGTCTGTGTTCGAAATTTCCTCCACTCTTAAAACTTTCGAGCCAAGTCATATCCCAAATTATGAAATAGTTAGTACTGACACAGAAAAAATCCTAATTCCATTTGATTGTGCTAATCCAATAGGTGTGGACGAAGTTCCATAACATTTTCCAAAATGCTAGACTGTCTAAATTTGCCATAATGGAAGGGATTAAAGTTGTAGCAAAGGTGCTTGGTGTGGTTCTCCTGGTCAAAACCTGATTCTCTGCAAAATTCAGCATATGTAGGTTTATGCAGTGTCGAGATTGAACAAGTCAGTGTCACTGTGTGTATTGGCAAGTTCCACTACATTAACACTTTCGCTGTGGCTGACGCTTATAAGCGTCCGCGCCCACTGTCGGATTACTAGTCTAAGCTAGCATCAAAGCGTGTAAAATTTTCTTTTGTGTGGTCAGTTATCGAACATATATTGGTTCGTAATGGCGGCTACTGGACAGGCACCTGGACTTTCCAATGTGGAAAGGAGCAGGAAAAGTGTTAAACGGAGAGAGGAACATTTACTTAATGTACTAGACGACAGTGATTTTCTGTGTAGTGAGGACGAGGCATAAAACGGATATTGTCATTTAGAGGCAGCAGAAGAATTGCAGTGTGATGATGGCGTAGAAGCACAGCCTTCCAATCAGTTTCGTGACAGTTCCGAATCTGGCTGTACGGATCACAACGATTGTGTGCAAAAATACGACGAAAAAGAGCCCGACCTGTCACACGGAGATAATCCAGGTATTTCCTGACATAAAGAACCACATAATATGCAGTATCACCCATTTGTGAAGGAGGAAGTTCTGCAAATACATCCTGCTGTCAGTTCTCCTATGGATTTCTTGAGGTTATTGGTAACAGACGAATTGTTGCAACTTATAATTGACGAAACGAACGATAACGCAGTCAACATATTGCTGAGCGAAAATATAAAAGAGGGAGCTAGGATCTGTAAATGGAAACCTCTAAGTATAGGCGGATTACTAGTTTTCTTGGGCGTTTCGTTACATATGGGTAACCTTAAATATCCGCGATTACAAGACTACTGGAAGAAAGAACCGCTGTTTGAGAATAGAGGAATAGCGTTGATTCAAAGCGGAGACCGGTATTTGATCATACTACACTCTCTGCATTTTGCAAAAAACCCGCTTCCAGGAAACCAAAAACCAGACGATCGTTTATATAAGATACGACCTGTATTGGATTATTTTAACACAAGAATGTCTCAAGTGTATTACCCGGGAAGAAATTTATCAATAGATGAATCAATGATTCTTTGGAGGGGAAGATTGTCATTTAGACAATATATAAAAAGCAAATGTAATAAATATGGCATTAAGATGTTCATGCTCAACAATCCAGACTGTTTTATAAATAAGTGCGCTGTGTACACGGGAAGTAGTGGAAATATGGGGGGAAACGATCACGCTGAAAAGGTCGTTTTGCATTTGACGGCAGAAAAGCTGCATGTTGGTCACCACATTTACTTGGACAATTATTATAACAGTTTTCATTTAGCAACAACTCTGTTTAACCTAAAAATACTTTCCACAGGTACTCTGAAATTAAATAGGAAATATACCCCCGAAGACGTTGTATCGGCAAAACTTGGGAGAGGAGAGACAATTGCGCGGTATTCTAATGGAGTTATTATTGGAAAATGGAAGGGTCGACGAGATGTTTTCTACATTTCCACAGAACATCTAAATGATGTGGAGCAAGTGACGAATGCTCGCCAGCAAATAGTCACGAAACCTTTGCCTATTATTAGGTACAATACGTGTATGTCTGTGACTGATAAACAAGATCAGATGTTATCGTATTATTTATGTGAACGAAAGACTCTCTGCTGGCCGAAAAAACTATTCTTTCTTGTCATTGACATGCTGGTTTTAAATTCTCTGTATCTGTACAACAAATACTCACGAAATAAAATGACGTTGTACGATTACAGAATGAACATTATAAAGGGCTTCCTTCCATCAATGGACGTGCCACGAAATGTGAGCAAGAAACATCACAAACACACGTTGTGCAAAAGCGGGAAGCTACTGCACCGAAAAAGCAAGTTATGAGGAAGCGGTATAAGAAGAGCGCGGAACAAGGCAAGCGCACTTATACAACATACGAGTGTACAACCTGCACAGACAAACCTGGATACTGCTTGAACTGCTGTATAATTTCCCATAAGTAGCAAAAACGCGATAATATCGGGGAAATTCCGATTACCAAAGACAACGTCCATTATTTCCTTTAACATTCCATGATTTCTTTTTATGACGTGAAAGGTTAGAACTTTTTTTCACGAGTACTCAGAAAATTAGGTTTTCTTTTGTGTTAAGTCGACTTATTCTTATTGCGTTGTAAAGCGTTCACTTCAGTTTTTTGCGAAAGAATTTGTTGCGCTAAATTTGTTTTAATAGCACCGAAACTGAAGTGATGGGGGACACGAGAGAAGCCTCGACGTAGGGTGTGTTTCGCTAACTAATTTCTACACATCCGGGCGTTCCCTTGGCGTCTAATGTAAATGTAGACTGCTAATTCTCTCATACCAGGAGCAAACATGCTACTAAATTGACAACCTCTATCAGAGTCAATCTTAAAAATGCGCATTTGAAGTAAATATAATTTCAAATGAATCCAGTTTCCTTTTTCCTTCTTAAGAATTTGCGTTTTGGAATCCAAATTTTTCCGGAATGCAGCGGATTTGTTGCTTGTTTGAATTGTATTTTTTGTTAAATTATCAACATATCACGAACATTTGAATGACGCCTGTGACCCCTATAGGTATCAGGCAACAGACAGACTTGAAAACATGACCACAATACTGTCGAAGCTTATTTGAAGTAATGCATCTAAGGTGTCATCATTAAATCAGTATAGAACATGATCCTACAGATCTTACAAGGTCTTGACGTCAGCCTGTAGCTCAGGTGTGCTCATGAGCGTCGGCTCCGAACGGTACCTGTCGTTTCATTGTTCCCGGCCCGCACTCTCACGTTGCCGGGCCGCACTGGAGAGTTGCGCGCCTGCACCAATGCCGCAGCGAAAGTGTTTAATGTTAGTGAAAGAAAGTATAGTAATGAGTAGTTTGGTAATGGATCAGTGCTCAGGACAAAATTTGGAGGATGGTTCAAATGGCTCTGAGCACTATGGGACTCAACTGCTGTGGTCATTAGTCCCCTAGAACTTAGAACTACTTAAACCTAACTAACCTAAGGACGTCACACACATCCATGCCCGAGGCAGGATTCGAACCTGCGACCGTAGCAGTAGCACGGTTCCTGACTGCGCGCCTAGAACCGCGAGACCACCGCGGCCGGCAAAATTTGGAGGATACCTCCCATTCTGGCAAACACCTTAAGATAACTAGAGAATGCTGCTGTGGTGTTGAGTTCCAGTGTCTTGTACACGTCATTAGACAGGGCAGTGGCTTTCCCTCAGCCGACATTTCAGTTCATTGTAACATTGGACATCTCCTGTAAGTACTCCTTGTGTGTTACACAACCAAGGAAACATCTGTAGTTTCCTGCCAAATTATCACATGTGTTGGTACATTTCCCTATAAGGGATTTTTCAAAAATAATTAAAAATATACCCATCAAAGGTAAGACTGATCGACGATGTAATCTACATCGTTTTCTAAATCTGTCACAGGGTGGTTTTGACCGAGGCTATTCCACTGCTGATAATTTGATTTGCCTGGAGTCTGCTATCCAGACGGCTTTCAACTGACATCATCACGTTACTGCTGTCTTCTTCGACCTGCAAAAGGCTTATGAGATCACACAATAATGCCATATCCTTACTCATTACATGAGTGGGATCTCCAGGGCCTGCTTCGGATTTTTGTCCAGAACTTATTGTCACACCATACTTTCCAGGTTCTTGACAGTACTTCCCACAGTATCCTCCAAATCGAAGAGAGAGTGTGGTCCCACAGGGTCCTACATTAAGTGCCCCCCTCTTTTTAGGAGCCATCAATGGTCTTGCAGCAGGTGTGGTGTCTGCATTATCACCCTCCTTGCACACTGACAATTTTTGCTTTTACTATTGCTCCTCTAGTGTGGGTGTTTCAGAACGCAACTGCATGGTGACATTCCAAAGGCACAGTTGTGGTCCCTCACGCATGGCTCTTAGTTTTTCACAGGAAAGGCTCGCATCATGCTCTTGTGTCACCATCCTACTGTTCATTCACAACCATAACTTTACTCGATGACCAGTTGCTCAATATAGTGATGCTTCTCGGGACTGGTCTTCAATGCCTGGCTGATGTGGCTTGACCATCTGCTCTAACTTAAGCAAAGGTGCTGGCTACACCTTAATACACTTTGCTGTCTCAGTAACACCAGCTGAGAATGCAGACTGCACTACCCTTCTGCAGCTTTACAAAACCCTGATCTTGTCCCATCTTGATTATGGGAATCTGTCATATGGTTCGGTATCGCCCTCAGCATTGCGGTCACTGTACCCAATACACCACTGTGGTGTTAGACTTCCAACAGAAGCCTTTCGAACTAGCCCTGTGAACAGCCTACTTGTGGAGGCTGGGGTCCCTTCACTACAGATCAAGTGCCAACAACAGCTACTCAGTTTATTATGCTATACATGTTTGCAGCTCCCCCAAGCATCCAAACTATCATGCCGTTTTTCCTAGCAGGGAGGTCTAGTTCCCACAAGAGAGACCCTGAACTGGAGTCACAACTGCAGTCCAACTACGTCTTTGCTCTGAACTCAAACTGCCCCACTGTTGCCTTTCGTTATAGAGCAATCACGTACATCATCATGGCGTGTACCTCGAACTTGATTTATACTTCTGACTGCAAGATTCAGTTGATCCACAGTGTTTAGCCAGCTGTTCCTGGCTGTCCTTCATGCATTATGAGGTTCGGAAAAGGTCTTCACTGATGGCTCAACAATTGGTGGAGGAACTGGTTTGCATACACATATGCAAGGTGCAGTAAACTTCTCTCCTTACCAAATGGACGCAGTGTCTCCACTGGTGATTTGGTAGCCATCAAACAAGCCCTTAGTCATGCTTTTTCTTGCACTGGCAAGATGCTTCTAATCTGTAGCGACTCCCTGCATAGCCTTCAGGCTATAGACCAGTGCTACCCTCGTCACTCGTTAGTCACGACGATCCAGGTTCTTCTTTCTGATCTCCGTTAAGCTAGAGAGCCAATCGTCCTTGTTTGGACTCCTGGACATGTGGGAATCTAGGGAATGAACTTGCCGACCACTTGGCCAAGCTGGCTACTGGGATGCCGATTTTGGAAATGGTGGTCTCAGAACTGGACGTTCAGTCAACTCTATGCCATCAATTGTTTCCACTTGTCTCTGGAAGGTCAGGTTCTTTGGACTTCCTGGCTTTTCTGGCCTGGGGGTCCAATGATGGCTCTTGCTCGGTAGTCTCGTCTGGCCCCTACCTTTCCCATATTTTTATTCTTCTTGTTCTTTCATGTTTGTCGTTTTTAGTGTTTCATCATTCTTAAAATTTTATCATCTTGTTTATGTTGCTCGTTTTCTTGGGGTAGTGGGGATGCAGAAGGTGTGTCTTCCACCTCGTACCATGCTCCATGGACCTCCCAACTGCCTCTTGGTCAGAGAAGCTCGTCCAGCTTACCCCTCTCACTCACCTCTTACATCTCCATTCTTTTATCTCTGTGTTATTGTATCTTGTTTACAATCGGGCTTCCCAGGATTTGACTTTCGTATCCTTATTCTGAGGTCTTGTTTACAATCGGGCTTCCCAGGATTTGACTTTCGTATCCTTCTTCTGAGTATTATTCCTGGGTCTTTACAGATAAGATGAAGGGAGTGATCCTTGTAACTCCGACAACCACTCAACCTGCATCTACGTCTACATACTGAGCAAGCCACTGTACTACTACTACAGCTACTACTGGTTATTTCCGTTCCTGTTCTGCTCGCTAATACAGAGAGAGAAAATTCACTTTCATATGCCGCTGTATGAGTCCTAATTTCAGGTATCATCTTCGTGGTTCTTATGCAAAAGATACGTTTACAGTAGTAGAATAGTCCTCCAGTCAGCTTTAAATGCCGGTTGTCTAAATTTTCTCAAGTGTTCCTCTAAAACAACGTCACCTTCAGATTCCCACTTGAGATCCCGAAGCATCCATGTAACATCTGAATGTTGTTTGAACTTACTGGTAGTAAATCTAGAACCCCGCCTCTGAATTGCTTCGCTATCTCCCTTAAATGCGACGTGGTGCGGGTGCCAGACACTTGAGCACTACTCAAGAATAGGTCGCATTAGCGTCCTATATGTGGTCTCCTCTCCAGATGAACCACACTTTACTGTAATTTTCCCAGTCAACTAAAGCCGACCACTTGCCTTCCCTGCCATAATACTCACAATATTACGGATTGTTTTTCCTACTCATCCACATTAACTTAATTTTTTTTTCTCCATTTAGAGCTTGTACCATTCATTACACCAGCTACAAAGTTTGTCTAACTCATTTCATATCTCCCTATAGTGACTCAACCTCGACACTTTCCTGTACACCACAGCATCATCAGCAAACAACTGCAGATTGCTGCCCACTCTATCCACCAGAAAATTTATGCATATAGAAACTAACAGATGACCTGTCACACTTCCCTGGTGCACAGCTCACGATGCCCTTGTCTCTGATGAACACTTTCCGTCGAGTTCTATTATTTAGGAATTCTTCTTGCCACTCTTCTTTCTGGGAACGTTCGTTAACAGCGTGCATTGGGGCATTCTGTCAAATGCTTCTCGAAAATCTAGAAATACGGGAACTGCCTGTTCCCCTTCATCCATACTTCGCAGTATATCATGTGAGAAAAGGACAAGCTGAGTTTCGCATGAGCGATGTTTTCAATACCATACTGATTCATGGACGTAAGCTCTTTCGCTCTCAAAGAAATTTGTGATACTCGGAACTCAGAATATGTTCTAGAATTCTGTAGCAAGCAGATGTAAAAGATATTGGTCTGTAATTTTGCGGGTCCGTTCTTTTACCCTTCTCACATACAGGAGTCACCTGCGCTTTTTTCCAGTCGTTTGGGCTTTGCGCTGGGCGAGTGATTAGCAATAAATGCAAGCTAAGCAAGGGACCAGTGCCGTACAGTACTGTTTGTAAAACGGAATTGGAATTCTGCCCGGACCTGGCGACTTATTTGTTTTGAACTATATCAACTGTTACTGTGTGCCGGGGACGATTCTTAGTGTGCCGTTCATACGGGACTCTGTGCGATGGCCAAACGACAGTATGTCTGTACGATTCTCCTGTGTGAACACGTTCCTAAATATGAAATTTAAAACTTCTCTAATAAACCACGCAAGTACACAGTAAGAATTTAATATTTTGGGACACTTACTGTATAACTGTAAGGAGAATGCAATTTAGAGCAAAAGTGACTGTACATCATTCTTCCAGAAAGAGTCCTTTGTGAGTGAAACTGTGTTCAGCTGCCAAGCTAGTATCAGGATTTTTGAAATATAAGTATGACATTTTTAAAGCTCGGAAAGCACATTTGCTATAATTTTAAATGATCCGGAAAGGGCATCAAACATTAAACATATGGAAGAATTTTGACATATGATACAATGGAGGCCTGGCTATCGCAAACACTGCATTTCACTAGACTTTAAAGTGTCAAAATCTTTGTGGCAGAAGAAATTAAGAGCGAAACATTGAGCTATTCACATAACTTACTGGAATGCAGCCAGATGACGTCGTCGACAGTCGCCGGTATTTCGACTGGAGCATACCCTGTCATTTTCGAGGCATAACTGCAGCAAGTAAGCACTTTGCAAGCAATTTAAAACTTCGGTTTTCGGAGAAAACACACACACACACACACACACACACACACACACACACACACACACACACACACACACACGCTCGCGCGCGCGCGCGCGCGCGCGCTGTAAACACTATCACCATCGCAAACCAAAGGTGACCAGTGTCAGAAGTTATATACAGTGAAATTAATAAACCACAGGTGAGTTAGCATTACCACTGTCTCTCTTGTTTTTTTGGAAAAGGAGAGAAGGCAGGATTCCATGCAGAATTTCAACGAAAACCACCTTATCTATTTATATGGTCACTTGCTAATTTAATTTCAACTGCTTCTTTGGTGACACTATCCAATAACTGGAAGTGGATACCAAAATCTCTGTTGTTGTATGCCAGGATCACGCGTTCTAAGAGACTATTCTGGAGCGGTGGATTTTTTCAGCTCGGTATACCGGTCCTCCACAGTCCTGAAATTATGACCAACATACACTCCTGGAAATTGAAATAAGAACACCGTGAATTCATTGTCCCAGGAAGGGGAAACTTTACTGACACATTCCTGGAGTCAGATACATCACATGATCACACTGACAGAACCACAGGCACATAGACACAGGCAACTGAGCATGCACAATGTCGGCACTAGTACAGTGTATATCCACCTTTCGCAGCAATGCAGGCTGCTATTCTCCCGTGGAGACGATCGTAGAGATGCTGGATGTAGTCCTGTGGGACGGCTTGCCATGCCATTTCCACCTGGCGCCTCAGTTGGACCAGCGTTCGTGCTGGACGTGCAGACCGCGTGAGACGACGCTTCATCCAGTCCCAAACATGCTCAATGGGGGACAGATCCGGAGATCTTGCTGGCCAGGGTAGTTGACTTACACCTTCTAGAGCACGTTGGGTGGCACAGGATACATGAGGACGTGCATTCTCCTGTTGGAACAGCAAGTTCCCTTGCCGGTCTAGGAATAGTAGAACGATGGGTACGATGACGGTTTGGATGTACCGTGCACTATTCAGTGTCCCCTCGACGATCACCAGAGGTGTACGGCCAGTGTAGGAGATCGCTCCCCACACCATGATGCCGGGTGTTGGCCCTGTGTGCCTCGGTCGTATGCAGTCCTGATTGTGGCGCTCACCTGCACGGCGCCAAACACGCATACGACCATCATTGGCACCAAGGCAGAAGCGACTCTCATCGCTGAAGACGACACGTCTCCATTCGTCCCTCCATTCACGCCTGTCGCGACACCACTGGAGGTGGGCTGCACGATGTTGGGGCGTGAGCGGAAGACGGCCTAACAGTGTGCGGGACCGTAGCCTAGCTTCATGGAGACGGTTGCGAATGGTCCTCGCCGATATCCCAGGAGCAACAGTGTCCCTAATTTGCTGGGAAGTGGCGGTGCGGTCCCCTACGGCACTGCGTAGGATCCTACGGTCTTGGCGTGCATCCGTGCGTCGCTGCGGTCCGGTCCCAGGTCGACGGGCACGTGCACCTTCCGCCGACCACTGGCGACAACATCGATGTACTGTGGAGACCTCACGCCCCACGTGTTGAGCAATTCGGCGGTACGTCCACCCGGCCTCCTGCATGCCCACTATACGCCCTCGATCAAAGTCCGTCAACTGCACATACGGTTCACATCCACGCTGTCGCGGCATGCTACCAGTGTTAAAGACTGCGGTGGAGCTCCGTATGCCACGGCAAACTGGCTGACACTGACGGCGGCGGTGCACAAATGCTGCGCAGCTAGCGCCATTCGACGGCCAACACCGCGGTTCCTGGTGTGTCCGCTGTGCCGTGCGTGTGATCATTGCTTGTACAGCCCTCTCGCAGTGTCCGGAGCAAGTATGGTGGGTCTGACACACCGGTGTCAATGTGTTCTTTTTCCATTTCCAGGAGTGTATGACGAGTCACAACGGCAAGGAATACGTTAGACAGCCACCTTACAGAAACCAACATAATCCTTTACGGAACCTAAAAGGATCCCAGTCTTAGATGGTGGTCGAAAATCACACTTCACATCATATTTGCGCAAAACCGACCAACCTTGTTTAGCATAAGGCAAAAAGTCTGTAGACTTCGGTGCCATCTTAATATTATCACCACTCATCCGGTGCACAGTTAATCGATATCGAGGCCAAACAACACACTTGAAGAAAAAAAATTATACTCCGGTTTCAAAGCTGCTGACTCCAAGGCACATTCCTCGAAGTCACCCATTAACAAATTGGCAACAATAGATAGCAATGGGCTTCCTATCACAACTCAATCTGGATTATCGTAGTACTGTCACTGGGTACTTTTTATTCGCTGACCAGTACTATGAGCAGACAGATGGAGTTACAATGGGAAGCCCACTGCCACATCTTATTGCTAATTTTCTTATGGAAAACGTCAAGAAACGTGCCTTGGAGTCGGCAGCTTTGAAACCTGTGTGTTTTCAGATATGTAGATGGTACTTTTGTTGTTTGGCATCAGGGCATTGGAATCTGAACGACTTTTCACAACACCTGAATTCAGTTCACCTGAATATTGTTTTTAATGGATGACCTCAGCAGTTTGATCCCATAGTCCTTACCACAAATTTCCAAAATTTACTACTACGTTGCTCATATGATCACCAACTCAAGATTATTTTCCAAGCATTAGGTAGAAAGTTGACCCATATACATTAATATCTTGATGTTTAGCTCAGCGAATCACACCTGATTAGTTAGCATTGAGAGGATATTTGTAATTGTACATTTATGTATCGAATATGGAAAGAATGGCTAAACGTTGAAAATATGAGAGAAATGTCAGTGATACCACACACTAAAACAAGTAGCACAGCATGATAATTTTGTTAAACATTAAAACCATAAGATGCAAATAGATACATCCTGGCTGATATGTAATATATATATAAAACTATGATAATTATGTAGAACACGTACATTCCTTATATAAGGCAGGCCCACCTCTAAACTCGTCGAGAAACTCACAAACTACATAGGAACCTGGTGGGATACCAGTTCGATTTTACACAGAGTACGCAAAGGATCATGTCCCCCTTCTTGCAGCGGTGTACCGTAGGTCTCTAGAAGAGCGTAGCGTTCCAAAGGATTGGAAAAGGACACAGGTCATCCCCGTTTCCAAGAAGGGACGTGGAACAGATGTGCACAACTATAGACGTATATCTCTAACGTCGATCAGTTGTAGAATTTTGGAACACCTATTATTTTCGAGTATAATGACTTTTCTGCAGACTAGAAATCTACTCTGTAGGAATCAACATGGGTTTCTAAAAAGACGGTCGTGTGAAACCCAGCTCGCACTATTCGTCCACGAGACTCAGAGGGCCATAGACATGGGTTCACAGGTAGATGTCGTGTTTCTTGACTTCCGCAAGGCGTTCGATACAGTTCCTCACAGTCGTTTAATGAACAAAGTAAGAGCATATGGACTACCAGACCAATTGTTTGATTGGATTGAAGAGTTCCTAGAAAACAAAACGGAGCATGTCATTCTCAATGGAGAGAAGTCTTCCGAAGTAGGAGTGATTTCAGGTGTGCCGCAGGGGAGTGTTGTACGACCGTTGCTATTCACAATATACACTCCTGGAAATTGAAATAAGAACACCGTGAATTCATTGTCCCAGGAAGGGGAAACTTTATTGACACATTCCTGGAGTCAGATACATCACATGATCACACTGACAGAACCACAGGCACATAGACACAGGCAACAGATCATGCACAATGTCGGCACTAGTACAGTGTATATCCACCTTTCGCAGCAATGCAGGCTGCTATTCTCCCATGGAGACAATCATAGAGATGCTGGATGTAGTCCTGTGGAACGGCTTGCCATGCCATTTCCACTTGGCGCCTCAGTTGGACCAGCGTTCTTGCTGGACGCGCAGACCGCGTGAGACGACACTTCATCCAGTCCCAAACATGCTCAATGGGGGACAGATCCGGAGATATTGCTGGCCAGGGTAGTTGACTTACACCTTCTAGAGCACGTTGGGTGGCACGGGATACATGCGGACGTGCATTGTCCTGTTGGAACAGCAAGTTCCCTTGCCGGTCAAGGAATGGTAGAACGATGGGTTCGATGACGGTTTGGATGTACCGTGCACTATTCAGTGTCCCCTCGACGATCACCAGAGGTGTACGGCCAGTGTAGGAGGTCGTTCCCCACACCATGATGCAGGCAGGGTGTTGGCCCTGTGTGCCTCGGTCGTATGCAGTCCTGATTGTGGCGCTCACCTGCACGGCGCCAAACACGCATACGACCATCATTGGCACCAAGGCAGAAGCGACTCTCGTCGCTGAAGACGACACGTCTCCATTCGTCCCTCCATTCACGCCTGTCGCGACACCACTGGAGGTGGGCTGCACGATGTTGGGGCGTGAGCGGAAGACGGCCTAACGGTGTGCGGGACCGCAGCCCAGCTTCATGGAGACGGTTGCGAATGGTCCTCGCCGATATCCCAGGAGCAACAGTGTCCCTAATTTGCTGGGAAGTGGCGGTGCGGTCCCCTACGGCACTGCGTAGGATCCTACGGTCTTGGCGTGCATCCGTGCGTCGCTGCGGTCCGGTCCCAGGTCGACGGGCACGTGCACCTTCCGCCGACCACTGGCGACAACATCGATGTACTGTGGAGACCTCACGCCCCACGTGTTGAGCAATTCGGCGGTACGTCCACCCGGTCTTCCGCATGCCCACTATACGCCCTCGCTCAAAGTCCGTCAACTGCACATACGGTTCACGTCCACGCTGTCGCTGCATGCTAGCAGTGTTAAAGACTGCGATGGAGCTCCGTATGCCACGGCAAACTGGCTGACACTGACGGCGGCGGTGCACAAATGCTGCGCAGCTAGCGCCATTCGACGGCCAACACCGCGGTTCCTGGTGTGTCCGCTGTGCCGTGCGTGTGATCATTGCTTGTACAGCCCTCTCGCAGTGTCCGGAGCAAGTATGGTGGGTATGACACACCGGTGTCAATGTGTTCTTTTTTCCATTTCCAGGAGTGTACATAAATGACCTTATGAATAACATCGGAAGTTCACTGAGACTTTGTGCAGATGATGCTGTGGTGTATCGAGAAACTGCACAAAGGAAAATTGTACTGAAATCCAGGAGGATCTGCAGCGAATTGACGCATGGTGCACGGAATGGCAATCGAATCTCAATGTAGACAAATGTAATGTTCTGGGAATACATAGAAAGATAGATCCCTTATCATTTAGCTACAAAATAGCAGGTCAACAACTGGAAGCAGTTAATTCCGTAAATTATTTGGGAGTACGCATTATTAGTGATTTAAAATGGAATGATCATATAAAGTTAATCGTCGGTAAAGCAGATGCCAGACGGAGATTCATTGGAAGAATCCTTAGGAAATGCAATCCGAAAACAAAGGAAGTAGGTTACAGTACGCTTGTTCGCCCACTGCTTGAATACTGCTCAGCAGTGTGGGATCCGTACCAGATAGGGTTGATGGAAGATCCAACGGAGAGCAGCGCGCTTCGTTACAGGATCATTTAGTAATCGCGAAAGCGTTACGGAGATGATAGATAAACTCCAGTGTTAGACTCTGCAGGAGAGACGTTCAGTAGCTCGGTACGGGCTTTTGTTAAAATTCCGAGAACATACCTTCACCGAAGAGTCAAGCAGTATATTTCTCCCTCCTACGTATATCTCGCGAAGAGAAAGGTACTCAAGGTACCCTTCGCCACACACCGTCAGGTGGCTTGCGGAGTATGGATGTAGATGTAGATGAAGATGTAGGTATCATAGTATAAAAATATGTTACGGATCTCTGCATCTCTGTCTCAAGCCTTAAAAACTGCAGATCACTTGATCGTTTCCTGTAGGTGGTCCTGTCTACCTGCGAGTGACATTGTGTGCCTTTCTTCTCCTCCGGCTTTACACCTATCTTACTGCACCACTGGTTATTATGTTCTGTATTAGCATGTCAGAAGAAGGTGTTACCTTATTATCTACCAACAACAGAACATAGATGCAAACAGGTGTGCTGGTTGCCTGACCCCTGACACGTGATGCTCAGTGCCCGACGCTAGACAGGCCTGCGAGAAACTGACACACACACAGACATACACACACACACACACACACACACACACACACACACACACACATATACTGAATTGCTCAATTGAGCTAGGAGTTTACAATCTGACTGCAAATACAGGATAATTTGGAAGGAACGAGTGGAAGATCATGTCTTCAGAAGTACTGCCATCTTTGATGTTTAGTGTGGAAGAGGAGGCTTCTGTGGTAATGGAAAGTATTAACATGTGTTCCTCCACTGTGCTAAACATGCCTGTGGGTATCAGGGAGGAAGAAGAGACCAACCAACAAATGCTTTGGTTTGTCATTATTAATGGAGAACAATGTCTACCCTGTTGGTGATATTGGTACAGTAGAACCCCTCTAATCCGACCTTGGATTGTCCGTCACTCCGGTTAGTCCGACCATGATGAGCCTCGCGAGTCTGTGGCTACTTGTCACTGACTGGACGCCTGTCGGGCCATTGTTGCGGTGTCTATTGCTGTGCATATTGTTATACTGTACGTTATTGTGCAGTTTTATCCTTTGTTCGGATTAAAAAACTTCGTTGTTTGATTTATTCCGTGTTTTATACCGTGCTTATTACTGTATATTCTCTGTGTGTACTGTTGTCTGTTTTTCAACATGTCTGGATTCGAACGTAAACACGTAGCTCTTTCACTAAATGAAAAATTAGCAGTGCTACAAAGACTGGACGAAGGAGATTCGCTCCAAAAAAATTGCAAAGAAACTGAATGTCGGTGTTACGACAATTTAGGATCGGAGGAAGAATTGGAAAGACATTGAATCCTATACAGTTACGGTTGATGGTGAAAACACTCTGAAGAATCGCAAAACATTAAAAAAGCCTAAACCTGAACTGCATGATAACGCATTGTGGATGTGGTTTTGTCAAGAAAGAAGGTTCAAATGGTTCAAATGGCTCTGAGCACTATGGGACTTAACATCTATGGTTATCAGTCCCCTAGAACTTAAAACTACTTAAACCTAACTAACCTAAGGACAACACACAACACGAAAGAAGGAAAGGAACTCCAATATCCGGGACAATTGTCAAAGAAAAAGCGATAGTTTTGCGCAAAAAACTGGAAGCCGAAAGTAAATTTGCTGCCAGTAAAGGCTGGATTGATCCTTGGAAAACTCGTCAAAAATGTATCCCTGACTTTTTTCCAAGTAATTTGCTTTCATTTTTGCTGTAAAAACAATGCATACAGTATAATCATTTCTTAGTTTATACATACAGTAGTTTATTCCTTTGTAAAACATTTTTTTAGTTTACAGTATATATCGTTTATACGTTATTATGTACAGCACAGTACTGTAATTTGTTTGTCGTTTTTCCTTTTAAAACCAATACATATTATAGTGTGTGTAGACGTTTTTTAGTTAATATACTGTTTAACACTGTGTAAAAAACATCTTTTTAAATTACTGTAGATATCTTTTAGTTCTTAAATTGTTTATTTTTTGTATTAAATGTCTTTTTATATTTTTTACAATAAATATTAGATTTTTCGGATAATCCGACCTTTTTCTCGTTCCGACCGTGGTCCCGGTCACGAAGGTGACGGATTAGAGGGGTTCTACTGTAGTATAAATCACACATGCCTCAACAAATGATTTTTGGTTTTTGATTTATTTCCTTCCTTTTTTCCGCCTCCTCACTTACAGGCTTCGGGTAAATATTTTACATACGTCATCTGTGCTCCTTTTGAAGAGTGGGAGAAATAATTTTGGAGACTTCATCCATACGACGGCGGAAGTGCCAGCACTCATTGCTACTTGGTTCTAGTGTCCCTTTTGAGCCTCTCTGTATATGGTAAACTCCGAATCATGAAATACATCAACTGATGTTCATACAGTGAACTTGTCTCCAGCAGGTGCAGCACAGCAGTTGTTGATAAGTGAGAGATCCAACTGTTCTCTGGTTGCATGAACAGGTCCCAACAGGCAAAATGTCATGTCGTTGGTTCTTAGTTTCTCTCAAACTTGGCTGATACCAAGAAGAGCCTTGCGGACCTGAGCTGCCTCTCAGGTCGCACCAGCAGGTCACAGCAGCCATGGTATTGCTGTGCTGAGTCGTCGTTTCTCCATTGCAGCTGCACGTGATGCAGCAGTGTGCACTGTGATTCCAGTTCTCGACAGTTGCAGAACAATGAATATCAAGAATCACAGTTGTGGGAGCAAGTGTTGTGGGAGGGGAAGGACTATTTGCATGCATATAAAACCACCATGTTTCCTAGTTGTTAATGCGGCGTTGTCGTCCATTAGAACGTTTTATTCAAGTGGCTGTGGTTCGCAGCGTGTCAGTATTGACATCTCTCCTGTCATTGGGTCATGGCAAGTGGAGTTTGAAATAGAGGATGTGGTATGTCATAGCAATCGTGCGACTCACATTATTAAAAAACAAAATGTTGCGAACATCCAAGTGCAATGTGAGGCGATATATTTTGCTGCTGCTCAGATACATCCATTAATTGATGATGTGAAGAATGTGTTCAGTACTACTGTGCGTGGTATTATGCAACATCGCCAGTGTGTTGGCTATAAGGTGGGTGATTTCACAGCAGCCCATTTAGGGTGCGTAAAAGAAAATTATTTGACAAATATTACCACAAAGTATGTGGTTTTGATGGAGGAGAAAAAAATGAGCTTGTATTGAAAAATGTCTACATATGTAGAGAAAAATGTAATAAATTACCATTGTCTTTTAGCAAGGTGCCCCTAAACCAACTCGGGATAGTAGTTAGTCGTTTGGAGCGCTAGGGGTCCAAGTTGTCACTTGGATCCCTGCACCACCAAAATAAAGGAGCAAATTGTTTTGTTGTTGTTAGGTAATGAGCATTAGTGTCACATGTTTTTAGCCAATTTTATGTGTATTATTCAAACTTAGCAGTTTGTTTGTTAAAGTGAATTTTGGCGTTTATAGTAAAACTATAATTTCTCATTGTTTTGAACCAGTTCATTTTTTAAACTGAAAGAGAACTGTTTAAAACATCAAAAGTTAAAAGTTCATTGCAATAGGAGTGACCAGCATGAAGATTCATCTGAGTCAGTTTAGCAACCTTTCTAGATATTTCTTTATTTGCTGACTAAAAAAACTTCGTTTAGTTTAGTCTGAATTTCCTATATGCTGCTTTATTTCGAGACGGACATGATAATGCTGCAGTTACCAATTTTGTTTCCAGAAGTGATGATGAAACTACAAGTGAAAGCGATGAACGTGGTAGCCTGATATTGAGAGTTTAATTTTATTTTTTAGGCCTTTGATATGAAAAATCCATAACGAAAACGTATTTTACTTTACCAGCATATTTTTGTTTATTCATAGCCCTACTCTAACCTAATGTAACTCCTTGCCTAACTTAACCCTGACTTCTGACTCTAAACGTAACTCCCTTTTCTAGCCTTCAATTTTCCTTTTTAGCTGGAATATCAGAAGCTGAAGTGGTTGGGGGAATTATCAAGGATTTACCAGATAGTGCAATACCACCACCGACGCAACCTGGAAGAAAACGAGCTCATAGAGCGGGACTCTGGAAGCCAGAACAAATCAAGAATTGACGAAACTCCGGCAAGGCTTATCGTGACCATAAGTCATGCATCTAAGTAGGTCCGTGAGTACAACCACAACTATCGTTGAAAGTGCAATGTAAATATTCCACAAGAGCAAAGCCAAGTCATATTTGAAGAATAGTGGAACTTAGCTGACTGGGAACTGCAAACGGCCTACATGCACAGTGCTGTAGAACTGAATTCTATCAAAAGGCGTAAAGAATTAGCTGTAAGTAGAAAAGACATGTCAGTTACATACAACCTTCATGGCCACAGAGTTCGCAGAGATTTTTTTTTTAGAAGCCTTGATGTATCAAACAAAAGAGTGAGAAATATTATTCCAAAAAGGAAAGAAAACCCATCATGTGTGGCTCTGTGAGACAAAAGACGTCAAACGCAACCTGCAAACAAAATTTCAGCAGAAAGAGTGGCAGTTACTGAAGAACACATTAGAAGCTTCCCTAAGTACTCAAGTCACTACAGCAGAGCAAAAGCTGTCAACAAGAAGTTCCTTAATCCAGACTTAAACGTAACAATTCTGTACAAGCTGTAGAAAGAGTCGTAAGAGGAAAGAGGAATCGTGCTGAAAAATAAACCTTCTGACGAAAAAGTTTCAACACAAATTTTAATTTGAGCTTTCATAGGCCTCAGACAAATACCTGTATCACTTGCGACAAGTTCCAAATAAAAATTTTGCATGGCACAGAAGAAGAAAAAAAGTTGGCGATGAAACAAAAAGAATTACACTTGAGAAAGGCTGAAGCTATAAAAGAATTAAAAGAAAAAAGCATCAAAAACAAGGCAAAAGATACGGCATCGATCTTTTTTGACCTTCAAAGAATAATGCCAACGCCTGCAGCTAAAAACTCCAAAGCGTATTATATGTGACAGCTGTGGACATATAACTTAAATGTCCATAATCTCAAAGATGGTACCAGAAACATGTATATGTGGCAAGATGGACAAGCCAGCAGGGGGTGTCAGGAAATAATGAGCTGCCTTCTAAAATACGTCAAGACTCTCCCTAGCTACATCAAATACATTGAGGCATTTGCCGACGATTTTGGAAGCCAGAACAAGAGCCACTTGACGTCAAAATATTGGTTATACGTAATAAGAAACACAGACACTGAGACAGTCATGCAGCATTACTTTGTACCTGGCCACTCGTAAAATGAATGTGACTGAGACTTTGGGCACATAGACATCAAAAAGAAAAAAACAACAACAGAGACATGAACGTTCCGGACAACTGGGTGAACCTAGTAGTATCAGAAAATCGGAAGTTTATTGTAACTAAAATGAGAGATGAAGACTTTGTTAATATTGATGCCCTGAACAGTGTTTTCCCCCAAAAGGTAAAAGGCATCAGAAAAATGCAAACTCTTAAATTTAAGAAGAATACGCCAGGCATCCTACACTACAAGTATTCGGCAGGATACCTAGAGCCATGCAGTCAACTTAGCCTGAAACAAAGCACCACTGGAAAATACCTACAAAGCTCTCAACTCTACAACCAACAACAACAACGCCTAAAGTAAAACCACAAAAAGTTGTTGTTGTTGCGGTCTTCAGTCCAGAGGCTGGTTTGATACAACTCTCCATGCTACTCTATTCTGTGCAAGGTTTTTCATCTGCCAGTACCTACTGCAACCTACATCCTTTTGAATCTGTTTAGTGTATTCCTCTCTTGGTCTCCCTCTACAACTTTACCCTCCACGCTGTCCTCCAATACTAAATTGGTGATCCCTTGATGCAGCAGAATATGCCCTACCAACAGATCCCTTCTTCTAGTCAAGCTGTGTCAGAAACTCTTCTTCTCCCCAATTCTATTCAGTACCTTCTCATTAGTTATGTGATCTACCCATCTAATCTTCAGCGTCCTTCTGTAGCACCACATTTCAAAATCTTCTATTCTCTTCTTGTCCAAACTATTTATCGTCAACGTTTCACCTCCATACATGGCTACACTCCATACAAGTACTTTCAGAAACGACTTCCTGACACTTAAATCTATACTCGATGTTAACAAATTTCTCTTCTTCAGAAACGCTTTCCTTGCCATTGCCAGTCTACAGTTTATATCCTCTGTTCTTCGACCATCGTTAGTTATTTTGCTCCCCAAATAGCAAAACTCCTTTACTACTTTAAGCGTCTCATTTCCTAATCTAATTCCCCTAGCATCACCCGATTTAATTCGACTACATTCCATTATTCTCGTTTTGCTTTTGTTGACGTTCGTCTTATATCCTTCTTTCAAGACACGGTCCACTCCGTTACAAAAAGTAAAAAACTTGATTGAGCTGCTCCAGTTTGTACCACCCATCCATCATCCCTTTTATTTGTAGGTAAAAAATGTAGCCACTCGGCTTCAAGCCCAGTCGGCAAGTCAGTGTGATGAAGAGCCAGAACTAAGTGACGGGGATGAAGAAGATGAAGCTCTGGACAATGTTGATTGAACTGATGAGGATGAATGAAAATGAAAATTTGTATTTTGTTCCACCTTTTAGATTGTGTGTTTTTTGATTGATCTTTATTTTTTTGTAATACAAATTTTTACTACTTAAAAATTAAGATAAGTGCTTTTCTACTTTTCAAATAATTTCATTATTGACCTACATTCAGAAGGCAAGGGGTCCAAGTGCAGGTGTACAAGAGATAAAAGTGCAGCGTGCAAAACATAGTGAACTTCCATTACATAAAAATATCTTTGCATATAATTAAAATAATGTTTTAATATGTTTTTATGATGAACTATATCCTTGAGCTGTATGGTAATGTCAACAAAACTACCTAACTCCAAACATGGCCTACTGGAATTTTTTTGAACTTTAACTTCAATTATCTCGAATGGGTTAGAATCAGTGCTCTGTATACTAACTGGATGTTGAACTTCAGCCATCTGATCGTGCCAGCCATAGATGCTCTTATTTCGTTTCATGCCAAACTACAACATGGCTGCTAGGAAATGTTACTAGAATACGAAAAGAAAATACTTTCAATTCCGCTCCCTCATCAGCCTATTACATCATATGTTGACATAAAGTTCAAAACAAGAAATCAGTCTGCAATTCCTTGTCACATGCATAGCGATGGAAATTTGTTCGCCAAACTACAATATGCCGAACGATGCAAAGCACGTGTATTTCCAGACACGCTGCAGTTCTGTACTCAGAGACCAGACTTATACATCCAGGTTGTATAGAGATCACTGGTTAGAATGCAGGAGGTCGAGGGTTCGATCCTAGGTTGGGGTGCATTCTTTTATTTGCTAATTTCATTCTGACATTTCATACTGTAATATACACCGTTTCTTAGGTCACATGTGTCCTAAATTTACAATATTTTGTAAAGTGGAACATAACAAATACATGGTTAGATAAATAAGAAACGGGTGGTTGAAACAGATGACGTGTCATCGGATGGAATAACTACAACAACAGTATCAATTTCGAGATGCTAAAGATGATAGCACAGTACAATAACACAACGTCTACTTGTCATTTATACTATATGTAATATGAATGCTCAGATGTCGCACTTTAGCAACCAGTGACAATAATAATATCCATATTAATGAACGCATGGGCTTCACAACAGAATACGTTGTCGTCAGCACAACAGATGCTCAAAGCGACCTCCCTGCATATCTAAACACTGCGCAGCCCTCCAGATCATACAGCGAAGCTATGTCCACTGTAAAAAGAGTGTCATGAACATGTGCTATCAGTTCTTCCACATTCGTCAGTGGAGTGGAGTACACGTGTTCCTTCAGGTGTCCCCACAGGAAGAAATCCAGGGGATTTAGGTCAGGTATACGCGGTGGCCATACAACTGGACCTCAGTGTCCGAGCCATTTCCCTGGAAATGTTCTATCCAAATACTGTCACACATTAATTCCAGAGTGTGTATGTGCACCATCATGTTGGAACCATATCCTCTTCCCAACATGTAGTGGAACATCTTCCAGCATATCAGGTAGATAGTTTGAGAGGAGTGCATGATATCTTCGTGCAGCCTCTATATATTCCTTCCACCTTTGTGCTTTTCCTTCTTTGGTTAGAACTGGGTTTCTACCTGAGCTATTGATATTCATGCAAATGGTTCTCTTTTCTCCAAAGGTCTATTTAATTTTCCTGTAGGCAGTATCTATCTTACCCCTCGTGCGGAAAGCCTCTACATCCTTACATTTGCCCTCTAGCCATCCCTGCTTAGCCATTTGGCACTTTCTGTCGATCTCATTTTTGAGACGCTTGTATTCACTTTTTCCTGCTTCATTTACTGCATTTTTGTATATTCTCATTTCATCAATTAAATTCAGTATCTCTTCTGTTACCCAAGGATTTTCACTAGCCCTCGTCTTTTTACCTACTTGATCCTCTGCGCCCCTCACTATTTCATTCCTAAAAGCAACCCATTCTTCTTCTACTGTATTTCATTCCCCCATTCCTGTCAATTGTTCCCTTATGCTCTCCTGAAACTCTGTACAACCTCTGGTTCTTTCAGATTATCCAGGTTCCATCGCCTTAAATTCCCACCTTTTTGCAGGTTCTTCAGTTTTAATCTACACTTCATTACCAATAGATTATGGTTAGAGTCCACATCTGCCCCTGGAAATGTCTTACAATTTAAAACCTGGTTCCTAAATCTCTCTCTTCCCATTATATAATTTATCTGAAACCTTCTAGTATCTTCAGGGTTCTTCCATGTGTACAACCTTCTTTCATGATTCTTGAACCAAGTGATAGTTATGATTAAGTTATGCTCTGTGCAAAATTCTACCAAGTGGCTTCCTCTTTCATTTGTTAGCCCCAATCCATATTCACCTACTACGTTTCCTTCTCTTCCTTTTCCTACTGTCGAATTCCAGTCACCCATGACTATTAAATTTTCGTCTCCCTTCACTACCTGAATAATTTATTTTATCTCATCATACATTTCATCAATTTCTTCATCATCTGCAGAGATAGTTGGCATATAAACTTGTACTACTGTAGTAGGCGTGGGCTTCGTGTCTATCTTGGCCACAATAATGCGTTCACTATGCTGTTTGTAAGTAGCTTACCCGCACTCCTATTTTTCTATTCATTATTAAAGCTACTCCTGCATTACCCCTATTTGATTTTGTATTTATAACCCTGTATTCACCTGACCAAAAGTCTTGTTCCTCCTGCCACCGAACTTCACTAATCCCACTATATCTAACTTTAACCTATCCATTTCCCTTTCTAAATTTTCTAACCTACCTGCCCGATTAAGGGATCTGACATTCGACGCTCCGATCCGTAGAACGCCAGTTTTCTTTCCCCTGATAACGACGTCCTCCTGAGTAGTCCCCACCCTGAGATCCGAATGGGGGACTATTTTACCTCCGGAGTATTTTACCCAAGAGGACGCCATCATCGTTTAACCATACAGTAAAGCTGCATGCCCTCGGGAAAAATTACGGCTGTAGTTTCCCGTTGCTTTCAGCCGTTCGCAGTACCACAACAGCAAGGCCGTTTTGGTTAGTGTTACACGGCCAGATCAGTCAATCATCCAGTCTGTTGCCCCTGCAACTACTGAAAAGGCTGCTGCCCCTCTTCAGGAAACATACGTTTGTCTGGCCTCTCAACAGATACCCCTCCGTTGTGGTTGCACCTGTGTCGTCGAGGCACGCAAGGCTCCCCACCAACGGCAAGGTGCATTGTTCATGGCGGGGGGGGGGGGGGGGGGGGGGGGGGGAAGGCGCTAATAATACTTAGAAAGTGTAATTTTTGTGCAAAGATAAAATTTTTAAAATGTAACAATGTTTATACACATTAACAAACTAAAAGTAGGTTAAGTTTGAATGTCAGAGGTGTTTGTTGCGAGTCGTTTACGAGAAGTTTCCACACTGGTACTTGTTTGCGCCATTCAGCTTGCGTGTTTCCTAGGTATGATGTTGTTATGTATGCTTACAGTGTGCTTGTGTGTTCCTTGAATACAATGCGACTTGCTAGACAGTGAAATCTCTAACATTCAACGCAGTAGGTCGTGAATGTACGATGGTATTTAGCAATACAGAAAAAACTAATATGTTCTTGGTGTACGGAGAGCGGTTCGATCTTCTACGGTATATGTGGCAAGATAGCCCAATACACGTCAACCATCTCGGCAATTATCTATCAGCCTCATCAACCAGTTACTTAAAAGTGGCATTGTAATACATAGACAATGTAACAGAAGGAAACAGGGGACATTAACGTTCTTGCTGTTGTTGCAGTTGATCTGGAAGTTAGTTCCCATGAAGTTACATAAGGGAATGGCATAAGTCAGGCAAGTGACCTATCAATTCTCCAACGATATAGGCTTCATCCCTATCACATCTCTCTCCATCAACAGCTGCATGGAAACGATTATGACATTTGCATTAACTTCTTTACATAGGCGTAGCGGTAGCGCCGTTCCAGACTGTAGCGCCTAGAACCGCTCAGCCGCTCCGGTCGGCTTTGGTCGTGTGCTGACGAGCTGTAGGCTACATGTTCTGTTGTCTAAGTAACTATTTTGGTAATAAAAAACAACTTATTCTTTCCATCCTTTCCTAATAAGACAATTGTGTTATGCATGTGTTTTCAGCGGTTACGGAGTTTCATTTTTGCAGACCATAGTTTCCAGAAATGCAGCTGCAACATACTGAATTCTCACTTAATGTATTTACGTATTTAACTACTTGAACAGCGCTGTTGACGTATTTTTTAGAATATTGCGCGCAATAATATCGAACAAATACCGTCTATAAAGCTTGTAAGGAGCCTTCTGACTGCAAACAGTTGTTCTTTATACATTCTTTGGTAGGCCTGTTTTATTTGTAATGTTGTTGTTGTTGTCTTCAGTCCTGAGACTGGTTTGATGCAGCTCTCCATGCTACTCTATCCTGTGCAAGCTGCTTCATCTCCCAGTACCTACTGCAACCTACATCCTTCTGAATCTGCTTAGTGTACTCATCTCTCGGTCTCCCTTTACGATTTTTACCCTCCACGCTGCCCTCCAATGCTAAATTTGTGATCCCTTGATGCCTCAAAACATGTCCTACCAACCGATCCCTTCTTCTAGTCACGTTGTGCCACAAACTTCTCTTCTCCCCAATCCTATTCAATACCTCCTCATTAGTTACGTGATCTATCCACCTTATCTTCAGTATTCTTCTGTAGCACCACATTTCGAAAGCTTCTATTCTCTTCTTGTCCAAACTAGTTATCGTCCATGTTTCACTTCCATACATGGCTACACTCCAAACAAATACTTTCAGAAAGGACTTCCTGATACATAAATCTATATTCGATGTTAACAAATTTCTCTTCTTCAGAAACGCTTTCCTTGCCATTGCCATTGAAAGCAAGGGGAAACTACAGCCGTAATTTTTCCCGAGGACATGCAGCTTTACTGTATGATTAAATGATGATGGCATCCTCTTGGGTAAAATATTCCGGAGGTAAAATAGTCCCCCATTCGGATCTCCGGGCGGGGACTACTCAGGAGGACGTCGTTAACAGTTATTTGTAATAACAACAATAATTAGCAATGAATAGCTTCTTTTATAATGTTTCTAGTGAGTAAAACGATGCATTATCTTTGTTCGTCCTACACTGATGGCTGAGAACTATTTAGAAATGCGGAAATACATACTTAGAGGCTACATTAATCTCGGCCGACAACATGAACCTCGTACTTTTTGCACTGTTTCGGAAATAATTTATTTGAGGGTGAATGATAAGGGATCATGTGTTTCTGATAATCCTTGGCCTAGCGACCATCTGAATACCTTTAAACAGTTCCCACTACCCCAGGTAAAATGAGCAAATCGGTTAATTCTTTTGCGTTATGTGTGTTCTAGGGAGACTCTAGGCTACTCATAAAAGCCCCATCTGTTCATTGGTGGTTCCTGAGAAAACACCGAGAATCCATGTATTTTGGGTTCTGGAAATGAGCACTCCCATAATGTCTATTAAGGGGAATTCGCGAATCTAAGGTGTAAATGCAGTGTTAGCTGATGTAGTGAAAACATGGGAAGGGTTCTAGGGTCATCGCAAGAGTTCTGAGGTCACCCAATTATGTTTTTAGTCAGCATGTTTCCACCAACACATCTTTATGACGTACCGCCTCTGTACACTGGGCACTTTTCGTCTGTGGAAATATGGCTAAAGTGGTGCTGCAACGACAAAAAATGGGCTAAAAAAGTTCTTAACATGGCTGAAAATGACTTAAAATTACCGCCAAAAATTATGTAAGGGAAGACTGCAAATTCAGTAAAACATTTCTAATAACAATTTTACTCTTTCGAGATACGTATCATAAGTCAGGTGTTCCCGGTGAATTGCGATTGATGAACAAAGCATCCAAACATAAAATAAATGTGAAACAAACGACTTTGTGTTAACCTTACATTATGTATACTTATTTGTTGTCTATATGTGTCAAAATTTATAAATAAACTGTCAAAACTTCACTTACCTGTAGAATTCGTTTAAAATAAACAGCACTCCCTGGTGTAGCATGGAAAAGAAGAGAACCAGCGGAAAGATGTTCCTTTCAGACCAGAAAAAGGCAAATATGTTCTTCTATAGAAGTTGGCGTGTTCTTGTGCTTAAAGAGAGTACCAGAGAGACACTGACGGTGGAAGAGAGAAGAGGTGGCGATGGGGGAAGAGAGAAAGTGCTAGTGAAAGAGGAAGGGAGAGGGATGAAGACGATAGCAGTGGGAGTCAAAGAGATATTGATGGTCAGAAAGAGACAGTGGCAGTAAGAGAGAAGGGAGTGGGATGGAGATAGAAGCGGTAGCAGCAGAAGAGCGCATAAAATGGAAGTAAAAATTAAAGATGGGCAGGGACCATGCAGACACTTAGGGGACAAAGTTCAAAACCATCGTACAATATGCGTTAGATGAGTATGTGCCAAGCAAGATCGTAAGAGATGGAAAAGAGCCACCGTGGTACATCAACCGCGTTAGAAAACTGCTGCGGAAGCAAAGGGAACTTCACAGCAAACATAAACATAGCCAACGCCTTGCAGACGAACAAAAATCAAGCGAAGCGAAATGTAATGTTAGGAGGGCCATGCGAGAGGCGTTCAATGAATTTAAAAGTAAAGTTCTATGTGCTGACTTGGCAGATAATCCTAAGAAACTTTGGTCTTATGTCAAAGCGCTAAGTGGGTCAAAACAAAACGTCCAGACACTCTGTGACCAAAATGGTATTGAAACAGAGGATGACAGACTAAAGGCCAAAATACTAAATGTCTTTTTCCAAAGCTGTTTCACAGAGGAAGACTGCACTGTAGTTCCTTCTCTAGATTGTCGCACAGATGACAAAATGGTAGATATCGAAATAGACGACAGAGGGATAGAGAAACAATTAAAATCGCTCAAAAGAGGAAAGGCCGCTGGACCTGATGGGATACCAGTTCGATTTTACACAGAGTACGCGAAGGAACTTGCCCCCCTTCTTGCAGCGGTGTACCGTAGGTCTCTAGAAGAGCGTAGCGTTCCAAAGGATTGGAAAAGGACACAGGTCATCCCCGTTTTCAAGAAGGGACGTCGAACAGATGTGCAAAACTATAGACCTACATCTCTAACATCTATCAGTTGCAGAATTTTGGAACACATATTGTGATCGAGAATAATGACTTTTCTGGAAACTAGAAATCTACTCTGTAGGAATCAGCATGGGTTTCGAAAAAGACGATCGTGTGAAACCCAGGTCGCGCTATTCGTCCACGAGACTCAGATGGCCATAGACACAGGTCCCCAGGTAGATGCCGTGTTTCTTGACTTCCGCAAGGCGTTCGATACAGTTCCCCACAGTCGTTTAATGAACAAAGTAAGAGCATATGAACTTTCGGACCAGTTGTATGATTGGATTGAAGAGTTCCTAGATAACAGAACGCAGCATGTCATTCTCAATGGAGAGAAGTCTTCCGAAGTAAGAGTGATTTCAGGTGTGCCGCAGGGGAGTGTCGTATATATATATTTACAATATACATAAATGACCTTGTGGATGACATCAGAAGTTCACTGAGGCTTTTTGCGGATGATGCTGTGGTATATCGAGAGGTTGTAACAATGGAAAATTGTACTGAAATACAGGAGGAACTGCAGCGAATTATTGACGCATGGTGCAGGGAATGGCAATTGAATCGCAATGTAGACAAGTGTAATGTGCTGTGAATACATAGAAATAAAGATCCCATATCACGTAGCTACAATATAGTAGGTAAGCAACTGGAAGCAGTTAATTCCATAGATTATCTGGCATTACGCATTAGGATTGATTTAAAATGGAATGATCATATAAAGTTGATCGTCGGTAAAGCAGACGCCAGACTGAGATTCATTGGAAGAATCCAAAGGAAATGCAATCCCAAAACAAAGGAAGTAGATTACAGTACGCTTGTTCGCCCACTGCTTGAATACTGCTCAGCAGTGTGGGATCCGTACCAGATAGGGTTGATAGAAGAGATAGAGAAGATCCAACGGAGAGCGGCGCGCTTCGTTACAGGATCATTTAGTAATCGCGAAAGCGTTACGGAGATGATAGATAAACTCCAGTGGAAGACTCTGCAGGACAGACGCTCAGTAGCTCGATACGGGCTTTGGTTGAACTTTCGAAAACATACCTTCATCGAGGAGTCAAGCAGTATATTGTTCCCTCCTACGTATACCTCGCGAAGAGTCCATGAGGATAAAATCAGAGAGATTAGAACCCACGTAGAGACATACCGACAATCCTTCTTTCCACGAACAATACGAGACTGGAATAGAAGGGGAACTGAAAAAGGTACTCAGGATACCCTCCGACACACACCGTCAGGTGGCTTGCGGAGTATGGATGTAGATGTAGATGTAGATATGCTTCCCATACCGTGAACTTTAACACGTAGATGTAGCGAAGGTCGCATTTTGGACCGAAATTTTTAACATGTGGTTATTGGTGAAAATAAAGTTGGACCCTCTAGAATATTTGAGCTGTAGAGCTAAAGTGGGGACAGTGGTGAAGAAAGACAAAATGAGACAGTGTAACTGAGAGAGAAGACAGTGGCAGTGGGAAATACTGTAAATCAATGGGAAGAAAGGAGACGGTGGGAGAGATGTACGTACACCATGCAATGACTTAGAGATGCGTAGTATGAAGGCTTAATTGGAAAAACAGATTAGTTGAAAGGATTTATTAAAGAAATTGAATGTTCTGTGTTAAGAGAGCCGAGATCTTTGGTGAGAAAGGTGAAATGAAAATTGAGACAGCTGGTTCCCAACTATCCTGTCAGAATCTTATAAAGAGAAACATGTTCGCATTTTTGTGCTGTGACAGGAGCAGTTTTGCCTTCTTGCATTTCTAGCTCGCCAGCAACTTCGCTGTTGACAAGTTTAAAGGTGATTGTGTTCTTATTTGTACAAGTTTTTTCTGTTCATTACTGACATCATGATAGTTACATATGATCTTATGTTGCCATTTGAATGGCAATATTTTTTCCTAAGTCTGTGATAATACGTAGCCCCCTTATTCCTAATGTTCTGAGAATTAAGTATTTTGTATGACCGTATTTTGGCCATACTGTGTTCCTGTGCTGTTTGATGATTTTTATTTTATTTTATTTTTGAAAGGGCCAAACTGAATTTGAAATAATAATAATACACGTTATGTAACTGTTTTAAAAAGGCAAATGTAAATGGCGGCACACATCTAAGATTTTTACGGTGTTTTATTCGCAACTAGAAACTGTGAGAATTGAATTTGATAGATTTGTGTATTAGTGTTTCTGTTCTAGATTTTCTTTTCATGGGCGTGTTTTGAGGGCACTGTAAGGTGTGTGTTGTATGGTATGGTTAACTATGAGGGATGTCTCTTGATTTTGATTTGTAAGTTAAGATTTTGCGTAGTCAGTAAAAATGTTCCTTGAATGTTGTTGTACACCTCTCAACGTGGCAACACCACTCGCTAAAATAGGAACAAAAATGTCAGTAGATGCAACCTGTGTTCCAGTTCTAACCGTTGAAACAGTTGATGACGGCTCAACTGCTGATATTTTGCGATACTTACCTGAATAAACATCTTGTTCGTGAAAGGAACTACCCTCTCCCCCTCCCCTCCCCCAAGAAGAAAAAATATCTACACCCCTACATAACACACACATTTTCAGCTGGCATCTGGATCATGACGATGATGTTTTCTTCTCTTTTTGTGTACTGAAACCTACCATTTGCTTGTCTGAGAAAATGAGTCAGGATCTATCGATAACGAGTGAGGTTTTTAGCTCACAAAGAGGATAAGATGGTAGTATTATCCATTAAAGAGCCTTTGCCTACAAATTTCCAGAAAAGAAGAGCAAACAGTACTATAATGTGAAACTGTGGTGTGAACTGTTAGAGATGTTTATTTACTTGTATTACATTTATTACCAAACAATGTCTACATTAGTTGACACACCTGTTAGAGGTTAAATCTTTATGAGGACTGTAAATGATTTCAATTTAGAAACACAGAAACCACATGAATACAAAATTATAGTTGTAACTCTACACATAATCGTGCCTATATGGCTACAATAGGGTGGTAGAGGGGCTATATCATTACTGGCGGAGTGACTGATGACTCTTATGCACACAAACACCACCTGACACTTTCAAGGTCACCTCCTTTTTCCCTCTAGCACATCCACGTCTCTAGGTCATTTGGGAGATGTATAAATAGTGTTTTTTTTTTTTCATTTTGGCTGGCACAGGCAATTAACTTCATGGGTATAATTTATAACCCATATTATAACACTTCTGACTCTATGTTTATGTTACCTTGCCACGGCGCTAGACAGCAGGCACTGACTTTATCAAATGTGACATGTACATCTCCAGGTTGCAGCAAACTACAGTTCAGGTGACATGGCATTTCGCATCCCCAAAACTCAGCAGCCAGCCCAGCTGATGGAATTAAAAGTACTCTGGCCATTTATCTACTGTGACATGTGCCGAACACACACAAGGCTGATGTTTAGGCCAGCACATGACCTCCACATGCTGCACCAAAGCCTCAGCTACTCCACTATATAGCACGCCGCCTTCACGACCCTGGGACACACAGTGTTCAGCCATGTGCCAGCTGGGACTTCGTATAAATTGCACTGTTGTTCTACTGACAAGACAGTGTCAGACTTAAAAAAATTGGAAATTTGTGGTAAGGGCTTATGGGACCAGACCGCACTGAGGTCATCAGTCCCTAAGCTTACGCACTACTTTAGCTAACTTAAACTAATTTACGCGAAGGACAACACACACAACCATGCCCAAGGGACGACTCGAACCTCCGACGGGGGAAGCCGCGTGGTCAGACTTAAAATTTTCTATTCCTGTCAGACATAAATTTTCATTAGGGTTGGGCTCTTGATATTTCAACAAGTAAAATACCTGTGTAAGATTTCGTGAAGTTTTCTAAAACTGAGCCGAGCAAAACATTTTTTTCTATTTAAGTAAAGTTTTGAACATTGCTTTATTTGGTTACTTAAAGTGACTGTCTATTTCAAGCATTACGGAACTGAATTATTTACTGTGTGAACTCTGAACTAATTCCATCCACGAAGAACTTTCATTTATTTTGTTTTTGGAGACTTTCATTCAGTTCAGACTGACAGGAACTGGAGAAGTGTTGGAAGAATGTTCATCAATAAATCTGTATGATTGTGACTGCTTGCCTTGTTTTGTGGATGTTTTCCTACAACGAAATATATTAGATAGTGACGAGCAGATAACGAACATTTTCCACATGAATTGTTGCAGATAGTCCTTTTTCTGTATGTACACTTTCAGTCATGGCAACAGATGCAGAGCAAGTGAACTTAACACATCAATTGCTCGTTCTCTTGCAGAGGACGCAACACACCAGTGAACTTCTCTTTGAGCAGCTGGTGACATTCCGCCAGTCAGCGCCAGAATTTGCTGACCACCTTACACAGACTGACTTTTCTGAGCACAACTTCTGACCAACGCCTCAACCATTTCAACAGTTTGATCACAAGTTGGAAATGTGGTCCTGTTACATTGGCCCAGATGGAGCAACCCTTCCTCATCCACTACATAACAGGTGACATGCAGCAACGCACACTCCTCCTGACCAATGGGGGACTGTCGGTCTACCAGCTGATCCAACAGTATCACCCAAAACCTAAGTCCCATGCTCCCTCACACCACGCTGAAAGCAAGTATTTTGCACATTCAAGTGCAAGTGGCGGCAGCCCAGCACAAGCTATTCAGCTGTCACAAGTTGTCTTCTGAATCCTATAGGGAATGGGCTGTGTATCTGCAGGCTTTATCTCAGGAGTGTAGATTCCAATGGGCCAATAGTCAGTGCAAACCATCTTACACCTCCTCCCTCATGACAGACAAGGTGCTGGTCAACTCCGCCGATAAAGCTTTGTGCCACAATTTGTTGAAGCTCAAAATTACATTCTTGGAGCCAAATCTCCCTATTATCCGTGCCTTCGAAAGTCATAACTTTCGTTGGTAGCACAGCAGGAACCAGCGTTTGTTTTTGCATCCTGGCTGTGTCGTAGTGGCCCTCCCCCGTCTAAACAACAGGAAGCCAGGCCTCCGCTGTTTTCGCCAACTTCGGTCATGTAGCCAGTGCTTCATTAGCTATCAGAGACAACTATGCTCGCACAGGTGGGTGAGTTGCACAGCATGTAACAAATCGATTACAAGGCAGAGGTTTGCCGTTCCGCATCTGCTCTGGTGGTCGATTCGACTTACATTGACTGTCAGGACTTTGGTGTTGCAGAAGAGGACTCCAGTCGCCATGATGTGTTGTTCATGCAATTGATCCTCCCATTTTCTATAAAGTTGATGTCAGTTACAGTGGTGCTAGATGGGGTCCCTGTTGAGTTAAAAATTGATACTGAATCTTCCACCATCGTCATTGATTGGCTCACTTATCAAAAAGTAGGGTTCCTTCCCCTCCAGTGTTTTCGCACCCCACTATTCAGCTTCGGCAAGGACGTCACCTCAGTCATGGGCTCCTTCAATGCCCAGATACAATACGGGCCAGCAGGTCTCACCACCTACATCCCTGTGGTGGCCATGCCCAGTGCTTCTAATTTACTTGGTCTCGATCTCTTCACTGCCTTGGGGTTGCAAATTCACAATATTGGCCTAATAATCAGCGGTTTGGACCTCGGCTCATACACCTCTGAATCCTTTTCCACGTTTCCATCTGTGTTTTCTTCACTCTCCACTAGGACCACTGACTTCGATCTACACATCACCTTAATATCCACAGCTATCTTTTCAAAGCTCATACGGTGCCGTTTGCTGGTGACGACGAACTCTGTCTTGAGTCACAGTGACTTCAAGATGAAGGGATTTAGATGCCTATCTCCAACTGTCTATGAGCAGCTCCCATTATTGTCGTTCAAAAGCCTAATGGCGCCCTAAGGATTTGTGGTGATTTCAGTACAACAGTGAATTTTCAGTCTGTTTTAGAATATTACCCTATTTCAAAGATGGAAGACATTGTTGTGAAGGTTGCTGGAGGCAAAGTTTTTGCAAAAAGTTACATTTGCGATGCATAGCTTCAACTTCCACTTGACGCTGCATTCCATGAAGTGTTAATAATCAATACTTCGGTCCGCTTGTATAGGTATAATCACCTTCCCTTTGGGCTCACAAGTGCATCCAACTCTCTCCTTCTATGCCCATGAGGGGCGGGGGTTGTAGGAAGGCCATGCCGCCCCCTAGACAGCAGATGTCAATGACGCCACATGCAACATATACATCACACAGGTTGCAGCAAGCGCAGTCCCTACAGTTCAGATGATGTGGGGCTCTGCAATCACAGAACTCAATGGCCAGGCCAGCAGAGTGAATAAACAGCACTCTGGCAGGGCAACAGGTGATGTACACGACGACAGCAAAGGTCGTCGACAAACTGCAGCTCTTCATGCATCCACCATGTCACGTGCTGAAATTAGGCCTGCTGGTATCCGTCCAATAGGCGCGTATTTAAGCTGGTGCTGAGCTCCAGATGGCACTTCTATCGCAGCCAGCAACTGGAAGACCTTCGCCTATGCCACACAGAGCTCATCCGCCATCGTGGACAGCAACCCAACTCCACAATCCTGGGACTCTACATTTGCGGCAATGTGCCAGCTGGGACTTGGTATCATTTGTACTGTTGTCCTACTGGTTGACAAGATAATGTTAGACTATTAGTTTTCTATCTCATGTCGGACTTACAAATTTTTGTCACTGTTGGCCTCTTTATAATCAGTAATTGTCGTACCAATAGAAGTTTCCGTGAAGTGTTTGTTCTTTCAATAAACTGAAGTTGGCTGCAGATTTGTTTACTAAAACCGAGTTGAAGAAGGCTTTTTTCGGTTCAAGTTGAAGTTTTGAATATTGCTTCATTTGGTTTCTTAAAGTGATAGACTATTTCAAGCATTGTTGAACTTAATTATTTATTTTGTGAACTTGAATTTCTAAACTTATTTCACTGTTGAAGAACTTTCATTCATTTAGTTTTTGTTCCATTGAGACTCACAGGAACTGGAGAAGTGTTGGAACAATATTTATCAGTAAATTTGTCTGATTTTGTGACTACTTGATTTCTTCTGTGGATGCTTCCCTGGAAAGGGATGCATCATATCTTATCTTTATTACCATATTTTATGACCTAAAAATTGCCACCTGTGTATTTAGCCTTATCTTAATCAGGATAATTTGGGACGAAATATGGCTACTGAATATTTATCAAAGTCATCCACTGCCATAACATGGCTGTCTCGTTCCATACAAGTACATATAGTAATCGCTATAATTTATAATCCAAAAATTAGGTGACACTCTATGTCATCACTAAAAAACGGCACATGGTGAGTCCAACACATGAGATGACAGAGGATGTGTAAAAGCAGCAGAATATTAAAGACATGACACGTAGGAACGCTTAAACAGACATACATGTACATTAAGAAAGACTCACTGCAGGGTCGGCCCCTGTGACCGAGCGGTTCTCGGCGCTTCAGTCCGGAACCACGCTGCTGCTACGGTCGCAGGTTCGAATCCTGCTCGGGCATGGATGTGTGTGATGTCCTTAGGTTATTTAGGTTTAAGTAGTTCTAAGTCTAGGGGACTGATGACCACAGATGTTAAGTCCCGTAGTGCTTAGAGCCATTTGAACCATCTGAACTCACTGCGGGTCACACACAAGACAGCGGTAAATTACACTGATATACCATGATTAAACAATTTCCCACACTTCTTCGGTTACCACCACCACCACCACCACCACCACCACCACCACCACCATCATCATCATCATCACCAAGATAGGACAGGAACAATAACGATGTCGTATAAAAAACAAACAAAATGTGGGATGGTATCTTCCACAGATAATCTCGCTGAGAAACTGCAGCTCTTCATGCATCCTCCATGTCACGTGCTGAAGTTTGGTATGCAGGTATCCGTCCAAAAGGCGGGTATTTAGGCTGGCGCTGAGCTCCATACGGCACTTCTATCGCAGCCATAAACTGGAAGATCTTCGCCTATGCCACACCGCGGGCTCAGCCGCCATCCTGGACAGCAACCCAACTCCACAGTCCTGGGACTCTAGATATGCGGCAATGTCCCAGCTGGGACATGGTATCATTTTCTCCGCAACGACAGAATCTGATACTGACATACTAGAAAAACCATACATTTGCTATTGCTACGTAGTCCATTTTTTTTCTCATTCTGAAGACTTAACAAAGGCTCATTATATAATGAATTGTATGTCAGAGCTTGTAGGTGACATATGAACATAACAGAGAGAGCCTACACTACTTGTGCACCTGCCTGCGCCATGGCTGTCCTGTCTCTGCAATGCCCTGGGCTGCAGACTTCATCGAACAGTGCGCAGCCCACGGCGTCATCTCTAGTTGAGTCAGCAGTGTAGCGTCAATAACACATCCGGCAGCTCTATTCGAGGCTGAGAAAAATTCTGAGAGTTACAGCTATTTTTCCACTCAGCAGATAGGTCCTGTCTTAACACCAGCCAGACATGTTCTAATAATTTGATAACTGCAATATGTTCAGCAACGAAATGTCACTATTAATATTCCATTTCCATTATGTGTACTGAAGCATAATTTTATATGTTAGGACGTGATTACATCATTTCTTCGACCCATGAGCTATGTAATTTGATGTAAAACGCATCTGCCATCACTATTTAGCATTTATTTTAAAAGAAAATCATGACTGGCAGTAGAAAAAGTGGTTATTTGCAATAGATTCCTCCGCAACGAAAGAATTTGAACTGATATAGTTAAAAAACCATAAGTCTGCTATTGCTACTTAGTCCATTTTTTCTCATTCTGAAGACTTAACAAAGGCTCATTATGTAATGAATTGTATGTTACAGCTTCTAGGTGACATATGAACATAAAAGAGAGAGCCTACACAAATTCTGTCAGTCCTTTTTTAGAGTTACGCTGCAAAGTACTGCCTTTCGCTATATTGCGGAAAGGGTTTACCATTATATAAATAACGAAAGTTGAGTACACTGTTGGACGATTGCCAGAGTGTGATGTAGCAGTTACAGAAAGAGAGGAACTGAAGATAATAACAGCTTTTGTTTCAAAATGAAGGAGACAGTTGCTGGGGCTTCACATGTTATATATTTTGAAGACTGTGGTTTAAAAGGAACTTTTGTTAATCGCGCAGGTAGTTTTTAAATGAATGAAATGTTATTAATAATAATTTATTTTATATATTCACAATTATGATAAAAATGTTTAATTCTCAATAATATTTAATAAGCGCATTCTACGGCAACACCTCGACAAAGCAGCCTGGGCGAACTTAAATCTGCTAATCTGACATACGTAATGGGGGAAACTGAAAAGAAATCACGTAAGTACTGAATGGTCACTGTGAAATAAGTTAGTCGACAGATTGCTGAAGGTAAGCAAATATTTTATGACCTGCGAGATAAATCGTTAGAGTGAAGCTCTAGGGTGTAAGTCATTTGACTTGCCCTACATCTCACGTAGAAGTGGCTCGGTCTCCCCTGGTGGCAGAAATCCTGCGACCTCAATCTGCGGTAGCACCGTAGTTCTTCTTATTATGTTGGCGTCGTAAGGGGAAGCTCTGTGAGGCGAGCTGGTGGAGAGAAGTTTCAGATGAATTGTGTAGTTACTGTGCAACTCGCACAACAAGGAATCCCCACTTAAGTGCCTTTTTCGTTACGAGTTAGACCTGATTGGCAGGACTCTAATTCTTGTGCGCTCCGGCCACTAGAAAAGCGTCCCTGAGAGCACAGCTCCCCTTCCCTAGATTGTCGTTAACTTTGTTAACCACTCAAATTTACCCGGAAAAAAGTCGTTCCTTACTCTTTCTCTTTCTTCAGCCAATAAGCAAACTTCCTTTCAGCACTGCCGTGCTGTCACTCACTCTGGGAAGAAGTTCCATATGAACCAGTATCCACACTTCTTATATTTTTAAACAAAGTATTTGTGGCATCCAGTGGTTTTCAAAGGCTCGGCGCTTTCTTTTCAGCTGCCCAATAGTGATTTCCACTGTCCGTTCCAAACGTTCGGCAGACAATAGCACCCTCTGGTAAGGTTCCCCCTCTCTCCATCACATAAAACCTTTTTCACAATTTTTATTAAAAATGAAACTCCTCCATCTATACGTAAGATTTCATATTTATTTGGCTACTAGTTTCGACGTTGCGTCAACGCCATCTTCAGGCCCTATACAACACACCATTCACAAAACAAACAATCTGAGACATCAGTAGTCTGTGAGCTGTTGTCCAAAATAAATATATTATAAGCATATTATATAAAGGACGAATTCATTAAAAGTAGTTGCATTTCATTCATTTTCATTAAGATGCAATTTACCTTGACATTAACAATTTATATGGTACAAACAAGTACAAATGAGGTTATATATACACGGTTATTTCCATTACAGATCAATACCAGACATTTGAATAAAATGGGGGTATATATAAATCTAGGTGTCAAACCGTTACTCTTAGACATAATAATATAGTCATAAAATAGTGAAATTATGTTAAAAGCGACTAATAGTACCATAAATCCTTCTTTGTGCGCACAATTTAACTAGCAGGAAGGAAAATATGCACTGCCAATCAGACATATGTAAGGTATGATTCCATTGTTTATAAACAGTGAAAGGTGGGAAAGGTGGAAAGGAGTTACGTTTGCATAACACTGTATCGTCATCACTATAAAGTAGCAAAGTGAAATAGGTTACTTAAACAACCTCATTCACAACGATACGAAACACAAGTGAGGAGGAACAGGAAGAATGTGTAACGTTCTAGAGATATTTTATTCAAGTGTCCTTAAACACATAGCTTACAATAACGACTTCAGACCCGAAATTGTTGACAGCGTTCATTCAAAGATTATAAATAAAAACTCATATCACTTGAATAAAATAACCCTCGAATTTTACACAAAGAAAAAGGTTGCTTTCGCCAGTATGGACTTCATCGGCTCAATATCCCATAACATTGCACGGACCTTTAACAAAATTGGCGTTCAAATAAGTTTTAGAAACAAACACATGCTCTCTAGATTACTTACACACTCGGTTGAACACTCTGAACGACTCCAGAAATCTGAGATTTATAGTCTATCTGTGATGATTGTAAATGCATTTGTATTGATCAGACAGGAAGAAGATTTAAGGAAACGTACCGAGAACTCACAACACTTCACACTGTAAAACATTCAACGTTCAAACAACATCTACTAACCGAGAATCACCACGTCACGAGTATTGACAAGAATTTTAAAATACTGCATTTTGTAGACAAAGGGGGGACTATGGACCTATTAGAAGATCTATAAATTTATATTTCGTCACAGAAGGAACCACTGACCCTCCCAAATGATCAGGTTGAATCAAAGAATAAGGCATTCTTCGATAATTTTCGGAATCTCTTATGTAGCTAAGAGCCCAATAACCCCACATATTTTACCCTTCTCATACTCGATGATTAGTATTCTATTTTTACTGTATGACTGTCATTGTTTTATATTTTTTTAACCAGGAAATCTTAAACCTGTAGATGCATTTATTTATATATATAGGGTTACCTGTCTGTATATGTGGACAATTACGTTTGTGAACGATTGTTAAATTGTTCAAGTATAAATATGTGACACCACTGTATTTTCTGCATGTGGATTGAATACTATTTTGATATACAGCCTATATGCCCACGTTTTTTACTTTTTTACTTTATTACCACATCACCTCTGTCCCCCTCTTTCATTACATTCGATGTGTAATGTATGACTTATCAACTGCACATTCGGTCTCTCACTTTCTTCAGCCAAATGATAAGGTTACGTTAAGAATATAATCACGAAGAAGAGTTTGGAGTTTGATTCGGAGTAGTTTACATCGTATCCATGCGACTTTCACACTTCTGCATTCAAAATAACGACTCTCGATACTATAAGTTGGCTGCTCCTTTGGCATTGCATCTTAGTCGCTGAAGTTATCTTTTTACTACCTTTGACCCTCTGGTTTAAACTACACACTAGTTACTGCCCGCATTCCATGTGGAGCACGTATTGGTCTCACCGGGGACTTCTAGTACTTAGCCACACACAACTAATATCATCGAAGTGCACGATGAGTTATTTGTAAAATGTTGCCTACGTAGATCTCCCATAAGAAGTAACAACGAAATACGACCGTTTCTCTATTCGTATACCGTGTGTTACTGTCACGTCACTTTCGGAATGAATGGTTCAAATGGCTCTGAGCACTATGGGACTTAACATCTATGGTCATCAGTCCCCTAGAACTTAGAACTACTTAAACCTAACTAACCTAAGGACAACACACAACACCCAGCCATCACGAGGCAGAGAAAATCCCTGACCCCACCGGGAATCGAACCCGGGAACCCGGGCGCGGGAAGCGAGAACGCTACCGCACGACCACGAGATGCGAGCTTTCGGAATAACTTAGCTTCCTTGTACGCTAGAAGGCACGAGTTTGGCGTTTGCTACGAACATGGTTATGTGAACGATGTGCTTATAATGCACCCGCTCCCCCTATGTATGTCGCTTCTGAACTTTACCTGATTATTTTAACAGCATAACCGTGTATCTGATGTATTATAAAATAGGGTAACATGGTAGATTTTGACGCAATAACGAATAGGAAACTACACGCCAATTTGTATAGTTAACGTATTTATTAAAGTATTTAGTTCCCCTATCACTGTTCATTTAAAAGATTATGCTAGTAACGCTGGGGGAACGTAACGTTAGGCAAAGTGGGACATTCACCTTCAGTACAGACCTTGTCTTTATGCTTCCTGTTCCAGAGTAGACGTTAACATGAAGTTCAATTACACCTTGATTATTTGTACCGCCATGACATTTTTTCATAATGAACGTCTTTGATCCGGAACGTTTTGCGTCCGTACAAATATCTGTATTTTACGTTATAATTCCATATGAGTAGTGACTACAGGATCGTCAGATGTTTGCAATATGTTATTGGCAGCGACAGTAACGAAATTCTCACCTGAGAAAATACGATTATATTTCACCTATGGTGAAACAATGCAAGAGGCTGTAGTTGTAGTTTGGTGATGAAATAGTGATGCCGATGTGTTCTGTTGCATGATTATTGCACAGTAGTAACGACTGTGTAATTGGACTCTAAATTCTTTGATCCGTAGGGGTATTTGCAATTTGAACCACTAATTCTGGTAGCCTTTGACATATACTGTAGTATAGAACATTAAAGTCGGTAGTATGAACAGTAACCAACCCCTTGCTTTGAATCTGTTTCTTCGTTAATGTGGATAAATAATATCATTGGTCTTTACAAATGTAGTGTTGTAATATGACTGACATTATTCCTTCGATCACATAATGCATCATCGCGAGATATGTCCTCCTGTTAACGGTTAGCGGATGTCCGGTAACCATTATACTAATCATTAAGAAGGATTTTTATGGTTATCCGTCTTATATATGGGAATTTGGCTCTAGATTGTGTCGAATCTCGTATATTTCGATTGATTCCTCTCGTGTCAAGATTTTTCCGTTTAGTGTTGATTACAAGACAAGTAGTTCATGCTTCTGTACTCGCTTATATGTACTACGGAGGTCACTATGTTGTCACTTCGATGAAAGAACAAGCCTCCCTTAGACATAATCTATACTTGGCACATTATCATCTTTATGTTATACGAGTCAGTGCTATAATCCAGTTTTATCCTAATCATTTGATATACCTTGTAATCAGAATAGTTACCCCCCACTCTCATAATCGTTCTGGTAAATGAGTGGATAGTCAGCATATTTAAACTAGAAATTTTATACAAAAGTAGGTTTATAAGGATAGGAGAAATGAGTGAGTACTTATGGTGTAGTGATGATATAAATGTTAGACTTCAGTCGTCCAAGTAAGAGAGTGATTTGGCGTTTCAGTGATTGTTGTTTACTTATGTCAACCCTTGACTAGATTACGTATAACAATACGAGAGTTATACTTCGAACATCTTACTGTACTCCTCTTTAGTAATTAGTTACTAGAGGAAGTACAAGTATTTTACACACGTGACGAACTGTGTTGACTGACAACACCATGTTTACTTTTATTTGGAGCACTGTTATGTACTTGATCGTTCTTTTACTAATGCAGGCCTATTACAATTAGGTTATTTTAGACCTGGATTGTGGCCATAAATGAGGCACCAGCATTGAAATGGTACATTTTGGTGGCATGTTAGCTTCAATTTCTCTTGTTAGAATGAGTTGGCACCAAGGCAGAAGCGACTCTCATCGCTGAAGACGACACGTCTCCATTCGTCCCTCCATTCACGCCTGTCGCGACACCACTGGAGGCGGGCTGCACGGTGTTGGGGCGTGAGCGGAAGACGGCCTAACGGTGTGCGGGACCGTAGCCCAGCTTCATGGAGACGGTTGCGAATGGTCCTCGCCGATACCCCAGGAGCAACAGTGTCCCTAATTTGCTGGGAAGTGGCGGTGCGGTCCCCTACGGCACTGCGTAGGATCCTACGGTCTTGGCGTGCATCCGTGCGTCGCTGCGGTCCGGTCCCAGGTCGACGGGCACGTGCACCTTCCGTCGGCCACTGGCGACAACATCGATGTACTGTGGAGACCTCACGCCCCACGAGTTGAGCAATTCGGCGGTACGTCCACCCGGCCTCCCGCATGCCCACTATACGCCCTCGCTCAAAGTCCGTCAACTGCACATACGGTTCACGTCCACGCTGTCGCGGCATGCTACCAGTGTTAAAGACTGCGATGGAGCTCCGTATGCCACGGCAAACTGGCTGACACTGACGGCGGCGGTGCACAATTGCTGCGCAGCTAGCGCCATTCGACGGCCAACACCGCGGTTCCTGGTGTGTCCGCTGTGCCGTGCGTGTGATCATTGCTTGTACAGCCCTCTCGCAGTGTTCGGAGCAAGTATGGTGGGTCTGACACACCGGTGTTAATGTGTTCTTTTTTCCATTTCCAGGAGTGTATATAGCATTCTATGTACTTTGAGTGTTTCCTGTAGTGTAACATTGTCGGTGATTCTCTCAGAATCCGATCACGATGCACCAGTACCATTTCATTAGCTAGAAAGCTGTCTCAACCACCACTTCTTGTCAAATAATACCACAGTGGGAAAAAAATTCATCACCCCTCTTGTAGCATATGCCGCAGGAGTCGCGCCGACTAAACATTCATTTTGCATTTGTTCTTCTATTAATCTAACCAGTTAAGGGTCGTAGACTGACGAGCTATTCTCGCAAAAATATCGGTCGAATAAATATTTTGTAAAACGCTTCTTCACTGGATACATTTCGTAATCTACCCCCCCCCCCCCCCCTGGAATATGGTTTTATTTTATGTAATCATGCCATTTTAGGTCACTGTATTGTTATTTCTAGGAATTGTATGGCCGTTACCGTTTCCACCAACAGTATAATCGTGAAGTATCGGATTTCTATGTTAAGTCTATGTTAAGTACATTATATTTATTTTACATCCAGTTCCTGCACCAGTCGTTGGTCGGCTGTAGATTCTCCTACACATTATTATCGATTTCCTTTCCTATTGCAATCACTCACTGATCGATTAAAAAAGTGACAGTCTGTATGCCTCTTTCCATGTCCTAATCTCTTTTATCGTATCCATAACATCAATATGCAAATATACGATGGTGGTGGCAAAGTGGTTTCCTAGTTCGTTTAAATTTACGCAATGACATTTCACGGAAAATACGTCGTCTCTTTTCCGAGATTTTATATTACACATTTTCAAAGGGGGTATACCAACCTAATATGATCCTAGCAGCCTAATGGAGCTTCCAGCACTATCCACAACGTCATCTCTATTGATGCGGCTAATTCTCAGGTCAGTCACAACTAATCACGTATGAGATTTTATCAGTAATATTGTTTTGCTAACCACTTCGTTCGTGGATGTGTTACATACCCTTAAGATTTCTCGCAGTGCAGCATCTGATTTTGCTTTTGCTTTATGCAGTCATTCCACTTTAGGTCGCTCTCGATGCTTACACCTTGATACTTTGCCGTCGTTATTGTTTCTAGAAATAGTGTAAAAGAATGGTATTGGATTTCATCTCCTATGTATGCACAATATGTTATATTTATTCACGTCCAGTTGCTGCTGCAGTCTTTCATCATCTGGAATTCGATGAAATATACCGGCGCTGCTAATCTATTCTTCTTATAGATAGCAGCATCATCTGCGTCCAGCCTTTAAGTGTTATGGTAGCAACATTAGTGTTTTGTTCACGTACCGTTACTCTTCGTCCCAAAACACATAGGCTATTTAGGTAGTAAGTTCAGTGACGTATGTGTATTACAGTGACACATATACTATAGCTTTACAGCTACATTGCACCATTACATAGTACAGTGCTAAACCACAGAGCATTTGCAACGTTTTTGATGACTGTGATCCCACTCAGGACTCACTCACTGACTGGCGAAATGTTCGGATGGCTCTTACAGCAGCAGACACATATCTAATAATGCTTGCACTGCCTGTACTGTTACGATAGATAACGTTGTACTGTTATGGCACAGAATACTAAGGGGCAGAAATTAGAAAAAGAATTATTAAAACTCAATCGCATTGCCTCCGGCAAATTTAGATCATGCCAGAAGCCAGGCGGCATTATGTCATGAATGGGTCAGGTTGACGACAATGTCTGCCGAGTAAGGAATAAGCATTCAGCAGGAAACAGGACGGAAAACCAAAGGGTGCGAGGCAAGTATATTTGTTATCTCGTAAGGCATGTTGCAAGAAACTGTATCTGTTTCATGAAGCGAGGGACCGACACAGCAGCTAACAGCCTGTTAATTGAATGTAGCAGAATGAGGAGGACACATTCGGTCATTACGAACCCAGCTTTGTCATAGCGTCACGCTAACTCCCTTTAAATGCTCCAGATCTTGCCGTGAGTTGATAATTGGGATCGATGGTATTCACAGCAATAGCGTTCGATTCCATGACTATGGCACTGTAGTGAATCTATGTCCTAGATGCTCGAGTATAGCCTATGAACTCACTGAAGGTGTACTGAAGATGTACCGGGTGATCAAAGAGTTAGTATAAATTTGAAAACTGAATAAATCACGGAATAATGTAGATAGAGAGGTAAAAATTGACACACATGCTTGGAATGACATGGGGTTTTATTAGAAACAAAAAATTCAAAAGTTCAAAAACGTCCGACAGATGGCGCTTCATCTGATCAGAATATCAATAATTAGCGTAACAAAGTTAGACAAAGCAAAGATGATGTTCTTTACAGGAAATGCTCAATAGTCCACCATCATTCCTCGACAGTAGCTGTAGTCGAGGAATAATGTTGTGAACAGCACTGTATAGCATGTCCGGAGTTACGATAAGGCATTGGCGTCGGATGTTGTCTTTCATCATCCCTAGAGATGTCGGTCGATCACGATGCACTTGCGACTTCGGTTACCCCAAAGCCAATAATTGCACGGACTGAGGTCTGGGGACCTGGGAGGCCAAGCATGATGAAAGTGGAGGCTGAGCACACGAACATCACTAAACGACGCGCGCAAGAGATCTTTCACGCGTCTAGCAATATGGGGTGGTTCTAATACAACCCCATGTCATTCCAAGCATGTGTGTCAATTTTTACCTCTCTATCTACATTATTCCGTGGTTTATTAAGTTTTAAAATTTATACTGACTTTTTGATCACCCGGTACTTCATGATGCTCGCCGCCTGTCATCTACTGATCGAGAAACTGATTGTCTTCCGACATCACATCGCAGAGTGCTGCCAATATCGAACTTCAATGCGGAAGCCGGTAACAGGGCATCTTGGGGTCCACGTTTCTGTTCAACACTCAGGCGCCTTCGGGTACTGAAATCTACTGGGGGTACGGAGGAGATCAACCGAACAGAAGACTACCGACACCAAGTAGAACATCGCAGTTGGCTGGTGGAGGGTCATCGTAGAATTCAGAGTGGGACCGAGCCAAGGGGCGTATCCGGCGGGGGGGGGGGGGGGGTTCAAATGGTTCAAATGGCTCTGAGCACTATGGGACTTAACATCTATGCTCATCAGTCCCCTAGGACATAGAACTACTTAAACCTAACTAACCTAAGGACAACACACAACACCCAGCCATCACGAGGCAGAGAAAATCCCTGACCCCGCCGGGAATCGAACCCGGGAACCCGGGCGTGGGAAGCGAGAACGCTACCGCACGACCACGAGATGCGGGCGGGCGGGGGGGGGGGGGGGGGGGGAAGGGCAAAGGGGATAATTGCCCCCACCCTCCCCCCTGGTACCTGACCGATCTTTTCTTATTGTTAATATTTACATCCATGAGGAAAAACAGCTTATTATGAGCATAAAATGACGTAATTAACAATATAAGATGATTTCCTGAACACAGTCAAACACCCTATTATATCTTTTCGCAGTCGTATCGTCATTGCTGCGTATAAACACATGCGCGAATTCGAGGGCAACATTCTGTCAAATGAAAGCAATTGGTGAACTAATTTCGAAGATTTAAGAGTGGAAACAAATGAACATTAGCATTTTTATAGGTTATTTTACATTTGCAGACAATCACAGAGTTTTTCAAGTGCACGTGTCGTATTTGAAGAATATTTTTTAGGTAATGTAGTAAGTTATTTCATTAAACACACTTAACACACAGCGATACACAATTAAACTGAAAACAGAATATATATATATATATATATATATATATATATATATATATATATATATATATATATATATATATATAGGGTGAGTCACCTAGCGTTACCGCTGGATATATTTCGTAAACCACATCAAATACTGACGAATCGATTCCACAGACCGAACGTGAGGAGAGGGGCTAGTGTAATTGGTTAATGCAAACCATAAAAAATGCACGGAAGTATGTTCTTTAACACCTACCTAGGTTTTTTTTAAATGGAGCCCCGTTAGTTTTGTTAGCACATCTGAACATATAAACAAATACGTAATCAGTGCCGTTTGTTGCATTGTAAAATGTTAATTACATCGGGAGATATTGTAACCTAAAGTTGACGCTTGAGTACTACTCCTCCGCTGTTCGATCGTGTGTATCGGAGAGCACCGAATTATGTAGGGATCCAAAGGGAACTGTGATGTACATTAGGTACAGAAGAGACTGGAACAGCACATTACGTCCACATGCCAACACCTTTTTATTGGTCTTTTTCACTGACGCACAAGTACATTACCATGAGGGGTGAGGTAAACGTACACACGTGGTTTCCGTTTTCAATTACGAAGTGGAATAGAGCGTGTCCCACTGGAAACGCGTCGACGTATGTGGTGTCAGCATGACGGTGCACCTGCACATTCCGCAATTAATACTAGGCTGACCCTTGACAAGATGTTCGACGGGCGTTTCATAGGACGTGGAGGACGCATAAATTGGCCAGCCCGTTCTCCTGATCTTACACCTCTGGACTTCTTTCTGGTGGGGAACGTTAAAGGAGAATGTGTACCGTGATGTGCCTACAACTCCAGAGGATATGAAACAACGTATTGTGGCAGCCTGCGGCGACATTACACCACATGCACTGCGGCGTGTACGACATTCATTACGCCAGAGATTGCAATTGTGTGCAGCAAATGATGGCCACCACATTGCACATGTATTGGCCTGACATGTCTGGACACACTCTATTCCACTCCGTAATTGAAAACGGAAACCACGTTTGTATGTGTACCTCACCCCTCATGGTAATGTACATGTGCGTCAGTGAAAAAGACCAATAAAAAGGTGTTAGCATGTGGACGTAATGTGCTGTTCCAGTCTCTTCTGTACCTAAGGATCATCACCGTTCCCTTTGGATCCCTACGTAGTTCGGTGCTCTCCGATACACACGATCGAACAGCGGAGGAGTGGTACTCAAGCGTCAACTTTAGGTTACAATATCTCCGGATGTAATTAACATTTAACAATGCAACAAACGGCACTGATTAAGCATTTGTTTATATGTTCCGATGTACTAACAAAACTAACGGGGTTCCACTTAAAAAAACGTAGGTTTGTTTTAAAAAACATACTTCCGTGCATTTTTGTATGGTTTGTATTAACTAATTACACTAGCCCCTCTCCTCACGTTCGGTCTGTGGAATCGATCCAGCTGTAATGTTAGGTGACTCACCCTATATATATATATATATATATATATATATATATATATATATATATATATATATATATATGTGTGTGTGTGTGTGTGTGTGTGTGTGTGTGTGTGTGTGTGTGCACGTGCTCTCGTATAGAATATTAATGGTTTTATTTGGATTTAATTTTTTGGAAGGCAGGTACCAAAAAATTTGCCCCCCTGACCGAGATCCTTGATGCGTCCCTGGACCGAGCATACTCCGCAGCAGGAGTGAGAAGCAGTTCGCGCTGGGCAGCAGCCGACCCGCTCGCCGGCACCCACCACTCTGCCAGGGTCGCTGACATCACTTCCTGGGTGTGCAAACGCTCAGGTGACTCGACGGACGTCAGCTAGAATCCAGTACGCAGCTGATTTAGCAATAGCTGACGCTGCCGCAGAAGAACGACAACTTGTAAACATTTTGAATTAATAACTGAATTCCTATGTTTTACTGGCGTCGTTGAATCTTCGCAGGTTCCCAACAACTATCTCAACTTCACGCAGAGGTGTCTTGACTCAGCCGCCTACAGAGAAAATGGCACTGCGAGAGTAAGAGAGGGACATATTGACAGCGGGACATAGCTGACAGTGTCCCCGTTTTCAAGAAGGGACGTCGAACAGATGTGCAGAATTATAGACTTATATCTCTAACGTCGATCAGTTGTAGAATTTTGGAACACGTGTTATGTTCGAGTACAATGACTTTTCTGGAAACTAGAAATCTACTCCGTAGGAATCAGCATGGGTTTCGAAAAAGACGATCGTGTGAAACCCAGCTCGCACTATTCGTCCACCAGACTCAGAGGGCCATAGACACGGGTTCCCAGGTAGATGCCGTGTTTCTTGACTTCCGCAAGGCGTTCGATACAGTTCCCCACAGTCGTTTAAAGAACAAAGTAAGAGCATATGGACTATCAGACCAATTGTACGATTGGATTGAAGAGTTCCTAGATAACAGAACGTAGCATGTCATTCTCAATGGAGAGAAGTCCTCCGAAGTAAGAGTGATTTCAGGTGTGCTGCAGGGGAGTGTCGTACGGACGTTGCTATTCACAATATACATAAATGACCTTGTGGATGACATCGGAAGTTCACTGAGGCTTTTTGCAGATGATGATGTGGTATATCGAGAGGTTGTAACAATGGAAAATTGTACTGAAATGCAGGAGGATCTGCAGCGAATTGACGCATGGTGCAAGGAATGACAATTGAATCTCAATGTAGACAAGTGTAATGTGCTGCGAATACAAAGAAAGATAGATCCCTTATCATTTAGCTACAAAATAGCAGGTAAGCAACTGGAAGCAGTTAATTCCATGAATTATCTGGGAGTACGCATTAGGAGTGATTTAAAATGGAATGATCATATAAAGTTGATCGTCGGGAAAGCAGATGCCATACTGAGATTCATTGGAAGAATCCTAAGGAAATGCAATCCGAAAACAAAGGAAGTAGGTTACAGTACGCTTGTTCACCCACTGATTGAATACTGCTCAGCAGTGTGGGATCCGTACTAGATAGGGTTGATTTAAGAGATAGAGAAGATCCAACGGAGAGCGGCGCGCTTCGTTACAGGATCATTTAGTAAGCGCGAAAGCGTTACGGAGATGATAGATAAACTCCAGTGGAAGACTTTGCAGGAGAGACGCTCAGTAGCTCGGTACGGGCTTTTCTTGAAGTTTCGAGAACATACCTTCACCGAGGAGTCAAGCAATATATGACTCCCTCCTACATATATCTCGTGAAGAGACCATGAGGATAAAATCAGAGAGATTAGAGCCCACACAGAAGCACACCGACAATCCTTTCCACGAACAATACGAGACTGGAATAGAAGGGAGAACCGATAGAGGTACTCAAGGTACCCTCCGCCACACACCGTCAGGTGGCTTGTGGAGTATGGAAGTAGATGTAGATGTAGATGAAGACTGAGCAGTGCTAGGAAAAGAGTGAAGGAGACAGCGCCAGCGGGAGATGAATTGAGAGGAGGGGAAAGAGGAAATGGTTGAGAGCCAGTGATAATAACAGTGTATGATAATAACGAGGAACAGAGATATAGAGACAAAGAGAAGAGACAGCATCAGTGAGAAGCAGTAAGAGAGAGAAGAGGGGAACAGTGAGAGGCGAAAGCGGTAATAGGATGGAACGAAGGAGAGTGTGGGTGTGAGAGAGGAGACAGAGTGAGAGAAAAACACAAATAGTGACAGTGAGTAGGGGTGAATGAGTGAGTCATAATGGGTTTGTTGGGGCGGATGCGTATGAAGGACTTACTGTGATGGACTAGTTGAGTTACAGTTAGGGAACTTCTGGGAGTGGATAGTGAGTGCGATGTTAAAAAGAGCGCGGATATATTCACATTCAAAATTTTTGGGAAAATTATTAAAGGTTCTGAGGGAGATAGAATGAGGAAGGTGGTACACCACTTGTCTGTAACTGTCTTTTGAACATAAGCATATTCGTCTTTTTTGTACACAGACAGGAACATTTTTCCACTGATTAGTTTATGTGCGACATCTCGCTTGCCGGCCGGTGTCGCCGAGCGGTTCTAGGCGCTACAGTCTGGAAGCAGGCGACCGATACGGTCGCAGGTTCGAATCCTGCCTCGGGCATGGATGTGTGTGACGTCCTTAAGTTAGTTAGGTTTAAGTAGTTCTAAGTTCTAGGAGACTGATGACCTCAGATGTTACGTCCCATAGTTCTCAGAGCCATTTGAGCCATTTTTGACATCTCGCTTGTGACTCACGTATCTTGGGTTCCCTCTTGTGTATTCAGATGGTTAAAATGGCGCTGAGCACTATGGGACTCAACATCTGAGGTAATCAGTCCCCTAGAACTTACTACTTAAACCTAACTAACTTAAGGACATCACACACAGCCATGCCCGAAGCAGGATTCGACCCTGCAACCGTAGCAGTCACGCGGTTCCGGACTGAAGTGCCTAGAACCGCACGGCCATAACGGGCGGCTCTTGTGTCTTCCCTTTCCCCTTTGTGATCGCTGCAATCATCATGCCCAGATCCGAATCTTGTGTTTAATTTGTGGTCTTCAGTCCTGAGACAGGTTTGATGCAGCTCTCCATGCTCTCTATCCTGTGCAAGCTTCTTCATCTCCCAGTACCTACTGCAACCTACATCCTTCTGAATCTGTTTAGCGTATTCACCTCTTGGTATCCCTCTACGATTTTTACCCTCCACGCTTCCTTCCAATACTAAATTGGTGATCCCCTAATGCCTTAGAACACGACCTACCAACCGATCCCTTCTTCTAGTCAAGTTGTGCCACAAGCTCCTCTTCTCCCCAATTCTATTCAAGACCTCATTAGTTACGTGATCTACCCATCTAATGCTCAGCATTCTTCTGTAGCACCACATTTCAAAAGCTTATATTCTCTTCTTCTCCAAACTAGTTATCGTCCATGTTTCACTTCCATACATGGGTACACCTCATACAAATACTTTCAGAAACGACTTCCTGGCGCTTGAATCTATACTCGATGTTAACAAATTTCTCTTCTTCAGAAACGTTTTCCTTCCCATTACCAATGTACGTTTTATATCCTCTCTATCTCGATCATCATCAGTTATTTTGCTCTCTAAATAGCAAAACTCTTTTACTACTTTAGGTGTCTCATTTCCTAATCTAATTCGCTCAGCATCACCCGACGGAATTCGACTACATTCCATTAGCCTCGTTTTGTTTTTGCTGATGTTCATCTTATACCCTCCTTTCAAGACACTGCCCACTCCGTTCAACTGCTCTTCCAAGTCCTTTGCTGTCTCTGGTATAATTACAATCTCATCAGCGAACCTCAATATTTTTATTTCTTCTCCATGGATTTTAATACCCACTCCGAATTTTTCTTTTGTTTCCTTTCCTGTCTTGCTCAATATGCAGATTGAATAACATCGGGGAGAGGCTACAACCCTGTCTCACTCCCTTCCCAACCACTGCTTCCCTTTCATGTCCCTCAACTATTATAATTGCCATCTGGTTTCTGTACAAATGGCAAATAGCCTATCGCTCCCTATATTTTATCCCTGGCACCTTCAGAATTTGAAAGAGAGTATTCCAGTCAACATTGTCAAAAGCTTTCTGTAAGTCTGCAAATGCTAGAAACGTAGGTTTGCCTTTCCTTAATCTATTTTATAAGATAAGTCTTAGGGTCAGTATTGCCTCACGTGTTCCAACATTCCTACGGAATCCAATCTGATCTTCCCCGAGGTCGGCTTCTACCAGCTTTTCCATTCGTCTGTAAATAATTCGTGTTAGTATTTTGCAGCTGTGGCTTATTAAACTGATAGTTCGGAAATTTCACATCTGTTAACACATGCTTTCATTGGGATTGGAATTTAATTAATTCCACTGGAATACAAGTTAGTACGGGACGCTTCGTTTTTTCGTCACGCAGACTTTGCAATCCAGTTTTAAATATTTTACTAGAATATTGAACGGATTCTGTGATTCAATTTGTCACTTAATTCTTAGTTTGAGGAAGCTGACATTTCGTACAAATCATGTCTTTGTTTTCCTCTTGAATTTTATATCAATAAATTTTGGTCAAACTGGAACGGTCTTTAATTTCGGTGGTTAGTCAGACCCCTGAATTACTTCGACTAGTATTAATTTTGGGTACGACAACTCCCATAACTGATTAATTTCCCAATCAGTTCCCTTGCGCTCAGTTTTTCATATATCTCAGTGGGAGGGGGTGATCTGAATATCGAGAGGGTGCACTCGATTCAGATCAGACACAGTTACCTTTTAGCCATAGCCTAGTATAATTCCAAGCTCTATTGTCAAATAGTCTTGCAAATTGCTATGTAATTTTCCTCTGTCCCAAACATTTTGTTTAACGATAGAAGAACTATTACAAATAATACGTATTACTATAAATTTCTAATTTTATGTGTTACTGTTATTTCACCAGTTTATTATACACTACTGGCCATTAAAATTGCTACACCAAGAAGAAATGCAGATTATAAACGGGCATTCATTGGACAAATATATTATACTAGAACTGACATGTGATTACATTTACACGCAATTTTGGTGCATAGATCCTGAGAAATCAGTACCCAGAACAACCACCTCTGGCCGTAATAACGGCCTTGATACGCCTGGACATTGAGTCAAACAGAGCTTGGATGGCGTGTACAGGTGCAGCTGCCCATGCTTCAACACGATACCACAGTTCACCAAAAGTAGTGACTGGCGTAATGTGACGAGCCAGTTGCTCGACCACCATTGACCAAACGTTTTCAGTTGGTGAGAGATCTGGAGAATGTGCTGGCGAGGGCAGCAGTCCAACATTTTCTGTATCCAGAAAGGCCCATACAGGAACTGCAATATGCGGTCGTGTATTATCCTGCTGAAATGCAAGGTTTCGCAGGGATCGAATGAAAAGTAGAGCCACGGGTCGTAACACATCTGAAATGTAACGTCCACTGTTCAGAGTGTCGTCAATGCTAACAAGAGGTGACCTAGACGTGTAACCAATGGCGTCCCATACCATCACGCCGGCTGATCCGCCAGTATGGCGATGACGAATACACGCTTCCAATGTGCGTTCACCACAATGTCGCCAAACACGGATGCGACCATCATTATGCTGTAAACACAACCTGGATTCATCCGTAAAAATGACGTTTTGCCTTTCGTGCACCCAGGTTCGTCGTTGAGTACACCATCGCAGGCGCTCCTGTCTGTGATGCAGCGTCAAGGGTAACCGCAGTCATGGTCTCCGAGCTGATAGTCCATGCTGCTGCAAACGTTGTCGAACTGTTCACGCAGATGGTTGTTGTCTTGTAAACGTCCCCATCTGTTGACTCAGGGATCGAGACGTGGCTGCACGATCAGTTACAGCCATGCGAATAAGATGCCTGTAATCTCGACTGCTAGTGATATGAGGCCGTTGGGATCCAGCACGGCGTTCCGTATTACCCTCCTGAACCCACCGATTCTATATTCTGCTAACATTCATTGGATCTCGACCAACGCAAGCAGCAATGTCGCGATACGATACACTACAATCGCGATAGGCTACAATCCGACCTTTATCAAAGTCGGAAACGTGATGGTACGCATTTCTCCTCCTTACACGAGGCATCACAACAACGTTTCACCGGGAAACGCCGCTCAACTGCTGTTTGTGTATGAGAAATCGATTGGAAACTTTCCTCATGTCAGCACGTTGTAGGTGTCGTCTCCGGCGCCAACCATGTGTGACTGTTCTGAAAAGCTAATTATGTGCATATCACAGCATCTTCTTCCTGTAGATTAGGTTTCACGTCTGTAGAACGTCGTCTTCGTGGTGTAGCCATTTTAATGGCCAGTAGTGTAGCTTATGGTGGACCACACATAAATATTTCGTTTCTCTTGTGTACCGGGTGGTAATAATTTCAGTTACGGGGCGTGAGTCGTGCTTCGGTAGCTCAGATGGCAGAGCACTTGCCCGCGAAAGGCAAAGGTCCCGAGTTCGAGTCTCGGTCGGGCACACAGTTTTAATCTGCCAGGAAGTTTCATATCAGCGCACACTCCGCTGCAGAGTGAAAATCTCATTCTGAATTACAGTTACAGTTTCAAAACGCTGGTAAAAAGGAATCACTGCTCAAGATGAAGTCAAATTTGAACGGAATTTAATAGAACTGCGAAATGTATTGAAAAAAAAAAAACGAAATTTTCCTCACTAGATGGCGCTGTAAGTGGCTGAATATGCAAAATAAGACATGCGGGTACATGGCTGTTCCTCAGTTTGCGTCTGAGGCGCGCGGTATGAAACGCTCAATGCAGGATCGCGCACTGCTGGTAAAGCTCTTTTACAAGATCAGTAACTGCATGCCAGTAGCTCTGCGGAAGTTTCTTACACTCGAGCGCATGAAAAGAGGCGTTGGTCCAATGTCTGCCGAGGATCTGGAGAAAATGGCTATCAGATTCTAAAAGGCAGGTTCTTTTGAACTGCAGTGTGGCACGGGGAGGAAAACAATTGAGCCGACATCAATAGGGAACATGCCCACAGCTTTGCAGGAGGCGTCGAGCCGTGGTGAGCAACCGTGAGTGCATGGGGAGTTTCCTGAACTTTGGTCATGCCTGTTAGCATGGTGTATAAAATTCTACGACGCATCCTGAATTACTATCGATAGAACATTATCCGTGTTCGCAAATGTTTGATTCTGACTTTCCAATAAGTCAAACATTATGTCTAGAATTTCTTGATCGCATGGAAGTGCAAAGTGAATGGTCAGGGAACATTCTCTGGGCAGACAAAGCCTATTTACATGTCCAAAGCAATACTGAGTTCAGAATGTGGGCAACAGAAAATCCACTCACACATCAACCGGTACCTCTTCTTTCTGCAAAGATAACTGTGTGGTGTGGATCGACAGACTCGTTTATCGAACATTTTTTCGAGGAGATGAGTCCTGCGGATCCTGTTACTTGCACTCCATTGGCAAACGCTGTGGGAGTCTTTTGTACACCAACGTCATTCCAACGGTTCAAAAAATGGTTCAGATGGCTCTGAGCACTATGGGACTTAACGTCTGTGGTCATCAGTCCCCTAGAACTTAGAACTACTTAAACCTAACTAAAATAAGGACATCACACACATCCATGCCCGAGGCAGGATTCGAACCTGCGGTTCCCCAACGGTTCAACAGCATGGATGTGCGGGTAGGGTCATTTTTATGCAAGACTGCATTCTTCGGCAGATTCAACAGCCAATGAAGCAGCTGCTACGAAGGTTTTTTTTTTTTGAAAATCCTAGAATGTTCAGTCATCGTTTCCCTACAGCCTGGCCACTCAGACAAGTGCGAATTCTTGCTGTGGAATTATTTGAAAGACGCCGTGTTCAGTGCTGAATGGTGGCACGCATTCCGCAATGCATTCATTCTGAGACCCTCCGATCTCTTGAGGAAAATGCTGTTTCACGATTACAGCTTGTGGCAGGAAACGGTGCGCACCATATTAAGTAATGCATCAGTCTCATGACTCTTAAATATCGATGTCATTGTTTCTTTTTAAGCGGTTTTTGGCCTCAGGACGATTAAAAACTGATTTCTCTTATCCGATACACTCTTACTATATTGAATGGGCTTATCGAACCAACAGTGCCACAGCTGCTGAATGCCAGATCTGTATAGTCATACACATTGCACAGTATGATTGGTTTAATGTGCAACTCACACTGTAACTCCCGCATTGCGACTCATCTGTCACTTGCAGCTGAACCCATTTACATTATGACAATTTCACCATCATCTAGTGGTACAATTCTCGTAATTTTTTTGTTTCCCTAATATTTTCCCCCTCTTCCATAATATTCCGTTCAAATTTGACATCATTCTGGGAGCCGATTCTTTATGACAATTTTGAAACTGGAACGTTAATTATAATCACCCTGTGTATGGGGTAAGTTAGACGATTATGTATGAAATGTCATCTGCTGGCCACCCTGAAAAAGGACTCCAAATTTGTTCTAAAATCCAAGAGGAGTGATGAAAATTGCTCGTTAAAATATCAACATTCAAAAAAATTCTGTCTTCCGTGAATTCTGAATTGCAAGGGTCTGAGCTGTTAAAAATGGACTAGAAGATAACGACAATAGTATACATGTGGTTTAAAAGAAACTCGCAGGCTGTGCATGTCAACAGATTACGTGTTGTCTTCTTTGTTTCACAGATTAACGTTGCTTCCAGTCCGGAGATCGGAGAGCGATAACACATCTGTGATAAGAGATAGCTTTGCTGACGAAAGTAGCCGTAGCCCTGAAAACAGACCCACCCTTCTGCGTGTGCCAGTAACAGGTATTGGTGTGGGAGAATTTATTCTTTATTTAATAGGATTTTCATAATGTCTTTTCTCTTCGTTGTCTGTTGGAGGGAGGGGATGTGAGAATAACGCTTACACACCGTTTAGACATTTTTTGTTGTTGTTCAGTACGAAGGGTACTTCCACAGCCAAGGTCCTCAGTTGCTGTATGACCCCTCCTACAAATACAACTTGCAGTTATCCCAAATTTTAATATATCTGTGATGTTTAGGTTTTAATACTAAGAGCAATAATAAAGATATAGTGTCTGTAAAAAAAATTACACCAGTGCTATCGTAACTTCAAGGAGGAGATGAGTCCTGCGGATCCTGTTACTTGCACTCCATTGGCAAACGCTGTGGGAGTCTTTTGTACACCAACGTCATTCCAACGGTTCAAAAAATGGTTCAGATGGCTCTGAGCACTATAGGACTTAACTTCTGAGGTCATCAGTCCCCTAGAACTTAGAACTACTTAAACTTAACTAACCTAAGGACATCACACACATTCATGCCCGAGGCTGGATTCGAACCTGCGACGGTAGCGGTCGCGCGGTTCCAGACTGTAGCGCCTAGAACCGCTCGGCCACCCCGGCCGGCTTACATAATACAACAGGACAGTAAGCAAAATAAATAATTTCGCAAACATTCAAACGAAAATGAGCTGATCTGCCACATTAACAAAAAGGAAAACATTCGTTGAACGTCACACGTGCACTGGTTCACTGACACCTGACTATAGTAGGGGGTCACTTAATGTATAATAGACTCGGGAAGAACATGCAGGATAGTCCGACGCAGCCGTCTCGTGAACGTGTGCAGCAAGGGTGGTTCTACACTGGGATAGGTATTGCAGAGGACAACAGCTCGTCAGTCTTGACAGTTCAGGAAGAAGTGATTATTGCACCGTGACATCTCCACCCTTGACTGAGTGTGGCCAACCTTCTCTACCACTGGCTTGTGATATGGAACAGCAGTCACCCGTGTCCCCAGTGTGTCTGCAGATGCAATTGGTAGTGGTCGCAAATGTCGCTTCAACAGTGCTTTGACTGTGATGGTCATGTTCGCCTGAGCAGAACAGACAAATAGCACTTAGGAAATTTTCTACCCGAGAATACTGGTTATATTGGTGAGGTTGACTAGCGCAGGCGTGCTTGGTGGTGCAAACTGGCTGCAAGATATTGTGTTTGCCAAGAAGGGTGTCAGGTTCCAGCCGACTGGTTCTGTTCGACTGCCGAATGTAGAAGAGTTATGTGTGGCAGTGTAGCAGCATATTTCTCTCAACAGCACTCGCAGGTTGCGTTATTTGCCTCGGCCGCCACGTCAGTCACCTGCTGGTCACCAGCTTATCCCCAGGATCGGCTCCATTGTGCCCTGCCCCACCCCCTTTGGCTGAGCGCCCCGCTGTAGGACCGGCGGCAGCTGGAACCTGCTGACCTTGGCCGCGACACACGACATCTGGCAGTGCCCTCAGCCCTCAGCTCGCCTGCTGCGTGCTGTGACGTCACTGCCTTCCACTACATCTTCCTTCCGTTGTGTCTGCCTGCCAGTATGCGCTTCGGAGCCAGCGCCCGCACACAACTTCGCCAAGTGATCCTGCACAATCCTTAGCGACCAGGCTTAGTATATGGAGTCTCTTATTGTCTAATACATGTGTATAAATATCTTCTTTCAATCATTTCTGTGACTGACTAACTAATCAGAGGAAGTAATGGCGAAAAAAATGATCACATTCGGTCCCAGCCTGTCAAGATAAATTATATACTGAAAAGACCTATATTCATTGTAGGGCGGATTGAATTTTGGGGCTTGGCCAGTTCCAAAATCTCAACCTATCTTTTTTTTTATATAAAACAGTGGTCTTATTTATTAATTGAATGCTGAACACTGCAGCTGAAGGGGCGACAAAATTTATCATTTGATTAAAACTTATGTCTTCAATTGAGAATCGGTTCGTCCCATGTTAATTCTCCCCATTGTGTCATGGTTAGTTACTGTGCCATGCAACCCATGCCTTACATCTATCTTAACTAACAATCATTACGCAAGTAACCCTAAGCGGACTTAACATACTAGTAATATCACTTAATCCTCACATGAAAACATAACTTATACTTATTCGAATGCACAAGCATTTTCCAAAGCCTCGGCTAGCAAAGTATTTATCAACCTACCAATCTAGGCTGTCTCTAGGCAAAAAATGTCACGCACATCCATCACATTTTAGCATACGTACATTGTTTTTATTTACATTGAGTAATTCGCAAAGCTGAATGCAGATGCTACATTACCTTCTATCCATCACTCTTCCATAATCCTGATCCTTCAACGTTGGAATATCTTTCTCGATTATTATTCAATGGATCTCATTTAAATTCACCTTGTATTCCGCTCTCAGTGATCACGCCATCGTCAACCATCCACCATTTGCTTTCTGCTGTAAGCTTAATCAAATAGAAGCACACATTCATATCATGACATCACTGGATCATCAGTTTACCATAAAAACGTCGATCGATACTTTAATACGATCTATCATCGACTCCACCACTCCACTTACTACACCTCAAATTTTTGACTCTTACGCTATAAGCTTGTGAAGAAGATAGAAGGAAAGATTCCAAGAAATAGAGAAAGACACACAATGAACTAACAACTAATCCTATCACATTCATAACCATGAATTAGTACTTATTATAACTTTTATTTTACAGCAATTCAGGAATTACTTAAGCTTGATAATTAATTGTATTTATACCAATTCAGAAATGATTTAAGCCTGATAATCACAGGCGCCGACTCCATGGGGCCTGAGGGGGCCTGAGCCCCTTCATAAAATTCGTTTAGGGGGGCGGAGACCCCCCTCCCAATAATTTAAGAAAATTCTTAGTTATATTATGCTTTGTAGAATCACAAAATTATGTCGGAATTTTTTACTTTCCTTGTTTGACGATAGTTACCTTTTGAAAAACATTCATCAATAAGTTAACACAAATAATTATTACGGCATTGAGCAGGTTAACTGCCATGATAGTGTTACGGTGCTGCGGGCACACTTAGAATTGTCCCGGTGCGTGAACCTTCGGGTAAAGTCTGGCGCCTGCGGGCCAGAGCTGCGGCCGCAGCAGCATGAAAAGGACTGGAGCAGAAGCTCTTGGAACCCCCCCCCCCCCTCCCCCCCTCGCTTCGCCTTGACGCTTCGAGACATTACGACGCCGCAGCTATATAAAGCCCACCCTGCTGTCGCAGTCATTCAGTGTGGATAGTTTCGCTCAGTGCATGCTGCAGACGTGTTTAGTGTTCCGACTTTAGTGTCTAGTGGACTACTTTATATGAGTATACTTTATTCGTTTACTTTAGTCTCTTAGTGCATTGTGAATTAAGTTTGCAACGGATAAATTTGTTGCCAAAAAGGCGCGCTTGGAAGTTAATGATGCTGCAAGTCAACCTCCAACAATTATTGTGTCGTCAATTCCTTAGTCGTTTTCTTGCGATAACCGTTCACAGCCGAAACCTGGACAATCCGGTAAGGAAAGATCGTTCCAGAAGCCTTGGATGATCAAATATACATGGCTAGAATATGAAGCATCCCCGAAAAAGGTTTTTGCAAAACCTGCGAAGAGGCAGGTGCTAAAAATCTATTAAAATTTTCTTCAAAAGAAGATGCATTTACTTCCGTAGGTTTTTCTAACTGGAAGAAGGCTTTGGAAAAATTCCGTCTTCATGAAAATACGTTTACGCATAAAGAAGGTCTTCTGAAACTAAATTCTATCATTAAATACGTTTACGCATAAAGAAGGTGTTCTGAAGCTAAATTCTATCGCTAACCGATGTGTGGCTTCCCAATTGAATGAACAGTTAGATAGCTATATGAAGAAAGGCTGTTTAGCTCCTGAAACAATTTTTACTACCGTGCAACTTCTATGCCGACAAGGACTAGCAATTAGAGGGCACGAAGATGTAAACTCGAATTTTTTTCAGTTGTTGGAACTCCGAAATAATGACATACCTGCATTTAAAGATTGGATAGGGCGTTCGGGGTATAAATGGACGTCCCACGATATTCAAAACGAGGTCATTGATCTACTAGGAAAGTCTTTGTTGAGAATTGTATTGGCTTCAGTCAAGAAGACTGGACATTTTTCTGTTATGGTTGACGAAACAAGTGATTCTTCTATTCACGAACAAGTGTCATTTTGTATTCGTACTGTCGATGTTTCCTTAATCATCAACGAAGACTTTACTTGCTTATACGAGACCCCCAACACTGAATCACAAACTCTGTTTAGTATTTTAAAAGACCTTTTTGCTCGTCTTGCTTTGTCAGTGGATAACTTAAGAGGACAGTGCTATGATGGTGCCTCGAATATGAGAGGTAAGTTCAAAGGGCTGAAAAAGTTTTGGATATACAACCAAAAGTGCGTTGTGTGCACTGCACTGCTCACAGTTTAGACTTGGCAGTTTTAGACAGTCTCCGCCATGAGGGACATTATGGCTTTAGTCAAGGACTTAATAAACATCGTAAGGGAATCCAAAAAAAGGATGGGTCTTTTTAGAATCATACGCTGTGAGAGTGCCAACGACTAAGCTGGTCTACGACCCCTTTGCCCTACTCGACGGACTATGCGTGCTCCTAGTACCTTGCGAATGTAGAAAACCTTTGAAGAACTTCTAGACTTTTTTGAAACATTTTCTGCAGAGGATAAAACAGAGGCAGCTTACAAATGTGTAGACTACCTTGAGTCAATGTTACAATTCAATACTTATTTCTTTTTACGTCTTTATTGCCATTTAATGCACGCAGTAGAGGATGTCAATGAAAAATTCAATGCCCTCATCTAAGTGTTGCTGGTCTGGAAAAAATATGTGAGGGTTTGATTTGTATATTGAATGAAAGGCGTGATAGTTTCGAACACTTTTGGGAGTTGTGTTTAAAAGAAAAACCTTCGCAAGCTGATGATCCTTCGCTTACTCGGAATCGAAGTATACCAAATAAGTTTGAAAACAGTGAAGCCAGCTCACCGCACACTTTCAAAACCCCAAAGGAATACTGCAAAGCTATTTACATTGAAGTTTGAGAAACGGCGCAGTCTTGTATTACTGAGTGGTTTGCTTCAGCTGGACTCACACAGGTCATAGGATTTGAACAAGAATGCTTGCTTTTAGTAAACAGAGGTGACTCAAATTTGGAAAAATCAAACGATTTTTTAAAAAATGACCTAGACATTGAGATACTGCAATTACACTTGAATATGTTAGCCGATATCGCTAATAAAAAAACAACTAGTCTTAAAAAACATGCGTGATGTAGGAAAGTACATTACACAAGAGCCTGCAGTTGGAGAAATCTTATCTGAAGTAGTGAAGTGCATTAAGCTTCACCAAGTAGCTCCAGTCACGACAGCAACAGCAGAACTGTCATTAAGGGCCCTTAGACGTCTGAAGTCATATCTCCGATCAACAATGGGACAGAAGCGATTGAACAACTTGGCTGTTCTTCATGACCACCGAGATGTTTTAGATGAACCTTTTTAAAGACAGTCTAGCCCTAATAATAGCATTTATAAAACAGGGAATTAAATACATACGTAATGTTAAATTTTCATTTTCGAGATATTAGTACTAGTTTAGTACTGTATTACTATATTACTATAGTACTGTGTTAGTTATTTTCAAATACTTAAATATTTTTAGGGTGTAAGATCCAATTAAAACCGGCTATTTACATACTTTTTGACTGAAAGTATGAGGCATACCGTATTAACTTTAGTAACTGTATTAAAGCATTAATTCTGAGATATTGTTTTAATTTAATGAACCCTGAGCCTTAGTCAAAGTAAGCTTAAATTGGCTACTTCACTTATTAATCAAAGTGCTATTACTGTGCGACAATAATATTTTATGTTTTATTCTTTTTAGTTTAGGATTTATTTAAATGTAATTTCAGTCTTTTCAGTGCTATATATTCACTGCTCTATAACAGTCTATAAGCATGATTATTACTGTAAATTAAATTTGCTTTTTACGAAAATACCGTGCGTGTTTGTTTTGTTTCTTTTGTCAGAGCCAAAAAAAGTGTCAAGCTTGTCGAGTTTCCCGGAGTGTCGAGTTATCGAGACTCCAGTTTTCGGGGTTCTAGTGTTGATCATACGACTCTAAAATGCTTAAAAAACTTTAAAACTCACTATTTTTCATCTAAAATTTAGAAAATTTCCCGGGGCAAGACCCCCAGTATGGGCCCCACCAACATTTTTTAATAAGTCAGCGCCCCTGATGATAATTGTATTTACACCTGCCTACAATATTTTACCATCTCTGCTATCTACTCTACCAATAATACCCTTGGTCACTTCTTGTCCAGGTTGCGCCGTTCATCCGCATTGGAGCCCTGCCATTTGTATACCCGTTGCGTCTGTTGCCTTGCGCCCCATGCCTATGAAATGGATGTCTGCTGCTCTAGTTGTCTGAGAACCAGCGTCGGTTCTGTAGCAATTTACATGGTCCGAACCGTTTCTCATTTAAATGCCGATGCTTTTCTTCCTCTCCCTCCACAAATTCGATTCGCAACATGTCTTCAATCCACATCCTGAAATTATAAATATTCTAGTTGCGTTTCCAATTCAGTACCCATCGAAATTTTTTCGGCAACTTGTTTTCGCATAGTCAAAGAATTTCGATATCGGAGAAGGATTCGTCCAGATATAGAATCTTGTTGTGTTCTTCCCGAAGTATTCGGGCTGCATTTTCGAATCCCGACTCCTTTAACGCTGGTGACCTTATCATTTCTTCTTTGATCGCGTCTTGTTTCGAGCCCGGCCTGTAAATGTTTAGGAATTTCTCCTGAAACTCCTCAAATGATGTACATTTCTCTATGACAGGTCTCAGCTGTTCCTGTACCTCTAGGTCTAGGTGTGGCTCTGCATACTAAGTGCACGTTGGCCCTTCCATTCTGGTGAATTGACTTACCCAAGCCACCAGCTGAATTGAAGATCCACCGTCTTTAGATTCTGTAACCCTACGGAATAACAGACACTTTTTGCAGTCGATCCTCGCTTGTTCTTTCCGTGTAATACCAGCATGTGCCTCAATGTACCCTACTATATTTACCATTTGGACACGATTCGACTAACAACCCATGGGTCACTCAGGGACTCAGCGCCTGCAGCCTTGTGTTCCTTCAGCTTCATGAATGTTACACAGTCCATTATATTCGTGTAGTTAGCACGGATCCCTTTTCTCTGATGGCATCTGTTGTCATCTCTATCGTTTGTTCCCGTGTTTGATGGATACTTTCATCTAATCCTACCTCGACACTCAATTTTCATTGATTATTAAGCGCTGCAGTCTTGACTCCCAAGATTTCCCGCTGACCTTCCCAATGTTCGTTTTTCTTCTGTAACTACAATATGCCTTCGCAGCTTAATGTTCCTCGTCTTTTACTCTTCCATCGTAACCACTACCTTGCTTTTAGCAGCCAGTACTTTGTTCTGTACTTACTCTACAATTCTATTCATTTGTACTACCAATTGCCCGTTACTGTGCTTTCTTCTTCCATCTCCCGAATCTCGTTCCATTAACTTTCCTCCCCGGCATTATTTTCATTTTTCTTATCTGTATTGTAGTGTTTGATCTTCTATCCAATATCTTTAACTTCCTTCCTCATATCTTTATTTTTTCTATCCTCATGTCTATGTTTTCCTGTCTCAGTTTCTCGCCCATATATTTATTTTCTGCCCATATATGTATTTTCTGTTCTTATTGCTATTGAAAGGTCAATATGTTGAATTCATTGTCTCCTGACTCACTAGTTTTGTCTGGTGAAGCTTATGGAGCAGGGGTTATAATCAAATGGTCGCTACATACTTATGTCGTTATGAAAAGACTTTCAGATTGTCTGTGCATGCTTTCCACCTACCTTTGCCGTCTAGATGAGCATGGAAAGTGTTTTTGCGGTCAGCCAGAACGCGATGGAGAACATACTGACCATAATTTCCAGTCTGGAAGACCACATTACTCTTTGTACTCACTGAAAGAAAATGTTCCTACTTCTACTCACCCAGCGATATCAGGGACCGTGACTATAAATAAAAGTTTTGAATTTCCGCTGAATGATATTCTGAAAAGGTCACACGTACAAAATATGTCTTAGTATTGTAACTAACATTTCTTTTATAGCAGTTCAGAGGCGACCTCTACGGGAAGTTCGAAGTAAAATGGTGTGTCGCCCTGACTTCCGATCACTAAAAGTTAACTTTGGCGGTTTCAGTTTTTAGTAGAGACGCCGATTTTAACCAAACTATTGCTCTGATCAAGTTAAGATTTGTTACTTTTAATTGTGACATGTCGGCATATTTTGACCAATTTTTATCTTTCTACTTTTATTATTCAGCGCCAGTTACTTATTTTACTTACAGTCGTATGTTCTGCCTAACATAATTATTCATTTCATCATTCTGAGACCTGCTACTGTTAACATTAATGTACTTAAGCATACACTGACGAGATTTGTGAAAGTTATTTTAATTTTTAATTTCACTTTTAAATTATGGTGCAGTCCTTTGTATATTAAGCACAGGAGCGTTATGATGACGTGGCGCTGGTGGTAGTGAACTCTGGTAAGCTCCCGCACACTCAAACGCCTCTGTAACGCTGACAGTGACACTGTGCTTGTTTCTCCTCATTACCTCTATTTATTTTTATGAAGAAATTTATTTTTGAAGACATTAAATATTGTAAACAAGACGTGATGCTACTATAGCTGACCTGCTTTAAATTAAATTAGTTTTAGCTAAATTTTCCTTAATACTATACCCATAAAATTAACAACATAGTACATGTACCTTAAAAATCCACTATGTAACATACAAATGTGAAGTACAATTTTTGATTATTACAAAATTAATTTTGTAATTTAGAATTTCTAGTCGTTACCTGAAAGAGAACCACACAAAAACATTTCGCTCTTTTATAGCTTTTCAGTACTCACTGACTTTATCACAACCGTAGATACTGTGGTGTGTATCCTTACGAACCACTCTCACTGAAACATTTGATGAAGAGGCTGGACAGTCACCATGGTCGGTGTCCTTCTCGACGATCTATTACAAAAAGGGGAAGGAGGGAGTCACTATTTTTGGTATCCTTCTCGCTTCCTTCTCCATACAGCTTGTAGGTTGCCGTTCATGAAGCCCCCTTATCCCTGAGAAACATAAGGGAGGACAAAACACATTTTGGACTCTATTCCCCTTCCATAATTTAAGTAATTAATTGAGCAATTATCCGAAAGAGTTTTTCTTTTCAAAAATTTATTATTTGGAAAACTATTATTAACTTTTTCAGATTGATTATTGGCAACACGCTGCTTCATGAAATCGTGACATTACTCCCGCTCACTTTTAGTAGTTACTCCATTATCAAGCTTGAACCATGAACTTCGCAATTTTTTTTATAAACCATAGCTGTTATGCTTTGAAAGACGATAAAACTTTTTAAAAGAGCCTCATTTTGGGCTATTCTGCACTTTAATTTATTAGCTTAGATGTTGCTTTAGTTAGAAAATCCAGTAATCTTTGTAAATTCTATGCTCATATGGCTCTATTATCGTATGGATTATTATGCTAAAGCAGTTATTTCTCCAACAGCAGTAACTTTGCTTTATTACATACGTAATTAAAATGCTGTTTTTATTATAACCTACGAATACTATACACTGTACATTTCTTAAGACATTTGTCTATCTGTATTGTTTTCTGTGTGTGTCAACATTTATTTGTTCATTGAGCATCTGCGCTAACCAAGATCACGCTTTTCTTAACCTTTGTTTCGAGACGTGAAGGAATTAAACACCAGTTTTCCACCTTTTTACCTTATATGTCAGCCTATTGACTCCATAACTCCTATTTCTCCATATTTTCATCTATCCATATATTTAAATTTCCTCAATATTCCGACACTTCTTTCTATATTATTTACACATATTTGTGGTGTGATCCCAACGCCACATTCACACAACTCCTTTATTAATAACAAAACGCTTTGACTTGCTCCGTTGGCATGATATTATTTATTACTGTCTCTCACCTACAGTCAACCTTACTGCCAACATGAAAATTATTAATTTATGCAGGGTTTGTTCTTTCAGGTTTTAGGAATTTTCAGCTTCAATTACTTCTCTAAACGCAAAGGATCTGTGTTTTGTTGTTACTAATTCTTTTTGTGGATCTTAGTGAAACCTTCCCGTCTAATATTGGATGAACGTTTGCTTGCTGACTGAACGCTGCGTCTCTTAAAATCTTTTAACTGCTGCTCTGTCAAGACTACCTGCTGATTATTACGACGAAACATAAAATGTGTTGTCGCCGTGGCCCTCAGTCGTTACCTGAAATTATTAAGACTGATTCTTACCTTTAATTATTTATACTGGATCGCCATCTGACTGCTACAGCAAACTGTGGAATGAATATACTTACTTCTCTTTAACATAATTATAAGCTGCTGGTGGAGTTTCATAATACTTTGTGACTGGAATTCTTTAAGTTGAAGTTAATTTAGATTTGATAAAAGCTGAAGCTCAGTTTAGACTTTTCTTTTAAGATAACAATAAATTCCGTAAAGCATTTACGTGAATGATTTTGGGATAGAAAATTCTTAATGCATTTAATCTGATAGAAGTTAACTATATTCTGAGAACGATCTTGACAAACAATTACAAGGGGTATAGTTCTTTACAAAAATTCTTAAAAAGTAGCGTTGCGCTACATACCTAATTTTCCATCAAAATTACATAACTATATTCTGAGAACGATCTTGACAAACAATTACAAGGGGCATAGTTCTTTACAAAAATTCTTAAAAACTAGCATTGCGCTACATATAGCGAGTGGCTGGCGAGCACACCGCTTCTTTCAAAGTGTTAATTCATACCTCGCTTACAGCGACCTCCTCTCATGTCTCGCTAGCTACGACTGCCTCGTCTCACATCTTTCTCGCAACTGCTCGCTTCCAACGCTCAATGCTACAAAAGTGCGGTCTCGCCGCCAACAATGGTTTTTGGTGCAGACAATCCCTGCTACCATTACAGATGTATTACTGCGCGCTGTTTCCCGCTCTTTCTCAAAATGTATCTATGCGCGGTTTCCCGCTCTTTCTCAATAATACACAATGCAATTTAATTAACAAAACAATTTAAATAAGAAACAGTTCAGATAATTACATGCTAAAACAGTTTAAATACGCCTATTACATAATTACATATGCCGCTACTCGGCTTTCTTAAAATTTTACTACGTTGTTGAGTCATATGGACTCAACATAAGTATAAAATTTGATTATAGAAAATAGTTTGAACAAAGTGTATACACAAATGCTGTCATACGAAATGATTTGTCTATCTCTAATAAAGAGAATATGTAAATAGAAAGGGTTTTAGTAGGAATTGTACATCAAGTAAAATTTGGTTCCCTTAAATTTAACAACAAGAATAAGAGTAAATGTGAAAATCAATATACAGAGCATATGAAGCAATTGAAAGTTTACATTATGAAACATTTAATTCAAATTGGCATCTCTTAGTACCACAATTAAGGAAGGTACAAAAGGAATTGGATAGCATGGTCAAAGCACTGGCAACTGTCTGTGAATGCACTCAAAAGTCTGTTCCTTTCCCTCACATAGCACAACACCAGGTTTCGCCATGTGGTTCCATCATCGCCTTGCTCCATAGTTTTAGTGTACCCAAACACTAAGTACGTCGTCGAATAGCCTGAGTTGCCGCAGCCACATCAGGATTAAGTTCCATCTCCAATGGTCCATTAAGGTTGGTGGTGTGCATCTTGGTATGCAAACACCTATTGTCGTACATCATACTGTGGTGTGTATCTAGGTATGCAGGCACCAATTGACATACATCGGGCTGTGGTGTGCATCTAGGTATGCAAACACCTCGTCGAGAACATCATTGGTTGAAGTCACGTGTTTCTCAATTCACTGATTCTGTGCTCAATAACCATGGGGATGCACAGGAATTAAGGTACGGGTAAAATTGTTTTGGCAATGGGTTCACGGACATTGTTGGTACCATAATTTGACTACCAAATAATTTTCCCTATGACAAAATATGTTGTGTCGTAATTTGTAACAATATGTAGTTTTAATTTAAGAATTCTTCCAGAAAATTATTCCCATAAAAGTTCCTACTTATTCAGTATTTGATAGTATACAGATTTGTTATAGACAAGTACATTATTACTTATTCTGTATTTACATATCTTAGTTTCTTACATCATTAATTATAAATTTTGTTGACAATGCATTTCTTGACTTACTGTCCTAAAATTTTATCTTCCATTCAGGGGTGTAGTCGTCAGTTATGAGTCGTCAAATGTCAGGTCATAATATACAATAAAATTACTGTCATAAAATTATTTAAAGTATTCTTTTGCAGCTGAAAATTAAGGTAAACATTATTCTGGTTAGACATTGTAATGTGTGGTCCCCATCCATAGTGTTGCAATGTGTCACATGCTAGCAAAATTATTTCTTAACATTATACATTTCTTATATACTAACATAACATACACATTCTTCTTCTGCATCTGTGTCAACTCTCTGCATAACCTGTTATAAACATTCAGCATTAATTAACGTCAGCGCACGGCATGACTTATTATAAAACATTCAGTATTAATTATCGTCAGTGCACGGCATGACTTCAATAAACATCTTCTGGTACTTCTCGTCCGCTCCTGGCATGACCTATAAAACACTTTATCATAATATTAACTGCTGCAAAATCACGTCAGCTCCCGGCATGACCTATAAAATTTCTGTAATGACAATTAGCGTCAGCTATCTGCGTGACCTAAAGATTCACATCCTTATTCTAACTAAAACTACGTTTCATTTTGATGACGTGTGACAACAATGCTGCATTCTGGAATAAAGAGTACATGTTAATGTTACCACTAAAATAATTGATTAATGAACGATCTATATTATCAGTTTAGCTATTGCAAAAATCGACATTTTCTTAAGTAATTATGTCACGTTATAAAAAAAATTTCTTTCATTTATGAGCTCTCAGTGCACAAATTCATACGTCGTGTCGTTGTCTGCATGTTCTCTTTAAGTTAGGAAATGTTTCTCGTGTTTTTATTTGTCTTGGCTGGCGTAGCATCATTAAGTACTGCTGTGTTCTTTAAGGTACGGTGAAATATTAGCGGCCCGCTGCGTGTCGCGGCCTTGTTTGTTACTGAAGCGCGCTGAAACTACCATTGTTGCATACTTACGTGTCACGCCGTCCTTTCGTCAGCTGAAATGCAAAAATTTAAGTCAAGAAATGTTTCACGTTGGATACATGATGATTCCCTAATGATTTCTTCTTACGTAGCGTTTCCACATGCACTACATTAGCGTGTGGAATATTACGAACTCTGTAAGGGCCTGCATACAGAAGTTCGAATTTACGGCATCTGTGCTTACCTTTGTTGGAAAGAAAATGAGTGCGAATCAGTACTTTGTCGCCAATCTCGTACTTCTGTAGTCGACTTACCTGCTTCTGTTGTTTCTTCCGCCGATCTGCAGCTCTTTTAGTGTTTGCTAATGCTGTGTCTATTATTTCACAATGTCGAAGCCTACGCGTCTTAGGAAAAGTAATTAGTTCGGTAATTTTGTTCGGTGGGTCTTTATTTGTCAGTATTACGGTTGGTGATAGCATCGTAGATTCATTGGGTATTGCATTTATCACTTCTTGAAACTGTAAAATATATTTATCCCATGTTGTATGTCTTTTATGACAATAAATTCTGCATAACTTCCCGATCTCTTTCATTATTCTTTCTGATGGGTTGGAAGAACTGTGATATCTTGATATGTAAATAGGTGTTATGTTCTTACTTTCTAACATTTTCTTCCATACGTCTGACCTAAACTGCGGACCGTTATCCGAAATAACCTTCTGTACACGTCCTACTACTGATAGAAAATCTCTTACAAACGCTCTTGATACTGTTCTTGCTGTTGCTTTCCTTAGTGGAGAAAATGTTACAAATTTGGATGTTAGTTCTACAGCTACAAAAATATAACTATAACCATTATTTGTTCTGGGGATTGGACCGAAAAGATCCACTGCTGCCATGTGTCTTAACTTAACCGGTATGATGGGATACAATGGTGGAATGTGTGACACTGTTGATGATTTAGCTTTTTGACATATCTTGCATGATGCTATTACTTTTCTTATGTGTTTTTCCATGTTATTAAAGTGGCAATTTTGTCGCAGAATCAGAAAGCATTTCCTCGCTCCGTAGTGTCCATAACTTAGATGTGTATACCATATCAGTTTATTTACGATCCCTTCCGGAATGCATAAAAGCCAATTATTACCGTCTCGGTATGATCGAATAAAGAGTATATTTTGATGTACAGTGTAATGAAGTCTGACTTTAGCGTTACTTCTGTCTTTCCAAAGCGTTACAATCTCTTTCAGTGTTTCATCTTTCTGCTGTTCTCTCTCTATATCCTGTAATGCTGCTGATATAAAGTTTTCGAAAGCTACTTGTTTAATATACATAATACTATGGTTGTTGTAGCAAAAGGTATTTTCTTTCTCCATGCGTTTATTGTGAATGGACCTCGACAATGCGTCGGCAACAGTATTCTGCGTGCCTTGAATGTGTATAATGGTAAAATCAAACTCTTGTAAGTATAATTTCCAGCGGCTTAATCTATCGTGCGTAAGTTTTGCTGACAATAAAAACTGGATTGCTCGGTGATCGGTATATATTGTTGTATGTCGGCCATATAGAAAATGACGGAATCGCTTAAAAGCGTAAATTACACATTAAGTGTCTCTAATTCTGTTACAGAATAATTGCGCTCTGCTGGAGAAAGTATCCTGCTTGCAAAAGCAATGTGTTTCACGACTGTCTTATCTTCTTCCTTTATTTCTTGGAAAATATGTACTCCTAGTGCTGTGGTTGAACTATCTGTTGCAACGGAAAAGTTTTGTGTTGGGTCAGGGTGTGATAACAAAGGTGCTTTTAATAATGCTTCTTTCAAGTTCTCGAATTCAGCTTCAACGTCTTCATTCCATGACCAAAGTGTGTTTTTACTTGTAAGCTGGTATAGCAAGGGCGTGTCTAATGCTTTGTAGTGGATAAATTTTCTAAAATAATTGATAAGACCTAAAAAGCTCCGAAGTTCCTTTTTGTTTGTTGGCACGTCGATGTCTTTCAGTGCTTGCAATTTGTCAGGGTCTGGTGCGATACCTGTTTGTGAGATAATGTGCCCTAGAAATTTTATTGACGCTTTACCAAATTCAGATTTACGCAAGTTTATAGTTATACCATTCTGCTCGAATGTATTCAGTAATTGTTGAAGAGTATGATTGTGTTGTTCCCAGTTTTCTGCTGCAATTAAAATGTCATCGACATATGTAGTAATTTTGTTTTTCAGATCTTGTGGTAGAATAGTATTCATGCCTCGTATAAAGGCGGCAGACGAAATCGTTAGTCCAAACGGAAGTTTACAAAATTGATAGCATTCCCCAAAGCAAAGGAATGCCGTATATTTTCGGCAATTTGGGTGTAGTTGGATTTGCCAAAACCCTGATTTGAGGTCGAGTGTAGTATAAATGGAGGTGCCATGAAATTTTTGCAGTAACTCTTCTAACGTCTGTGGTCGGTCGGTTTCTGTAATGATTATTTTATTAACTTGACGTGAATCTAAAACTAAACGTAGTGATCCATCCTTCTTTTCAACAATGTGTAGTGGATTTATATATTGGCTGGCTGCTGGTTCTATTATTCCTTGATCGATCATTGCTCGTAATTCTTTCTTAACTGCTTCTGTGTGTATGTGTGGGATTGGATAATGCTTTGCTTTGAAAGTCTCGTGTGGTTTCACCTGAAATTCGTACATAAATCCTGCCATTGTTCCTGGAACATTGGCAAAAACTGCTTTGTGTTGTACCAGAATATTTTCAAGTTCTGTGCGTTCTGCGTCGCATTTTGCTACACTATTGTCTACCTTGCGTGTAATTGTCTCGAACATATTGTACTCCTGTTCCTCTACCAAGTCATTATTAAGTGTGTTCGTGTATAGTGCGATATAACAATCGTTATCTTGAGAATCAGTAATAATCTCGATCCTGTGCATATTTTGTTCTTCGGAGGATACTGTGTTTTGAAATCTTACGATCACTTCCCTGTTTTCCTTTTGTAGTGTGAGGTATGACGATTTGAAGTCAATCTTCGCATCGTACTGAACAAGAAAATTTATTCCTAATATCATATCAGTTGTTAAATTCGGAACTATCCAACAATCACTGTGGAACGTTTCCCCTGCAAAAACAAATGTTAATTGTGTCTGTCTTTTAACTTCAATGCCTTTTCCTGCAAAAGCTCCCATGACCTTCGTTCTGTTTAAAGGAAATACTGGGTAATCATTATTGCTATTGCATCTGTTAAATGTGTCTTCGTTAATTACGCACATAGGTGAACCTGAATCAATTATCGCTAAAATATTGTGCGACTGTAAATTTATCTCTATTATTGGGTGATATATTGTTTTCTGTAGGATTGGTTTTTCCTGTAACAATGTGTCTCTCACATCGTCAAATGTAATGGCATTTTCGGTCGTTATGTTTTCTCTGTGTGATTTCATAGTATCGACATTAAGAGATTCATTGCAGGTTTTCTCTAGTCATAATTCTTCCGATATGTGATTTTCAGCTTGGGAGTTTGGTATGTGTTCTATCAACTGTACAGTTCTGCCGTTTTGATTATTAGCAGTGTCTGGTGGATGAAATCTGGTGTCTGGTACATTCATAGGGTAACGCAGCTGTTGGGCCCTGTTGTAGTTTCCGTTAAAATTGTCATTGTGGAACGTCCTCGGCGGTCTGTGTTCGTTTTCTTTTCTCCTGTCGTTATAACTGTGACTGTACGGCAGCCCACCTGCACCCCGTAGAAACGTTTGTTTTTGTTCATTTTGCGGTCGACCCGCGTAATTGCCTTCCCCGGTCGCATTATCTGAGCGATGATTCATATGGAAATTTGACCTATTCGGTTGCGTGTTAAGTCTCGGATTCTGTTGCTGTCCTGAATATAAATTTACCGTGTCAGTATAATGTTTTTCATTACTCCTGTTTTCGTTGTCATTTTCGCTGCGAAAGCGTTTACTCGGATTGTTATTACCAAATCGTGTTTGTTCAAAAGTAGCTGAGTTTGTTTGTTTTCCGTTCTGTCGTGAAAAATTTTTGTTAACAAATGCGTAGTCTGCCTGGTGTGCTTCTAATAGTTGTAAGATGTCTCTAAAAGCGGATACATTGTCCTTTTGTTGCCCTGACAGTAATGACACTTTCAAAGCTCTGGGCAGTTTTGAAATGCAAAGCTGTATTAATGCCGATTGACTGTATGGCTCGTTGAGGTACTGGTTCTGTTCCACCATGTACTCGAAAAATTGTGTGATTGTTGGATACACAGTTTGGAGTCCTGTGCAGTTCCTGCTAGTTGAAACTTTTATTTCCCTTTCAAGTTTCATTCTGTCCGTCTGTTCCATCTATAGAAAGTAAAGAATATATGCCCTCTTGTTGTCGATGTGCTATTAGTCTATAATATCTTCCTAATAAGTAAGAATGATTATCGAAAATGACTTTACCCCTTACATTACTCCTTACAGAATCTGGTTCCCGTCAGTTTTGAAACGCTTCTAATATACAACGTTTCGTAGACATAGGTCTCTCACACGCTTGGGATATTCCTTCTTCCTCATTACTCTAATAGGCAGTTCCCATTCTTCATTATTCCTGCCCACATAATTTCCAGTGAAAGGCTTCGTAATCACTCGAGAAACTGGTAAAGTTAACACTAAGTGGCAATGATCAAAGTCAGTCTTTCCTTGATATTTAATTAAAAGTTCTGTACCAATCAACATCTGGAGATTTGACCCGAACATGATTAAATACGGTTGATCTATTATTATGTTAACTATATCAGATGGTATCAAAGCTTCGTGATATACTCTGTAAAAGATCACACGCACAAAATATAAGTCTTAATATTGCAGCTAACATCCTTATCGGAAACAGCACTATTTACAGTTCACAGGCGACTTCTATGGGATGTTCGAAGTAAAATGGGCTATTGCCATGACTTATAGTCACCAAAAAGTTAATTGCTGGCCCTAAAAGTGGAAAATTATCTCGCCACTTGCCATGAGGCTTTGTCAACATTACCGGCGAAACACTACCAGTTAGTCCGTGAAATCGAAGAGATTCGGGACGGTGTACAGTCTTCACGAGTTGATTTCCTAATTTTACCGAAAACGCAGTCAAATCTATCCAGCTCTGACGTCATCCGAGACAAAACGCAAGCGGGAGTTTGACTGACGCGGACAGTTCGATATCTCGGTGCGAAGTGTGTCCTACCACCGCGTTCTTGGTTGTATTGACAGGGGACAATTATTGAACTACATGAAACAAGTAAATTAGTTACAAACTACCACGTGCACATACTTTATTCAACGTCTAAACATCACTACAGATATTCGGATTAATATTATGACATGTTCGATATGCCTGCCATCATTGGCGACGGTGTGGCGCAGACTAATAGCGAAATTCTGCTGAAGTGCCGGAACATCGATGTTGTCGATGACCCCCTGAATGGCTCTTTCCAATTGGCAATGGTTTTGGGGTCATTGCTGCACACGTTGTCTTTAATATAGTCCCCCAAAAAGGAGTCACTTATATTCAGATCCGGAGAACGTGGCGGCCAATTGAGACCGATGATAGACGCCTCTGGGCACTCCAGAGCCAGAACGCGGTCCCCAATGTGCTCCTACAAGACATCAAATACTCTAATGCTCCTATGGTGTCGAGCTCTGTCCTGTATGAACCACGTTTTGTGGATATCAGGGTCCCTTTGGATAAGGGGGTGAAATCACCTTCCAAAACCTTAATGTACCGTTCGGTAGGCACTGTGCCATTAAGAAACATCGCACCAATTATTCCGTGACTGGACATTGCTCACCTCACAGTCGCCACCCGTTGAGGGTGAAGAGACTTCTCGATCGCGAAATGCGGATTCTCAGTCCCCCAGATGCGCCAGTTTTGCTTATTGACGAATCCATCCAAATGAAAGTGGGCTTTATCGCTAGCTCCCATAATTCCCAGCGGCCAACTGTGCAATTTGAACGTTCTATCGCAAACCGTTCTGAAGCCATGACGTTTTTTTTCACATGGTTCAATAATTGTCACCCTGTATATAGAGGCGCAGCGAAACGCCAAACAGAACGCCTGCTATCAACCGGCCTAGTGACAGGTAGTAGTATGTAAATGACCCCTTTCTCGAAGACGTATTAATTAAGAGCTCTGTCGTTTAACAATTTACAATATTCTTAATTTTTATATACATACAATTAACCTTGCCTTAGTTACTGAAAAAGTTTTAGGTCCACTGCATTACCAACGTACCAACGTATTTTTCGTAACGCACAATACCAAAGTGAGGGGGTACTTTGTGCCCACCACAAGAGAATTTTATAATTCAAATTTCTATAATTTTTATTAACCTTTATTAACAAAATATTGTATAAAGAGCTGCTGATGTGTGATAAAGGTCCGGAAACTGGAAATTTCTTTTAGCACTCTCCACAGAAGCTTATTTAGCATTTTTCTCTTTGTTCATCATTTAAGTTTATTTGGTCTTATTTTCTTGAGCAGCATCTGTTTACATTGTTAGTAAAAGTCATTACAGAGTCACTGAAGAACACCTCATCATAATTTTAAAAAAACTTTTGGGTTACATACAGCAGTTTACCTTATATAGTTTCTGGGATCACTTATTCATCACTTTCCTCGGAAACGTCGTCACACTTTGAACCTACGACAGTTTTCTTGCTGTGTTTACTGCATGTGTATCGCTTACAGTTGTTACAAATCATTGTTGGTTTGTTCAGTGTATTGTACTTCACCCCTTATGACTGGCTTTCACGAAAACACAAACGACATTGTCTGCTTCCTTGTGCAGCTTCCCTTTGTAACTAACTTCTGTTTGACATTTCGTCCGAGAATACCTCCCCTGCTGAAATTACACACTTCTGGATTCTTCTAATATCCGTAGCCCGTTCTTCAGTGTATGGTTTTGTGAACTGTACTACCAGTTCTTGAAGAGGTAGCCGTCGCTCATTGGATTTTGTCTTATTCCACTCTGGCAAGTTGAGTAGAAACTGTATATAACCATTTAACGCTTCTGTGTTCACAATAGTATAGAAAAAGGATAGCTACCACCTTCTTGTAGCCCTCTTAGTTGAAAATTTCTGCACCATTTGATTGAATGTGTCAGAGTTTCTTTTCGTCTCATTACACTATAAATTTGTGACTGTTTTCTTCTTAGTGTCAGTAGGTAACTAATTGCAGCGTCATAATGTTGAGTCGATAGCAATAGAAGGATTTTTTTTGGAGGGGGAGGGAAGGGGGGAGTTTCACGGGAGATGCAAGAAAACCAAATTTACTAGAGTACAGTTCTCTTCTTGAGATATCTTTCAGCCCTTGGGGTATATGCTTATGCCATGAATTCAAGTCTGTCTGTTTTTGGGTAAATTCTGTCTCACTCCTTAATAATTTATGAAGAAAAAATATTTTCAAATGATCCTATTATTGTTCCTACATTACCTTCATTTGTTGTGTCTTCTTGTTCTTTCACTATGTTTTGAGCTAATCGCCTTGTGATATGTGGAGGGTTGGCTGTAAAAACTTTTCCAGTGGTTGTAAAATACTTCTCACTGACTTCACCAGTTGTGCCACCATCCGCTGCAGGTGCCCAGAGTTCGTCTTCACAGTTTGTACACCATTACTGTCTACCTCCTCGTATGCAACACATTCTCCCCCAATTTTTGTCACCATCTCATCACTATCACAGAATTCAATTTCAGAAACTGTAAATTATCCTCAAATCTCTAATACTTGTCTCTCAGTAAGAGAATGACGGAACATTTTCAATCACAGTTGTCTGTAACACTGGACAAAATGGCGCTGAATAACAAGGAACAAGAACAATCAGAAACAAAAGAGAAATAAATCATTGTGGAATCGTTGTTGCTATCCACGCTGAGAAATTCAGTACCCAGAGGGTCTGCACTGCCAAAATGTCAAAATTTATGAAGTAAGACATTCGTTGTCAAGTCACAGCAACTACTTAGGAGGCAGGCTTTATGACGACCACCACTGAACTTAAATTAATGGACTAATTTTAGGTGAAAAAATTTATGTATTTATAAAATATGGTAGAGGAAATAACAAAAACAATAAGTATTTTCATCACGCTTTTAAAACATGAAATATCAATCTGAATGACAATGTCTACAAAAGGTGCTCACAAAGTTCGCCTCCCATTCCCCTAGGTACTGTGAGGGTTAAACTTTGTTAGATAGAGTCTTTAGAACGGAACCGACAGTAGAACATGACCGCTGAACTGCTTCTTTTAAGATTCCTTGTAGCCATTGTTATTAACAATACATTCTTGAAACTTGGCAAAACTCTATTATTGCATGAATGTAATCGTGTGCTACAATTAGAACTTTCTATTACAAATACAAATGGCACTTAGTCTGTCTTGAATAAGAATGTTTTCCCTCTATATCTGGGTTTTAGTAGATAACGTGAAAATTAATAGAGATAGGCTACTGTTGTCACACATTTGATGTTTTTACATGAAACTGCGGCTATGTATGAATTTTCAGCTGTCTGAGTCTAATATTTAGCGGCTCCAGTTTTTAGTAAACACGCCGATTTTAACCAAATTATTGCTCTGAGCAATTTCAGACACGTAACTTTTAAATGTGACGTACGTCTACATATTCTGACGAATATGTAGCTTTCTAGTTTTATTATTCAGCGCCGTTTATTTATTTTCTTAAGTTCACATATTTTGCCTAACATAATTATTCATTTGATAATTTGAGACTTGACAATGTTAATATTAATATTGTTAAACATACACCGACGAGATTTGTAAAAGTTATTTTAATTTTCAGTTTCACTTTTAGATTATGGTACAGATCTTTGTATGTTAAGTACAGGAGCGTTATGATGACGTGGCGATGGGATAAGCTCCAGCACATTCGCTCGCCTGTGTATCTCTTACAGTGATACAGCGCTTGTTTCGCGTCAAGTTGCTCTGTGCTATACTGGGTCGATCTCTAAAGTATATGCATTTGATCTTCTTTTGATCTGCTTTACAGTCCCCTCTACCGAGTATACATTATTCCTGGCTCTATCTTTCTTTACTCCACTTCTTCTCTACCATTTAGTGACTCCCCATGCACCTCCAGATCGTCGTGGTATGTGGTACACATTTTTTACGGCCTTCCATCGTCCTCTCTTGCTCTAAGATTCTTCCTCTATTCTTTATCGTCCTCATAGTCCCCCTGTTTCCAACACTTCTTGCGTCACTGCGTCCTTATCGCTGGTCCATGTCTTCACGAACTATGCATTCAGACATAATTTGACCTTCGCGACTGATGTTTCTTTCAGCTCTTAAACACCGCCTTTAACTTCTCTTGTTCAGAGTACTATGTATGTAGTTCCTCATGCACTTTCACAATGGTTAGGAAATCACACCATATCGCTTATGCGCAAAGATCGCAAATCACGAGTCCGCGAACGTGAATTGTAAATTCTGCTGCTGCGATCTTTACCACTCTATTTAGTGCAACAAAGTAGAAAACATATATCATGAAAATTAACCGCCCTACATTCCAGCATTGTTGGGTCCCTCATTTTAGATTATGCGTTTACCTTGACTTAACGATAACAACAGCAAATTTAGATTTCCCAATAATTCCTCACTGACCACGAATCTGTGATCCCCAAAGCCTTTAACTTTCTTATTTCATATCACACTAATTCTTCCCCATATCTTATTGCCAGTGATACTTTTCTCTGGAACTATAACACCAGACGAAATCGCTATCTATTAACTAACAATAACACCCTTACTGCTCCCTGCTTCCTTTTATAAAATTGCTAGAAACAGTATTGATCACATAAATATTTTATTTAAACTGGTGACCAGTTTCGATCTGTTGTACTTAGATCTTCTTTATACCTTGTACTTTTGAAAAGAATATAAGTTACAAAATATTTATAATAACAAAACAAAATAGTTATAAAATAATTTCTGTGAATAGTATACCCATGATGGTGACAGGACCTGGGATGGCTGAGCAGGATGCTCTAGAGAGATGTAATCAACTGCTAGCTGTGGATTTTTTTCATTTTTTCTTTATTGAATTTCAATGCCCCATATGGGGCGGGCTGGCAGTAGCATACTCGCCGCTCTTCAGTGGAGAGACATTACATAACAAGGAGACATTTAAAACAATATAAAGGAGGAAATATGGCAAAACAGACATATAAAAGGGAAAACATAATGGAAGATAGCGTGAAAAGGGGTTGACTGTAAAAATCGTGATAAAAAGCATACACAGAAAACCAAATGCTGTGACGATTAAAAGAAACACAAGACGAAGTACGATCAGAACATAAAAGCTGCGACGGGCAGTGTAGCACATAACAATCACGGACAATGACCCTATGTACAAGTCCAGCACATGAATAAAATCACAGCTCTTGACTTCACTGCAGAACATCACTAAACACAACACTGATGTAGCACACCAACAACGACAAACAAACAGAGGCTCTGCCAGGGGTACGGAGACGAAGGAGAAGGGAAGAAAGCGCGCTGCTAGAGGGGGGAAAGGGGAGGAGATGGGCGGGGGGACGCGCCAAAAGGGACCACGGAGGGAAGGACAGGGGAGGGAAACAGCCGAGGAAGGAGTGCAGTGACTCGGGGGGGGGGGGGGGGAGGAGGAAACACTACTCTGGAGGAAGGAGAGGAGAGGGAAAGAGGAGGCCTGCGGAGGGGGAGAACAAGGCCAGGCTACAGTAGGTAGGAAGGGTAGATGTCATGATGAAGTTCATCATCCAGGAGGGGGAGGTGCTGGAAATAGTCCTCATGAAGGAGATGGAGGGTGTGGAGGTGGAGGGAGGAAGGGACACAGCGATAGAGGTGCGGCAATGGGCGGGGGGTGGAGAGGAAGGAGTACATCAGGGGTGGGAGGGATCTACCTTGCGGACAGTGTAAAGGATGCGGATGTGCTGGAGGAAAAGGAGGAGGTGGAGGAAGGGAATGAGGTCATACAGAAGTCGTTGGGGGACGGAAGGCAGATCCGGAAGCCAATGCAGAGTGCTTGGCGTTCTGGGATTTGGAGGGCCTCTTAAAAACGGGTTGGGGGGGGGGGGGGTGGAGAGCCAGGCAACGCTGGCATAGCAGAGGATGGGACAGACGAGGGACTTGTAGGTGTGGAAGATGGTGGACGAATACAAACCACATACGAAAGCAAAGAGAGCTTCACTCTAAGTTTAAACGCAGCCAAAACCTCTCAGACAAACAGAAGCTAAACGATGTCAAAGTTAGCGTAAGGAGGGCTATGTGTGAAGCGTTCAGTGAATTGGAAAGTAAAATTCTATGTACCGACTTGACAGAAAATCCTAGGAAGTTCTGGTCTTACGTTAAATCAGTAAGTGGCTCGAAACAGCATATCCAGACACTCCGGGATGATGATGGCATTGAAACAGAGGATGAAACGCGTAAAGCTGAAATATTAAAGACCTTTTTTTCAAAGTTGCTTCACAGAAGAAGACCGCACTGCAGTTCCTTCTCTAAATCCTCGCACAAACGAAAAAATAGCTGACATCGAAATAAGTGTCCAAGGAATAGAAAAGCAACTGGAATCACTCAACAGAGGAAAATCCACTGGACCTGACGGGATACCAGTTCGATTCTACACAGAGTACGCGAAATAACTTGCCGCCTTCTAACAGCCGTGTACCGCAAGTCTCTAGAGGAACGGAAGGTTCCAAATGATTGCAAAAGAGCACAGATAGTCCCAGTCTTCAAGAAGGCTCGTCGAGCAGATGCGAAAAGCTATAGACCTATATCTCTGACTTCCATCTGTTGTAGAATTTTAGAACATGTTTTTTGCTCGAGTATCATGTCGTTTTTGGAAACCCAGAATCTACTCTGTAGGAATCAACATGGATTCCGGAAACAGCGATCGTGTGAGACGCATCTCGCTTTATTTGTTCACGAGACTCAGGTGGATGCCATTTTCCTTGACTTCCGGAAGGCGTTCGATACAGTTCCGCACTGTCGCCTGATAAACAAAGTAAGAGCCTACGGAATATCAGACCAGTTGTGTAGCTGGATTAAAGAGTTTTTTTGCAAACAGAACACAGCATGTTGTTATCAATGGAGAGACGTCTACAGACGTTAAAGTAACCTCTGGCGTGCCACAGGGGAGTGTTATGGGACCATTCATTTTCACAATATATATAAATGAACTAGTAGATAGTGTCGGAAGTTCCATGCGGTTTTTCGCGGATGATGCTGTAGTATACAGAGAAGTTGGACCATTAGAAAATTGTTGCGAAATGCAGGAAGATCTGCAGCGGATAAGCACTTGGTGCAGGGAGTTGCAACTGCCCCTTAACATAGACAAATGTAATGTATTGCGAATACATAGAAAGAAGGATCCTTTATTGTATGATTATATGAAAGCGGAACAAACACTGGTAGCAGTTACTTCTGGAAAATATCTGGGAGTATGCGTGCGGAACGATTTGAAGTGGAATGATCATATACAATTAATTGTTGGTAAGGCGAGTATCAGGTCGAGATTCATTGGGAGAGTCCTTAGAAAATGTAGTCCATAAACAAAGGAGGTGGCTTACAGAACACTCGTTCGACCTATACTTGGGTATTGCTCATCAATGTGGGGTCGGTACCAGATCGGGTTGATGGAGGAGATAGAGAAGATCCAAAGAAGAGTGGCACGCTTCGTCACAGGGTTATTTGGTAAGCGTGATAGCGTTAAGGAGCTGTTTAGCAAACTCAAGTGGCAGACTCTGCAAGAGAGGCGCTCTGCATCGCGGTGTAGCTTGCTGTCCAGGTTTCAAGAGGGTGCGTTTCTGGATGAGGTAGCGAATATATTGCTTCCCCCTAGTTATACCTCCCGATGAGATCACGAATGTAAAATTAGAGAGATTCGAGCGCGCACTGAGGCTTTCAGACAGTCGTTCCCGCGAACCATACGCGACTGGAACAGAAAAGGGAGGTAATGACAGTGGTACGTAAAGTACCCTCCGCCACACACCGTTGGGTGGCTTGCGGAGTATAAATGTAGATGTAGATGTCTGGTGAGACAGGAGTTTCAGGAAGAGAGGTGGGCTTTAATCTGGACGGTCAGGAGATGAAGGGTCCAGGTGGGGTGACGGTCGAGGGGGAGGCCAAGGTATCTCATGGTGGGGATGAGCTGGATGGGACGGCCATAAATGGTTAGGTAGAAATCATGGAGATGGAAGGAGTTTCCTGTGGCTCAGCTGGCCTTGGTTAAACAGTGATAGCCCTGCGCCGTACCTCCAGTGTGGCGTCACTTTCGGCCAATAGCTATGAATCGTAAGTATAAGTAATAAAAGCTGCTTCTAAAATACACTGCTCTTGTCCATTAAATTAAAAAAAAACGAGAACAGTTATTAATTTTAAAATAAACTTCACACTTAACTGTTAAAATGTGGATAAAAACGTCGTTAAACGTGTTACTAGTAGTCTGAGCGTTGGCTGCCCTCTACAGGTGACAGACAGGTGGTGGGACGGCAAATTAGGAACCATGGAAACGACATTTTATATCGATTCCTCTGTAGACCAAAGATGTTGCGAAGGCTGGCTGGTGTAAAGGACGCTCTCCAGTAACCATGGAGACGTTGTGGAAATCAATCATGCATCGGTCATTCGTGAAATTAAAAGACAACACCATAATATACAGCCAAAGTGAGTTTATGCAGATGAAAATATGTACTGGTTCTATCAAAAAATAAGCATAATTACATTGTTAAATCAAATAAAATTAAATTACAGACTACATTGCCAGGAAAAGAGATGAGTGTACAAACAACATACACTAACGAGAATTATTACATCAAAGGTCGGGAAATGACCGTGGTAAAGATAACAAAACAGCTGCCTAAATTGTATTCTAGTGTAGACTGTGAAAACGTAGTACATCTGTACGAATGAGAAGCACTTTTCCTAGAGAATTTTAGTGTATTAGTGTAGCAGAAGAAAACATATAATCCCAGAGACTTATTTAAGTGCTGCCTGCTTAATTTCCATAGTTGCTGTAGGTATTGTTAAGAACAATTATTGTAAAATTACGTAGAATTGCAACACTAACTTTGCCTGCTTTCACAACCTATTTGGTCTGTAGAGGAATCGATGTAAACTGTCGTTTCCATAGTTACCAAACTTTCGTCCCATCATCTGTCACCTGTAGAAGGCAGCCAACGCTCACACGACCATATCATGGTTGACGAAATTTCTATTCAGATTTTAACTGTTATATGTGAAGATTTAGTTTAAAATGAATAACTGTTCTCATTTCTTGCTTTAATGGACAAAATCATTGTATTTTATGAGTAGCTTTTATTACTCATACTGACAGTTCATAGCTATTGCCCAGTAATGATGCCAAGGGGGTAAATCTGCTCGACGAAGCGTATATGGAACACGATACCACACATGCAACAAATAAAGATTGTCACACCGCCGATCGAATTTTATCTGATATAGCTAAGGCAATCCCTGCGAGAAGAGATATTGGTATAAGACAACGCACTGCAGCATTTGCAGTTCAGAAAACTATGCGTGGTAAAGTTAGGGTGGGCTTGGGTGTGAAGAAGTTCAGCCAAGTTATTAGCGCTGCACGTTGGGAGCTACGGAAGAAGCTGACAGAAAAACGTTGCATGAAAAACTGTATCCCGACAGCGTTGTATGCAGCTAAAAGCACCCTGAAGCAGAAAAGAGCGAGAAAAAAAATCGATTAAACCACCCAGGACTCTACCAATACCCAAGATGTCGGGAGGAATTATTCCCGTCCTTATTCCTGCCCTAGCCGGTCTCTCAGCGGTGGGTTTATAACAACTATGCGTACTTTGTGCCAAATATGACGTTAACACATAATAAGTGTTACCCTCTGGGAGAAATATTGAAATTTGACCGTGTGATTAAGTTCAAAGAATTTAAATATAATTTTGCAAAAAGGACTTCTATTCTTTTTCTCTTTGTAAAGTGCAATGAACACACAGGACTACCACACGAACTGAACAGTGTATAGCATTTGCACAAACTGGCAGTCACAGAAAGATAAACGACATTTTACTCCTATTGATAGTAATTACTATCTCAATCGTTAATTAATTCAACACCAGAATGTCATCAAAGACATTACGAGATTAAGTGAAGCATGACAAGAGCCCTGGTTTGACTAATACATAAACATCACGAATGCAATAAAATAGCACTGTACAATCAAAAACTTCAGAAACTAGTTCCTAGGAACAGTCACAACAAGGTTAAGTTTCATGAAAGTTCAAATTATGTGCCTCTTTCATTACCTGTGAAGCAGGTGGTTTAACTAGCATCATTTATACACTTTAACACTGAAACTTTGGCACTGAAACAATTCAGTGGTCATTCAGAAACAGGATACCCGGTCTTTTGCACGTTTAGAATAGGACCCTAAAACGGTTTTATGATCAGGACAGTTTCAAAGTTCACACGCATGTTTTTATCACTTGAATTATTATTGAAAAGGCACACACACAAACATACTGGTCCATACTAAGATACATACCTGATTTCCTGAAGTTGGCGGAGCAGTGGTGCAATGGCGATGACAAGCACGTGGCGGCTATCTGGTCTCACCTCTTGCTATTTAATGCTCTTTTCATATTACTTCTTGTCGAACTATTAATCATTTTAGAGCCATTCCATAATACAAGAGCACCATATTACAGCGTAAACCACATCCGAGGCAACTTCAACATAAATCGGCTTCCGAATGCCTCACTTGGCACCTACGGTGTTGACTGTACAACTGTTGGCCACTGACTGCGTGATGTGCTCTCTCTCTCTCTCTCTTCCCACCCAGACTGACCGCCAAATCCCCCTTTTATCGCGGGCCAAGCCCCTTCCGTAGCGAAGGGGATTCCCTACACCTTTTCCTTTATATAATACAACTTTCCTAAGTCTGCCGGGTGGTAGGCTTGTATGCCATTTTGTTTCATTCGTTCCATCCATATATTTGAGATAAACTGAGGCCCATTATCGGATAGTACCGCCTTTGGTTTTCCTATTGTATTAAATAAATGGGTCATTCTGTTAAACGCTGATTTTGCAGACGCATTCCTGATGGGAAATAATTTAATAAATTTAGAAACTGCTTCCAAAACTACAACAATATATGTACAATTTCTTGAAGTTTTTGGGAGAGGCCCATACAAATCCACTGACAATAGGTCAAAAGTGTCTTCGGGTACAGTGTTCTGCATACAACCTTGGTTAGTTCCTTAGGCAACGTTTGCTCTTTGACAAATATCACATAATTTGATTTTATCTACACTCCTGGAAATGGAAAAAAGAACACATTGACACCGGTGTGTCAGACTCACCATACTTGCTCCGGACACTGCGAGAGGGCTGTACAAGCAATGATCACACGCACGGCACAGCGGACACACCACGAACCGCGGTGTTGGCCGTCGAATGGCGCTAGCTGCGCAACATTTGTGCACCGCCGCCGTCAGTGTCAGCCAGTTTGCCGTGGCATACGGAGCTCCATCGCAGTCTTTAACACTGGTAACATGCCGCGACAGCGTGGACGTGAATCGTATGTGCAGTTGACGGACTTTGAGCGAGGGCGTATAGTGGGCATGCGGGAGGCCGGGTGGACGTACCGCCAAATTGCTCAACACGTGGGGCGTGAGGTCTCCACAGTACATCGATGTTGTCGCCAGTGGTCGGCGGAAGGTGCACGTGCCCGTCGACCTGGGACCGGACCGCAGCGACGCACGGATGCACGCCAAGACCGTAGGATCCTATGCAGTGCCGTAGGGGACCGCACCGCCACTTCCCAGCAAATTAGGGACACTGTTGCTCCTGGGGTATCGGCGAGGACCATTCGCAACCGTCTCCATGAAGCTGGGCTACGGACCCGCACACCGATAGGCCGTCTTCCGCTCACGCCCCAACATCGTGCAGCCCGCCTCCAGTGGTGTCGCGACAGGCGTGAATGGAGGGACGAATGGAGACGTGTCGTTTTCAGCCTTGGTGCCAATGATGGTCGTATGCGTGTTTGGCGCCGTGCAGGTGAGCGCCACAATCAGGACTGCATACGACCGAGGCACACAGGGCCAACACCCTGCATCATGGTGTGGGGAGCAATCTCCTATACTGGCCGTACACCTCTGGTGATCGTCGAGGGGACACTGAATAGTGCACGGTACATCCAAACCGTCATCGAACCCATTGTTCTACCATTCCTAGACCGGCAAAGGAACTTGCTGTTCCAACAGGACAATGCACGTCCGCATGTATCCCGTGCCACCCAACGTGCTCTAGAAGGTGTAAGTCAACTACCCTGGCCAGCAAGATCTCCGGATCTGTCCCCCATTGAGCATGTTTGGGACTGGATGAAGCGTCATCTCACGCGGTCTGCACGTCCATCACGAACGCTGGTCCAACTGAGGCGCCAGGTGGAAATGGCATGGCAAGCCGTTCCACAGGACTACATCCAGCATCTCTACGATCGTCTCCATGGGAGAATAGCAGCCTGCATTGCTGCGAAAGGTGGATATACACTGTACTAGTGCCGACATTGTGCATGCTCTGTTGCCTGTGTCTATGTGCCTGTGGTTCTGTCAGTGTGATCATGAGATGTATCTGACCCCAGGAATGTGTCAATAAAGTTTCCCCTTCCTGGGACAATGAATTCACGGTGTTCTTATTTCAATTTCCAGGAGTGTATTATATTCTTAGTAGCACTCTCATTTATTACTATTACATCAGTTAGTTTTTCAGTACATTTTTTCGGACCACATAGTCATAAAGCTAGGTGGAAACAATCAATAACCTCGGTTTCAAATTGAGACAACCAGCAAACTTTCCACTCCTCTCCATTCACACTTTTCCTTTTATACAAAATACCTTTAAAGACCTTATAAAATTTACAGATTTTAGGATACTTGGAGTTATTGAAATTTATTTTAACAGGTTTCAGACTTCATTTTCGTTCTGATAATATCGCATATTTTTGCAAATTTGTTCAATTTTCTTTTTAACTTGATCCTCTTTGATATATCTCATATGAAAAGATTGTCTTCATTACTTTCCTCTGGTACACTGTTTATGCCTTCCGGTAATCGGGATAAAGCATCTGCTACGTAATTATATAAAAAACCCCATAGTTAAATTGCTGGAGATATAGAGCCCAACGACTTAATGTGCCTGTAAATAGGCGACAGTCTTTTAGAAAAGTTGAAACGTCCCCTTACAAAAATTGTGAAATGACTGTGCCGGCAAACCTCTTACGTTATTTGATTTTCAAACAGTTAGCAAAACTGAACGTACTCAGACGTTTTTCTCTTTACTTATTCTGATCATCACTAAACTGACACACAATATTTTTTTTTAACGCAACGCAATCTGCCTTTCAATAATCCCTACGAAAGAATGGCCCTGACTGACAATAATCTATACCTTTCATGAATCACTCGCTTCACAAAAGTCTTCGATACTCGAACTACTGCAATTCATCGAGCACCAATACTGCCAAGTAAATAAAAGATTCTAACTACGGAAGGCACTAACTACTGATAGGCATAGTTAGCAAATGAAAGGTTTTGATAGAGAACAAACAATGTATTTACCTTAATAATGTTCAGTTCATGATATCCAGTTCCTCTTTCTGACGGACACAGGTCCATATCGTCCGCTCTCAAAACTCTGGCATCTCTGTCCCCACATCCACCACTGCTGGCGGCTCACCTTCAACTGCGCAACGCTACGCGGTGCCCAACACTACACAAGCGAATATTCCAACAATGAGTCGAACCAGTCACAGACTGCACACAGCACAGCCAGTGATTTTCATCCAGAGCGCTACGCGGCGTTACCAACACAAAAACCTAAACAGCCTACTTACAAAGTCAGTGCTTTATGATCTTCATGTATAATGGTTTTGCGCCCCCACAAATAATTTCAAAATTTTTTCAAACCCCATATAATAGCTAGAGATTCTTTCTCTAAGATGATATAATTCCTCCCGTATTTTGTTAGGGTTCGACTAGTGAAAGCTATCGTTCTGCGTTTTGGTTTCATTGCTTCTATGTTCTCTTGGGAAATCTACATACCAATCCCATATGCACTGCTATCGGTAATCATATGGAACGGTTCACTCAGAACTGGATGATGCAAAATATTTTCCCTTATCAATTCATTCTTCAACTCCTCAAAACCCTTTTGACATTCTTGTGTCCAAATAAAAGCGCTATTTTTCTTTAGCAAACCATTTAAATGAGGGCTATTAAATTCTTGCCCCTTCGAAAATTTGCGATAAAATCCATAAAGACCAAGAAACGCTTTCAACTGCTTTCGGTTCTTAGGTGGCAGGCAGTTTTCAATAGCGTTCAACTTTTCTGGGTCCTTTCCAACCCCAGACGTAGTTATAATATGTCCCAAAATTGTATATAAATTGTGGAAAATTATCAGAATTAAGGGCAGCACGGACATGGACGTGTTCAGTAATCAGTGAAGACGAGAGTACAACAAAGAAAAAAGATTTCTAATTACATAAAGCAAAGATGGGGTGTTTAGGATGCAAAATTTGTATTACTCTGCTATACTCAATGTGGAATGTTGTGCTTAGTACTTATTACATCCCCTTTTCTTCTTTATAATCTCTTGCAGTCTCAGTAGCGATGGATTTGACCAGGGATTCCGTCGTTTGCATTGTAATTTTACGTCACTCCTCCGGTAAAGCGTTTCGTAGATATTTCTATCTGATGACTCGTCATACTTTTATCGAGTACATTCGACAAATTCTCTGTAGGGTTGATGCCTAGGAATTACAGTGGTGTGGGCATCCAATGGAGAGTATTATCTGACAGCCATAGCCTTGCATCTAAAAATATGTGTTTGGAATCAATATCTTCTATGAAAATATAACCCTTTTAAGACCCATACTATTCACACTCCTGGATAGACATTTGTTCACGGTGTTTATGTAAACGTTGCGGTTCATAATTCTACCAATAAAACAAAAATCCTACACACCACCCAGGCAAGTACTAAACCCATTCCATCTTTACCTGAGGTTGTTATAATTCTGTCTTCTAGTTCACAGTTCTTTTATTTTTCTTCATACTGTTACTCACCCAATTGGCTTAAACAGCTCAAATCGACTCTCATCGGTAGATAAACCTTCTTTCAGAAATCAGAGCCGTCGTATTTATGTTCTGTCGCAAATTCAACCCGTTTCTTTCTGTTGATTTTATTGATGGGAGATTTTCTACGGGCTTTTTGACTTTTGTAAGTAGTCGTCGTTTTTCACGTCTTAAATACAACTGACGGAGGATCGCTTCGTGACTGGTTTTCATACGTTTTGTTCTGATTAAACGCATATACAATAGTCTTCACTATATTGGTAAGTCTGTTTGCCAATGGTTTCTATGAATTCTTGGTAAGATTACCCATCTACAAACAACCTGATGCAATTTTTCTCTCTCTTCTTTTGTAGTTTCGCGGCGTCTTCGATCTATTGTCATTAAATACGCAGCTGCGGCTTTGAAATACGGAAGTGGAGCTATCCACCACAGTGTATGAAACACATCTGCATATAGAAGGGAAGAAAGGTGTGTTTCAGTGTGGCAACATACCCAGGAGCATATCGGGCATCAACTGGTGCATGAATTTTAAATACCATGAATTTGTTCCTACATTAAACAACATATGAATTCAAATAGAGTTTTCTTTCTAGATGGAGATATTGACGGATGTAAGGAAAATAATAATTATTTTCGATTCCTAGTTATGTTTCTATGAATGTGCTTGTTATATTCCACGTGCTAATGTCGGACTAGTTCGAGTCACTGTAGGTCCTAACTTGTCTCATTCAGCGTTGCAGAATATAAAGGCCCGCACATAATTACATCGGAAGTGTATTGGAATGTGTATTTACATATGTCATAGACGTTTTTTAGTACAATACATCTCGGAACTAGGGGTAAACTTTATAAGGGTGGTATCATCCAAAGGTTGCGGTGTCATACTAAAGTCGGCAAATCATACCGACAACACAGCGATGTTCACTGATATGCGCACCAGCGAATGGACGGCAATGGCGAAGCCACACCAACTCTCCTAGTTCCACGGAGCCACCATGCGTAGGCTGATATACAACCGAACATGGAATCACTCACTTTGTCAGAACCAGTTCGTGACCTCCGATAGAGCAGTCAATTTCGTCTAGTTAGGACTCAAGTGCTACTCGCGTCTTAGACAGAACTGTAGTTTTGAATATTGAGGGCTTTGTGCTTCGAGAAAGAGTTTAGTATATGTTTGCATGAAGTCATGCTTTAGTATTTAAAGATAATTGTAATTCGGCACATTCCTGTTCTTGTGGATTGTATAAAGATAAGTAAATATTTTTATCATTGTTGTAACAGAGTAAAATAATATTTCATGTTTTGTAGTTCCTATTAAACCTCTCCCAGAGCTATCAAATGACTGGGTGATTGTAATTTCGTCAGGTCATAAACATAGGGATGATGTTTGGCGAGGTAACATGCAATAAAATGATTTTCCACAATGTTCCCTGGGTTCAAGCAATGTAAGTACAATGCGTACAAGCTTAACATCTCGATTACATGGATAAGATGTTCAGTGTTTCTCTGTCCACTTACGATTGCTGTCAGATGGCATGTGCCAGGAACACCTCCAGCATGCGAGCCAGGGTTGCAAACGCTGGGTGTTCGCAAAATTCGCGCGACAGTAGGCTTACAGAAGCATCGCAGCATGTGTATGCAGCGAGGCCAGGGAGGTGTTGCAGTCGTGACATGACAGACATCAATCGGTGCTCTCGCAAACTCGTGCACCAGCAGCGTAGGTGCCGCATCGATGTCAGCATCGACGTTGGCATGCAACACTGGCGTCACGACGCCTCCATCCGATCGAACACATGATTTTGAAATAATAATTTGTCACAGAAATTGATGAAAGGGTCCTTTCACAACGGATCAAAGAACTCGAATCCTTTCCTGTTCTCCGTTGGTTGGCAACGTTGTGATCGTTGCCTTCAGTATGACATGAAAAGTGTAATAGGACACCAGGGGTCATTTGAGGTTATCGAGCTGTCCCTCTGGACCGCTGTTGCCATGAATGTACGACGGTGGGGCAGTATTGTGCCATGGAGGATATACACCTAGGTGTTCATAGGATGTGTGGTAGTAATCAAAGCCACCAAGATAGCTCTGGACTATTGTCAAGAAAGTAAGTACCGATCGGTCGCGAAATGGAAAACACTTCGAAAATCAGAAATATTTTATCTGCAACAGTTAGCTACAGCTTCCAGCCACTGCTCTACATAGTCACCAGTCCGACTTAGGCATTTGTCGTAGCGCTGTTCATTTTTCCAATACCCTCGTCATAGAAAGCAGTCGTCTGTGCTTCCCGCCAATTCTCTATGCTCATCTATATCTCGTTGTCTGTACGAAAATGTTGTCTTCATAGCCTGTAGTTAATGTGAACAGAGATGAAACACAGAGGGAGCCAATAATGGGACTATAGTGCGGGTGATCAAACACTTCCCATCGAAAACGCTGCAGGAGCATTTTCATTGCCCCTGCAGATTGCGACCAAGAACTGTCACAAAGTAGGAACCATATGACAGTTCTGTAATGTGGGCTGCATAACATAAAGCGAAATCTCTCAACAGGACCTCATACTTGGCGGGTGACACTATTTTCTGCGCACCTTTATGTGCTCACTATGCGCTCAGAATTGAAAAGAGCGAAGTGATGTAACCGACAGGCATACCAGAGACACTGTCGAACACACATGTGCCAAGCTTTATCAGATTTTCACAGTGGTTTCCATTTCTTGGCCGATCGTAACTTACTTTCCGAATATCTCTCGTACATTAATGATAGTCACCTCCACTGCGTCATGTTTGATATCTTCCCTGATAGGAAGGTATATTCCAGCAGGATAACTGACCATATCAGATCGCTGGAATCCTGTCACAGTACTTAAATTCATGCAAACTCATCCACAGATTATTAGGATATTCTTACTCAATGGAATAAGAACTGCACTTATCAGAAGCCTTTCAGACTTTATTTAGCAACTAATAATTAGTTCATTGGTTTAAACGGATGCAATCACAACGTGCAAAAATACGTCCCCAACGTACGTTAGAGCACTCTGCCATGAACCATACGTGGACAAATAGCAGGAATGCGTGATCGAGTGTAACAGAGAGCTACTTTTTTTTGGTTCTGTTTACTCCTAGACCATCCACATGCTCTCGATATGTTAAAGTCTACCTGCCCTTACCTGGTCTGCAGTCGTTCTTAAATTGCACACCACCCGATATGGTGTAATTATTCTTTGAAATAACACAACTAAGGAACAGGTCTGAACACTAGGAAATAAATTACACGTTAATCTGTTAAAAACACACTGTAATGTTGAGGCCTCATGTCTTGCGATCAGTCTGGAGTACATTAGTAACACTAAAAATGCAAAGAGCCAGCTGTCACACACCAGAATTCACAGAGATTGTACGGTAGACGGTAATTCTAATTGACAAAATATACTTTTAAACTGAACTCAGTACTACTGTTGCTGACGGAGTGACTTGGAAAACGAAACGCCAGGCTAGTTCTGAATCTGCTTGGCGACAAGACTCACGATATTCTCCAAGATGACAAAAATACTGATCCACACAGTCGCGACCAGACGTTCATCAACGACGATTTAATATAACACAGGAAGTTCACAACCATATAACAAGCATCGCCCAATTTACCAACAGCAAAGTGAGAGATGATGTGACGATGCGACGTAAGCATCGTTCATCTAGGTTAACAACGTCTAAATATGTACATGGTGCGACGCTTAGAGCCGGACAAATGCGACCTTTTTTGAAAGAAAATGTATTAAGACAAAATAGAAATGAAAATGAAAATATTTTTACACAGTAGTAGTGGTACCTTTCAAGAGTAACATTACTCGATGTAATCCCCTTCAGCCGCAATGACCGCCTCCAATCTTGTCCTGAAGCGATCGCACGCACTCTTTAAAACTCCTCTGTCCATATTCGCGAATGCTCCTTCGACGAGGGTGCAAACAGATGCGTAATTAAGTTGCCTCGTCTTGTTGGTAACTCTTTCGACTGCGCTCCAAACATATTAGTCGAGGGCTTCAAATTCGGGCTATTCGGGGGCCAGAACTTCTTTCACCAGAATATGACGACGTTTTCCGTGATCCAGTTTAGGACTAAATGGCTTGTATGAGGTCCTCCTCCGCCATCCGATGCTTTGTTCGCTTGCTGACATTCAGTATGACGCCAGTTTCCTCAGCAATGGTCCCGATCCTCCGAAATCAGCGCCTGAGCCTTTTCGATGACTGCCGCATTTCATGACACACATTTTCTTGAATGAGGTTTCCTCTACGGGTTACCGGAACTTTCCCAGACTTCCTCTAAGCATTATACTCGGCCACAATAGCGTAAACAGTTGATCTCGGGGACCCGAAGAATCGAACTACACTACTGGCCATTAAAATTGCTACCCCAAGAAGAAATAAAGATGATAAACCTGTATTCATTGGACAAATACAGAGTGTTTCAAAAATGACCGGTATATTTGAAACGGCAATACAAACTAAACGAGCAGCGATAGAAATACACCGTTTGTTGCAATATGCTTGGGACAACAGTACATTTTCAGGCACACAAACTTTCGAAATTACAGTAGTTACAATTGTCAACAACAGATGGAGCTGCAGTCTGGGAAACTCTATAGTACGATATTTTCCACATATCCACCATGCGTAGCAATAATATGGCGTAGTCTCTGAGTGAAATTACCCGAAACCTTTGACAACGTGTCTGGCGGAAGGGCTTCACATGCAGATGAGATGTATTGCTTCAGCTGTTCAATTGTTTCTGGATTCTGGCGGTACACCTGGTCTTTCAAGTGTCCCCACAGAAAGAAATCACAGGGGTTCATGTCTGGCGAATAGGGAGGCCAATCCACGCCGCCTCCTGTATGTTTCGGATAGCAATTACACGATCATCGAAATATTCATTCAGGAAATTAAAGACGTCGGCCGTGCGATGTGGCCGGGCACCATCTTGCATAAACCACGAGGTGTTCGCAGTGTCGTCTAAGGCAGTTTGTACCGCCACAAATTCACGAAGAATGTCCAGATAGCGTGATGCAGTAATCGTTTCGGATCTGAAAAATGGGCCAATGATTCCTTTGGAAGAAATGGCGGCCCACACCAGTACTTTTTGAGGATGCAGGGACGATGGGACTGCAACATGGGGCTTTTTGGTTCCCCATATGCGCCAGTTCTGTTTATTGACGAAGCCGTCCAGGTAAAAATAAGCTTCGTCAGTAAACCAAATGCTGCCCACATGCATATCGCCATCATCAATCCTGTGCACTATATCGTTAGCGAATGTCTCTCGTGCAGCAATGGTAGCGGCGCTGAGGGGTTGCCGCGTTTGAAGATTGTATGGATAGAGGTGTAAACTCTAGCGCATAAGACGATACGTGGACGTTGGCGTCATTTGGACCGCAGCTGCAACACGGCGAACGGAAACCCGAGGCCGCTGTTGGATCACCTGCTGCACTAGCTGTGCGTTGCCCTCTGTGGTTGCCGTACGCGGTCGCCCTTCCTTTCCAGCACGTTCATCCGTCACGTTCCCAGTAGGTTGAAATTTTTCAAACAGATCCTTTATTGTATCGCTTTTCGGTCCTTTGGTTACATTAAACCTCCGTTGAAAACTTCGTCTTGTTGCAACAACTCTGTGTTCTAGGCGGCGGAATTCCAACACCAGAAAAATCCTCTGTTCTAAGGAATAAACCATGCTGTCCACAGCACACTTGCACGTTGTGAACAGCACACGCTTACAGCGGAAAGACGACGTACAGAATGGCGCACCCACAGACTGCGTTGTCTTCTATATCTTTCACATCACTTGCAGCGCCATCTGTTGTTGAAAATTGTAACTACTGTAATTTCGAAAGTATGTCCGCCTGAAAATGTACTGTTGTCCCAAGCATATTGCAACAAACGGTATATTTCTATCGCTGCTCGTTTAGTTATTATTGGCGCTTCAAATATACCGGTCATTTTTGAAACACCCTGTATATTATACTAGAACTCACATGTGTTTACATTTTCACGCAATTTGGGTGCATAGATCCTGAGAAATCAGTACCCAGAATAACCACCTCTGGCCGTAATAACGGCCTTTATACCCCCGGACATTCACTCAAACAGAGCTTCGATGGCGTGTACAGGTACAGCCGCCTATGCAGATTCAACACGATACCACAGTTCATCAAGAGTAGTGACTGGCGTATTGTGATGAGCCAGTTGCTCGACCACCATTGACCAGACGATTTCAATTGGTGAGAGATCTGGAGAATGTGACGGCCAGGGCAGCAGTCGAACATTTTCTGTATCCAGAAAGGCCCGTACAGGACCTGCAACATACAGTCGTGCATTATCCTGCTGAAATGTAGGGTTTCGCAGGCATCGAATGAAGGGTATAGCCACGGGTCGTAACACATCTGAAATGTAACGCCCACTGTTCAAATTGCCGTCAATGCGAAAAACAGGTGACCGAGACGTGTAACCAATGGCACCCCATTACCATCACGCTGGCTGATCCGCCAGTATGGCGATGACGAATACAAGCTTTCAATGTACGTTCATCGCGATGTCGCCAAACACGGATGCGACCATCATGATGCTGTAACCATAACCTAGATTCATCTGAAAAAATGACGTTTTGCCATTCGTTCACCCAGGTTCGTCGCTGAGTACACCATCGCAAGCGCTCCTGTCTGTGATGCAGCGTCAAGGGTAACCACAGCCATGGTCTCCGAGCTGATAGTCCATGATGCTGCAAACATCGTCGAACTGTTCGTGCAGATGGTTCTCGTCTTGCAAACGTCCCCATCTGTTGACTCAGGGATAGAGACGTGGCTGCACGATCCGTTACAGCCATGCGGATAAGATGCCTGTCATCTCGACTGCTAGTGATACGAAGCCGTTGGGATCCAGCACGGCGTTCCGTATTATCTTCCTGAACCCACCGATTCCATATTCTGTTAACAGTCATTGGATCTTGACCAACGCGAGCAGCAATGTCGCGATACGATAAACCGCAATCGCTATAGGCGACAATCCGACCTTTATCAAAGTCGGAAACGTGATGATACGCATTTCTCCTCCTTACACGAGGCATCGCAACCATGTTTCACCAGGCAACGCCGGTCAGCTGTTGTTTGTGTATGAGAAATCGGCTGGAAAGTTTCCCCATGTCAGCACGTTGTAGGTGTTGCCACTGGCGACAACCTTGTGTGAATGCTCTGAAAAGCTAATCATTTGCATATCACAGCATCTTCTTCCTGTCGGTTAAATTTCGCGTCTGTAGCACGTCATCTTCGTGGCCAGTGGTGTATTTCAGTGGGCGAACGTCCAGCGCGAAGACTTTCGATAATCGCGGCTCTGCACTTGTCCGTAACATCTCGACCATTTTGAGGTTCTGACTGTCTACTAGATGCCTATGGCTTTCATGAACGACAATCGCGATCTCCGGCGGAACTACGATATCACGGGATATTCAAATTGAAACTTGTCCGGATTTAAGCGCCGCACTCTGTATGTACTGTCAGAATCAGTATTACGAGTGTTGCCCAGAAAGTAATGCACCGCATTTTTTTCTTCTAAAATTCTTTATTGAACATAATAAGAATTACACACCCTATTTTTCCGCGTCATCTCCATCCTGTTCTATGGCCTTCCTCCACCGCGATACAAGTGCGTGTATGCCCCGTCGGTACCAATCCTCGTCCTGGAGGCGGAGCCAGTGCTTCACTGTGTGAATCACCTCCTCATCGTCCTCAAAACGTCTTCTACGAGTGGCATCCTGTAATGGCCCAAGGAAATAGGAGTCCAAGCGGGCAAGATCAGGTGTGACAGTCGTGGATGGTTTCCCCGACCGCTGCAAATCGTGGAGCTCGCCGAACCGTTTTCTGGTGACCTCATCCTCCGTGCCCAGCGACTAACTGTACTTCTGTCGACAGCAAACGCTCCATAGACTTTGCACAAGCGTTTGTGAATATTCCCCACAGTTTCTTTCTCTGCAGTGAGAAATTAAAAAAAAAAATCAAATGGCTCGGAGCACTATGGGACTTAACCTCTGTATTCATCAGTCCCCTAGAACTTAGAACTACTTAAACCTAACTAACCTAAGGACATCACACGCATCCATGTCCGAGGCAGGATTCGAACCTGCGACCTAACGGTCACGCGGTTCCAGACTGAAGCGGCTAGGACAGCACGGCCACACCGGCCGGCGTGAGAAATTCAGTGACGGCACGTTGCTTGTAACGTGTCACCTATAGACGCCATTTTGAAACTGTCTTGCAGCTACGATATCCGTCAGAAGTGACTGAAACTTGGCGCGATCACTCAAGAGACTTCAAATAATACACACGTAACGTTTCGCATTTATAGCAATGTTTTCGGCTGAGAAAAAAATGCGTTGCATTACTTTCTGCGCAACTGTCGTATAAGTTCACAACACCAAGCAAATTCAATGTGTAAGCATTGTTCATATTCCGAATTTTTCAACATAGAGTGAACAATTACAAAGCTCACTGTGTCACTGAGATGGAACTGCCGTTTGTCACAGGTGCTGTTTCAGTTAACACCCAGTGCATTCTCTCTCAAACAATGGTATGCTGTCTTTACTTGTAATTTATCACTTTTCCTAATATATAGACTTATGATGTTATTGTGTGCTACACTGGTTCATACAATACAAAAATTTTAATAATAATGCTTGAAATAATTTTACGATCATTTTATCTCCATAAAAACGTATTTTAAGGATTTAAAACTTTTTCTTCTCTCTTGCTTCAGGGCTTGAGAGGAGTCCAACAGCTTAATGTTAGCAGGTGTCTGTCCCAGCAAACACTGTCTTAATTTTTGTTCTTTCGTTTGGTATCCTTGCGCCAAGACGCCAGAACCCACTACTCCACTCCAGCCATTTCATGTGACTTGTATTTTACTGAGCCCTCTACAGCCCATCATGCTAAGGTGTTCAGAGTCGGCTGTTGTGTATCCCATCGTATTCTGATGGTAATCCTCTGTTGTGTACAGCTTCGTACGCAACGATAAGTAAAGGTGGCCTACAGAGTGGTGCGGCAACCGTTGTCGTAGGAAAACTGGATAGGAGCTGAAATGGTTACAGTCACATGTGAATCAATACTGTCTAGTAATGTCTTGAAATTTAGTCACCCACTGTCGGTATGTTTGTCCTTGTTGTTTGCACAACTCAAATAAGTTGTAAAGGGCAGCTGTCTCTTGAATGTTGTCCCCATAATACTTTGTAAACGCCTGCAGTAGGTCTTCGTACGGGACTAGTTCCAGGTGAGATGTGGGAAAAAGTTTCGCTCGTAATCTTGTAAACAGACACTCTCGTTGTGGCCAAGAAGTAAGAACGTCGATCTATACCTGGTATGTGATATGCTACGATGTGCACGTTGAACTGTGTTAGGTACTCTGTTCAGCCTTCTTTTCCCTCGTCAAACCCTCGAATCGGCGACCCGTACGCAGGTGGTGCAGGCTGTGGCACTGCCATCGGGTCCGACGTATTGTGTGAAGCCACCTGCGCCTTCACCAAACGATTCATCACTACAACTGATTGCTCCATTTATTGACTCTGAAACTGAGTAAACTGAGCTACATCAGCTGCAGGCGGTGCAGCGAGTGACTGCAGCTGAGTAAGCATGTTCTACGAAGCAATGCGCAAAATAAGGCAACTAAGCTATGGCTCTGAACACTATGGGACTTAATATCTGAGGTCATCAGTCCCCTATAACTTAGAACTACTTATACCTAACTAACCTAAGGACATCACACACATCCATGCCCGAGGCAGGATTCGAACCTGCGACCGGTGCGGTCGCGCGGCTCCAGATTGAAGCGTCTAGAACTAAGCTATGCTCAGATACAAACAACAAGAAACAAAATAGCACAGAGGAAGCAAAAATGGATGCAAAAGCAACAAGCGCGAAACATAGAACATAAAGATGACAGTCAAGGCAAGAAACAATCAGGAGCTCGAATACTGCCACACGTAGGCTCGATAACTCATCGTCAGATGTTGTGAGCGACTATATACACAACGCTAAGCAGAGATGGGCTACAGAGCGGTGCAGCAACTGTCGTCGTAGGAAAGCTGGACAGAAGAAATGATTAGTGAACGAGTAACGCAGCAAATGGAAGATTTACTTAACATGTATTTAGTCAAACGTACGGTGACTCATTACAAATGATGCAACAAGAAACAGGATCCACCTGTCGACATCAAAAGGAAGAAGCACGAACGAAGGTAAGCAGCTGGTATTTCCTGTGATTTGTCAAAGGCATTTGATTGTGTGAACCACAACATACTTTTAAATAAATTAGAGTTCTATGGTGTCACAGGCAGTGCTGCAAAATGGTTCAAGTCGTACCTCGCTAACAAGAAACAAAGGGTGTCAGTTCAAGGGACTAGTGAATTAAGTCATCAGTCATCATCAGAATGGGAAGAAATTACATGTGGTGTCCTACAAGGATCCATCTTAGGGCCATTGCTTTTTCTTGTGTACATTAATGATCTCTCATCAGTTACACCGCCAGAAGCAGAGTTCGTTTTGTTTGCAGATGACACAAGCATTGCAATAAATAGTATGTCGAGTGTAGTTCTAGAAAGATCTGCTAATGATATTTTCATGGATATTAATAAATGGTTTAAAGCCAACTCACTGACATTAAACTTCGAAAAGACTCACTATATGCAATTCAGAAAATGTAAGAGGTTTCCACCCAGCATATGCATTAAGTATGAAGACGAGCAGATAGAAGAGGTTGACAGTCTTAAATTCCTGGGATTACAATTTGATAATAAATTCAGTTGGGAGGAGCACACCACAGAACTGTAGCAACGCCTTAACAAATCTGTATTTGCAATTCGAGTGTTACCTGACATAGACGACATAAAAATGAAAAAGTTTGCAAAAGACGAGGTACTGGCAGAAGTAAAGCTGTGAGTACCGGGCGTGAGTGGTGCTTCGGTAACTCAGATGGTAGAGCACTTGTCCGCGAAACGCAAAGGTCCCGAGTTCGAGTCTCGGTCGGGCACACAGTTTTAATCTGCCAGGAAGTTTCAAAGTTTGCAAACTTTGCCTACTTTCATTCCATAATGTCATATGGTATAAATATATTTTGGGGTAACTCTTCAAGTAAAAAAAAAAAGGTTTTCAGATTCCAAAAGCGTGTAATACGTATTATTTGTGGAGTCAATTCACGGACGTCCTGTAGAAACCTCTTCAAAGAAATGGGTATACTAACTACTGCCTCTCAGTATATTTACTCCTTAATGAAATTTGTCCTAAGTATCATATCTCTTTTTCCAACAAACAGCTTAGTTCATACATACAATAGCAGGAACAAAAATGATCTGCACAAGGACTTAAAAGCACTTACTGTATTTTAAAAAGGGGTCGACTACTCAGGAACAATCATCTTCAATAATTTGCCAACAAACATGAAAAATTTAGTTACAAATAAAGATCAGTTTAAAAGGAGCCTGAAAGACTTACTAGTGGCCAACTCCTTCTACTCCATTGATGAATTTTTAAAAAGAAACAAATGATGTATTGTATATATTCATTCTATTAGTATTGTTATCTCAGCTTTAAAAAAATGACATGTTCCACATCCACGAGGATCTCCTCAGCACGGATCTGTGGAACGAAAACTAATCTAATCTAATCTAGTAGTGGAGTGCCTACAGGAGCAAGGGGCGTGAGCGGCTGTCACCGGCCGTCCTAAATTGCGATGGCAGAGGGCGCTGGAGGCGCGCTACAGCAGGCGCCTTGTGTTGGGGCCACTGGATCGCGCGCGACGCTATTGGAGATGGTCGGAAACTTGAAATTCTGTTGCCAACTTAATGTCTGTGGAGTGTTATCGATACGTGGTACCACACCGTCAGTTAAAATTTAAAAGTCTATTAAGCCAAAGGTCAGATTAATACTAGGAATAACCTGAATCACAGTTTTCTGGCACAACTTCAAACTTTTCCTTCATTGTATCAGTTTATTTTTTTCTAAACGTTCTCAAAATCTGATAGTACTATATTTTGTCCTAATGCTAGCTTCTTTTGCTCCTGACCGTTTTACTGTGTTTCCAATTAATTTAATTATATTACGATAAAACATAAAACGAACAACAGAAGTACTAAAAATAAATAAATGGTAAGCATGAACACGAAAACAATTACAATTCACTACTTCCTAATGGTAGATTCTTCCTTACCCCTTTTGATATTTTGTCTCCTCTCACTCTAAATCTAGCCTTTTACTATTGTCTAACACTTACAACACAGCTTCACAACACTAGTTATCACAACTATGGCGATTTTTGTGGCCTTTAGAGAGGGTTGCACTTAACTACGTAGAGTGATTTGCAAAAAGATGTGGGATAGTGGAGGGGTTATCCTGCTCTACATATAGATGTGAGTGCCTCTTCCCTCATTCCATAAGATGTGAGCAACTACCCTCAAGCTTTGTATCTTTGACAACCGTGGTATGGGATCACCAACCTCAGAACATGGTCGTGTACTGGTGCCCTTACGCCACCAATTACTGACCCACATAACTAAAGTTCATTGTGGCCTATAGCTAGTCTGTTTGGCTTGGCTGTTTGTCATGATATCGTCGAAATTCTATTTGCCTGAATCATGAAAACTCTGAAAGTCTTGCCCTACTCCTTCCAAGCCTCTAATCAAATATGACAATAAAAATCTTTTTAGAACTCAGTCTTGCAAAATCTTTGGAATGGAACATTCGGTCTACCGAATATACCACATCCTAGATTTTTACTAACCTCTTCGTTTTGTCCTTACAGTATGTACTTTCATACTCAATAGTATCCAAACAACCTGAATTATGTTTCTCCTGATTTGCAAGCAACCCACATAACATAGCCGTCTTGCAGGTCCTCTAATCTCTTTGAAGTACAGTCGTTCGATTATAGAAAATAGATGCCACAAGAGTTCATTAGAGAACACTGCTCTTTAAGGTATTCAGTCCATATGTAAATTAACACCACGATACTGCGAATACTAGGAAATGCGTCATGAGAGATGAGACTGTTCCTAACTCTTCTAAACTCGATTTTATTACAGTAAGTAACATTTCAAAATCACTACCACACTCATTAGAATTTGAGTTAACTAACCCCATCACATAAGCCATTCCGCGATATTAAAGAAAAAATTAAATATTTTATTTATAAGACATTTTGAGACAATACTCGGGTCCCTAAAGTTCTATGACAGTTCGAAGTATTTTTGCTCTTTAAAAGATTTTCCCACACCTGTGAAACGTCGGTTCTGATACAAGTAGCTTGTCATAAACTGGATGTTAAACTAACTAGTTAAAAGCAACGTGAGCAACAGCAGGAAGTGCTCTATGGAAACCTCAAAGTTAACATCGTATCGCCAGTAATTCGTCTGTACTCATGCCTGAGCATTATTTGTGCATGTGTTCGAACTTAAAACGACATGACGAACGTTTTTGTACTAGGTCTGGATTGAAACTAAGCTTCCAAAGGCCTTGTAATTAAGCAAAGCTTCCTTGCCTGGTCGAGCCTCGCTCATACCAACTTTCGTTATTGGTGACTAGATATAAAGAGTCGTAAAACGAAGTTTCCACCTGTGTCAGTTAGCAAAACTCAACTTGAAAATCTTTGTGCTCTGTCTGCGATCCTGTCGAGTCCCTTATCTCCCTGTCGACCAACTACGAAAAACGTTTAATATAATTTCAAGTAATAAAGTTTGCTTAAAAAGACATTAAAAATGAAACTTTTTTATCACTACTAGTTTGCTGTGCATATGCAAGGGCTTGAAATGAAACAATGAATATTTTTGTACTGGACTAGGCTTCGAACCCATACAGTTGGCTTTCGTGGCAACTTAGAGGAGTTTGCAACCTTGGGGAAAACAACGAGACGGTCGAACTGTATCGTTCCGCGCCGATCATACCGCGCCAGACGAGATCCGAAACTGAATCCCAGTCCAGCAGCAATTTTTTAACTTGTCAAAGTTTAAATAAAATAAGAAGCCTGTGATCTTAATTGACCATTTGCTCAGTAAATAAAGTAAAGTTTCTAGTGTAAGGGAGTTCACAGGCGAGAGAGATTCTGCTTGCCGCGACTTCCGCCTGTGTTATAGACCACCCTGAACCGGCTCTGTTCCAGTTCATAGGGAAGGGATATGATGTTTATAATGTGGATTCTGAACTGCAGCCTGAAGTTCTACACTTGACATTAGTAAAGGTAAATGAGATCTGTTTCTGTGTGTTTAAACTCCACTCCGGATGTGGGAATGAAACCCATACATCGCAACTCAGAAACTAGGATCAAGCACCCAGACCATTTTTTTATTTATGTCTATTGTCCCAGCAGTCTACTTTTTTTAACAGTAATTTATGAAGTAGTCTACATGTACAGTTAACTTGCATTAAATGGCTCTGAGCACTATGGGACTTAACACCTATGGTCATCAGTCCCCTAGAACTTAGAACTACTTAAACCTAACTAACCTAAGGACATCACACACATCCATGCCCGAGGCAGTATTCGAACCTGCGACCGTAGCGGTCGCGCGGTTCCAGTCTGTAGAGCCTTTAACCGCTTGGCCACCCCAGCAGGCGAGAAAGCTCTGTGATGATTTATTAATAATGTTCAATGGTTGACAAGCCTAAAATTATATTGTTCAGCATTGGATTTATTTGGTTTGTTTCAGTCAATCACACAACACCCAGTTATCACGAGGCATAACTTACATTAAAATAAAGATCATAAACATGAATATGGCACAGATCACGTAGAGAAAACTAGAATTGATTAGAAAAAGCTCAGCAGAAGTATCTAAATATTCGTGCAGACAGGATATACATTTTACGAAAAGCAGTCAATAATGGTCCGAGTCAAATTGAAGTTGGTGGAGACAAGGTGGGCAGGAGTCAAATCCCGCAGCCTGACCAGAATTCTCCCCCTCCCCCCCTCACCACCGCCGTTACTGAGCTGCTCCCTCACATAGCTTTATATCTTTCTTTGTTTTTTGTTGTGTTTTAAGTTTCCAAAAATACAAAAATAGTACTAGTAGCGCAAAGAGAAGGAATGCGGAGGAAAAATAGAGACGGGAAAACAAAAGCACAATAAGGGCAGCAACTGCTGCCGGAATCATCTAACTCTCTGTCTTTGAAATGTAACATCCAGCATGCTAGCAAAGAGTTCTCGAAATCTAGGCAGTTACAAATGGCTCAAATGGCCCTAAGCTCTATTGGACTTAACATCTGAGGTCATCAGTCCCCTAGACTCCCTAGGCTTAGAACTACTTCAACCTAACTAACCTAAGGACATCTCACACATCCATGCCCGAGGCAGGATTCGAATGATTACTTTCACCAGCAACGCAGAATGTACGAAGTGATCAACCAGCCAAATTACCGTGTTAGTCTTTGTGCTCAAAAAAAAAAAAAAAAAAAAGAAAGAAAGAAAGAAAGAAAGAAAGAAAGAAAGAAAGAAAGAAAGGAATAGCCGGCCGCATAATTATATTAGTGGAATATGCAACTTGGAAACAGCGAGAGAGGAAAGCCAGTTACTTCACGAGGAATGCACAGTCTGCTAGGTGAGCACGACAAGTAAGCCGATGCTGCAGCGTATCTAGGGATGCACACCTACTGCATTTATCTGTGTCACTGACCCTGATACGATGTACATGCTCGTTGGTGGACATCAAATTGTTGACTACCCTGTACCGCAAGGAGGCCGGTCTCATTGACAGAATCTGTAGGCTGTTGTTGCGGTGATAATTGTTCAACAGGACTGGGGCAGGGAAGCCCTTCCTAGTGGATCAACAAAAACTTCGTCATGTGCACCGGCCGCTGCAATATGTTAATCCCCCAAATAGCACACGGCTAAGTAGAACTCTCGAATGCTTAAAATTCAGACTACCAAGGCCAACAGGGGGATCAAGACTCGGTGGAGGCACTAATGTGAAGAGCGGAGACATAAAAGTATACGAGTCCTGAGTGATCGTCAAAATGGTGCGCCGAACATATAAGACAGACGCCTTCCTTTTAATGTCAGGAAGGCCCATTCCTCCAAGGGAACGTCGCTTCGTGACAGTCTCGTATCACAACTTGAAGATATGACTCTTCCATAAAAAGCGACCGGAAAACAGCTTCAGTTTCTCAGCTATCGTAGAGGGAAGCGGGAAAAGTTGTGCGACGTAATAGGCTTTCCACAACACATGCATATCCAAAACTCATACCGGCTGAACAAGGTAAGAGGGAGTCGTTCATGTTCCAGTATCGCTCCGTGGAGCCTATCAGTGACCGATTTCGAATTGAGTGTCGCCATTTGGAGAAGACAACGACCAATAACAGCTGCTAGTGACGTATGATGATCCACAGCAGTGGCCCACGTAAATTAAGGAATTTACTTTTGGCCTCGTTAAGTCGCGCTCCAGGGACTTGGCATTGATCATCGATGATCACCTTCAGCAGAGGTACCTCTGCACGTCGACGGAGTAAAACCATCACACCAGCGTACGCGTGAACAGCGAGGGTCCTTCCAGGCAGTGTCCAACCCTGAAGCTGGTACGCAACCTTCCGAAGCAGCGGCTCCAGAGGTAAGACAAACAAAGACATCCAGAGCGGGTTCCCCTGTAATACTCCCCGATGGATGGGAATCGAGGGCGACAGTTCCCCATTCACAACTACTGAAGCTGCAATGCCCGTGAGCATATTCGATAACGCTCTATGAGCCTCAGCAGTAAAACTGATCATCTTCAAAATCCGAAGCAGAAAGTCATGATTTATGCGATCGAGAGATTCAATATAATAAAAAACGGTAAAGGCACAGTGGGCAGACGTAATGGCAGCAACCGAAACCACATCCCGGTATTCGGCTATATTGGTAAGAATAGAGCTACAAGGGCGACAACTTTGACAATAGCCAACGACAGCCGCCAGCAAGGCAGACATCGTGCCATTTACCGCTCTCGCTGCTGTCCTTTAATCAAAATTCACTATCATGAGAGAACGAAAATTATCAACAGTATTACGACCAGGATGTTTAGCTATCACCAAAGTTTTCCGCACCTTGGATGGAGCGGACACAATTGACTCCCTTATCACCTCGCTCAACATGGACGTAAATGTGATGCCCAAAAGGGGCCAAAATCGCTCAAATAATGCCTTGGGAAGCCCATCCATACTTTTCGATTTGTGAGAAAGAAAAGCAACAATAAAATTACGTACGTCATCTGGGTGAAACGCGGCCAAGAAATTCAGGCGTGAGTGGCGTACGTTGGGCCCCAACAGCCGGGTCGAAGCGAAAGTCGCTAGGTAGATCCACGTCGTAAATATCCACACAATACTGATGTAAGACGTGAAGTACGTAGTTTGCGCTGTCAGCTGAAGATCGTCAGCTGCTGTAAGAGAAATAATGCAAGAACGGCGACGTCGAGCTTGATGTAGAAGCAAATGTTTTAACGAAGCCAATTCCTCAGTCGCTAGTGATCGTAGTTTCGATCGCAGTGCAATCCTTCCATCTGTCGCCGCTTCAGTTGCAACAGCTTTGCTTTAATACATCGTGCATCTGCAGTCCGCATGGGGGCGCGACCCCCACCGTATTACGAGTCGCGCAAGGTACAATACTATTGTAAAATGCATGAGTTCTCCGAAAATCCCTATCCCTAGACACAACAAGTGATCAACGTTTGACGAAGCTTCGGCTTAAGAAGGGCAGTCCACCATTCCAGAGTAGCAGTGTACCCCCAGCGGCTCGAAGTCCATGCTCCCACACATTGCGTATCACATTATTGAGAAAAGGGTCTGCCAAGTGATCGACATTTAGCATTCACAGGGAACGGGATAGTTTCGCTTGTTGCCGATCGAGTTGAAGAGTAGTGGCGAAACCACAGTGATCGTAAAAGCTAGCAGGGATTATGTCGACAGCAAGCGTGCTATCCCGCCTTCAATGCGATAAATAGAATCGGTAAATCCTGCTACTAGAAGATGCAGTAAAATGCGTAAATTTAACACGTATTTACACTCCCAAACATCTTTCAAGTGCATCGAGCGTATCAACTAGTTTAAATCTCGACAATAATTAAATGGGGAGAGTGATCAACAGGACGCTGAACACAGTTAAAATCACCATCCAACAACAGACCATGAGAACTCCTTCGTAAAAGATATATAATCTGTTCTTTATAAAAACGCGAACATTCCAGTGTGTGACCTGAACCAGACGGCCCATAGAAGACAAGCAAGGTGAGGCGAGAAAGCTTCACGAACCTCTATCTTAAGCCGGCCGCGGTGGCCAAGTGGCTCTAGGCGCTTCAGTCCGGAACCGCGCAGGTCGCAGGTTCGAATCGTGCCTCGGGTATGCATGTGTGTGATGTCCTTAGGTTAGTTAGGTTTAAGGAGTTCTAAGTTCTAGGGGATCGATGACCTCATATGCTAAGTCCCATAGTGCTCAGAGCCATTTGAACCTCTATCTCAGCAATGGGAGTGCCTTCTTGAAAGAATAACGCAGTTCCCGTCGAAAATCTCAGTGCCTCATTAAAAAGAGAGCGAAATCCAGGGAGAGGGAAACTGAGACATAAAACTTCTTTCAGGAACGCTATATCTGTACATGAGTAAAATGTAAACAGAAGCAGCGAAGCCAGGGGCAGCTCTGATACCACTCGCTTAACGTTTAGTGTGACAAATGCATATGCCTGAGCCATCAGTCAAAAGAAAGAACATGGAAAGGACAACGGAGCAGTATCACTATTCTACCAGTAGCCCAGCACAGTCCACCGCGGAGTCCGATGACGTATCCGAGAATGTGGTGCCAGTAGCTGCCTAAAACTGAATCTTTACCGTGGTTGTTTTGCGCCCCACTGCACGTTTCGGCTGTACACGTTGTTTAACGCGACTGCGAAGCGTAATAGCCTGTGCAGTCTGTGGCGTAGATCTATCTTGTACCACTTCCATATCAATCTGGGACTTCAGAGGGTACAGGACTGCCCAAAGAAGAGTCACTCTGCAAAGTATGCTGAGTTCCTATTGGAGGGCAGTCAGACTAAAGAGTCTGAGAGAGTGGGAGTCAGCTCAGGGGCAACAGTTTCCGTAACGAGAATCGCAATAAGCGGAAAATCACGCTCCCCATCGCCGAGAGCAGAGAGAGAGGAAACAGGAGGGCACTGCTTTATAACCAGTTGGACTTGTGGTGAAGTGTAGAGATCGGCAGACTCGTTCATCCTTGGGAACTAGTTCACTGCTGATCGTTCTTTTTTGGGACCCATTCTTTTTTACTCGTTCACCGTTCATTTGTGCGTGGTATATGGTTCTTATGAAAACTGAAAACTAGTAGTGTAGGTGACTATAGGATGGAGGGCACCAAGAGGGGGCACTTGCCCCCCCCCCCCCCCCCGGAGTATAGAGTTTTTATTCATTACAGAATTCTTACAAACTTTTAGAAGTAATTTCTGTGATTCTGCAGAACCTCTCGTTTAGCCAATCGTAGCGTTGTGTGGCTGATCGCAGGGAAATAATATAGGGTAGCGCACGGAAAACCGGCCCCGAGTACAGACTGCTCGCCAATTACGGAGGATGTGTTGCCCGTTACGAGCAGATACAGCAAACAGACAAGAACATGAAAATCTCACACGACGCCCATGGGCTATAGCTCATGTAGTCTTGCAAACCTGTTGGTGGCTGTTTCCCAACTTAACAGACCACAAGTGTCTTGTATAAAATTCTTCGTTTCGACTTCCACTACATAGCTATGCTACGTTGTAAACAATAATCGTTTACACCCTATATATACTTCTCGTCGTTTCTTAGAGACTTTATGGAAGAATAAAATAAAATGTGGTTTTCTCATACTTGCGTCACACGCTTAGTAAAAATTAGGTTTTTATGTTGCATTATTAAAGTTAATGCAGCAATAATAATAATAATAATAATAATTAAGTTTGCAGTAACAAAGTTTTTGGTTTGAAAGCTCCTTCTGAACAAATGTTTTTGAGATAATAAGTAAATTCGATTTTATGGCAATTTATGTCTTTTTAAATGGAGAGGCACCGCTTTTCCTACTGAGCCAAAATGACCTACAACGCACTTTTTTTTTCAAAGAAACCAAACTAGCAGGTAATGCAAATTGGAAACAACCGAACTTAAAAATAATTAGAGCCTTCCTAAATGTAATGTTTTGTGTAAGAAAGATACACGAAGATCGTTTTATATGAATTTTCTTACACCAAAAATTAAGCAAATCATTGAAAGTTAGCTGCTAAATCAAGTCGATGAAACCAAAAAATATATGAATAAAAAAAAAAACTTGCCTTGTTATAAGTTGTCTTCTGCTGTTGATCGATATAATGAAGTGAGCTGATATGCCCTTTTGTTACCTGAAAAGACGTACCTATTACATACAACGTAATTTTTTGTAACTTACGTTACTATAAAATACTTTTTGATTACCGGTCGTAGATGCTGAATAGTCAGAACCAAGTGCAAGAACAGTTTGGAACACATGTAAAATAGGCGAGCGCAGTGAACGAAACGAGCAACTGGATACTGAACTAATTAGGAGCAGTCGGCAGTGGAACTGAGACAGGTGGTCATGCGAAGAACGACGAGTGCGGCCGAGGGAGACCGAGACTGAGACGAGCACGCGACCGAGGCTCGAAAGAGAACTGCCCAAGTGATCGCCGCGACCGAAGTGAACTAGTGAACTATGAACCGATCGTTCCACATTCCCGGGAACTATAAGTACACCGCCGCGACCGAAGTGAACTATGAACCGATCATTCCTCGTTCCCGGGAACTATAAGTAGACCGCCGAGACCGAAGTGAACTATGAACCGATCGTTCCTTGAAATTCGTTCCTCGGTCATTTCGTTCAACTTGGTGAACCGTTCCTTTGCACCCGTTCGTTCGCGAACTACCCATCTCTAGTGAAGTGTGCGAAGGAGGCGACCCCGACAAACACTCGCTCACCCTTGCAGCAGGATGAGCAGGTGAGCAGGTACTGTCTCGCCCCCCCCCCCCCCCCCCCCCCCCCCCACCCAGCTGGCAGCTGGTAGCACAGCGGAGTCTGCGTCGCGGTTTGCTCATGTCGAACCGCTGCTACCGCTGCTGCCCCGCGTGCCGTGCTCCAGGTCCGCTCCGCCAATCACAGAACGTGCTGAGAGTGACGTCAAGTACGAAACCACCAGACTTTCGCAGAACCGTTGTCTCGGACGCGGCGGCGGCTATGAAATAATTATCATCCGATTTCGTAAAAAAATTTGATTCTTGTGCATGTTACAGCCTGATATCTTCTCTCGATAAAGGACCGAGTTTCTTTTCCTTATTCGTCGTGGTTACTTGCTGTACCCCATTTACGTAAACCATTACACGAAATTTTAGTGAGTGTGCAGAGGTAAAAACGCATTGAATGGACTTCGCGTACAGTTCATTTTAGGTAATACATTATTGTGTATGAAATTTAGTCAACATGTCGAAATTGTCACCGTTCTCCAAAAATTGAATGATATGTAGGCGCACGGGCTGTGCGGTGACCGCGTGCGGCTTGTTGGCGATGCGACCGATACTTCGTCCTGCTCGTCGTAAAGCATGTGGTTTCGTAAACGGTTCAAGAAATCGAAACGTGTTTTTCTGCAAACGATAACTTGTAAAAAGTCATGTATTTCGTCGCACGATAAGTATCCAAAATCTATTTATCTACCGAGATATAAAAGTAACTACAGTTTTTCAGAATGGATAAATGTTTTTTTAACGGCATTTAATAGCAATTGAAATGAGAATTACAGTGATATGGAACACGTTAATATTTACAGTATTCTACACTCCTGGAAATGGAAAAAAGAACACATCGACACCGGTGTGTCAGACCCACCATATTTGCTCCGGACACTGCGAGAGGGCTGTACAAGCAATGATCACACGCACGGCACAGCGGACACACCAGGAACCGCGGTGTTGGCCGTCGAATGGCGCTAGCTGCGCAGCATTTGTGCACCGCCGCCGTCAGTGTCAGCCAGTTTGCCGTAGCATACGGAGCTCCATCGCCGTCTTTAACACTGGTAGCATGCCGCGACAGCGTGGACGTGAACCGTATGTGCAGTTGACGGACTTTGAGCGAGGGCGTATAGTGGGCATACGGGAGGCCGGGTGGACGTATCGCCGAATTGCTCAACTCGTGGGGCGTGAGGTCTCCACAGTACATCGATGTTGTCGCCAGTGGTCGGCGGAAGGTGCACGTGCCCGTCGACCTGGGACCGGACCGCAGCGACGCACGGATGAACGCCAAGACCGTAGGATCCTACGCAGTGCCGTAGGGGACCGCAACGCCACTTCCCGGCAAATTAGGGACACTGTTGCTCCTGGGGTATCGGCGAGGACCATTCGCAACTGTCTCCATGAAGCTGGGCTACGGTCCCGCACACCGTTAGGCCGTCTTCCGCTCACACCCCAACATCGTGCAGCCCGCCTCCAGTGGTGTCGCGACAGGCGTGAATGGAGGGACGAATGGAGACGTGTCGTCTTCAGCGATGAGAGTCGCTTCTGCCTTGGTGCCAATGATGGTCGTATGCGTGTTTGGCGCCGTGCAGGTGAGCGCCACAATCAGGACTGCATACGACCGAGGCACACAGGGCCAACACCCGGCATCATGGTGTGGGGAGCGATCTCCTACACTGGCCGTACACCTGTGGTGATCGTCGAGGGGACACTGAATTGTGCACGGTACATCCAAACCGTCATCGAACCCATCGTTCTACCATTCCTAGACCGGCAAGGGAACTTGCTGTTCCAACAGGACAATGCACGTCCGCATGTATCCCGTGCCACCCAACGTGCTCTAGAAGGTGTAAGTCAACTACCCTGGCCAGCAAGATCTCCGGATCTGTCCCCCATTGAGCATGTTTGGGACTGGATGAAGCGTCGTCTCACGCGGTCTGCACGTCCAGCACGAGCGCTGGTCCAACTGAGGCGCCAGGTGGAAATGGCATGGCAAGCCGTTCCACAGGACTACATCCAGCATCTCTACGATCGTCTCCATGGGAGAATAGCAGCCTGCATTGCTGCGAAAGGTGGATATACACTGTACTAGTGCCGACATTGTGCATGCTCTGTTGCCTGTGTCTATGTGCCTGTGGTTCTGTCAGTGTGATCATGTGATGTATCTGATCCCAGGAATGTGTCAATAAAGTTTCCCCTTCCTGGGACAATGAATTCACGGTGTTCTTATTTCAATTTCCAGGAGTGTATATAGCTTACAACAGTTAAACTGAAACTAATTTGCTGATATGTCATAAGTTGTAATTTGCTAAGTATCTACAGCTATTGATTATTTCCTTTGGTAAGTAACAAACGTTTTTTTTCTTGCTCCAGTGTACTTTATTTGTTCAAAATGCGTATCGCCTTTTACTTCAAGCCATCTTCGGTGGAATCTAGAATGATTCAGTTTTGTTTTGATATGTGATACTTGCAGATTATAAGACAGTTCACATCTTTTTTTTTTTACGTTAATAACTGATTACTTACAATTAATCTAGTTTTTGGTGGACGCCTGCGTTTGCCCTCACCGGGTCACATGCTGGAGGTTGAACTAAAACTTAGCTTATGGAACATAAGCACATTTTCATGTTACCTGTTTTTTGTTCTGTCACTAGTTGTAGACATTTTACCGAAAACTCTGATTTAAAGTCGTAACTACAGTGTGTTCGCCTCATGTGCTTTCCTCTTTGGTTTGTTTATGTACATGTTGCCAACCTAAAGAAGTATGTGCTGGAAACTAATGTTTGTTTATTTCTGTTCTCCTCATATCTGTATGTGTGTGTGGATAGCCAGTGATATTTATAGAAAGTTGAGAGTGAATGCAGTAGTTGTCAGTGGTTGAAAGGTTTGGTGTTCAGCTGATTTCAGTCTTGATTTACATGTTTTGTGGAGGACTTCATGTAAGCGTAAATTCACTGCCTACATTAATAGATAAAATAGTAGAATAACATTTCAGCAATTGATTATTACCAGAATACCAGCACCCAACCCCTTTTTCCTCACTCTTACATGAACTTCTCCATAAGATATTTAAATCAAAACTCGAATCAGCTGAACACGAAAACTTTCAACTACGATCTGGCATATATTACATTCACAGTGAATTTCTTCAGTTCAGCCTAACTACACGCACACATAAACAGATATGAAGAAAACAGAATGATCAGACTTTAGTTTTTAGCATATGCTTCGTTAGATTGGCAACGTGCACATAAACAAACCAAATAAGAAGAGACGTAAATTGAACACACAGTAGTTACGACTCTAATTCAGTTTTTGGTAAAATATTTAATATTCGCAGATGAATAATTGTGCTTCACACCAAGTAGCGCAAAGAACATAAAAATTGCGAAGGAAAAAGTTTGTAACGTGAAATTAATCTGCCTACGTCTCGTAAGTGATTTTATAGTGTGATCTACAGCCTGCGACCAAATGAGTGAAAACGCAGACGCCAGCCAAAAATTCAATTAACTGTCAGTAATCATATATTCACGTAAAAAAAAGACCTGAACTGTTTCATAATCTACAAATAACACAAAGATTCCACTGGAAGTGCTTTAAAGTAAAAGGCGGAAAGCGCATAGAACAAATAAAATACGTCACAGGAAGAAAATGGCGTTTGTTATTTACAAAATGAATATTTCTGTGCTCGCTGTAGGTGATGGTCACGTAAACAAATTTCTTATTTCTTATTTAGTTTTGCTTTAAGATATTTTGTTTATTTGCAACATTTAGAATACTTTATAATTACATGTAATAACACTTGATTGCCAGTTACTCTTTCCAGTATCGCTAAAACAGTCGTTACAGTCAGATGTATAGTTTTTGATAAGTCGATTTCTTTTACCAAAAGATTTTACATCCCTGATCGAATGGTTGTGTCAAATATTATGTGAATCATTTTCAATATCTATAAAGTCTCACTCATCACAGTCTTGCAAGTAGTTGTGAAGGACCACTCATAATAATTAGTTTCACAGTTACCAGTTTAGGCGTTATAATTCAGTTGCCGATTCCATATTTGGTTACCAAAATACCGTATTTATTTTTTGTTTTACCTGCTTTCCCCGACAAAAATGGTAATTAAAACTAGATTCATACGACGTTCGTGCATCCTTTAATATGCCTGAGAATGGTCACATGATATCTGAAGTGAGATGAAATGCCTCCAGCGCACAACAAACGTATGCCAGCATATGTAAAAGTGCATTACGATACATTTGCAACTGATGACTTCTACACAGTTTGAGAACAGCCAGTGGATTCGAAAGTCATGGATAATACGTAACCAGTCATTTGTTGTTATTTCATGAAGAAACACATGTCTTATGGAAAATGCTACAAATGGCAGAGTGGGCATAACAGTAATTAAACTTCACCATTTGCTGCCAGTCTCCATGAGGAAACTGCATTCAAACTGTAACTTTTCCCTAACATAAGGCTGTTTGCAGAGACTAATAGAGTTGTATACACAAATACATCACAGATATATGTGCTAGAGGCTACATTAAACAAATATTCTGGAAATAAATACGCAACTCACCTACCTAATGAAAAGTGTTGTTATTTGCTGTTGGGCTGCATTAATAAGAAATAAAATTCGTCTGTGTGGTGATACAGGGTTCCTCATTAGTCTATCCTCTGCAGGCCTCTTCATCTCTACATAACTTCTGCATCCTACATCCATTCTAATCTGTTTACCGTTGGTAAGCCTTGGTCTCACTCTACCATTTAGACTCCGTTACCAAACTGACGATTCTTTGACGCCTCATAATATGTCCTGTCAACTAACCTTTCTTGTAGTCAAGTTGTGCCGTAAGTTCCTCTTCCTCCTCTATTTAATTCCGTACCTCCTCTATAGTTACACGATCCTCGTATTAATCTTCAGCATTCTTATTTAAAAGCGTCCATTGTCCTCTTGACAGAACTGTTCAGAGTCCACGTTTCACTTACATATAAGGCTACACTCCACACAAAATAGTAACCCAACCATTAGAATTTGTATTCGATGTGAACAAATTTTCTTTTTCAGAACGCTTTTCTTGCTATTGACAGTCTTCATTTTATATCCTCTCTACTTCTGCCTTCTCAATTACTGCACCCCTTTCAAGTCATTTAAGTCTTAGAAATGCAGTATGGTTTCTGTACAATTTGTAGATAACCTTGTTTCCCTGTGTTTTATCGATACCATCTCCAGAGCTTCAAAGAATGTTTTTCAATTACGATTGTCAAAAGCTTTCTCTAAACATGCAAATCCTATAAACACAGATTTGCAGTTCTTAATTTTGTCTACTCAACTAAGTAGTTATAAATACAAAATCAAATAGGGGTAATGAAAGAGTAGCTTTAATAATAAATAGGAAAATAGGAGTGTGGGTAAGCTACTACAAAGAGCATAGTGAACGCATTATTGTGGCCAAGATAGACACGAAGCCCACGCCTACTACAGTAGTACAAGTTTATATGCCAACTAGCTCTGCAGTTGATGAAGAAATTGATGAAATGTATGATGAGATAAAAGAAATTACTCAGGTAATGAAGGGAGACGAAAAATTAATAGTCATGGGTGACTGAAATTCGACAGTAGGAAAAGGAAGAGAAGGAAACGAAGTAGGTGAATATGGATTGGGGCTAAGAAATGAAAGAGGAAGCCGCGTGGCAGAATTTTGCACAGAGCATAACTTAATCATAGCTAACACTTGGTTCAAGAATCATGAAAGAAGGTTGTATACATGGAAGAACCCCGAAGATACTAGAAGGTTTCAGATAGATTATATAATGGTAAGACAGAGATTTAGGAACCAGGATTTAAATTGTAAAACATTTCCAGGGGCAGATGTGGACTCTGACCACAATCTATTGGTTATGAACTGTAGATTAAAACTGAAGAAACTGCAAAAAGGTGGGAATTTAAGGAGATGGGACCTGGATAAATTGAAAGAACCACAGGTTGTACAGAGTTTCAGGGGGAGCATAAGGGAAAAATTGACAGGAATGGGCGAACGAAATACAGAAGAAGAAGAATGGGTACCTTTGAGGAATGAAATAGTGAAGGCAGCAGAGGATCAAGTAGGTAAAAAGACAAGGGCTAGTAGAAATCCATGGATAGCAGGAGAGATACTGAAATTAATTGATGAAAGGAGAAAATACGAAAATACATTAAATGAAGCAGGGAAAAAGGAAGACAAAAGCCTCAAAAATGAGATCAACAGGTAGTGCAAAATGGATAAGCAGGGATGGCTAGACTACAAATGTAAGGATGTAGAGGCTTATCTCACGAGGGATAAGATAGGTACTGCCTACAGGAAAATTAAAGAGAATTTTGGAGAAAAGAGAACCACTTGCATGAATATCAAGAGCTCAGAAGGAAACCCAGTTCTAAGCATAGAAGGGAAAGGAGAAAGGTGGAAGGAGTATATAGATGGTCTATACAGGGGCGATGTACTTGAGGACAATATTATGGAAATGGAAGAGGATGTAGATGAAGATGAAATGGGAGATACAATACTGCGTGAAGATTTGGACAGAGCACTAAAACACCTGACTCTAAACGAGGCCCCGGGTTAACACAACATTCCATTAGAACTACTGATAGCCTTGGGAGAGCCAGTCCTGACAAAACTCTACCATCTGGTGAGCAAGATGTATGAGACAGGCGAAATTCCCTCAGACTTCAAGAGGAATATAATAATTCGAATCCCAAAGAAAGCAGGTGTTGACAGATGTGAAAATTACCGAACTATCAGTTTAATAAGTCACAGCTGCAAAATACTAACACGAATTCCTTACACACGAATGGAAAAACTGGTAGAAGCGGACCTCGGGGAAGATCAGTTTGGATTTCGTAGAAATGTTGGAACACATGAGGCAATACTGACCCTACGGCTTATCTTAGAATAAAGATTAAGGAAAGGCAAACCTACGTTTCTAGTATTTGTAGACTTAGAGAAAGCTTTTGACAATGTTGACTGGAATACTATCTTTCAAATTCTGAAGGTGGCAGGGGTAAAATACAGGGAGCGAAAGGCTATTTACAATTTGTACAGAAAGCAGATGGCAGTTATAAGAGTCGAAGGACATGAAAGGGAAGCAGTGGTTGGGAAGGGAGTGAGACAGGATTGTAGCCCATCCCCGATGTTATATTCAATCTGTATATAGAGCAAGCAGTAAAGGAAACAAAGAAAACTTCGGAGTAGGTATTAAAATCCATGGAGAAGAAATAAACACTTTGAGGTTCGCCGATGACATTGTAATTCTGTCAACAAAGGACTTGGAAGAGCAGTTGAACGAAATGAACAGTGTCTTGAAAGGAGCGTATAAGATGAACACCAACAAAAGCAAAACGAGGATAATGGAATGTAGTCGAATTAAGTCGGGTAATGTTGAGGGAATTAGATTAGGAAATGAGACACTTAAATTAGTTAAGGAGTTTTACTATTTGGGGAGCAAAATAACTGATGATGGTCGAAGTAGACAGGATATAAAATGTAGACTGGCAATGGCAAGGAAAGCGTTTCTGAAGAAGAGATATTTGTTAACATAGAGTATAGATTTAAGTCTCAGGAAGTCGTTTCTGAAAGTATTTGTATGGAGTGTAACCATGTATGGAAGTGAAACATGGACGATAAATAGTTTAGACATGAAGAGAATAGAAGCTTTCGAAATGTGGTGGTACAGAATAATGCTGAAGATTAGATGGGTAGATCACATAACTAATGAGGAGGTATTGAATAGGATTGGGGAGGAGTTTGTGGCACGACTTGACGAGAAGAAGGGACCGGTTGGCAGGACATCTTCTGAGGCATCAAGGGATCACAGATTTAGCATTGGAGGGCAGCGTGGAGGGTAAAAATCGTAGAGGGAGACCAAGAGATGACTACACTAAGCAGATTCAGAAGGATGTAGGTTGCAGTAGGTACTGGGAGATGAAGAAACCTGCACAGGATAGGGTAGCATGGAGAGCTGCATCAAACCAGTCTCAGGACTGAAGACCACAACAACAAACAACAACTAAGTGGTAGGATCAGTATTGCCTTGCGTGTTCAGACATTTCACAGGAATCTAGTATTCTGCTTATTTTAGTTAGTATAACCCCTTCCCCTCTCCTCTCTGCTTATTCTATCTACTTTCTACCCTTCTCTTATTTTCTTAGATCTGACTTTCCAAATGAGTTATTGACAGCTGGTTCTCCTTTGAGAAACGTTTTCTTTCTTCTTTCTCATTTTCATTCTCCTACGTTTTCCAAGTGCAAAATCACGTAACGATTTTCGACTCTCTGTCAGCGTTATGTTTAGACATTTCTATTTCCCATGGCCTACTTTATTTGCTACATTTTTATATTTTCCCTTCTTGTCAGTTAAATTTAATCTATCACGTTTTCTCCAACGATTTATACTGTACCTTTTTCCCGTTCACACACTCTGCTGCATCTCCTCTCAAAGATATCTAGTCATAGTCTAGCGGATTCCTTCCTCTGTTTCAGTCAGTCGTTGCATTACGGTAACTTATGATTATCGAAAAACTGTGGGTCTTGACTTATTCTAGTTCCATCTCCTTAATTTGCTACCGTTTGCTGTCTTCTTTAGTTGTAAACTGCAGCTCGTTACCAATAAATTATTGTCGGTTTTCGTCTGTACCGGAAAATGTCTTACAATTTAAAATCTGTTTTCGAAAACTCTGTTCCAAATATGTATTATTCTTTCACGATTTGGCTGGCCGCGGTGGTCTCGCGGTTCTAGGCGTCCAGTCCGGAACCGTGCTACTGCTACGGTCGCAGGTTCGAATCCTGCCTCGGGCATGGATGTGTGCGATGTCCTTAGGTTAGTTAGGTTTAAGTAGTTCTAAGTTCTAGGGGACTAATGACCACAGCAGTTGAGTCCCATAGTGCTCAGAGCCAATTGAACCATTTTTTTCTTTCATGATTCTTAAGGAAGGTGCTGTTGATTATTGCATTATGCTCTGTCCGAAATTCTGTCAGGTGTCATCCACTTTCATCCCTTCCTCCAAGCCTTTGTGTTCTTACAGTTTTCCTGTACCTGATACCGTATCAAATTTTAAATTTTTGTCCCGCTTAACTACCTGAATAATCTCTTTTATCGTACATTGTTTCAATGTGTTAGGAGACAGTGAACAATCGTGAACGGTAGTCATGAAATCTGTTTATGGTGAAATGAGAAAACATGAATAATGAAATATGTGAAAGAGTACATTGTACAGAAAATGAAAAATTGGTATGTCTTTACCCAACATCGTCTTTCCTTCATGTAGGTGTAAGAGATAGTTAATCAAACGCACCGGGCGTTTCAGTGGGTCCCGTCCCGTACCTCAGTGTCTGTCCGTCGTTGGCTACCGCTAGCGTCTGCCGCTTCCAGATGGGAACGCCAATTCCGCGAGCCACCGCGTCAAAGCGGAATACGGTTGCTGTTGCCGTTGCCGCACGCCGCGCTGCCGCGCTGTACCAGGAACCGAACCGGCCTTAATATGAAGCGCGCGCTCCGCCGTCCACGCATTAGCAAGAACGGGGTCAGGCTTTGTTTGCAAACGGCGGAAAATCACCGGCAGTGAACGTGGGAAATGTCGAATGATCGCCAGAAAACATGGAAGATGTATCCCCAAGTTGAAATGTCCACTTTCGTTACACAGAAAACAAATCCCCGCCTGTCAGCTGCATGTGACATAATATAATAGTCACAAACTTGCTAATGAGACGGAATGTTCTTGATACTTTGTCTTTTCACCGAACGCGTGCCGCTATAACATTGTAGGTTGTGTTGACTTAACCATCGTTCACGGCGAAGCCCTCTGACGTCACCACATCGCACCAAAACTTCCTTAAGATAAATATCCTCTACCTCCGGAGGTAGATTCTTATGTTAACGCCCGCACTCGCAAGTCGCAACATACTGAGTGAATCATCATTAATAGGAACTTGTCTACTTGTAGAGGATCTATGAATTAAAGAAAGAACACATAAATCTCAGAATCAAAATAGGCTAACATGAAAAGTATCCACTAACCCTCATCAATTTCCAAAGATGCGGGCTCCACGTTACGTGTCGACTTTTCAAATGAAAAACTCACGGTGCCTTAACGTGGAAGACTTTTGGACGTCATCGCAAACAAACAAGAGTGGACGAAGCTGTTGTCAGGCACGCACCCAACGAAGAACGAGACGGGACACACTCGCCTGGCGCACAAGTGGTAACTAACCGCTGAAGCCCACATTTGCTACATTCATGATGCGCTTAGCTTACAAATTACACGAAGAAAAAAATTCAGTTCTCTATTAAATGGTTCATTATCAGCAGGCTTCTGACACAAAAATTAAGTTAGTCTCGTGTCAGCGGAGTGTAAAGACGCTTTTAGTTATCTTTTTTTAAAATTGTTTTGATAGAAACTGGCACTTAGCATAGCTTATGCCTTCTACAGGGTGTTTCAAAAATGACCGGTATATTTGAAACGGCAATAAAAACTAAACGAGCAGCGATAGAAATACACCGTTTGTTGCAATATGCTTGGGACAACAGTACATTTTCAGGCGGACATACTTTAGAAATTACAGTAGTTACAATTTTCAACAACAGATGGTGCTGCAAGTGATGTGAAAGATATAGAAGACAACGCAGTCTGTGGGTGCGCCATTCTGTACGGCGTCTTTCTGCTGTAAGCGTGTGCTGTTCACAACGTGCAAGTGTGCTATGGACAACATGGTTTATTCCTTAGAACAGAGGATTTTTCTGGTGTTGGAATTCCACCGCCTAGAACACAGTGTTGTTGCAACAAGACGAAGTTTTCAACGGAGGTTTAATGTAACCAAAGGACCGAAAAGCGGTACAATAAAGGATCTGTTTGAAGAATTTCATCGGGCTGGGAACGTGACGGATGAACATGCTGGAAAGGTAGGGCGACTGCGTATGGCAACCACAGAGGGCAACGCGCAGCTAGTGCAGCAGGTGATCCAACAGCGGCCTCGGGTTTCCGTTCGCCGTGTTGTAGCTGCAGTCCAAATGACGCCAACGTCCACGTATCGTCTCATGCGCCAGAGTTTACATCTCTATCCATACAAAATTCAAACACGGCAACCCCTCAGCGCCGCTACCATTGCTGCACGAGAGACATTCGCTAACGATATAGTGCACAGGATTGATGACGGCGATATGCATGTGGGCAGCATTTGGTTTACTGACGAAGCTTATTTTTACCTGGACGGCTTCGTCAATAAAGAGAACTGGCGCATATGGGGAACCAAAAAGCCCCATGTTGCAGTCCCATCGTCCCTGCATCCTCAAAAAGTACTGGTCTGGGCCGCCATTTCTTCCAAAGGAATCATTGGCCCATTTTTCAGATCCGAAACGATTACTGCATCACGCTATCTGGACATTCTTCGTGAATTTGTGGCGGTACAAACTGCCTTAGACGACACTGCGAACACCTCGTGGTTTATGCAAGATGGTGCCTGGCCACATCGCACGGCCGACGTCTTTAATTTCCTGAATGAATATTTCGATGATCGTGCGATCGCTTTGGGCTATCCGAAACATACAGGAGGCGGCGTGGATTGGCCTCCCTATTGGCCAGACATGAACCCCTGTAACTTCTTTCTGTGGGGACACTTGAAAGACCAGGTGTACCGCCAGAATCCAGAAACAATTGAACAGCTGAAGCAGTACATCTCATCTGCATGTGAAGCCATTCCGCCAGACACGTTGTCAAAGGTTTCGGGTAATTTCATTCAGAGACTACGCCATATTATTGCTACGCATGGTGGATATGTAGAAAATATCGTACTATATAGTTTCCCAGACCGCAGCTCCATCTGTTGTTGACAGTTGTAACTACTGTAATGTCGAAAGTTTGTCTGCCTGAAAATGTACTGTTGTTCCAAGCATATTGGAACAAACGGTGTATTTCTATCGTTGCTCGTTTAGTTTGTATTGCCGTTTCAAATATACCGGTCATTTTTGAAACATTCTGTATGTTTATGTGACAAATTAGAATCGCGGGTCCGAGTTTCCTGGTCAGAGGGACCTGAGAAGGGCCGTTTGGTCTGTCTGGTGACATAACTCTTACTGAAAGTGTCTTATAGTCAGGAGATCCTCATATTATCTGACTGCCAGTATGTGCTAGTTCATTTAGCGTTACCCAGGGTGCACGTGTAGTGCCGAAAAGCAACAGACCAATTGCCCTGATGTCTGTAATTTACAAATTACTAGTGAGGCTTATATATAACAGAATTAGCCCAGAATTGTTCAGGGCGATTTCAGTTGAACAGGCAGGCTTTCGGCCAGGAAGAAGTTGTACTGACCAGGTGTTGTCACTCCCTGCTTACATTGAGGCGGGATTCCAGAGAAAATTGAAAACATCAGTCGCCGTTATTGACCTCTCAGGAGCTTACGATACTGTGTTTAGAGAAGGCATCATGTACAAAATTCTTCGAGTAATTCCTTGCAAATGTATAGCACGCTTAATAGACAGCATGCTCAATGATAGGGTGTTCCAAATAAGTATGGACACTGACTACAGCACCATCAAAAAACTAAAGAATGGTTTACCACAAGGATCAGTGCTCGCACCACTGCTGTTTAGCCTCTATATTGCAGACCTGCCGGAAACACAATCAAGAAAGTTCGGGTATGCTGACGATTGGGCCCTCGCTACAAGATGTAACACAATTGAAGCATCTGAGGATTTCCTAACGAAAGACCTGAAGATAATGGGTGAATATTTCCGTAAGTGGATACTTCAAACAAATGCTTCCAAAACAGAGGTTAGTTGCTTCCATCTCAACAACAAACTCGCTGGAAAGGAACTTAACATTCGATATGAAACCACCGTTCTCAGGCATAATAAATCTCCGAAGTACTTTGGCATGATGCTGGACAGAACACTATCTTTTAAAGAGCACCTAGCAAAGGCTGCCGAAAAATTAAAGACAAGAAACAACATCATTCAAAAGCTCTGTGGTACTACCTGGGGAGGAACGGCCTCCACTCTCCGCACCTCTGCTTTAGCAATTGTATTCTCGGCTGCCAAATACTGTGCTCCGATTTGGCTAAACATCCCACATGTAAAAAAGGTGGATGTCCAGTTGCGTAACACTCTAAGGATGATTTCTGGAGTAATTAAACCCACTCCAACGCAATGGCTCCCAATATTAAGCCACATCCCGCCGCCACACCTGCGACGTACTGACGCCTTTGTACGTGAATAGAAAAACATAATGGGAAATCGAAGCCTGCCAATCCACCCAAGACACTGAGGCTGCAAACACTAATAGGCTTCGATCTAGGAACCCGCCAACAAGAACAGCAAGGAACTGTGTACAAGAGGGTTTCAGTATCACAAACGCATGATCTGAAAAATGGAAGCCGGCCGCGGTGGTCTAGCGGTTCAGGCGCTCAGTCCGGAACCGCGCGACTGTTACGGTCGCAGGTTCGAATGCTGCCTCGGGCATGGATGTGTGTGATGTCCTTAGGTTAGTTAGGTTTAAGTAGTTCTAAGTTCTGCGGGACTGATGACCACACATGTTAAGTCCCATAGTGCTCAGAGCCATTTGAACCATTTTTTTGAATCATTGTTTTGAAAAATGGAACGCATGGCAAAATCATAACACGCCTTGCATCACACAAAAACCACCCGGTTTTGACCTACCACGCAAAACGTGGTCCACTCTAAATAGGATTGGAACTCTCCAAGACAGATGTGCTTACTCCCTGTATAAATGGGGTAAAATACCATCCCCTCAGTGTGACTGTGGAGAAAGTCAGACTATCAGGCACATTGTTGAAAAGTGCTCCAGAAAAGCCTATAATTGGAGCCCCGACGACGTCCTGCTCGCAACTCCAGAGTCGATAGATTATATTGGTTCAAATGGTTCAAATGGCTCTGAGCATGGGACTTAACAGCTGAGGTCATCGGTCCCCTAGCACTTAGAACTACTTAAACCTAACTAACCTAAGGACATCACATACATCTATGCCCCAGGCAGGATTCGAACCTGCGACGTAGCGGTCGTGCGGTTCCAGACTGAAGCGCGTAGAACCGCTCGGCCACCCCGGCCGGCGATAGAGTGTATTACTAGAATGGATGCTTGTTTGTAATCCTTAAACTCTTTTATATTAGTAATATTGGTTTGCAATTATTAACGTTTGTTATATTAGTGATTTGTCTGTTTCTTTCTTATGTGTCTACACTCCTGGAAATTGAAATAAGAACACCGTGAATTCATTGTCCCAGGAAGGGGAAACTTTATTGACAAACACGCATACGACCATCATTGGCACCAAGGCAGAAGCGACTCTCATCGCTAAAGACGACACGTCTCCATTCGTCCCTCCATTCACGCCTGTCGCGACACCACTGGAGGTGGGCTGCACGATGTTGGGGCGTGAGCGGAAGACGGCCTAACGGTGTGCGGGACCGTAGCCCAGCTTCATGGAGACGGTTGCGAATGGTCCTCACCGATACCCCGGAGCAACAGTGTCCCTAATTTGCTGGGAAGTGGCGGTGCGGTCCCCTACGGCACTGCGTAGGATCCTACGCTCTTGGCGTGCAACCGTGCGTCGCTGCGGTCCGGTCCCAGGTCGACGGGCACGTGCACCTTCCGCCGACCACTGACGACAACATCGATGTACTGTGGAGACCTCACGCCCCACGTGTTGAGCAATTCGGCGGTACGTCCACCCGGCCTCCCGCATGCCCACTATACGCCCTCGCTCAAAGTCTGTCAGCTGCACATACGGTTCACGTCCACGCTGTCGCGGCATGCTAGCAGTGTTAAAGACTGCGATGGAGCTCCGTATGCCACGGCAAACTGGCTGACACTGACGGCGGCGGTGCACAAATGTTGCGCAGCTAGCGCCATTCGACGGCCAACACCGCGGTTCCTGGTGTGTCCGCTGTGCCGTGCGTGTGATCATTGCTTGTACAGCCCTCTCGCAGTGTCCGGAGCAAGTATGGTGGGTCTGACACACCGGTGTCAATGTGTTCTTTTTTTTATTTCCAGGAGTGCATATTGCCATACGATAAGTAATAAATAAATTGTCAACGTTGCCTCGATTCTAAATAATTTTGAAATTTTCGGTAGTTAAAGAAATTTCCTAGATCGAGAAATACCATTCCAGTCTCTGATGTTACCAAATACGTCCCGGCCGGTGTGGCCCAGCGGCCCCAGGCGCTTCAGTCCGGAACCACGCTACTGCTACGGTCGCAGGTTCGAATCCTGCCTCGGGCATGGATGTGTGTTGACGTCCTTAGGTTAGTTACGTTTAAGTAGCACAAAGTCTTAGGGGGCTTATGACCTCAGATGTTAAGTCCCATAGTGCTTAGAGCCATTGGAACCATTTCGAACCAAATACTTCGATTATTAACTTCCTCATTCTGTTGCTGATACCTACTTGCTTGAAGGAAGCATTTAATGCTTCTTCGTCATTTTTTGAAGCAATTGCCCAAAACTGATAATTGTTTATTTCGCAGCAAATGTTTGCGGCGTTCTGTGGCAACTGGACCATAACAAGTAGTTACTTAGTTCTTTATGTGTCTAGGGAATACTTTTCAAGTTAATATCGGACATCAACAATTATTCGTAGATTACATTAGAACTAAACTGGCTCATGAGGACGTTACTTCATAACAGAAATTGCGTTGCACTGCTTTATTGACTTGCACTTAGCAACGACGCTTGTAAAATGAAAAAACTGGCAGTAAACGCCACGTTCATTCTCTCCAGAGGCTTTGGTCGACGTCACCCATTTCAGGTAGTACAAAGCAGAAAATATTGCAGAAGATCAACTGTTTTCCGTAGCAGAAAACTCATTCTGCTTGGTCGAAGTCCACATTTTCACGGAATTAACCTAACTGTAGTATCCACTCAACAATATAGAGAAATATTTCAACGTCGCAAAACTCACATCCGACCCTGTAGCCTTAGACTTAGTCGCCAACCAGATATTCTAAGTCTAAGGAACATCAATTTCAGTAAACTAATGTAGCGAAGACTGTTTACCACTGATCTTCCTCGCCGGAAAACATACAGTCGACTTATTGGGCTCTATACCTATACTGCAACAGTAATTCCGTGTGCAAACAAATGCATACCAGTTGCAGAATTTTATAGTGCCGTGGCTTCCATTTCTGTATATTCCTAACCTAAGCCAGGTGTGCATCTTTTCAGGTACCAGGTATTTGAGCGTCATTCTGAGACCAACAGTGTGCTCCTGCTGTAAATTTCACTGTTCGTTTCAGTTGATTTTGTAATCACTGACGTGAAAGTCACACGACCTCCAGCATGAGAGGTTTCTTTTCGTTCTTTCTCTCCTTTTAGGAGATTAGTTTAGTGGTCAGTAGGTTTATTCCCTTCTAACCAGCGAAATGCGACAAAATGTGGCCAGTAATCGCTTCACAAAACGCTATTTAGTGCTGATAAGAAGTTTTTATTTTAAATTTTTCGTAAGTGGAGGAATTTAGTTTAATCTTAAAACATTTCAAACAACAAAGTTCACAACTTTACCGAAAAAGAAGAGCTTGTCCTCCTAAACTAATAACATCCATGCAACGTGGTGGGATGGGAGTTACACGATTCGAACTTCGTCAGTGCAGAACAGAAACTGACTGCCTTAAACACTACGCCATGTGTGTCTTCGATGTACATGCAGGCATCTGACTCTGAATTCCATGAACGAAGTTAGAAAGGAAATAAACTAACTGAAAGTGACACGTTAGGTATTCTTCTAGGTTTTATCAGATCTGTTTGTTTTGGAAATGCAGTGCGTGGGGGAGTGTGAGTACTTAATAGCTGCTAACGAAAGTGTCATATAATTTCGACACAGTGTTGGCTAAGTTACTCATGAGGCAATTACTCGTGCAGAAAATGGACTGAGAATCTTTGAACCATATATTCTATCTTATGAAAAAACTTCGATGTAATGAAATAAAACTGTTGTTTTCAGCCACATTTATGAATTGATTCAAGTATATCACACAATAATCAAAACGTATATTTACATAGAAAACGTACATGTTCTGATGCAAACGCAAAAATAAAGACACGAAAAATCGTGTAGTTCTGCTACTCAAAACGTTTTTCACCTCCAGATTTACCTCATTATGCTCACTGCTTCCGTAACGTTTATCTCGGGTGATGCTTCCCTAAATGGAAAACAACACAAAAATTACTATCTTTGATGGTTCCTTGGGGTCTTTTCTGAGACTTTCTTGTGAAGTAGGTCAGTATTTCCAAAACGACATTTCTTCTCACTCCTACAGTATGTTGCATGGAGGTTGTGAGAAGGCTGATGATGCAGAGCTTGTCGTATGATTTTACAGACTTACAAACTGCTGTGTATTACCAGCGCTTTAGAAATAGAGCATGTTACCGATTTTTATCCCTGTTATGTTACTCAGACTCGTGAGTGTACCTAAGCCGAAAAAAGCCTCCACTTCTGCCCTAGACTTAAGAAAAAGCAAAAAAATGTTTACAAATTCAGGCGCTGGCCCCTGGCAATAAAGATCCCAATCACGTTTACGAAACAGGAAAGGAGGACACAAGAAAGCCTTTTTTAATTTTTTATTTTTTTAATCCGTCTCCGTCTCACCAGAAGTTTTCGCAAAGTCTGGCGATCGCCTTCGAAATCAGAGGTAGAATACCCACATGATGCCCGTTCAAAAATGGTTCAAATGGCTCTGAGCACTGTGGGACTTAACATCTGAGGTCATCAGTCCCCTAGAACTTAGAACTACGTAAACCTAACTGCCCGAGGCAGGTCTCGAACCTGCGACCGTAGCAGTCGCGCGGCTCCGGACTAAAGCGCCTAGAACCGTATGGCCACCGCGCCCGGCGGGGTGCCCGTCTTCTCGCAAGTGTGTATGAGTGACCATTGGTTGAAACGGTTCTTTAAAATGGAGGAAAGAAACGTACGTCAGCTGCTCCCAGCACATATGCTGCAGCTGTGAAGGGGTTTGCAGAAACCACTCCGGAGAAATTTCGAGAAATATTGTTGGTACTTAGGGTTACCGTCAACTGGACGATATCGGTCGTTAAGGTATTGCCAGAAATCAAAGGGCTGATTTGTCACCGCCACCAAACAGGCAGTGGACAGCGTTCCCGCTAATCCAAGTCACTGAGTGTGGGGGGGGATCTTAGCCCAGAGGAGTCTGTATATGGGAAGAGAAGTATTTGTGCTGTGATGCTGTCAGGAGTCATGCGTGTGATAAACGCCAACATCTGACGGACCGAACGCGAAACATCGCTCGCCTCGCAGCAGACAAATGGATGCCCATCGTCGTCTTGCACACCACATAATGGCGACGTATCTAGATGTATCAGGTGGAGACGCGACTGGCCTACCTGCTCCCCATGAACCGTCAGGTACCAGGTGGATTGGAATACGACGCAAGAGTAGGTGCGTGCACTGCCCACCACGCGTTCCACTAGACGAGGGGGTGTTTATGTTCAGTCACATTCGTCGGAGGCCGCGATTGCAGCGAATCATACAGTATCTTGGCCATCAGTAGACGTGGAGGGAGGAACGCGGTCCGGATGTATCTGTATGAAAGAAATAGCTAAAGTAGAAAAAGGGCGCTGTGACGACGAGCGAGTTCAGGGTAAGGGTAGCCTCCAATAGGTTGGTGAGCAAGTCAGAGCACGTCACCACGTATTGACTTTTGGGTTCTGCCCACTCGTCTAATATAGGCTGCCTAGGAAGCTGTTTTCTCGAATAGCTAGACAACGATTCAAGCAAATCGTATGAATGGAGTTCATTACAGTAAGTTAAATTGACAATAATTAACTTTGTGAGGCCCGAGTTTCCCCTGGCGTATACAACTTTAAAATAACTTCGGGAATTCAGCCAGGTAACACTTTCAGCGACCGCCGATATTTCGGTGGGAGAACACCCCGCCATTTTCAAAGCAAACTGCAACGGACGCCGACCGGAGTGGCCATGTGGTTGTAGGCGCTACAGTCTGGAGCCGTGCGACCACTACGTCGCAGGTTCGAATCCTGCCTCGGGCATGGATGTGTGTGATGTCCTTAGGTTAGTTAGGTTTAATTAGTTCTAAGTTCTAGGCGACTGATGACCTCAGAAGTTAAGTCGCATAATGCTCAGAGCCAGCCTGCAACGGACAGGCGACGTACATGCAAATTTAAAACCTCGGTTCTCGGACTGAAGCAGGAAAGATAACACACACACTGAACACTAGTGCCACCAAAGATGACCAAAGTCAGAGCTATCGATCGTGAGACTACGAATTCGCAGGTGAGGTAGCATTGACTCTGTCCCTCTGTGATCGCAAATTTGTTTATGGAAGACTTCGAGGAACGTGCATTGGAGTCGGCGCCTTTGAAACCCGCCTGTTTCTTTAGATACGTTGACGATACCTTTGTTGTTTGGCCTCATGGTAGGAAGAATTTGAATGTCTTTGTAGAACATGTGATCTCGATCCACCTCAACATTCGTTTTACGATGGAGGTGGAAGAGGATGGTTGCCTTCTCTTTCTTGAAGTGTTGGTTACGAGGAAGGATGATGGATCATTGGGACATGCAGTCTACAGGAAACGTACTCACACCGTCTTGTACTTACAGGCTAATAGTTGTCACCATCCGGCTCAGCGTGAAGGGGTACTTCGTACATTGGTACACAGGGCACTTGTCGTTTCTGACGCTGAAACTTTGCCATCTGAGCTGACCTATCTTGAAGTTACATTTCGTCAAAATGGTTATAGTGATAGACATTGAACGTGCGTTGCGCTATCGACCAGCTGTACATCGGGTGACTGACGAAAATTCTGAGTCAACACTTAAGTCTACTGCCTTTTTGCCTTACGTGGGAAACACTTCCAACAAGATCGGTCGTATTCTACGGAAATACGACGTGAAATGTGTTTTCCGACCTCCGTCTAAAATTAGAGCGCTTTTGAGTTCCGTTAAGGATGATCTGGGTCTGTGTAAGGCGGGTGTACATAGTATTCCTTGTAGCTACGGCATGGCATATATTGGTCAAACTATCAGGACCGTGGAGTACCGATGTAGTGAGCATAAACGGCACACACGATTACAGCAGCCACGTAGATCTGCTACTTCCGAACACTGCTTGGATACTGGTCACCCCATGTTATATAACAACACCGAGATATTGGCATGCATGTCTAGCTATTGGGACAGTGTTATTAAGGAGGCAGTCGAGATTAAATTAGCAAGCAACCTCGTTCGCAGGGATGGAGGTTTTTGTTTAAGCTCTTTTTGGAATCCAGTTCTCTCCCTTGTCAAAAACAGAGGGACAGAGTCAATGCTACCTCACCTGCGAATTCATAGTCTCACTATCGATAGCTCTGACTTTGGTCATCTTTGGTGGCACTAGGGTTCAGTGTGTGTGTGTTATCTTTCCTGCTTCAGTCCGAGAACCGAGGTATTAAATTTGCATGTACGTCGCTTGTTCGTTGCAGTTTGCCTTGAAAATGGCGGGGTCTTCTTCCGCCGAAATATCGGCGGTCGCTGAAAGTGTTACCTGGCTGAATTCCCGGAAGTTACTTGAAAATACTTAACTTTGTGTATTCACAAAGGCGTGTCGCAAGCAAATGGCGACATGCAAAAAAAAAAAAAAGTCCTTCAGTATACACAATTTCGATGCAAGCAGAACAATACAGTTCATAAGTCACTGCTGTGGCGTATGACGGCTCGGTTTCCACTTCTGCGCGGCACTTATATTCTCTTCGTGTAGAGGCCGCTCCTGTCTTGTTGTCGTCCTAGAAATGGGTTTCTTCAGCGTACGATTGGCTGACGTCAACTTACAGGCCTCTCTGCTCTTCCGTTCTGAATCGTCGTGCCAGCACTTGTCATTACGCCGGAACATTGACATGCGTGCTTACTCAGAGAGCTGTCGCTCGATGTTGGACATTTCAAAGATTCAGCTAACCTTCGCCCATTGGAAGTGTGAGGAACTCGTAGCTGACCTTAAAGGACATGCCATAACACACAAAGGAATCCACTGCAGCTAACATGTGTCTGGCCATTGACGGCGGGATGGGAAAAGTCTGTGCCACGTGCGCGATTCGCGACACAACATGAACGCCAGCAAACCAGGTCCGTTGCAGCATTTCCAGGGCTCGGAGTCGGTGGTCAAGAAGCTCCACCCGGGTCCGATATAATAAGTGCCTACCATTAAGGGCCACAGATCGTCGCCAGTCGGCAGTAAAATCAGTGCCCAAACATCTCATCACGTCATGGACCCGTAGGGGAGCGACGCATTCATCGGGCTGCTTACGTCCTATAGGCAGCGCGCGAAATTTGCAAATTGCCAGTGACGCTGCCTGAAGCAGCACCGTAGGACTCCACCCACTGCAATGCTGCTTGAACATTGCTGGCTTTGCGTAGAAGAAGGGCCAGGTCGTCCACGTAGGCTGTGCAACAAAAATTGTGGCTGCCAAGAGTCATCCCGGTGAGGTGCTGGCAGAGGTCGCGAAGTAACATTTCTATGGCGAAAGCGTACAGGTTCGCATAAAGAGGGCATCTTTACCACACTGATCATTGTGTCATAAGACAGCCGTTGTACAGGATCGTAGACGGCGGGCCACGGAGCAGACGCATTATTAACCCCCCCCCCCCCCCCCCCCCCAGCTGTGTGGGAATCCCACATTCCGTGTCACTGCTGTCAGATAGGAGTGATCAACCCTATAAAAGGCCTGGCTGAAATAAAGGGAGGCCGAGACTCCCATCATGTGCTATGTCCACGTAAGCACTATGATGTGGTATCGACGTAAGGCAGCCCAGATGTGGTGATCACCTGATCGTGGGCGACGTGCTTCCAAAAGCTAGGCAGATATCTTCATTTCACAGCTTAGGAGCGAGAGCGGGTGATAGTCACTGACGCTGTTTCCACCATTTGGTTGACGGACAAGAACAAGCAACCCTTGGAGGAAGACACCACGAAGCTGCACAGCAGGGGGCATCAGGTCACAACATATGTCCATCCAGGCCGGTGTCAGTAGCCGGCGGTAGTTCCTGTAGAACTCTAATGGGAGGCCGTCGGGTCCTGGCGACTTCTGTGGCGCGCCAGGCAGTATAACTGTAGTGACTACGTCCTCAAGTAATTCCATTTCTGCATCCTGCAATAGCGTCAAATGTAAGGCGTAGTATCTCCTAAATCGCGTCTTGGGGATGATGGTGGTCTGCAAACAGTTGACTGGAGTGAGCGTGGAGAGCATTTAAGATCTCACTTTGCATAATAGTACAGCGACCAACGGCTAAAGTAGCTTCATGGATCAGCGCCCGTCGCCAAGACTGGCGTACAGCGACGATATGGTATACATCTACGGCCCTTTGTGGTCCATTGTATCCCTGATGTGTACACAAATATTCATCCCTTCGAGATGCCACCTTATGAGTGCCATGATCAATGCTCTCGCATGGGAGTGCAGCTGGGTATGCCTGTCACTGACAGGTGCAGAACGTCCACTTTGCCTCCTGTCGCCATAGTTATAGAACCGCTCCTACAGCTACTAGAGCAGCACATCTTGACAGATGGAGTTGTCGCTTATGCTGATGATCTATTCGTCGTAGTTTCAGCAAACAACCTTGCCCAGCTAGAAGAAAGAGCCAATGGAACACTTCGGACAATAACCCAATGGTGCACAAATTAAAGATAGCAGGAAACGAAACAACTTATACATTGCTAAAGTGTATCCTGCGCAGGAACCCAATAGTCAAAATCGAGGACACAAACATATAAAGACCAGCAGTCACACGCTATCTAGGAGTATACATTGATGAACGATTGAACTTCCACGAACACATGTGAATATGCACACACAAAGCACAAAAGATACTACACAAACTGGCTAGGCTAAATTCGGAACAGTTCAGACTACCCTTGTCAGTAACACGGACGTACCATTGCGCTCTCTTCGATTCAGTACTTGTGTTGTCATGGGAATATTCCCCACAGATATCACACCAGGTACCGCGCAGCAATGTACTGGCTTAGGATGGGGAGAATAGACCAGGTTCGGCAGATCACTGGTGTACCGATTGAGACAACACGCCAACTCAGAGCATGGCGAGTGGATACCTGCCAGAGCGAGTGGGCCAACAGTGATAAGGGCCGCCGTGTATACAACTTCTTCCCTGACATCCAGGAAAGACTAAAACTAAAACATATCGATCCCAGCCGCGGTATGGTACATTTCATCACAGGACATGGCCCTTATCCCACGCACCTGTACCGCGTGAGTCTGCAGCAGACTAATAGATGCACATGTAGGGAAGAAGGTTCCCCTGAACATACTGTCTTCTTCTGCGGACAACGCACGAACACAAGACACACAGTACACATAAATCGCCTGAACACACATAACGAACTACATGCAATAATACGCGACTCGGAAAGGTGGACTGAACTCAACAAACTAACTGACGAAATCTCGAAGATCCAACTAATAGAATACTTGCGCAACAGACCCTGCCGAAGGCAAATCGGTCCAAACAGACATCATGATGCCCAGGGGGACACAGATATGATTAGCGCCTCGAGTGATGAAGAAGAAACAGATACAGACCAGGGTACCAACACAGATATTGAAGCGTCCAGCGCCGATGATCCATAGTGTCAACCAAGTCCACTTCAAAGAACAGTCTGGAACAACCGACAAGAGGTGCACAAGTCACACACAATCCCAAAAACAGATTGCACCTTATATGTAAATAATTAACAGGACCTCCATGTCTAATAAGAGCTTAAAGCTAGGCACCTCTTCAAGGGACCGTCGCCTCCTGGTAAGAGGCGGCGCACGGCCTGGATGGAAGGATATTAATTGTGGTTCCTCTCTTTTGAGCCCAACCCGACGGATACCTATGGTAGATCGGGGAAAACCACCGTTCAGGTCGTGTTGTCGGCGGGGCCGGGAGGTGCTTGCGCCTGATGTACTCTACTAGGAGCCTTGTAGGTTCAACACAAACCGTTAGCGTCATTCCCTTTATTACTATTACCACAAGAACCATTTCATTAGCAACTTTGATCCAAGCACAAAATCAGTTACCTCTCTATTGTATATCGTAAATAGTTTAGCAGGCTGGACATGGAGGTCTTAGTCTTAGTTTCTAGCTTTAACGTACCCTAATCTCTTCTAGTTAAGTTAGTTTTGAGGATGGTAGATGTTAAAGGCATGGTGAGCGATTGCCAGCGTCTTGAGGGTCATTCCAAGACCCGAGCCGCCTCCCACAACCAGGTGACGGGCAATATTATACCAATCTCTTCTCTATTCAATTCTCTTCCTTCCTCCTTTCTAAATATTTAATTCCGTTTTGTTTATTAATACCTCACTTGATTTTGTATTAGTTATAAGTTTTTCTAATGCTGCACAAAAAAGAGATCAAATGGATGTAAACAAATAGAGCCCGCCTCCACGGGGCGGGACACGGGCAACGGTGTGAGTGGGGCGGGAGCCGGGGTGGTGTTACTTTCAGTCACACCGGACGCCAGACCCAGTCACAGCGGCTACATACGACCCACCATAAGAAATTAGACGGTGGGTCATATAAAATATAGCAGCTAGTGAAAAAAAAAGTGTCGCCATTCATGTGAATGTAAGAGACACACATAGATTTTCCAGGGGCCTCGCCCATGCCATACCATGTGGTGTCATAAAGTGACAGTACATATGTAGGCTACATGTTCGGAAAAGCCAATGAGCCATATTTCAATGGCCCATGTGTTCTGAACAATGGTACACGAGAGATAGGCGTAGTGTATGCGTCTTGAAAAGTGGCTGGTATAGCGCGCGATACCCTCTCTATTGCCATGTACTTACTCCCCCATGTCCATGAGTCGAAGGTTGATTGTGATAGTAGAGAGCGCCACACATGCAGTTCGTCCTTCGAAGTCTGAGTGCAGTTAAAACCCAAACCGAAAATCAAGGCAACCTCATGTCCCAAAAAGAGGGGTGCGCCGCATTCGTGAAGAAAGCGGATCGTTCACGGCAACAGTTCGATCCGGATTGCAGGTTTGAGTTTACGTTTCTGACGCCATGGAGAGTGAGTGCCGTGCCTCTCGCGTCAGGGAGGAAAGCGACGTGTTTGTCAATTAAGCCGTCATGGAGAAGGATTGCCACGCCATTGCCAGTGGCAGACACGTGAGCGGTGTATCCAAATGGGCCGACGAAAACCGCGACATAGACCTACATGTGCCGTGCTCAGCGTGTCTTCTAACATTGTCAGTTTAGGGCGCGTACGGACGTTATTGACGTTGAGAGCGGCCAGTCAGTATTTTTGGGCCTGAAAGTTCAGCTGGAATATGATGTCTGCTCCTGCTATGGCCGTCTTGGGTGGATCAGCTGCAGCACCCATTGCGTTGTCAGTCGTTGTGTTGTTGCTGTGCCTGAAACCTCCATCGGAACACTCCCGTTCATGGCGCCAGGTGGTAGCACCTTGTCATCCACAACTTCATCCACCAAGGAGCTTGTCAGTACAGGTCTTATGTCCTTCGTTGGGTTGTTACACGTCAATGCCATGTGAAGTGGTCCTGGGATGAGGTGGTGGAAAATTAACGTCTGACATCTGAGTGTTAGAGGAGTCGGCATCATTGGACGTTAGGTCGTCATCATTTGGTCCCATTCGTCAAAGGTAATCGTCTGAGGTCGCATGGTGCTTCTGGTTTTTTGTTTACAAAAATGCTGTTCAGATCGGTATGATAGCAGCCATCCGTCTCCTCCTTGCCAGTTGTAAAGAAGGCAGAAATTGGTACAACGCCAGACGCAGTTTCGGTGTCGTGGTCATCAGTGCTAGGCAGGCGAGTGTCTCGTGCCAATAACGCCCCTTGCTGCAGTGATGTGACAAGCGACAGATCAGCCTCTGTGATGGCAGTTATGATCTGTAACGGGTTGCGTGGGTCGTTCAGAAGATCGGCAGTTGGAGCAGAAGAAACAGCATAGGCAACAGGGAGGACTGTGGATAGTGCAGTGTGGAAAGTATAGTCGAGTGGTGTATGCACAAGCTGACGCCAGAGACATTTTTGGCGGACACGTCCTTCCTGGCTGAAGCCAGCACAGGTATGTCATACATGATGATGGCTCCGCATCCACCTATAACCACGTACAATGGCACAAGCTTCACTAATTCAATTTTCAGTTGACAGACGCCGTTGCAAACAGGGCAGGTGTCAAAGCATTTCCGTATTTCGACCTGGTAGCTGAGTACATTGCCATATGTTTTGAAAGCCGACATGATTACGTTCAAAGGGACTTTAAATGGGAGTTCGAAGACTCTCATATGCAGGTGGAACCTGGTGTGGTCAGTCATGATGTGCAAGTACGAGTCTGTCAGGGTGCTTAAACTTGGGGCCTAGTGCATAGCAGCTGACGATTTCGGTACACAGTTCTTCAGAGCGCATCTTGACATGTACAGTGTTTCCAGTAGTGTAAAATTAAATGCTAGTTACATCCTGTGGGTCCAGATGAAGATCACCTTCTATAAAGTTCTCAGTTTGAAAAAGTTGTGGTCATGCTCACTCAGCTTGAAACGCAATCTTAATCGTTGCCTGGTGGAAAGAGTGTGCCATGGTTCGTTAGTGAAAGGGACGTAATACACGAAACCGCGGCGAGAAGTACACAAGGTAATCATGTGCATGCACACCAAGACAGGCGGGATGCAAGCAGACATCCTCATGGCTACACAAGCCGAACTGTCCCTAAGCCAACACGAAACTGCTGCGGTATATTTTTTTTTCATTTTATGCATATTCCATACTGTAAATTACTAAGAACATGACACGAGAGCAATCGTAGCTTATGTGCCAAACGTCACATCTGGCCTCGAAAAACGAATTTTACTCGCTCAGTGTCTCATCTTAAATGGAAGCTATTCAGAGTACGAGGGTTGTCCAAAAAGTAAGTTCCGATAGGTCGCGAAATGGTAACCACTGGCAAAACCCGGTAAAGTTTTGCACAGATGTGTTGGGCAGTGTCTCTAGTATGCCTACCGATCGTGTCGCGTCACTCTTTTCAGTTTTGAGTGAGTTGTGAGCACGTAAAGATGTGTAGGGATAACGTCTCCCGCCAAGTATGAGGGCCTGGTTAGATATTTCACCTGTGTCATGCAGCCCACATAGCACATCTGTCGAGCAGTTCCTTCTTCATGCCAGATCTCGGCCGCACACTGCAGGGGCAATGAAGACGCTCCTGCAGCGTTTCCGATGAGAAGTGTTTGATTACCCACAATACAGTCCGTAATTGGCTCCCCCTGAGTCTCATCTCTGCTCACAAGAACCGCTGTCTATGAAGACAAAATTTTTTCGCAGACAAAGAGCTGCAGAGCAGTGCAGATAACCAGCTGAAAGCACAGGTGGCTGCTTTCTATGACGAGGATATTGGAAAGTTGATGCAACACTACGACAAAACTCGAAGTTGGAGCGGCAACTATGTAGAGAAGTAGGTGGAAGGTGTACCTAACAGTTGCAAATAAAACGTTTCTGTGTTTCACTGTAGTTTCCATTTCGCGACAGATCGGAACTTACTTTTGTGGAAAACTCTCGTATTTCACCAAGATGAGAAAAAAGTACAGCATTGGACACAAAATCAGGTCAGCACCCGGCTGCCACAAAGACGAAGTCCAAGTCGCTCACTTCAAGCAGCCGATATTCCAGGTCACCCCTCAGAGTTCTAAGTCCGACAGTACGCACAATTTGGCAACACACTAGCATGCGGAAGCGTGTGGAGGAAGTTCTGTCAGTCTTCTCGAGCTATTTCGGAAACGTATCTGCTTGTGGTCTAGTGGTCAGTTTGCCTGCAGCAGCGATGGTTAGCGGATGCCTGCAATGTGCTAATGCAGGCCACACTCGCGGCTTGGTGAGGCTGTGCGTTCAGTATTTGGAGCAATTTGTATAGTAGAAAATTCCGTGATGTCTCAGCTAAGTAGGAAAGGCAGTTCACTTTCTATGGACATTATATTAGACCGACTTCCTTTGAGGTTGAGAACTTCCTAGAAGGAGAATTGAAACAGAGGTTTGACAGTCTTATTGGTATCCACATGTCAATTGTGTGCAGTGGCTGTTGTATCAGACTGAGGAATGCAGAACTTTTTGAGAAAGTAGCATAATTGTGTGGAGGTAGTTAAAAATTTAAATATTGTGATGGCAACATTTGTGGTGTTAATGTTTCACATGCTGGATTCGGTATCAACTGTCAGAATATTTGAGTTGCCATTTGAAGTGTTTGTTGAATATAAAATGCAGAAGTCTCGAGTTATGGGAAAGTCTTAAGTAATGATGTCTTAAAATGGTCCAATGTCCACAGGTTCTCTGTACTGAACGGTATCAGACAACTGAAAGTTGATTTGCAATGACATTTGAGGTCTGTTCAAAAAACTCCGCAGCTCTGTCCACAAAATTTTTCTATGCTAGCCTTATACTAATTGTGCATTGTCTCCGTCGACATAGTGTCCTCCTCCACAATTGCTACACCGCCCCCAACGCCATTTCCACTTCTGGAAGCAGTCTTGGAGCGCCCCTTGCTGGGTCGCATGAGGTGCCGTCTGCAAATATTCTTTTATCTCGACTATCGTTGGAAATAGATTTATGTATATTCCGCCTAATTGTTCTAATGACATTGTACGCTAGTGTATTTGCATTGACAAGATCTTTAGTTATGTAAATACATGAATTTATGTTAACTATTTTGGCGTTATAAGAAATTATATTGAAACTGTACCTCTGGTTTTCAATGTAACTCCCTGTGAATGTAATAATTCGGAAAAACTCTTTAATATTTTACTGGTCCATAAGTAGGGAAGCAAAACTTAAAACCTGTAGTAAGTCACCGCTGCTACGGAAGTAGTTTTTCGGGACTAGAAAAGATGGACTTGGCGTGCCAGGCGCTTGATTCTTTTGTGACGGGTGGCAGTTCCAGTTCTGACTGTGGTACTGAGTGGTTAGTGGCAACCATGGTCAGCTATTGCAATTAATTCGGACGTATAAATTAAGACAAGACGAGCTTGAGAGCACGTAAATTAGCCTAGGATGGAATTTAATGTGGCCTGTCAATCATGGCATCATTACTGTTCGTGTTTGGTTAAATTTACGAAACCAAGAAGAGTCATATTAGGGCGTGGCTAACATGGCCATGATTGCTTTACCGCCAATTTTATAGTCAGTTTAATTCGCCGAAAGCGCCACCACCTTAAGCAGACCTGTTATTTAAATATGTACATACAATGGCCCAGGTACTATGTATTGAATAATAACTTTTTGTGGAACTTCCAAAATACGTGCGCACAACAACGATTATCCCCAGTCACGTTCCTAGACAGGGTCTTTTCCAAATGAATTAATTCCGAATATCCTGTTTTTATTAAACTGGAAATTTTAGCAGCAAAACATTTTGTAGATTTTATTAACTATTTTGAACATGAAGTTTGGTTAGTTTTCTGTACAGTAGAAAATGATCTACTCCACATAACTGTTCATCTGAAAGCAACCTAAAACGTGTTCATAAAGAAAGCTTTTCATTAAACAAGAAGTGTCATAGAAATTATCAATGACAAAAACATAAAGGGCTTATAGCTGTCTGTAAATAAAAGTTATAAAAAGACAGCAGTATTATTTCACTTTGAACAGGTTCGTAAACTTGGAATTGTTTGGTTCTTTGTGTATGTAGTTTTAAAGTATTTTTTTCAAGTTTTGTAACCATTTAGAAGACAGTTTTACTTTGAGTCCAATAAGAGACTATTTTCTAGTTTCTCTTGTTAATTGTTCAAGTAATTTTACATTATTTATTATACTTAAAGTTATTACTAAAGGTATTCGCCATTTTCTTAATTTTCTGTGTTACTATTTACAACTGATTATGGTCCTCCATACAATACCAGTTTAAGGGACTCCATAGGTGATAAATGAAAGTAAAGGCTCCTTCTGAGTAAGTGCAGCAATCAGTACAATCATTTATTTTGCACCAAAGCTTTTATTATAAATGATAACTGCACTGCCAATTTGTGTAGAGCAACATAATGTGGAAATTTCTGAAGCCCATAGGAATCTGTGCTGTTTCAGATCGTGATCTTTCATGCTGTTGCCAGTCAGGCTTTCTGGGTAAGTTCATTTGCCCTTCTGCACTTGTCTAGTATACTGCATAGTAGTTTTTGGCCAATAGTGAATGTGTTATTGTGAAACAGTGTGTACTGTTACGTTTATTGCCTATTTTATGTTCTGCGCAAGGGTTAGCTGTAATGTTGTCTGCTCGGACAAGTTTATATATAATATTGAGAGTAACTGTGTTAGAAGAAATTAGTTTGGGTATCAAGTGAGATTAGTTTTCTTAGATCAAGTATTTTTCGCATTTACCATAAAACTTGATACCGCAGTGCCTAATTAGGTTGGCGACCGCACGTAATTACAAGTTACCTTCGTATCAGTAGAACGTCATTTCCAAATCCGTTTGCTTTGCTGTTGCTACTGTTTCACTTACTTCGCGATTACGAAATTATAGTCCCATTCCTTGTTATTAGGTACAGTCACTGTCAGGCTAAAACCTTCACAGGAGGTAATATTATCGGCGACTGCCAATTTGGTAAGGGCTGATAGCGGTACATTTGGCGCCTTGTCACAGGACATTTTATTTCAGAAAATATAGGAAATAGCAAAAGTAATATGTAAGAAACTAGTGTGGTATGAGCAATGAATTTCCAGCAGCGTGAGCTTGCAATAAATTTCAATGAGGCAGACAACAGTAGACGTTAGGTAAGAAAGAAAACTGCAACCCTTATTTAAAATTGAGAAAAATTTAAGACAGTAACAAACGCAAGCGAACAGAAGGCAGCGGCGCAGCGTGCGACGAGGAACGTTGCAGGCACAAATAGTAGTTCAGATGATCAGATAACAGCTAACGACAGCGGAAGACTATTAGCGTACACACAATATCACGAGTAAGTAAATGAACAAGTCCCAATGTTGAGGCCAGCCCAAACTAAGCAGGAAAAGAAAGACGACGCAAATGATGAGTTCGATGATAACGGTTATGCGAACGAATTATATGACATGTTTAGATCGTCACAAATAAAGAAAGAACCAAAAGAAATATATGAGACAGTTCCAGAACACGATGGTTCGGTACAATAGGAGAATGAAAGGACTTCAAGCATGAATGACCTGTTTAAAGTTTTGTCCAAACAAATTGCAGTGCAAATTGGCAGTATTAACACTCAAATTAGTTACCTTAACAGTTAACTCTAAACTAAAGTTTGTGGGCTCAATAGTCAACTCAAAACGCAGGCGTATTGTATCAGTAGCTTCAATGGTCACCTTAAGACACAAGAAGTTAATATTAGCAGGCAGATTGAAAAAGTGGACGATAAAGTGGGTACTTTGTTTACTGCCATAAATGACATGAAAAATGACATTAATAGTATAAATACAATTATGGAGACTATTCAGGGTTAAATTAACGATATTAATGAAAGATTCTAAGTTGAAATTATAAATATCCAAGAGAAAGAAGAACCTTTAGCAGTCACAAAACTGGCCAAAAAACTTTTAGGTTTGACAAGGGAAAATGTTGATGTATGCAAAAATGCTATCTCACACTTGAGAAAAACAGCTTCTGATACGGAAAAAGTTTTAGGTAAACAAGTTACCGATTGCAGATGGAAGTGAGACAAAAACATTTCGCAAATTCGAGGCAGAGTTTCTGACCTTGAAAGGAAAATAAGTGACAAACATGATGTTATAAATAATGCGACACCAATTAATAAATTATTGTAAGGCGAGGAACGTTTCGATCCTACCAAGAAACATAATGTTTGGCATCCGTTACATTTTATAAGGAATTGCGAAAGAATTATTCCTAACTATTTATCAGATGAGGAAAAAATAAATGTAGTGATCAGTGCCTTAGCAGATGACGCTAAGTACTGGGAGCTTAACCTGAACACCGATCAAATGACTTCTGACGAATTCAAACAGAAATTTACCGAAAAGCATTTGTCAGAGCAAAATCAAGATTGCTAATAACGAAAGTTTATTATGACTTAACTTCACGACAACAGAGGCAGGAAGGGATTCTTTGAAAGATTTCTGTGAATATTAGTACCATAAACTGACTTATTTAAGAAGCAGATTCTCCAAATAGGAAATTATCTGGGAATCTTGCAAAAAACTCCCAGAAGATTATAACAGATACGTGGGAAGCAATCACAGAAGCTTCTCCGTGTTTCTAGAAAGAGCTGAAGACTCAGATCACTGTCGAGGAAACCGTGATCATTGCCAGATTAGTAATAATAGGAGTAATCACAACAATAGTTATGATAACGAACAAAATGAAGGTAATGGATATCGCGACAGTATGGTTCAGAGAGGCAGGGGCAAGGGTTGAGCCACCTCCGCAGGGCAAGGTAGAGAATTCTCTGCACGAAATAACAACACCAATAGCGCAGAAGAACTAAAATTCGCGTACGTAAGGGCCAAACTGACGCGGACAGATTTAACCGGCCCTGATGTAGAAAGCCATACGGAAGTAGACTGGAGCTTCAGGTTCGGCTAGAGGTGAATCACCGCCGTCAGGCTGTAAGCTATGTGTTAGTGGACAGGCAGAAATCCTGCAAACAACAGACAATACAAATCGATCAGCTGTTACAAGGGAGCCGCAAATAGGGCAGCGGAACCAAGTGAAGGTCTCACAGCAGAAGCCAATGGACCCACTATGGGGAATATTAATTCCGTAGTGAGCGACTGATTTGTAGGCGGAGGAGAAAGTGCCTATGGCAGTGTAAACAGTTCTGTAGATGGCGAAAATGAGTTACCAGAGGTCATGGTTTGGTGTTTACATATAGATGATCTGTGCCGGGGCTTAAAACAATGCGAGTCGGATGATTTTAAGAAAAATTATGCGACCAAGAAGTCTGGTGGTGGTAAGAGGAGAAGAAAGGACGTCGACAATATGATGTAGCCCGAATTTGAGGAGGAGAGGAAAGTAATTAGCACCACACAGAGTTCGCGTGCTGTTTCTCTGTAGTGAGTAGGCGGAGAGAGCACGCATGCCGCCAATAATGTGGTCGCTAGGGGTAGGAGTTTGTTGGAAAATAAAATACTCTGCATTGACAATGAGGCAATCTCTGTTATCAATTCCCAAAAGAAACAAACTGTTGTCGAAAGGCCTGATAATGTAGATACATACAGTTGTCTACGTGTCCTTGAAGTCCACGAAGATTATACGAGATACGAAGTAGTTGTGGACGTTATTAGAGCTGATGAGGACGACAACTGAACAGAAGAGCCTGCGTTGAACGAACAGGAACCAATAAAGTCCGAAGAGTACTGTGAGTTCAGTTTAAAGCCTGACGAAAGGCAGAGGAAACCCTTAGTGCCCGTCTTAGAAAAGCTTTCCTGCTAGAACCAGAGAACGACCCAGAATAGTCGGAACCACATGATAGTTCGGAAGATACTTCGGTATCCTCGAAAACAATTAATGTGTAACTAAGGGTAATTTCGTACCACTTGATTATGAAAATTTCCAAACAAAATCCAGAAATAGGTACAGATCCCAAATAGAAGGAACCACCGGTTGATACAATATCTAGTCATTGGGAGTTCAAGTAATTAAAAACTTTGAACTTCAGGAACCGAAAAAACCTCCAGGCACAGATGATCAGCAGGTTAACAACGTGTCATATTATGGCTGACCAAGGTTTGTTGCGGGAAAAGCAAAAGAAAATTAATTTTTTATGTGACTGTGCAAGAAAAAGGATGTTGGAAGATTTCCTAAATTCGTATGATCTGACGCAGAGCGAGTTTTTTCCAGCCAGAGTGCAGGGGAACAGTAGTGCACCCATAGACAATATTTTTATTCATTCTTCATTTCTAGATGGGCATTCTGTTAGTAAAAGGGTGAATGGCCTTTCAGACTATGATGCACACATTTTAACACTAAAAGGTTTTTGTGCTCAAACAAATGATACATATAACTACAAACTATGTAGAAAAACTAGTCCAACGGTAATAGAGAGTTTTTTAAATCTCGTTAACGAACAAGAGCGGCACTATGTTTATAGTGCCAGAAACATAGATGACAAATATAATGCTTTATTTAGCACATTTCTCGTGCTATTTGAGAGTTGATTTCCATTAGAACGTTCTACACTGGGTATGGGTAGTACAAGGCAGCCTGGGTGGCTGACTAGTGGGATAAGGATATCATGTAGAACAAAGTGGGAATTATTTCAAAATGTCAGAAGTAGTGACAATCTAACTACGGTAGCCCATTACAAACAGTATTGTAAAGTGCTTAAAAACGTTATTAGGAAGGCAAAGAGTATGTGGTACGCAAACAGAATATCTAATTCACATGACAAAATTAAAACCGCCTGGTCAGTCGTGAAGGAAGTGTCTGGTAAGCAGCACAAGGTCGACGATATAAAGTCAGTTAGTAGTGACAGTATTACTCGGACATATGTACAGTATTTAACAATCTTTTTCTGAGCATTGCCGGTGAATTAAATAAAAACTTTATTTCTACAGGGAATCATGTAACTCTCTTGGAAAATGCCTTTCCGAGATTGATGTCTGAAATACTCCTTGTGATTCTGATAAGGGGGAGACTGACTCAATAATTAAATCACTGAAGACTAAGGACTCTTATGGTTATGATGGAGTACCTAGTAGAATATTGAAATACTGTGCTGCACGTGTTAGCCATGTACTTAGCCATATCCGTAATTTTTCCTTTAAGAATGGTCAGTTAACTGCACGATTAATGTACTTAGGAGTAAAGCCGCTTTATAGAAGGGAGAAAGGGATAATGTAGACAATTTTAGACCTATTTCTATGCCATCACTGTTTGCTAAAACTATTGAAAAGGCTGTATGTTTATGGATAATTGATCGCTTTATACACTCCTGGAAATGGAAAAAAGAACACATTGACACCGGTGTGTCAGACCCACCATACTTGCTCCGGACACTGCGAGAGGGCTGTACAAGCAATGATCACACGCACAGCACAGCGGACACACCAGGAACCGCGGTGTTGGCCGTCGAATGGCGCTAGCTGCGCAGCATTTGTGCACCGCCGCCGTCAGTGTCAGCCAGTTTGCCGTGGCATACGGAGCTACATCGCAGTCTTTAACACTGGTAGCATGCCGCGACAGCGTGGACGTGAACCATATGTGCAGTTGACGGACTTTGAGCGAGGGCGTATAGTGGGCATGCGGGAGGCCGGGTGGACGTACCGCCGAATTGCTCAACACGTGGGGCGTGAGGTCTCCACAGTACATCGATGTTGTCGCCAGAGGTCGGCGGAAGGTGCACGTGCCCATCGGCCTGTGACCGGACCGCAGCGACGCACGGATGCACGCCAAGACCGTAGGGTCCTACACAGTGCCGTAGGGGACCGCACCGCCACTTCCCAGCAAATTAGGGACACTGTTGCTTCTGGGGTATCGGCGAGGACCATTCGCTACCGTCTCCATGAAGCTGGACTACGGTCCCGCACACCGTTAGGCCGTCTTCCGCTCACGCCCCAACATCGTGCAGCCCGCCTCCAGTGGTGTCGCGACAGGCGTGAATGGAGGGACGAATGCAGACGTGTCGTCTTCAGCGATGAGAGTCGCTTCTGCCTTGGTGCCAATGATGGTCGTATGTGTGTTTGGCGCCGTGCAGGTGAGCGCCACAATCAGGACTGCATAGGACCAAGGCACATAGGGCCAACAACCAGCATCATGGTGTGGGGAGCGATCTCCTACACTGGCCGTACACCTCTGGTGATCGTCGAGGGGACACTGAATAGTGCACGGTACATCGAAACCGTCATCGAACCCATCGTTCTACCATTCCTAGACCGCCAAGGGAACTTGCTGTTCCAACAGGACAATGCACGTCCACATGTATCCCGTGTCACCCAACGTGCTCTAGAAGGTGTAAGTCAACTACCCAGGCCAGCAAGATCTCCGGATCTGTCCCCCATTGAGCATGTTTGGGACTGGATGAAGCGTCGTCTCACGCGGTCTGCACGTCCAGCACGAACGCTGGTCCAACTGAGGCGCCAGGTGGAAATGGCGTGGCAAGCCGTTCCACAATACTACATCCAGCATCTCTACGATCGTCTCCATGGGAGAATAGCAGCCTGCATTGCTGCGAAAGGTGAATATACACTGTACTAGTGCCGACATTGTGCATGCTCTGTTGCCTGTGTCTATGTGCCCATGGTTCTGTCAGTGTAATCATGTGATGTATCTGACCCCAGGAATGTGTCAATAAAGTTTCCCCTTCCTGGGACAATGAATTCACAGTGTTCTTATTTCAATTTCCAGGAGTGTAATTTTATTTCACATAATTTGCTGTCAAATGTACAGGTCGGTTTTGGAAGTGGTTTAACAACTGAAAATGCTATATCCTCTTTTCTCTGTGAAGTACTGGATGGATTAAACAAAAGATTTAGAACACTAGGCTTTTTTTTATTTAACTAAGGTGTTTGATTGCGTTGATCACAAAACATTGCTCTAGAAGCTGGACCATTATGGAATATGGGGAGTAGCTCACAGTTGGTTCACCTCTTATTTTAACAACAGACAACAAAAGATCATTATCCGCAGCGTTGAGAATGGCTATGACGTGGGCTCTGAGTGGAGTACGGTCAAATAGCGGGTGCCCCAGGGATCAGTGCTGGGGCCACTCCTGTTCCTTATTTACATAAATGATATGCCCTCCAGTATTATAGGTGATTCAAAAATATTTATGTTTGCTGGTGACACTAGCTAGGTAGTAAATGATGTTGTGTGCAACGTTTGCATGTTTCAAATAGTGCAGTTCATAGCCTGTAGAAAATAAACTAACGCAAAATCATAGCAAGACTCAGTTTTTACAGTTTCTAACACACAATTCAACAAAACCCTACGTTTTAATTTCACAGAATGGGCATATGGTTAGTGAAAGTTAACAGTTCATATTTCTAGGTGCCGTTTTTTCTATTCGAACGGTATCTGAAATAAGTGATAGTTCGCTACGAAAAGTAGTCTACCTTGCTTATTTTCATTCACTTACGACGTATGATGTTATATTTTGGGGTAACTCTTCCCATTCTCAAAGGATATTTTTGGCTCAGAGAAGCACGCTTCGGGCAATAAATGGTGTCAGTTCGTGGACCTCCTGTCGATCCCCGTTCATTATTCTGGGTGTTCTAACATTGGCCCCTTAACGTTAATATTCTTTACTGTTGTTATTAACAGTGTCAGCTTATCCCAAGAATTAGCAGCTTTCACTCAGTTAGTACTAGGCTGAAGTCCAATCTGCGTTTGGATCGTACTTCCTTGACTCTTATGCAGAAGGTTGTTCAGCATACTACTGCATCCATTTTCAGTAAGCTATCACAAGAATTCAACGATCTTAGCATAATCCAGACGCTTTCAAATCGAAACTGCATAGTTCCCTCATGGGTCACTCCTTCTATTCTGTCGATGAGTTCTTTGAAAAATTAAGCTGATTTCAGCGTTACATTATTGATAACGTTTACATAAACTTATGGCTTGTCTTGTTTTGGGTTCACAAACATATTATTTTATCTGTTATTACTGTTTTGTTGTAATTACATGAACTTGGAGATTTGCTCCTCAGTTTAGTCTTATGGAGCTAGGCGTGTAAAATAAATAAAAATAAATGATATGGAAAGTTTACCCATTAAAAAGACCACAATTCCTCTTGATATTTATAATGTTAGACTACGAGTACTCCTGGATACTGGTTCACAGGTCAACGTTATCTCCCATTATTTTTCGAGTATATTGGTGAGTATGTTTTCGAGTATATTACTGACCAACCTGGGTTGATGGTTATGTCTGTAAATGGCGGCAAAATCGTAGAAGCTACTGGTAAAACCAGTAATGCAACCAGTAATCAGGTGCTAGCTGACTTCAGCACTGAAGGAAAGGAATTTAAACACGATTTCTTGATCGTGCCGGATTTAAATGCTGAAATGATTTGGAACATAGATTGGCTAGATAAAGAAAAGGTTATTACTATCCATTATATGTTGTCACCATCATTATACTGTTATAAAATTATAGTTACCATTGTAAATTTGCTAACACGTTTCTCTAAGTTTCGTATTCTAAACACTGTATATAGGGTGTTACAAAAAGGTACGCCCAAACTTTCAGGGAACATTCCTCACACACAAATAAAGAAAAGGTGTTATGTGGACATGTGCCTGGAAACGCTTAATTTCCATGTTAGAGCTCATTTTAGTTTCGGCAGTATGTACTGTACTCCCTCGATTCACCGCCAGTTGGCCCAATTGAAGGAAGGTAATGTTGACTTCGGTGCTTGTGTTGACATGCGACTCATTGCTCTACAGTACTAGCACCAAGCACATCAGTACGTGGCATCAACAGGTTAGTGTTTATCACGAACGTGGTTTTGCAGTCAGTGCAATGTTTACAAATGCGGAGTTGGCAGATGCCCATTTCATGTATGGATTAGCACGGTGCAATAGCCGTGGCGCGGTAGGTTTGTATCGAGACATGTTTCCAGAACGAAGGTGTCCGACAGGAAGACGTTCGAAGCAATTGATCGGCGTCTTAGGGAGCACGGAACATTCCAGCCTATGAATCGCGACTGGGGAAGACCTAGAACAACGAGGACACCTGTAATGGACAAGGCAATTCTTCGTGCAGTTGACGATAACCCTAATGTCAGTGTCAGAGAACTTGCTGCTGTACAAGGTAACGTTGACCACGTCACTGTATGGAGAGTGCTACGGGAGAACCAGTTGTTTCCGTACCATGCACAGTGTGTGCAGGCACTATCAGCAGCTGATTAGCCTCCACGGGTGCACTTCTGCGAATAGTTCATCCAACAATGTGTCATTCCTCATTTCAGTGCAAATGTTCTCTTTACGGATGAGGCTTCATTCCAACGTGATCAAATTGTAAATTTTCACAATCAACATGTGTGGGCTGATGAGAATCCGCAAGCAATTGTGCAATCACGGCATCAACACAGATTTTCTGTGAACGTTTGGGTAGGCATTGTTGGTGATCTCTTGATTGGGCCCCATGTTCTTCCACCTACGCTCAATGGAGCACGTTATCATGATTTCATACGGGACACTCTACCTGTGCTGCTAGAACACACACACACGACACAACATGTGGTTCATGCACGATGAAGCTCCTGCACATTTCAGTCGAAGTGTTCGTACGCTTCTCAACAACAGATTCGGTGACCGATGGATTGTTAGAGGCGGACCAATTCCATGACCTCCACGCTCTCCTGACCTCAACCCTCTTGACTTTCATTTACGGGGGCATTTGAAAGCTCTTGTCTACGCAACCCCGGTACAAAATGTAGAGACTCTTCGTGCTCGTATTGTGGACGGCTGTGATACAATACGCCATTCTCCAGGGCTGCATCAGCGCATCAGCGATTCCATGCGACGGAGGGTGGATGCATGTATCCTCGCTAACGGAGGACATTTTGAACATTTCCTTTAACAAAGTATTTGAAGTCACGCTGGTACGTTCTGTTGCTGTGTGTTTCCAGTCCATGATTAATGTGATTTGAAGAGAAGTAATAAAATGAGCTCTAACATGGAAAGTAAGCGTTTCCGGACACATGTCCACGTAATAAATTTTCTTTTTGTGTGTGTGAGGAATGTTTCCTGAAAGTTTGGCCGTACCTTTTTGTAACACCCTGTATATGTGAAATAAACTGTTGAAATGACTGCAATTAAAACTGTTCTGTACCTAGAAAGAAAATTTAGACTGCCAAAAACCTACAAAATGAACAGCATAAGATTCTTGCCAAATGAATGGGGAATGGGAAAACATGTAGCATGGACTGATATAATCCTCAGTGGGCAGCCAAGTGTTTAAAAATGTGATGTAAAACGTGTAAGAAAAGTGAAAATGGACGTCCTGATTTAAATTGTAGGCAACGAGAAAGTTCTTTATTTATTTTAAATAGATTTGTGAGTTTTCTTTTGTCTTTCAAAATGTACTGTCAAATTCAAAACACAGGCAGTGAACACTTCTACATTTACTATTAATAATTGTGTGTGTTTGCTGTTTTTTCCTTAAAAAAGGAAAGTCAGGTTTAAAAAAGGCAGTGAAAACGGTCTATGTTTATACTAAATCCGTTGTGTGCCATTATGTCTTGATAAATGGATTGGTCTACAGTCAAAGTAATCACAATTATCTTTAGTAACAAAAATTCAGTTACTTGAAACCTAGAAGGATTTAATAATGTCTTAACAAAGTAATAGAACCATGTAAGGGTCCTTTTAACAGTTGTGATTGTCGTAAACAGTGTACGATATGCTTATGTAGAGATATGAAATCTAAAGTTCTCTTTTAGTGCACTATGATGTGTGTGTATGTGTCCTTGCCCTATATTTGAATTCTGTGTTACCCAGTTTCCCTTGTAATACAGATGTTTTTCTATGAACGATAATTATTTTGATAAGTGTAAATAATATGACGCTTATGTGAAAGATATGACAGGATTATTCTTTGTTCTCTACTGATATTTATGTAAAGTGTTTATGTTGTGTTCATGTGTTTGTAATTAAATTATTTTAAGCTCAACAATAGTTCGATTTTTCTATATATATATATATATATATATATATATATATATATATATATATATATATATATATATATATATATATATATATGTTGCCCAACACTGCTTGAAACATCAATGAACCATGGAACATAAGTAACATCAATAATTCACAGATTTATGTATGTTCTTTATAAGTGTTCTGCTGACATTGTTCAGTAGTGTATCGGCATAGTCAAGATCTTTGATTGTGTAAATATGTAAAATTTGTAAAGAAATCTGTATATTTTACTGGTCCATGCGTAGGGACGCAAACTGTAAACCCTGTAGTAAAGCACCGCCACTACGGAAGTAGTAGGGAATGAAAAGGTGGCCTTGGCGCGCGATACGCTTGATTCTATTGTGGCGGGTGGCAATTCGAGTGCTGACTGTGGTAATGAGTGGTTAGTGGCGACCTTGGTCGGCTATTGTGGTTAATTTGGATGTTTAAATTGAGGCAAGACGAGCTTGAGAGCATGTAAATTAGCCTAGGATGGAATGTAAAGTGGCCTATTGATCATGGCATCATTATTGTCACTGTTTGGTTAAATCTACGAAGCCAAGAAGAGTTATATTAGGGCGTGTCTACCATGAGCGTGGTTTCTTTACCGCCAATTTCATAGTCACTATAACTTGCCGCAAGCGCCAACACCTTAAGCAGACCTGTTATCTAAATATGTGGATACAACGGTCCAGGTATTATGTATTGATTAATACCTTTTTGTGGTACTTCCAACGTACGTGTGCACAACAACGATTATCCTCAGTCACATTCCTAGACAGGGTCTTTTCCAAATGAATTAATTCCGAATATCCTGTTTTTATTAAACTGAAAATTTTGGCAGTAAAACATTTTGTAGTTTTTATTAACTTTGTTTAGCATAAAGTTTGGTTAGTTCTCTGTACAGTCCAATATGATCTACTCCACATAATTGTTCATCTGGAAGTTTCCTAAAGTGTGTTCATAAAGAAAGCTTTTCATTAAATAAGAAGTGCCATGAAAATAATCAATGACAAAAATATAAAGGGCTTATAGCTGTCTGTTACACAGGATAGAGTAGCATGGAGAGCTACATCAAACCAGACTCTGGACTGAAGACCACAACAACAACAACAACAACAACAGCTGTCTGTAAATGAAAGTTATAAAAAGATAGAAGTATTTTTCACTTTCAACTGGTTTGTAAGCTTTGAATTGTTTGGTTCTTTGTATACGTTGTTTTAATGTAGTTTTTCAAGTTGTGTAGTCAGTTACAAGCCAGTTTGTATTTCAGTCCAATGAGAGAGTAGTTTCTGGGTTCCCTTGTTAATTTTTGAAGTAATTTTACATTATTCATTAAACTTAAAAAGTTATTACTAAAGGTATTCTCATTTTTTTAATTTTGTGTGTTACTATTTACAATCGATTGTGGTTCTGCAAACTACACCAGTTTAAGGGTCCCATAAGTGATAAATGATAGTAAAGGCTCCTTCTCAACAATTTTGCACCAAAACTTTTTATTATAAATAATAACTGCATTGTCCATTTGTGTAGACTAACTACATGCGAAAATTTCTGAAGGCCATAGTAATCAGCATTATTACAAATCGTGATCATTTTTGTGATAGTTAATTAAAATAACAGTTGTTCATGCTATTGCCAGTCAGACTTTTTTAGTACGTATATATGTCCTTCTGCACTTGTCTAGTATACTGTATAGTAGTTTATGGTCAATTGTAAGTGTTATTGTTAGGCAATGTCTGTTATTGTTGTAAGTAGGCTGTTTAGGTTTTTTAATTGGTAACGCCGCCGCCACGTAGCGCTCTGTATAAAAAATCACTGGCTGTGCCGTGTGCAGTCTGTGGCTGGTTTGCATTGTTGTCTACCATTGTAGTGTTGGGCAGCGGCAGCTGGATGCTAACAGCCCGTAGCGTTGCGCAGTTGGAGGTGAGCCGCCAGCAGTGGTGGACGTGGGTAGAGAGATGGCGGAGTTTTGAAATTTGTAAGAATTGGTGTCATGAACTGCTATATATATTATGACTAATGAGGTAAATGCATTGTTTGTTCTGTATTAAAATCTTTCATTCGCTTACTATGCCTATCAGTAGTTACTGCCTTCAGTAGTTTGAATCTTTTATTTAGCTGGCAGTAGTGGCGCTCGCTGTGTTGCAGTAGCTTGAGTAACGAAGATTTTTGTGAGGTAAGTGATTTGTGAAACGTATAGGTTAATGTTAATCAGGGCCATTCTTTCGTAGGGATTTTTGGAAGTCAGATTGCGTTGCGCCAAAAATATTGTGTTTCAGTTGAAGCACAGTCGTGTACAATTGTTCTAAGGGGACGTTTCATTGTGTCATTGACCATTCTATGTTCTGCGTAAGGATTAGCTGTTATATTGTTTACTATGGCAATTTTCTGTATATTATTGAGAGGAACTGTGTGAGAACAGATTAAATTACAGTTTACTCTCGTATTAGTAGAACTTAACTTCAAAACACGCTTACTTTGCTGCTGTTACGGTTTCACTTACTTCGCGATTACGGAATTATAGTCCGATTCCTTGTCATTAGGTACAGTCACTGTTAGGCTAAACCCTTCACAGAACATTACAGATCTAGTATTTCTTCCTACATTAATTTTTGCTTATATGGCACCATAGTTTTTATACTGGGCAACCCGGAACTTGCTCGGGATACGGTGGAACGGATCACGCGGGCATGCAGTCTATGCGGAGGTGTTAGGTCCACCTGTCGGCCCGCGAAGCAGTAAGACCTGCAGCTGCGACCACTCTAATGCCACCCCCATTACTGTAACGTTCCCGAATGAGTGTTAGTAGAAGGGCCGTTCCTAAGGAGACCATAAATACTGTGGCGGTGTCCCTCACCGCCTCGCAACCGACAGAACCCGTCACGATTGCTCTATTCGGTAACATCTCAGATAACCTTACGGTAGCGGCTGTCACTGGATAGGAACCACCCAACCAGATTTCGACAACACACGCAAACGACAATTCTAGTACAAGCGACATTGCAGTAGAGGCCACCGAACATGCGGGAGCGTCCTTGACCAAACTACAATCACAGAATCGGTGATCAAAGCCCCAATCACCAAAATCCGAAATAGTCGATAGCTTCTCATGCAGCATCTGCTGACTATAACATTTCTAATCAGGACCAAGGAACTGTAGTGGACTCTTCATGGACTACACTAAAAAGTCATTCCGCTAGAAAAAGAAAACAAAGTGAAGGCTCGCACACAAAATGGCTGAGCAAATTGTTCCACTAATGCGTGCAAAGTCTAAACAAGTAGCTAACATAATCAGTGAAGGATCTGCGGGAACCTCTGTCCAAAATCCAACTCTACCATCCCCTAAAGGTGTCTCCACCCCTAAAAAATTGAACAATATTGGAGGTGTAACCAACAACTAAGAGAGAGAACAAACCTCTCGAGACATTGGACAAAATACAAACAATCCTATCATTCAAGTGAACTGGGCAGACGAACCACTCGATGAACGAAATAACGGCACCTTCTGACAAGGAAAAGACTGCCTCTACGAAGGCTCTCTTAGGAAGTGATAGTGTGACTCTGCCGGATCAGAAAATGAGATGCAGTTAAGTGTCGGATACATATTAAAACTGCCAAAGCATAGCTGGCATTGATTAGAGCTTTTTAATCAACAATGCTCAAAAAATTATGACTCCCTTCATCAAGCATACCAAATTTCAACCTTGAATATAAACAGTATTCGAAGTTACTGAAATTGAATGGCATGAAATTTTTTTTACATGCCACCGATATCGACTTAGCCTTACTTCAAGAAGTAAAAGACATTGAATTAAAAGACATAAGTGGTTATAAGGTTATTTTTATCTCTGGACATGGAAGTGAACCAGGAAAACCGATGCTAATGCAAGAAGGAATTTTTGTTAACTACGTTGAAACTATTCCTAATGGTAAAGGCATTACTTGCACATTCTATAACACGAGGATCATCAACATATAAGCACCATCAGGAAGCAGCAATCGACGCAGCAGAGCAGTTTCTCAAGCACGAACTTGCTCCCTATTTGGTGTGCGCCTGGACAGTGTCATAACTGCGATGAGTTTAACTGTGTTTTAAATCCCAGAGATCAAGTCCTCAGTTTTAACATGTCCATAGAATTATCATACATTGTGAAACACTAGCTGACAAGTAGGAGCTTAAAAACGACGACGCGTCTGGAGTTACTTTCATTATGAATACTTTAGCGAGCCGTTTAGACAGGATCTACGTCTCTAGCAAATTGAAAAACAGAGTACTGCGAACAGGAGTGTGACCTACGAGGTTTTCTGACTATACTGCTTTTACAACCACATTAAACATGGAATGCCAGAAAATCCGCCGAGCATGGGGATATTGGAAATTAAATGTCCCGCACTTGCAAGATGCCGCATGTCGCGAGCGCTTTAGCAACACAGGAGTGGAAGTTCACTTCTTATAACTCTGCTTTGAAATGGTGGCTTCAATATACCAAACCGAAGCTACGAAAAGTGTTTATGGATTATTCGCACGAAAAAAGTTTTTGGAATAAGAACACGGATGAATTTTATTACCGTTTTCGCCGAAATCTCCATAAACTAGATGCATCAGCAGTTGAGAACTATTTCCACGTCAAGAAAACAACACGAAAAATTTTGGTCATGGAAGCACAAATTATTAGGACAAAATTCTGTTGAGAAGGCAGGACACCCTTTCCTGCGAAGGAACATCAGTTTTTCTTATTTCATGCGAAGAGAATGGACAAGCGAAAATTTTTACAGAAGTCAAAATGAGTGATAGAACCTTTTTAACCACACAACAGGAAATTAGAAAAGGAATACACAGTCATTTTTCGCGATTTATGTCCCGCATTGCTGGTGAAAACAACGCTCTGGCAGAACTGTTACGAAATATTCAAGGGAAACTTAGTTATACAGCATCTCACATTCGTACAAAGGAGAGAGGTGAGGACGATATGCATACTGCAATACCACTTAGTCCGAAAAATAAATCTCCTGGTCCAGATGGCATACTTTTACCAGCTCTTCCAGGAGCAAATTACACCTAAGTTCTACAAATATATAAAGGACTTACGACTCCTGTTTCCGAAACCCAGAAAAATTTCTTGGAAGGAACGGGTGTGCTCATTTCGTAACACCCACACAATGTGTCTCTCGGAAGCCTATGACCCATCACGCTGCTTAACAGTGACAGCAAAAAAATGGCCCGCAAAGGCTCGAGAGGATAATACATGAGGTCAATGGAGCCTAACAAACTAGTATAGGCAAGGAGAGATCAAGCCTCTACACCGTGTGTGGTTACAGACATTGTAGCTGCAGCAGACGTTCTTGAACTAAGATGTTCAATAATGTCTCTAGATTTTGAAAAGGCTTTAAACATAGTAAACCGTCAGTACCTTCTAGCGACAGTGAACGTCATAGGATTTTTCACTACGTTTTTTCAACTTGGTACATAGAATACTAAAGAATTGTCAACAGCAATTATGGTCAACGGTCAGTTATCGAGGAGTTTTGATTACAGTAGTTCGCTGAGGGAGCGCTGCCCAATGTCGATGGCCTCATTTTCCATCACTACAGAACCTCTGCTCGCCACTCTGCAGCGGAAACTTCGAGGATTAGCAGGGAAAAACGTTTTCAAGGCGCACGTCGACTATTTAGGTCGTAACAAATTAAAATGACATACAGATCACACTACAGAACATACGCAATACGAACTGCCATCAGGTGCAGAACTGAAGACAAAATCAAGAATAATGAGCGTAGGACGAGGACTTCCCACTCAAAACACCGGGGCTATAAAAATGGTTTCCCACACGCATACGTTAGGCAACCAGTATGATATTGATGAAGCCCCATACTCCTTTACAGGTCGTAGGGGACGATGCGGGAGACCCGCACCGCCGTCATAGGCAAGGTGCAAGGTCCTAGCGGAGGTGGTTTGCCATTGCCTTCCTCCGACCGTAATGGGGGTGAATGATGATGAAGACGACACAGTAGCACCCAGTCATCAAGAGGCAGGTGAAAATCGCTGACCCCGCCGGGAATCGAACCCGGGATCCCGTGCTCGGGAATCGAGAACGCTACCGCGAGACCACGAGCTGCGGACAGGCATCCAGTATAGGTGTAGCATTAAGCACACTATCGCTGGCAACTGCAAGAAAAGCTTAGCGAACATACGTGCTGCAGTTCAACCACACACCATGAGGAAGCTCGACGCAGTTGAGAGCGCAGGGCTTGCAAATACACACATAGTATCCAAACTGACCATAAGAAAAAAAAACAATGCTATCCCATCATTTTGTACTGTGTACATCATTCTCACAAGTTTTTAGATTAAGACAATGACATTTATTTGTATTATGTGAATAATTTTTAGTTACAATGCATGTGTCTCTTATACACGTTTTTTAACTTACTGTTTTGATGATTGCTATAAGAACAATATAAAATACACCGTCTCATGAAAGGCAAAGTAAACGTTACAGCCGCCCGAAGTGGCCGAGCGGTTCTAGGCGCTACAGTCTGGAATCGCGCGACCACTACGGTCGCAGGTTCGAATCCTGCCTCGGGCATGTATGTGTGTGATGTCCTTAGGTTAGTTAGGTTTAAGTAGTTCTAGGTTCTAGGGGACTGATGACCTCAGAAGTTAAGTCCCATAGTGCTCAGAGCCATTCCAACCATTTTTGAAACGCTACATGGCAACAGAATGTCAAAGAAGTTATTTTCATTTCAAAATAGATAAGAAAAAGAAACAAAGTGATAACGCGCTTTAAACATAAAGTCGTGAGTTCGAGACCACTCCATTTCCTGGCTTCTTTGAATCGCTATAGGATATCTACTGAAGTTATCGGGCTGATGGAACCTCAAACATAATTCGCTTCATATTTTAATCCATCAGTAACAGCAAAAAGTTTCAGAAACATTTCTGCCAAACAGCTCGTGGCTGCATTAGGATCAAAGCAGTCTACATTCGAGAGTGTCCTCGCCCCACAACAGCTAATGGCTACCAGCCATACGCCACCCTCCGCAGACGTCAGTCGCCACCGACCAGGTGAGCGTGGCGTGGCGCAGTGACTGTATTTATCAACGCTCATATTCTTATTTGAAGTTCTAGTATCTATCTCGCTGCTACGATTTGAGTTTTGCACATCTGAAACTTATGAACGTTGTTCAAGTGTTATAAAATATAGTCACAAGTGGAAAAAGGACTAATATTTGCGACGTGTTGTCAGGTTTGGGCTAAATAGAGGAGTGAAGGCAGCAGAGACCGCTTAGAACCTTTGTACTGCGTGTGGCGCAAGTGCTTTTGGGCAAAAACAGTCAGGAACAGATTTTTTTGCTTCAAGGAAGATCTTTCTGACATCAATAATTTTGCACATGCAAGACGCATCGACAACAGACATATGTGATAAACGGCGACCATTTAAGCGTCGTGCAATGTTTGCATTCAATAGGGAAGATTGAGAAGTCTCGAGCAGTAGTACCGCACGTTCTAGTTTACAACAACAAAAATCACAAAGGTGACTATTAATGCATTTTTGCCTGATCGTCATCAGTGCAATATTCCTACTGATGACTAGTAATGATGTCTTTACGATAACTTCTTAAGAAGAATTAATAGCTGAGCCCTAGCATAAGACATGTACTCGAGCAAAGCGCAAGTGTGAACATAATATTTTACCCCCTAGTAGCTCAAAAAGGGGATTGCACATTACGAAAACGTCACCAGGGAGAATATACTGCAGCTGGTATTTTTTTGCCAACGGACATGTATCCGTTGCAGTGTTAGAGAAACGATCTACAAAACTTCATCATGTGTTGATATTAAATGATAACACACTCTGCCAATTTCACTAACAAAAACGATCCAGGAGTTAGAAAAGTCATTCCTCACGCACTTGTTCTTCTCATCTTTAAAGCACTCCGACTTCAGACCAGGAGTGGCCTACCGGGACCATCCGACCGCTGTGTCATCCTCAGAGGAGGATGCGGATAGGAGGGGCGTGGGGTCAGCACACCGCTCTCCCGGTCGTAAGATGGTATTCTTGACCGAGGCCGCTACTATTCGGTCGAGTACCTCCTCAATTGGCATCACGAGGCTGAGTGCACCCCGACAAATGGCAACAGCGCATGGCAGCCTGGATGGTCACCCATCCGAGTGCCGATCACGCCCGACAGCGCTTAACTTCAGTGATCTCACTGAAACAGGTGTAACCACTGCAGCGAGGCCGTTGACCATTCTTCTGATCTTATGCCCTCAAATGTTTACCTTCTGAGCTCGTTACCGAAAAACAGACAAGAAAATTACTCTCTGGACGAAAATTCACTTTAAATCTGGTTTGATGAGAGCTTTAACTCAGATCCAGTAGGCTTGCACAGGCACGGAATCGGAAAACTACATGAGCGTTGCCAGGCGGCTTTAGTTAATATGAGAGAGTATACTGTGGATGAGTAACTTCTTCCTGACGTTTACCGTTGTGTTCAATAAAATAATAGACAATGCTATTAAGGGGAGTCAGAGGTGCCTATGCAGCCCATGTTAAAATCACTATGTTTGAGGAACATTTATGAATAAACTACCAAATAGAAAAATTTGAATTTTTTTCCATATAGAGTGGTTTAGTATGGCAGTTATGACAGAGGGATTTTGGAGTATCTTTTCTAGTTTCCTTCAAATTATTTTTTTATTAATGACCCAATTTTTTTACAAATAATTGCTTTATAATTAAACTGAAATGAAACTACTGAACATATTGCCAAATGGCTGTGTTACAATGTAAGTTTGACCACTAGGAGTGCTGTATAAAAATTTCATCTCTCTAGCTTGAGTGGATTTTGAGAAAATGTTCCATATATTCGAAAAATTCTAATTTACGGGAAATGGCTATCAAAGATTCTCAATACATTCCTGCACTTTAGGATGGATTATCAGGGTCTTCTTCTTCATCCTCCAAAAACTTCCTCTTCTGTCTTCTTTTCTGGCCTGTTGTTCCATCATAATTCATATGCCTTTCTCTTCTTTCTGCTCCTCTTATCCTTTCTCTGTCAATATTTCTTAGTGCTCGTACAGTGTTCACCCCAGCTGTAAATCCTAATGTCTTCAGAACTTCACACTTCACACTGTTCCCTTGGTTGTAGGTTGCTATTGCATCATAAATGTCAAAGTGCAGTGTTTTTATGGTTACAAATACCCTTTTAGGAATCACTTTCCAAATCAAATTGTTTACGCTATCATTAGGATTCTGCATCTTTCTGTATAGACATTTGTGTAACAATGCTGGCTGTGCTAACTCATGAAAAATTGGTTTTATTGGATTTATCACAGCTGCTGGCAAACTATGTTTGTGATCATAGTCCTTTTTTGCATTATATTTGCACCAGGAATCTTTTGGGCACAGGCTGTGTTGAGGGTATTCATTGGAAGAGGCAGTAAGAAGGAACAATGCACACACTGCTTTTATCATGCCACTAACATTACTAGTATTTTGCCTTATAGCATACCCATAGTATCTCTGTAGACGTTCAATCACCTCATCAGTAAGCCTGCCTCTCCCTCCTATTGTCTTTCCATCACTAAGCTTACTTAAACATAAAGTTTGTTTGAGCCTTCGAAGCCATGCACCCATACGCTTTTGCACATGCCCAATGCATTCCAACTTTTCAACTAGAAATTCATGTCCATATGGTTTCAGTTCCTCTATAGTCTTGAAACCTTTGGAGTCACCATCAGCAAGGTAGTATTTGTACCTAACCTTGTATCTGGGAACTGAACATTCAAAAATTTGTTTCACTCCATCCACTTCCATTGCTCCACTTGATCCACTAAAATTTGCCTCACAGGTTCCACTGTGCCCTCCTTTGATTTCATTTTTGCACCTACAATGTTTTGATAGTATTGCAACATCTATCACTTTTGCACTATCACCACAAGTAGCAGTTACAACCCCATTCAGGGATTTATGACCCCTCTTTTGCCAGGAACCATCTAATGCCACTACCGAATCCCTAGAACCACCGTTCATTTCTACAGATTCCTCCACTGCTTCCTTCATGCTTTTCAAAGCCACATCTTCAACAGATGACCCTACCAGTTCACAGTAGTACCCAAATTTGCTTGGAGGCGATGGCAAGTTCATAATACCACAAAACAGTTTACCAGCAGCAGACCCTTTTCCAATGGATCGAAGACCATACACAAGTCGAACATTCACATCAAACACTCTAGATCGTCCATTTTCACCAAAGAGACTGGCATGTGAATTGTAGAAAGTCACTTGATACTTGCAACATGCACAGATTATCTTCATCTCACAAGCTAAACCAAAGTGCTTTGTTATCTCTAGTGCCACTCCCACACTTGAACACATTTTGCACAGAACACTTTCTTTCAGCACGGAAGATAATAATCCGATATTCAGTACTTCGTTAATATCATCACTGTCACTAACATATTCACGAAATCTGTCACTTCCACCAGTCAGCTTCTTGTTAGAAGATATCACAGGGCTATGGTCGGCCATGTGTTGCTTAGCAGAAGAACGCACTGATTCAGTAATTATAGTATCGCAACTTGGTATTAGTGTTAATTTTCTTTTCCCTACGTTCTTCCTCTTCTTATACACATGGTTACTAAAACGTGGCATCGTAACCAGAACAACGCTTTACACAAGAAGTATAATACGACCAACAACATGCGCAACACTGAACTAATTCGAAACGATTAACAGCAAAGAGACGATGTTCCGCGCTCTTAGAACTTCATTTGTCACAGAAAACAATGTAGCCAACCCTTGCACACTCGCTGTATGCGTAACATAGGCGCTGTATGCGTAACAGGCCGAGAAAATCCCAAGCAGTTTGCCAGGAAGTCACGAGAGGGTGTTAGATGCATTCAGCGGCCGCGCATTTCCTCTGCAGGCGTGGGGGAAAATGGTAATAACTCCACTTTTAGGACGAGTAGAACAATAATTCAATGTTTACATTAAAGTGGAATGTTCCAATTAATTTACGGTAGCAAAAAAAATCGTAACTTTTTGGATTTGTCCACCTCCAGCTTCCCTTAAAACAGGAACTGTATTAATTTAAATGAAATTTAGGTTACAACGATATCCTTACGACGAACGTTTGAGTTAATAAAACATAAACTATCAGTAACAGCAGTGTGCCTACATCAGCACTAATTAGTAATATATTACTCATTCTGGACTTTTAAACGGTCTGTGTTTACTTGCTATCCTCTGTAACCATAAAGTAGTATGAAAATGTCGCGGTTCGTAAATAAAATAAATAAAATTTCCTTATTGATTTTCAATCTGACTGCTTGCAGTTCTGTTACCGAACGGCTAAAAACCTATCGTTCAGTGGGACTTGAACCGGTAACTAATGCAGCTCCCACTTTGTAGGCGACCACAAAACCTTACATTTAGCGGACTGCTGCAGTATTGTACTCTCGCATAGTGCTCCAGAACTGGCTAGGACAAATAAACTAGCGACGTAACAGATGAGATTAATTGTAGTTTCCACGTCGAATGATTTTCCTCTACTCAAAACCATAAATTGATAACTTTATTTCAAACATTACGTGGAAATCACTCATATTCTTAACGGAAATCATACGAACACATCAGGTGAATTTTGAAGGCTAAATCTGTGTCATCCAAGAAGCAACTCGTCGGTTACAGCGTGGCCAAACAAATCTTGCATTGTTGTAAAGATTCAGTTATACTTCTATCAAAGAAGAATACAAGCCTTCAACCGTCTAGGAAGTGACTGCAGTTCGTGATTCAAAGGCGTGGTGGCCGTGTGCTGAAATACGCATATGTCAGTGAGTCTTATCTTAGTTTCTGTACCTTGGCTTAGGGACTAGAGCGTCATCACTAATAATACTCAGATGAGCCGACTTCAAACTAAACAACACAAAACGTTTCTGTGTGTTTCTGTCTTGAACGTACTGAAACTGAAAAGTTCACTGCCAGACATGTTTCACATTTTTAGAACACCTGCAGTAGGTCTACTGAAAATTTTATGAGTAGGCAACACATCTTTTTTGTAAAAATAGACTTGGAAGATATATTTCTTCAGATGGATGTCAATGTCACTATCCATGAGAGGCAGGCACACAAATGAACAGACAACAACACAGCATCGATTGCAAAACATAACATCCACAGGAAGTCTTCGTAAGCTGTGAATAACATGAAATTCCTAATCAACAAAGGCTACTATGCAGAAAACCATACGAAAATGACGGAAGCAGGAGTCTCAAAATTCCGTTTATAATTAAAATAGCGAATATATGCAGCACAACTTCGATTCCAGCTACCACTAATGCTAAGGGAGAAGCAGTTTCTATTGCAAAATGGAACAAGGAACGCATAAATCTGACAGTAATGTCTGTTATTGATCATCTTTGACTAAAATTGTCATACAGTCCGTAAATACTAAAAGAAAGGTACATATCATGTATTCGTTATGATTAAAATTTATTGCGTGCTCATGCTTTTTCAACAAAAACGATAAGCGCCTATGTTGAAGAACTTTTCACCGTGCAACATGCTTAAGACAGAGAGAGAAGTACAAATAACAAAATGTTCACCAAACTGAGCGTGGTGTTCAGGTACTATGCATCATTTGTGCAGAGTGTTATTAATTTAGCCCCTAACGTTTCAATGTTAACCACGCCTCTAGGCTACCACAATAGTCGTATAAGAATTATCGAGTTCTTTTGTGGCAGCACAGATGGACAGACGGTGGTAGAGTTATCAGAGACTGCTGAATCATGACGCAAAACTACCACTACATTAAATTAAAGGCCATACTTAACTGCTATCTGTGAAAGAACTGCACAACAGCCCCAGTACATACCAATTAATTGCTGCAAAATGCTCTATGCTCGCATCACTCCGCCAACTTAATTTCTATTGCAGGACTTTCACCCAGTCAGGCGATAAACAAGTGTTATGGTCTGTTCGAGGAGATTTCAGGATTGTAGCTGGTCAACGTAAACTTCACTCCATGATATTTCAGATGGACGCAAGCCAGTCATCTTCAGGTGAGCCATCGAGGTCTGACGAAGACTTTCTGCGCTCCTCCCTACATAGCGCGTTGAGATTATTGCCGCGTATTATTGCGTTGAAGGGGAGCTTTCAAAAGAGCACGGCAAGTTTCCCTTCTTATTTCTTCGGCAGCATCCAGTGGAAGGCGTTGTACAGCTTCTTCAGTCTTAAGTTAATGGAGTTTTTACATCATGTTAACTCCATTCAAGAAAACATTCTATCTACTATGGAATTAGAGAAAGATTGTCGTCTCCCATTGCTGGATGTTTTGGTTAGACGGAAGGGTGACGGCTGTCTAGGACATTCTATTTATTGTAATCGCGCACACACTGATTCGTACGCACACTCTTCAAGTTTTCATCACCCATTCCAAAACATGAGTGTGCTTTAAACCTTTTTTCACAGAGCCCATACAATGTAGGATGCAGATAGTTTGCCTAAAGAGTTTGCACATTTGAAGACAGTGTTCAAAGACAGTGGAGACCATACCTGGCAAATTAATAGGGCATTCTCAGATAAAACCAAGCACCGGGAAGTGGAAAAGAGGAGACTGTGCCAACAAAATCCCTAGCTTTCCTCCCTTCGTTGGAAATATATCCTTTAAAATAGCAAGAAACTGTAATAATTGTCAGGTGAAACTGATTTTCCGCCAATCATCTAAGATTTGAGACCTAATGGGATCAGTGAGGGATAATTTATTATTGTTGAAATTTGGGAATTACAAAATACTTCGCAGCTGTGGTATTGCCTATATAGGACAAACAACACGTGCAGTGGAAGAACTCTGCACTGAACATAAATGTTGTACTCGCCTTTTGCAGCCCAGCAAGTCTGCAAATTCAGAACATTTTATCTTCAACGGGTAGTCAATGGAGTATGACAAAACATTAATTTTGTTCACAGCAACATCTTTTTGAGACTCCGTTATAAAAGAATCAGTTGAAATACTCGTCACGGAAAATCTAATGAACCGTGACAGCGGCTAACAGCCGGATGATACATGGAATCCCGTCATCTCCGGGATTTCTTCCAGGGAAGAAGCCACAATGCTCGGATTATTGTGGCGAGCGGCGACGCCGAAGACAGTTGATCGTCGCAGTTCCGGCAATCAGGGTGCTGCAGCTGGGCAGCGTGGTCCATCCGTCACCATGATTCTGATACACACGCGGCAACACTTTCAGCGGTATTACATAGGGCGGATCACAGAACGCCTTCGTCATTATTCGCTGGGTCACCTACAGTCGAAATATTGTTGAGTGAAGTTTACGTTGACCAGTTGCAATCCCGGAGTCTCTTCAAACATTTAATTCACCGGGAAAGTTTCAAATGTCGCAAGTGTTATGGTCTAGCACACCGTTGTTCACACTCACTCTCTCCCCACTACCCACCACACGTACTATGGAGGACTCATAAAATATGACACCGAACACAGATTTATATCTAAATTAACCAGCTTCTTATCACATGAAATTTTCGCTCTACAGCAGTGTCCGCTGATATGGAACTTCCTGGCACATTAAACTGTGTGCCGTACTGAGAATCGAACTAGGGACCTTTACCTTTCTCGAGCAAGTGCTCTACCAACTGAGCTACCGAAGAACAACTCACGACCCTTCTTCACAGCTTTAATTCCGCCAGTACTTCGTCTGCTACCTTCCAAACTTCACAGAAGCTCAGTTGGTAGAGCACTTGCCGGCGAAAGGCAAAGGTTCCGAGTTCGAGTCTCGGTGCAGCACACGGTTTTAATCTGGCAGGAAGCTCCAGCTTCTTATCAGCTTTTCTGACTAGTTATCTCCCATTGTTCTGAAGAGAAATACTGAAGGTAAATAGGGATATTCTATATGTTGATCATCTAATGTTTCCATTATTCCAGGTGCACTGTTCGAAAAATTGTCGTTGATTTCCTTTTTTCCACCCGATATAGCCTGTTTCAAACGTAATCTCTCCACCAAAGGCTAGCCGTCATTTTCGATTCGCCGCATACAAATATATTAAATAAAAAATGAAAACTTTATCGGGTACTTAAGAAGAGGGAAGTCAAAATTTGTGCCAATATTGCATAAATCAATAACGTTAAGAGGTAAATAAATGAAAGAATACAAACGACATTATACACTGAAGCACCAAAGAAACTGATACAGGCATGTGTATTCAAATACAAAGAAACGTAAACAGGCAGAACAGGGCGCTGCTGTGGCAACGCCCATATGAGACAGCAAGTGACTGGCGCAGTTGTTCTCCTCGACTTCTATGTCACCGTTTATGGAAGTCCTATCGCCCTCACCCCCACCCTTAAGTACCTTGGCGTCACCCTTGACCATCACCTCTCCTGGACCCCCCATCTCTGGACAATCCAAGCCAAGGCACACTCCAGACTCTGTCTCCTCAAGCTCCTTTCTGGCTGCACATGGGATCTGGACCCCTCCACCATCCTCCACACCTATAAATCCCTCATCCGCCCTGTACTCTGCTATGCCAACCCTTCCTGGATCTCTGCCCCTCCTACCTTTTACAAATCCATTCAAATCCTAGAACGCCATGCTCTCCGCCTCGCCTGTCGCATCCGTCTCCCCTCTCCCACACGGATGACCTTCTTCTGTTCCTGCACCTCCTCCTTTCCCTTGAACGAATACGGATCCTCTACACCTCCTGTAAACTTGATCCCCCTCACCCGCTTGTCTCTCCCATCCTCTCCCACCCTCATCCGCTGCTGCACCTGTATTCCCACGTCCCACCTGCTCTCCATCTTACCACTCTCCATACCCTCTCCCAAGGTGGCTTCCACCAGCTCCCCCTCCCTGATAATGCCCTATTCCCCTCCATCTAGCCATCCTATCAAATTTGATCCTCCTCTTCCACATCTTGTGTTTTTTCCTTAGGGCACCCTCTTCCCTTCTCTCCCTCCTCCCTTGCTCCCCCCTCCTCCCCCCGGGCTTCCCCTAACCCCATACCTTCTTTCCTCCCCCATCTCCTCTGCCATTGGCATCTACAGTCTCCCCTCTCCCTCCTCCCCCAAATTTTTCCCCTTTTGACAAGTCCCCGGGCTCGCACACGTCACGTGAACATTCGCGCGCCGAAGATCATCGCCATCGGTTTTGTGTGTGTGTTGTCGTGTTTGTGCTTCAGTGCTTCCGCCACCCCCACTCCATCGTTCACGCCTGTCATCTCAATCATCAGTGTTCGTGTACAGTGCTGTAATTTTTTTGTGTTTCTACGCTTGTGAACGGCTTCGTGTTTTTTAATTACTGTGTCTACTGTTTTTTGTCCACCGTTATTTTCTGTTATTCTGTGTCTTTATTGTAACTCTTTGTACTGCCTGTGGCTGAAGAGCGGCGTAATGTTGCCGCTGCCAGCCCACCTTTTGTATAAGGTGTAAAATCACAATAAAGAAAAAAAAGCGCAGTTGTTAGATGGGTTACTGCTGCTACAATGGCAGGTTATCAAGATTTAAGTGACTTTGAACGTTGTGTTATAGACGGCGCAAGAGCGATGGGACACAGCATCTCCGAGGTAGCGATGAAAGGGGATTTTCTCGTACGACCATTTCACAAGTGTACCGTGAATATCAGGAATCCGGTAAAATATCAAATATCCGACATCACTGCTGCCGGAAAAGGATCCTATAAGAACGGGACCAACGACGACTGAAGAGAATCGTTCAACGTGACAGAAGTGCAACTCTTCGGCAAAATGCTGCAGATGTCAGTGCTGGGCCATCAGCAAGCGTCAGCATGCGAACCATTCAACGGAACATAATCGAAATAGGGCTTTCGGAGCCGAAGGCCCAATCTTGTACCTTTGATGACGGCTCAACGCAAAACTTTACGCCTCACCTGGGTCCATCAACACCGACATTGGAAACATGTTGCCTGGTCGGACGAGTCTCGTTTCAAATTGTATTGAGAGGATGGACGTGTACGGGTATGGAGACAACATCATGAATCCATGGATCCTGCAGGTCAGCTGGGGACTGTTCAAGTTGGTGGAGGCTCTGTAATGATGTGGGGCGTGTGCAGCTGGAGTAATATGGGCCCCCTGATATGTCTAGATACGATGCTGGCACCTACTTAAGCATCCTGTCTGATCACTTGCATCCATTCATGTCCATTTTGCATTTCGATGGACTTGTTCAACTCCAGCAGGACGATGCGACACCTCACACGTTCAGAATTGGTACAGACTGACTCCAGGAACACTCTTCTGAGTTTAAACACTTCTGCTGCTCACCAGACTCCCCAGACACGAACATTATTGAGCATATATGTTATGCCCTCCCCCCATGAGCCATGGACCTTGCCGTTGGTGGGGAGGCTTGCGTGCCTCAGCGATACAGATAGCCGTACCGTAGGTTCAACCACAACGGAGAGGTATCTGTTGAGAGGCCAGACAAACGTGTGGTTCCTGAAGAGGGGCAGCAGCCTTTTCAGTAGTTGCAGGGGCAACAGTCTGGATGATTGACTCAACTGGCGTTGTAACAATAACCAAAACGGCCTTGCTGTGCTGGTACTGCGAACGGCTGAAAGCAAGGGGAAACTACGGCCGTAATTTTTACCGAGGGCATGCAGCTTTACTATATGATTAAACGATGATGGCGTCCTCTTGGGAAAAATATTCCGGAACACGTATTATGTTCGAGTATAATGTCTTTTCTGGAGACTAGAAATCTACTCTGTAGGAATCAGCATGGGTTTCGAAAAAGTCGGTCGTGTGAAACCCAGCTCGCGCTATTCGTCCACGAGACTCAGAGGGCCTTAGACACGGGTTCACAGGTAGATGCCGTGTTTCTTGACTTCTGCAAGGCGTTTAGCACAGTTCCCCACAGTCGTTTAATGAACAAAGTAAGAGCATACGGACTATCAGATCAATTGTGTGATTGGATTGAAGAGTTCCTAGATAACAGAACGCAGCATGTCATTCTCAATGGAGAGAAGTCTTCCGAAGTAAGAGTGATTTCAGGTGTGCCGCAGGGGAGTGTCATAGGACCGTTGCTATTCACAATATACATAAATGACCTGGTGGATGACATCGGAAGTTCACTGAGGCTTTTTGGAGATGATGCTGTGGTGTATCGAGAGGTTGCGACAATGGAAAATTGTACTGAAATGCAGGTGGATCTGCAGCGAATTGACGCATGGTGCACGGAATGGCAATTGAATCTCAATGTAGACAAGTGTAATGTGATGCGAATACATAGAAAGGTAGGTCCCTTATCATTTAGCTACAAAATAGCAGGTCAGCAACTGGAAGCAGTTAATTCCATAAATTATCTGGGAGTACGCATTAGGAGTGATTTAAAATGGAATGAACATATAAAGTTGATCGTCGGGAAAGCAGATGCCAGACTGAGATTCATTGGAAGAATCCTAAGGAAATGCAATCCGACAACAAAGGAAGTAGGTTACACTACGCTTGTGCGCCCACTGCTTGAATATTGCTCAGAAGTGTGGGATCCGCACCAGATAGGGTTGATAGAAGAGATAGAGAAGATCTAACGGACAGCAGCGCGCTTCGTTACACGATCATTTAGTAATCGCGAAAGCGTTACGGAGATGATAGATAAACTCCAGTGGAACACTCTGCAGGAGAGACGCTCAGTAGCTCGGTACGGGCTTTTGTTAAAGTTTCGAGAACATACCTTCACCGAAGAGTCAAGCAGTATATAGCTCCCTCCTACGTATATCTCGCGAAGAGACCATGAGGATAAAATCAGAGAGATTAGAGCCCACACAGAAGCATACGGACAATCCTTCTTTCCACGTACAATACGAGACTGGAATAGAAGGGAGAACCGATAGAGGTACTCAGGGTACCCTCCCCCACACACTGTCAGGTGGCTTGCGGAGTATGGATGTAGATGTAGATGTAGATGTAGAGATAAAATAGTCCCCCATTCGGATCTCCGGGCGGGAACTACTCAAGAGGATGTCGTTATCAGGAGAAAGAAAATTGGCGTTCTACGGATCGGAGCGTGAAATGTCAGATCCCTTAACCGGGCAGGTAGGTTAGAAAATTTAAAAAGGGAATTGGATAGGTTAAAGTTAGATATAGTGGGAATTAGTGAAGTTCGGTGGCAGGAGGAACAAGACTTCTGGTCAGGTGAATACAGGGTTATAAACACAAAATCAAATAGGGGTAACGCAGGAGTAGGTTTAATAATGAATAGGAAAATAGGAATGTGGGTAAGCTACTACAAACAGCATAGTGAACGCATTATTGTGGCCAAGATAGAGACCAAGCACACACCTACTACAGTAGTACAAGTTTATATGCCAACTAGCTCTGCAGATGACGAAGAAATTGAAGAAATGTATGATCAAATAAAAGAAATTATTCAGATAGTGAAGGAAGATGAAAATTTAATAGTCATGGGTGACTGGAATTCGGTAGTAGGAAAAGGGAGAGAAAGAAACATAGTAGGTGAATATGGACTGGGGCAGAGAAATGAAAGAGGAAGCCGCCTGGTAGAATTTTGCATAGAGCACAACTTAATCATAGGTAACACTTGGTTCAAGAATCATAAAAGAAGGCTGTATACATGGAAGAAGCCTGGAGATACTGACAGGTTTCAGATAGAGTATATAATGGTAAGATAGAGATTTATGAACCAGGTTTTAAATTGTAAGACATTTCCAGGGGCAGATGTGGATTCTGACTACAATCTATTGGTTATGACCTGTAGATTAAAACTGAAGAAACTGCAAAAAGGTGGGAATTTAAGGAGATGGGACATGGATAAACTGAAAGAACCAGAGGTTGTACAGAGTTTCATGGAGAGCATAAGGGAGCAATTGACAGGAATGGGGGAAAGAAGTACAGTAGAAGAAGAAGGATGAAGTAGTGAAGGCAGCAGAGGATCAAGTAGGTAAAAAGACGAGGGCTAATAGAAATTCTTGGGTAACAGAAGAAATATTGAATTTAATTGATGAAAGGAGAAAATATAAAAATGCAGTAAATGAAGTAGGCAAAAAGGAATACAGACGTCTCAAAAATGAGATCGACAGGAAGTGCAAAATAGATAAGCAGGGATGGCTAGAGGACAAATGTAAGGATGTAGAGGCTTATCTCACTAGGGGTAAGATAGATACTGCCTACAGGAAAATTAAAGAGACCTTTGGAGATAAGAGAACCACTTGTATGAACATCAAGAACTCAGATGGAAACCCAGTTGTAAGCAAAGAAGGGAAAGCAGAAAGGTGGAAGGAGTATATAGAGGGTCTATACAAGGGCGATGTACTTGAGGACAATATTATGGAAATGCAAGAGGATGTTGATGAAGATGAAATGGGAGATACGATACTGCGTGAAGAGTTCGACAGAGCACTGAAAGACCTGAGTCGAAACAAGGCCCCGGGAGTAGACAACATTCCATTGGAACTACTGACGGCCTTTGTGAGAGCCAGTTCTGACAAAACTCTACCATCTGGTGAGCAAGATGTATGAAACAGGCGAAATACCCTCAGACTTAAAGAAGAATATAATAATTCCAATCCCAAAGAAAGCAGGTGTTGATAGATGTAAAAATTACCGAACTATCAGTTTAATAAGTCACAGCTGCAAAATACTAACGCGTATTCTTTACAGACGAACGGAAAAACTAGTAGAAGCCGACCTCGAGGAAGATCAGTTTGGATTCCGCAGAAATGTTGGAACACGTGAGGCAATACTGACCCTACGACTTATCTTAGAAGCTAGATTAAGGAAAGGCAAACCTACGTTTCTAGCATTTGTAGACTTAGAGAAAGCTTTTGACAATGTTGGCTGGAATACTCTCTTTCAAATTCTGAAGGTGGCAGGGGTAAAATACAGGGAGCGAAAGGCTATATTAACAATTTGTACAGAAACCAGATGGCAGTTATAAGAGTCGAGGGACATGAAACGGAAGCAGTGGTTGGGAAGGGAGTGAGACAGGGATGTAGCCTATCCCCGATGTTATTCAATCTGTATATTGAGCAAGCACTGAAGGAAACAAAAGAAAAATTCGGGGTAGGTATTAAAATCCATGGAGAAGAAATAAAAATTTTGAGGTTCGCCGATGACATCGTAATTCTGTCAGAGACAGCAAAGGACTTGGAAGAGCAGTTGAACGGAATTGGCAGTGTCTTGAAAGGAGGGTATAAGATGAACATCAACAAAAACAAAACGAGGATAATGGAATGTAGTCGAATTAAGTCGGGTGATGCTGAGGGAATTAGATTATTAAATGTGACACTTAAAGTAGTAGAGGAGTTTTGCTATTTGGGGAGCAAAATAACTGATGATGGTCGAAGTAGAGAGGATATAAAATGTAGACTGGCAATGGCAAGGAAAGCGTTTCTGAAGAAGAGAAATTTGTTAACATCTAGTATTTAAGTGTCAGGAAGTCATTTCTGAAAGTGTTTGTATGGAGTGTAGCCATGTATGGAAGTGAAACGTGGATGATAGATAGTTTGGACAAGAAGAGAATAGAAGCTTACGAAATGTGGTGCTACAGGAGAATGCTGAAGATTAGATGGTTAGATCACATAACTAATGAGGAAGTATTGAATAGGATTGGGGAGAAGAGAAGTTTGTGGCACAACTTGACCAGAAGAAGGAATCGGTTGGTAGGACATGTTCTGAGGCATCAAGAGATCACCAATTTAGTATTTGAGGGCAGCGTGGAGGGTAAAAATCGTAGAGGGAGACCAAGAGATGACTACACTAAGCAGATTCAGAAGGATGTAGGTTGCAGTAGGTACTGGAAGATGAAGAAGCTTGCACAGGATAGAGTAGCATGGAGAGCTGCATCAAACCAGTCTCAGGACTGAAGACCACAACAACAACATCTGTTATGCCTTGCAACGTGCTTTTCGGAAGAGATCTCCACCCCTCGTAGTCTTACGGATCTATGGGCAGTTCACCCCCCCCCCCCCCCCCCCCCAGCAGTACTTCAGACATTAGTTGAGCCCATGCCTCGTCGTGCAGCGGCAGTTCCGCGTGCTCGCGGAGGCCCTACACAATATTCGGCACGTTACCAGTTTCTTTGGCTCTTCAATGTATTTCTGCAGCTGTTTGCTTAATAAATAACTGTCTGCCATGTAACTAAGATGAAAGCTACAACACAGTTTCCATACGTTACTGTTAGTTAAGTAATCAGCTTGCAGTAATGTCGCTTTTGCTGTTCTGATCTATACAGACCTTTAGTTATTTGAATAAATATGGGCTACACTTTGGGTCACAGGTATTTTACGACATTTAACGCAATCACAAAAATAACTATGGAAAGGATGTCTTTAAAGCTCCAGTACACAGACAACAAAACAAATGTTCGCAAATAATTTGTATTTTCTCAGAAAACAGTTAAATACAAAACGCCATCCGAAAAATATTTGGCCATTCAGTGACAGTGGACAGACCTCCAAGACTGAAACGAAATATCGTCCTGCTCGGTTCACTAGATACTTATTTGTAATTTTCATGCTGTTTTATGAACAGTTCGTGCGTAATATGTAATATGGGTTGTTGATTTTAAGTATTGGACTGCAAAGAAGGTTATTTAACTGGAAAGCTACAGAGTCTCTTGTCAATTATTTAGCATGGAAACCTGCTTTTTTCTGCATTAATTGTTGCCTCGCTTGCTGAGTTTAGGAACCGGGATTATGTGGAATAATAACGTCCAAATCAGTGTCGGATTAAGCAGTTCAACAGTGTAATGTTACAACACAGCTCCTCCAGAGTACAGAGGAAGCAAATGAAAGTTGGGACGCCTAAATCTTAAGTGTATAACCGACATATAAGAATTGTCACACGATCTCACAGCACAATAACTGCTGCAAAACTATCTTTTTCCTACACAGGCTATGGCGTCAATCACAACGAGACACAGCCCCACAACAGCAGAAGGCACCACTGGCCGTCGATTTCTGGCCACCCACTAACAACCCCTCCCCCAGACACTCCAGTAGCCACTCCAGCAGTGAACAGGGAATAAAACAGTTGCATGTTAAGATAGATTAAAATAATTTATTTTTACGTGGCAGTTTTCTGTATGCATAAACACCTGATGATGAACAAAACATGCTTGAAATGCGTTGCTATATGTTAAATTAAACACAGTGAGAGAATGTTCAAGTTAACGTAAAGACATCATTACTAGTCACCAGTGGGAATATTTCATTGAAATTCTCAATGAGCCAACTGATGACGATCAAGCAAAAATGCATTAATAGCCATGCCTATTCATTTTTGTTGTTTTAAATTACAGCATGCAGTACTACTGGTACAGACTTCTGAACCTTGTATACTGAATGTAAATGTCGCTCGATGGTTAAATAACTACACTTCATCATATATGTCTATCATGAAGGCTTCTTGCATGTGTAAAATGTTAGACATTTTTCCACTTGCGACTATATTTTATCACACTTGAACGACATTCGCTAGTTTCAGGTGTGCAAAATTAAAATCGTATCTATGAGACAAATACGAAAACTTTAAATAATAAGATGACCACTGACAAATACGCTCACATTTTCACACCATGCTCACCTGATCGGAGGCGTTTGACGTTAGCGACTGGCGATGGGTGGCGTATGGCCGGTAACTGCTGTAGGGCGAGGAAACTCTCGAGCGTAGACTGTATTGATCCTGGTGCAGCCACGAGATGTTTGGCGGAAACTTTCTGCAACATTTTACTGTCACAAGTGGACAAGAAATTGAAACGAATTACATTTGTGGTTCCATCAGACTGATAACTTTAGCATATAGCCGAAAAGTGATTTATTCCTTTATACAGTAACTCCGTTCATGGAATTCAGAGTCAGATGGAATGTCTGAATTTATGTCGAAGACACATTGCGCCGTTTTCACTCGGTGTATCGTTTCTTTTCCATGGAAAAGATAGTCATCACAGACCGTATCACACCATTTTGTAAGTGTAACGTGTGCAATTAGTACAATGGCCAGTCGTTATGGCAGTCACCTTTTATTCTGTAAGTAGGGGGTTGGAATCGTGTTACTTCTATGTATTTTTGATTCGTGGTAAGAGTTATTAGTTTAGTAGGATAACGATAACTATTAAGAATTCGTAATTTTAAAAAATCAATATATACATAATTGAGGATGAGGTGGACTCAATCGCTTGTCTTGCACCACCGGTCTTGCACCAGTTTTTCTCCTTATGTATTGTGATACCTGCTTGGCATTAAATGAAAGTGATACCTTAGTGTTCTCGGCGGAATCGGCGTCGTGCCTGCATGTAAATAAAGAGGACACAAATTAATATTATGCTTTTCTCGACGCAAAAAACTAAATACTTTCTTTTTCATGCCTTCATCGGTTGTGACCTTATGTGTTTCTTCATCAATGGTCGTAAAATAATTTAAAATCAAGAGTCTATTGAACGACTGAAAAGAGTGGAGTGGAACAGAGAGCCTAGGTTTTATGTATAATCTGCCCTTCCTGTTTCCTTTTTTTTAAAAAAAAAAAAGAAAGAAATGAGAAGAACGAATTTTTCTCTGCTTCGAAGGAAAGCGGAATGGCCATTTGTCACAAACAAAATTTTCTCCCTAACAAAACAGTACTACAGTACCGTGTCCAGATTCCATCCTCCTCTACAACTGCATTTAGCCGTCTAGGAATAGCAGTAACTAGTTTCCGGATGAATATGTTATTCTGTGACACGTCACGAACTGCTTCAGACAGCATTGGCTTGGTTGTCGGTGCTGGTCTTCTACCCCTAATAGTTTTCTCCATCTGTGCCCATATATGATCTCTGGGGCTGAGATCAGCTCCTTTTGGACAGCAGTCCAACAGCTCAACGTCTCCGCTGTTTGAAACCAGTGTTTTACACATTTCGCGCTGTGTGGACGGCAGAACGATCATGTTGGAAGATTATTCTGTCTTCTAAAGATCTCATTAATTTCCCCAGTATTTAGCAGTAGTAATGACCAGAAAATGGACGGTGTAATTGCCACAGAAAGCCGCTACCACTTGCTGATATCCACTCTGAAACTGCGGCATCAGTTCGACTAAACCTTTGTCTCTGATGGATATATTTGCTGTCGATTGTCGCTGGACTTGCTCCATGTACATGGACTGAAGTATTTGGTGCGGTAGAAGACACCTTCTCGTCCGTAAATATAACTTGCTCCCAGCACGAAAGCGTCAGTCCCAAGTGTAATCTATCAGCCTTATCTCCTCCATCTCCTTAACTGGCAATTATTGTCCATAGCTTCCTTTCACACCTACTCTTAGCTAGAGGATGTTACTAATTTCTGTGTTAGTCATGAAAGGATAGTCCGAAGACGTTCAAGGCGACGAGGATGGTTGATGCATCCAGAGATGTATCGTAGATTTGCTGTATCCTAGGGCTCCGGAAATGGCGCTGTTATGACCTTTATCAAATTGTGATTCATCAATTTCTCCAGGCGTATTTTATGAAGAAATAAATCTCGGGTGAACAGCCTGGTATGAGTGTGCATAGGACACAATATTTCGTCAATCGACCACGTTGCCATCATCAGGTGCGCTGATGTGCTGATCAGCGGTGGGTCGGCACTATGTATACAGGGTGAGTCACCTAACGTTAGCGCTGAATATATTTCACAAACCACATCAAATACTGACGAATCGATTCCACAGACCGAACGTGAGGAGAGGGGCTAGTGTAATTGGTTAATACAAACCATAAAAAAATGCACGGAAGTATGTTTTTTAACACAAACCTACGTTTTTTTAAAATGGGACCCCGTTAGTTTTGTTAGCACATCTGAACACATAAAAAAATACGTAATCAGTGCCGTTTGTTGCATTGTAAAATTTTAATTACATCCGGAGATATTGTAACCTAAAGTTGACGCTTGAGTACCACTCCTCCGCTGTTCGATCGTGTGTATCGGAAAGCACCGAATTACGTACGAATCCAAAGGGAACGGTGATGGGCCTTAGGTACAGAAGAGACTGGAACAGCACATTACGTCCACATGCTAACACCTTTTTATTGGTCTTTTTCACTGACGCACATGTACATTACCATGTGGGGTGAGGTACACGTACACACGTGGTTTCCGTTTTCAATTACGGAGTGGAATAGAGTGTGTCCCGACATGTCAGGCCAATAGATGTTCAATGTGGTGGCCATTATTTGCTGCACACAATTGCTATCTCTGTCGTAATAAATGTGTATTCTGAAATTGCTGCTGGCCGTTAATTGTTTGTAACACTGCTTGTGGCTTTGAGCCATAAAATATTTTCAGTTCTGTCTTGATAAGGCCTTCAGCCGTCACCATAACTTGTTACAGTTATTAAGATTGTTAAAAGGGTTTTGGTATTTTTAACGTGTAATCGTCCACCTTATTGGTAATTTAGGCCTTCAGCCGTTGTGTATTTTGAAATTGCTTCTGACCTTCAGCAGACGAATAATTTTGAACCTCCTTGATCAGGCCTTCAGCCGTTGACTGTGTGTGACATTGCTTGTGGCCTTCAGCCGACAATAACTTCCAATTCTTCTAATAAGGCTTTCAGCCGCCAGTGTAGTAAAATCTTTTAAAAATGATTGTTGAGAGTTTTTTTAAAAAATAAAGTGTATGTGTTTTCTGTGCAGCCAACGGTAACTGATTAGGCCCCATCCACACGTTTCCTGCTTTCCCTAAGTCCCACGTCTCAGTGCCCTTTTATATCTTGTGCAGGAGATACCACCGACATCTGTAAATGTGCATACTGCTATCTTGTGGCTTTCACCTCACTGTAATCTTGGGTGATTTTCACGTAAAGTGTGACAGTGTGTTATCAAATTTATGATTGTGAATACAGGAAGTTCTTTCCACGGAGAAAACACAACTACTCTCACCTTTTACGACGCACGTTATCTACATAAGCCGCCACTATCATGGCAGTCACTATGACACAGCACAGAGCACAGCAGTGGCTCGGTAGCTCCACGGTAATGTGACTGCCAACTGAGGCAATGACTGCATTAGCTGGGGGATCCATCCTGGTTGGTGGAGTACTGTACTGGAACTGTCATTTTGCTCCCCTTTAAACTGCCAAGTCAAAAACTGGACAAGGAAATCTTTAGAAAACCTCTGCATTGTAAGTCTTCTCATAAACATGATTCAGTACCTTTCAGATCTGAAGGTGAAAAACGTATGAAAAATCCTGAATTACACACTCGTTAATACCGCAAATTTCCGCTTACACAACCAAATCTAATTTTTTATAAATGCCTGATTTGATTACATTTTGAGTGGCATTGATCAATTTATTAAATAGGACAACAAATTAATTTCTTCTGTAGCAGACTGAGACCATGTCGTGGAAGCGATAGGCCAGAGTTTCAGACTGTCACCCCACCTAGAACCACCAGCGTATGATTGGAAAGTAAATGAAGTTCCTGGGCGTTATCTAATGTCTTGTTATGTAAATATCGATCTCTGTTTCAGCTGCAACCTCTGATGAGGAGATGTAGCTGACTTGCTTAAGGGGGGTAGGACGTTAAACGGGCCAACTTGGAGCAGGAGAGGCACCACAGGATATTTTAATTTCCACTGTCTACACTTTTACAAATAAATTCATAAAACTATAACAGCATGACCAGGAAGGATTCAGGATTCATACTCATAGCAGTGGAAGCTCAAAAACGTAACAAAACACTTTTTTTTACATGTGAAATTTCATCATTTTTTCACTTACTACTGGCTGCATTTGTTGGTAAAGGTACACTTTTATTCCTAAGTAAGAGAGATTCTTCGATGACTTTTGGCTGGCTCTGAGCACTATGGGATTTAACATCTATGGCCATCAGTCCCCTAGAACTTAGAACTACTTAAACCTAACTAACCTAAGGACAGCACACAACACCCAGTCATCACGAGGCAGAGAAAATCCCTGACCCCGCCGGGAATCGAACCCGGGAACCCGGGCGCGGGAAACGAGAATGCTACCGCACGACCACGAGCTGCGGACGATGACTTTTGCATAGCATACAAACCATAGTTACAGGTGTATGAAACTCTAGAAGTTATTTAATTCATGAAAAAAATGAATGAACTGTTACATTTTAAATTCCATATTTAGAAAAAACTCAAGTTTTATAGTTAATTATCTCAATTTTTTCTACAGTTTTTAATAGATTTGGAAAATTCTAGAGTTTCATACATTTGTAACTACTGTTTGTATGCTTTAAAAAATTCATCGAAGAATCTCTCTTACTTAGGAAGAAAAGTGTACCTATAGCAACAAATGCACCCAGTAATAAGTGAAAAAATGCTGAAATTTCACATGTGAAAAGAGGTATTTTGCTACGATTTTGAACTTCCACTGCGATAAGTGTTAGTCCTCAATCCTTCCTGGTCATGGTGACAAAGTTTTATGAATTTATTTGTAAAAGTATAGACAGTAGAAATTAAAATGTCCTGTGGTGACTCTCCTGCTCCAAGTCAGCCCGTTTGACGTCCTACCCCCCTTAACGGAAGGTAAGCGAAATCACTTCATTTGAACCCATGTGAACATAGGTGGTGGTGGTGGTGGTGGTTAGTGTTTAACGTCCCGTCGACAACGAGGTCATTAGTGACGGAGCGCAAGCTCGGGTTAGGGAAGGATTGGGAAGGAAATCGGCCGTGCCCTTTCGAAGGAACCATCCCGGCATTTGCCTGAAACGATTTAGGGAAATCACGGAAAACCTAAATCAGGATGGCCGGAGACGGGATTGAACCGTCGTCCTCCCGAATGCGAGTCCAGTGTGCTAACCACTGCGCCACCTCGCTCGGTCATGTGAACATATATAGTGCTCGGCATGTCTTAAACCAGTCTAAACGCTTAGAGCCTATTATAAAGGTAGAATAATGCCTTCGATATAGGTACTGGAGCACCACCACCAAACTGTCTCATACTATTGCTCATCAGCTCTTGCTTAATAGAAATTGTGGATCCCATAGATATAACTTAAGGGAATGACAAATAGATATCGAGAATAGCAATCATAATTTGGAATCGCCATGGAAGAAGTTGACGAAGTCATTAAGAAGTCGAAAAACACTGAAGCAACAATTTTGGGTGATATGAGAGTGGAACAGAGTAAACATTTAGGTATCAAAGGAATTTCATTGCGATTGATACATTTTCTATATCTATTTGCCCTAAGTGACGAACAGACCCCTAATTTATTTCCGCAGATCGCGATCATGGTGATCAGCGTCAACACAGTACTGGTGCGGAATGGTGTACGGCCACCACACGAAGCAGTTATACCTTTACTGGGAAAATTTATCAGCGGACCTGGATCAACTTCCAACATTTGATTGTTACCGAAACAGTTTAGGAAAGAGTCACCAGCCTAGCCCTGATCCACAAGGCTAGGATAAAACGTTATCACTTATGTACTACTATCAGCTCTGTAGCAGCCCTATTACATTATGTTAAGTTCCAGATTCCTACCACTGAACTGGAAACATACATCACTATTGGTCTCCACATAACTCCGAAATCGAATACTGCAATGTTATCAATACTCTGAGAAAAGAAAAAGTCTCTAGACCAATGTTCAAAGCAAGAAAGATCCAACAGCTACTGGAAAACAAGCACATCATTCCTCACGGAAACGATATAGTTAATTTTCCTTTTAAGAAGCCGCCGACCAACAGTGATTTTCACTGTGTGCTGTATTCGATTAACAACACCAACTTCTTCTACGTCTCAAACTTCCCCTGACTCTGCTTTAAACTACAAAACTGTCGACTAGCCATCACTACAGCGTGATAACGCTACAATGTTCCACACCTCTGCTCTTAATCAAAACAAGTCATCAGATGTCGGAAGCTGCTGACGAACCTCCGCACCTGGGCATTCGGACATAAGACTTTTCTCGGTCCTTCCATACTAGACAAGTAGCTTGTCCAATCTCCATACATCCCAACGTACTGTCTGGAGAAAACTGTATGCTACTGAAATAAGTCACTAAGTCACTGTGAGTGCTGCTCTCTGGATGATAAGACCTCTCTCCTTCTCCTTTCTCTCTCTCTCTCTCTCTCTTTCTTTTGTGTGTGTGTGTGTGTGTGTGTGTGTGTGTGTATCAGTGCGTAAGCGTGTTCAGGACAGAGGGAGAAAAGAGAGAGAGAGAGAGAGAGAGACAGAGAGAGAGAGAGAGAGAGAGAGAGAAGTGGGAGGGGAAGCTGGGTGAGAGCCTGCTCAGTCCGGAACCGCGAGACTGCTACTGTCGCAGGTTCGAATCCTGCCTCGGGCACGGATGTGTGTGATGTCCTTAGGTTAGTTAGGTTTAAGTAGTTCTAAGTTCAAGCGGACAGATGACCACAGCTGTTAAGTCCCATAGTGCTCAGAGCCATTTGAACCATTTGAAACTCGGTGTGAATAAATATTAGAAGCAATGTTTTATATACTTTAGCAGGGTCCAGAGTGTGGCAACAGCGGAGAAGAGAGGTATTAATTTGAAATAACAAAAAATAGCCTTCAAAAGACCCTTTTGACTTATTTCTTTTATCGTATGTAGACAGAGAGCTAATACGATACTTATATGGTGTCTGTTCTTTCGGACATTAGCTACCCTCTGTAATTAAAAAAAAAAAACTGAGTGAGCGGATTAACGAAGAACCTGAACAGGTGTCGTCATGCCGACACGGTAACTCAGCGTGTTCGGTCAGAGGGTTAGCTGCCCTCTGTAATAAAAAAAATATTAAAAAAAACTGAGTTAATGAATGAACGACGAAATGAAAACGGGTGTCTTGCGACGTCCGCCCCAAGCAGCTACAACGAACGAAAACGAACAAAATGAGATAAAAAAAGATGGATAGAGCATCTTCTATGTAAGCAGGAGATTCCGGGTTCGACTCCCGTCAGCAGCCAAAGGTATTAATATAATTCTAATTTCGAGAACTAATAAAGTTAATTTAATATTCAAAATAAAAATTGTAGAGAACTTCATTTAAATTAAAAGGCCAACGTGAAGAAAACTAACTCTTATTTTTGTATCTCGTGTTCGATACGTTTCCGTCGCCAAGTGATATTCCACTGGCTTTCGCTGACAAAAAAGTGAGCAGAAGAACAAGTAAAGAAAAAAAATGCTTTCAGAGCTCTAATATTTTGTCCAGAATTCCTCATTGTTTCTGACTTCAATTACGCCTCTTAGCATGCAACCTATGAGGCGTTCGACGTAATGGCCAGAACAGGCAATTTTCTCCCTGGCTTCAAGAGCGGAATCCCAATGCGCATCAGCCGTCACCAGTTGGTTTCGTGGCCAGTCCTCTGGCAGTGTTCGTGCTGCCTACGCCCAAGAATTTTCAATTGGGTACGTATCAGCACCCACAGGTGAACAGCCCATGACGTTAATGTCCACGTTGGACAGCTGCTGCTGAACGAATGCGCACTTACGCATAGGTCAAGGGTCTTTTTGCAGCGTGAATTCTCATTCACTATATAGCATTTCCACTGAAGGCAGCATCAGGGGTATGAGACAGATGCCATATTCCTTGACTTCCGGAAAGCGTTTGACTCGGTGCCCCACTGCAGACTCGTAACTAAGATACGAGCATATAGGATTGGTTCCCAAATATGTGAGTGGCTCGAAGACTTCTTAAGTAATAGAACCCAGTGCGTTGTCCTCGATGGTGAGTGTTCATCGGAGTGGGTCTCATATGGAGTGCCCCAGGGAAGTGTGGTAGGCCCGCTGTTGTTTTTTATCTACGTAAATGATCCTTTGGATAGGGTGGATAGCAATGTGCTGCTGTTTTGCTGATGATGCTGTGGTGTAGGGGAAGGTGTCGTTGAGTGACTGTAGGAGGATACAATATGGCTTGGACAGGATTTGTGGTTGGTGTAATGAATGGCAGCTAACTCTAAATATAGATATATGTAAATTAATGCAGATGAATAGGAAAAAGAATCCCGTAATGTTTGAATACCCCATTAGTAGTGTAGCGCTTGATACAGTCATGTCGATTAAATATTTGGGCGTAACATTGCAGAGCGATATGAAGTGGGACAAGCATGTAATGGCAGTTGTGGGAAAGGCGGATAGTCGTCTTCGGTTCATTGGTAGAATTTTGGGAAGATGTGGTTCATCTGTAAAGGAGACCGCTTATAAAACACTAATACGACCTATTCTTGATATGCTGCTCAAGCGTTTGGGATCCGTATCAGGTCGGATTGAGGGAGGGCATAGAAGCAATTCAGAGGCGGGCTGCTAGATTTGTTACTGGTAGGTTTGATCATCACGCGAGTATTACGGAAATGCTTCAGGAACTCGGGTGGGAGTCTCTAGAGGAAAGGAGGCGTTCTTTTCGTGAATCGCTACTGAGGAAATTTAGAGAACCAGCATTTCAGGCTGACTGCAGTAAAATTTTACTGCCGCCAACTTATATTTCTCGGAAAGACCACAAAGATTAGATAGGAGAGATTACGGCTCGTACAGAGGCATATAGGCAGTCGTTTTTCCCTCGTTCTGTTTGGGAGTGGAACAGGGAGAGAAGATGCTAGTTGTGGTATCCTCCGCCACGCAGCGTATGGTGGATTGCGGAGTATGTATGTAGATGTAGATGTAGAAGTTCCTCAGTTTGAGGGCGTACAGACTGCTATCAAGGGTTCCTTCAATTCCATGAAGCGTTCCTGCTTCTTTCGCAGAAATCCAATGCCAACAGGAAACCGATAGCCGGTCACTTTTTCTTGTCGTCGCGATGTCTTGTTTCTGGCGACCGATAAGCTACTCTTGGGTCGTTGTTGCTTGTGCGAAACACTTTCTCATCTGTGATAATTACGTTTTCTCACGCTTCATTCTGAAGGAGCTCTGCGAATGCCAGCCGGTATAACACATTTTCCTCGCTGAGTTCCCCCTTTAACACGGATCTTCGTGCTTGCAGTCCAGTTTCCGCCAGCCTTCGGCGAACTGTGTCACTGGAAGCGGGGAAGTTCGTCTGCCTCCGTAACTGCTTCGCGTTTAGTGAAGGGAAGGTGTCGGCTCTTACGCACAAGCTCTGTGTCCTCCGGCTGTGTGGTCAGTCTGTTCCTGCTTGAGCCAGAATTCTGCTCGTAGTGCATCTTTCAATGTAATTCTTCCACCAACTCTTTGCGTTAGCAGGTGGCACACAATACCTTCTGCCAGCATCTCCAATCGAAAATTTTCCTTCTTGAATCAAAGCGACGACTCTAGCTTTAATTGAACGCTCCCTGTGAGCCATTGCAACTAACTGCCGGGGATGTCATTTCCGCTTGCCGCTTTTGCTGACGCCTGAGGAGATAGTAAACATGTTGTCAAAAGAAGCGGCAGTGCAGACAGACTTGCCGCTTTTAGTTTGCCCCCGTAATCTCATGTGGCTTCAGTCTGTGGAGAGGCCGCGTAGACCAATACGGAGACATTTTTTCAGGTATCGGAGTGGTTGAGGTGGGGGGGGGGGGGGGGGGGGGCGTTCGAATTCCACCCATGACATGAACTAATTTCTCTTGAGTTTATGTTCGTCTAAACGTGTCTGTGCGCGTCCCTGAATGAAAATTTACTTGAATTTGAACAAATAAATGATAACTGTACTGTGAAGTTGCTAAATGCCACTAGTTAGCGGCTATAGGAGACCTGTGTCCTAGTCTGACTTCTTTAAAAGATATATATACACGAAAAGGGAAAAGTAAAAAGCCTGTCTGGCCTACCTTCTGTTGCAGATGTAACTAAGGCGGAAAAGCGGAGGCTGCTAGTTCGAATATGGTCCAATATTGAACCACTGTAATTCGCATGTGTCTAACGTCGAATTAATAAGCAAAAGGAAAAAGAATCCGGCGTACTGGAAATATCTACAGTAGGCATATATGTAATGTACGTATATATGATTGTTATTGGTTTGTCCTGAATACCATGCATTTATTGGGTCCAGAGACCGAATCTAGGGATAGAATTTAGATATTCCGAGGTTCCTTCTCCCGCCAGGTTAGCCGAGAACGATAATGCCCTGCTTCCTAGACTCGGGTAGGCGCGCCGGCCCCGGATCAAATACGCCCGCCGGATTAACGACGAGGGCCGGTGTGCCGGCCAGCCTGGATGTGGTTTTTCGGCGGTTTTCCACATCCCTCTAGGTGAATACTGGGCTGGTCCCCACGTCCCGCCTCAGTTACACGACTCACAGACATCTGAAACACATCCGTACTTTTTGTCTGATTTACCCTAGATGCAGACAGACGGGGTGCTCTGATTCTGTCCCGGGGCGTATGGGGTGGCGGCAGGAAGGGCATCCGAACACCCCTTCAAGTTAACATGCCAAATCCGGTTTAACTACGCTAACCCCGCGCAAAATGCGACGCAAGCGATAGAATTCCGAGGTTCCTTCCAACACACGGGTTGATATTTAATCCACAGTTCTCAATACACAGGCAACTTCCATTCCCATAGTCATCCTCGAGGTGAATTTGTATAGCTTTACAATACATATTACTGCCCCTTAACAGTTGTCGTGTGAATGCAGGATACATAAACTCATGAACGTGCCAGAAATGTAACACGCGTGTGTGGTAAGTTAATTCATCAGCATACTGCAAATCCTTGCTGAATCACGTGCAGCTGCAACTAGGCTTACATTGGAGGACAGATCATGCAATCGAAGAAAATTTCGTTAAACCCCTTCGACATCATCAGCTTGACAAGATAGATCAATCAAGATCGGATCAATATGCTGTGTCTGACATGTCATAAACACCTTTGACAATACCTCATTTACGGTCATCCATCCACAAAAGTGAAATAATAGTTCAGCACAAATGGCGGATGAGATCTATTGGTATATAATGGAGCACTGCGATTCAACATTTTGGTTAGCTTAATCAGCGACTGGAAGATATAACGGGTAAGGAGTTTTACTATTTTCATTCTTTGCCACAATGTTTGATTGGTGTTCAGTAAAGTATACTGAGCCACAAACCCATTAACTGCACTCATGCCAGTACTCAGGATTCGAATATCTGAGTTTAAGCTTTTCTGAAAGCCTGTAATTATGGTCGTACTTTTTTCTGGGAGTCCGTAACAGATTCACTAGCTTACAGTTAATATTTTCTGACAGTTAGGTGATCCAGTGACTTTGTGTTACTAATATGATAATAGAGCCCATTCAGGAGAGGTTTGATGGTTGTACGTGGGCGCACAAGTACTCGTTATATCTTTACTCGCTCACTCTTCCTTGAAGTATTCTGCCATTGGTTTATTGAGAACTTGTAACCACTACTTTAAACAATGAGGGATAGTAAGTATTTACTGTAACTGTACTAATTTACAACATTTCTTAAGATGAATTGGTAATGGTTCCATATTCTGTGTATCTTTTAAGAGTAGCTATGCAAATATCTTTTAAGAATAGCTCTGAAAATCTTGCTTCTGTGGTTGGATACTTTCTTTAGGATAAGACACCACATCTTACGAGACTTAAGCTGCTTGAAGAAAACTATATCAATTATAGCAAATCCGATATGCAATACGGGCAGCAATATCATTTCTGTCACATTAGATTTTATAATCTGGGTAAATATTGTCCGAAATATCGCCATCTTCTTTTTTCGCTGAATTTGCGCAAACGATAAAAAGTTCGGAAACATGTAGCTTTGAATTCTCTACCTTCACCTTACGATTCCACTGTTCTATCCGTTACGGCACGAGGAACAGAGGTAAAAGTACTCACTTCGAACACGACACCATATGATCGCAGAAGGTAATTTTGTGGCGTTAGCCTTAGTTCCGAAAAGTGTGAAGCTATAGTTTCAAGCTGCAAAAGACTAATACGAGCTGCTTTATAAAGTTGTTGGTAAATTTGGTGGTCCACTCTTCGTAGCGTGAATGGTAGACAGTGAGCCCTTATAAGCACATTCTTAAACGTTGTGTAGCCCCAGTGCCGCATGTTTATAGGCACCCAAATGCTGTCGCTGCGATTCGAATATTCAGTCAGGTCTATAAACTGTGTCGTGAAGCTGAAACGTCCCCTTAGAAAAAATATGAATGACTGTGCTAGTAAACTTCTACTTGATTTGATACAAAGACAGCTGAGTAAAACTGAACATACACAGGCAATTCTCTCAAACAGCTGAGCAGAACTGAACGTACTCAGGCATTTCACTCTTTACCTATTCTGATCATCTGCAACTACAAAGGAGATTATCTCTACAATTACGCGTTAGCAATAAACAAAATCTACTCTAATTACACAAAGTACAAGAAAAAATTAGAAGATTCCAGTGAGGTATCCTCGGCTAAGGGTCGACATATGAAACGTCCCCTTAGAACAATTATACATGACTGTGCTTAAACTGACACACAATATTTTTTAGCGCAACGCAATCTGACTTTCAAAATCCTTACAAAAGAATGGCCCTGACTAACAATAACCTATACCTTTCATAAATCACTTACCTCACAAAAATCTTCGTTACTCGAACTACTGCAATACAGCGAGCGCCAATACTACTAGCTAAATAAAAGATTCAAACTACTGAAGGCACTAACTACTAACAGGCATAGTTAGCAAATGAAAGATTTTGATAGAGAACAAACAATGTATTTATCTTAATAGTTTTCAAAAGTCATCATATATATATCTATCAATTCATTACATCCATCTTTTTCTGGCGGACACACGTTCAGATAGTCCGCTTATAGCAACTTCTCGAAACTGTGGCATCTCTCTCTCCACATCCACTACAGCTGGCGGCTCACCTCCAACTGCGCAACGCTACGCGCTGTTCACGTCCAACTGCCCAACACTACAACAGCGAATATTACAACAATGCCAACCAGCCACAGACTGCACACAGCACAGTCAGTGATTTTCATACAGACCGCTACGTGGCGTTACCAACATAAAAACCTAGACACCCTACAGCCTACTTACAAAGCAAACTGTCATTTGCACATGGGGCGTAAGTGAATGCAGAGTGAGCGTCAGATATCTTGCATTTACAGAATCAATTACCCTCTTCGCCTCTCTGACGTCATATCTTTGTTCGGGTTTTATGCTGCAGTTGCCAAATGGTCCGGTTTTTCTGCCATCCTGTCTACAGTGGCCCTTTTTCATTTTTTTTTCTTCTTCCGAGTGTACAAAGATGTGTTCCCGCCAGTTGTGTTCAATATTGCGTCTGGTATTTTTTGTATTATTCATATGATTACTGTGGAAACTCTTGCATGAAGTGTCTTTAAAGATCTGAAGTTTAATTAATACAGCCCCAGACAATAACTTTGCGTCGTTTTGGCATCATTCACTCTAATGCCCACCTCCTTCCCCTCCCCTCCTGGCAAGGTGCTGTCATACATGCTCCCATATGGCCAAGAATGTTGCTAGTTAATTAGAATAACATGCTGTATGATTTAACTACAATGGAAAACTTAAATACATTCATTTTACGTTGATCTTGTATATGTGGGTCATCGGTGGCTGTGATCAGTGAAGCCGGCCTCTGGTGGCCGAGCGGTTCTAGACACTTCAGTCTGGAACAGCGCAACCGTTACGGTCGCAGGTTCGAATCCTGCCTCGGGCATGGATGTGTGTGATGTCCTTAGGTTTGTTAGGTTTAAGTACTTCTATGTTCTAGGGGAGATGTTAAGTCCCATAGTGCTCAGAGCCATTTGAACCATTCGATCAGTGAAACAGTTAGTCCATCATTGTTTCGTCAATATCCTTCAGGAGTTTAGAGGTTATAAGTTTCTTAACGTGCTCACGATATCACGTAGTTCTGGCTGCATGCTCAGTGTCGCTTGTGAGTGTCAACTGTGGTATAGACGAAGATATTAACCAGATCCCGTTGCTAAAAATCGTATGATATTATTGTTGATTCGGTAGGTGACCAATGATGCCGTGGATTTGGATATTCAACCCATTTGTCAGTAAATGTAAATCTGTTTTACCTGCTAATTTCAAAATAATGTGTGTTTTTTATAGGAGGTCCTCTTTCGCTGCCACTCTCCCAAACAAGTATTAAGCCTTAGAGAGCAATTCCATCCCATGATATTTACTGACTTAACAATAAATGAAAGAGTGTAGGAAGCTAAAAGCATTAAATCATGATTCTAAATTCCCTGCACGTTGTGGTCCTTGATGGTTTGTCATTCTTGCGTTATCCATTGCGTTCTTAGTTACTTTTAATAACAGTTTGCCTTAGGGTTATATTGACCTGTGTATTAGATAATTCAAAGGGCCTTTCCATAAGAGTACAGTCAAGTCAAGTTTAAACGTGGTACGGAAAGATCAGTATGACACTCAGCAAGTTTGTCATTGAATAAGATTCAAGCATAACTATACATGAAACATATACCACACATTCACAATGTTCAAACATAATAATACAAAATAAACCCAAATCCAGTATAACACCTGTAAATCACAATTATATCAATAGTCATGGCTGTTTGCAATGTTGGCAAGATGCATTGGAATTCTCTATGCGACGCCTTCCTGTATGCGCGCGAATGTAACGCTAGCTGGCCGACTCTGTCTTACGTGGTAGTAATTGGTGAGCACTGATAAAAAGTAAGGTCCTACGGAATATCAGACCAGCTGAGTGGCTGGACTGAAGAGTTTTTAGCAAACAGAACACAGCATGTTGTTATCAATGGAGAGACGTCTACAGAGGTTAAAGTAACCTCTGGCGTGCCACAGGGGAGTGTTATGGGACCATTGCTTTTCACAATATATATAAATGACCTAGTAGATAGTGTCGGAAGTTCCATGCGGCTTTTCGCGGATGATGCTGTAGTATACAGAGAAGTTGGAGCATTAGAAAATTGTAGCGACATGCAGGAAGATCTGCAGCAGATAGGCACTTGGTGCTGGGAGTGGCAACTGACCCTTAACATAGACAAATGTAATGTATTGCGAATACATAGAAAGAAGGTTCCTTTATTGTATGATTATATGATAGCAGAGCAAACACTGGTAGCAGTTACTTCTGTAAAATATCTGGGAGTATGCGTACGGAACGATTTGAAGTGGAACGATCATATAAAATTAATTGTTGGTAAGGCGGATACCAGGTTGAGATTCATTGGGAGAGTCCTTAGAAAATGTAGTCCATCAATAAAGGAGGTGGCTTACAAAACACTCGTTCGACCTATACTTGAGTATTGCTCATCAGTATGGGATCCGTACCAGATCGGGTTGACGGAGTAGATAGAGAAGATCCAAAGAAGAGCGGCGCGTTTCGTCACAGGGTTATTTGGTAACCGTGATAGCGTTACGGAGATGTTTAGCAAACTCAAGTGGCAGACTCTGCAAGAGAGGCGCCCTGCATCGCGGTGTAGCTTGCTGTCCAGGTTTCGAGAGGGTGCGTTTCTGGATGAGGTATCGAATATATTGCTTCCCCCTACTTATACCTCCCGAGGACATCACGAATGTAAAATTAGAGTGATTCGAGCGCGCACGGAGGCTTTCCGGCAGTCGTTCTTCCCGCGAACCATACGCGACTGGAACAGAAAAGGGAGGTAATGACTGTGGCGCGTAGGGTGCTCTCCACCACACACCGTTGGGTGGCTTGCGGAGTATAAGTGTAGATGTAGATGCATTAAATGAACAACTGCTGCCGCAACTCGAAAGACCATGCCACTGAGGGAATACAGCAACACATAAACATCCCTGTGTACTGGAGCTGCAAACATGCTAACAATCAACAGCTGCCGTCGTGGTCAGTCCTGCAAAAATCTGCAAGTCCGCGATCAGGACACCCACTCTCAGACTCGAACATTGGACTCCGCCTCGATCTCCGCTCACTGCAATGTGTACACCATGCCGTATCCGAAAGAACTCCTCCTAGATCGGCATCTCCACATGAACTCAGCAAATAACACTCTACATGGAACACCTCGAAAAAGCTCAAATTGAAAGTTCATGTGGCAGGATTTTCTCCACACCAATCACTTAATGAAAAATCTGTGCACTATCTCACTCTAGGAGATGGGCAAAAGTCCCTCCCCTAATGGAGTCGGTTGCTACAAAAAGATACTGACCCCCTTGGTACGTCTTCTCACCTCACTGCCTGATTTCCAATTATGACCCTTAATTTCGCTTGGGTAAGGGAAATTACTTGGCGTGGAAACTCAACCTTCTCAAAAAATGCACCACTAGCATTGGCAACAAACTGTCGGGCACCGAGCGATGCGGGACTATCTCTGACTCTGAGGAGAAGTTCTTTACACTGCAAGCGGCAACTGTTCTCTGAAAACAGGTCGTCGGCCATCTGGCCAACAAATACCAGCAGAATTTAAATAAGTTTTCTCCCCAAGCAGGAAACAATCGTGTGAGAGGGCCTAAAAGCTGTAAAAAGCACGCCGGCTAGCATTGGGAACGATACACCGTTCTGCACTAACAACAGGACACCACTGGACGCTTGTAGACTCCCAGTCATCTTGACAGTTACGCAAGCCCTGTCCTGTGAGTAAAAGTGACTATCAGCCCCCGCAAGCTCTATCTGCATTCGGCTCCTTCCGTTTTCCCAGAATTCCTGCCAATTAAGGCAGCTGCGCGGTAACATTCCAAACAAAGTGTCTCTCTCCACATACTGCAGCAAAAAAAAGATCACAGTGTCAATCAATGGAAGGAAATACGCGTCACGTCTAATCTGCCAGTGCAACTAGGTTGTGAATAATGCAGTAAGCAACCACTGTCCACCCATTTCACTGAATGTTAGAGCAGAAATAAAAATGAAAGGGAGGCAAGCTTTCAGGATTTTCCGTCCTTCAAGGGTTGCATCCTGGCCTTGAAAGCAACTTATACGCAATTGCCTGACATACGACGATACCCTAGAGGTAATGGAGTGCTTAGTAAGTGTTCTCTGATGTCTTAGTTTGCCACCTTGAGATAAGATCGTTCTGTGTTGCAGAAACGGCTCTGGTACGCTGCTGATATCCCACTCATACTTCAGTTGAAGCGAGAATGTCGGAAAGCCGATACCTCAATTGTAAGGACTATATATTGCTGAATAACTGTTTCTGGTGACAGAGGGAGTGGCGTGTATTTTACCATGTCTCTGGGATGTCGGGAGGTTGTCTGACTTCACATTTTGGGACGACTACCCTAGCAACGCTGGACACAGCAAATTGAACCTGTTCTCAAAAATGTTTCTTACGATGCGTATGCGAGCCCCGGAACTGTTACGGACCCATATCGCCTGTGGCAAATTCGAGGCTATTTTGCAAACATGTTGTTGTTGTTGTGGTCTTCAGTCCATAGACTGGTTTGATGCAGCTCTCCATGCTACTCTATCCTGTGCAAGCTTCTTCATCTCCCAGTACCTACTGCAACATACATCCTTCTGAATCTGCTTGGTGTATTCATCTCTTGGCCTCCCTCTACGATTTTTACCCTCCACGCTTCCCTCCAATACTAAACTGATGATCCCTTGATGCCTCAGAACATGCTCTACCAACTGATCCCTTCTTCGAGTCAAGGTGTGAGACAAATTTTTCTTCTCCCGAATTTTATTCAATACCTCCTCATTAGTAATGTGATCTACCCATCTAATCTTCAGTGTCCTTCTGTAGCACTACATTTCAAAATCATCTATTCTCTTCTTGTCCAAACTATTTATCGTCCACGTTTCACTTCCATACATAGCTACATTCCATACAAATACTTTCAGAAACAAATTCCTGACATTTAAATCTATACTTGATGTTAACAAATTTCTCTTCTTCAGAAACGCTTTCCTTGCCATTGCCAGTCGACATTTTATATCCTCTCTACTTCGACCATCATCAGTTATTTTGCTCCGCAAATAGAAAAACTCCTTTACTACTTTAAGTGTCTCATTTCCTAATCTAATTCCCTCAGCATCACCCGACTTAATTCGACTACATTCAATTATCCTCGTTTTGCTTTTGTTGATGGTCATCTTATATCCTCCTTTCAAGACACTATCCATTCCGTTCAACTGCTCTTCCAAGTTCTTTGCTGTCTCTGAGAGAATTACAATGTTATCGGCGAACCTCAAAGTTTTTATTTCTTCTCCATGGACTTTAATACCTACTCTGAATTTTTCTTTTGTTTCCTTCACTGCTTGCTCAATATACAGATTGAATAACGTCGGGGAGAGACTACAGCCCTGTCTCACTCCCTTCCCAACCACTGCTTCCCTTTCATGTCCCTCGACTCTTATAACTGCCATCTGGTTTCTGTACAAATTGTAAATAGCCTTTCGCTCCCTGTATTTTACCCCTGCCACCTTCAGAATTTGAAAGAGAGTTTTCCAGTCAACATTGTCAAAAGCTTTCTCTAAGTCTACAAATGCTAGAAACGTAGGTTTGCCCTTCCTTAATCTAGCTTCTAAGATAAGTCATGGAGTTAGTATTGCCTCACGTGTTCCAACATTTCTACGGAATCCAAACTGATCTTGCCCAAGGTCGGCTTCTACCAGTTTTTGCATTCGTCTGTCAAGAATTCGCGTTAGTATTTTGCAGCTGTGGCTTATTAAACTGATTGTTCGGTAATTTTCACATCTGTCAACACCTGCTTTCTTTGGGATTGGAATTATTACATTCTTCTTGAAGTCTGAGGGTATTCCGCCTGTCTCATACATCTTGCTCACCAGATGGTAGAGTTTTGTCATGACTGGCTCTCCCAAGGCCGTCAGTAGTTCGAATGGAATGTTGTCTACTGCCGGGGCCCTGTTTCGGTTTAGGTCTTTCAGTGCTCTGTCAAACTCTTCACGCAGTATCATATCTCCCATTTCATCTTCATCTACATACTCTTCCATTTCCATAATATTGTCCTCAAGTACATCACCCTTGTACAGACCCTCTATATACTCTTTCCACCTTTCTGCTTTCTCTTCTTTCCTTAGAACTGCGTTTCCTTTTGAGCTCTTGATATTCATACAAGTGGTTCTCGTCTCTCCAAAAGTCTCTTTAATTGTCCTGTAGGCAGAATCTATCTTACCCCTAGTGAGATATGCCTCTACACCGTTACATTTGTCATCTACCCATCCCTGCTTAGCCATTTTGCACTTCCTATCGACTTCATTTTTGAGACGTTTGTATTCCTCTTTGCCTGATCATTTACTGCATTTTTATATTTTCTCCTTTCATCAATTAAATTCAATATATCTTCTGTTACCCAAGGATTTCTACTATCCCTCGTCTTTTTACGTGCTTGATCCTCTGCTGCCTTCACTATTTCATCCCTCAAAGCTACCCATTCTTCTTCTACTGTATTCTTTCCCCCATTCCTGTCAATCGTTCGTTAATGTTCTCCCTGAAACTCTCTACAACCTCTGGTTCTGTCAGTTTATCCACATCCCATCTCCTTAAATTCCCACCTTTTGCAGTTTCTTTAGTTTTAATCTACAGTTCATAACCAATAGATTGTGGTCAGAGTCCACATCTGCCCCTGGAAATGTACCCTATTACAATTTAAATCTCTGTCTTACCATTATATAATATATCTGAAAACTTCGAGTATCTCCAGGCCTCTTCCATGTATACAACATTCTTCTATGATTCTTGAATCAAGTGTTAGCTATGATTAGCTATGAATAAGTTATGCTCTGTGCAAAATTTTACCAGGCGTCTTTCTCTTTCACTTCTTACCCCCGTTCCATATTCACCTACTACGTATCCTACTCTTCCTTTTCCTACTACCGAATTTCAGTCACCCATGAGTATTAAATTTTCGTCTTTCTTCACTATCTGAATAATTTCTTTTATCTCATCATACATTTCATCAATCTCTTCGTCATCTGCGGAGCTACTTGGCATTTAAACTTGTGCTACTGTGGTAGGCGTTGGTTTCGTGTCTATCTTGGCCAAAATAATGCGTTCACTATGTTGTTTGTAACAGCTTACTCGCACACCTATTTTTTTTATTCATTATTATACCTACTCCTTCATTATACCTTTTTGATTTTGTATTTATAACCCTGTATTCACCTGACCAGAAGTCTTGTTCCTCCTGCCACCGAACTTCACAAATTCCCACTATATCTAACTTTAACCTATCCATTCCCCTTTTTAAATTTTCTAACCTACCTGCCCGATTAAGGGGTCTGACATTCCACGCTCCGATCCGTAGAACGCCAGTTTTGTTTCTCCTGCCGGCCGCGGTGGTCTCGCGGTTCTAGGCGCGCAGTTCGGAACCGTGCGACTGATACGGTCGCAGGTTCGAATCCTGCCTCGGGCATGGATGTGTGTGATGTCCTTAGGTTTAAGTAGTTCTAAGTTCTAGGGGACTAATGACCACAGCAGTTGAGTCAGCGCCATTTGAACCAGAGCCATTTTCTCTCTCTCCTGATAACGATGTCCTCCTGAGTAGTCCCCGCCCGGAGATCCGAATAGGGAACTATTTTACCTCCGGAATATTTTACCCGAGAGGACGCCATCATCATTTAACCATACAGTAAAGCTGCATGCACTCGGGAAAAAATACGGCTGTAGTTTCCCCTTGCTTTCAGCCGTTCGCAGTACAGCACAGCAAGGCCGTTTTGGTGAGTGTTACAAGGCCAGATCAGTCAGTCATCCAGACAGTTGCCCCTACAACTACTGAAAAGGCTGCTGCCCCTCTTCAGGAACCACACGTTTGTCTGGCCTCACAACAGATACCCCCCCCCCCCCCCCTCCCTTGTGGTTGCACCTACGGTACGGCTATTTGTATCGCTGAGGCACGCAAGTCTCCCCACCAACGGCAAGGTCTATGGTTCATGGGGGGTTTGCAAACATAGAATCGATGTACGTCAGCAGCTTCCAAGTGTTACTTCCTTCTGAACAGTAATGTGAGTCCATGGTCCCAGTTACACTGGGAAATTCATCTGGGAGGAACAAGAGCGGCGGTGGTGTATCAGGGAACTGAATGGCAAATAAGAGCTCATCACTGCTGTTGTTTATGAGACAATCCCTCAAAAGTTACCATTTTGATGCAATCTCTCAACACTTACATTTCTGTATTATGATGCTGAAGAGTTTAGTTGATATTTTGTATTAGTGAAATTCAGTTTTTGTATCAACATATAGATAGAACCTTAGGAAGAGTGCATGACATGCAAATGAATTTATCTGTAACAAACAATGTACCAATGCAGTTACGTTTTGCTTCACTATATTTTAAACAGAAACCCCTGGCAGTTTCGTTTATGTTGCCCTACATTTAACTTCCATAATGTAACTAGTATAATTCCAGTAATCCCAGCATATGGCTAAAATTTCGTTTAATCTCTTGTCGGTTCGTACATGTACTTTATAAAAGTGTTTTAAATTCATGTTGTCCAGTTTGAAGGTGATAAACAGGTTTGCATTATGCCTTAGCGACTGCTTCAGAGTTCCATAGTTGATCTCGCTCAAATAAAAGACGTCAGGAGCTGTTTGATGGCCTAAACTGAAATATTTCCATATTTTATCTTGGTTTTTCACAGATACATTGCCAAATATAAACACAGTGTTAAGCGTGACTTTTTAAAGTGATGATACGTTAGTGCTTTCGCTTAATGTCATGGACGTTAACCCGTCAATATCTCCTGTAAGAGCCGGTATTTGCTCTAAAATAATGTTTTAGAGAGTACATACACATGCTCGATGTGAATACTTGCACAGAGTAATATTGGTCTTGCCACAGTCCGATCAACACACAGTAATACCATATATTACGGAAGGAGCGGTCCATTCTCTTTTTGGATTTCAGCGTCATTGGTGGACCAGTCGTTGCTAGAAAGTCCTTGTCGTGAGGATGTTTCGTTCACTCAGCCACAATGACGACAAGAGGTTTGTATTAATTTGCAGGAGATACTATATAGAAGATAACACATATTGCCCTTACACTTTTATTTTACTTATAAATTCTTACATACAGCAACGTAATTGACATGTCCCCGCAAGCGTTATCTGGGATAGGTACCGTGGAAAAACAAACAACGCCTGAAGGTCAATACCTTGAATACGTCGAAGTAATGGGGAGTACGGACAGGCACCGCTTCTCTAATATATGTTTTTTTAATTATTTTATTATTTTCGGCCATAATGGCTATGTTTGTGGACCATGACTGTGTGAGATAATTAGTTATTTCAAGTTTCTGCTACCAGCCACTTTTTATTTTATTTTATGCTTAACATAATCCACCGCGTTTCGAACATGTTCTATTCCATAATCAAGCGTTAATACATACATACACACATAGAGAATTGTTACTTAAAAATAAACAGTCTTAAACTAGGTTAGTCTAGAACACTTTGTCCATTGTTTTTTAATTTTTTTAATGTAGCTGCTGGTATGGCATTTGGGGGGAAGGAGGGGGGCAGTGTATATCTAGAAATCGAAATCAGTGATGTCTTCTGCAGGTTTTCTTCTTTGTTGTTGACTATGTATATTACAGCCTGTGTCGGATGTAGATACATTTGCATGAGTTATGTGTCACGGAAATAGTGTGAAAGGCTTTTGTATGACAGCTGATCACTTACAATTTCATTATCTTGCTGCTTCACTTGCATCACAGGTGTAATGGCGGAGCTGTTGATTGACATTACACTATTGCACATTATATTTTGCCACTGCACAAATTGCTTCGATGTTGTACACAAAACACAAGATGGCGGACTGTAGCATGTGAGTCTGTATCGATTATCGAGGTTTTGTATCGATATTCTTGGTTCTAGTCAATTATTTACGTTGACATTTCTTGAAACTATTGGGTTAGAACTGGCTTAAGACTGTTGAAGAATTTTGAGTTTTTGAATACGGTTATTTCATTAAGAATCTTATCTTCATGCTTTGTGTTATGTACGAAAATTTCCATTTCTTCCATGATATCCCTTCTTTTACTTTTCCCTATTTTGTGTAAAATTTCGAGGTTGTCTTCGATTTTCAAAGGGTGGCCTATGTCTTTAATGTGAGTTGCTACTGCTGATTTGTTACATTTATCAAGCCTGTAGCAGTCTTAATGTTCTTTGAATCGGGTTCTGAAATTTCTGTCTGTTTGGCGGATGTAATATTTATTACATTGGCTGCCGGTAATTTTGTAAATGCCAGATGCATCAAGACTTGTATCTGGTGGATTTGTATTGTGAATAAGCTTCCTACTTAGGTTTCTGTTGGTGCTGAAGCTAATTTTTACTTCTGTGTTTTTGAATAGTCTTGCTAATTTGTCAGATACTATTCCAAGATATGGAATTTTTATATATTTGACTACTGGGGCACTGTCAGTTGTGAGTGTAGTTTGATGCAGTTTGTTCAGTTTATTTTTTATCTCTTGTGACATGGTATAAATTAGAGAAGGGTCATATCCATTGTTTATTGTAGTATATGTTATGGTTTCTATTTCTTGTTGGAGTTCTGTATGTTGAAGTGGAAATTTGTGTGCTCTGTACAGCATTGATCTATAAGCAGCTTTTTTGTGGGAGGAGGGATGTGTTGAGGAGTTTTGTATAGTGGTGTTAATGTGAAGATCAGTACGCCTGCAGCGTAGCATCGGAAGCTACTACTGGAATCATAGGAAAGGTTCACAATCAAAGACCGTTTAAATCGGTATTCCCCTGGACAGGAGTCGACATGGTAAGTGTTTTATTCAATCCCGATGCAATTTCTGTGTTTCATTGTCAACGTGAAGGTACAAGGATTACGGTAAACGTGCAGTGGTGCATCGGAAACAACTACTGCACTCCCAGGAAAGTTTCCATGCAAGTACCATCTGAAGCGTTACTCTCCTGGACAGAAGTCGGCATAGTGCCTTTTATATTCAACGCGATGCAATTTTTGTGTTCCATCGTCAATGTGGAAGTCCAACAGTTACAGTAAACTTGCAGTAATGCATCGGTAACTACTACTGGGGTCCCAGGAGGAGATCCAAGTACAGACCGTCTGAAGCGTTACTCGCCTGGACAGAATTCGGCATAGTGCCTGTTATAGTCAATCCCGATGCTATTTTTTTTGTTTCATCGTCAATTTGAAGGTCCAAGGGTTACAGTAAACCAGCAGTGGCTCATTGGAAACTACAACTGGACCCCCAGGAAAGGCTCGAAACTAATTCTATTTCCAGGGTTACTCCCCTGGACAGTGTGTGCTTGTTGTATTAAATGTGCTGCAATTCCTGTGTTTTGATTCTTTTTGTTTTGTTTCATCGTCAGTGTGAAAGTCCAAGTGATACAATAAACGTGCATAGTGCATGGGAAACTTTTACTGGATTCCTCGGAAATGTTCCAAGCACAGACCGTTTGAAGTGTTACTACGCTGGTCAGAAGTCGCCGTGAAGATTTTTGTATTAAATCCGATGCAATGTCTGTGTTTCATCGTCAATGTGAAGGTCCAAGGGTTACAGTAAACCTGCTGTGGTGCATCGGAAACAACTACTTCACACCCTTAATAGGTTCCAAACCCAGACCGTTTGAAGCGTTACTCCCCTGGACAGAAGTCGGCATGGTGCCTGTTGTATTAAATCTGATGCAATTTCTGTGTTCCATCGTCAATGTGGAGGTCCAAGGGTAAAAGTAAACCTGCAGTAGTGTGACGGAAGATGGTACTGGGCCCATAGGAAAAGTTCCAAACACAGAATTTTCGAAGCGTCACTCGCCTGGTAAGAAGTCGGCCTAGTGCTTGTTGTATTCAATCCCGATGCAATTTCTGTGTTTCATCGTCAATGTGAAGGTCGAAAGATTACAGTAAACGTGCATTGGTGCATCGGAAACTTGTACAAACCACCAAGTAAAGGTTCCAAGCACAGTGCGTTTGAAGTGTTAATCCCCTGGCGAGATGTCGGAATGGTGCCTGATGTACTGAATCCGATACAATTTATGTGTTTCATCGCCAATGAGAAGGAATAAAGGTTACAGTGAACGTGCAGTGGTGCATCGGATACTACTACTGGACTCCCAGGAAAGGTTCCAAACACATACCGCCTGAGGCGTTACTCCCAATGACCGATATCAACATTGTGTCTACTGTATTCAGTCCGATGCAATTTCTGTGTTTCATCGTTAATGTGATAATCCAAGGGTTACAGTTAACCTGCAGTTGTGCATCGGAAACTACTACTGGATTCCCAGGAATGGTTGAAAGCACACACCGTTTGTTGCGTTATGCGAGTGGATAGAAGTCGGTATTAGGTCTGTTGTATTAATTGCTCTATGAAATTTCTGTGTTTTATATTCATTGTGAAGAATCAAGGGTTACAGTAAACCTACAGCGGTGCTTCGGAAACTACTAGTGGACTCCTAGGAAATGTTCGAAGGACAGACCGTTTCAAGCGTTATCCGCTCGGACAGAGGTCGGCATGATGCCTGTTGTATTCAATCCCGATACAATTTCAGTATTTCATTGTCAATGTGAAGGTCTAAGAGTTACAGTAAACCTGCAGTGGTGCATCGCAAACTACTAATGGACTCTCAGCAAAGGTTCCATGGACAGACCGTTTGATGAGGTACTCCCCTGGACAGAAGTCGGCATTGTACCTGTTGTATTCAATCCCGATGAAATGACTGTGTGGATCGTCAGTGTGGAGGTATAAGGGTTACAAGAAACCTTCAGTGGTGCATCGGAAACTACTACTGGAGTCACAGGAAACGTTAAAAAACAGATCGTTTGAAGCTTTACTCCCTTGTACAGAAGATGTAATGGTGCCTATTGTATTCAATTCCGGTGTAATTTCTGAGTTTCGCATTCATTGTGAAGGTCCAAGGGTTATGGTAAACGTACAGTGGTTCATCGGAAACAACTACAGCACTCCCAGGAAGGGTTCCTAGCATGGACCTATTGAAACGTTACTCCACTGGACAGGAGTCTTCGTTGTTCCTTTTGTATTCCATCATGACACAATATCTGTGTTTCGTCGTCAGTGTGAAGGTCCAACGGATACAGTAATCCTGCAGTGGTGCATCCGAAACAACTACTCCACGTCCTTGAAAGGTTCCTAGCACAGACCGTTTGATGAGTTACTCGCCTGGACAGGAGTCGGCATGGTGCCCGTTGTATTCATTGCATATGCAATTTCTGAGATTCATCGATTATGTAGAGCTCCTAGGGTTACAGTAAACCTGCAATGGTGCATCGGAAACTACTACTGGACTCCCAGATAAACGTTCCAAGCACAGACCGTTTGTAGCGTTACTACGCTGGTCAGAAGTTGCCGTGAAGGATATTGTATTAAATCTGATGCAATTTCTGTGTTTCATCGTCAATGTGAAGGTCCAAGGGTTACAGTAAACCTGCTGTGGTGCATCGCAAACATCTACTTCACACCCTTAATAGGTTCCAAACCCAGACCGTTTGATGAGTTACTCATCTGGACAAGAGTCGGCATGGTGTCTGTTGTCTTCATCGCAGATGCAATTCCTGTGATTCATCGACAATGTAGAGGTCCTAGTATTACAATAAATCTTTAGTACTGCATCGGAAACTACGGCTGGACTCCCAGGAAAGATTCCAAACACATACCGTCTGAGTCGTTACTTCCAAGGACTGAAGACGACATTGTGCCTATTCTATTCAATCCGATGCAATTTCTGTGATTCATCGTTAATGTGATAGTCCAAGGGTTACAGTAAATCTGCAGTAATTCATCGGAAGCTACTACTGGACTTCCAGCTGGCTTACAAGCACAGACCGTTATAAACGTTACTCGCGTGGACAGACGTCGGCATGGCGCATCTTGTATTCAATCCCGTTGCAATTACTATCTTCCATCGTCAAAGTGAACAACGAAGGGTTACAGTAAACCTGTAGTGGTGCATCGGAAACTACTACTGGATTCACAAATAAAGATTCCAAGCACAGACCGCCAGAAGTGTTACTCCGTTGGTCAGAAATCGTCATGGTGCCTGTTGTATTAAATCTGACGCAATTTCTGTGTTTTATCGTCAGTGTGAAGGTCCAAAGGTTACAGTAAAGCCCGCATCTCGTGGTCGTGCGGTAGCGTTCTTGCTTCCCACGCCAGGGTTCCCGGGTTTGATTCCCGGAGGGGTCAGGGATTTTCTCTGCCTCGTGATCGCTGGGTGGTGCTGTCCTTAGGTTAGTTAGGTTTAAGTAGTTCTAAGTTCTAGGGGACTGATGACCATAGATGTTAAGTCCCATAGTGCTCAGAGCCATTTGAACCATTCTTTTTGTTACAGTAAACCTGCAGTGGTGCGTCGGAAACAACTGCTTCACACGGTTGATAGGTTCAAACACAGATCGTTTGATGAATTACTCACCTGGACAGGAGTAGGCATGGTGTCTGTTGTATTCATTGCAGATGCAATTTCTGTGTTTCATCGACAATGTAGAGGTCCAAGGGTTACACTAAACCTTTAGTACTGCATCGGAAACTACTACTGGACTCAGAGGAAAGGTTCCATACACATACCGTCTGAGGGGTTACTTCCAAGGACTGAGGACGGCATTGTGCCTATTCTATTCAATCCGATGCAATTTCTGTGTTTCATCGTTAATGTCATAGTCCCAGGGTTACAGTAACTTGCAGTGGTGCATCGGAATCTACTACTGGACTCCCACATAAACGTTCCAAGCACAGACCGTTTGAAGCGTTACATGCCGAGACAAAAGACCGCATAGTGCTTGTTGGATTCTATCGCGATGCAATTCCTGTTTTTCATCGTCAATTTGAAGGTCCAGGGGTTACAATAAACCTGCAGTGATGCATCGGAAACTACTAGTGGAGTCTCAGGAAGGGTTCCATGTACACACCCTTTGAAGCGTTTCTCGCCTCCACAGAAGTTGGCATAGTGCATGTTGTTCTCATTCGCGATGCAATTTCTGTGATTCATCGTGAGTATGACGATCCAAGTGTAACAGTAAACCTGCAGTGGTTCATCGGAAACAACTACTGCACTCCAAGGAAAGGTTCCATGCAGTGACCACTTGAAGCTTTACTCCCCTGGATTGAAGTCGGAATGGTGCATCTGGTATTATATCCCGATGCAGCTACTGTGTTTGTTCATCAATGTGAAGGACGAAGGGTTACTGTAAACCTGCAGTAGTGCATCGGAAACAACTACTTCACACCCTTGATAGGTTCCAATCCCAGACCGTTTGATGAGTAACTCACCTGGACAGGAGTCGGCATGGTGTCTGTTGTATTCATTGCAGGGTCCTAGTGTTACAATAAATATTTAGTACTGCATCGGAAGCTACGGCTGGACTCCCAGGAAAGATTCCAAACACATACCGTCTGAGTCGTTACTTCCAAGGACTGAGGACGGTATTGTGCCTATTCTATCCAATCCGAGGTAATTTCTGTGTTTCATCGTTAATGTCATAGTCCAAGGGTTACAGTAACTTGCAGTGGTGCATCGGAATCTACTACTGGACTCCCACATAAACGTTCCAAGCACAGACCGTTTGAAGCGTTACACGCCGAGACAAAAGACCGCATAGTGCTTGTTGGATTCTATCGCGATGCAATTCCTGTTTTTCATCGTCAATTTGAAGGTCCAAGGGTTACAGTTAACCTACAGTGATGCATCGGAAACTACTAGTGGAGTCTCAGGAAGGGTTCCATGTACACACCCTTTGAAGCGTTTCTCGCCTCCACAGAAGTTGGCATAGTGCATGTTGTTCTCATTCGCGATGCAATTTCTGTGATTCATCGTAAGTATGACGATCCAAGTGTAACAGTAAACCTGCAGTGGTTCATCGGAAACAACTACTACACTCCAAGGAAAGGTTCCATGCAGTGTCCACTTGAAGCGTTACTCCCCTGGACAGAAGTCAGTATGGTGCATCTGGTATTCTATCCCGATGCAATTACTGTGTTTGTTCATCAATGTGAAGGACGAAGGGTTACAGTAAACCTGCAGTAGTGCATCGGAAACAACTACTTCACGCCCTTGATAGGTTTCAAACCCAGACCGTTTGATGAGTAACTCACCTGGACAGGAGTCGGCATGGTGTCTGCTGTATTCATTGCAGATGCAATTTCTGTGTTTCATCGACAATGTAGAGGTCCTAGTGTTACAATAAATCTTTAGTACTGCATCCGAAACTACGGCTGGACTCCCAGGAAAGATTCCAAACACATACCGTCTGAGTCGTTACTTCCAAGGGCTGAAGACGGCATTGTGCCTGTTCTATTCAATCCGATGCAATTTCTGTGTTTCATCGTTAATGTCATAGTCCAAGGGTTACAGTAACCCGCAGTGGTGCATCGGAACCTACTACTGGACTCCCAGGAAGTGTTCAAAACACATACCGTCTGAGGCGTTACTTCCAAATACTGAAGACGGCATTGCGTCTATTCTATTCAGTCCGATTCAAATTCTGTGTTTCATCGTTATTGTGATAGTCCAAGTGTTACAGTAAACCTGCAGTTGTGCATCGGAAACTACTACTGGTCTGCCATGTAGGTTGCAAGAACAGACCGTTAGAAACGTTACTCGCCTGGACAGACGTCGCATGGTGCGTGTTGTATTCAATCCCGATGCAATATCTGTGTTCCATCGTCAATGTGGAGGTTCAAAGGTTACAGTAAACCTTTAGTGGTGCATCGGAAACATTTACTGGAGTCCGAGGAAAGGTTCCAAGCACAGACCGTTGAAGCGTTTTTCGCCTGGACAGAAGTCAGTGTGATGTCTATTGTATTCAAACCCGATGCAATTTTTGTGTTTTGTATTCATTGTGAAGGACCAAGCTTTACATTAAACCTGCATTGATGCATCGGAAACTACTACTGGACTCCCAGGAAGGTTACAAGCACAGACAGTTTGAAACGTTACCCACCTGGTCAGAAGTTGGCATGGTGCCTGTTATATTCAATCCCGATGCAAATAATGTGTTTCATATTCATTGTGAATATCCAAGGGTAACAGTAAACCTGCAGCTGTGCATCGGAAACTACTACTGGAGTCCCAGTAAAGGCTCCAAGCAGAGACCATTTCCTGCATTTCTCCCTTGGACAGATGTCGGCATGGTGCCTGATGTAATCAACTGCTGTACCGAAGCAAAGCTTACGCCATTCAAGTCTGATATACAGTCCACCAACGTGCACCTTTGAGAATCCTTATTTTCACTTCATACACCAAATGTGCCGTAATTTTTCGTCGAAATCCAAGAGCAGAACCAAGAAATCACTTCTCAGCCTTTGAATGACCACACGATGATCGCCATCGGCAGAACACTGCCCTCCACACTAGGATCTTCGAGCCCACGGCGTCTCGTCCCCAACCGACTGCTTCCGAGGGGCCCACAGGCCAAGCGGCCTTGCCCTCAGACACCAACGTCCCTCCTCACGCACAGTCCTGAGCTAACTACCAGCAACCCCCTTCATCCTCGCGGCGCGCCGGAAGCCAACTCAACAGAGACATGCGGCGACCAGAGATTCCAATTCGATATAGATCTTGACATCACGGCGTGTGATTTCAAAAACAAAACAAATACCAAGTAGCGAGCCGTTCCAGGTCAGCTCCCCCACTAAAATAAACTCGCCGCGAGAAGGAATTTAACTCCGGAGAATCTGGCTACCGTAACGCCCAACATCCGCTCGGACTCTTACGTGGTTGACCAGTAAATTCACCCGACTGACCATATGTAGAACCTCATAAGGCCCTAAAAAAACGATGTGCCCACTTGTCGGTATAATCCGCACCAATCTTCTGAATCAGACCCGTGTTGCGGACGAACACCCTCTCCCCAGGTTTGCAATTACGTTCCTTCCTACCCTTATTATACCGCTGTGTCAGCCTCTGATGGGCACGCTGATATTACGTCGCACTCGCTTCCAACTCCGCTGAATAACACCAGCATTATTGCACTCTGAGACATATTGTCAATCAGCCACAAGTTGGACAGCGGGGAGTTCACCTGGTACCTTAAGACCAAGGAAGCAGGACATGCCTTTACCGATTCATGCTGAGCTCTGTTAAACGCAAGGTTGAGCCTGCCAAGTGAATGATCCCAGTTGGTGCGAGAGCCGCTGTGAAACGCAATTAGGGCGGCTTTTAAATTCCCGTTTACACGTTCCGCAAACGAAGGCTGGTTATAGTAAGTATCTGTGGTGATATGCCAAATGGCCTGTTCGAAACAAAACCTCCTGAACTGCTTGGAAGCAAATGCTGAAGCGTTATCGTTAACCAGGGTCTTTGGTGGTGCAAATATCTAAATAATTCTCGGTAAGTGACGGACGGTAGCCGTAGCTGTGATGCTACTAGTTGGAATAAGCTATGAAAAACGCGAAAACCCGTCGACTACCACCAGAACATATCGGTTACTCTGGCGACTTCTAGCTAGGGGTCCAATATGATCAATGAACCACGTGTCCATAGGGTAACTTTCTCTAGTGGATTGGAGGAGCCCCCTGTGAGGACCCAAGTCTAGTTTCGCTTGTTTGCAAATTTCGCACTCGCCAACCATACGCCGGACGTCTTTATATAAACTGCACCAAAGGAGTAGCCTCTCAATATTTGCGATAGTCTTATTCACATCTAAGTGGCCACCGACCGGAGTGTGGTGGTCACACTAATTTTCCTAATACATGGATCACCTTCCTGCCTCCGACCTAAGTCCCCAAACAATTCCGGGACCTCCGATAAGACGGTCGGTGTGGCCGAGTGGTTCTAGGCGCTTCAGTCTGGAACCATGTGACCGCTACGGTCTCAGGTTCGAATCCTGCCTCGGATATGGATGTGTGTGTTGTCCTTAAGTTAGTTAGGTTTAAGTAGTTCGAAGTTTTAGAGGACTGATGACTTCAGAAGTAGTTAAGTCGCATAGAGCTCAGAGCCATTTGAACCATTTTTTGTCGCTTGCAGGTTTTTTTTTTTTTTTTTTTTTTTTTGCGGGCCCTCCCACTGCTGGCGCCCCGTAAAGCACGGAATCTCGCACCAGGGCGTATCGCTTTTTGATCGGGCGTACCAGTGACAGGCCTCATATGGGTGAGTGCTTCAGATATACCCTCTCTTTCCCTAGTGGCTCTTTCCGCCTTCCCGTGGTGCAAGACGCTAAGCTCGGCATTTCCCGGGCCCGCCCGGATGTTGCTTTGCGTCAGAAGGGAGAGCTGCGACCCAATCCAATGCAAAAGCGAAGGGTGCATGGCACAGGGGGAAACAGTTGGTACGAGAATGGGGCATAAGCCATAGATGGTGACTTGGACAAGACAGTTTCCCTGACTCATGGCAGAAATGCACACTTTGATGAGCTGTTCCAGTGTCATGATCATCCACATGTATATGAAGCTTTGAGGCGGGTTAATGTGGGTTTAGAGTAGTCACTGATAGCAGTCAAAATCACACATGTTGCTGTCATGCCAGTTGGTACTATCAATAGAAGGTGTATCACTTGATAGCCTACACCTAAGCACGATTAGGAAGAGAAGATTGGTACAGTAGATTCATCAAAATATATGGGGTGTATCTCGGGCCAAGCATGCTAGGGCTACTTCAAAGAGTAGAGGATTGTGCATTTGTATAAGAAAATGAATTCAGCTCAGATCAAGGTGTGTCTTTGCTGCAATAATTGAAGACACACACCTTGAAATATCAGCTACTGAATTAACATGGCTTGATACAACCAAAAAGTTAATCCCATTCTGTGTGGATCAGATTTCTAGTGGTAGTGTGGGAACTTTTTTCCAATAAATTAACAGAAGTTCTAAATAAAGTCTTAAGATAGCATAGATCTACTCTCACCCTGCTTGCTCATCCTGACAGAAAAGGCACATAGGGGAAATGGCTGACAGCCTTTGTGTATGTGACTTCATCCCCATCTGAACCCATACATCAGATAAAATAGACGCAACAGAGGGAATGCCTTAAAAGGCTAACTGGGCAGTAGGCAGCAAGTTGGCTGTCTTTAAGCATTATGAAAGCATTTCATTACTTCCATGTTCCACCAGGCTACTCACACATTCATCCCCAAGAACTCGGATTAACAAAGAAACGTCTAATAACTTGGTGGAACGATGTCTGCCATGCTGTAACCAGGAGCATTAGGCTCTCTATGCATACACTCATGTGAGGAAAATAATTAAAGGGATGAAGAAGAATTTATGAATTCCTTCAACATGTCAACTTTTGCAAATATTTGTTTCTAAATTTTGATTGTTATTTTAGAACTTTTAAAATGTTTAACAGAATTGTTTTAGTATTTTTCTAGTGATGCTGGATAATCCACATTAGTCAACCACGCTACTCTTGTTTGTGTCTGATTATCTTATTAAGTTTGTCCTAAAGACCCTCTGTCGTTCTCTTTGATGGGAGATTTTAGCGTGTTCAGAGAGTGGCTGGGGTTGGTCAAATATGTTTCACATTTACTATGCAGCAAAATTATTCTGTTATATTTTTCGTTATTTTCCGCTTTTTAACAAGACTTTATCTAATGACTCAATGAAGTTATTTAAATTTTGTTTCTCTGAATTTTTTTAAATCCAAATCCCCCAACCATGTTTTGGAGTGGGTGAAAATTTACCACACATAATTAATACATGTTCCATAGATCATGAACATAATTTTTCTATACACAAAATTATTATTTTTATTGAGTATTATTTTGAAAACCCTCTCTCTAAAGTTAGAATGTCTGATTTCATTTCTGATTTACATTACTCATTATAGTACAGAAGTACATCAGATACAACACACACTGAAAACATAACAATATATTACACTGTAAGTCAGAAAGTTAGTTCTTTCAGTTCACAATATATTTAGCTGCAGCATACTTGTGCAAGTGTTATGCATCCTACATTTCATCAAACATCATTTCACAACAAAATCCTACAAAGACATCTACAACATACCTCAGATCATAATAAGATTAGGTTGACATAGAAACTCTGAAGGTAGTGAAAGTGATTATATAACTGAATTTGCTGTGAAATTGACATTTGACAAAACATATTGACATTTATCACAGTAATGGAAATTTCCTCCCATGAAAAGAACTCATCTGTATCATTATATATTTAATGACTGTTGACAATTTCTCAGTAGTTAGCTTACATTTCTCTCTTGAGGTCACAACTGAAAATATAGCTGTCCTATTTTCCTCTGAACATTTTTGCATGTCACCACGAGACTTTTAAATATTATCAATTATCTGTAGTGTGAGACCTAACATTTTTCTTTTAAAAGAGTTCCACACAGAAGTACAAGTTTCATTAATTGCATCATTATGCAGTCACCATCTTGGCCATTGGACATTGAGATGCATAACAAGAACCCCAGGGATTATGTGTAAATACACAGAACATAGAAAATATTCATGTACAGGTGATATACCCAGGCAAGAAAAAAGGGACCAGACTCCATTCTGGCTCAATGTCCCATAGTTCTAAAATATCCTGACTAATTGTTCAATATCTCATGTGTATTTGTTTCATGTGTTACCCGTTCACAGCTCAAGCAAGTGGCAGTACTGTGGCACATGGTGGCAGCACTTGGATTTCATTGAAGGAAAGCAAGAAACTGATCAGAAATATATTCCAAGGAACTGCAAGATAATGAGATTAATGGTGTCTTCATTCTTTTATTTGTTTGTCACTTCACAGTGTTTCCATAGTCAGGCATGAACAATAACATAGCTTTATGGGAAGTGATATTCCAATGAGAACCATTTGTGACGTCTACACAGCAAAAATGAAATCTTGCACAGTGCAATAGAGTGAACTGTTTTCGAAACGTTGAGAAAACATGAAACTTGTGAACCAGCCTGTATCTGAATCCAGATACCACACCAGCTTTTGTAGAATAGCTCTCTTGACAAGTGAGTAAGTAATCAAACATTGGTAACCTCTTTCCATATCTTTCCAAACTAAGTAGTGGCTCTCTCCAAGACCTTCCAGGAAGAGCTTTAATAATTGAAATGATAGCGAAGAATTCTTGCTCACAGCCAAGGGGCTTTTTCTCTGTTAAATGTAGAGAGATATGGAGGGAGATGCTGGGGATAAAATTGTGAACGACCTGTGAGGTTTGCTTCAGAGGCTCAGTTTGCTTTCACCTTCAGTACATTTACATTACATAACATTTAAGATCAGTAGATTTTCTTGACGCCTCAGCACAGTGAATAGCATTTAATTATGTAGGACAGGCAATGCAATAACGAAAATTCTTCAATGATATAATTTTACTGAATCATTAAATTTCTATAAATTAACAGAACAGAGTAAATCAAATTTGGGGAACAAGTTGCATCTAGCCTGGGACTCAATATCTGATGTTCCAAAAGGATACCATTATCGTAAAGGGTTGCAGTAACGTCAACAGTTACTCATTAAAAAAAGTGCAAAGGTCACAAATGAATTCCTTTCACCTTGCAAACTACAGACTCAATCATAGATGGTTAAATTCTCTCACTGGTCACACAAATGATGTAGCAAACTATATTTGAATATCCAGATAATTATATCTGAATACACAATCTGTGTTATAGTCAGTTTATTTGGATAGTACACCACATTAATATTTAAAAGTTGTACAATTTAGAACATTGTGAATTTATTCCATACATACAGTGCGGCGGCGCGGTTCTTTCCGTCCCTTTACGACGAACCTGCACCTACCTGTGAACATTGTCTCAGCATGTCATCAGTAGGGAAGCCGAGCGAAACCTACTGTACTTCGACGTGAACCAGGCTGCAATTAAAGTCACTAATCTACCTTTCGGGAGAAAGTTTACACATGAAATGAAAGGTTGAAAATTTTTTCCTCAGTTAATATATTCTGAAACTTAGGTGAACAAGTACCACTGCCAAGCCCGTGCTAGTCTTAACACAGTCACTCACAATCTCTTTCACTCACGCTAGCAAGTTTATGGTGTTGCATTTCCCGAACGCGTAATAGCTACAAAAATACTGATTGTTTTTCATTGAGAATGCACGCCAGATATTAATTCTGTCGGTACCAAATACAGTCACAGTTTTTAGCTACCGACCTGCTCAGTACGCCACGCAGAATATGTCTTTTCTCATCGCAAAATTCACTTAAAAATTCCAGAATTTCTACACACCCATCGGAATAATTATGCCGTCACTTTGCCACACTTTTGATGTATGTAACACTGCTAGATCCGGCAACTTATCATTTCCATAGAAACTACTACTACACACGTCCGAAATGTTTCATGGCTAGGCTCCGACTCTTCTCTAGAGTACTCTAAGTCTTCTCTAACAGCAGAGAAAGGCGCGTGAAGAATATTGCTTTACCATTGGTCAGTTTACTCAACAGCCAATAGCAAAACAACATTCTCCCTTGTCAATCCGCGCTTTTCATCAATAACCAATCGCAAAATAGTAAACCTAACGACTGCACTTCTTACTGACGTAATTACCTAATATGCTGAAGTTTTGTTTATACATAAAGTTTTTTACTATTGTTATTTATACCTGAATTAACTTTCTCTTTACCATAAACTTACTTTACAAATATCCCCGTTGTCCATATCCATACTTCTTCGAAATGTTTCCACACTAAATCCTACTACACAACTCGTTAAACAATTATCTTCATATTAATTATCTTCATATTAACCACACTCTCGCATCATTCATACTGCTAAAACACATTTATAACATTTTACATAAACAAAAATACATAATAACACTTTATGAAAATACTAGAGGAGTTAATGAAAAACATTCTATTAATTTAGTTCATTCTAGTGGGCCCAATCGAAACTGAAATCACAGTCCCCCTATCCAATATTGTCCTCTATCGGCTGATACATAAACTACGTGCGCGTCCAGCCTCGCGTCACCATCTGTCACTCTCCAGCTGTGAGACACATCGTCCACTTAACCGCCTCCAAGGCAGGATCGGTATACGGAGCTACGCCTCAACAGTACCAACAGTACAGTGAAATTACAACGTGATACATACATTGTATCTTGTATAAAATAATTTAAAGTTTACTGAGTGCTCTGAGAATATACAGCCAATCACTTAATTGTAGATACATTAGTAGAAAATGAAATGCCTTGGATAAGAGAGTATTACAGAAAGAGATTACAAGTGGACATACAAAAAACATTGTTATATCGTGTACTTAAGGAGAAATCCTGCTTCAACCATGTTGACAGTGAATGAACAATCTTACATTACTGTAAATGACAGAAATAAATCTTAAGAGTTGAGAGTACCTATTTGGTTTCACCTCCAGCAATTTTGATGTTGCTTTCCAACCTTTAAAAACATGCTTATGTAAGTCTCAAGAGCAAACAAGAAGTAATAGTAATGATAGGGAAAACATCCCCAGAATCTATGAGCAGTGTCCGACTGGGACATTCTTACATTTACGTCAATAGTCATGCGTTAGAAGAGAACTTCTGCAGTTATATGGCAAATACGAAACTATTTCAAGAAGGTAAAATTAATAACTTCTGCAGCTGTCTTATATCACATCATAAATGTTTCAGAGGACACATTTATTCTGTGAATTATGCTACAAGAAATCTTGCACAATGATGATATTACAATTACGTGAGTTAAAATTGTCAGAAAGACAGACACAAATTCCCCTCTGTTCATCTCAGAATAGCACTTACACTCATGTCTTCAATTATTTGCTGCATGTATTTGAGTTAAACCAGCAATTAATGGTTAAAATGAGTGTCTTTAAATGCGAAGTGTGTGTGGCACAAGTATAATTATGGAAAGAATCTCAGGCAGCAGGTTTGCAATCACCATCAACAGGAGCTGCCTGTTTCCATTATAGGGGCTGCAGCTTCTTACCAAAGCTACATGTGTGACAACAATTTTTCTCTTAAAAATATTTTCTATCACCACCAACAAAATATTCGTAGTTTGTGGGAAAAGGCATTGATCTTTAAGTGTACGTCATACACAGTATAAAATAGTTCTAAATGAGATTGGGTAGACCATTTACAAATTACTCATGAAATCAACATTAATTCACAATATATGCAATATTTAAGTGAAAATGAATTTTTATAGTGGAAAGAAGAAACTGGAAGTATGACACATTCAAATTTTGTTAAAATGCATGGGTCAACTAACTCTATACATTATTATGGTTGCTATTGGCCAGATAACTATCTCCAAAGGTAAAGGCACAAGATATCTTAAACTGAAATGCAGCAACAAAATGCATGGAAAGTGCCCTGCAGAGATGAAAGTCACTGTACACAAAGGTGGAACATACCAAGTAATTTTGTGTCAGCCCACATTGGTCATAAGCAAGAGTTTGGCTACCTGCCACTGTGTTAAAAAGAACAGGAAACCTTAGATGTATTTATTGCAACAGTAATTCCATTTGACAAAGCTCTAGACAACATACAAGCAAGTTTGCAGGATTCAGACTTGCACAGAATCCATTTGACAGCTGAGTAGGACTTATGTAACATTGCAACAAGACCTGTCCTCCAAGTCAGGCATCAAAATGATACAATCAGTGTTGATGCTTGGGTAAAAGAAATGAACTAAGGTACAAATATGTGTGACATTTTAAAAACGAAGACTTAGACGGGAACATCAAGAGCTGAGAAGTGAGGTTTCGTACTAATATAATAACAAGTACACAGTGTGAAATATTAAATTTTCATTAAACCCATGGGCTTAATGGGTATAACTTTTAAGTTAGCACTACTAGTACTGGATGATCTCAGGCAAGGGTTTCCATGTGCTTTCCTGATTTCAAACAGGAACTATGTGAAATCACAGGTTGGGCCGATTTGCCCCAATATATTCATGTCGAATTTGGCAGAGCCTGATAATGGTCCATGGAATAGGACAATAGAAGCTCCTACAATGAATCTTTATTATACCTGGTATGTGGCTAGAGTATGGATAACTAATATAAGAAGAAAGCTGCAGATCTGAATGAAAGAAATGAGGCATACCAGCACATTAAATCGGTGTCAGTGTTGAACAATGTAAGTGTATTTCAGTAATCACTGCAGTGCTAAAGATAACAGAGTGAGCTGTGAGTGTAACTTAAAAGGTGCTGATTGCAATATACATACATAGGTACTGTATGAATTACAGTATTAGATTCAGTATGTTTAAGCAGTACATTCACACAGTTTGCCGAGATGACAGTGTGGGTTAAAATCCCCGGGAAACTCCAGAAGTATCAAATTAATTGGTTACTGACGTTGAAGTAGACATGTAGTAAATGAGAGAGCAGCAACTTTAGCTGAAGCAAGCAGAAAACCTATTTCTAGGGCTCCAGAGTGATCGTTAGATGAGAAGCAAGAGCTTATTTCTTGTTTCCCAATCTTGTCAGTGGAATGAAAGAGAATAAACTGCAGTTAGCCGAAAAAACTTATCCTTGATGGCAAATGTAGGGTCTGTTTGAGCTCAAAACAATTTCAGAGACATAAATAGGAGCCAGAAAAGAAAACTAATTCCACAGAGTAGGCCGTTTTCTTTCAAGAAGGTAACAGCATATAAAATTCCTCTGGCTGTTGGTGATGCTGAAGAAATCCGGTTCTTGATGACTGGACCTGCAAATAAAATTCAGATCAGATCAGATTAGATATTAAATTAATACTCTTTCCACAGATCATGAATATGACACTTTATAATGATGTGGAATGTATCAGTTTAACAGAAGTTTATTTTTCATGACATTTTGTTGTTTTATCGAGGAAATTACGGGAATTTGATAAAAGCATTGTTATCTGGTGTATTACTACATGAATAATTGTTACTTTCTTCGAGCATTATTGTGGTGATCTGGCTAGGCCAACAGTATTTCAGTTCCTAATTCTACTTATTATAGATGCCTCAAACCTTTGCACACTTGAGTCGTCCTGAAGAGGCTGAGTGGTCTTCAGTTCTGGGATCAGATATGGCGGCTCCTCTCAAATCTGATCCTGAGGCAGCTCTAGAGGACAGAGTGGCATGCTTTCTTGAACTCCAAATGGTGGAGACATTTGCTTTCAGAGCATCACACTCTGGACTGTAAATAGATTTAATCAGAATTAAGAGATGCCATATTGCTATCAAATAACACCAGTGTGAATAATGATTAATGTCATACTGGGTTGAAAACCAGTATCAAAAAATACTTCTATTGTGCCCTGTTAACTGAAATACCATTACATACCTGACTTGCCATTGACTAGGCCTGATGAGGCTGAGTGGATCACAATCTCGACCTCTGAAGTGATCGAATTCCATGGACATTTCCACTCTCCTTATGGTAGCCATGTAAGGCTGAGTGGATCCCGGTCCTGATCTTCTGAACACCAGATTTTGAGGATCTCAGGTCCTCTGCTCTTGAGGCAGCCTAAGTGGCCTGACTCGACATCAGTGCCAAGCTCCAGATGTTTGGGAACTCCCTCATTGGTCCTTGAGGTGGCATAATCCAGACTGGAAGTAAACACTGCATTGAAGTTCGATTGTTTAGAAAAAATATAATTACAGCTATTATTCTGCCAACTCCACAACTACCACTTTAGAAACTGTGTAGGCCTATTGTGAGTAAATTAGAAAGTTTAAATTAGGGCATCTTCCCATATTAGACAGGCAATCATTAGATGATACACTTACTTTAACAAATAGGGTTACTTCTTTAAAACAAACCATGTTACATACCTGATGTGCTGCTCAATCAGCTTCAAGGGATGGAGTTTATTTTTGCCCCGAGCTGCTAAATTGTAAACTGGGACCGTTCCCATTCTGCTGCTGAGGGAGCGTAATCTGGAGTGATGTAAATTTTATATCGGAATATAGCCACACTACAGTGCTACTTGATAGCAATATTCTAACTATAACACAATCAGTCATTGTTAATGAATATAAGGTCATTAGAGCAGTACCACAGACATTTGATATGATGGGTCCCATCAAGTGTTACCTTTGCTGTGTGGCACATTTGATATGTTTTGACCATGCTTCACAGAAACTATGTAGTTTATGTCCAATCCAGTAAATAAATTTTATATTATAATGCAGACATAGTAAAATAGAATATAAATGCATCAATATACATATATAAATTCAGAATTTCATTATACTCATATTATGTCATCCCCATTGGTTTTTGCTTTATACACACCAGATGCACCAAGTTGAACAGCAGGCTGCCATAACATATTGCATGGTTGCTCCACAACATGCAATTGGTTTTTGGTGTAAAGCCATGCAAATAAATTTCATGTCGCAATTGAGGCAAAATTGATAGGTACTGGAAGACAACATATACTGTACTGCAAGTAACTTTTGCATCATAATCCAAACACATGTTTATTTGGTGTGAGGACATTAGAGTAGTGTCATACATATTTGGAATGATGGAACCCATCAAGTTTTACCTGTTTTGCTGTGGTATACATCTGGTACGCCACGATTATGCTCTGCAGGAACATCCTCATTCATGTTGAGCTCGTCAAATAAATTTCATATTATAATTCACGCAAAATTGACAGGTACTGAACCTAAATTCGTATAGTAACCATGAATTGCAATTTACTCTGCTAAGGTTCAACACAAACATATCTACTCAATAAATTGAAAATTGATACTTACTCTCATCCAGAAGTGATCTTACTATTTCACAGCTTTCTTCAACATCTGGAACAGCCAGAGAAATATTACGTGCTATTTTCTTCTTGGTAGAAAACAGCCTCCTCTGTGGCATAAGCTTTATTTTCTGACTCTTATCTGTTTGTCTGAAGTAATCGATTCGGGCTCAAACAGCTGTTACATTTGCGTTTAAGGATAACACAGTTATTTTGGCTAACTGCAGTTCAGTCTCTGTCATTCCACTGACAATATTGGAAAACACTAAAATAAGCTTCTGTCTACCTTCTGTCAATGATTTCAGTGTTTTTTAAACAGATTTTCTGCTTACTTCGGCTGATGTTGCTTCTCTCTTACTGGTGGGTTCAACATCAACATAATTATCCAGCACCTTTTGACTTCCCAGGGGATTTTCACCCACAGTGTCATCTCGGCAAACAGTATGAATGTGCTTACACATATTGAATCTAATATTTGAATCCATACATGTACAATAATACCTATGTATGCATACATTGCAATCACTACATTTTAATTTGCACTTACATTTGACTCTTATCTTTAACAATGTACACCACTGAAGAGATTGTGGATGACACTTCCCAACCACCATCTACCTCAGTGATGAGGTCCTTTTCCATTAACAAACTAGTTTAGTGCTTATTATGAATGTCCTGAACTTTGCTTGTAACCTTCCCTTTTACATTCCCTATAACACAGTCAAACATCTTCGCTGTAATTAGGGACCTCAGTGTAGATATGTCTTTATCCAGTCATTTTATGTGCCTTGCATTACCATGTATCTCCTTTAACGTCATATGCCTACTCTCCATATGCATGTTGGTACTGAGAAAAGTATACGTTCTATGACAGTAGACCCAACACTCTACATTTCAGTCATAGTGTGTCTTGAAGTATGAATCAAATTATGATGTGTCAGGGTCACTACGGACCTTCTACAGTGCTTTGTGCAGTGATTACTGAAACATATTTACATTTCTCAACACTGACACTGATTTAATGAGCCGGTACACCTAATTTCTTTTATCCAGATCTGCAATTTTCCGCTTGCTATTAGTTTTCCACGCTCTGCCCACATGCCAGGTACAACAGTCTCATATTGCGAGCACCCATTGTCCCGTTCCATGCAGTACTGTATGACTCTGCCAAATCAGACATGAATACATTGTGGCAAATTGGTCCAACCTGTGCAGGCCGCGGTGGTCTCGCGGTTAAGGCGCTCAGTCCGGAACCGCGCGACTGCTGCGATCGCAGGTTCAAATCCTGCCTCGGGCATGGATGTGTGTGATGTCCTTAGGTTAGTTAGGTTTAAGTAGTTCTAAGTTCTAGGGGACTGATGACCACATATGTTAAGTCCCATAGTGCTCCGAGCCATTTGAACCATTTGGTCCAACCTGTGATTTTACGTACTGTAAAAATATACTTACAACATCAGCGTTCTTCCTGTTCGAAATTAGAAAAACGCTGGGAAATCCTTGCCTGAGATCATCCAGTGTCTCTTCGAAATCATAACCGTTAAGCCCATGGGTTTCATCAATACCGATACAGTCCTGTCTATATTTTGATAGCATTTCGCGTTGTGCTCTGTTCATTATTACTAATACGAAATCTTCACTCCTCATTTCTTGATGTTCACTAGTCGAGTCTTGTGGTTTATAGAATAACACACACGGATTCTACTTTTTTTCCTTTCTTTTACCCAAGCTTCGACACTGATTGCATCATTTTGATGTCTGACCGACTTGGAGGAGAGGTTGTAGCTTACTACAATGTCTTAAGTCTTGCTTGGTAGCCAAATGGCTTCTCTGAAAGTTTGAAGCCTGCAAACTTGTTCGCACGTTATCTAGAATTTTGTCATATGGAAGTCCCAATGCAGTATCTGTTGCTAAGGTTTACTGCTCTTTTTGACTCAGAGGCAGGCGCCTTAGCTCTTGCTTGTGACCAGCGTGGGTCGACACGAAATGTACTTGGTATGTTCCACCTCCGTGTACAGTTACTTTCATCTCTGCAGGGCACTTTCCATTCATTTTGTTGCTGCCTGTCAATTTAAGATATCTTGTGCCTTTACCTTTGGAGATAAAGTTACCAGACTGATGGCAACCATAATAATGTGTACAGCTAGTAGACAAATGCGTTTTATTAAACTTTGAATGCATCGTGCGTTCAGTGCCTTCTGTAAAAACTCAACTTCATTTGAGAATTGCAGATCTTCGGAATTCACTTGAATTTCATGAGCAGTTTGTAAATGATCTATCCAACCTCGTTTTGAACTACTTTCAAATGGGCACGATGTACACTTAAAGAAACCCCCCCACCCCTCTTTCCTGCAAACCACGGATATTTCGCTGGTGACGATACAAATTATTTTTAAGAGAAAACATTTTGTCACACACATAGCACTGATAAGAAGCTACAGGCGCTTTAGTGGTAACGGGCGGCTGCTGCTGTTGGTTTTTGCAAACGTGCTGACAGATTATTTCTGTAATTATATTCTTGGCCACACACTTTGCACTTAAAAGCACTCATTTTCGCAACTTAAACGCTACGCTGTACGTACAATAACGTGCTCTCCTTCGCACTCACAAAGCAACCACTGTGAATAAAGAAAGCACTACGAACAACACCACGAACATCACGAGAGCTCCAAAACGCAACTGCGGGTACTTATTTCCGGGCGTAAGCGAGCTGTATGGGATGGGGTAAGGGCCCGTCGGGAGCGAGCTATTAGGAGTGGAGTGAGGGAGGGATGAGTCACGCAGGGTGGAAGAGGGAGGGGGGGTTCCTCGCTGGGATCTTCGCAGGTTTTAACGTTTGCTGGAGTAGGTCCTTGGCCGAGAGGTGGAAGCTCGGGCTAGTAGGCGGCGAAATACAAAAGCGCATCCGCTTCTGCAGAGTGCGAGGTGTACTTGCCGAGGAGCGCTGAGTGAAATCATCGATGACGGGGCCACCGACGGGGACGAGTAAGTTGGCAACGGCATGCTGGAAACCTGGCAGCTCAGGAGTGACTTTGGCCTAAGGGCGAGGTCGGTGGGCGAGCTGCAGCAGTCTCCGCCCCCCCCCCTCCCCCCTCATGCCTGAGGAGCCGGTCCGGGGCAAGGGATGGGCTCGCAATCCATTTCGCTTATGTAATCCACCATGGCTGACGATGAGAAAAGCGAGTAGTGTGTGCCCGCAAGGGCATCTATGCTTTCTGCTCCCTCCCCACAAGGGGGCCTGGGAAAGACGCAATAGAGTGTTATCAACAGGCATGTCAGGATAACAATACCTGGAGACCAATGTGAAAAATGGTAACATAACTCAGTCTGTGATCCTGGCAATAAAAAGTTAATTCGCCTCTTGGCAAAGCTCAAGGGGCGGGTCCAGGAACTCGAAAAAGAAAATGAAAGGCTGCGCAAGCAACCACTCAGATCATGGGCTGGCGTGCCCCTCCCCCCCCCCCCCCTCAAAAAAGAAAAAGAATTAAATTTAAAAAAACCTCAGACGACTAGAGAGACAATAGTAAAGGTGTCGCAAAGACCAAACACGGCTGTCTTCTTAAGACCCATGTCCGGTCAAGACTTAAAAAAGGTACAAGAAATTTTCACAACTATGATCAATCCTGTTAAAGAGAAAATAAAGATAAACGAAGTTGAGGCAACAAAAATGTAGTAATAGTAGACGTTGCAACAGAAGAGTATGAAAACTAAACAACTAAAAACTTTGCAAATCAGTCAAATGTGAACCACCAAAGGAAATAACCATGTTATTATGTACAACATTCCAGTTACCTTGGACCAAAATGAGTTGATTGGAACCATGAGATCGCAAAATTTTGATGACATGATTATTGAAGATTTTAAAAATGAATTCAAGTTAAGGTTTAAAACCGGGCCTAGGAAATGAGACGTGGTTCACCACGTTGCTGAAGTTTCAGGAAAAATGTAGAGGAAGCTTACAGCTATGGGCAAGATGTACATTGGTTTCCATGCCATTGTGGAGACTCTGATCACATACATAAGTACTATGATCGGAAGCTGGCTTGCTCGAGATGCGGAGCGGATGATCATACTGTATAAAGAAAAACTGCACTAAACCAGGAATCTGCATTCCCTGCACAAATAGGGGCAAAAAAACGTGTAATGCCACTGGGAGGAACTGCCCCACATATAAGATGCTGGCGCAAAGATTAATATCTAGAACCGATTATAGCTGAAGCTACAATAGCACACAGGATGCCAAAGCGAAAATCCCCGTGCAAGACGCGAAGGGATGCAGGAAGGTCAACAAAGTTCCAGTAATAGTTGCAGAAGGCCGAACACGAAGGGTGGAAATGGAGGACGTCTGTGTTCAAACTGACCCTTGTGAACTAGCGGCTGCACCCTCTTCCTACTGCCAGCGACATAGATTGCCAGAAGGTCGAACAAGGCAAGATAGGCGTCCTGTTGTTGTGGTCCGACCGGTATTTGTGCAGGAGAACTCTGCACCAGAACAACCGGCACAGGTTAGCGCAGTTAGCAGCACGAATGCTGACAACGCCAAGTTAACCATTAGTCAGAAGATTGGAAGTAGATCACGTTAGAATCTATCCCAATCTTTAACATTCTATGCAGTTATCCCGCCTGGAGGAGCCGGCTGTCCTGGCCACAGAACTAACACACGTGGTGCGTGTAGGAGACAAGCACGGGCGTAAAGTCACCTTCTCGGCCATGGAAACTATGAATCTCTCCACTGACTTCGGTGCCCTGTGTGACCTGGTGAAGGTTTTTGAAAGACGCAATGAATCATTTGATCTAGACGTAATTTATAATCAGTAAGTCTTATCTAACAGAAGAAAAGCATTCGACTGGAGGAAAAACTTTCCGGAATCATATGTGCATACATATTTCCAATGACAACAGGAATACAAATAGAACAGTTAAACACACGTAATAGTAGGTTGGTCATACAGGAGCTTCGGAGGGTGGTGGAGGAGGTAAGTCTTGATGTGCTTTGTCTTCAGAAGCCATACTCTCTTGCTGCTGTAAACTGGCAAGTGGTAAGCTTCGGGGAGGGCCCGAAAGCCACCATTATAATAAATAGAGTTCTAAAAACCATAGTACTATCACACTTTCCAGATGATCACTGCAATGTTGTAGAGCTCCAGTCACCGGTAGGGAAAATTTATCTAGTCATTATGTACTTTCAGTACGGAACTGACAGATGTGTACCTAGATCAAATAGTACAGGTAACCACGGCGCTGAAGGGGCGCAAGATTGTTGTGGTGGCAGATGTGAACACTAAATCCCCCTAAGGCACAGTGGCACTCGGGATGAAAGAGGCAGTAAAATGGAGGAAACCATTATGTCTCTATAGTTTCTTATCACCAATAGCCTCCCCCCCCCCCCCACCTACACTGGTGGAGGGGGTGAGGGCACCAACATCGACATGACGGTAATACCACCGAATATTGCCGACAATGTTCGAAATTGGAAGGTTAGAGACAGGGACAGCACAAGCGACCACAATTTAATCACTTTCGTGATCTCTGACAGAGAGTGCCGCTGGGACATAGGGTAGGAAGTGCAGCTCAATTATACCAAAACTGACAGGAAACGCCCGATATGGCCGGAAGGTGACGAAGATGTCGACAAACATGCCGGAGAACTGGTGAGTGCACTCAAAAAAATGGCTCTGAGCACCATGGGACTCAACTGCTGTGGTCATCAGTCTCCTACAACTTAGAACTACTTAACCCTAACTAACCTAAGGACATCACACACATCCATGCCCGAGGCAGGATTCGAACCTGCGACCGTAGCAGTCGCACGGTTGAGTGCACTCAGTAGAGCGGTGAGGGCAGCTGTACCAACCAGGAGCCGTAGCGGCCTCTCCGTCGCCACGGTCTGCAGAACTAGGGAATATGCGACGGTCTGTCAGGAGGGTGAGGAGGCACTACCAGCGAAGTGTCGTCTCGGAAGAAAAACAGCGATGGTTGCAGATATACAGAGAAGCTAAAGAGCAGTTCCAGAAGGAGCTGAGAACAATCAGGCTCCGAAGCTGGGAAAGGTACATACTGAGCCAATTGGGTATCGATCCCTGTGGCGTCACTTACAAGATCGTGGGAGAAAAATTCCGGCCACCTATGGTGTTGTGCACTGTCAGGGACGGGAATCGGATGGCGGTATCCTAGTAGGATACCACTGAGGTCCTCCTCCGATTCCTGCTCCCTGATAACAACGAACATACAGGATACGCAAGAGCAATGCCCAATTAGGCAAGCAGATCAAGAGGGAATACGTGAATGACACCGTGGTGTAATCCGTTCTCTGAAGAAGAGGTGGCGGCTCATATAAAATCTGTAAAGAGAGGCAAAGCCCCAGGATCTGACGGCGTTGTAGCGGAGGTGGTGCAATACCTCGCTCCTCAACTGGTAACAGCTCTAGCAAGAATATCCACTACCGTCCATTAAAATTGCTACACCATCAAGAAATGCAGATGATAAACGGGTATTCATTGGACAGATATATTATGCTAGAACTGATATGTGATTACGTTTTCACACAATTTGTGTGCATAGATCCTGAGAAATCAGTACCCTGAACAACCACCTCTGGCCGTAATAACGGCCTTGATTAAGTCAAACAGAGCTTGGCGTGTACAGGTACAGCTGCCCATGCAGCTTCAACACGATACCACAGTTCATCAAGAGTAGTGACTAGCGTATTGTGACGAGCCAGTTGCTCGGCCACCATTGACCAGACGTTTCCCATTGGTGAGATATCTGGAGAATGTGCTGGCCAGGGCAGCAGTCGAAGATTTTCTGTATCCAGAAAGGCCCATACAGGAACTGCAACATGCGGTCCTGCATTATCCTGCTGAAATGTGGTGTTTCGCAGGGATCGAATGAAGGGTAGAGTCACGGGTCGTAACACATCTGAAATGTAACGTCCACTGTTCAAAGTGCCGTCAGTGCGAACAAGAGGTGACCGAGACGTGTAACCAATGGCACCCCATACCACACGCCAGGTGATGCGCCAGTATGACGAGGACGAATACACGCTTCTAATGTGCGTTCACCGCGATGTCACCGAATACGGATGCTACCATCACGATGCTGTAAACAGAACCCGGATTCATCCGAAAAAATGACGTTTTGCCATTCGTGCACCCAGGTTCGTCGTTGACTACACCATCGCAGACGCTCCTGTCTGTGATGCAGCGTATAGGGTAACCGCAGCCATGGTCTCCGAGCTGATAGTCCATGCTGCTGCAAACGTCGTCGAACTGTTCGTGCAGATGGTTGTTGCCTTGCAAACGTCCCCATCTGTTGACGAAGGGATCGAGACGTGGGTGAACGATCCGTTACAGCCATGTGGATAAGATTCCATATTCTGCTAACAGTCATTGGACCTCGAAGCAATGTCGCGATACGATAAACCGTAATCGCGATAGGCTACAATCCGACCTTTATCAAAGTCGGAAACTTGATGGTACGCATTTCTCCTCCTTACACGAGGCATCACAACAACGTTTCACCAGGCAACGCCGGTCAACTGCTGTTTTGTATGAGAAATCGGTTGGAAACTTTCCTCATGTCAGCACGTTGCAGATGTTGCCAGTGGCGCCAACCTTGTGTGAATGCTCTGAAAAGCTAATCATTTGCGTATCACAGCATCTTCTCCATGTCGGTTAAATTTAGCGTCTGTAGCGCATCTTCGTGGTGTAGCAAATTTAATGGCCAGTAATGAGGCACTACGATTGAGAGTGTTTCCCTCCATCTAGAAGAATGCTAATGTTGTGATTAAGAGAAGCCAAGACTGGACCCAAAAGAAGCTAAATCCTACAAGCCGATTTGTGTTTTGGACCTGCTGGGCAACCTGCTGGAAGCTGACAGACTGGCAGCGCATCGAATACTGTGTGGGATGAGCGTAAGGCAATTCGGCTTTCGGCAGGGGCGATCTGCGTCTGACGCAATATCTTTGCTGGTTCGGGAAGAGGGGTATCCCCTCGTGTGACTGGAGCTGAAGGAGGCACTCTGGACCACGAGTGTGACCTGTTTGATGATGTAGCCGCGAGACATGGACAACAATTACCAAACAACGACACTTATCACTTGATTAGAGATCAGAACATCTTCAAAATCATTGATATTCTCGCCAGTGAGGTCTCATCGAAAGTCCTGCGTGAATACAGAAGGGAGAACTAGTAGTTGGTAGAAGATAATGTGATATTCCTCGCACATATCCCATTCCGCCAGGGCGCGGACTGGCCGATCGCCGTGACGGTCGGAAACCGCTGTGTCCCGGAACAGGGGGAAGGTGCAAAGCCCACCTGGATTTGACAAAAGCACACTGATTTTGACCAACAGTAGTCAGTTTTTTGATGAAGTAGCATGTAGAATTTGCAATACTTCCAGTAGCACCTGCAGCAGTTTCAAGCTAAGGCCTGCCCGGTGCCAGGGGCACGCCCATTGGGGTTAGCTCGGTGGGCATGGCCAGATAAGTAGGTTTGTAGATCCACCGGCACACCTGCAGGATTGTAGCTTGGTGGAGTAGTAGCGTAGTACGCTAGTAGTTAGAAAATAGTTATTTTCAGCCATAATGGCTAATGTTTGTATACCGTGACTGTGTGGGAAAATTATTTATTTCAAGTTTCTGCTACCAGTCACTTTTTATTTTATGTTTAATCTAACATAACGCAACGCGTTTCGAACATATTTTGTTCATTTTCAAGCGTTTGTACATACATATATACATCGAGAAATGTTACTTAAAATGAACAATTTCAAATTAGATTAATCTAGAACACTTTGTTTTTTACTGTAGCTGCTGGTGTGGCATTTGGTGGGAAGTAGGGGGGCAGTGTATATATAGAGATCGAAGTCAGCGATGTCTTCTGCTGGTTTTCTTCTCTGTTGTTGGTTATGTATCTCACAGCAGTTACATCCTCTTGCTGCTTCACTAGTATCACTGGTGTAATGGCGGAGCTGTTGATAGTCATCACACTATTGCACATTATTTTGTCACTGAATGTCACTGCACAAATTGCTTCGATGTTGTACACACAACACAAGCAACAGCTCCGCCATTACAGCAGTGATACAAGTGAAGCAGCAAGAGGATGTAACTGCTGTGAGATACATAACCAACAACAGAGAAGAAAACCAGCAGAAGACATCACTGACTTCGATCTCTATATATACGCTGCCCCCCTACTTCCCCCCAAATTCCACACCAGCAGCTACAGTAAAAAACAAAGTGTTCTGGATTAATCTAATTTGAAATTGTTTATTTTAAGTAACATTTCTCGATGTATATATGTATGTGCAAACACTTGAAAAGGAACAAAATATGTTCGAAACGCGTTGCGCTATGTTAGATTAAACATAAAATAAAAAGTGACTGGTAGCAGAAACTTGAAATAAATAATTTTAGAAAATAGTTGTCTATAGAGTAGCTTACCTCCTGTAGAAAGTAGTGAATACAACAGTAATATAATATGTTGCTACTAAAATCGTATTGTAGTTATTTACGCCCCACTAATGTATAAGGTGGTGGGTTTGATGTATTGATGTTGAAATAAAGACTTTTTTTTAAAAAATTAGCGCCGACTCCAACCTCCCTATCTGGTCCGCCTTCCTCAGGCACGCCCTCACTCTCGAACATACGACTTACGGCATCTCCCACCTGGTTATCGGTTCCCCTTACATGCTTACTTTAAAACGAAAGGCAGATATCCTAATAGGCCACCTGGCTATCCGACCAGTGTTACAGGGGCGGGCCAGCGCCCAGCTAAGGGCCTCATTATCCGTTTCGAGCAAAAACACGCGGTGTTCCAAATAAAATTTAAACTTTTCCAGTGCGAAAAGTACAGCCAAGGCCTCCCACTAGTACACAGAGTATTTGGCCTGTGCAAGGAACAATCTCCTAGAGGCTTAAGCTACCGGTTTCCGCTGCCCCTCTTGTTCTTGTAGCAGCAGCGCCGCTACCCCACAAGTAAAGGCGTCAGTTTGCACAATAAACGGCTGATCGATTTGAATTGGATTGCTTGAGGGAAGAGACCAAACTGCGAGGTCATCGGTCTCATCGTATTAAGGAAGGACGGGGAAGGAAGTCGGCCGTGCCCTTTCTAAGGAACCATCCCAGCATTTGCCTGGAGCGATTTAGGGAAATCTCGGAAAACCTAAATCAGGATGGCTGGACGCGGGATTGAACCGTCGTCCTCCCGAATGCGAGTCCAGTGTGTTAACCACTGCGCCACCTCGCTCGGTCGGCCGATCGAAATTGGGTTTGGCCAACACAGGAGGGTTACTCAAGGCCCGCTTAATAGCCTCGAACGAAGCCTGATGACTCATCCCAAATATACTTTGCCCCCTTCTTACGTAGTTCGTTCAAAGGAGCGGCCAACTAAGCAAATTTCGGCACGAACTTGCCGAAGTAGTTTGCCATCCCTACGAATCGTGCCACTCCCTTCTCTTTAACTGGTGGAGGAAACCTTTGCAAATCTTTATTCGCTCTTGATCAATGCGAACAACATCCCCAGAGACCAGGTGCCCCAAGAAGGAAATCTGACTGCGCGCCAAGGTGACCTTGGATGACTTAACAATACAGCCGACCCCTTTCAGTCGACGCAATACCGTCTCCAAATGTTTCAGGCGTTCGTTGAATGTCCGACTGTAAACCACAACGTCATCCAGGTAGTTACAGACGCACTTAAGCTTGAGATCTCCAAGCACCTTGTCCAACAACCGGGACAAAACTGTTGCTCCGGTCGACAGTCCAAATGACACCCAATTGAATTCAAAAAGATTCCAATCTGTGGAGATGCGGTTATGTGTTTGGAATTTTCAGCAAGTCGGTTTGGTAGTACACCTAATTGTGGTCCAGCCCCAGAAAACCACATAAAACCATTGTGGATGTCTGGCAGGGGAACCGGCTCCAAAATCACCTTTTCGTTGACCAGGTGGTAATCGACTACAGGCTGAAATTCTCCCTTAGCCAAGAACATGCAGATGCATACGGAGAGGTCGAAGGTCTTATAACCCGTTCCCTTAGCATGCTGTCCATTAACCCACGCAAACTCTTCATCTTCCATGGCGACAACCGATAAGGAGGTTGTCGAACCGGTACGTCATCCTTCAGCCTAATCCTATACTCTATTTGGCTTGTCATTCCTAATTTGTCGGTCAGCAGTTCTGGAAAATGCTCTAAAGCCTTCAAGAGGGCATCCCTCTGCTCATTATCAAGATGACTCTTAGTTCTCTGTGCGACCGCTCATGGAACATACCGGGACTGACACCCGACATGAACAAAGAGCATTGCTCTCTTCAGGCCGAAATTTAAAAATAGAACACGTTCTTGACCATCCAACACTAACTTGGCCTTAGCCATAAAATCGCATCCCAGAATTGAATCCACTGCTAATTTCTTGAGCAATAATCGAAACGCCCAAGTAAAATTTCCTATGACCACCTTCTTCCAACCATATGGGCAATCGCTCACAAGGTGATCTTCCTGGCGACAACGAAAACATACTTTTGGTTTGGAAATTATCGGTCGCACCACCTCCCCCTGGCGTAAACAACAATTCAGTTGTCCATCCCTAACGTGAGCGCTCACCCGCTGACTGTCAGCATGCGACAGCTTCTCAATCTATGATGCTAATACATTAAGTTCGCCCAAGGTGGTACGTTTCTTGGCAAACGTAATCCGCGACCTGTCTTCGTGTCTAACTCTCCCAAAATGGTTTCGACCATCTGTGATTCCGACACCTATAACTCCAGAGCTAGGACGAATGTTCGGACGCTTTCGATTATTGTAGTCAAGGGTTCATTATCCCCTGTACCCACCAATAATGCTTATGTTTTAAGTCATTCAATAAACGAGGGGACTCCTTACGTGCAATTACTTGCTTACGTAGTTCCCTCAAGCCTTTTCCTTCTTGCAAAATTTAAGCAATAACTTGGCTGAGGTCCCCATCGCTCAATGGGTGTAGTAGTTTGACAACCTGATCATGGGGCAAGTTCAAGGCGTCAGCGTGGAGTTCGAACTTGCCAGAAAGCCAGAACAACTGTTCAATTACAGGAATCGTTCCCACTGATAATCTACCCGTATTTATTCCCTTTATCAAGATTCCCACGGGATGAGACAACTTAGCAAAATTCGAACCCACACATACTGACAATCTACTTTCCCCTTGTATTACCAGTTTCTGTACTCCCTGCACAACCGAACCTTGTTTCCTTTCTCATTTGTAGCCTGATCTAAATCTAATTGATTCAACATCATCCACAACGCGGTAACCTGATCCCGCAACTTCTGTGACTCCTACGCCTGCTCTTTAGTAAGCTGAAACTCGCTCAAATCTTTAACGCGCCTCCTCCAATGCGCCATTGCACTTGAATACGCGCAAGCTGTTTAGTAATCGGTGCGACATTCTCAAAAAGTTCAACCTGCTGGTTCAATGAGGACAACGACGTAAAGGCAAAACTCAAGGCATCGTGTATCTCACCGATGAGTTGTGGAGAAATTACCACCGGGTTTTCCAAGGACGCCTTTACCTGAGTCAGTAATTCAGGCATGCCTCCCTCGCCCGCCTGTCCGTGCACACGCGCTTCATATTCTAACTGTTCATGCTTCAGTAGCGCTAGACCTGGGCAACGCCGTGCTTCCATATCGGGTTACAAACAGAAAAAGCTCAGTGTTTACATCCGTTGAAACATAATATACGATACGTATCTTTTGATTTCGTCTTGGTCATGCGCTTTTGTGCATCGTGCTCTCCTTCAGAATCACATGCGACACGAGAAAGGTTTTCCACTATGTACAAAATGTTAACAGGGCACAACCAACTTACACAAATTGCATACGGGGATTAGACGTCGGTGTGGATGGGGCTCACAAATCTTGAAACGGGCGAGGGAGTAGATGCGATACTACTGAACACTTCGACTATATCGTACCGCAACAAACAGCAGTACGGTGGAGTAGACAAAAGACAAATCAACAACTGTTGCAAGGCAACCTCAGCAAGGCAGTAAGAAAAGATTTGGGGCTTTAGAGTCTTGGGAGGGCCACACCAAACCACAGAATGACGTCCCAGGCCGGCCGGAGTGGCCATGCGGTTCTAGGCGCTACAGTCTGGAACCGCGAGACCGCTACAGTTGCAGGTTCGAATCCTGCCTCGGGCATGGATGTGTGTGATGTCCTTAGTTTTAAGTACTTCTGAGTTCTATTAGACTGATGATCTCAGAAGTTGAGTCCCATAGTGCTCAGAGCCATTTGAACCATTTTGAACCAATTTCAAGTTGAATTATGAAAATACTATCGGCGATTTCACCACGACAAGTAGAACCGTAAGAAGCGAACTTCAATTAACGCTATTCATAAGCGTCCGACTGAAAAGCTCCACATTCAATCTTTCCCTTACTACAAACACTTACGAAAAACTCCAAAGATCACTCGTGGGAACTACCAGCGTCAATTATTCGTTATAACTGTAGATACCAGAGTTTAACGCGCTGGGGGCCGACTTAGGTTTCTTAATAAGACAAGGAATGATTCGGTCCCTCACTTGGACCCACATTCGATCCAAAACATTCATTTGCTTTAAAGCAGCTAAATAGATGACAATGCCGATATCAACGCTGTCCTCGCAAGACTGGAGACTGCAGTACCGAAGCAGAGCTTACACCACTCAAGTCTGATATACGCGCCACCAATGTGCAAGTTTTTATAATCCTTATGTTCACATCATACACCAAATGTGCCGTAATGTTTCGTCGGAATCCAAGGGCAGAACCAAGAAATTGCTTCTCAGCCCTTGAATGACCACACGATGATCGCCACTGGGACAACACTGCCCTCCACACTAGGATCTTCGAGCCCACGGCGCTCCATCCCCAAATGACTGCTTCCACGGGCCCAACGACCAAGCGGCCTTGCCCTCAGACACCAAAGTCGTTCCTCACGCACAGTCCAGAACTAACTACCACCAACACCCTTCATCCTCCTCTCACCTCGCGGGGCGCGGGAAGCCAACACGCCAAAGAAATGCGGCGACCAGAGACTCCAATCCGATCTCGATTTTGACATCGCTGCGAGTACTGAGAAGGCGGATGATTTCAAAAACAAAACAAAAATTAAATAGCGAACCGTACCAGCACAGTAATTGTACACGTTGAAATAGCATTGTAGTTCAGTGTCCATATCAGAGTGTATCAGCGAACAGCATCCGTCACAGTGTTGAGCGATGATTTCTTCTGACGGATTAGATTTCTCAAACTAGACCCCAGTTTTTTATACAATCTGTATACGCTTGGCTACCAGCTCGTTCGTTGTCTAGAATTACACTACTGCCATACATTAGATTCTCGAACTTCTTCTCGTGTAGATGGGTGCACTCCTTTTTGTTACAAATTTGAAACATCCATGGGAAGTACCCTGAGGCGATGGTAGGATCACCTAGTGTCGCTGAGGGACGTTGATCATCTCCATTCAACTTAGCAGCCATCTGCTTCAAAATTTCACGTAGACGAACCTACTCATCTAGGGATATTAGGACTTTGGTATCACTATATCGAGGATTTTCGATAGCCACCACTGGGTAGAAGTCGCAATTCAAAATCATTCCCACACCGACACCTTTGCTACCCCTGATGTTTGAACGGTGTCTGTAGATATTTGGCACAATTTCGACAACCAACACCTGCTGCGATGGCTTCACCTCAGCTGCAGGAAGCAGTAAAAATGTGCTAGACATTGGTATATGAGCGCATTCTTCTTGTACCAAGTCCACTAATACCTAAATGCTACGTGCATTGAGGAGGAGAGAGAGCGAGCTACTGCTGTGCTCCACCTTTCGACAATTTCTTCCTTTGAGATTTCTTACTCAACTGATACAGCGCTTTTATCAACCGCCATTAATATGTAAGATTCACTATAGCGTTTGCAACTTTAGAAAACGAAAAGAAATATTTATCACGGAGTTAAACAGTCAGTTCATCGCTACCAGTCAAACACATACTGTCTGAAATGAATAAGTTTATGAGACTAGATGCTAAACGCAATAAGAGACAACCCATCAAAAGTTAGCATTTTGATGGGATCTCTCTACACTTATGTGTCTGCATTATGACGTTGAAGAGTTTAGTTGATGTTTTTTATTTGCGTACTACAGGTTTTAAAACTTCAATTTTTTGCTTCAATTTTTGTATCAACATGTAGATGGACGTTTGGTTTGCACATCTTTACCTTAGGAAGAGTGCATGACATGCAAGTGAACAGTCGCACATACTTCGGCTTCATCTAGGAGCATGTCGTTGTCGGCTGTATCCTGAGCAAGGGTATATGTTGCGCATGAGACAGTTTTTATGCACCGAGCAAATTGTTCAAAATCTTTCCCCTATCATATTTTAAGGCTAGACATTTTGTCACTGTAGTAACTAAAGCCCTGCTTATCGCAATACTGCACTACTAAACCTCATGCTAGGGATTCAAATCTATCAGCATTTTTCAAAGGGTTGACGAACTCCACATACGAGCGGACGCGTGCATCCCCGGTAAACTTTAATCCTGCCACATTCAACAGAAAATTGTCTGACCATGCGCAGATGCGACTCACGTCACGAAAATTTTGAAAAAAATATATCCACTTTTTCTGTAGGTTTCTCCCAAAGCACAGGGATAAAAATGATTGCAGGGAAGCTACTTGCAATTTCAGCTGAAATGGTAGCCCTACTGGTTTCGACACCTTTGACTACACCGAGGGTAGTTTAAACATTGAAATCTACCTCCTGGGTCAACGCAAATTTCTCATTAATTTAAACGCAGACGACGAGTGTATACTACGAGTTATAAGCACCAAGACATCTTTGATCAGTTTGAAATCAGCCATTAAGTCACTACTAACTGAGAATATTGACTGCAGGACATTTCTGTTTTCAGAGAATCTACTAGTTCCATCAGTTCTAAATATCTGAATACATGACGATGGTGCAGATAGAAGACTATGGGTTGGAGGAAATGGGGAATGTTGACCTATATTACATATTCATATGGCTTGTATCTGCAAATGTGTGAAATGAGATTCCTGAATTTATAAAATGCTTATGGACGATTGCTATAATCTGAATACAGTTGACTACTACTAGGGATAGTGAAATGAAAACGACACAGAAGAAAACAAGTGAGTAAACTGTTTCTCATTTCAAAAGTAATGGCCACAACTATCAATACATTTATCTCATTATCGACAAGACGGTCAATGCCTTGATGGAACAAAAGTTTGAAGGATGGTTCAAATGGCTCTGAGTACTATAGGACTTAACATCTGAGGTCATCAGTCCCCTAGAACTTGGAACTACTTAAATCTGACTAACCTAAGGACATCACACACATCCATGGCCGAGGCAGGATTGGAACCTGCGACCGTAGCGGTCGCGTGGTTACAGACTGAAGAGCCTAGAACCTCTCGGCCACATCGGCCGGCGATTTGAAGGAGGTGGTAAATGTGATTGTGAAGGGTGAATACAGGAATAACTGGCCCGAATGTTAGTGGATACAGGCGCCTGGGTAAGTTAAACTTCCTTTCTCTTGGCAACAAATGGCCATCAAAATACAGCTTCACCAGTGGCTCACGGTCTTACTATCTTGGTGGATGGTAAAATTGTTCCATTCGACAATGATGTCATTCTAAATACGTCAGTGTGTCTGTGGGACTTGAGATCCTATACCACTCTCCGATGGTGGAAGTTCCAGTTGCAGGCAAGAAGTAACAGAACTATAAACTATATTACTTATCAATATTGGTGGTTTACCATGGTCAACACCCATCGAGTGGTCAAGTGAACACTAACGCTTTATGAGTGGCCATAACACGGCTGTCATTAGCCATGGTCGGCGTCGGACTCCTCAAGCATGGTGAGAGGAACAGGGTGTTGGTGCCAGTGCTGGGGAGTCGTGGTGAAAATGTTTTGTAAGCCAACGACCGTGTCGTGTAGGGCTTCTACTTTGGCAGAGAGACGCCTTGCCTTCTCTTGCATGGATGTCTTGAAAAGTGGCCCTGTCCATTTCCACGTGAAGGGTAACTACCCTCGTGAGGGGAGGGGCATACAGGCTCCTCTGAATCACCTTATGCTGCAGTCACTGGAGGGTCTGCATCCGGCAGGCACTAATCGTAGCCCATGCAGTGGAGCCATTGGTGAGGTAAGTGTGGACAACCATCTGGTACAGCCAGAGCTTAATATCGAGGTTCAGTTCCCTGCTAGTGAACATTGGGTACAATGCTTTTATCAGTTTGAGTCCTTTTTGGGTTATGTATTCTGCATGGCGATGGAAGAGTAGTATTTTATCCATCAAGACACTTAGATTCTTAGTATCAGAGGACCATGGGACCTGGATGCCTGATATTGTGGTGGAGGATGGGGCGCCGTTTAATGAAATAGACTGCCATAGTTTTGGCGGCATTGAGGGCAATCTTGTTGGAACGACATCAGGTCACTGTCGCATCCACCTGTCACTGGATGGCGAGCAATGAGCTGGTCTGTGTTGCAGCCAGTGGTATAGAGCGCCGTATCATAGGTGTATTGTGCCAGGTAGCGATGTGGAATGACTAGCATATCACATATGGTTAACATAAATGTTAAAAAGGACGGTAGACAACACAGGGTCTTGAGGGGTACCCATCGACATGTGATGTAAGCTGAAGCATTGACCTTACTGAGTAACCAAGAAAATCCTATCGTGGAGAAAATTATCCGCGATTTTCACACAGATGTCGGGAATGGTCGTCTGTGTCAGCGTTTGGTACACAACACTGTCCTGCCAAATACTCTCAAACGCGTTTTGCAGGTTCGGGAAGACCGCTGGCGACGACATGGTGAAGATAAAGCCCTTGCTGATATGTTCGGTGATCCTGAGGACGTGGAGTTCAGCCGACAGGTGGGGAGCAAACCCAAACAGTTCTGGACGGATTGTCCCAGCCACCACCAGAGACTGGGAAATGCAGTGGAGGATCAAAGATTCTAGAACCTTGGCCATGGTATTCAGAAGGCTAAAGGGCCTGTTGTTTGTAAGGACCATAGGATCCTTTGAAGGCTTAGGGATGGCAATCATTTTGTCCTGCTTCCATTGTGGGAGAAAAGGGCCAGTTGTGAGGCAGCGGTTTAGTGTCTTGCGTGTGAGGTGGCGGAGGTGTTTGTTTAAGATGCTATCCAAACCTGGAGCCGACTCCCACGCTTATGCCGGAGCATCTGTTGGATTTCTGCCAGGAATGTAAGGCGAGGGCAGTCTGAGGGGGCTTTTGTCTGAAAGCGAAAAATGACCGCTAGAATATCATGTTCATCTTGGAGTTAATCAGGAGTGAGGTCCTGGATCAGCAGTTGGTTCTGGGCCTGAAATGCATCAGCCAGAGTTTCTACCACATGTAGGGCATCATAAGTTTAGCCATCCACTGTATGGATGGGATGCTTGGTCTTCACTGTGAAACACCGCAAGGGCTCGCACAAAAGCCTGTTTGGATTTATGTTGGAGGAGGAAGGTGGACATCTGGTCCTGCCATTGTTACGTTTTCCAATCGGCAAGCCAGTAGCAGAATTCAAGTTGGAGATGCTTTATGCAATGCTTACCTCGAGGATCACGTAACTGCTTAACTGCTTTCACCACCTGCAGGAGCAGTTCTTCTGGATTATTTTGAGTTCTCGCAAGAAGGGTGGCAAGTCATTGGGGAGGGCGTGGGTAAAGTCCTTGGGACAATGAAAGTAGAGGTCTTCATCGCTTTTTGGATTTTTATGATTAGGTAATCAATAGCACTAACCAGATTGGCAGGCGTTCTCAGGTTGAGATGTTGCATAGTGTTGTTATTAAGGATCCTGGAAAATTTATCCCAATCTGTGATGGTCAAAGTAGAATGGATGTCTAAAGATAGAGCGACATCATTAAGGTGCATGAGCACATGGTCATGGGCAGAGGCCAGTTCGTGGAGTGTTTCAAATGAAAACTGCACCGCAGTGTTCTTGAAAAATGGCCTCATTCAGAACGTCCTGCTGGCAGTTGGAGTGGACTAGTATAGGATGGGAATGTGGGGGCTATAGAGCAACGGCTCCAGAGGATCTTCCAGGTCAAGAAGGAGTCTGCCCTTTGGATTAGCAAAGCGAGAATGGCGTTGCGATCTGCCCCAACAATGAGTTTGTCAAATGATGTTAAGGTATGGAGATCAGCTTCAAGAAGTGGTAGGCCGAATAAAAAGTTACAGCACCAAGGCAGGTAGAAACAGTGACTGCCTCATTGTGTTTGAGTAGTTGGAGAACCCTCATGATTATGGATGAGTGATTTATGCAGAAACACTGCCATGCCCCACCTTGGCAATGGACTTGGTCAGTGCACTATCGAACCATGTTGTAGAGACGAACATCATTGATGGGTTTCAGGTGGGTTTCTGAGACAAATAAAATGTTCACATGGTGATCATAGAGGAAAGTGTTCAGTCTTCATACCCTTAAGGCCATTAGCATTAAAAATACAGACAACTAGATCCCGACTGGGCTGATGGTGGTGTAGTGGGCGATTTGCCGTTATAACAAAATCTGGCTGAGCCCTTTAACAAGAGCAATAATCTTAGTCATCCTCTGACCGACGGATCTTTTGAGCTGTTTCATAAATGACAGCACTGATGTGGGGCCACATGAACAGAGAGATGACGTGGAGGATCTCTTGCATGTCATCTGGGAAAGAAGCATCTGTCTCCACCACTGGAGGAACATCCTGGGTAGCCTGCTTGAGCCTCCGATGGGGTGGGCGTGGTGGCTGATGGAGAAGGCGCAGCAATGGAGGGTTGTGGCACTTCAGTAGTGGGTGGGAGGAGGCCACAGACAGTCTTTAAGCTCATAGAAGACGGATGAGCAGGAAGAGACTGCAGCATCGAATGTGGTTGTAGGGGATGGAGCCAGAGGGGCTCCTATGCATCAGGGGTGCATCAGGGGTCTGAGCATTAGTGGTAGGATTTACCCTGTAAGACGGGTAAATGGGTGTGGTCCCGTGATGGCGGCGGTGGCTGATTCATCCTTGGTTTCCTTCATGAATGGTGGGAAGACTTTATAGCCTCTTGGTGCATAGGACAACCCTTCCAGAAAGCCAGATGGTGGGGACCATGAGAAGTGCCCAAACAGTTTGCACATGTGGGTTTTTCTGAGGCCGGGAGTCTGCAGTCCTCTGACAGATGCAAGCCAGCACACTTGACACACTGTAAAGGCAGTGAACAGCAATGGTCAGTGTGTCGTAAACGTTGACACCTACGGCAGATGGAGGGGCCGCTGCGGCCTTCATATTATTTGATTTGATTTTAGTAGGGAAGCTAAACAGCTTTGGTCTAACCCGCCTCTGCCCGCACCGAAACCGAGTTTATTGAGCGGTATCACTCCCTGTATGTCTAGTAAAGCCAACCAATGACCTTAAATAATCCAAGGAGTCCCTTTAACAGTTCTTTGCTAGGCACAGTTTCTTCAGGTCTAGTTCTCCCAAAAATTCTGTGTCTTTTTCTCTCCAACACAGTTCATTCGAAGGTTATATGTGATGCAGTTTCTTCACTCTCATCACAGATCCTACATTTAGGGTCTTCTTCCATTATACTCACTGTATGTAGGTGTTCCTTGAAATTCTGATGATCGGTCATCAATACAACCATGAGTTTAATCTCTTTCCTATTCAAGCCCAGGATTACAGAGCTTCTTTTGAAACATGACTTTGGCATCATTACCCTGCCATGTTTTTGCTTATATACCTTGGTCCATTATTCAGTGTGCTGTCTTCTGAGCCAGTTCTGTAGTTACAGTCGGATCATGGCCTTGGAGATTGTCGGGACAGGTTCCTGTACAATGAATGGAGTCGTTGCTCCCATCCTGGTCAGTCTCTTGGCTTGTTCACTGCCTCCGATCCCCGAGTGGTCAGGGACCCATATAGGTCTGTCCTATTGCTTCCCCCTAGCTCCACCAGAACCCTGTGGCATTCTGAAACAATCTTAGATAATGTTGCAGGAGCTGCCAATGATTTCAGGGTTGCCTGTCTGTCTGAATAGATGTAGGTGCTATGGTCCTTGTAGCACCTACGCACATTGCCTTCACACACGCTCTGATTGCAGTGATTTCGGCTTGGAATACTGAGGCCACTTTTCCTAGAGAAGTGATGCCCTCCAGTCTTGGCTGAACCCCGTATACCCTGGCCCCAGCGCCTTGGTCTGATTTCGACCCATCAGTGAGCCAGACAGTGTCCCCCATATGGTGTCAAACTGTTTTTTTCCCACTGCTCCCTGCTTCCAATTATTATACTATAAGGCTTCTTGAAGCAGATGCGAGTTATTACATAGTCGGCCAGCATTTCCCCAAGCATTTCTATATTTACCTCAATCACTATTTTGGTGTGTGATTCTGGATATCCCAATGAGATCCAGTTTTTACCAGTTTTGAGTCTGTATTCACCAGCTGCTGCCTCCATCTTGACCCAAAGGTGTAATTTACCCCTACATATTTCACTATCCCCTTCGCAGGTAGGGTTTCATTGAAAAGCTTTGGATTCCAACTTGAGTGTTGGATATGCTTCTTTGTGAATTGCATTACAACAGTCTTCTTAGGACTGACCCTCAGATCCTGTTTCCTGCACCAATCTTGCAGAATCGCCAGCGCACTTTGTGCCATATTCCTGACTGTCAGTAAGTTTGCGAACTATTACTATGACAAGGTTATCTGTGTATCCTTAGCAAAAGCATTGTCTGCAATTTAGTTCCTCAATGAGTTCGTTCACCTCTAGATTCCACAATAAAGGGGACAGAACTCCTCTTTTTGGACAACCTCTAGTGGTGTTAATTACTATCTTTTCATTCATCATGGTGACCTCTACCTGCCTTCCATTAAGTATGGCCCTAGTCCACCTACCCTAGGTCATGTACCTCTGATGCCCTAACCATGGAATCGAAGGTTGTGTTACTAAAAGCCACCTCGATGTTCAGGAAGATGCAGAGGGCTATTTCCTAAAAGTGAAGTGCTTTCTCCACCTTCCCAACGAGATGGCAGAGAGCTGTGTCACATGATTTGCCTGGTTTATATGCATGTTGGTTTGAATGTAGAGGAGCCCTAGTTAGCCTCCTTTCCCCAACATTTACATTAATCAGTTTTTCGAATGTTTTAAGAATGATGGTGGACAAACCGATTGGTCTGATATCCTTGGCCTTTGTATGATCAGTTCTCCCTGGCTTCAGAATAAAGGCAACCTTCACTGACCTCCAGGTATTGGGAATGATTCCTGCTGCTAGGCTAACCCTGAATAACCTGCATAGCACTCTTATAAGATTCTCTCCTCCTTGTTGCAGGAGATCTGGAAAGATTCCACCTGGACCAGGTGATTTGAATGGTTGTAATGTTCCAACCGCCCATTGGATTTTACTGAAGTCGACACACTCCTGGGTGGTTTCCCAGTCCTGTCTTCGAATGCCTGAGAACCATTGTCTCTCAGGGGTCACATTCTGGTCTGTGTTATCCGCCAGATAATATTGAGGGAAGTGAGTTTTCAGGAGCAATTCCAGTTTCTCATGTGCTATCTTTGTATATTCCCCATCCTCCTCCCTCAATGTACCCCCTGCATTAATTGGTACGCTAGTGAGGATTTAGTGAAGTCTGGCTTGAGCAGCTCTGCCTTCCACTTCCTCACAGAATACCTTACAGGATGCCTCCTTTGCTTGTCTAATTGCAAGATTGTAGTTGACAAGGGCCTCACGACATTTTGCCCACTGTCCTTTAATTCTTGCAAGGTTAAACAGTCTTGGTACTTGTCTTCTTTGCGTTTCCAAGTTGCTGTTCCACCAAGGCACACTCCTACTTGTGCACTTCTTGATGATTGAGCAGTTGTCCTTGTATGAAGTCACTATGGCAGAGCTACTTCCTCAAGCTCTACAAGATTCCTTATCGAGGTTTTAATTTCCGATCATCTTAAGCCAAGGTCCCTCCTATATGTCTCCCAGTCTGTTTTTCTGGGATTCCTATAGGTCATGGTCTGTCTGGTTCCCATTTCAACCTTGAATTTAATATGCATGTGGCCCGATGACGATGGCTCTTACGCCACATACCATTGTTTGACATAGCTGCCCATCATCATGGAACCAAAGGTTATGTCAATTACTTCCTTCTCTTCTGCTGTTCCTGATTGTAGGTTTGCCATCCCTATTCAGGACCTCCAAACTGTTAGACAAGAGAAATTCAAGAATGTACTTACCTCTGCTATTTGTGCTGCCCACAACCTCTAGGTTGTGGGCAATGGCATCGCATCCAACAGCTGGTCGCCTTGCTGAGGGCAAGCTTCCGTCAGTCTCCTTACCTCCAAAGGAGGAGGAGAGTTGTCTTCATAAGGAAGGTATGCTGAGGCAAAAACAGTTTCCCTTGCGATACCTTCCTCACGTTGTTGCATCCTGAAGGTCACCAGGTCCCTGGAACAGAAATCCATCATTGCCTTGAAAGAACTTCTATTTCTCACATAAATGCATGTTCTAGAGTTTCTTAGATTTCTAACATAAATCAACAAATCGTCCTCCCAGGTGACGGCTCAGGACAGCAGTGGCCCCTTTACTGTGCTGCAGATTAATCTGCAGCACCTCAAGTCTACATCTTAGTGACATAATTACTTTTGAGGTCTCCGAATACTCTGACAGTGACCTGGAAGAACCCTAAAACAGTTTTAGGTCTTGCTCTCGCATTACCTTCAGGGACCTCTCTCCAACTTCCACCACCAGGGTTCGTCCTTCCAGTACAGCCTTCTGTTTGATTGCTCTCCAATCCTCTGTCGAGACTTTCGGGCTTTGGACCTCTGTTTTCTCGAACAGAGTCTTTGGAGGGACTTCCTTAAGGATCTTTGATACCAATATTACCTTTGCAGCCTTAAGAAGCTCAGCTACCATCTTGACCAGCAGCTTCACATCCTTCCATGGGGATATCATGGGCACCCTACCCTTCAGCTATTCCACTGTATGCACCCTCTCACAGACAAAAATGAGGACACCACAATCTAGATAGACCCTACCGAATTTGTGTCCTGGACCAGCTTCCCCCCACCCCCCACCCTCATCTGCACAAGCTCCTCCTGCTGCTAGGTGATGCTTACCAGTGGACAACCTTCTTGGATAACCGCCATAATAAATTCTGATACTGCAGTACTATAGGTCTGTTTCCCTATTTCTTGTCTGTGCTTTTTCTGGACTCACTTATCTGGAGAGGAGGTAGTCTTAGATTCCTCCCTTATCCTCTTGTTACTTGTCTTTTATGTTGAGGCGGGTCTGCATATCCCCTTCAACCTGAGACAGTTTTTTCTTTGGGGTCTTGGGCTCAAGCCCTTTTAATTGCCTCCACTTTTATTTGGGAAGCCATTCTTTTACTTCCATTTGTTTCTGTTCTCTGAGAAGTTTCCTCCTCTGCGCCCCAGACAAGGCTTTAATCTTGATCTGGTCCAACTTCTCAGTTATAGTTCTCACTTCTTGCTCAGCTCTAGACTCAGATTCACTTGCGCGAGTACATTTCATTTGTCCTGACCCCAATGTTCGGGTGTCTGAGGTCTCAGTTTGCCCCTCAGTTTGTTTTAAATTATCTTCATCAGTTGTGTCCATATTGGTCACAAGAGATTTGGGTATCTACACAGTCCATACCATGGAAACCCTGTGTGGTGTGAGGCTACTTACTCAGGGAGGTCGCCCGGTATCCCTGAGTCTCCGTTTTCGACACATTTTCCCATGTGCTACACACCCCCTTGGCACAGATCGCATCACACTTTGGGTTGGGGAAAGGAATTGGATAATGACTAGGAGTAGATAAGGAAGACAGGATGTTGTGGGACACTCTTAGTCTGACCCATCAGCTAAGGCTTTCCAGCAGTACGTCCTCCACCTTTGGCATAGCCCTCAGCTTCATGCAAGCTTTGGCAAGGTGGTGTCCCCCAGAGAGGGGCCTTCATATGATTCAATACACACCTTGGTGCAGGGGAGATACCAGATTTGGTAATGCGTTCAATGTCCTCACTCCTAATAAGGGAGACAACCTTGGTGGCCATAGGGATTAATTTCCGGGTCTCAGAGTCCCTCTTGTTGTATTGGTGGACCAAAGGATCCAGGAACTTGAGATGGAGTGAAACATCACTGATATGTTTTTCTGTAACTTCGCAAGGAAGGGCTTTGATAACGATTTTTGTTCTTCTGTCGCCAGAAGCCTGATGAGTGTAGTAGTCCATAGCCCTGGACTTCACAATGTTAAGGCCTTGGAGATAATCACCCATGGTGTCAAGCGGGTACTTGACGTGGTCTTTCTGGTATACTTCCCACAGCTGGCCCATAATAAGGCGTTGCAGTTCAGTATTCTGTTTAATGTAGTTCATGGGATTGTAAACAATGATAGGAGGGATCTTCTCCTCCTTTGGTGGTGGTGGCGGTGGATCCTGAGAAGAGGTGCCAGGAGGTGGACCCACGTCCTGGTCCAAAGCAGCAACAGGTGCTGCTGCGCCAGGTGAGTCGGCCGCGGTGGCCAAGCGGTTCTAGGCTCTTTAGTCATGAACCGCGCGACTGCTTCTGTCGCAGGTTCGAATCCTGCCTCGGACATTGATGTGTGTGATGTCCTTAGGTTAGTTAGGTTTAAGTAGTTATAAGTTCTAGGGGACTGATGACCTCAGATGATGAATCCCACAGTGCTCAGAGCCATTTGAACTCTTTTTTGCCCCAGATGCGGAGGCATCTGAATCTGAATCACGGCCGCTGCAACGATCACGAGTGGAAGACTGTCTACCACAGGGTAGACCGACAGGGCCGAAATCCCCAGGAGGCCCGTTGAGTCGACGAGATCATGTAGACGAAGCAGCATTCGACGGGGCGTCCGCGTGGCTGTCGATTGTATTAACACTGGACGCTGACATGGCTTGACTGTCACTAGGTGAGAGGTCTATCATCAGGCGGTCATGGGAATCGTCAGAGGACGCGAGGCTGTGTACAAGGTTCACGTGAATCGGTATCACTCTCAGTGGTTATCGGTGACTTGGGGTGGGAGTCACGATGCTCTCGATCCTTAGCCCATTGGGTGGTGTCAGTATCATCACAGGCAGCATGTTGTCGGGATGGCTGTCGAGCGGCTGGTGTCACATTGCCACACGATGCGGCGATGGAAGAGTCGCCTAGCTGCGGATTCCTCTCCTTGTCCCTATTCATGCTTTGCCCCGGACCGACTGACATAGTCAGGGCGCTGGCAGGCTATATACACTAACGCCTGTCACCTATATATACCCGGTACAATAGGACGTGTATGAAATATCAACGCTGCCTTAGAAGGCAAACGACTAATCAACGTAGACTCGGACACTACGACTACACAACGCTGAGCAACACTGTTGACCATAACGAACAATGCGCATGTGCTTGCGATTAAACACTGTCAGGACTCCAACCTCTCTAATGACGCCACCAGTCGGTCGTGGCGTTTATCTCCTCTTCACATAGAGGCTGCTGCTGTCGCGTTGTCGTCCTGGAGGGAGGTCCGGTCAGCGTGCGATTGGCACCATCTCATCTCTATGGTTCCCGACTGGCGTGGCGGCGCTTGACTTTACACCGTATCAGTTACAACAAAAGGCGATCCAACAGTTAACAGGTGTGCTTCAAAACGAAACAGGAAAGAAAGCAAACCTTACAGAGCAAGTATTCCTACTCTTTCTGGTCGCCAGACGGCCTGTACATTTGATGGAATACATTGACTAGATAGAAATGCAGTTTCTAGATACAGTCATTATATTAACACGCAGAAATCCAAAAACTCAACTACCAAATCACTCAGATGAGACTACATAATTCACTCGTGATCAGGAACTTCTAATACGTTACAAAATCGGTTTACTTTCCGTCACACACGAAAACTGTGTCTATTAAATATTAAATTAAGACGCAGAAACTCAAGAAACTAAACAACCAAAGCACACAAATAAAACTATCTAATTCACTCCTGGTTAGGAACTCGTAAAACATCACAAAATCTGTTGCTTCCCTGTGGCTACTTGTGTCTCAGTTGGCTGCTGCTGCATGGCTGACCGATGGGAAGTTGAAGAGCATGCTTCTTGAGTTGCATCTTTAAACACATTCAAGAGTTTCCTGCGTTGTAGCAACATATATATAAGAGCATAGCGTAGATTCTGCCACATTACTCTTGAGGTGGAATTCGAGTAATGAAGAAGAAGAAGCGGATGCAAGGTGGATCACTATTTAATCGTGTTATTAACGACCTACCTATAGTGCATCACTTGCCAGGCTATACTTACTGTGGGCGAAGAAGAAAGTTGATGGATCAGTTTAATAGAGGTTACCTTGGAGTCAGTTCCTTAGATGTAGTTTGCAAGGATTGTGTTATTGCTTATGCAATGCTCCCAGACAGTCTGTCAGACAGACATAGAGCAGACCAGATACTGGCTGAAAAAGAAAGGCATACAGTGAAGGCAAAAATGCTAAGCTCAGTGAAAAAATAGCTACCTTAGCTGTGACTGTTTCAGCGAAAGGTAACGTTAAAATAGATGTGAAACAGGAATGAAAGTTAAGATGGGAATCAAAAAGATGACGAACGAGAATGCAGAGAATATTACGCACAGAATATTTAAAACAGTTCGAACTAGCCTAAAGTGTATGAATCCAGGGAGTGACCTCACAGCAGCCATGGAAGTTGCTCGTAAAACTGCTTCACAACTTGCTCCAAAAGAAAACTAGCTTGACACAGAACATACAATACTCATCCCCACGGTTTCTGTTGACTTCTGCGGCTGCTGACTCGCTTTCCCACAAAATTGTTACATGGTCTAGATGGGTTGCAGGTGCACATCTCTTCAGCTGCAGATCCAGTGTCGCTCAAATATTTCCTCCTATGAGCTAGAAGACGAGCTATCATCCTAACTGTTTAGCTGAGACTTGTGATCTATATCTAATACTTGCATGGAAACTGTATATATCGAAGGACATTGATTATTTGCATATCGCCAATTGCTTGCGACACTTCATTGTGAAAAAGGAAAAGTTAAGTACACTACTGGCCATTAAAATTGCTATACCAAGAAGAAATGCAGATGATAAACGGGTATTCATTGGAGAAATATATTATACTAGAACTGACATGTGATTACATTTTCACGCTATTTGGGTTCATAGACCCTGAGAAATCAGTACCCAGAACAACCACCTATGGCTGATATAACGGCCTTGATACGCCTGGGCATTGAGTCAAACAGAACTTGGATGGTGTGTACAGGTACAGCTGCCCATGCAGCTTCAACACCATACCACAGTTCATCAAGAGTAGTGACTGGCGTATTGTGACGAGCCAGTTGCTCTGCCACCATTGACCAGACGTTTTCAGTTGGTGAGAGATCCGGAGAATGTGCAGGCCAGGGCAGCAGTGAAACATTTTCTGTATCCAGAAAGGCCCGTAGACGACCTGCAACATGCGATCGTGCATTATCCAGCTGAAACGTAGGAATTCGCAGGGTCGTAACGCATCTGAAATGTAACGTCCACTGTTCAAAGTGCCGTCAATGCTAACAAGTGGTGAACGAGACGTGTAACCATCACGCCAGGTGATGCGCCAGCTTGGCGATGACGAATACACGCTTCCAATTTGCGTTCACCGTCCTGTCGCCGAACACGGATGCGACCATCATGATGCTGTAAACAAAACCTGGATTCATCCGAAAAGTGACGTTTTGCCTTTCTTGCACCCAGGTTCGTCGTTGAGTACATCATCACAATGCACCGTCAAGTGTAACCGTAGCCATGGTCTCCGAGCTGGTAGTCCATGCTGCTGCAAACGTGGTCGAACTGTTCGTGCAGATGGTTGTTGTCTTGCAAACGTCCCCATCTGTTGACTCAGGAATCGAGACGTGGCTGCACGATCCGTTACAGCCAAGCGGATAAGCTGCCTGTCATCTCGACTGCTAATGATACGAGGCCGTTGGGATCCAGCACGTGTTCCGTATTCCCCACCTGAACCCACCGATTCCATATTCTGCTAACTGTCATTGGATCTCGACAAACGCAAACAGCAATGTCGCGATACGATAAACCGCAATCACGATAGGCTACAATCCGACCTTTATTAAAGTCGGAAAAGTGGTGGTACGCATTTTTCCTCCTCACACGAGGCATCACAACAACGTTTCACCAAACAACGCCTGTCAACTGCTGTTTGTGTATGAGAAATCGGTTGGAAACTTTCCTCGTGTCAGCACTTTCTAGGTTCGCCACCGGCGCCAACCTTGTGTGAATGCCAGAATGAGATTTTCACTCGGCAGCGGAGTGTGCGCTGATATTAAACTTCCTCGCAGATTAAAACTGTGTGCCGGATCGAAACTCGAACTCGGGACCTTTACCTTTCGCGGACAAGTGTTCTACCAACTGAGCTATCCAAGCACGACTCACGCCCCGTCCTCACAGCTTTGCTCTGGAACGCTAATCATTTGCATATCACAGCATCTTCTTCCTGTCGGTTAAATTTCGCGTCTGTAGCATGTCATCTTCGTGGTGTCGCAATTTTAATGGCCAATAGTGTATTTAGAAGCGTATAGGTAAAATGGGTTTGGTCTGTGTTTAGTGAGGAAAAAAAGTTCTCTTTAAGCAATATTCCGACAAGAGCACTTACTAACATTGACTTAGAATAGTGTGCTAAAAGCGTGAATATACCATATTCCTAAGAAATATGATAGCGTGATTGTTAACCCGGTTAACATTGGGTATCTCAAGAGAAAATCGGTGATATTGTGTTTTATTTTGATACCTTCGGCTACTTAACTGCTCCTCTGGAAATAGTGCAGTATTTCAATAATTATCAATAAAGTACAACTACAATCCGTTTAAATCACCTAAAAGTCTGTGGTGTGACCATCTTCATTTAAAGTTTCTGTACTCCAGACTAATCATAAGTTTTGTAGCACATGCTGACAATACCACAATGGATGTAACCGAGCATGGTGCAACGTTTACCGTACCGGTTAAAAATTCAATTATAGCTGCTGCCGTTAATTCCACGCTCAATTTGTCTCAACGTGTATGTGAGATGGCTTGACTCAGCTCATTTATCTACAGTTCCAAATCTAATATTACCTCGAGAAACAATAATTTCTACATTTATAATCAAATAGGTGAAGTGGAAATTCTGAACAGAGCTACTTTGAACTGCATGATGTTATTTCCATATTGTTGTGGGAGACAGAGTCACCGAACATCAAGAGTAAGCGCGAATATCATGCAGAGAAAAAGAAAAAATCAATATAAAACTCAAGATTAATTACAATAAAACACTCAAACGATGTGAGATGAAGAGCAACGTATATGTTGAATTCGAATGGATAATACTGCAGTCTGCTTCTTAGGTTTTGAGAGAGATGTGATTGAAAAACACGCCTTAAATACAGCAGAACATCTAGTAAATATTCAGAACGTTAATGTCTTATGCACTGAATGTAACATTTTTGGAGCTTCATTCCAGCATGTTGCTCCTTCATATACGTTACATCCGTTCTGATATACAGTACAACCTGGATATAAAGTTTCGGAAGCACCAAATCCGCCGCTTTACATGCCATTAGTAGTAAGAAACATTTCAGTTTTTTATGTATCAGTTAGACATCAAGATGGAAATCTTGTGGATATTGACGATGAAGAAATATACGTAAAGCGAAGTAAGCGACATCGTATTCAGACATCACGTTATGTTTGACGAGAAAAAAAATGGATGCAAAGAAGATGGAGGAGAACAAGAGGAAGACGACTAAAAAAGTGAAAAACGTGCTGACTGCTCATAATCGACAAATACTATCATCGCTAGGGTACACAGTGCTGTAAATAGTGACATCATTCACTGTGTACTCTCAATGGTCGTTGAGCTGATTGAAGAAGAAGAAGAAAATTATGAGTCACACATAGGATATGACAGAGAAAATTGTCATTGACAACCCTATTACTTGCTTCGAATATTATAAGTATTAATTATTTGGCCAACTCCAACTATTTTACACTGAAGAGCCAAAGAAACTGGTACATCCGCCTAATATCGTGTAGAGCACCCGCGAGAGGGCGGAAGTGCCGCAAGACAACGTGACAAGGACTCGACTTATGCCTGAAGTAGTGCTGGAGGGAATTCACACCATGAACCCTGCAGGGCCGTCCATAAACCCATAAGAGTATGATGGGGTGGAGATCTCTTCTGAACAGCAGGTTGCATGGCACCCCAAATATGCTCAATACTGTTCATGTCACGGGAGTTTGTGGCCAGCGGAAGTGTTTAAACTCAGAAGAGTGTTCCTGGAGCAAATCTATATTAATTCTGGACGTGTGGGGTGTCGCATTATCCTGCTGGAATTGCCCATGTCCGTCGGAATGTACAATGGACATAAACGGATCCAGGCAATCAGACAGGATGCTTATGTACGTGTAACCTGTCATATACGTATCTAGACTTGTCAGGGATCCCACATCTCTCCAGCTGCACACGACCCACACCATTACAGAGTCTCCACCAGCTTGAACAGTCCCCTGCTGACATGCAGGGTCCATGGATTCATGAGGTTGCCTCCAAACCTGTACACGTACATCCGCTCGATACAATTTGAAACGAGACTCGTCCGACCAGGCAACATGTTTCCAGTCATCAACATTCCAATGTAGGGGTTCACAGCCCCAGGTGAGGCGTAAAGCTTTGTGTTGTGCAGTTATGAAGGGTACACGAGTGAGCCTTCGGCTCCGAAAGCCCATATCGAAAATGTTTCGTTGAATGGTTCGCGCGATGACACTGATGGCTCAGCATTGAAATATGCAGCAATTTGCGGAAGGCTTGCACTTTTGTCACGTTGAATGATTCTTTTCAGTCGTCGTTGGATCCTACGGTCTTGGCGTGCATCCGTGCGTCGCTGCGGTCCGGTCCCAGGTCGACGGGCACGTGCACCTTCCGCCGACCACTGGCGACAATATCGATGTACTGTGGAGACCTCACGCCCCACGTGTTGAGCAATTCGGCGGTACGTCCACCCGGCCTCCCGCATGCCCACTATACGCCCTCGCTCAAAGTCCGTCAACTGCACATACGGTTCACGTCCATGCTGTCGCGGCATGCTACGTGTTAAAGACTGCGATGGAGCTCCGTATGCCACGGCAAACTGGCTGACACTGACGGCGACGGTGCACAAATGCTGCGCAGCTAGCGCCATTCGACGGCCAACACCGCGGTTCCTGGTGTGTCCGCTGTGCCGTGCGTGTCATAATTGCTTGCACAGCCCTCTCGCAGTGTCCGGAGCAAGTATGGTGGGTCTGACACACCTGACACACCGGTGTCAATGTGTTCTTTTTTCCATTTCCAGGAGTGTAGAAATTGCTTCAGAAACGTCTTGTCTCATACAGACATTGCTGACCGCACCACCGAATTCAGCCTGTTTACAAATCACTGTATTCTAATATGAATGCCTATACTAGTTTCTCTGAAGCTTTATGTCTATCGATTGTGATAGAAGATAAAGACGCTTACTTATTTCAAAGAGAGTTTCGTCTGTATTCTGAAGGAAGACTCCTCGATGAAAAATCAGTGCCGTAAGCCACTGAGACTGATACGTAGTTTGCTGGTTTTCGTAAATTCAGTATCGTTCGAACGATAAAATTATTGTTCATGTGTGCAATCCCAGAATCGCAACGCTAAATAAAGGCTATGCGTCTTTTACGCCAACATTACTTTTTCGTGTCTGGAAACCAATCATAGTCTTTCAGCTCAGTATTGGGTCACGTCCAGGACTTCTTCCTTGTCCAGCTGCAAATTTTCGTGATTACATCAGTAGGGACAGTCTGAACAGACCAGGAAGTGTTCCACGTCTCGCACGGCACCACAGTCGCATTTGCCGTCATCCACGATATCATCACCCAGTTTGATCATGTATGTCTTCACCGGGGCCACCCCTGTTCTTATGCGGTCCAGGGTACTCCATGCATTCGAGTTTGTTGTGGAGACGGCAGGCACTACCCACTACCTCTGCTGGTGGATAGTCAGGTGCTGTTTCTACAAAGGCCGTTTTTAAGAACCTTTCACGGGATCTCAGTCGTCCAGCCTAACACTTAGGCCAAAGAGAGGATGTCGAAAATCGATGGTTTGTCTGAGCCCCTCTGTGAATTCGTAAGATATTCGTTGAGAGCTGGGACTCGCAAGACCAGCAGCTCTATAAAGCTTTGGTAGGGTCATTGATGTCATACGGCCTGTGGTTATTGGACATGTATCATAAAATCTGACATCGACTTTCTTCGCGTGGGTTGCTTTGGTACATACCCAGATGGCGTACTCATCTATAGAGAAATATACTGCTTGTGCTCCCCATTTGGTGTTTACGAATTTCTGCAAAATCGTATTTCTGGAGGCCACTTTCTGACTGGTCTCTTCACAATGCTGTCTGTAAGTCACAGATCTAACCAAAGACACACCCAGATATACTGGTTTATCTGAGTGTTCCAATGTGATATTATTCCAGGAAACATTGAGCTTTCGCTTTACTTTCCCAGGTCGAAAGTGGAAAGGGCTTACTTGAATCGTCAGTGGATTCGGTTTAAAGGAGTTATTTTAATAATATTCTGACAAGACGCTGTGTGCTTTCTCCAGCTTCTGCTCTACATCCTCGAAATTCCTCCATTGTGCTGTGACTGCAAAGTCATCTGCTTGTACTAAATGCTTAGTACGATTAAGAACTGGCTGGTCGTTAGCGTATAGGTTAAAAAGGGAGAGGACCAGAAGAATTCCCTGGACCAGTCTACTCATTTGGTTTCTACATCGGCTCTTCTTTCATTGAAAGCGACGTAAAATTGTCCCTTTTGTTAGAGAGACTCAACGATCTTGACAAAATGGTAATTTCTCAGTTCTTTATAAAGTTTCTAGAAGAGCAGCCTCTTGTTGACTGTATCGTCTGCAGAACTGAGATCGACCAGTACTATCCCTGTAATCTTTTTATTTTCGTACCCTTTTTCTATATGTCCCGTCAGGTACAGAATTTGGCTTGGTGTATGATTTTCCAAGTCTAAATTCAACTTGTTGATGGATGAGCTTAAGTTCGGTAGAGTCTGTGATGCAGTTTTACGGACGACAAAGAAGTGATATTGGTTGGTAGTTCTTAGGCGAGTCTGGCTCCTTCCCAGGCTTCACCAGCGCCACTATCCTTGACCTTTTTCAAGTGCTGGGTATCTTGCGATTTTCGAGGCAAATGTTGAAAAGCCTAAGTATCCAAATTTTGGCTCCCGGGCCAAAATGTGTAATCAGCTGTGTGCACATGTCATCCACCCCATCCACATAACCGTTTTTCGTAGCACTCAGGCTCTTTTTGAGTTCTTGCATTGTGAAAGGGGCTGAAAACGTATGGGTTTCCGATTGTAGGACCGTGTTGACTTTTAATTTTTGTGTTTTACATTGGTCTTTCCATTCAAGAGGAGTTGATGGGACACCTGTTTGGTTCTTAGTTTAGCCGGCTGTCTGGAAACGTTTAGATAAGAGCTGAGCGTTTTGATAAAATTCTAGGCTATTTCGCTGGTGTGTGTCATGTCCAGCCCCTGCAAGCTCTCGATACATCTATTTTGCCTCTAATCTCTTATAAATTCCATCAGTGCTGTACCGCGTATTATGATTTCTTCGTTAAGAGTGTCTTTGAGATATAGTTTCTCATATTCAGTGAGGAGTGTCTTATATCTGTATGAGAGACGTGAGATGAACTGCTGTCTGCAGTCTCGTGGTATTTGTTGTGTCGAAAACTTTTGTAATATTTTTACAAATGGCAGGTAATTTTCAGATGTAGGGGTGATGTACACATTGGTTTTATGAAGTTCCTCCTGAAAAGATGTCCATTTGGCCTTCTGCGGAACGACATAGCAGTGGTCTTAAATGAGATGTAAACCTGTATTCTAATTTGCATTGGCTGGGTTCGAGGACTGGGCTGATGCACCATTTTAATAAAGTAGTCTTGTATGTTAGAGCCACAGATACAGTTGTCGGGGCTGTAGGTACACTTCCATATTTTACAAGTAAAGGGGAAGGGAACTTTTGGGGCACGAAGGATAGAGAGACCACTTGTGTCTACCTACGCCTCCAGCATTGTCCGTTATCGTCTACTTCGTTGCAGCCGCAGTTCATGCTGTGGCATCTATTAATTTGGTATTTTGGTTGTTAAAACTTTTTGACGGTAAGAAAAAGAATTTATCTTCTGGAGGCTCGTACACAGATGTCACTGTGAAGATTCCAGTTTCGATTTTTGGTATTTCAGTGCCATTATTTGCTGGTTTATTGACACAGATCAATATTATATCTGGTCTAGTGAATATGGCACTGCCTTGTTTGCGATGTGTTGCTTCCACAGCTGGTCGCATTTCTTGTATTTCAGATGTTTTTTCTTCTCCGTCTCTGTGAGTTTCTTGAATGCATGATACGTTCCATTTATGAGTTTGGCAGAGTGTCGATAAGATGTGATAACGTTTTCAGGGAGCAACGGCATTCTCTGGTCTATTTTCTGCTTTCGCACTTCGAGAATATTCACTTTGAGTCTCCTTCCATGTCTCCTTTGCACCAAATAAAGTCCTCGCATTGCAGAATGCTGGTTGCAGAAAGAGAAATAAAGTAGAAGAATTTACTGATGGTGCTGGACATTTTGGTTTCTGTATTCTGCTCAGTATGGTACTCGGATTCGCAAAAGATTGCAGGACACTTTTAAATGTTCGCCATGAACTTGTACTGATCTGCAGCAGGCAAGGCATTGATTGTATTATCTCAGCTAACGCAGAGACTAAGTCGAAAATTGTGCTCTAAAATATCAATTGGGAAATGCGAGAAATGCACGTGTCTGAGAAAGTCAATATAGCGTTCGGAACAGAAAGATAGGTAATTTTGGCTTTTCAGTGAAACAAGAATTCAATTACCGGTGATCGCAGTCTATTAGATGCAATAGAATAACTCAGCTGGTACACCTGAATTCGACTTGACACCCCGAAGAGAGCTATTCAGTTGATTTTTGCAGAAAAAATACTGCGGAAGCTCATGAAATATACTGCAATCCAGTTTTAGATTTTCCGTTATTTTCCTAAAATCGCCCAAGGCAAATGTCGGGATGGTTCCTTTGACAGGGTACAGCCGATTTCCTTCTCCATCCTTGACACAATCCGATCTTGTGCTCCGTCTGTGAAAACCTCCATATCAACAGGACGTTAAACCAGACCTTCCTTGCTTCCTTGTACAGCAGTTTTCAGTCGCTGTGTTCTGGAGATAGAGGACTTAGGAGAAAACCACTCATGAGTCCTATAGAGTTTCAGAAATGTCTCCTATATTTCATCGATTATTTGCATCAAGGTGAAGAAGCACCAAAAACGTGTGTTATCGATATGAGAAATGAAATGCAGAGAAAGCACCGTCCTCTAAAAAGACGATAGCATTCTGTATGGTTATTCACGATTCAGTAATAGAAATGGCACCTTCAACCAATTGCATAATAAGGCCTACCCATATATCAGAGACCTAATTATTTACATATGAAAGGAATCAACCAGTTTCTCAAACGGAAGTGGCCTCATGAGGCTGCATACAAGAACTATCGAAAAGCCATAAACCGTCAGTAGTGTATCGGACGTCTTACTGAAGGTAAGGATTTTTTTTAATTTTTTGCTAGCATTCTATTGCTCTTTTCTTCTTTCGAGAACGACGGATGACGCACTCTTGGATTGCCGAGGATTCCGCACCACAAACAATCAATCTATTCCCAAAGAACTTTCGGATGTTGGGTGGTGCTCGAAGTAACGTGGTTACTTCTGGTGGTTTTATTCTACCGTGAACAATAAACTACTGTAACTACTACAAAATGGTTGACGCAAACGGCAATGGAGACGGCGCGAATGGTATGCACTCATTTATTCCACCTGCCGCGAGTCTTCGTGAAGAGCTTCGAGAAACTTCCTGCTCCACGATTAAAAATGGGTGTTAACAAATATGAAACAGCGGCTGGAGAGTTAAATGTGAGGCTGTGGAAACAGTGTTGGCGTGTTTGTCTTTTGTTAGATTTCGCAGGTGATACCTAAGACCGGAATGTACCTATTTGTTAAAAGAAGAAAAAAATACAAAGTGTTTTTGTGTTAAAATTTAGATCCTGAAGTCAAAGAACCTGGTTGTTGTAATATGTTTTATCAAAAAAGTTACATGTACAGTATTTTTATTTGTTTTTTCTTGTTTTCCCCTATTTTTTTAGTAATTTATATAAAGAAGCCACGGTAGTAGGAACTAAACTCACTAATTTTCGGCAACTATAGCTTACTTGAAAATAAATAGCATGCGCATCTGCTCTGACGATCTAACACAATTAACACTCAAAAATGACTGACAGCCTGCAGGCTTTTGCTCAACAACTCAAGGTCTCGTACGTGGTCGAGTTCTTGACAAACTAATATTTACCAAGTTATACTGCTGCACATGGAAATCAAGTTCCACAAGAGTTTAATTTTAGTATGTGCATAGTGATATAGATCCCTGGGAAAACAGAATACAATCAGAGTTCTACCCAAGTTTGTGAACCAGGTAACCACGGAGACTGGATCTCTGGCGAAGCTGCAGAGGCCAGGCGGTGTACATAGAGGAGAGAGCTGGTCGGCAGCAGACAGTGCGTCGTAGTGGAGCGGATGTCCGTCTGTAGCTCTGGCTAGACAACAACTCACTCTGCACGACAGTACACGAGCCTAAATTCTATCCCGTACACGACATCGCAGGAACTCTTGTATGTCACGTGGGTCGGGGATGCAAATAGGTTCCCTCCCGGTACGCGTCCCCTAATGGAGCTGCTAGGGCCGCCTGGTGAAACTACTGCAAAACTTCTCTCGAGCAGAGCGGCGTGGCATGTAGGCAACTCGCGGTGTTGTGCTGATAGATGGGTTGCTGGCAACACAGGTGGAACGCCGCAACATGTCAGTATACCGGGTGGTCCATTAATCGTGACCGGGCCAAATATCTCACGAAATAAGCGTCAAACGAAAAAACTACAAAGAACGAAACTTGTCTAGCTTGAAAGGGGAAACCAGATGGCGCTATGGTTGGCCAGCCAGATGGCGCTGCCATAGGTCAAACAGATATCAACTGCATTTTTTAAAAATAGGAACCTCGATTTTTAATTACATATTCGTGTAGTACGTAAAGAAATATGAATGTTTTAGTTGGACCACTTTTTTCGCTTTGTGATAGATGACTCTGTAATAGTTACAAACATATGGCTCACAATTTTAGACGAACAGTTGGCAACAGGTAGGCTTTTTAAATTAAAATACAGAACGTAGGTGCGTTTGAACATTTTATTTCGGTTGTTACAATGTGATACATGTACCTTTGTGAACTTATCATTTCTGAGAACGCATGTTCTTACAGCGTGATTACCTGTAAATACCACATTAATGCAATAAATGCTCAAAATGATGCCCGTCAATCTCAATGCATTTGGCAAGACGTGTAACATCATTCCTCTCAATTGCGAGAAGTTCGCCTTCCGTAATGTTCGCACATGCATTGACAATGCGCTGACGCATGTTGTCAGGCGTTGTCGATGGATCACGATAGTAAACATCCTTCAACTTTCCCCACAGAAAGAAATCCGGTGACGTCAGATCCGGTGAAAGTGCGGGCCATGGTATGGTGCTTCGACGACCAATCTACCTGTCATGAAGTATGCTACTCACCGCTTCAACCGCGCGCGAGCTATGTGCCGGACATCCATCATGTTGGAAGAACATCGCCATTCGGTCATGCAGTGAAACATCTTGTAGTAACATCGGTAGAACATTACGTAGGAAATCAGCATACATTGCACTATTTAGATTGCCTTCGATAAAATGGGGACCAAATATCCTTCCTCCCATAATGCCACACCATAGATTAACCCGCCAAGGTCGCTGATGTTCGACTTGTCGCAGCCATCGTGGATTTTCCGTTGCCCAATAGTGCATATTATGCCGGTTCACATCACCACTGTTGGTGAATGACGCATCGTCGGTAACAGAACGCGTGCAAAAAATCTGTCATCGTCCCGTAATTTTTCTTGTGCCCAGTGACAGAACTGTACACGACGTTCAAAGTCGTCACCATTTCTGCCGGTTGACATCACCACTGTTGGTGAATGACGCTTCGTCGGTAACAGAACGCATGCAAAAAATCTGTCATCGTCCCGTAATTTCTCTTGTGCCCAGTGACAGAACTGTACACGACGTTTAAAGTCGTCGCCATGCAATTCCTGGTGCATAGAAATATGGTAGTGGTGCAATCGATGTTGATGCAGCATTCTCAACGCCGACGTTTTTGAGATTCCCGATTCTCGCGCAATTTGTCTGCTACTGATGTGCGGATTAGCCGCAACAGCTCCTAAAACACCTACTTGGGATCATCGTTTGTTGCAGGTCATGGTTGACGTTTCACATGAGGCTGAACAGTTCATGTTTCCTTAAATAACCTAACTATCCGGCGAACGGTCCGGACACATTGATGATGTCGTCCAAGATACCGAGCAGTATACATAGCACACGCCCGTTGAGCATTTTGATCACAATAGCCATACATCAACACGATATCGACCTTTTCCCCAATTGGTAAACGGTCCATTTTAACACGGGTAATGTATCACGAAGCAAATACCGTCCGCACTGGCGCAATGATACGTGATACTACATACTTATACGTTTGTGACTATTACAGCGCCATCTGTCACAAAGCGAAAAAAGTATTCTAACCAAAACATTCATATTTCTTTACGTACTACACGAATATGTAATTAAAAATGGAGGTTCCTATTGAGGAAAACGCAGTTGATATCCGTTTGACCTATAGCAGCTCCACCTAGCGGGCCACCCATAGCGCCATCTGGTTTCCCCCTTCAAGCTAGACAAGTTTCGTTCTTTGTAGTTTTTTCGTTTGACGCTTATTTCGTGAGATATTTGGCCCGGTCACTATCAATGGACTACCCTGTATAAAGAAACATTTTATTACTGATCCATCTTTTCAGCGAGATCTGGCTGACGTGAAAGTTGGACCCAGTGAAGAACTTCAAGGGACCAGCACGAAAAGTTTATCCAAGGAGTGCGGCTATCAGAAAATGAACTGAGAGCCAACATGTCGATTTGGTTGACGTGATTGCATATTCCAAATACAATTCAGGGTTATAATTTTTTTTAACAGTAACTGATGTGTACTCTAAATATGCATGGTTCGCTGCTGTAAAGAGCAAAGCTAGAACTGATATTACAGATGTGTAGAAAAATACACAGAAAAAGTAACAAATTTCCGAAATATTTCAAAATAGTTATGGGTAAGGAATTTTACATCACTCATTTCATGAAGCTAATGGAAAAACCTAAAATAAATTACTACTCATCGTTTTCCAACTTGAAAGCTTGAGTTGTGGAGCGGTTCAATAGAACACTTATACGAAAAACGTTTAAACGTTTCACTGCCCAGGGTCCGTTCAAATGGATTGATACAGTGCAAGGTGTACTCTACCAACATAATCCCACAAAATGTAGAACAATTTATATGGAACTTGATGACGTGACAGATAACAGTCTTTTGTCTGCTGTGAATAACATGCGGTTCTAGGCGCTTCAGTCCGGAACCGCGTGACCGCTACGGTCGCAGGTTCGAATCCTGCCTCGGGCATGGATGTGTGTGATGTCCTTAGGTTAGTTACGTTTAAGTAGTTCTAAGTCTAGGGGACTGATGACCTCAGATATTAAGTCCCATAGTGCTTAAAGCCATTTGAACCATTTTCTGTCTTTTACTGCGCCGCAGACAAAGAAGTCTAATGGCGTCAAGTCGGGGGACCGTGCTGGGCGTCGCACAGCACCTCCCCGCCCCGTACACCCATTGGGAAATGTCCCATCTAGACCGTCTCTGGCAATTTTTGCACTATGTGCGGGACATCCATCACGTTGAAATCACATTTATAGACGAGTTTCCAATCCTATGTTTTCCATTAGGAGCGCTACTGTGTGTTGAAGGAATGACGTATATCGCTGTTCATTCAATGTTCCACGGTAAAAGTAGCGACCTACAGTACAGTTAGCAATGATACCGCACCAAACATTGACACTCCACAGTCGTTTATGAGCAACTTGGCGAATACAGTGGGGATTTTACACGACCAGTAGTGCATGTTCCGCAAATTAACAGTACCATGATTTGTAAATGAAGCCTCGTCCGTAAGCAATGTATTGCTTAGGAATACTGAATTACCTTGCAACTGTTGAAGTGCAAAACGACAGAATGCAATGTGGGATTCAGAGTCATTCCCGTACAGTTCTTGGTGTAGTGAGATATGGAATGGATGAAACCGATGCCGATGCAAGATTCTGGACACACTACTGTGTCTTATTCCCACATCTCCTGCAATTTCTCGTACACCCATCGGAGGATTGTGCACTACAGGCAACTATGTGAATAACGTTACAAGTTGAGAGCAGTTCAGCAGACCAGATTAGGAGACACTTATACACTGAAGGTAGAGCTTGCCGTGATGATATTGGTAAGTTTACGGCAGGATACAGGTGCCAGTGAAGGCAATCCCTGCTCTGAGCACAGTACTACATGCGATGCATTACGTCAGAAACTGTGACGCCGTTGCTGTCCTTTACAAGCCACATAGTTCAGAACTTATGAGGTTTAGGAACGTGAAACCAAGTGTGTTACCACTAATCGTAGCTCTAGTTGTCATCTGGCAATATTAAACATTATGCGCAGGCCATCCATCATTCTGATACCGCATTATTTGACACATTATAAGAGGTGGACCGTTTCAAGTAAGGTACAGCTCAAGAAGGGGCTAAACTATCCCCCTTAAGTAGTGCCATCAATGAAATATGGGCCACTGATGTGTTGTCATACGATATCACACCATACATTAACACTCCACTGACGTAGTACGTCAATCACATCACGATTACCTGCAGCGTGAGGTGCACGCTAGAGTCTCAGGACGTGCGCTGGCTGTGCGCTTCATTTATTTCAAGCTTCAGCTTCGCTTCGCAATTTCTCGGAATGTAATTGACGTATTGCGATGTAACCAACGCCATTATTTTTGTGATTTTTCATGCTATTTAACGCATACGAAATAATAGGGGGTGTCTATTTAAAAATGCAAAAATTTGTGTTGAAAATAGTATTTGTTTGCGTTTTAAAATTTCGCATAGTATTTGGTTTCCTAAGTCCCTGCCGTACGTTCATGCTGGTGAAAACCGTTTTTGAATATCTATTGTTGTTCCAGAGATATTTGAGGTGGCAGAGTTAGGTGAGACACCCTGTATGTACACAGAGTTATAACGAAGATAGGCAAATATTTTAATATGTTATTCTACAAGTAAACCTAAAGAAAAAAGTTAACATAAACATAGGTCCGCAAATGTTTAGTTACGGAGTTACGGCTAATAAAAGATTTTGCCTGAAATTTAGCAACTTCGCTAATATGAATCCATCGCAAAACTCTACGAGGTTAAAGTAAAGCACGGTTTCCATTTATTTTGTTTTTATTGGTCTGGTGATCTAATAAAACATGTCCCAGACGTGTATCTGCAGTAGTTTTCCAGAACATCCAGAGAAGCGAAGATTATTATAGAAGCAAATTTGTTTACTTTCCATTAAGAATGTAGAAACGTTTATGTCATTATTGGCAACCGTTAGTGAGTTGTTTCAGTCGTTTCCTAACCTTGAAACGAGTTAGTTTTCAGCATTGTTCAGTGAAAGAACATCATAACAACAGTGTATTGAAGTGAAACCACACAGCAGCTGTTGTAATTTGTAAATTATTTACGAAATAGGGACGCCTTTCAAATTTACGTCAGAGGACTACGCCTATATGGTGTTTATTTATGGAAAATGTGATGGTAATGCTAGAGCTGCAGTTAACGAATATCGCGTACGTTATCCAACTCGGAGGATTCCGAATGCACGAACCATTAGCGGAATATTTCGGATGTTACGGGAGACGACAGGTTCTCTATCTTCCGTTCATAATCAGTGTGAGCACTCGATACGTGAAGACGATGATGAGGATATTATGGATGCTGCTCAACGTAGCCCAGGTACAAGTACACGACGTATCTCTCAAGGGTTAGGCATTTCAAAATCCAACGTATGGCCTACACTCAAGTACAATAATCTGCAGCCTTACCATAAACAAAAAGTGCATCATTTACATCTGCAAGATCCTTCCCTTCCCTTGGAGTTGTGCAACTGGTTAAATACTAATCGGCAGTTACACAAATACGTTTGATTTACTGATGAGGCACAGTTTACTCGAGATGGTATAAACAATTAACATAACGAGCACGTATGGTCTTAAGCAAACCCACATGCAACAGTGCAACGCAATTTCCAGCAGCGATTTAGCATAAATGTGTGGTGTGGTATAATCAACACACACTTTATTGGACCATTCATTTTCCCAGGACGTCTAACTGGCGAGACGTACTTACAATTCCTTCAAAAAGGAATGCCCCGCTTACTCGAAGATGTTCCACTTGCTGCGCGATTGCAAATGTATTTTCAACATGACGACGCACCTCCACATTTCACCAACGCCGTTACTACACATTTAAATCAACATTTTCCCCAGAAATCGATTGTTCGTGATGCTAAACGTCTGTGGCCACCCACATTGCCCGATTTAACATCAATGAATTTTTGTGTATGGGGATGGCCGAAAGACATAATTTGCGAAGACAAAGTCAATACACTTGAGGAATTACTTGCTCGCATAATAAGTGCAATAGACGAAATTAAGAAGAACCCTGCGAAATTGAAACGAGCAACAAAATCTGTTGATACACGTGCAGTTAAACGCATTGTACTTGGTGGAGACGTTTTTGTGCACTTATTGTGGATGTATTGCGAAACCCTATGTACACTGTACAACTTTCTTAACACTGAACTTTGTTTTTTCCGGTTTAACATGAATTCTCATGTTCTATGGTATTAAAATAAGTAGATTATCTGACACATTCATACAGTTTCAGTTAACGTTATCACCATCATTTTGTCAGTGTCATGCTGCTGTATACTAAGCGATTTTTGAGGCAGCGTACAACTTATAGACCTTCTGAGACTACTTTTGGTGATGGATTCAAGTGACTTAGCTATCGATTTGATATATACGGGCATATCCATTAGTCCTGTGTTGACTTCTTCAGTTTTCTCATTGACATACAGTTCACGGTGCAGTGTTCTAGCATGCAACTCCTCAACATTTCCGCCACTGCCTTTATAAGCTTTCAAGTTCCATTAACTTGGTATTGGTCGCCTCGATTTTTCTGTCAACCTATACACACGTGTGCTTTGCAACATCTGAATGAGTGTGCAACATACGTGCTAATTTTCCATAATATACTGTATTCTGATAGTCCCATTTTTCCTTTCATGCAGTGTAGTCTGTAGTGGCCGTTGTTCAGATTCCTAGTTTTATCAATAAATACAAAGTTACACTGTGAGTTATTCTCGGAACCCCCACATATAGTAACGAATTAATTGAATGACATATTGGTTCCTATATTTGTTTGTTAAATGCGCTTTGAATTCAGATCATCTTGTTTGAAAGCGATAATAAAGTTCCCATTATACTGGACCATCTGATTCAGGATCCTTGAGTCTGGCTCAAATAAATTACATTGACTTGCAGATGGCGGCCAAAGCAGAAATACCTGTGGATCTCATCCTGATTTTCCACTGCAACGTCATCAAATATGAACACTCTGTTTGACTTTACTTCCTCATGTGGTGGAATATTGCTGCTTTCACTGAACATCTGGTACATTACTCACTAAATGCCATGCAAAATCTCTTGCAACAGTTGATATTTTGGCTGAAACAGTGTCTTTGGAAAAATATATACACGGTCCAAGTAGACTCCCTCAGTACGTGTTAAGAGTGTTTGATGAAGATTAGTCTTCCCCAGTCTCAAAGTCCAGTAATTACACCATACATGATATGGGGAATAATGATGTATTTTTCTTCTTGCAGTTTCCAGCATGATCAGTGGAGTGTCAGTCGTTTACTACAAGAGCTTATGGTGAGGCTGTTTTGTCCACTTAGTCATGGTAGTAACTGATCGTTTACAGCAGGATGCACGGGTTTTGTAGGGAAATAGGTAACACATATATGGCTCTTAAACTTTTATTTTCATTTATAAACATAGATAGGTGGGGATATAAGAAAACTTAATGAGATTATACATCTGTGCCCACGTCTAGGAAAGATGAATCATGAATTTCCTCCTCCATCGATGCACAGCATGCATTATATACAGGGTGTTTCAAAAATGACCGGTATATTTGAAACGGCAATAAAAACTAAACGAGCAGCGATAGAAATACACCGTTTGTTGCAATATGCTTGGGACAACAGTACATTTTCAGGCGGACAAACTTTCGAAATTACAGTAGTTACAATTTTCAACAACAGATGGCGCTGCAAGTGATGTGAAAGATATAGAAGACAACGCAGTCTGTGGGTGCGCCATTCTGTACGTCGCCTTTCTGCTGTAAGCGTGTGCTGTTCACAACGTGCAAGTGTGCTGTGGACAACATGGTTTATTCCTTATAACAGAGGATTTTTCTGGTGTTGGAATTCCACCGCCTAGAACACAGTGTTGTTGCAACAAGACGAAGTTTTCAAAGGAGGTTTAATGTAACCAAAGGACCGAAAAGCGATACAATAAAGGATCTGTTTGAAAAATTTCAACGGACTGGGAACGTCACGGATGAACGTGCTGGAAAGGTAGGGCAACCGCGTACGGCAACCACGGAGGGCAACGCGCAGCTAGTGCAGCAGGTGATCCAACGGCGGCCTCGGGTTTCCGTTCGCCGTGCTGCAGCTGCGGTCCAAATGACGCCAACGTCCACGTATCGTCTCATGCGCCAGAGTGTACACCTCTATCCAAACAAAATTCAAACGTGGCAACCGCTCAGCGCCGCTACCATTGCTGCACTAGAGACATTCGCTAACGATATAGTGCACAGGATTGATGACGGCGATATGCATGTGGGCAGCATTTGGTTTACTGACGAAGCTTATTTTTACCTGGACGGCTTCGTCAATAAACAGAACTGGCGTATATGGGGAACCGAAAAGCCCAATGTTGCAGTCGCATCGTCCCTGCATCCTCAAAAAGTACTGGTCTGGGCCGCCATTTCTTCCAAAGGAATCATTGGCCCATTTTTCAGATCCGAAACGATTACTGCATCACGCTATATGGACATTCTTCGTGAATTTGTGGCGGTACAAACTGCCTTAGACGACACTGCGAACACCTCGTGGTTTATGCAAGATGGTGCCCGGCCGCATCGCACGGCCGACGTCTTTAATTTCCTGAATGAATATTTCGATGATCGTGTGATTGCTTTGGGCTATCCGAAACATATAGGAGGCGGCGTGGATTGGCCTCCCTATTCACCAGATATGAACCCCTGTGACTTCTTTCTGTGGGGACACTTGAAAGACCAGGTGTACCGCCAGAATCCAGAAACAATTGAACAGCTGAAGCAGTACATCTCATCTGCATGTGAAGCCATTCCGCCAGACACGTTGTCAAAGGTTTCGGGTAATTTCATTCAGACACTACGCCATATTATTGCTACGCATGGTGGATATGTGGAAAATATCGTACTATAGAGTTTCCCAGACCGCAGCGCCATCTGTTGTTGACAATTGTAACTACTGTAATTTCGAAAGTTTGTCTGCCTGAAAATGTACTGTTGTCCCAAGCATATTGCAACAAACGGTGTATTTCTATCGCTGCTCGTTTAGTTTGCATTGCTGTTTCAAATATACCAGTCATTTTTGAAACACCCTGTAGTTAGGTTAAGGTTTCCTCTGATGGACAGAGAGATTGTCTAACTAACTACAGCAGATTACTCCACAATGTCTCGTAGAATTAATGAACATAGGGCTGCCATCCTAGTCGACACTCTAGCTCATGTTGTATTGTATGACCGGCAGACATTAAATTCTTAAAAGTATGCTCCTGTAGATGTATGCACTCCCTGTTGTTAAATATTTTAACAGTGCCAGGGAAGTCCCACTTAAAGATTGTATGATCGTTCAGTATCAACGATGGAAAGTGGGTGTAGCCGTGGCCTTGGTGATAAGAAAGTGCTGATTTCAGGAGCCCTGGAATGGCTGTGGTGCAGACGGTCGGACACAATGATGGCACAATTCTTGGAAAATCATGCCATAATCCGCGTTGAATACCTACTCTCAAGGTATCCAAACTGATACGATTCAGTGCCACTACTATTATATGGGCAAATTTGCCGGAATATAGTGGTGAAGTATTGCAGCAGACACCCGCCCCCGGTGAATGCGAGGTATTGGCATGCCAATTACAGTAACACAGCTGTTGCTTTATGGTGAGATGGTGAACACGCCTGCGAAGCTATAAGGAGACGTTCTTGCTGTATGGCAAGGGGGATTCTCCACTGACGGGTTTCAGCAGCTTTCATGAAAATGTGACTAGAAGCAGCGCATTGATATAACAAGGGTGCTGCTATCATCTATAATTGTTGTTTCTGTAGCATATTCCCCAGCAGCCCAGCAGTTTCACCAGGACGTAGGGCCTAAGAAAGATGAGGAGACGACATGGAGTCAACAGTAGTAGTCACGAGTTTGGGTCTCGGTTGTGGAACCTGCTACCTGCACTGAGTCTATGTCCAGGACTCAGTGTCTTGGTGCAGCAGGGCCATCATAGGCTCAATTCATCAGCAAGCCGGACTCCCGCTCTGAGGACAGCTCAAAAATGATTCAAATGGCTCTGAGCACTATGGGACTTAACATCTAAGGTCATCAGTCCTACAGAGTTAGAACTACTCAAACCTAAAGACACCACACACACCCATGCCCGAGGCAGGATTCGAACCTGTGACCGTTGCAGCAGAGCGGATCCTGACTGAAGCGCCTAGAACCGCTCGGCCACAACGGCCGGCTCAGGGGGCAACAGGCTGTGCCTCTGACACAGCATCTGCTTTTCGACAACACGGTGTGAGTGCAACTGCACCACACGCCATTGGGCGCTGGACACAGCCATTCACTATAGGACTATGGCTGGCTACTGCTGGAGGATTCCCCGCCATCTCTAAGCGCCGCGGATGCATGGTGTATGTGGTGTGACACGCGTAATAGGGTCACATGCCACATACTGAGCACTGTCGTCAAAAAAAGTGGAACTAAGTGTTGCAGTTTTGCAGCTGGACTCTCTATATCATTTCACAGGCCAGATGGACTTCTCTACGTGTTGAGAAGAACGTGGGTGCTATCTTGCACTAGCATAGTGCAGATTGATGAGTAAGCGTAAAGTTCTTAATCTGATAGTCGAGTCGAGTGTCTCTGGGCCACCACTGGCCTACGGTAGCTCCCCCCCCCCCCCCCCCCCCTTGAACCCTCTGCCACTACCCATCCTGCACCGTAACCACCCCACTATTACAAGGATCGGCACCAGTCTGAGAATCGTGTAGGATGTGAATGTAGGTTGCGTCGTTTGTAACAGCAAAGGTGTAAAGAAAGGAATATCGTTCGGTATGTTAGCATGTGAAATAGTTACACTACTGGCCATTAAAATTTCTACACGAAGATGAAATGCAGATGATAAACGGGTATTCATTGGACAAATATATTATAACTGAACTGACATGTGAATACATTTTCACGCAGTTTGGGCGCATAGATCCTGAGAAATCAGTACCCAGAACAACCACCTCTGGCCGTAATAACGGCCTTCATAAGCCTGGGCATTGAGTCAAACAGAGCTTGAATGGCGTGTACAGGTGCAGCTGCCCATGCAGCATCAACACGATACCACAGTTCACCAAAAGTAGTGACTGGCATAATGTGACGAGCCAGTTGCTCGACCACCATTGACCAGACGTTTTCAGTTGGTGAGAGATCTGGAGAATGTGTTGGCGAGGGCAGCAGTCCAACATTTTCTGTATCCACAAAGGGCCGTACAGGACCTGCAATATGCGGTTGTGTATTATCCTGTTGAAATGCAAGGTTTCGCAGGGATCGAATGAAGAGTAGAGCCACGGGTCGTAACACATCTGAAATGTAACGTCCACTGTTCAGAGTGCCGTCAATGCGAACAGGAGGTGACCGAGACGTGTAAGCAATGGCGTCCCATACCATCACGCCAGGTGATGCGCCAGTATGGCGATGACGAATACACGCTTCCAATGTGCGTTCACCGCGATGTCGCCAAACACGGATGCAACCATTATGATGCTGTAAACAGAACCTGGATTCATCCGAAAAAATGACGTTTTGCCATTCGTGCACCCAGGTTCTCCTGTCTGTGATGCAGCGTCAAGGGTAACTGCAGCCATGGTCTCCGAGCTAATAGTCCATGCTGCTGCAAACGGCGTCGAACTATTCGTGCAGATGGTTGGTGTCTTGCAAACGTCCCCATCTGTTGATTCAGGTTATCGTGACGTGGCTGCACGATCCGTTACAGCCATGCGGATAAGATGCCTGTCATCTGGAGTGCTAGTGATACGAGGCCGTTGGGATCCAGCACGGCGTTCCACAATCATTGAATCTCGACAAACGCGAGAAGGAATGTCGTGATACGATAAACCGCAATCGCGATAGGCTACAATCCGACCTTTATCAAAGTCGCAAACATGATGGTACGCATTTCTCCTCCTTAACACGAGGCATCACAGCAACGTTTCACCAGGCAACGCCAGTCAACTGCTGTTTGTAAATGAGAAATCGGTTGGAAACTTTCCTCATGTCAGCACGTTGTAGGTGTCGCCAGCGGCGCCAACCTTGTGTGAATGCTCTGAAAAGCTAATCATTTGCTTACCACAGCATCTTCCTCCTGTCAGTTAAATTTCGCGTCTGTAGCACGTCATCTTCGTGGTGTAGCAATGTTAATGGCCAGTAGTGTAAATGAGATGAGATAGTGTTACGTTTAAGTACATTTTTCATTTTCAGGTGATGAAAGATAATAATGTCATGGTCAGTTTCACCTGGAGCAGGTTATTTACGATACCACTGATGCCGACATCGATGAAGAAATTTCAAATTTTTGCCGCTGAAGCAGATAGGTTACAAGCGGGAAATGTGGATTTGTGTAAGAGACTGGAAGCATTTCTGGATAGAAAAAAGGAAATACTTTATCACAGGAGTCTGGAGTATGTAGAGAAAACTCTATGGCTTGTGGACAGAAAACGTGCCTCAGGACGTGGGGAAGAGGAAGATTATGGGAAGGATGGAAATAAGGAAAGCGGGGAGCCACATAGGAGACAAAAGGGGAAAGTTGAAAGGAAGAGGAACGGGCTTCTGTTCAGTTTACCTGTTTCTGCAAGATCTTCGACTACTGTTGATGTAGTTAAATCTGTCAATACTGTGAGAAGGACGGAACTTGAGGATTTGTGGGACTATTTCTGGATTGGGAAGATTAACACAGTTAGAGAGAGTGGTGACATTATACAAATTTGAGAGTTAATGCTTTGCATGGACTAATATCGTTGTCAAAGTTGAGCAGAATAACACAGAAGTAGCAGCTTCGGTATAATGTGGGATTGTGGGGTCCAGGGTAGCAGGAATAAGTTTGTGTTTTACCAGTGTGAATAAGTGTGGGAAGAATTTTTGCGTCATGCAGAGTGGAACTCCAGGCCTTATTGTTTACTGAGATACTATGGGAAAAGTACAAGATGTGGTTGATAGCTGTGCTACGGATGTTGTAGGAGAAACGGTTTGGGTAAATTTTCTTTTCCTCAGAAGCAGAGTGAACGGAGGAACAGGGAGAGGATACGAGTTCGTGAAGTTAGTGATCGGAGCGACAAGGCGGTATCTGTTGAGGCATGCACGCCAAAGGTTCGGCATCCAATGGTATCACGGGTAATGGGTCTCACAAGGAGACCACCTGACACTAGAAATTTTGTAATTTTTTTAGATTTACAGTGCGTGAAGCTCAGTCAAATTTCCATCTTCCTACGCAATTGAATGCAACTGTCAAAACCTCTCGAGGAAATAGACTCGATATTTGCGAGGAATTTTAATTCACTAAAAGTAAGATGATATTCTTAGTGCGCTGTGTGGCTCACCAGTCGGCTTTTTGTGGAATGATTTGTGGACATCTGTCATCTGCATGACCACTGTGGTTCCCTGCGCTTCGGTCGCCAAGTCAAAATGCTTTTTGCAGAAATTACCCGCTTTCTTTGAGACTTTGATGGATTCATATAAGAAGCAAACGTGAGTCAGTCTAATAGAAGAGGTACGTAGAAATTTATATTTGACCAAAATGTTCAGAGTCCGAATTCGTTTGAAATCTCGACGTGACTTGAGGAAACTGTGAAAATTTGTTTCGAAGATATTATAGGTATTCGTCTTCGTGTTGTGAGTAGTATAGTATATGTGAAGCTGACAAACACCGAACTGAGTGAGCAAGTTGTTGAGTCCACTGGTGGACCATTTAAATGTAAATATCATGACGGAACTATCAGTCAGATTAGTGAGGTTTCTGTCACGCTTCAGGGATTTGGAATTAGCGCTGTTCGCAACTTAGAGTTGAGTTTCGAAGTCACTGCAGAACAAATGAATTCCTTGATAGCGCATAATGAGAGGATAGTCAGTACTTTTGCAGCAAAGGGGTCTCCTGCTCACAAGTTCCCTGTCCTGAATGGAATTAGGCAATTGCGGTTAGATTTACCTAAGCACATAAATGTGTGCTTATCTTATGCCATCGCAATACATGGCGGAAAGTTCAGTACCTGCGCGTCGTGTGGCGTAACAAGCAATCTCTGCTCGTTATGTATACAACGCCGAGTTGCCCAGCTAATGACTGGCGAAACTGTGAGACTTCCGACAATGTCAATGCTGTTTTAACCCATGCAGAGGGAGCCACTAAACAAAATTCTATACCTCATGCTCCAGAAGTCACCCGGAAAGACATTGCTCTTGCAATGAATTAATTATGAACCTTAGCTACTCTCTTGTGACAAAACAATTCAAGTGCCAAGATGATGAATCAGCTGCAGCTGTTTAGCCGGAATGGAACTGAGAGCCGACTACAGTGTTTCAGATAGAACAGGAGGCCCCAGGAAACAACAAAGCATCTGAGGCTCCACGTACGAAAGAACAGAACCGTGCACCAGAAACGAATGTAGAAACAGAAACAATGAAACTTCTCCAAGACGTAATCCTTAAAGAAAATATAAACATAGGAGACTCGTTCGCAAGGCTACTGATGCACAGCTCTGATTTTGAGAGAAAAGGCAAAGGAAATCAGTTACAAACAACATGAGGAACCACCCAAAAGTTCGGATTTGAGCTTACGTGCATCTGATTTACCCCAAGTCGAAACAAGTACAGCACGCACCGTCCCAATGAATCTTTTGTCACACGAAATACTGCCGCTGAGAGCCACTCAGGACACAGACAGAGTACTTTTTGAGACCACACATGCAGACAGCGAAACATCAAACATTACTCAACACACGGCAGATGAATCGGAAGAACTGAATCATGATAACGAAATAGCTGAAATTGAAGGAACGGGGCTGATCCCTGTCCAACAAGAAGATCACTCGAACAATGTGGAAACCACTTTTCTGGAATAGACATCTGGGAAAGTTTATCTTTCTGACTGCACTTCTTATGGTGAATATTAACAGTCATAATGAATAAGGCCAAATGAACGCAGCGCAAGCTTTCAAAATCGCTACACAACATTGATGAGATGCCTCCCTCTTTGCACCTACAACTCTTGCAAGACTTCATATATACAGCCGATGTTGATCTACTGCTGTTACATCCATTAACAGACATTAGATTAAAGAAGATACGTGGGCGCAACTCCATAATCAACCCTGGTATCGGTTTAAGCGCCATTCTCACGAAAGAAGGCATCCTTATGACACAAGCAGAAAAACTGGCAATTAGCAGAGAAACTGAGGAAACTGTTAGTGGCGCTCGAATCACTAACGATTACACACCGTCTGGCAACAATCACAGGGGCGCTAGAACAGATTCTTTTAAAAGAGTAATTGTCCCTGTCTTCAGTACTTATCAAAATCTCATAATCTTAGCTGACGATTTTAATTCTTTTCTCAGTCCAGAAGATGAGACAACGAATTTCAATAAATCTTTGGAACTGGAGAGTACAGCCCATCGGTTGCAGCTAGCCGATACGTGGGAACATGCCTACAGTGCAGCGCCTGGCTTCATCTGCTGTACCATTCATTCAACAAGCACGCTGGACGGAATTTATGTATCAGATGATTGAAAAAACCACGTCCGCCAGGTTGAAGGGTGGCCCACTAGTTTCTGTGATCATGCTGCATAAATCGCTACAGTCAATTCGAAAAAACAAGGGACTTACCGGGTTAGCGGCTTTGGAAACTAGATATTTTCACACCTACAAGGCGAGGAACGTCATGTAGCTTTTACCAACAACGCAAGGTATACGAAAGCAGAATTCCAACACACAATTCTACCATATCTTTGTATTAATTGAAGCTGGAGTGAAGAAAAGAAAAATAGAGGGATGGAAGTATTGATGTCAGCTGCATCAGGATTTTATGGAGAATGGACGGCAATGAGTACAAATGGTCTGCCTGGAATAGATTCGAACCGGTGATCTCCTGCGAAGTGGGCAGTTTCGTTACATACCGTGCCACCCGGACACAGCGCTTAGTGTAGTTTATCGTACTATATCGATTCACCTCCAGGCCGCCCCACATTCCCACCTAACGCCACCTATCCGCATTCTCCTTCCATGTCTCCCATGCTCTCCCGCGGGATGCCGAACGTAAATGTGCATCCGCGATGAAGGTGGAGGATTCATTGCCCATCCAGGTGAATCAATTATACGAATGCGTCGTATCTCTCCTTACGGATATGTCCGGGAGTACAGAAACCACACATTCACATATTCACACAGCTTGGTGGCTGCAGTGTGCTAAGCCAAGTACAACAAAAACGGTGATTGAATACGCGCGACAGAAAAGATTTTGATACAAACAAAACGACTGAGTTTTATTTTAACTGTCTTTGAGATTTGTATACCATGGACGTACGAGTAATAGAGAATTGCACAAGGATTTAGAAAATAAAAGCAAAAACGTTTAGCTCTGTAACAGCAGTAGGCGGAAGGTTTGAAAGTACGGGCGATAGTGAAGAATATCATAGAGGGAAAAGAAAGAGTTATGTTCCCTTTGATGGGTAATAATAAGAAATAAGACGGAAAAAAATCAGAAGTTGAATGGTGGGACAATTTTAACAAAAAGAATGAAACAAAGGATGTCGTTAAAAATGTATGTCAGAATTAATATCCAACAAGCTTACCGACGGCAATGGGTGGCAAGATACTTTAGGAACATACAAGGTAGAATTAGCGAAGAGGACACGGAAAATCCCACAGCTGAGATAAAGGAGGACGAGCTGAAAGAAGTAATGGCACAGAGCCCTAAAGAAGTCTCTAGGACCTGATGGTATCCCCGTAGAATTCTGCCAAGTGACCTGGCCTCAAATGAAAAGCAAATTGCTATGCATGTTCAATGAGCTCATAAAGGAACTACCGATGACCCCAAGGAATTTACTGATATAATAATAGTTCTGATTCCTAAAATCCCAGGAAGCTAAGGAATTGGGGACCTGCGCCCGATCAGACTGCTCAACAGCGATTACAAGATCATGGGCGGCATCTTACTAACACGAATGAAAATGATATTGAACTCAATCACCGGTCCGTACCGAAAGTGTGTAGACAAGGACAGAAACATTCATCAGAATATATGTGAATACAGGGATGTAATATCAACCGCACAAGTCTGCCGCATAAAGTGTGAATTAGTGTCATTAGGCTTCCAGAAGGCGTTTGATAGAGTAGATCGTCAGTATCTACTAAAACTCATGGAAGTAATAGGATTCCCACCACGAATCATGCGAGTTACTCAATAAATATATAAAAAAACAGTAAAACACGAACAATGATTTACGGACCGCAAAGTAAGAATGAGATGAAAACATCCGTACGACAAAGCTTCCCCTCTCTCAATGGCCCTAATCGCAATTGCAATAGAACCTCTCCTCTCGGCACTCATGAAATTGCTGCAAGGATTAAATATAAGTGGGTAGAAAAAAGTATGCAACGCTTACGCAGACGGTGTGGGCGTCCTGGTCACAAAGGAAGATGAAAAAGCGATAGCTTTTCCTATGGTACACACATACGAACTTCTATCTAGTGCCAAGCTCAATAAAAGAAAGTCAGGTATCATGAATACAGGCAAACGGATACGCATGGAGAATCACGGACAACTAATTGAAGGACCCAAATTGAAATGTTTGGATATTGAATTTAGAAGCAAAACTATTGCTGTTAATTACAAAGCTACTTACAGGCATACGAGCGTCTGTAGAAGCAAGCTGATACCCCGACATACAACCAAAAGAATTATGTCGGCAATAGGAAACTTTATGAGGAAAGGCAGTATCTTTAAACTGAAGTTCGATACTCTGTCATTCCCCAAAAGAAATGGAGAGCTGAACCTCACCGACGTCAATTACAAGTTACAAGCGTTATAAGGGTGTCGAAGATATGAGCAGTGGAAAAAGAAGCTTAACAGCCTGACGGCCCACTTGTTCAATGAAATTGCTCCTGCTAGCCTGCAACCACCTACAGATGTACACCACATTTCCAACGGCCTTTATCATTTACAAAATTATTCTCGTTGAATACAGTAACAACTCTTCGAAGCTCACGGAATGTAAATTACGTCTACACATGTCTGATGGATTGGAATGTCGTGTGGCTAGGGCCTCCCGTCGCGTAGACCGTTCGCCTGGTGCAGGTCTTTCGATTTGACGTCACTTCGGCGACCTGCGCGTCGATGGGGATGAAACGATAATGATTAGAACAACACAACACCCAGTCCCTGAGCGGAGAAAATCTCCGACCCAGCCGGGAATCGAACCCGGGCCCTTAGGATTCACAGTCTGTTACGCTAACCACTTTTTTGTTTGTTTTATTTTTACTCGAACTCGGGACCTTTGCCTTTCGCGGGCAAGTGCTCTACCATCTTTTTTTTCGCGGGCAAGTGCTATACTTTTTTTTTTTTTTTTACCTGACCTCTTCCACTTCAGGCGTTGGCTCCTATCACCCTTATCGCACCCAAAATACTATCTAACATAAAAAAACAATCTGTTGCCACCGCCACTTTCACCCTAACTTAACCTACTCTCTTTTTTTGTAATTTTTTAAAATAATATATAAAGAAACTGAATAAATCTTCTTTCCGTGGCAAACTGCCCAATACCCGTAAAACAGAAGAACACGAAATCATGCAAGCACTTCTGATTTATTTTATGTTACAACTTCTGGCAAAATTAGTTTTCCTCAGACACTTTCATTGCCGTACTACAAAAATAAATGTCAACTTAATTATAATGAAGCAAAATTAATATCGACTCGCTGTAGTGTTGTGCATCAACCAAAATTGCCGCTTCATTATGACAAAGTGTGAAGTAAGAAATTTTGAAACAAAACTTTGTATTTTCGACTCGTTTTAAGGTTGTGGTGCTCTTCCATTATATACTTATGTAGTCGTCTATACTCGTATGCGTATTCGTAACTGCAAAATATGCAAACTGGCCGAGGATCCAAGTGTAGCTATTGTCCTTTGCTGCAGGAAAGAAATGCCATTCTGGTTGAAGTACATCTTTAAGTGTTATAGCAGAGTCTGTAGTTCTAGTAATTATTGCGAGTTTTTTCCTAGTCCAGTTCCATATGTGGTATTGGTCTCGGCAAATGAGAATGTGTGCCAAGGTATCTACTGTATGGCAATGATCGCAGTATGGACTCTGCTTCATTTTGATATTGTGTAGCTTTTCACCTGTGGGGACCTTCTCGTTTACAATGTCATACCAAGTGGACACTACTTTGGAGTGGAGGATGGGATTGTTAATGTTTTTCCAGACGTTACTCCAGTTGACCGCTGGATATTTCACTTCCATTGGGTTTTGCCTATGGTGTCTCTTGAGGTGGTAATAGGTCCTTCTGGTGTTAAGCAGCTGAGAAGTATCCTGAATATAGCTCATTTCCAGGTAGTAAGTCCGGACGTGATCGAGTTGAGCGCTGATGCGACCAACATCGACTGGGGCCTTTGTGCTCGTTGGGGCTAACCTGTTGGATAACGTTTTCGTAATGGTCGGGTGGGGCGTCTGCAGTATTTTGCGGATTCGGTCCATATATACGGCAGTGCATTGTTTCTTGATGTCTTTGACGCCCAAACCACCAGCGGCGCGGGTTAACACTATGGTTTGCATGATGACTTTAAAGATGTTTCCGCTCCATATAAACCGATACACTGCAGCTAAAAGCTTTTGCGCTGTATCCTTGGGTACTGGTAACACTGCTGCGATGTGATGTATTTGGTTAGCGCATAGCTGTTAATCAAGAGAGCTCTCTGTATCCGATTGAGCGTTCTGGTTTTGTGTTCACGGAGAGTAGCCCTGAATATATTTAGTTTATGGTCCCAGTTGGCTACTGTCATCTCTCTTGGGTTTGCCATTAGAATGATACCTAAGTGGTTCGTCTTCTCTGTCCTTTGTAGCCATGTTCTTTGAATTGTCTCCATATGGGGTCCGACAGGTAAAATTTTCGATTTGTGTTCATTGAGTTTGGCTCCGGAAGAAGTGGCGTAAGCGTGGATTATTTGTTGAACGACTTCCATTTCTGAGTGCGTGTTAACGACTACACTGATGTCATCAGCATAAGCGTGACACACGGTTTTTGTACCCAACACCTGTAGACCTTGTAAACTGTGATGCAGGGTTAACAGTAACGGTTCTACGGCGATTGCGTATACTGCCATAGAAAGGGGGCAGCCTTGTCTCACTGATTGCTTGATCGGGACTGGTGAACTTAGCTGACCATTAATTTTGATTCGAGAGGAAGTTCCGACTATACATTTGCGTATGATCTGAATAAAATGAGCACCGAATCCCATCCGTTGCATTACAATTAGTAGAAAGTGGTGGCTGATGCGGTCAAAAGCCTTATCGAAGTCTAAAAACATGAGACCAACATTGCATTTACATAGCCACGACAAATATATTATGTCCCTATACTCACATAATGCATTCGACATTGATCTCCCTAGGACAGCACTCATTTGATAAGGTCCAAGTACTTTCGGCAGTACCGTCTTCAGTCTAGAATTGATGAGTCGGGTGAAGATTTTATAGTCGGAATTGAGCAGTGTTAGTGGTCGAAAATCCTTCAGCGTAGTGCTACGTGGTTTTTTTGGGAATCAGGACAATCAGTCCTTCGGTAAACTGAGATGGCATCTGCACGTCTCCCAATAATTCATTGCATATTTTGGTGAATTCCGGTCCTATGATGTGCCAAAAACAAGCATAAAATTCTATGGGTAGGCCATCTAAACCAGCAGATTTCTTTGTAGGCGAATCTTTGATTATGGCACATACTTCGTCCTCTGTTATGTGGGCTACAAGGTCGGCGTTGTGAGTCGGATGGACCGTGGATTGAATGTTGGATAAAAGCGGCTCACTTGCAGTCGCATCAGTCTCCGACGCGGCGTAAAACTCTGTATAATGTTGCACCACGTAGTTTTTCACTGTGACTTGTTGATCGTATTCGTTCCCCTGTTCATCACTGAGAGTGTGGATTAACTTTTGTTTACCTCTCTTGGCTTCCCGTATCATGTGATATATGGACGTATTCTCCTGCGTCAGTTCAATCGGAGGACGTGATCGAACTTTTTTTCCCTCCAGTCATTGTCGTACCAACGCCGTTATTCTTGCTTTAGTGTGTTTTATTCGAGAGCTGTTTGCTACTAATCCCATGGGAGCATCATATAGTTCGCGGAGGCAAAGAAAGTGATACTCCAGGGTGCGTTTTCGCCAGTACGCTTTCATGCGACCGTATCGTGCGATGCATTTTTTTATCTGTGGTTTCGCAGACTGTAGCCACCACATGATGCGTGTTGGATATCTGGATTGCGTCCGAAGACAACGCTGTCATGTATCATGGATCTCCTGTTTCAGTACGGCGTCCTCCAAAAGTGACACGTTTAGCTGCCATACTCCCCTTCCGATGAATGTTTTTTGTTTAGTGTGCTGCGCGGTTATATGAAATGCGCAGTGATCCGAGAAGTTAAGAGGCCAAATTTCGCAGTCAGTTACATTATGGATAAAACCTTTCGTTACATACAGCCTGTCTAGTCTGCTTGCCGAAGTACTGGATACGTACGTGTATCCTCGGGTGTGCGGGCGAAGATGGCACCAAGCATCTATCATATCTAGTCCGTTAGTTAACAACAACAGCTCCTCACAAAAGTTGAAGTTCGGGACTTGATCTTCTGGACGCAATACGCAGTTAAAATCTCCACCCAAAATTATGTGCAGTCGAGGATCCGTTATTAATGGGACAATTTCGTCCCGGAACAGGTTGCCCCTTGCTCGTTTTCCGCTGGACCCAGAGGGAGCATATATATTAACAAGAAGCAGATCATATATTTGTGCAGTGATGCCTCGTCCAGGTTCAAGTATTGCTTTTGCTGTACATGGTATGCCGTGTTTGAACAATATTCCCGTTCCACAATCATTGCCTATGTTTAAGATCGCCTCATATCCGTACACACCCGCTAGTTTGGTCGTAACTAACTCTTGTAACATCGCTATGTCAATGTCGGCGGCATATAAGCAGTCCTTCACAGATTGTAACTTTACTTCCGAAACTGTTCTGTTTACATTGAGCGTAGCAATTTTATAGGCCTGCGTCATTCGGTAGTCCAACTAAGCGCATTCAGTGTCGTCAGACCATGCTGTCCCCGTATCAGGTCCACAGCGGTCAACAGTGTCCATTGGTTCTTCAATTGGAGGGGCGAGGTTCATCTTTACGTCCTCATTCGGGTTGGGGATGTCTGGTTTTCCGATGTCTGCCACGCCTTGCTTACCGCTTCGATCTGTTTTAAGGATTTTTTTTGGTACGGGAGAGTTTTGTTTCCAGTTCTTGAATCTCTTCAGGGCTCTGTTTTCGTGTTTGCCGTTTAGGTTTCACCGACTGCTGTTTGATGTTGTCTTCCTCAGTATGCTTCACATCTTCTAAGCGGGTGGTGTTTCGAGCCAAATTGTCGACCGTGCTCCTGGTGGATGATGGTGTCAATAGAGAAATCGGTTCACTATGAGGTTGCTCATTCCGGGATGGTTCTTGCATGTCATTCTCAACAGCGGAGGAATCGGAGAATTTGCTGTGGCTCCCAATATCTTTCGGTGTCTGTTGTGTTGAAACCGTTACCGCTGTCACGATTTCCTTAGGTTCGGGTGGTCTAGCTTCTGTTGTGTCAGTAGTGGCAATCTGGACTTCTTCTCGGGTTGGATGTTCACACTAGGGCTTGGGGTCAGTACTTGGCCGCGGGCAGCCGTAGCGTAAGTCGCTGGCAGCGCAGTCATAGCCGGCGGTCGCGGCGCCTCGCCAGCCGGCAGCTGCGCCACTCGCCGCTGTAAACACTCAGCGCGGACGTGGCTAGGAAAGTTGCACGCCGCGCACGTCCTCTGCTGGCCATCGTATATAACGATACCTCGGTATCCACAGACACTGATGTATGCCGGTAAATGCTTGTGCAAATCGATCTTTAATTGTCTCACTCCGTTGAGAACTTGGAATTTGCGCGCGTTGGACCACCGTTCGGCAACATTGCTGAGAACTTTACCGTACGGCGCTATCACTGCGTTTATTTGTTCCGACGGTACTTCGAATGGTAGTTCGAATATCCTGATAGTTCGTATTCCAAACCCTGCATGTGTTACGGTGACTTCGCCTACGTTTCCATCGCAATGTTTAAACTTCACTATTCCTCCGCAAGACTCAACTATTTTATCACATAAGTTAGCATTCCTCAATTTCACAAATACAACATTGCTCACTATCGAAAGATGCAATCCAATGACATCCTCTGAATTAACTCTCACTTCGTATTCCAACCAGTCTTCGATTTCGTGTAGTTTAGGTCGGGCGTAATTACGATCAAACGAGAATTTCAAAGTATTTTGTCTGTTCAAGTGGGCCATCACGAATTCATATTTCAAATTTCAATATTCGTAGACTTTCTGCAACGCTGCAAGAAGCACTGCGAGTTACCATGCCGAAGCACAGCAGACCGCGGCGCACGAAACTCAGCACACGTCCGCACAGCACGGCTGACGACCACTAAGCTACCGGGGGCAGACTGCATGTCTGATGGTCGTGAAGGAAGGGAATACAAAGCACTGCCACGAATGTAATAGACTTTAGCGTACAAATGGCAAAAAGAATTTATTAGAACCTTCCACGAGGAAAAAAAGAGAAAGAACCGAATTCCTCTACTCGAAACAAATACGAGATGATATTCTCAAGAAGAATTAAGATTCGCCGGTCGCGGTGGTCTTGCGGTTATAGGCGCTCAGTCCGGAACCGCGCGACTGCTACGGTCGCAGGTTCAAATCCTGCCTCGGGCATGGATGTGTGTGATGTCCTTAGGTTAGTTAGGTTTAATTAGTTCTAAGTTCTAGGTGACTGTTGACCACAGATGTTAAGCCGCATAGTGCTCAGAGCCTTTTGAACCATTTGAATTAAGATTCAGAAGTACAGGGTATCCGGGCAAGAGGTATACACAAACAAATCGATTTAATGAAAGAAGTCGACATTTTATGTTTTTGAGTAACGCGCAATCAATAGAGACACTCTCCAGGATGTGACCCTCATAATTTCATGAGCACCGCTGAGTCGCATGAAGCATGCGCGCCAGGGGCAGGGAGCACCTGTTTCGACATGTTGGCGAACTATGTAGTTCCACAGTTCTGTACTGACGTCATTTTCCAGCAGGATGATGCCTCCCCCCACTATCACGTGGATGTTATCACGTTGCTACCCGAGACTGTATCTAAAGGGGGGGGGGGGGAGGGAGGGGTACCTATTACCTGACCCCATCGGTCTTCCGATCTGACTCCGCTGGATTTCTGTGTATGGGGGTTTATCAGGTGCATTGTTTACAGAACAAACATTCGAGATCTAGTAGATGTGAGACAATGGATCTATGCCACAGCAGGGGCCATAACTCGCGTCATGCTTCTGAACATGTGGCGAGAAGTAGAGAACCGTGTGGATATCTGTCGAGCTACAAACGATGCCCACATTCTACTGTACCAACGTGCATAAAAAGTTTTTGAGCTCCTATGTACGATGTTGCACAAGTCACAAACCTGACATATAAACAAATGTATGTGTCTAGCCCGGACACCCCGTACATTTTTTTCCCTTCTAATCCGTATCCCATTTTATGGAAAGAACTTTTATGAGACGTCCTGACAGCTTAAAACTGCGTGTCGCACCGAGACTAGAACTCGGGACCTTTGCCTTTCGTGTGCAAGTGCTCCACCACCTTTGTTTTTGGACCTCCACCCTCCATTTGTAGCCCGTCCTTACGCTCGCCAAAATTGCCCTCCTTGCCCTGGCTTCTCCTTCATTGAGGAACTTCTCTTCAAAAGTGTTCGGTATTCGTTTAAGCTCAGAAGAAAATTTTCTTTGTTGAAATTATGATTTCTTCTTGTTAAATAGAGAAAGTAAATCTGCGGACAGCTCAAAAATGATTCAAAGGGCTCTGAGCACTATGGAACTTAACATCTTAGGTCATCAATCTCCTAGAACTTAGAACTACTTAAACTTAAATAACCTAAGGACATCACACACATCCACGCCAGAGGCAGGATTCGAACCTGCGACAGTAGCAGTCCTGTGGTTCCGAACTGCAGCGCCTAGAACTGCAAGGCCACCGCGGGCGGAAATTCGTTCTTCTCAATGATACCCAGAGGATAGTCATTTTCTTCTGAATAGTGGAAAATGCCAAACTAATTATGTGTGAAGTCTTTCATCTTTATTTAGGAAGAATGTAAAATCTTTCCTCCGCTTATAATTTAAATTTTAGAATAGAACATAAAACTTCCTCCTTCATAAATTCTTTTTGCCCTTTATGTGCAATCGTTAAATCATGATGTGCATAGGAATTTTTTTCTTTTCCAAGGTTATGAAACATTTCACATCGTAACTCTTTGTAACTCTTGTAAGAAACATGAACTTTTTTTGCACTTTTTGGTCCGTGTTAGGTGATGGTGCTGAGTCACAGGTACAGCCAATAACCTTCTTTCCTCTTATTTTCTTCCTTCAAGATATAATGCAACGTGTGTCCTTTCATCCAGTTTAAAACATTCCGTTCGTTGTAGTAAATGGAACTGTGTTTGGAGTAAGAAAATCTGCAGCGGTGAAGAAGTTGTATGATATTCTGTCAACGATGGCCAACTTCTGTTTAACTATATGCCAAATGTCTTTTACACTTTCACACTGAACCCAGTGTTCTTCAGTGTCATAAAGCGTGCATGACGCCGACGTAGGCGAATTTGCGAGATGTATGGCATGGAGTTCGGAATTAGTACTTTTCGGTTGACAGATTTATACCATGTTGCTTTCACCTCGAAAGGTAATTTCCAATCATGGATTTTTTCCCAAATAGCAGGCCAGTCATTGTTGGGATACTTCTTTTAAGAGACATTCCCTTCCCTCGTGTCCACAAGTCACGTGTAAACGTACGTTACTTTCATCACATCCTGTTTAGTGAAGCTCGAAGATTCGTAGCTGTATTCAACGAGAAAATTTTGTAAATGGTAAAAGCCGTTGAAAATATAGTGTATATCTGTAGGTGGTAGCAGGCTGCCAGGAGAAATTTCATTCAACAAGAGGGCCGTCAATCTGATGGTAACGTTTTTCATTTCTCATACGTTTGACACACTTACAACGCTCGCAACTTGTAACTGACGTCACTGAGGTTCAGTCCTCCATTCCTTGCATTCCTTGTTGGGAGTAATAGAGTGTTGAACTTCACTTTGAAAATACTGCCTTCGCTCACAAAGTTTCCTACCGCCGATATAATTATTTTGTTGTTTCTGAGTGTATCGGCAAGGACTGCGCAAAGTAGTTTAGTTTAGACATTAAATAGGGTAGTATCTCGTCGACTTGTCTCAGAATGTTTGCTTCTACAGTAGCTTTTGTAATTAACAGCAATGCATGTTGCTTCTAAATTCAGTATCCAAACATTCCAATTTGGGTATAAGTAAAGGTTCTTCTTCGCTACAAGTAGTGGTAATTAAAAAAAAATAAATAATAAAAAATAAAAAAAAATTATATACACTCCTGGAAATGGAAAAAAGAACACATTGACACCGGTGTGTCAGACCCACCATACTTGCTCCGGACACTGCGAGAGGGCTGTACAAGCAATGATCACACGCACAGCACAGCGGACACACCAGGAACCGCGGTGTTGGCCGTCGAATGGCGCTAGCTGCGCAGCATTTGTGCACCGCCGCCGTCAGTGTCAGCCAGTTTGCCGTGGCATACGGAGCTCCATCGCAGTCTTTAACACTGGTAGCATGCCGCGACAGCGTGGACGTGAACCGTATGTGCAGTTGACGGACTTTGAGCGAGGGCGTATAGTGGGCATGCGAGAGGCCGGGTGGACGTACCGCCGAATTGCTCAACACGTGGGGCATGAGGTCTCCACAGTACATCGATTTTGTCGCCAGTGGTCGGCGGAAGGTGCACGTGCCCGTCGACCTGGGACCGGACCGCAGCGACGCACGGATGCACGTCAAGACCGTAGGATCCTACACAGTGCCGTAGGGGACCGCACCGCCACTTCCCAGCAAATTAGGCACACTGTTGCTCCTGGGGTATCGGCGAGGACCATTCGCAACCGTCTCCATGAAACTGGGCTACGGTCCCGCACACCGTTAGGCCGTCTTCCGCTCACGCCCCAACATCGTACAGCCCGCCTCCAGTGGTGTCGCAACAGGCGTGAATGGAGGGACGATTGGAGACGTGTCGTCATCAGCGATGAGAGTCGCTTCTGCCTTGGTGCCAATGATGGTCGTATGCGTGTTTGGCGCCGTGCAGGTGAGCACCACAATCAGGACTGCATACGACCGAGGCACACAGGGACAACACCCGGCATCATGCTGTGGAGAGCGATCTCCTACACTGGCCGTACACCTCTGGTGATCGTCGAGGGGACACTGAATAGAGCACGGTACATCCAAACCGTCATCGAACCCATCGTTCTACCATTCCTAGACCGGCAAGGGAACTTGCTGTTCCAACAGGAGAATGCACGTCCACATTTATCCCGTGCCACCCAACGTGCTCTAGAAGGTGTAAGTCAACTACCCTGGCCAGCAAGATCTCCGGATCTGTCCCCCATTGAGCATGTTTGGGACTGGATGAAGCGTCGTCTCACGCGGTCTGCACGTCCAGCACGAACGCTGGTCCAACTGAGGCGCCAGGTACAAATGGCATGGCAAGCCGTTCCACAGGACTACATCCAGCATCTCTACGATCGTCTCCATGGGAGAATAGCAGCCTGCATTGCTGCGAAAGGTGGATATACACTGTACTAGTGCCGACATTGTGCATGCTCTGTTGCCTGTGTCTATGTGCCTGTGGTTCTGTCAGTGTGATCATGTGATGTATCTGACCCCAGGAATGAGTCAATAAAGTTTCCCCTTCCTGGGACAATGAATTCACGGTGTTCTTATTTCAATTTCCAACAGTGTATTTCTTGAGACAGTCACGGTCGAAAAATAGTCAAAATGGTTTCAAATTCAATTTGGGTACTTCCATCAGTTGTCCGTGATTCTGTATGCGTATCCCTCTGCCTATGTTCATGATGCATGACTTCCATTCGTTGAGCTTGGCACGTGACAGAAGCACGTATGTGTGTGCAGTCTGAAGAGCTTATGGTACTTCATATTTATTTGTGATCAGGAAGCCCACATTGTGTAAACGTTGCATACTATTTTGTAGCCATTTATGCAAGATGTCTCAAATACTTGGGGTCAAATTTAAAAAGTTGATAGTGGGCCCACAGCCGTTTATGCTGTGATAGCGAAACAATGCTCACAATTGCATATTTATTGTGATATCGACGTACACAGCGTACACCGCATAACAACAAAGTAGGGCATAGCAACTGTTCAAAGTGACTACCGGCAGACTCATTGGATGTATTGGAACGGCGCCACAGTTTTTCTAGACTGTATCCTTTGTTGTTCGCCAAAGGATGAGGTTCAATACGACGGCGCTCCAGCCCTCTTCGATGTTTGCAAACATCGTTAGCCTGCGCGGTCACCGTATCTCACACCTTTGAAATGTTCCCTCTGCAGTTACGTCAAGAGGTTGGTGAATCAAACCGACGTATTAGCGGATGAAGACTTGCTTTCTAGTTTCCAGGCTGCCTGTCTGCTGGTACATCAGACATCAGGGATCTTTGACGGAGTGCGGCAAGACTTCATAAGCCGTTGCCACGTATGCACCGAGAATTACTATGAGCTACTTTGTTATGCAGTGTATGCTGTTTATGTCCAAAAATAATACAATAAATATGCATTTTCGACCATTGATTTCCTATCTTAATAAAATTGGTTGTGCACTTGCTATCACCTTTTCCAGTTTGACCCAAATGGTTTCGGACATCCTGTATGCAATCCTTGTAGTTGTTGTGTGGGTTTCGAGAGGAGAGGTTCTATTGCAACTGTGGATAGAGCCATTGACATGGGACTGCCTTGTCGTAAGGCTGTATACATTTCAATCTCCTTACTTGGCTGTCTTTTAATCATTATTCGTGTTGTGCTGCTTTATAATATTTGTGGTCTAGTTCGCATGATTCGTGTAGGAAATCCCATTGTTTCCATAATTTTGGAAAGATACTGATAATCTACTCTATCGAACGTCTTCTCTAAGTCTAATTACACTAATTCACATTTTATGCTGCAGACTACTGCAATTGATATCCGATCCCTGTATTCGCATCTATTCTGATGGTTGTTTCTGTCTTTGCCTACCCATGTTTGGTAGGGACTGGTGATGGAATTCATTATTATTTCCATTTGTCTTGCTGAAACATGGGGCATAAGCCCGCAATCGCTGTTGAGCAGTGTAACCGGGAGTAGCTTTTCATTTGGTTTGCTTAGGAATTAGAAAAATTATTCCTTCAGGTCATTCTTTAGAGACGTCGTAATTTCCGTTTATGAGCTCGTTCAGAGTGCTTAGCAACTTGGGTTTCATCTGCGTCCTGAACTCCTCGTAGAATTCTACGCAGACTGCTGCGGATTTACTTTTAGGGCTCTGTGCTATTGCTTTCAGCTCTTCCTCCTATGTATCAGCCGTGAGATTTGTTGTGTCCTCTGCGTGTCCTCCGTCGGTAGATCTTGGTTCAAATGGCTCTGAGCACTATGCTACGTAACTTCTGAGGTCATCAGTCGCCTAGAACTTAGAACTAATTAAACCTAACTAACCTAAGGACATCACACACATCCATGCCCGAGGCAGGATTCGAACCTGCGACCGTAGCGGTCGCTCGGTTCCAGACTGTAGCGCCTAGTACCGCACGGCCACTCCGGCCTCGTCGGTAGATCTGTTGGACATTAGTTCTGAGATACACTTTTGAACAGCGTCCTTCATTTCATTCTGTTTTGTAAAACTTGTTCCATCATTTAATTCGACTTTTGAATATATTCTTCTATTTTCTCTGTTATTATCACGTATCACATGGTACATGACGCTTTCGTCGCCCTGTATGTTACCTTTTCCGCTCAGCAGCATTTTAAAACATTATGCCTGCTGGCGTTTCAGAGCTAACATTTTTTGCTTTCATTTTTTGAATCCTTGTGTAATTCTGTGTTATCCGTGCGTCCACGGTGTACAAATCTCTTAGACAGTTACAAAAAACTAAATCTATTTTTGCGCAAAAACATTTATGTCGTCAGTATTCAGTCAGAGATTTTCTTATCTTCGGCTCTGCACGCTGCTGCCATTATAGAAATGTATAACGGAATGCTTTCGTATTCTTTCCATATGTTGGTAAACGCCACTCGGCTTCCCTGAACTTGTTGATGCGAGATGTTTACTTTCCATAAGCCCCTAGCGCAGTAAGTCCCTTGTTTTATTTTTTTTCTTCAAATTAACTGTAGTGATGTATGCAGCATGGTCAGAAAAAACTAATGGGCCACTTCAAACTGGGGGACATGGTTCTTTGAATTTACTGATACGCAAATCCTGTCCAGTCTGGAACAGTAGGTGAAACCAGGAGCTTCACCATGTACATATGTTCCCACGAATCGGTTAGCTGCAACTGATGGACTACACTTTCCAGTTCTGTGATATTACTGGACTTCAGTGTTTGCTTTTTTTTTGGCAGAAAACACAATTAAAGTCACTGGCTGAGACTATGTGGTTTGATTATTACTGAAGAGAGGAACAACATCATTTTTATAAAATTCCGCTCAATGCACCTGTTATTATTGCCACACGCTACGTAAACATTGATTGCCACATTTCTTCTACTATTTGCCAGTTTTTCTACTTGTGTGACATATATGCCTTCTTCCGTGAGAATGGTGGTTCCCAACTCTGAACCGATATCTGGATGGGTTATGGAGTTGTAGCCACGTATCTTCTCTGATCAAATGACTGTTACTTCCTGTAATAGCAGTAGGTCAACGTCGGATGCATATATAAAGTCTTGCAAGTGTTGTAGATGCAAAGAGGAACGCATCTTCAGCGTGATGATTTTGAAAGCTTGTGCTGCTTTCATCTAGTCTTATTCATTATCACTGTTAATATTCGCCATAAGAAGTGCTGTTGGAAAGATAACCTTTTTCCAGATGTCTTTGCTAGCAAAGTGGTTTCCACATTGTTCGATTGATCTTCTTGTTGGACAGAGATCCGCCACGTTGTTACAGTTTCAACCATTTCTTCACCTCCGTCCAACTCATCTGCCCACTTTTTGTTGATTACTTTGCGATGTCTCGTTGTTTGCAAGTCTGATCTTAGGAAGAACATTCTCTGTGTCGTAATTGGCTGTCAATTGGGGCCTTTCGTATGACGAATGGTCCACTGATACCGTACATGATTTACTTGTTTTGGGTTGAATTGGGTCAGATTCGTACATACTCAAAACCGGATCACCAGGTGGTGCCTCATATACTTCGTTTGCTGATTTGTTTTGCTTTTCTCGCAAAGACAGTGCTACTTCTTGAGATCCCTTGTGAACTAGTCTCCCCTTTTTATTCCACTTTGAAGGACTGCCTTTTGGTCAGATTTCAGCGTTTTCCGTTACCATGTTTGAATGTTGGGGACGGTACTTTTAATTGACAAGTGGCGACTCGGGGCCTTGTTTTCTGGAGTCTGCACCGTCGGAAGAACTAAAGTAGGTTCGAGGGTGTGTTCCGTCTGAACAATTACACTAGCTTCTTGTTCTTTCCGCTTCGGTTGTGTTGTCACTGCCTAACGTCAATTATAAATTCATTATCAAGAGTAGTGTCATGCTGAGCTTCAGGAGCATGGGACATATAGCTTTGTTCAGTGGCTGCCGCTGCATAAGTTAAAGGTGGTGTTGACATGGTCAGGTGTCTCACAGTTTCACCGGTCTGGAACTGGGCCACTCGGCGTTTTACTCATTGCGAACGGACATGGCCTGTGAGGCCTCATGTCGCTCAGGTTCTTGGCTGCCCATTATACACTCCAGGAAATGGAAAAAAGAACACATTGACACCGGTGTGTCAGACCCACCATACTTGCTCCGGACACTGCGAGAGGGCTGTACAAGCAATGATCACACGCACGGCACAGCGGACACACCAGGAACCGCGGTGTTGGCCGTCGAATGGCGCTCGCTGCGCAGCATTTGTGCACCGCCGCCGTCAGTGTCAACCAGTTTGCCGTGGCATACGGAGCTCCATCGCAGTCTCTAACACTGGTAGCATGCCGTGACAGCGTGGACGTGAACCGTATGTGCAGCTGACGGACTTTGAGCAAGGGCGTATAGTGGGCATGCGGGAGGCCGGGTGGACGTACCGCCGAATTGCTCAACACGTGGGGCGTGAGGTCTCCACAGTACATCGATGTTGTCGCCAGTGGTCGGCGGAAGGTGCACGTGTCCGTCGACCTGGGACCGGACCGCAGCGACGCACGGATGCACGCCAAGACCGTAGGATCCTACGCAGTGCCGTAGGGGACCGCAGCGCCACTTCCCAGCAAATTAGGGACACTGTTGCTCCTGGGGTATCGGCGAGGACCATTCGCAACCGTCTCCAGGAAGCTGGGCTACGGTCCCGCACACCGTTAGGCCGTCATACGCTCACGCCCCAACATCGTGCATCCCGCCTCCAGTGGTGTCGCGACAGGCGTGAATGGAGGGACGAATGGAGACGTGTCGTCTTCAGCGATGAGAGTCGCTTCTGCCTTGTTGCCAATGATGGTCGTATGCGTGTTTGGCGCCGTGCAGGTGAGCGCCACAATCAGGACTGCATACGACCGAGGCACACAGGGCCAACACCCGGCATTATGGTGTGGGGAGCGATCTCCTACACTGGACGTACACCTCTGGTGATCGTCGACGGGACACTGAATAGTGCACGGTACATCCAAACCGTCATCGAACCCATCGTTCTACCATTCCTAGACCGGCAAGGGAACTTGCTGTTCCAACAGGACAATGCACGTACGCATGTATCCCGTGCCACCCAACATGCTCTAGAAGGTGTAAGTCAACTACCCTGGCCAGCAAGATCTCCGGATCTGTCCCCCATTGAGCATGTTTGGGACTGGATGAAGCGTCGTCTCACGCGGTCTGCACGTCCAGCACGAACGCTGGTCCAACTGAGGCGCCAGGTGGAAATGGCATGGCAAGCCGTTCCACAGGACTACATCCAGCATCTCTACGATCGTCTCCATGGGAGAATAGCAGCCTGCATTGCTGCGAAAGGTGGATATACACTGTACTAGTGCCGACATTGTGCATGCTCTGTTGCCTGTGTCTATGTGCCTGTGGTTCTGTCAGTGTGATCATGTGATGTATCTGACCCCAGGAATGTGTCAATAAAGTTTCCCCTTCCTGGGACAATGAATTCACGGTGTTCTTATTTCAATTTCCAGGAGTGTATATTACGATAGCATGACTGCCGCAAACATTGACCTATGGCGGTATGTGCTTGTTTAAATCTACCCGTAATTGCCTGATTCCATTCAGGGCAGGGAACTTGTGAGCAATACACCACGTTTATGACTCTTCCATGAGGAACTATCACTGAATTGACCTGCTCAGCAGCGAGTTCTAAAGGTAGCGCGAAAACTCGAACAGTCCTAATCCCAATTCAATCTCCTAGCCATGTCTCAGTTTGAAAGGAATTTGGTCTCTGAAGATTCTGGTTAAGTACAAATCTCAGTGTGTCTATCCTATTAAGCTGACTCATTCCTGCTTCTAATATGAATCTATTAAACTTCTAAAAATAAGCCAGGTAACTAATGCAACATGCTCTTTGACATACCGAATGGAGCAGCAGGAGACCACAGGGCACAGTACACCCCAAATATGTCCTTACCACAGTCGCCAAGGGCCGACTGCCACTGAACTACCCAAGCACGACTCACAGCCCGGCCTTCACAGCTATACTTTCACCAGTGCCTCATCTGCTACCTTCCGAAATTCGAAGAAGCTCTCCTGCGAAATTCTCAAGACAAGCCGCAATGGTTCACGTAGTCAAATGGCTGTGAAACAACAAAGGTAATTAAGATGAAATTGCGTAGGCACTACTCCCACGAACTGTCTGACTGGAAGGGAAGAGAGTGTACTCGGCAACAGCTGGCCGAAGATACTTCTCGGAGACGATGTTGGGCAGGTTCGAAGTTCCGCTACGGTGGCTCCAGATGGGCTTTGATTATAGGGCTAGTATTAGCCGGCGCATGAGTCAGCCCACAGCGTCAGAGGAGAACTGTCGATGAGTGAATCTGCGCTGCTATAAATAGCCGGTATGCGGATATATACTTCTGGATCTACTTCCGTGCATGTGATACGGCGAAGGGAAGTAGATCTCCAGCGACCAGGACCTGCAGGTGCCCTTGCCTCGCCGTCTGTCGGTTGCGATTCGACACTCGCCGGCTCGCGGCGTCCTGGGAGGCGACGCCTTGGAGGTATGCATCTGCCCGATGCTACTCTGTCTGCCGGGTTGCTGGCCCTTCAGGAGCACTGGTGGTGTATGGCAAAAGCATACTGGTAGAAAGGACACAGCGGTGACATGGCTTAGCCACAGCCTGGGGGATGTTTCCAGATTGAAAATTTCACTCTGCAGCTGAATGTGCGCCGATATGAAATATCCTGGCAGATTAAAACTGTGTGCCAGACCGAGACTCTGGAACCTTCACGTTTCTTCGGCACCACATGCCCAAGAAAAGCAGGGGTCCCAAGTTCGATGTTGCAAATTAATATATTCTTATTTACCCATATTTTATAGAACATTATTAACACATTGTTGATCTTTTAATTTTATTATCGTTATAATTAATAATTTATATTTGCAATGGAAACTTATGATCACTTGCTAGATAATCAGCTTCAAAAATTCGAATGTTTTTCCCACCTTAAATCAAAATTTAGAGTTTTGTGAACAAAATGGTATTTAAATGAATCGATTTGGACATCGGGAACATTTTTAAAAACAAATTTAAATATATGTCAGTATGTGGCAACGACCGTGTTTCCGCTACGGTCGGATGTCAAATGGCGATATTATTATTTGCGTTGACCTAGAAGGGTGAGACGCGGAAAGAAATAAGAGAAGGTAACGGAAAGTGTTTAATTTGTACTTACACAAGACGAAAATCAGCTTCTTTCTGAGTTCCTTTAATCCGTTTTTCGGTTTGTATTTCCGTTCAAAAACTGGTTCTGAGCACTATGGGACTTAACATCTGAGGTCATCAGTCCCCTAGAACTACTTAAACCTAAGTAACCTAACGATATCACACACATCCATGCCCGAGGCAGCATTCAAACCTGCGACCATAGTGGTCGCGCGGTTCCAGACTGAAGCGCCGCCTTCGAGAGCGTTTTTCCCTGTGAAAGTAAGCGTGTGTCATGTTGAAATTGATATCACGCACTAAGGTCGGTGGTCGCTTAGCGATGTCCAAGTTTGAAGCTTGTAAGTGAAGGCAGCTAGGAGTTAGGGTAATTTATAAGTTTGCGATGTGTCTAATTTACGCGATTCTCTCACGGCAAACAGGGAAGCTGAGAAACGAAAGATTCCGCAAGAAAAATAGGTTCTTGAGGCAACTAAGTAGGTTACTAAGTCGGGAAGCAAAAAGCGAAGCCGTGTAACGAAAAGTTCCGCACGAAAAATAGGTTCTTGAGGCAACTAAAGAGGCCAGAATAGAACAGAGGAGCAAGAAAAGGAAGAGAGAAGATGAACACACAAACCAAGAATATTATGCAAGTGGAGGGTTTTAAGAACAAAAGAGGTGAGTAACAGATGAAATGTGCCTGTAAACTGAATTTCCCAAGAATCAAATTTTGTGACATGTTCATTTTATGCAAAAAAACTATTTTTGCTAGAGGTCTGAAATTTTTTGTGATATTTCGGGCTACCATTTGGAGTAAAGTTGACTTCAGACAACAGCTTACTATCACCAGGAGGAAAAATATACTCTTGTTAATTATAAAAAATTATCTTAATTTTGATTGTCTAATTTATGTATTTATAGTATAAAAACTATTGATTGAAATCATTTGATTGTAGTCTGCTTTTTAGATAACACTGTCATAAATGTGTGCACGAAGTTTTAAGCATGTAAGAAAAGTAGTTAATAAGTCTATAGACTTCATACATAGACTGTAAGGAAAAATTTTAAATTACTGACCGACATAAATGTTTATACAATAAAGTTTATATCGAAGCTATTCTGATTATTCTTATACCAAAATCTTCATCCATAAAACACTTTCATTGTCATATAAAATTACTTTGTATTCACAGTTCATATTATGTAGTTAGACCCTCATAAATCTTATGAAAATTATTACTGTTTTTCCACCCGTTCACTGGCAAGTTACCTTAAATTTTGCGTGAGTATGTAACTGTAAACAGGTAGACGTGCGTTGTTTTTATAAAAACTGATGATCATGTGTGTGTTAGTTGGTATGTATTTAATGAATTTTATGTTTAAATGATGTAGGTGTTCGAAAAGAACGGAAAAATCGAATGAAAAGGAAAGGCTGTTGCAATATTCGAACGAATCTACTAATTACTCTAATGATGGTGTCCTGCGCTTCAGAGCGAGCCACACAGCCTGTCCTTGCAATTGCCTTACTTTTAGTAAATTAAAGTTCCTCATATATCTTCAAAGTCGATTTTTAGAGAATGTGTAGAGTTCCATCGGCTTGCTTTGGGTGATTTAAATTTTAGTCCTGAACTTCACGCACCATAAATATAAAAAATTACAACAATCCGATTGTGGGGGTCTTATTGTCAGCCTTGCGGAGCAAGTTGTTGACGTGGGCTGTCAGATGTTTACAACGCAGCCACGGTACAAACTGCGCGACGAGTGTAATGTAGCCGAATGGTACGAGGCAAACCTGAAACTAAACGTCTTGACTTAACATCATGCCGAAGCTGTCCTTCGGCGACAGGAAACTGTTGCCAGAATAGAAATATCATAAGGAGTATTTCTCATATTGGACAAACCAGTTAAACGGTCTTCAAGTACACTAAGGCCTGATTTGCGTGGTATAGTGACAGAAGGCACCAGGGAAGTAGCTTTGGGTCAGCAGGAGTACCAGAAAGGCGGTTATTTCTATAAAAATTCAGTCAGTGATTACACCGCTACATGTCAGAATATTGTGAGGCCTAGTACCATACGTGAGTCATGTGTGCGGACAGTTTTGGAAACATGTTTTCTAGGAAAGCATACTGGGAGTTGCTGTCACAGGGACAAAGTTTTGAAAGACACTCCAAAACAACTAGTTAAGATACAACCGGACAGAGGAAAGAGAAGCTGAGTGTAAGAGTTTAATGTAACCTGAATATACATTGGGAAGGGTCATATTTTATGCATAATTTATTAAGGGAAAAAGAATCCTCCAGCGTCTTTAGTAGTTTGTAAGTGTGGAATGTGGAGTTAGAAGGTAGATGTGCAAAAACATGGCAAGGTGAAATATGTTTCCTAGTATTTGAGATACGGGGGCAGAGCATGGTGCCCCTGTGAGATGTTGTGAAATTGAACGACACGTGGAGACATTTCAGAAAGACGATAGCGGCAGTGAGTGTATGTGGAATATTCTAGTATGAACGCTGATGAGAAGCGTAGACGAGGCCATGGAACAGGCCTTAAGGGTGCAGAGAGAGTTGCCAGGCCACATCACCAGCAGAATGAAAGGTATAAATACAATAAGTGATGTGTGGTCCAAGTGAAATAATGGACTATTAAGTAGAGTAATAATAAAATTTTAATAGCGTCAGAGGAAGTCATGTGACTGTGCTTTCTAGTTTATGTGCTTTCTCTGAACCTAGCGCATTAAACCAGATACACATGTGGTAGAAACCTCTTCAGAAAACATGATGCATCGTTCACTTGACTTAGGAATATCTATTGCATATCAGGAGCCGGGAGTTACGTATCGTATGAAATAGGCACTACTGCCAGTAAGAGCTCAAGTGAATGATGTCAGCAATTTTTGGGGCCATGTTTCTGAAAACGGTGACGTCACAATCCCAAGCCCAGGTAAATGTATTTGTTATATTTCGCTGACAACACTACAGCTTGTTACAGAATCGCGGTCGCCAGCACCCAGCACACAAGCATATGATCCCTCCCCCTGCCCCTCCCCCATATCCCTCTCTCGCCAATGACCTAACACATTTTGGGAAAAAGCAGAAGGGCCTTGGGTTAACAATGACGTACAAGTTCGGCCCATCACCCTACGAAAAATTTTAATTTTTGGAGTTCGATTGTGCGTGCGCTGTCATTTACCATCTATGCATCCGTCCAGGATGATGTGCCACCAGCAGCAGCAAGCAGCTGGACAGAAGAAGACTGGCAGTAAGTATTTGTCATTTCCTTTTTGTTATTGGGAAAGACAATTTGAAAGTATCTTTTTTTATCTCTAAACTCGTATTTGTGTCACGTTGGTATCTGAGAAATGTGCAAAACTTATTTTCATATCGAAACATGTAATCTCAGTCCAGGAAACAGATCTATGTGAAAATTTAATTTTGAACGGAAATATGCGGAGCTCACGCTACACGATGAGCAATCCAGACCAGCCAGTACATCAAATAATTCGTCTGCGCGAAATCAACCGGTTTTCCGGTTTTCAAAGAAATTTTGCAAAAAAAACGGCAAAAAAGGTCAGATTGAAGTGTTGGACCTGAATATTACAAATTTTTATCTTTCTTCGCGCATACAATAAGTGTACCAGAACTGTCACTGTAATTGCACAGTAAATGAACATAAAAATTAACGCATCTGATAAAACTAATTGAAAATTCACAGTATACGACTTTACTGAAATCTTCTACTTGTTTTAAGTCTCAGAAGTGACACCAATATTATCACTGTATCTTACAGTGGATATGAACTTTGATGATAATTTAATTTTATGGCCAACCTGTGTGCACAGAGCGCTCGTCTGCTCTGCAATCTGTCACTAATAGTATAGTGATGAGCCAGTCCAAAATCAAATTTCATTTGCGATGTGCAATTCAAGCCTGTATCGTACCATTTTCATGAAAGTGCTTCTGAATACTGAACTCGCGGTGAGCACTGCGAGCATGCGAACAGTCATGAAAGTAAGTGAAAAAAGGAAACTAATCTTAACAACTGATAAAAGAGAACAAAGACTCGAAGTTTGACTATGGTTCATTAAGCCATGACAAAAATACACCTTTTCATAAAGCTCTCACACCTAGACAAACTAGCAAAATATATCTTAATAACTCTCTTGTGTACAACTGCCTTCGCTGACAGTTTTTTCAACTATCAGACAAGTCTATGTATTTCACAATAGAATTTTTGTAGCAAACTGTTTCAAGGTAACCTGTAAGGACAAGTAAGAATTCCTGTCAGTTCAAATCAAGTATGAAAGATACGCACATTTCATGCAACATTGTACAAAACTTTACAAAACAATTACAATTGCTAGTTCAAATGCTTAAGAAAATCTTATGAAGACAAATGAATAGTCTTGTGAGAAAAAATAAAGCAAGTAAGATACACAGATTTACAGTATGGTACAGACAGACTTATCAGTTCATAATTATTGAGCTACATATGAGTACAACGTTGTACAATGAGAGAAAAAAATCACAGCAAAATGTCACCTGAATCATTGTTTTGTCACACATGCGCTTATTACAGTTGCACCAACGTAACAGCATGAACACATTCCTGTGGCAGACCCATGGAGCGTAGTACTTGTCCTTCAGTTCCTGCACTGAAAACCCCCAGGGCTGAAAATAAGTAAGTTACCCAGGCAGACTCATGGAGGATGAAATGTCTTGTCAGATCCTACACTGACAACCTAGAATTCGAAGAGCTACCAGTATTGCTGTAGAATTACCATAATAAGCAATGTTTCCATTGGTCCATCTTTCGTAGCTAGGCACTCAGCTTAGTTCCACAGCGGATTGTCCATTATCATTACTTCCATTAAGCTTTGTGTGTGCATGTTAACGAAGATTCACCCATGCATGTACAGAATACATTAAACTAATTTACTAAGGAATTAGATAACTAATTACATACACTTTAGTGTCATAATGAATTTCCTAAATAACACGGTAATTTCCTGTACATGTGCCTTATTCAAAAATCCTTGTCTGAGACACTTACAGTAGAAATGGTTGTCTTACAACATGGACATCATATACATTGCATATAAAGCTTGTCAGTAAAGTTGTGGCGCCATTTCAACCAACTACTTAAGCAAGTAAACGGTTAATCATCAGTCTGGAATCAAATTTCAATCTTGAGTTCGTATCTCCGTTTTCAAAGTACCTCACGTAAATGAAAAGAATCGGATCCAGTTTCTTAAGTTACATACATTTATCTATCTGGCCAGAATGGTAACTGCCGCATCTCTCATGTACATTAACATCAGGAATAAGTATTGTGATGACCAAAGTAGCTAATTATTCTATAGACACTCTTAGAATAGAAACCCTTATTAGGAAACAATTAACGTCAGTCATGCATCAGTCAACATCATTTACTATTGGAGCAAAAATGTTAGTTGTAACATCATCTTAGCATTTTTCAAATTCACTGGTGTCATAACGACTACAAAACTATTGTCATTCCTAGTGCTAATAGAGTAACGTGTTAGTTATATTTTCGTTAACAAGTTGCAAGTTCCTAAAAATTCAAAGATCAGGTGTCAACCAAAATGTACCTCTACTATCTGTTGAGTAAATTCCTCACGAAGACACATATACTGTGGGTCTTGCCCCCTCGTCGCTAATAGGGTGCCTACGGAATCCAGCGTTCTCTGTATGCTATACAACAATTTGAAACAAATTACATTATTAGTTTTATTTCTAGAAAGCAATTGACAATACTTAACTTTCTTTACAGCAAATGTCACTAGCGAGAAGCGATATGAAAACAGCACAATTCTTGCTATACACAGAGTCTAAGGAAACACTTGATGCGGACACGACAATCTGGCAGCGTAGCACTAATCACGTTACAGATTTGGGCCGATCTGGGCGGCTGAGGCTGGCAGGAGTGTCGCTTTTATTCAGGCCTTGCAGGGGGCGCGCCTGGCGCGGCGTGGTCCAATTCCGCGTACTTTGGCCGCCGTTTCCTCACCGCCTTCTCTGGCCTTGCGTTTCGCATCTTCGCTCCGGCGTTTGTGGTTACGCAAGAACATATACAGAGCGCAGTTCTAAATAAAATGTTCATGTTACATGTATTTTGGTTCTTGTTTCCACTGTTACACAGTGTACCTGGAAAGCTAATATTAAACCACATACAACATTATTATTGAGATAAAAATGTTCCTTTACCCCTCACTAGCTACCTGAACTAATAATCCATAAAAACATCCACATACATCTTATAATCTTCACTGGCGTCTTGAAATAATTATTCTGAAAAACACTCTTCACCTAGATACACGTCTTAATTCAATACACATTATTCCTTCATTAACCCGCCAGGGCAGCCGAGAGCGCTAACGCGCTGCTTCCTGGACCCGGGTAGGCGCACCAGCCCTGGATCGAATCCGACTGGCGGATTGACGGCGAGAGCCGGTGTGCCGGCCAGCCTGGATGTGGTTTTTAGGCGATTTTCCACATCCCGCTAGGTGAATACCGGACTGGTCCCCACGTTCCGCCTCAGTTACACAGCTCGCAGGCATCTGAATACATCCACACTATTTCATGGATTCCACTAGACACAGACAGTTGTGGTACACTAATTCCGTCCTGGGGGGCTACGGGGTGGCGGCAGGAAGGGGTTCCGGCCACACCTTAAAATTAACATGCCAAATCCAATTAACCATGGCCGACCCTGCATAACCGTGAGACAAGGCGCAAGAGATAGATAGATAGAATTATTCCTTCATTACTGGTCAGCGTAAGAACCATTTACATTACTGCATAATATCAACATCTTATTTCATCACACATATACGGACACATCATAAGCATATCATTTCTTACCTTTTGGTCTTAGTATTTTTTATATAAATAACATACTTTACCCTTTCTTTGTCATTCTTTGCACTGTGTTCAGTTTTATGCAATATACCTATTGATTTGAAGCTGAGATGTCAGTTAATAACTGAGGATTTTTAGTTTCAAATAACTATTTTCAAACATCTCAAAATGGTATCAGTGCACTAGACTTCTGAAACATCATTCACACATTGCCAAAAGTTCATATCAAATTACCCTTATCACCAGTTACGAGGATAATTTCTTGTAGTGGAAGGTGAAGCAGTCTTAAAACTTGCTTCACTATAATTACACTAGGATAACAGGAGAGAGTTATTTATACTTATTACCTAAATAGAACAGCAGAAGAAGTCGAGTGTACAATAAATCAAAAGAAGGAATAGTAACACGCAGCTCGAGGAGGAAACAATCGCCAGCTGAAGATCCCATCATAAGGAGGTGGATCCTCTACCTATTCTGGATCTCATTCTTTCCTCTTTCCCTGTACACCAGGGGAATAGCGTAAGATAGAACAAAAAAGTTCGTGTCGTCCTTGACTATAAATTCATACACAAAATTTATTATAGTATCGAGTCTGTTGTCAAAGACTTGAGAATGTGACTATAAGATATCGAATACCTCTTGCCCATCTACTTCAGAAGCGTCCTCTACACTGTCTTCATTATCAAGCATAATTTCAGAACCATCAAAAAACTGTTCCATCTCCAGGCAAGTACTTGATATATGATCGACAGTTTCACTGGAAAGTAGTACTTTTGACGAAGATAAAAATTTCAAACAGTGAATGTCTTCTTCCTCCTTTGAAATCCATTCCTCGAACTGCAAACAGACTAATTTGCAATCTACTTCAGCTTTTGCCTTAGTATCATTAAAGTTTAGATTAGGCTTGTATTCAGTCAAGAGATCAACACCTAATATAATTTGTATATTAAAAAGGGAAACAATAACGAAATTACCCAAGAACTAATGACCTCGGCAAATGAAATCCAAACGCGTCCGTTTCTTAAATTTACAGTTTTAGCAGTAATAAAATCCATAATTTTGGTTAGTTGCAAAGGAAATGTTGAACAAGCATCTGACCCCTGGCATTTACTAAAAGGTGCCTCACTGATAATTGAAATAGGACTACCCGAGGCTAATAGCGCTGATAAGGAAACTTTTTCAATAGAATCTGACGATATAGGATGGATTAAGATGTTCTGATTGTCTGCCTTACCTTCCAACAAGGCGTCTCCAATGTCATCAAACTGGACAAAATTTATTCATTCGTCCTTCCTCTGAATCCATATCGGAAAATAGTTTCCCAAAGAAAGTGTCACCAAAATCCACTGCTATATCATTATTTATGTTCCCTAGTGCTTGTGGGTGTACATCTGTTCCACATTCACAATTATCATCTTACGAAGGCATGAAGGATCTGACCCAATCAAAAACACCGATTTCCCTTATGTTTAGTTCTTGGTACTGAACTGTCTCTACATTAACAGGGTTATTATCGGATTCACTTAACACCTGTTCGTCATTTTGATTAGTAATACGCTCACACTGTTCATTTTGTTCACTAATGTGTACGCAATGTATGATTCCTATGGTATGAATGGAGGAATTCTCTGTATAGACAAACGACTCGTTTACCGCATGTACACTATTTATTACATTGTTGAAATCTTCACGTACATATTGCTTAACTTGTTTAGTTTTCAAATTTAAATTGGCCCAAAAGTTCCTCTCTAATTTTTTTATTATTCTTTTCTATATTGCTGGCTAGTCTTCTGTCACGTTCTTCTAACTTGCTTCCCTATTCTCTGTCACGTTCTTAAAATTTTTTGTCCACTCTCCTGCCACGTTCTTCAATTTTTCTATCCTGTTCTTTACTGTGATCTGATAATACCTTCAGAATAGTTTGCAACAAATCATTGTTTCCATCTTGACACTACTAAAGGAAGGGTTAGAGATTGGCGCTAGTTTAGTCAACAGCTGTGGGTGTAAAATCCACATCTTTAACTACAGAATATAACTGTTGTGACAAGTTACTTCCTACAGTCTCAGTTTCCATAGCAGAATCACCAAGTGCACGTTCTTGTTCCACGCTCGATACCGAAAACTTTTCCTGATCAATCCTGCCAGACATTATCCTATCTGTCTTAGTTAAATCAATATTGTGAGAGTATTCCTGTTCAGCTGTCACTTCTCTGTCTAGAGAATTACCTAAAGTTACATCAGGTGCAGCCCTAGCATTTGATTTAGCTCTGGTGGCTTTTTACGTTTTAATGCAATTACAGTAACACTGAAAACAAAAGGAAATCTGTCAGATGCAGGAGATTCATACTACACAGATAACTACTGAATATCACTTTCTATAAATGTTAATGAAAACAGAGATGAATTTAAATTATCACTGACATAATTCACTCAATGCACGCAAATCCTAGCTTATGATAATATCACTGTGCAATGAAATACTTACACTTCAATAAAGGACACAAAGTAGTATATGTCGTAAAAAATCAATGTCTGTCTCACCATATAACACTTCAAAATTCAGTAAACAAGAATACTTTTAACTGGGAGTATGTCATTAGCAACAGCAAAGATCAATAGCAAAATGACTTATTCAAAACACAATAAAACACTACAAATGCATGAAATAAAATAATTTCACCTGCACTACACTCTGTAGTATTTCACAAGTTCGCAATTGAGAATGAAATACTTCTCTACTCCCAGGCGAGCAAACTTTAACTGTACTCCAGAAAATTTATCTACAGTGTTAGCTGGTAATAAGTATTCAAGGCAATCTGTGTTGCTGTAATGGCATACAGTTTATAATTACTTCAACTGTAGCGTCACAAATCTTGAAAGTACTGCTAAGTCAAAGTTTAATTGAAATTTTAATATGTATATTGTCGCAAAACAAAACGTTATATGACTGCGAAAATCATCAGACTACCATATAATTAAGCATCCTGGCAGAAAAGCTCGACAGGTGAAAGTTTTTTGTTATATTTTTAAACTTGTGTTTGTAAGTGTCATGTTGGTATCTGAGAAAACTGTAACACTTATTTTGATATCGAAATATGTAAATCGCAGTCCATGGCAACAGGACTATGCGAAAATGTAATTTTGAAGCGAAATTCGTGGAGGTCGCGGTACACGATAAGGAATCCACACCAACCGGTATATCAAAAAATTCGGCTGCTTAAAAGCAATCCGTTTTCAAAGAAATTTACGTCTGTCATCTGACTGCAAAACAAAACGATTCAAATTATAATGTTGCTCCTGAATATTGCTAATCTTTATCTTTAGTGCTGCAAACAATCGCTGTACCAGAACTGTCGTTGTACTTACACAGCAAATGAACATAAAAATTAACACTCTCTGGAAAAGACGAGACTGTAGAAATCACATTTCATTTGCCGTACTTGCGATATGCAATGCAGCATGGTACCTTACCAATTTTTATGAAAATCCTTCTCGGTACACAACTCCCGATGTGCGATGTGAACGTGAAAACAGTCATGAAAGTAAATGAAAATAGGGGACTAATCTTAACAATTGATAAAAGAGAACAAAGACTCCAAGTTTAACTATGCTCCATTAAGCCATGACAACAATACACCTTTTCATAAAGTTCTCACACCTAGACAAATTAGCAAAATATTTCTTAATAACTCTCTTGTGTATAACTGTCTTCGCTGACAGTTGATTCCACTATCAGACAAGCCCATGTGCTTCACACTAGAATTTCTACAGCAAACTTTAACCATACACAATTTTATAACAATAAGAAACTACACAGTTACAAATATAAAAAGACTGAATTATCATAAAAATTGGCCTTTGTAACTCTTCCACTCATCTCTCTCATTTGCTCAATATCACTCCTCAAAGTATATTATTACAAAATCCTTTTCAAATAATGCTGCCTCCACTACACAGCAGACCAGCTTCCATTCTTTTCAAACCAAGTGCATAGCCAGGCTGTCCAACACACATTGCTACTCTCTTCAGAATGGAGTAACCTGTCCGACAAACACCTCTGGCGTCTTACAAAGAATATAATATTATGGAGGTTGAGTACATTTATCGAATTCGCAAATTCATTCACGTTTATCTCCAAAACTATCTCAAAATCGTTACGGCAAATAGGACACTCCCCTTTCAGATATTGTATGAGAAGAGTAGCTAACATTGTACTGCTTCCATAGAGCACTATTGCATGTGTATTTGTTTTTAAAAATGCGCTGACTTACTGTGACAGATTAATAATGCTACGTCATTCTCTGTTTATACGAGGACTATTCGGAAAGTAAGGTCCGACAGGTCGCGAAATGGAAAGACAGTGAAAATCCGATGAAGTTTTGCACAGACGTGTCTGGCAATGACTTTAATATATGCCTTTCGTTCACATCACGTTGCTCTTATCAGTTCGGAGCACAGACCGAGCACGTAAAGACGCCTATAAATATAGTTTCTCTCACCAGATATGGGTGCCCATTGTGAGCTTTTATCTGATGCCGTGCGACCCCACATAACGTACCTGTCACGCATTTCCTTCTTCATGATAATTCTCGGCCGCACACTGAATAGCCAATGAGGCCGTCTCTGCAGCGTTTCTGACGGGAAGTGTTTCATAACCCAACACACAGCGTGGACCTAACTCCCTCTGATGTTCGTTTCTGCTCACATTAACTGTTGGCTATGAAGACAGCATTTGGACACAGACTGCAAACTGCTGACCAGCTTAGAGAAGTGGCGGAAAACACAGGCGGCTGCCTTCTATGATGATGGCATTGGAAAGTTGGTACAACGCTACGACAAATGTCTAAGTTGGAGCGGCGACTATGAAGAGAAGTAGCTGGAAGGTGTAGTAAACCTTTAGAAACAAAACATTTTTGATTTTCGCTGCGGTTTCTATTTCACAACCGATCGGACCATACTTTCTGAATAGCCGTCGTTTAAGGGGCAATCAAAAAGTTTCCGTTCGAAGATCACACTAACGCCTCGTCTACATGACGGGTCTTACATGGGTTGCATATGTGCTGCAGCGACTCACTGAAACGGAAATCCTTTGATCGCCCGTTGTACTTATGTTTTGTTATTTTTGTTACAGCCCCTGATCCAGTATTGGAATTCGGAAGCAATATGAAAGAAGTGGATGGTGGATGTAACTCATAATAAGAATGCTACAGTATGTAATTTCGACTTCGACCCTGCCCTGAATTTACCTCAATATACACGAGGGGCAGTTTGCGTGGTATGCAGAGGCAAGTCCACTTGGCGAGCGACTGCCGTGAATGTGCATGTCCGGGTCTGCAAAGAGAAAAGAAGTAGGCAAGTTAAAATGTATACATATTGTACATTGAAGTTGTATGTATGTAAATAAAATATGCTCTATAAATTATTTATTTATTTTTCAATCATATCGACAAATAACAGTATGCACGCACACACACACACACACACACACACACACACACACACACACACACACACGAGTGCGCAAACACACACACACGCAAACCTGACGTAACTGCAGCCTGTGTGCGAGTATAAAATGCCGGCGTAACACGTTACACCGGCGTATTTACGTAAGCGCGCCATCTTACGCTGCCATATACAACACATTTAAGCCATACACACACTGCATATACGTCGCATATACGACGCGGTAAGATACTTTGACAGTACAAAATAATGGTGTAGTTGCAATTGTTAGTTGAGTGGCACCAAATCTGGAAACGTAAAATTCGTTGGCAGTCAAATATGAAAACACGCAGATTATATGGGATACGCCAAAATGCGTATGTCCTGGCCAAAAAGAACTGAGCTCTTTGTGCGAATGTGTGTGTATCTGCCTATTGTGTCTGCAGAAAAATACGCACGTAACGTAAATGATTAGCTACATGATGTCCAGTGTAGGTCATCACACAAATATCACTCGAGCAAGAGCTGATTACAGTGTGATAATGTAACCTGCACTCAAAAATATCCTAATTATTTATCAATCATGCGGTGTTGCTCTAAGCCAATGGCTGTAGGGCTCTACTACTCTTAGACAGTTTTTCCTCAATGCTAGGTCTGTGTTTTGCAATGAGACCATAAGTGAGCGATATCGAGATCGAAACCACTGTTACGTGGAAATGTGCCTTGCACTGCCCCATGTGCCCATCTACGTTACATTTCTGCAAGTCACTGCCTGGCCCTACACGCATGCATCCCTACTGTGTCGGTGACAAAAAAGTATAGACTATTATAGGACTTGTTGCGATGGTGAGAGACGAAATTATTTACATAGGGAAGATAGCGCTGCCAGAATAAGATTTCTTGCGGATATTAGAGTAAAAATAATTTGTTTCTCCTGCTTTAGGATAGCATCCTTTGTCGTATTTATTGAAATCAGTGCACTTTATCAAAGCTATATGCAGACAGAACATAGTTATAATAATAATAATAACGATTGGCAGGATGGTTTGTTTGTACAACAGTAGATTAGATACAGAGCAGTGTTAAACACCGCAAAGCATCTATTCCGTAAGTTATTCGTTAGCTGACACCCCATTGGGCACCGTTTGTTAGTGTTTAAAATAACACTTACACATTTTAGCACAGGATCAAACACTGATAAGTACGTTCACTCCTGGGCTTGTAATCAGACATCTAAATTCATTACATATTTTTACTCTAAAGTTGGGAGACCATCCACGTTAAACAGTCAGTCTCAACTGTCATGTTGTTATTCACAATCGAACTGCTATTGTGAGATAGTGACATCTATGTGTACACCCATATGTATAAATTGACTGAATCGTAAATTCTTCTACGTTGAATTATGTCACACTTGCCAAGTGCAAGCAGCAGTAAAAAATGTGGTAGAATACATCAAAATGCAAACATAAAAAAATTGGTAGAATAGCTGTGTAAGGAGTGCTGCTATCTTTGCTGTTGTGACAAATTGATATTGTACACTTTGCTTATAGCTGGCTTCTGGAACAATCAGAGCCGAAGGTGCCCTTTCTCTGAGGTAGCATTATTATCTTGCTGCGTAATGACGGTAATGCCACGGCGCTACTGGTTACACGCCGTCTTTGCGTGTGCAAGAAGAGTCGGTGTTGCGCTTTCGCACAGAGAAGTCATGCACAGCCGTGTCAAGGATACGGTGAAAGAAGAATCTGATAGAAAGTGAATTCAAAATCTGAAACTGTTAAATCGGTTTGTAGAAGAAAAGTATACTAGTAAATGAAAGGGCTTCTGTACTCTGTGAGTAAGAGAAAGAAAGCGTTGTTGTTAGATAGTTCACATGGAAGAGGTGTTGGCCAACTTTTGCAAGATGAACTAGGATCAGAATACCAGGTCACCATTTTTTTTTTCAACCTAATGCTGGTCTGGAGCAGGTGACAGAGGATTTAGGATCACTTTGCAAAGATTTCACTAAGCAAGACATCGTGGTTATAGTGGGTTGACCAGGTAACAGTACTGACAGAGATCCTGGGTACAGTATAGAGTGTGACCTGGCAAAGATTACATCAGCATCGAAGCGTACTAGTGTTGAGTTTGTATCTGCTCTTGGGTGCCATGGCTGACCTCATTTGAACTCTTCTGTCAAGACAGTTAATTTGTTCTTGGAACGGTTGCTTATGTCAGGTGCAGAGTCACACATTGATGTGGTTCCTGTTGATTCTCTCAATAGATAGGATTATACTAGGCATGGCCTTCACCTCAACAGGAAAGGTAAGGGTTAACTTGCTGGGAAAATAGGAGGAAAGTTAAAGGGGGAGGCACTGTCATGAGTGATAAAATACCAGTGGTTATAGGATTCAGAAAAGACCCTTTTTTAAGGGTAGGGAGGACAGAAAGAAACCAAATTTTAAGAGAGGTTAGGACTGAGACAAACCTTCAGTTTGAGAAAGAAACCAAAAAACATAATTCTAGCTTATTACATCAGCATAAACAGCTGTTGGTTAAGAATTTTCAACAATCAGCAGAAATTTGAACTCTACTCAATTTTAACTCAGTCTATGTGAAATGTCAGCTCTCTTTATTGCATCAAAATATTCGAAAACTAAGAAATAAAAGTAATCAATTAATTATCTGCATAGATGAATTACAGTCCTCAAGCCCAGCTGACATAATCTGCCTCTCTGAATATCATGTGACCACTGGTATAAAAGTTTTAAGTCTTACAGGATTTAGGTTAGCATCTCACTTTTGTAGATCAGAAATGGAGGAAGGAGGAGTTGCCACATTCATCGGGAACTGTCATACATTTAAGAACATAGACATTCATAAATTCTGCCTAGAGCGGCATATGGAAGCATGTGAAAAAAAAAGAATTTCACAAAACATCCTTCATAATATTAAGTGTTTATCGAGCACCTGCAGGTAACTTTAATTTGTTCATAAACGACCATGGAACTGTACCGGCACATTTAACAACCAAAAACAAAGAAATAGTGGTTGCTGGTGACTTCAGTGTAGATTTCCTTAAAGACTCTCCCAATAAGAACTTATTTGAGTTAGGAACAGTACAATTCAACTTAATCTCCGTTGTAAAGTTCCCCACTAGGGCAGCCAATTGCTCACAAACAGTCACTGATACTATCTTTATAGAAAAGTCCAATGAACAAAATTATATTACAAAACCAATAGTCAATGTCCTCTCAGAACATGACATGCAGTTCCTTCTGGTAAAAGTTAATACTGAACAGGATATGAAATCTGTTAACTCTGAACTCAAGAGGGTAATCAATAAGCCAAAAATTGATTATTTTAGGACACTCCTCAGAGACATTAACTGGAGTGATGTTTACAGTGCTCATGGCATGAATGAAAAATATAACTCTTTTGTTAATAAAGTGCTTAGCTTATTTGAACACTGTTTTCCCCCAAAACTAACCAAGGTTAGAGCAAAGTCTACAAAGAAGCCATGGATTACTCAAGGAATAGGGATATCATGTAAAACAAAAAGAAAACTGTATCAGTCAATCCGAAACAGTTCTGATGTTGATACTATAGCACATTACAAGAAATACTACAAAATATTAAAGACTGTAATACAGACATCAAAGCAAATATATTACAAGGAAAAGATAGTCATATCAGATAACAAAATAAAGACAATATGGGATATAGTGAAGGAGGAGACCATTAGAACCAGACATGAAGAGGGACAAATAGCATTAAGAGTAAATGATCAGTGACACATGGGTATAGTGTTCCAGAACTTTTCAACAAACATTTTACAATGGTTACTAAAAATATGGGATTGTCAGGTTCTGTAGATGCTATGGAATACCTCAGACCAGACATTTCAAGTAACTTCCATTATATGAATTTGGCCCTCACTAACCCCGGCAGAAGTTACGACCATTACAAATTTTTAAAATAAAAAACATCTAGTGGGTATGATAAAAAATTAACAAAGTTAATTAAATAATGTGATTCTGAATTAAGTAACATATTAAGCTATCTCTTTAACCAGTCGTTCATCAGTGGAATATTTCCTGAATGGTTGAAATATGCTAAAGGTAAGCCACTGTTTAAGAAGGGAGACAAAGAAATAGCATCAAATTTCCGTTCATTTTCACTTTTGCCAGCATTCTTAAAAATTTTAGAAAAGGTCATGTGCAATCGGCTTTATAACCATCTTATCACAAAAAACATACTGTCAAAGTCGCAGTTCGGATTTCTAAAGGGTTCTGATATTGAGAAGGCTATCTACACTTACAGTGAAAATGTACTTTATTCATTAGACAAAAAATTGCAGGCAGCTGGTATATTTTGTGATCTGTCAAAGGCGTTTGACTGCGTAAATTACAACATCCTTTTAAGGAAATTAGAATATTATGGTGTAACAGGAAATGCTGCAAAATGGTTCAAATCTTATATCTCTGGCAGGAAACAAATGGTGTTATTAGGAAAGAGACGTGCATTAAGCTATCAGGCATCATCCACCTGGGAACTAATTACATGTGGGGTTCCACAAGACTCCATCTTAGGACCCTTAACTTTTTATGTGTATATCAGTGACCTTTCATCAGTAACATTACCAGATGCCAAGTTTGCTTTGTTTACCAATGATACAAATATTGCAAAAAATAGCAAATCAAGTGCAGTCTTAGAAAGATCGGCTAGTAAAATATTTGTGGACACTAATCACTGCTTCCTAGCCAATTATTTGTCTCTAAACTGTGAAAAAACACACTACATGCAGTTCAGAACTTGTAAGGGTGTCCCACGAGTATATTCCTAACTTACGATGACAAACAGACAGAAGGATTGGACAGTGTTAAATTCTTGGGATTACAGGCTGATAATAAATTCAACTGGGAGAAGAACACCACAGAGCTGCTGAAACGTCTTAACAAATCTCTATTTGCAATGCGAATTGTGTCAAACATAGGGGATATGAAAATGAAAAAGCTGCCATACTGTGGTTACTTTCATTCCATAATGTCATATAGGATTTTTTTGGGGGGTAATTCATCTAGCCAAGCTGAAAGTTTTCTGGGCACAAAAACGTGTAATATGAGTTATATGTGGTGTGAACTCAAGAACATCGTGCAGAAGCCATCAGGCCACGACAGAGCCGCCGTCTACGTGGCGAGAAACCCGAGTTCGTGCCATATTCGACAGATCGCAATCTACCGGAGACAGAAGAAGAGGGCGTTACGATGACAGCAACTGTGTGCCACCGCATGAGACATCCTTCCGGGTTCTCTGGTGACGATGGCCAAGATCCAAACAAGTGGCTGATGGTATATGAGTGTATAGCCAAATTTAACAAATGAGATGACATCGTGTGTTTGGATAACGCATTTTTCTACTTGGAGGGCACTGCCAAGCAATGGTATGAGAACAACGAGGAGAAGTTCACAAGCTGGGAAGTATTCCAGGCGGATCTGCGCAAATATTTCGCCACGTGTTAACCAGAGCTGAGGAAGCTCGGCAGTTAGCTCGACTCCGCACGCTGCAGGCTCAAGAAAACGATCGCCGAAGGTATGGCGCGAGCCACCGCCCTGTTGTCTACCAGGCTGGTGACTTCGTCTGGATCTTCACACCTGTTCGGAAGGTTGATCTCTCTGAGAAGCTCCTCAGGCTCTACTTTGGACCTTACAAGGTTGTACGACAGTTGTCTGATGTTATTATAAAGTTGAAGACTTCGGCCCCGACACAAGACGACGAAAGATCAGAGATACGGTCCACGTCCTTCGAATGAAGCCCTATAAGGATCCTGCAACCCAGGATGAATGGAAAGCTCCAGCGACAGACAACACGCGGAAAGGTGACGAAGAATGTAGCGGCAAGGCAAGTTCTAAGATCACCGCCAGGGCAAACATCAGTCATAGGGAGTCAGAGTATGCAGGACCGACGAATTCGTTCCCGGACTAAGAGGACGTAACACCGAGACGCTGTTGTCTTATGGAGGGAGCAATGTCGCAGAAAAAGCTTAGTAACACAGTCGTTGTAGTTTATAGTGTTCCTCGGAATGTGATGGAGACCAAACATCCCTCCATCCGGTGGCCCATAGTGTGAACTACCGTCCACCAGCCCTTCCTTCCTCACAAATGTCCGGGCACTTTGGTATCACATAGTCAATAGAAAATTTGCCATGAAGCAGCGACTGAACAACATTGGCTTGTCAAAATCCCCTATTTGTCTCCTTTGCCAGCAACTGGACACTGATGAACACCGTCTGACATGCGCCTCTACGCAAAATGTATGGCGCTTCGTGCAGCAAATCATTGCCTGCTATCTCCGGGTGCCACCAGACGCAATCGGATTTCTAACGTTCCTATACCCAGAGGACAAACATTTTCCCCCCGCCAAATGTCATGCTATTACGTGGGTCAAAGGGTGGGCGGTCGCTTATCTCTTTCATGAAGGACCTAAATCCCGCCTCTACTTCTGGACCTATTTACGAGTATCCCGTGCAGCTCTAGTGAACACGCCACGTTACCGAAAATTATTTGCTAACTATCTTTGAGGGGTCTTTGTTAGACCTCCACTAAGTTGGGGGGTACCTGGCTTAGAGGGCACCTACATCTCCTTCCGCGGCGGTGTGTGACTTTAAGCCGCCTACGATCGATTCTACTTCTGTCCTCCGCGGATGGGAGAGCGCGTCGCATATGGCGCGGATTTTATTTCTTTTTGCTTTTCCTTTTTCTTTTCTTTTTCTTTACCCACAATTTATATATTTTTTCCTCTGTTGCCTTTGTGTTCCACATAATTTCATGATAATAGTGAATATTACAAAAACACAATGTAAATAAATAAATAAAAACAACACCTTCCACTTCTGTTGATTCCTGTGTCTCTCACTTCCCTATGCACCACAGGCTCGGTGCCTTTGTTTCGACCCCTGCCCAATTTGCCTCCCGAGCTCCCACCAAAAAAAAATTAAAAAAGGCAAAAATAAAAGAAATAGCGCAACGGCCAAGGTAACTGGCTGGGAATCGGAAAACCCGGGTTCGAATCTCGAATAAACCTAGCGGATGTTATTCTTTTCGTTTGTATTTCTTCATATCTCAATTGATAGGGATAGGAGGGTTAATAATGTAAGTAAATAAAAAAAGTTATTAGGATGTTAGACCGTTGCATGGAACGTCGTGAGTTCAACACTCACCTGACCAGTAAAATTTTAATTTCTGTATTCGGTTCAAGGACATTCTAGAAGTATCCACAAAATGGCAAGAATCTTTGTACTGAATGTTGTGTAGCTGTATATATACCATATGAGTTCTGGCCGGAGGCAGTTCGCTCCGCGCTCTTGTATGTGCAAGTGCTGAATAAACCTTCGTTAAGTGAAGTTAGTGTTCGTCATTCATCTACTTACACTTACTTCTACGTGACAATATAAATATTTCAGTGCAGTAGTGTGTAATGTGTTCATTGTAAATAACTGTGTGAGTATATAAGTACAATGTGCACCATTTCAAAATGGCTCTGAGCACTATGGGACTTAACATCTATGGTCACCAGACCCCTAGAACTAAGAACTACTTAAACCTAACTAACCTAAGGACATCACACAACACCCAGCCATCGCGTGCACCATTTCAGTGCAGTAATGTGTTCATTGTAAATAAGTATTGTAGTTGTTCTATTACATGTTCATTACCTCATAAATAAATAAAATATCTTTTTTTAAATTTTAAATTCAATGCATTAATGCGATCTTAGTAAATGAGTGTATGTAAAATGATTCTATCATATAGTGTTCATTAAAAAAATGACGATCATTCCACTTGGGACCTGTGGAAGGTACAGTAGCTTATTTGTTTCAGTTGTAAATATTTGTCATGTATTATTGTTTTTCTGACATGTTCTACATCCTGGAGGACCTCCTCACTAAGGATCAATTGGAATGAAAGTAAATCTAATTTAATCTAATCTAAATTGAAAAGACATTTAATATCCAGAGGGGAGCCTTAAATATGGCGATACGTGAATGGACAACCGCTCTTCGGTGAAAAATAGTGATTCGGAATGCAATATTGACAATTATCTGTAAACAATAGGGTTACGAGTATAATTGTGGAGAGCATAATAAGAGTTCGTCAACATCGACAGGAAGTGTGTGAATCGGAAATCTACGGCATCTTGGATTTCAGTGGCTCGAGACAAGAAGAGGAATGTTATACCGTCTTGGATTACTGTGGTCTGAGACAAAAAGCGCAACTGAAGGGAACGGCACAGCTAGCAGCATGGTACCGAAACATTATAACCGACAGTCGCAGTGCTGCAGTAATATCAGTTGTGCGAAGTTTACAGTTGCTTCTGTAGTGTAAAAATATCAGAAAAGGAACAAGTAATAGCAGATAGTGTTGTTGTTGGAACACAGCTTAGTCAAGAGGAACTGAACAGGAACATAATGATGCTGCTCAATGCAATCAGGGCAAGTCAACAGAAAATAACAAAAGAAAACAGGGAAACCACGAAAAAATAGCGCAGGCATTAGGAAGGAATTAAAATAATTTACGAAAAACTAAGGTAAACTCGCGGAAGAGAAGAAGAAATTTAAAAATAAAGAAAAGAAAGTAGTGAAGCTATTTAAGAAGGGTCGAGAGAAAATTGCGAACATGTTTGAAGAGAGACAAGAAGAGAAACGCAGAGACGTATGTGAAGACATGCAAAATACACCTATTCTTACTGGATGTACGTCGTCTGTGGAGTCAGATTTAGAAACAGCTTTAGATACCGACTTCTTAATAGCTCTGAACTTAACATGTCAAGCAGAATGCTAGATACTGCAGTATTAGATAACGAAACCACTAGTATTTCACAGATGGTGATAGTACTCAATCGGAAGCTAACATTTTTCGTAGAGATTCAAATCCATTATCTGTGGATAAGGAATGTACTTTGAAACGGAATATTCAAGCTGAGCATATGAAGATTATTGTCACGGAAAAGTTGGAGGACACTGTTATGAAACAAAACAAAGATGAAAAAGAGAAACTTCATATTTCGCTAAAGCGTTACAAGGAAACTGAAGTGATGTAGTTTCGAAAGCAAGATGAAGAAAGTTTTTCATACAAAGAGATTGAAACGATGTTACTTGAATAACAACATATCTAAAAGCAAGAAATATGAGAGTTTAAATTTTATTTCAGTTGTCAAAACTTGCACGGATAACTTGAAATGTGAGCAGAATTTGTGGAAAAGGAATCACGAAGAAATAGGTATTTTGAAGTACGGTATTTAGATAACAACAGTGTTGCAGAGATACCATGAAATTTAAGCAGAATTTGTGGAAAAGGAATCACGAAGAAATAGATATTTTGAACTACGGTATTTAGATAACAACATTGAGCGCAGCGTGGAGCAACAAAAAATGGCTCTGAGCACTATGGGACTTAACTTCTAAGGTCATCAGTCCCATAGAATTTAGAACTACTTAAACCGAACTAACCTAAGGACATCACACACATCCATGCCCGAGGTAGGATTCGAACCTGCTACCGTAGCGGTTGCGCGGTTCCAGACTGTAGCGCCTAGAACCGCTCGGCCACCCAGGCCGGCGGTGGCGCAACAGCTGAAGCGCCTAGCTTGTGGTCTTCTATCTGACACAGTCATTGAAACGGTGAAGCAGGCACAGCGTAACTCCGCTCATATCAGAACATACAAGTAACGACAGGAGTCAAGAGAAACGGAAGCTAAAGGAATAAGAGAAAATGCAGTCCGTTCAAAGGGCTCTAAGCACTATGGGATTTAACATCTGAGGTCATCAGTCCCCTAGACTTAGAACTACTTAAACCTAACTAATCTAAGGAGATCACACACATACATGCCCGTGGCAGTATTCGAAACTGCGACCGGAGCAGCAGCTCGGTTCCGGACTGAAGCGCCTAGAACCGCTGGGTTACATTGGCCGGCAAAATGCAGTTTCCGTTATAAATGCACACGAGATAATTACGGCTCGCTGATGTACGGAAAACATCATAGAAAGAAGTGGAATGAGAGGGGAGCGATCAGTCAAAGTGGCCGTGCGGTTCTAGGCGCTACAGTCTGGAGCCGACCGACCGCTACGGTTGCCGGTTCGAATCCTGCCTCGGGCATGGATGTGTGTGATATCCTTAGGTTAGTTAGGTTTAATTAGTTCTAAGTTCTAGGGGACTGATGACCTCAGAAGTTAAGTTGCATAGTGCTCAGAGCCATTTGAACCAAGCCAATCAGTCAAAGTGAAATGAGTGTGCCAGAGCTGCCGTGAAGCAGAATGAGTAGAGCTGAAATGACGTACCCTCGGTTGATTGGTTGCAAGAACGTAAATATTGTGCAACTGAAGAGGAGAGGAAAGAATAGGGAGAAGAGATCAGCAACTATGCATTGTGGATGTTGTGTGCCTGCAAGTTGTTTGAGTGGCACTTGCAAATAAAAGGACTGTCGAATATTTATGTACAGTGATATGTTAGTAATTTTGTACTGTTTGCGTTATAATACCGTATATGTGTTAGGCTAGCAGCAATGTAGACTGTCGTTATAATGAACAGTGAACTTTTCTTTCTTTTGGTACGTATTCTGTAAACGCAACACTTACCAAATGCGAGTGTCACGCGCACAGTGTGTTTTTATTTTTTGTTGGGTTTAAGGTCACTGAGCCAATTATTTACGCGTCTAATGAGTTCCGGGGACGTCAGCGGAGTGGGGTATGATGTAACGCATTTCCACCTGGCCACGTTCGCTGCTAAGGGCCGGCGCCGATACCTTGAGACGCCACCGGCTGTTACGCAACATCCCGTCCGCCCTAGTCTCCGCCGGCAACCGACTGCCCTCTGTTCAGCAGGCGACCAAACAACGTCCGCTGTCTGCGCTGTGAGGCGAGAAACAGCGACTTCCGGCTGCGTTGCTAGTTGATACCAAGAATCGGCACTTGCCGCGCCCGCCTGGTATTTTCCGCGGAAACATCAAAATCAGCTCCTACGTTCCACTGTTACTGATTGTGTGCATTGCTGAAAGTGTTGTGGCAAAGTAAAATCCCAAATACCCACGTGTTTGTTAGTCTCTTGTTTCAGGAAAATGTCACCCAATACTTATTAGTTGTATTTCTGTTTTCGTCTTATTTTTACATACTGAGATTCACTGGAAGAATCCTAAGGAAATGCAATCCGAAAACAAAGGAATTAGGTTACAGTACGATTGTTCGCCCACTGCTTGAATACTGCCCAGCAGTGTCGGATCCGTATCAGATAGGGTTGATAGAAGGGATAGATAAGATCCAACTGAGAGCAGCGCGCTTCGTTACAGGATCATTTAGTAATCGCGAAAGTGTTACGGAGATGACAGATAAACTCCAGTGGAAGACTCTGCAGGAGAGATGCTCAGTAGCTCGGTACGGGCTTTTGTTGAAATTTCGAGAAAAACCTTCACCGAGGAGTCAAGCAGTATATTGCTCCCTCCTACGTATATCTCGCGAAGAGACTGTGAGGATAAAATCAGAGAGATTAAAGCCCACACAGAGGCATACCGACAATCCTTCTTTCCAGACTGGAATAGAAGGGAGAACCGATAGAGGTGCCCTCCGCTACACACCGTCAGGTAGCTTGCGGAGTATGGATGTAGATGTAAATGTAGATGTACTGTATGCTTGTTTGGCTGTTACTGACATAACGCAGTAAACGGTGGGTGAAACGTCCTGTACTTAACCCATAGCCCTTGTACCCTAAAGCCGCCGGCACGCGGACCGTGCATCCGAACGTTGAGCGTTGAGCGAGCCGAGTTTCTGACGTCATCGCGTGGAGTCTTTCCGAACGTGCAGAGCAATATCTAGCATGTCAGATATTCTGAGCGTGCATCTGAGCGTTGACCAATGGCACAACGCCACCTACGTCACGTTCAGTACACAGTTGTGAGGCGCCATATTGGAATTCATTTAGAACCTATACGTATATATGCCGTTTCTGAGCAGCAGCAAATTGAGAATCATTGGAAAACTCGTTGGTAACTGTGTGATTCGCTCCAATAAAATAATGAGAAACATCATATTCGTGGCAAAAGAATTATTGTAACATGCGTATTATGAGAGTATGCTATTTGAAGGCAGTGACACACTGAAGATTCACTCAAAACGCTTTGCTCTTAGTACAACTTGTTATAATTAAATTTCAATTAGTAATATATCTACGATTAAGGTTTTTAGCAAGTGGTAACATGCTATGATCGAATGCAAGTAGCGTTGGTTCGCGTCTTGACACTTCCAAACTTTTTTTCCTAACATTCACATTTTTATTAGGTTCTGATACTTAATTATTAGTTTAATATAAGTATATACTATAATATTTGATGTTATGTAAATATAAGTTCACCTTTTTTGACGGGTGACTGTTCGATTGGCTTAATCTACAGGACAGCTTGCACTACTTCTATAAAGATATTTTACTCCTTTCTCTTTTATGCTTCGTAATTCACATGTTGCAAAGATTCTGCTACTGGATAGGAACAGTGATCAAGTAAGACTGACATTGGGGTTTTACTAAAAATTGGGAAGGATGAAATAATGTCTATCTTACGCAGATAAGTATTCCAAATTTGTGCCGCACTGTTTGTAATGGAACTTTTATAAGCCTTTGTCACTTATTGACTGGACATGGTTCTTTTCTTTTCGTGGACGTTGGAGGAAATGTGCGTTTTAATAGAGCTAACGTGGGAATTTTAAACCGTGTAATTTACGAACTAGAAACATCCCGCAACTGCCGCTGGAGTGCGTTGTGATCGCGTATACCACGTCGGGGCCCATGTGGCATATGCACAAGTCGCATCATGTCTGAGCGTTCATCAGCACGTTGAACTTAACGTTGACGTTCCATAACACGGTCCGTGTGCTTATGGCCAAAGCAGTAGTTGATGTTCTTGCAAACAAGATACCTGCTCCGTTCACCGTCACTACCTGCCATCATGGGTATAACTTATTAATTTTGGTCTTATTTTACGTATCTTATCCTCATGGTCCTTACGGGCAATGTATGTTGGCGGCAGTAGAATCGTTCGGCCGTCAGCTTGAATTGCAGGTTCCCTAAATTTTCGCGGGAGTGTTTATAGAAAACAACGTCGCCTTCCCTCCAGGGATACCCATGTGAGTTCCTGAAGCATCTCCATAACACAACACGAGTTGTTCGAACCCACCAGTAGCCAGCAGCGCGCCTCTGATTTGTTTCGATGTCTTCCTTCATCCGACCTGGTACGGTCCCAAACACTCGACCAGAACTCAAGAACAGGTCGCTCCAGCGTCCTATGTGCCGTTTCCTTTACATATTAACCACACTTTCTTAAAATTCGACCATTCGCCTTCCCTACTGCGATTCTCATATGCTCGTTAGATTTCATATCGCATTGCATTGCAGATATTTAAACGACTTGCCTGTGTCAAATGGTTCAAATGGCTCTGAGCACTATGGGACTTAACATGTAAGGTTATCAGTGCTCAAGACTTAGACCTACTTAAACCCAACTACCTAAGGACAGCACACACATCCATACCCGAGGCAGGATTCGAACCTGTGACCGTAGCAGCAGCTCGGTTCCGGGCTGAAGCGCCTAGAACCGCTCGGCCGGCTTTGCCTGTGTCAATCAGGACACTAGTAATACCGTATCCGGACATTACAAGTTTGTTCTTCCAACTCATTCTCACTAACTTACATTTTTCCACATTTAGACCTAGCTACCATTGTGTTCTTCACGACACCCTTGTCTCTGACGAACATTCGCCACCCAGGACAACATACTGGATTCTATTACTTAAGAACTCTTCGAGTGACTCACATATTTGTCAACTTATTTCATATTCCCGTACCTTCATTAACAGCCTGCAATCGGGCAACGTGTCAAACGCCTTCCGGAAATCTAGGAATATGCCAACTACCTGTCGCCCTTCATCCATAGTTAGCAATATATCATGTAAGAAAAGGGCAAGTTTCGCACGTGCGATCCTTTCTAAAACCATGCTGATTCGTGGACATAAGCTTCTCAGTCTTAAAAACGTTTATTATATTCGAACCGAGGACATGTTCAAGGACTCTGCAGCAAACCGAAGCTATGTATATTGATCTGTGAAATGAAATGTCGTGTGGCTAGAACCTCCTGTCGGGTAGACCAGTCGCCTGGTGCCAAGTATTTTTAGTTGACGCCTCTACGGAGAAATGGGAGTCGATGAGGATGATATGATGATGAAGACAACACAACACGCAGTCCCCGAGCGGAGAAAATCTCCGACACGGCTGGTAATCGAACCCGGGCCCTTAGGATTGACAATCTGTCGCGCTGACCACTTTTTTTAATCTCATTTTGTTCGCTTTTGTTCCTTGCGTCTGCTCGGGGCGGACGTCGTAAGACATCCGTTTAAGTTCGTTGATGATCGATTAACTCAGTTTTTTTTATTGCAGAGGGCACGTAACCCTCTGACCGAACACGCTGAGCTACCGTGCCGGCAGTTAAAATTTGTGCTGCGGACCACTCAGAAACCGGGGGCGGACATGTTCGTGATTGTTCGTTGTATTTGATCGTAGTGGACGTCACATCACACCGTTGAAGTTCGTTGCTGTTCCCTACACTCAGTTAGTTTAATTCAGAAAGCAGCTAGCTCTCTGACCGAAGACGCTGAGCTACTGGGCCCACACCAGATATCGAGGCGGACTGCTGGTTTGTAGTTTTAATGGTCCGTTCTTCTATACTTGTTATGTACTGGAGACACCTGTGCTTTTTACCAGTCACTTGGGACTTTGTGCTGGGCGAGAGATTCACGATAAATGCAGGCTAGGTAAGGGGCTAATGCCGTAGAGTGCTCTTTGTTAAACCGAACTGGGATTTCCTCCGGACCTCGTGATTTATTTGCTTTAAAACCTTTCACTTGTTTCTCTACGACAGGGATGCTTATTACTATGTCGTCCATACGGGAGTCTAAAATGGTTCAAATGGCGCTGAGCACTATGGAACTTAACATCTGATGCCATCAGTCCCCTAGAACTTAGAACTACTTAAACCTAACCAACCTAAGGACATCACACACATCCATGCCCGAGGCAGGATTCGCACCTGCGACCATAGGGGTCGCGCCGTTTCAGACTGAAGCGCCTAGAACCGCTCGGTCACCTCGGCCGGCACGGGAGTCTGTCCGATGTTAAAATGACGGTATGCTTGTACGACTTTGCTATGTAAGGATTTATTGAACGTCAAATTAATCTGGAAGGTGCTGCAATAGATTGGAATAGAGCTCATCAGCGTGTCTTTAGATAATAACGACATGCCACCTCTGGTATTTTTATGGTTCCACGTTGCAGTTCTTCTCTCTCTTTCTAAATTCAAAGATGTAGTTTGGTCCGAAACTTTTGTATAATGAGTCAGTATGTAACACTTATCGTAGAGCAGACCATGACTCAGATAACAGACTTAACACAATGGAGCCGGCCGGTGTGGCCGTGCGGTTCTAGGCGCTTCAGTCTGGAGACCGCGTGACCGCTACGGTCGCAGGTTCGAATCCTGCCTCGCGCATGGATGTGTGTGATGTCCTTAGGTTAGTTAAGTTTAAGTAGTTCTAAGTTCTAGGGGACTGATGACCACAGCTGTTAAGTCCCATAGTGCTCAGAGCCATTTGAACCAACACATTGGACCATAAACTAGACCTGGAGCTACTCAGCACACTTCTGGTAATAATGACCAAACAATTTATATGTTACAGTAACAATATTTTGTAATATTTTTTACGTATATATTTGTAAAACCGGTACATCTGTTATTTCACGGAAAGGCACAGGAGATTTACCAAGATATTTATCGTTGATACAGTATTACGTCTGAGGATAGTAGAACGTAAATGAATACTCTTGTGTGATCTGTTTAATTAATGTGGAAACGCAACATAGCAATGGCTACTTCAGTCTTGATGTGAAAAAAAGGTGCTGTTAAACGAGACTGGATGAGAGTGGACATTGTTGGGGAAGTGTGTTACGTGCTAGAGGGATAATAAGACAAAGCAATTTGACTTCTGCTGTTATTATTTCAAAGTGGCATTTTCTTTCTTTAATTAATTAGCTTTAATATTTGAAAAGTATAAGAGACACGTTTTCACATTAGGCACATATTCATGTTTTGTTCGAAACGAAGTATGTTCCCTGCAAAAAACGCTCATACTTTTCTCCGATAGTCTGTTAGCTACAAAATCAATCAAAAATAAATAGGAAAAATATCGGTAACGCCAACACGAGCTGTACAGAGGACGTTAATATAATATTGCGTCAACTATAAAGAAAGACAATCTTTTACTACTCACCGAATAGTCGATGCATTGTTTGTAAACACGACCACATCCCGTTTTTTACATCCTCACATAGCAGAGCGGTGAAAAGATAATAAATAAAGAAAGGTACGATACTCCCACCTAATGCATAGACCACTCGTTGTTGGCGTCATGATCACCTCGCACACCAAAACTGCCAGCTGAGTAACCCAGATGAGTAAGGAAAAAAAAAACATATTTCCCAAGAATACTGAAATAACATGCTCCCTGCACCCATATACCCGTCAGTACCACATCTTAATACATACCTATCAATCCTATAAATTAAAATAGAGAGAGACCGCACAACAGCAGGATGTCATGCAGCCTCAAAGTATTCTGCGAGGTGCTACGTCTCCCATCTGTCTCTCAACTCACCAGCTGCGCCCTACTCACACAAAGATGTCACTAGCCTTGACGATGAGAATCAGATAACACGCGTGCCTGGCATGCGTCTTCAGGCAATATGTTGTCGTTGCAATTTAGCAATACGCAAATGACAAAACTGTAAGTATCCGGACATTTATATGAAAACTACACTCCTGGAAATGGAAAAAAGAACACATTGACACCGGTGTGTCAGACCCACCATACTTGCTCCGGACACTGCGAGAGGGCTGTACAAGCAATGATCACACGCACGGCACAGCGGACACACCAGGAACCGCGGTGTTGGCCGTCGAATGGCGCTAGCTGCGCAGCATTTGTGCACCGCCGCCGTCAGTGTCAGCCAGTTTGCCGTGGCACACGGAGCTCCATGGCAGTCTTTAACACTGGTAGCATGCCGCGACAGCGTGGACGTGAACCGTATGTGCAGTTGACGGACTTTGAGCGAGGGCGTATAGTGGGCATGCGGGAGGCCGGGTGGACGTACCGCCGAATTGCTCAACGCGTGAGGTCTCCACAGCACATCGATGTTGTCGCCAGTGGTCAGCGGAAGGTGCACGTGCCCGTCGACCTGGGACCGGACCGCAGCGACGCACGGATGCACGCCAAGACCGTAGGATCCTACGCAGTGCCGTAGGGGACCGCTCCGCCACTTCCCAGCAAATTAGGGACACTGTTGCTCCTGGGGTATCGGCGAGGACCATTCGCAACCGTCTCCATGAAGCTGGGCTACGGTCCCGCACACCGTTAGGCCGTCTTCCGCTCACGCCCCAACATCATGCAGCCCGCCTGCAGTGGTGTCGCGACAGGCGTGAATGGAGGGACGAATGGAGACGTGTCGTCTTCAGCGATGAGAGTCGCTTCTGCCTTGGTGCCAATGATGGTCGTATGCGTGTTTGGCGCCGTGCAGGTGAGCGCCACAATCAGGACTGCATACGACCGAGGCACACAGGGCCAACACCCTGCATCATGGTGTGGGGAGCGATCTCCTACACTGGCCGTACACCTCTGGTGATCGTCGAGGGGACACTGAATAGTGCACGGTACATCCAAACCGTCATCGAACCCATCGTTCTACCATTCCTAGACCGGCAAGGGAACTTGCTGTTCCAACAGGACAATGCACGTCCGCATGTATCCCGTGCCACCCAACGTGCTCTAGAAGGTGTAAGTCAACTACCCTGGCCAGCAAGATCTCCTGATCTGTCCCCCATTGAGCATGTTTGGGACTGGATGAAGCGTCGTCTCACGCGGTCTGCACGTCCAGCACGAACTGGTCCAACTGAGGCGCCAGGTGGAAATGGCAAAGGACTACATCCAGCATCTCTACGATCGTCTCCATGGGAGAATAGCAGCCTGCATTGCTGCGAAATGTGGATATACACTGTACTAGTGCCGACATTGTGCATGCTTTGTTGCCTGTGTCTATGTGCCTGTGGTTCTGTCAGTGTGATCATGTGATGTATCTGACCCCAGGAATGTGTCAATAAAGTTTCCCCTTCCTGGGACAATGAATTCACGGTGTTCTTATTTCAATTTCCAGGAGTGTATATCTATTGCTTCAATCTGAAAGACTTCAATACACACACAAAGTGCAGAATAATAGTTCGTAGTTCGTTTTTGAGAAGGCGCTGCATCACAATCTACAAAAACCACGAAGTATCTGCGACATATGTGCGGAATCAGCTATCATTTCAGTGTCACTGTTATTCGGACATATGTAATTGTAAACACTGGACTGCTTTACCATCCTCACAGTAAAACATGGGCTACCATCATACCTTCTCGTGATAATTATATCTCACATCTCTTAATTGAATATGGTAAGTATCCTAGCCTCGCGAAGAATTCTTATACACATTGTATACCACGAAAATCCAAATGTGTTATAAATAATTGTAGACTGAATCTGACACGACAGGTAGTAACGTGTACATTTACGGATGCATATTGACATTAACATAGCTTGGTGTAACTGTAGCGCATTTACACATATAATGTTACGTGTTGTGGCGCTGCAGCACTAAGCTAACACATCGACAAGCGATGTTATGGTCTTCTGATCGGCTTGTAAGATCTCAATAGGAAGTACGTTAAGTCTGCTCGTCACACTGACTTCTTTAGAACAAGACAGTCAGGTCTCTAGAGATATACAGCTATTTTTTGCGTTCCTCTTACTAGATTTTGTCCTTATTCTTACATTGGCAAAGAAAATCGCTTGGAAGGTTGTGTTTTTGCCAGCCATATTAACCACAAATAGCTATAAGTTGGACTAACAGTAGGAAAATGTCGGAATTTAGACCGTTTACTGAGTTAAGGGATAATTATTTAATGAGGAAATCGAGACACTATTGTATCACGCCTTGTAGCACATGGCTGATCTATTTCGTGTGTTAAGCTTCGATTTATAACTACAATATTTACCCTACACATACGATAGCAGCTTTACAAGCGTTTTTCTAGAATTTAAAAGCTATGGAATAACAGCTTTTACTGATGGGAAACACCAAGTTGACATCACGTGTCACAAAGCCCATAGTCGAAAAGCCCACTACACCAACGACTGGCAACCTACAGGGCAGGTTGCGGGAACAGACAGCTGACACGGAGATCGCTGGGATCACCATGGCTTCGCTGGAGCGGCAACCGAGCTGGCCAATCAAGTCACGCTAATACTCGCTTCCGACCTAGAAGGGGCAGAGTGAGTGGTGTGTGCCAGGGTTTGGCCAGCGGCGACTTCAGCACCCACCAACTGCCCAAGGTCAACATCTCCCAACAAATGGTATCCGACAGTTCCGTCCCACTCAGCCGGAGGATGTATGATGCCACAGCACAATTGGAGGGGTCAGTCAACGAACGTGATCTCTCGTCGTGAGGTGATACTGATCACGGCAGGGACTATGGTCCTTTTTAAGAACCTTACAAGCAGGCCTACCAAATCAGATAGGGCGAGTCGTCTGGGGGCAAGGTACTCCACATTTTCCACCAAAAGGGAGCTGTCGCAGTCGTCAAGACGATAGGTGTGGCATCAGTTCAGACCATCCTCCAGACAGCGTCGTTCACGGCATCGCGTATTGCTGTTATGGATTCCTGGCAAAAGGACACGTGGAATTTTTTTCTGTCAAGTGTCCATAAATGAAGATAACACGAGCGTACAAATGCAGTGTGTAGAAGGAGTATGTATGGAGTGTGGGACATGAAGTCGACATCAAGAGTTGCATCCATAGATGTCTTACAGACGATTTGTGGTCAGAGGAGAAATCAAAAAAGAGCGTTTAGTGAACATAAAGAGCAATGAGAGTGTTTCAACTGGAAGAGCCACACCACATCAAATGACTTAGATTCGGGGAGAATAAATTAAATAGATGTTACTACAGTTTTGTAAGAGGTTTCTAAGTGTTTGTCCGGTGGTTTACTTTTTTAACCTAATTATAGCTTTATACTTTTCTTTTAGATCTAGCTTCTTATCAACAGATTAGTTCTTAAGAGTTCCAGATAAAGCATTCCTTTCGTTGACGTATTGTTATTTTGAAACAGGACTTTAAATGTACCGTTTGCGCCTATTTTTACAGTTTTTATTTGAGAGGAATTTGTCTTCAGATCTTCGACTTCCTTCAACAGCTTTAATAAAGTGTTATCTTCGTCAGGTTCTAGGTTAACCATCGAGGATAACATGCATCATCTGAACTGTGGTCTCTTGTGGTGGATTGGACACCAGAGGACTTCGTTAGGAAAAGTGGGAGACAAGGATCGTGGACGATATGAAACTGTCTTTCTACTGTAATTTCTTAGCGTATATGCTAATGGGTTGTCTAAATAACTTCTGGAGAGAAGGACTATGGTACATTAGAAAGAAGGGCTGTTTGTTTCTATGCTTTCCATGTCAGGATGTTCTCTGATAGTTATAAGTTTGATGATATACACGAGCGTACAAATGACAATTATACGGTTGCTTCTGAAATAGTGAATAGTTTAGTTACTTTTTCCATCTGACTTGTTTTATTTAACTACTCCTTTTAACTATAACGTGACATGTAGTATTTCTTATTTACTAGCTGCTAGGAAGGTCTGGAAGTGTCTAAAGGCATCACAAAGGCTAGGATAAACCATACGTGTCCTAATTTAAGAAGATAGACACGTTTTTTAAAGAACATAAATAATAGGACTACATTGCTACATTAACCCCTATTTGCCAAAGTGTGAAGAAGATCGAAACATTTATTTAAGAATGTAAATACTGAGGCTAGTTAAACCTCACTTGTCACAGTTATAGAGAATAGAAATCATTATAAAATCCTATTCGCTATTAATTTACATCGCCACGTCCTTTTAACAGCTGGTCTTTTTACCTGTAAGTGTCTTTAGGTCGCATATGCTATTATTTCAGTTTGAGTGTCCGCTGTAACTTTTGTCTGTGATAGTCTAAGTTCATGTATAATTGCCTGTCTTCCCACATTGATTTCCCTAGTATTCGCCAGTCCTTACGAATGGAAGCTGGGTCTTCGCTTCTGTCTCACTGGCGTATGATTACTTTTTAAAATGATTACCTCTTTCTTACCGGAGGATCCTTTTATAGTGAGGCTGGAGACCCAAATATTTAGAGTAATAGATGTTGGGAAGATTGGTATTGAAGGCTGTCGAGAACGATTAACTTTGTTTCGGTCGAACACTTTAAGAGTGACACGTTGTAGACTTTCCCTGACATTATTTAATCTGCACATCGCGCAACCAGTAAACGATAGCAGGGAGAAATTTGGGAAGGGGAATTAAAGTTCAGGGAGAAGAAATGGTAAGTCGGAGGTTTGCTGAAGACATTTTAATTCTGTTGGGGACAGCAGAAGACTTGGAATTTCAGTTGAATGGACTGGATGATTGCTTGAAAATAGATTGTAAGATGAACGTGAACAAAAGTAAAACGTGTGTAATGGGATGTAGTCTGTGTTGAGAGAAGCAGATTAAGATATGAGCAGTAGTATAGAGAGTGCAAATTGCAGACTAACAACAGCACCACAAGCATTTATGAATGTTTAAAGGTTAGGCAACTTTTCAAAAGGTCTCTGTCTGAAGTGTAGACGAGACTTTTCTACCCCTCACAAAAATGGAAAGGTCCCAACGACCGTTTCGTCCAGGCTGTACAGTTAAGTAATATGTGACTGATATTGAACGGAAGCAGGAATTCGAACTGTAGAAGAGATTACGACCCAAACGACTGCACTTTTCCCCGCGATTCTGAACTTGCCGACGCCAAGGAAAAGGATCACAGAATGAGAAGGACTGGATAAATTTTACGTTATTGGAAACCAATTTAGTAAAATAATCCAGAGATTGCGTGTTCATTAAAAAAGGAGTAAGCACCTTTGCATTCAAACTTACATCCCGACGACACCGTTAAGGAACAACACACTTTTCTTCCAGCGTCTCTCAATTCGCGCCAGTCTGCCCTAGCCCACATAAGAAGCAAATGTCAGCCCTCCCACTCAGCAGTAAAAAATCAGGTTGGATCAGCGCCGCTTCCGTTGTAAGACTGTTATGTTTTTCAGAGCCAACATCGAATAGGGAAATAAAATCGACAACCTCTTTCAAGTCGCGGTCGGTTGGCTTCCGACCATCGTGAATATTGACGAGTAAGTCTGCCGCCATCTTAGTTGCTGAATTCGTTACCGTCAAGTCAGAGGTGTACGGATAACTCACGATAAATATCCGGTAGCATTTGAAGAACATGCACTCGAATTCCACGATCGCTGTATCGACACCGTATATACCGCAGGTAAAATAGTCCCCCATTCGGATCTCCGGGCGGGGACTACTCAGGAGGACGTTGTTATCAGGAGAAAGAAAAATGGTGTTCTACGGGTCGGAGCGTGAAATGTCAGATCCCTTAATCGGGCAGGTAGGTTAGAAAATTTAAAAAGGGAAATGGCTAGGTTAAAGTTAGATATAATGGGAATTAGTGAAGTTCGGTGGCAGGAGGAACAAGACTTCTGGTCAGCTGAATACAGGGTTATAAATACAAAATCAAATAGGGGTAATGCAGGAGTAGGTTTAATAATGACTAAAAAAGTAGGAATGCGGGTAAGCTTCTACAAACAGCATACTGAACGCATTGTTGTGGCCAAGATAGAGACGAAGCCCATGCCTACCACTGTAGTACAAGTTTATGTGCCAACTAGCTCCGCAGATGACGAAGAAACTGATGAAATGCATGATGAGATAAAAGAAATTATTCAGATACTGAATGGAGGAAATATAATAGTCATGTTGTTGTTGTCTTCAGTCCTGAGACTGGTTTGATGCAGCTCTCCATGCTACTCTATCCTGTGCAAGCTGCTTCATCTCCCAGTACCTACTGCAACCTACATCCTTCTGAATCTGCTTAGTGTACTTATCTCTCGGTCTCCCTCTACGATTTTTACCCTCCACGCTGCCCTCCAATGCTAAATTTGTGATCCCTTGATGCCTCAAAACATGTCCTACCAACCGATCCCTTCTTCTAGTCAAGTTGTGCCACAAACTTCTCTTCTCCCCAATCCTATTCAATACCTCCTCATTAGTTACGTGATCTATCCACCTTATCTTCAGTATTCTTCTGTAGCACCACATTTCGAAAGCTTCTATTCTCTTCTTGTCCAAACTAGTTATCGTCCATGTTTCACTTCCATACATGGCTACACTCCAAACAAATACTTTCAGAAACGACTTCCTGATACATAAATCTATATTCGATGTTAACAAATTTCTCTTCTTCAGAAACGCTTTCCTTGCCATTGCCAGTCTACATTTTATATCCTCTCTACTTCGACCATCATCAGTTATTTTACTTCCTAAATAGCAAAACTCCTTTACTACTTTAAGTGTCTCATTTCCTAATCTAATTCCCTCAGCATCCCCCGATTTAATTTGACTACATTCCATTATCCTCGTTTTGCTTTTGTTAATGTTCATCTTATATCCTCCTTTCAAGACACTGTCCATTCCGTTCAACTGCTCTTCCAAGTCCTTTGCCGTCTCTGACAGAATTACAATGTCATCGGCGAACCTCAAAGTTTTTACTTCGTCTCCATGAATTTTAATACCTACTCCAAATTTTTCTTTTATTTCCTTTACTGCTTGCTCAATATACAGATTGAATAACATCGGGGAGAGGCTACAACCCTGTCTCACTCCTTTCCCAACCACTGCTTCCCTTTCATGCCCCTCGACTCTTATTACTCCCATCTGGTTTCTGTACAAATTATAAATAGCCTTTCGCTCCCTGTATTTTACCCCTGCCACGTTTAGAATTTGAAAAAGAGTATTCCAGTCAACATTGTCAAAAGCTTTCTCTAAGTCTACAAATGCTAGAAACGTAGGTTTGCCTTTTCTTAATCTTTCTTCTAAGATAAGTCGTAAGGTCAGTATTGCCTCACGTGTTCCAACATTTCGACGGAATCCAAACTGATCCTCCCCGAGGTCTGCATCTACCAGTTTTTCCATTCGTCTGTAAAGAATTCGCGTTAGTATTTTGCAGCCGTGGCTTATTAAACTGATAATTCGGTAATTTTCACATCTGTCAGCACCTGCTTTCTTTGGGATTGGAATTATTATATTCTTCTTGAAGTCTGAGGGTATTTCGCCTGTCTCATACATCTTGTTCACCAGCTGGTAGAGTTTTGTCATGACTGGCTCTCCCAAGGCCGTCAGTAGTTCTAATGGAATGTTGTCTACTCCGGGGGCCTTGTTTCGACTCAGGTCTTTCAGTGCTCTGTCAAACTCTTCACGCAGTATCGTATCTCCCATTTCGTCTTCATCTACATCCTCTTCTATTTCCATAATATTGTCCTCAAGTACATCGCCCTTGTATAAACCTTCTATATACTCCTTCCACCTTTCTGCCTTCCCTTCTTTGCTTAGAACTGGGCTGCCATCTGAGCTCTTGATATTCATACACGTGGTTCTCTTCTCTCCAAAGGTCTCTTTAATTTTCCTGTAGGCAGTATCTATCTTACCCCTAGTGAGATAAGCTTCTACATCCTTACATTTGTCCTCTAGCCATCCCTGTTTAGCCATTTTGCACTTCCTGTCGATCTCATTTTTGAGACGTTTGTATTCCTTTTTGCCTGCTTCATTTACTGCATTTTTATATTTTCTCCTTTCATCAATTAGATTCAATATTTCTTCTGTTACCCAAGGATTTCTAGCAGCCCTCGTCTTTGTACCTACTTTATCCTCTGCTGCCTTCACTACTACATCCCTCAGAGCTCCCCATTCTTCTTCTACTGTTTTTCTTTCCTCCATTACTGTCAATTGTTCCCTTATGCTCTCCCTGAAACTCTCTACAACCTCTGGTTCTTTCAGTTTATCCAGGTCCCATCTCCTTAATTTCCCACATTTTTGCAGTTTCTTCAGTTTTAATCTACAGGTCATAACCAATAGATTGTGGTCAGAGTCCACATCTGCCCCTGGAAATGTCTTACAACTTAAAACCTGGTTCCTAAATCTCTGTCTTACCATTATATAATCTATCTGATACCTTTTAGTATCTCCAGGGTTCTTCCACGTATACAACCTTCTTTCATGATTCTTAAACCAAGTGTTAGCTATGATTAAGTTGTGCTCTGTGCAAAATTCTACTAGGCGGCTTCCTCTTTCATTTCTTAGCCCCAATCCATATTCACCTACTACTTTCCTTCTCTTCCTTTTCCTGCTATCGAGTTCCAGTCACCCATGACTATTAAATTTTCGTCTCCCTTCACTATCTGAATAATTTCTTTTATCTTATCATACATTTGATCAATCTATTCGTCATCTGCGGAGCTAGTTGGCATATAAACTTGTACCACAGTGGCAGGCGTGGGCTTTGTGTCGATCTTGGCCACAATAATGCGTTCACTATGCTGTTTGTAGTAGCTTACCCGCATTCCTATTTTCCTATTCATTATTAAACCTACTCCTGCATTACCCCTATTTGATTTTGTGTTTATAACCCTGTAGTCACCTGACCAGAAGTCTTGTTCCTCCTGCCACCGAACTTCACTAATTCCCACTATATCTAACTTTAACCTATCCATTTCCCTTTTTAAATTTTCTAACCTACCTGCCCGATTAAGGGATCTGACATTCCACGCTCCGATCCGTAGAACGCCAGTTTTCTATCTCCTGATAACGACATCCTCCTGAGTAGTCCCCGCCCGGAGATCCGAATGGGGGACTATTTTACCTCCGGAATATTTTACCCAAGAGGATGCCATCATCATTTAATCATACAGTAAAGCTGCATGTCCTCGGGAAAAATTACGGCTGTAGTTTCCCCTTGCTTTCAGCCGTTCGCAGTACCAGCACAGCAAGGCCGTTTTGGTTAATGTTGCAAGGCCAGATCAGTCAATCATCCAGACTGTTGCCCCTGCAACTACTGAAAAGGCTGCTGCCCCTCTTCAGGAACCACACGTTTGTCTGGCCTCTCAACAGATACCCCTCCGTTGTGGTTGCACCTACGGTACGGCCATCTGTATCGCTGAGGCACGCAAGCCTCCCCACCAACGGCAAGGTCCATGGTTCATGGGGGGAGGATAATAGTCATGGGTGACTGGAATTCTATGGCAGGAAAAGGAAGAGAAACAAACGCAGTAGGCGAATATGGAATGGGGTTAAGGAATGAAAGAGGAAGCCGCCTGGTAGAATTTTGCACAGAGCATAACTTAATCATAGCTAACACTTGGTTCAAGAATCATAAAAGAAGGTTGTGTACATGGAAGAAGCTTTGAGAGATGAAATAGTGAAAGTAGCAGAGGATCAAGTAGGTAAAAAGACGTGGGCTAATAGAAATTCTTGGGTAAGAGAAGAAATATTGAATTTCATTGATGAAAGGAGAAAATACAAAAATGCAATGAATGAAGCAGGCAAAAAGGAATACAAACGTCTCAAAAATGAGATCCACAGGAAGTGCAAAGTGGCTAAGCAAGAGTGGCTAGAGGACAAATGTAAGGATGTAGAAGCTTCTATCACAAGCGGTACGATAGATACTGCCTACAGGAAAATTAAAGAGACCTTTGGAGAAAAAAGAACCACTTGCATGAATATCAAGAGCTCAGATGGAAACCCAGTTCTAAACAAAGAAGGGAAAGCGGAAAGGTGGAAGGAGTATATAGAGGGTCTATACAAGGGCGATGTTCTTGAGGACAATATTATGGACATGGAAGAGGAGGTAGAAGAGGATGAAATGGGAGATATGATACTGCATGAAGAGTTTCACAGAGCACTGAAAGACCTAAGTCGAAGCAAGGCCCGGGAGTAGACAACATCCCAATAGAACTACTGACAGCCTTGGGAGTGCCAGCCCTAACAAAACTGTACCATGTGCTGAGCAAGATGTATGAGACATGCGAAATACCCTCAGACTTCAAGAAGAATATAATAATTCCAATCCCAAAGAAAACGGGTGCTGACAGATGTGAAAATTACCGAACTATCAGTTTAATATGCCACTGCTGCAAAATACCAACACGAATTCTTTTCAGACGATTGGAAAAATTGGTAAAAGCCGACCTCGGGGAAGATCAGTTTGGATTCCGTAGAAATATTGGAAGACGTGAGGCAATATTGACCCTACGACTTACCTTAGAGAATAGGTTAAGGAAAGCCAAGCTTACGTTTCTAGCATTTGTAGACTTAGAGAAAGCTTTTGACAATGTTTATTGGAATACTCTCTTTCATATTCTGAAGGTGGCAGGGGTGAAAAACAGGGAGCGAAAGACTATTTACAATTTGTACAGAAACCAGATGACAGTTATAAGAGCCGAGCGGCATTAAAGAGAAGCAGTGGTCGGGAAGGGAGTGAGACAGGGTTGTATCCTATCCCTGATGTTATTCAATCTGTATATTGAGCAAGCAGTGAAGGAAACAAAAGAAAAATTTGGTGTATGAATTAAAATCCATGGAGAAGAAATAAAAACTTTGAGGTTCGCCGATGACTTTGTAATTCTGTCAGAGACAGCAAAGGACCTAAAAGAGCAGCTGAACGGAATGGACGATGTCTTGAAAGAAGGATATAAGATGAACATCAACAAAATAAAAACGAGGATAATGGAATGTAGTCGAATTAAATCGGGTGATGCTGCGGGAATTAGACTAGGAAATGAGACGATTAAAGTAGTAAATGAGTTTTGCTATTTGGGGAGCAAAATAACTGATGATGGTCGAGGTAGAGAGGATACAAAATGTAGACTTACAACGGCAAGGAAATCGTTTTTGAAGAAGAGAAATTTGCTAACATCGAGTAAAGATTTAAGTGTCAGGAAGTCGTTTCTGAAAGTATTTGTATGGAGTGTAGCCATGTATGGAAGTGAAAGGTGGACGATAAATAGTTTAGACAAGAAGAAAATAGAAGCTTTCGAAATGTGCTGCTACAGAAGAATTGGATGGGTAGATCACATAACTAATTACGAGGTATTGAACAGAATTTGGGAGAAGAGAAATTTGTGGCCCAACTTGACTAGAAGAAGGGATCGGTTGGTAGGACATATTCTGAGGCATCAAGGGATCACCAATTTAGTATTGGAGTACAGCGTGGAGGGCAAAAATCATAGAGGGAGACCAAGAGATGAATACACTAAAGAGATTGAGAAGGATGGAGGTTGCTGTAGGTACTGGGAGATGCATAAGCTTGCACAGGATAGGGTAGCATGGAGAGCTGCATCAAACCAGTCTCTGGACTGAAGACCACAACAAAACAATTAGAGATTTCTAGTGTAATTTATGTGTGGTAATTCGATTAGCTGACATTAAAAATCTCGTGAGTACAGAAGTGCTCGAGATGATCTGATTGGCTGCTTAACGTACTAGCAAATAGGAACTCAGCATTTCCCGCATGTTGAGTAGGGCTTTGTGCCTCAGATCTATGAGCCGATACAGTCGCTCGAAAGCCGTCTTCTGGTAAACCCCTATGTTAAATCACGATGATCAAATTTGTACCAGAATAAAGAAATCGGCGCGCTTGATCGATTGTCTTGTAGTTGATGAAAATCAACTACAGTATTGAGTATTTTGTGAGAGTTTGAGCTTTGTGAGTGATCTATTTTTGGAGATTTCACGAGTCACCATTTCAAGACGTACATAAACTCTGTGAGGCGTGTTTCGTGCAAATTACGAGACATTGTGCCAAGAACTTCTGTACAAGAAGACTACTGTGTTAACTCGCGAGTAGTCGTGGCTCAGTGACTGTTTAGGACGTTTAACGTATGCATAATTAATGACGACATAGTAAATACAGACTTGATAGCCATTTTCAGTGTTTTAGAGACAATAAACCAACAAAAAGGAAATTTTAGACTTTTTTTTGTAACGAGTCATGCAAGAATCCCGGACATTAATAGTTTAACTAACTTCCAGCTACTGGCCATGGACTGGAGTTATGTGGCCTTTCCGTAGTAGGTATTTCATCGAATCTTTGCCAACGCTGCATTTGTCTGCTGAACTAGTATATACCAACGCAGAGTGAAGGGGCAGACAACCTGAAGCCTATCCAGGTGGGTGGACAGATTGTTTAAAGATTAATGAGAGAGCAACCCGCCCAGCCCCGAGCTCCTTTCAGACAGTACTTCATATAGCTAACTATATCATTTGCAAATAGTTTGCGGTTGCTATTAATATTATCCATAAGCTGATTATACAGGAACACCTATGGTCCAAACACACTTTCCCTGGGCACACCTGGAGTTACTTATATATACAGGGTGTTACAAAAAGGTACGGCCAAACTTTCAGGAAACGTTCATCACACACAAATAAAGAAAAGATATTATGTGGACATGTGTCCGGAAACGCTTAATTTCCATGTTAGAGCTCATTTTAGTTTCGTCCACCTACGCTCAATGGAGCACGTTATCATGATTTCATACGGGAAACTCTACCTGTGCTGCTAGAACATGTGCCTGTACAAGTACGACACAACATGTGGTTCATGCGCGATGGAGCTCCTGCACATTTCAGTCGAAGTGTTCGTACGCTTCTCAACAACAGAGTCGGTGACCGATGGATTGGTAGAGGCGGACCAATTCCATGGCCTCCACGCTCTCCTGACCTCGACCCTCTTGACTTTCATTTATGGGGGCATTTGAAAGCTCTTGTCTACGCAACCCCGGTACCAAATGTAGAGACTCTCTGTGCTCGTATTGTGGACGGCTGTGATACAATACGCCATTCTCCAGGGCTGCATCAGCGCATCAGGGATTCCATGCGACGGAGGGTGGATGCATGTATCCTCGCTAACGGAGGACATTTTGAACATTTCCTGTAACAAAGTGTTGGAAGTCACGCTCGTACGTTCTTTTGCTGTGTGTTTCCATTCCATGATTAATGTGATTTGAAGAGAAGTAATAAAATGAACTCTAACATGGAAAGTAAGCGTTTCGGGACACATGTCCACATAAAATATTTTCTTTCTTTGTGTGTGAGGAATGTTTCCTGAACGTTTGGCCTTACCTTTTTGTAACACCCTGTATGTCGATGACTCTCCACCGAAGATAATTTGAGCTGCGTCCTCTCTACCACGAAATTCTCCATCCACTCACAAATTTTGCTTAACACCCCATACGATCGTACTTGTGATAACAAGCTAAGATGAGGTACCGAGACAAATGCTTTTTGGAAATCAAGAAATATTGCATCTACCCGACTGCCTTGATCCAATGACTTCAGTATGTAAAGTGAGAAAAGTACGAGCTGGGTGTTACATGATCGATGTTTCATAAACCATGCTGGTTGGCATGGAGGTCATTCTGTTCGAGATATCTAATTATGTTTGAGCTCGGAATGTTATAAGCCTCTACAACAAATCCATGTCAATGATACTGGACGGATTTTTGTGGATCACTTCTACCACCCTTCTTGTAAACGGATATGATCTGTATTTTCTTGCAACTACTGGGTACGGTTTTGTTCGGGGGGTCTACGATAGATTACAGCTAAAAGTGGTGCTAACTCAGCTGCAAATACAGTACAGAATCTGATAGGGATTTCATCATGCGCTGGATCTTTGTTCAATCTTAACGAATTAATTTCTTCCACAGCACCACAGACACACTTACTTCACCCGTCTTTTCGGTGGTATGAGGATTAAATTGAGGCAGTTCTCCTGGATTTTCATTTGTAAAAGAACATTTGAAAACGGAGTTAAGCATTTGCGCTTTTGCTTTGCTATCCTCAGTTTCAGTTCTGGGCTCATTCGCTAGTGAGTTGACACTAAATTTGGAGTCACTAATAGCCTTTACAGGAGACCAAAATTTTCTTGGGTTTTTTGAACTATCATTTGACAAAATACTACTACGGTAGTCATTGAAGGCTTCAGACATTGTTCTCTTGACAACCAAACGCGTTTTGTTTAGCATCTCTCTATCTGTAGATCTATGCTCTGTTTTACACCTATTATGCGCTTGTCTCTGTTTCTTTAGAAGTTTCTTTACAGTGACTGTATACCGTGGAGGGTCCGTCCTGTGAAGAACTGATCTAAACTTGAGCAATAGCTCTTCTAAAGGCTCCTGTCCTCTGCTAAGAGTTTTAAGTTCCTCATTAAGATATGACACTAATACTCTTTTATCTAGTTTACTGAAAACACACACACACACAAACACACACATATATATATATATATATATATATATATATATATATATATATGGGGTGAGTCACCTAACATTACCGCTGGATATATTCCGTAAACCACATCAAATGCTGACGAATCGATTCCACAGACCGAACGTGAGGAGAGGGGCTAGTGTAATTGCTTAATACAAACCATTAAAAAATGCACGGAAGTATGTTTTTTTAACACAAACCTACGTTTTTCTAAATTGAACCCCGTTAGTTTTGTTAGCACGTCTGAACATATAAACAAATACGTAATCAGTGCCGTTTGTTGCATTGTAAAATGTTAATTACATCCGGAGATACTGTAACCTAAAGTTGACGCTTGAGTACCACTCCTCCGCTGTTCGATCGTGTGTATCGGAGAGCACCGAATTACGTAGGCATCCAAAGGGAACGGTGATGGACCTTAGGTACAGAAGAGACTGGAGCAGCACATTACGTCCACATGCTAACACTTTTTTATTGGTCTTTTTCACTGACGCACATGTACATTACCATGACGGGTGAGGTACACGTACACACGTGGTTTCCGTTTTCAATTACGGAGTGGAATAGAGTGTGTCCAGACATGTCAGGCCAATAGATGTTCAATGTGGTGGCCATCATTTGCTGCACACAATTGCAATCTCTGGCGTAATGAATGTCGTACACGCCGCAGTACATCTGGTGTAATGTCGCCGCAGTCTGCCAAAATACGTTGTTTCATATCCTCTGGGGTTGTAGGCACATCACGGTACACATTCTCCATTAACGTACCCCACAAAAAGAAGTCCAGAGGTGTAAGATCAGGAGAACGGGCTGGGCAATTTATGCGTCCTCCACGTCCTATGAAACGCCCGTCGAACATTCTGTCAACGGTCAGCCTAGTGTTAATTGCGGAATGTGCAGCTGCACCATCATGCTGATACCACATACGTCGACGCGTTTCCAGTGGGACATTTTCGAGCAACGTTGGCAGATCACTCTGTAGAAACACGATGTATGTTGCAGCTGTTTGGGCCCCTGCAATGAAGTGAGGACCAATGAGGTGGTCGCCAATGATTCCGCACCATACATTTACAGTCGACGGTCGCTGTCGCTCTACCTGTCTGAGCCAGCGAGGATTGTCCACGGACCAGTAATGCATGTTCCGTAGATTCACTGCCCCGTGGTTTGTGAAACCCGCTTCATCGGTAAACAGGTAAAACTGCAACGCATTTTCTGTTAATGCCCATTGACAGAATTGCACTCGATGATTAAAGTCATCACCATGTAATTGCTGATGTACCGACACATGGAACGGGTGAAAGCGGTGACGATGCAGTATGCGCATGACACTACTTTGACTCAGTCCACCGGCTCTCGCAGTGTTCCGTGTACTCATGTGTGGGTTCATGGCAACAGCAGTTAACACACTAACTGCACTCGCTTCTCCTGTGACGGGCCTGTTACGGACCCGTTTGCGTGCTACGACCATACCTGTTACATACAGTTGCGGTAGATGTTTTGCAATGTGCGGCGCGTTGGATGCCCTCTACCCGGGTACCGTTCTGCATACACCCTGCAGGCTTCAGCTGCATTTCGTCGACACTCGCCATAGATGAATATCATATCTGCCTTTTCAGAGTTCGAATACACCATTGTCACAGTTCCTACAACACTACACTATCACAGACGTCTGGTAACACGGTGTACTACAGTTGGTCTGCGTGCGGAGACGAATCTAGAATAACAATAGCAGCAAGCGCTACATGCGGACACTGCGACAGCTAGACCAAACCACAACACTGCACTACAGCCACACTCGTAAACACGGTCGTCATCGTAAACATGTCCCTGCAGATGCTGCTCGCTGACCGTGACCCGAGTTTGTTACAACACGCAACTGAAAGTCGGAGGTTTCAAACGTCAACTTCAGGTTACAGTATCTCCGGATGTAATTAACGTTTTACAATGCAACAAACGGCACTGATTACGTATTTGTTTATATGTTCAGGTGTGCTAACAAAACTAACGTGGTTCCAATTAAAAAAACGTAGGTTTGTGTTAAAAAACATACTTCTGTGCATTTTTGTATGGTTTGCATTAAACAATTACACTAGCCCCTCTCCTCACGTTCCGTCTGTGGAATCGATTCGTCAGTATTTGATGTGGTTTACGAAATATATCCAGCGGTAATGTTAGGTGACTCACCCCATATATATTTACAGGGTGTTACAAAAAGGTACTGCCAAACTTTCAGGAAACATTCCTCACACACAAAGAAAGAAAATATGTTATGTGGACATGTGTGTAGAAACGCTTACTTTCCATGTTAGAGCTCATTTTATTACTTCTCTTGTAAGTAGGCTGTTTAGGTTTTCTTATTGGTAACGCCACGTAGCGCTCTGTATGAAAAATCACTGGCTGTGCTGTGTGCAGTCTGTGGATAGTTTGCATTGTTGTCTGCCATTGTATTGCTGGGCAGATGGATGTGAACAGCGCGTAGCGTTGCGCAGTTGGAGGTGAGCCGCCAGCAGTGGTGGATGTGGGGAAGTGAGATGGCGGATCTTTGAGAATGGATAATCTGGAGGTGTGTCCATCACAAACAGTACATTTGTAAGAATGCATGTCATGAACTGCCACATATATTATGACTATTAAGGTAAATATATTGTTTGTTCTCTATCAAAATCTTTCATTTGCTGACTATGCCTATCAGTAGTTAGTGCCTTCAGTAATTTGAATCTTTTATTTAGCTGACAGTAGTGGCGCTCGCTGTGTTGCAGTAGTTCGAGTAACGAAGATTTTTGTGAGGTAAGTGATTTGTGAAAGGTATAGGTTAATGTTAGTAAGGGCCATTCTTTGGTAGGGATTATTAAAAGTCAGATTGCGTTGCGCTAAAAAATATTGTGTGTCAGTTTAAGCACAGTCATGTATAATTGTTCTAAGGGGACGTTTCATATGTCGACCCTTAGCCGAGGATACCTCACTGGAATCTTCTAATTTTTTCTTGTACTTTGTGTAATTAGAGTAGATTTTGTTTATTGCTAGTGCGTAACTGTAGAGAGAATCTCCTTTGTAGTTGCAGTCTTTCATTGTTGTACAGTAAAACAGTTCTGGCATGCATGTAGATGTGCGCCAAGTATTTCGCAGCTGCGCTTGCAATTAACTAGATATCATTTTCAGTGCTATGTTAATGTGTTCTTTTAGTTTTGCTCTTCAAATTGTGTTCTTCTGTGTTGTCGTGTGAAATATTGTGACAATAATGGCGTGTGAAAAAGGTAATACTAGGCTCCAAAGTAAACTGAGAAATGACAGTGAAGACGAAAGCAGTGTGTTAACGTCACCATGTAATGAATTAACTAATGTTCACAGTAGTAATTTCGTAATGGTGCATAGGGAAATGGAGAGGGCTGCAAATAATGGTTTAGGCAGTGAAACAATTAGTGAACAGGGAAGCATTATCGATCGATCGGTCGGCAACAGCTCGCCTCAGGATTCCGAAATGACAGGACACAATCTTGCAAATACTGTAGATTCAGGTTTTGGGTCCTCACCGTTTTCTCAGATAAGTCAAGACACATTTTCTGCTGGTCAAAATGTGAATGTTGGCGGTGCAAATGCACTGCCGAAAAGAATAGAGGAACAGATTCCAGACACAAATACATTATTGTTGCAATTAATGCAACAAATGAAACAAAATCAGAGACAAACACAGCAACAGTTAGACACAATGGAACAAAATCTTCAAAAGTTAGACACAGTGGAACAAAATCTTAAGAAGTTAGACATAATGGAACAAAATCTTCAAAAGTTAGACACACTGGAACAAGATTTTCAAAGGTTAGACACCACGCTTGAACAAACACGTGAAGATTTAACTACTGAGTTACATAACATCGAATCGAAATGTCAAAAAGTCTGTAATGACGTAAAAACACAAATTTGTGAGCATTTCCAACCTATCTTTTCGCGGCATGAAAATGCATTACAGGATCACGAGGAAGCCATAAAAGAACTGCAAACTATTGTTCATGAAAATCACGACACCTTGCAAGCTGAAATTGACTCAGTTGCATGATTTCAACACAAATGGACACTCTGAGACTTGCTTCAGAAAAACACACAGAGGAAATAATTTCACTTTCGGATAAAGTAGCCGAACTTTCAGATCAGTTCACTAACTTATCTACAAAGGTAGACGATGATCGGAATGACATAAGACCTGTAGCCTTCACGGACACTGAAGAGTATGAACAAATTAAAAAATTCAAACAAAATCAAAATCAAATCAATACACAGTACAAAAGAGAAATCCGGGAAGTACAAGATCAGTTGGCACAATTAATACAAGAATTACATATTTCAGAGGACACTCGCGCTCCAGTACGCGAAGAGAGACATAGAAATACAGAACAACCAAAAAATAATAACACAGGACACTTCGGAAATTATGAAAGAAATTGGCAAGGCGCATTGGATTTTGAGATGGAACCGCCGAAACGAAGTAACAATGAGCGATGTGCGACTCGCCGACACGATGATTTTGACTATAAGCTGTTCATTACTACACGTAAATTCAAAAGATTTAAGAATTCTGACGACATTCATCCACAAGCATGGCTTCATCAATTCTCTCATTGTTTTCCTCCCAACTGGTCATTGGAGCACTGGTTAGAAGTTATGTGTGACTACTTGGAGAATGAGCCAGCTGTAAGAATACGATCTGTCATTCACGATTGTCACAGTGAAGGAGAATTTTATCATGCCTTCCTCTCAGCGTATTGGTATCAAGCTACACAAGACCGAGTAAAACATAGCATCATAATGATGAAACGTTTCAAACAATCTGAATTTTCCAGTCTTATGAAATATTTTGAAGACATGTTGCATAAGAATCAGTATCTTTCAAACCCATACAGCCCCTCAGAACTCATCCGCATTTGCTTAATCATATTGCCTGCACATTTACGACATATTTTTAGCAGGACGTTGCAAAGACGACATTGAAGCTTTTCAGGGACTGTTACAAGAACTGGAAATTGACACTGACAATCACGGAACGCGAAAACAGGAGCACAACAATTACAGGTCACATCTGTCACAATTCCGCGATGACAGAAATAAAACACGACAAGGCTATTCTTACGACGTAAATCGTGACCAAAACAGACAGCACCCGTATGACAACCGTTGGCAGAGTAGTAATAATTACAGGGAAAAATCACCTCTCCGTGGCAATGACTAACACAGAGACAATCAGAGAAACAGACAATATGGGAACCAAAATAATTATTATCAAGGGAGAAAGAATAACTTTAGATGTAACGGTCCAGCACGCAGTTACGATTCAGGGAGAAATTCTCCACCACATGACCGACAAGAAAGAAACTATGGACTCTACCGACATGACGACAGACGATATGATCGTAACGACAGACCTGAATTGCATCAGAACTGGCGGGATTCAAACAAAGCAGGGCCCTCTCGACAAGGTGAATTTGTAGAAGTTAGGTCTCCAAATCCCAATAACGACGCGCGTCAACAAAGAGACAATAGGCAATGACTCATACCGCTGGCAGCCACAAAACGTACTTATGAAACTGACGACTCAGATGCCGTAGCTAGTAATTACGTAAAAACGGAAGACATTAGGGACATCTTACTCCAGGAACACGACGTAAAACATAACAACATTGCATATCCTGTGATTCACATGATGACGTAAAATTTACGGCAGTACTTGACTCTGGCAGTCCCATTTCAGTAATTAGTGAAACAGCTTTTAGCAAATGCAACAAATCGAACGATTGCCCCACACTTCCGTTACGTAAGATTAAATTACAAGGTGCAATCATTGGAAAAAGTGTAGATGTACGAAAACAAACCAACTTAGAATTGTTTTGTCAAAGCCACAGCTTCTCTATGAACTTTCTTATTGTTCCATTATTGTCGACGGAAATTATACTGGGAGTAGACTTTTTGAATGACTACAAAGCAATCTTAAACTTTCACGATGCTGAAAGTTTAGAGAAAGAAAGTAAGCCAATAGCTTTGAAATTTGAAGATTGGCTCTCAAACCATGACGAGGAAATTAGTCGGCTTTACCTTCTGTTAGACAACAGTTCGAAATTTTCTACGGAACTAGACACTAACAATCATTTTGTCAGTACTGGCAGGGATGATATAGACGGCATATTTGAAACTAATGAGTTGATTCAGAATAAAATTCAAACAACTGAGAATTGTAATGACACTGATAGGCAGGACCTTTTTGAGATTTTACAAGCACATTCCACAGTTTTTACTCACAAAATAGGAACAATCAAGGGATTTCAATACCAATTTAGTGTTAGTGAGCATACTAAATTTTGTGTTAGACCATACGTAATTCCGGCACATTATAGGGACCGTGTTAGAGCAGAAATACAATCTATGCTTGACGAGGGCATTATTGAGCCTGCAGTAGGCTCATACAACAATCCATTACATGTTGTTGAGAAGAAAAATGGATCGATCAGGCTTGTCTTAGATTCGAGACAAATTAATACTATCATTATTCCTGAAACTGACAGGCCGCAAACGTTGGAAGAACTTCTTCAAAATTTTAATGGTGTAAAAGTGTTGTCTTCCATTGATCTCAAATCCAGCTTTTATCAGATCGAACTTCATCCAGAATTTAGAAAATACACAGCTTTCCTTTGTTTCGGCGTTTGTTATCAGTTTCGGAAATTTCCTTTTGGTTTGAACATTTCTTCGGCAGCATTCATTCGCGGGCTAAATTCCATATTACCTGAGTTCTTAAAACGTCACATCACCTTATATGTGGACGATATTCTAATAGCAGAAGCTTCATGGGAACAACATAATCGCATCCTCAACAGTTTGTTGCGTATTTTTGCAGAATCTGGAATTACAGTTAACTTGGAATAGTCTGAATTCGGTAGGTCAAAGGTGAGGTTTTTGGGACATACTATTTCTTCTGAAGGCATTCAGCCGGATCCTGAAAAGTTAGAAGCAATCAGAGCCATTCCAGTTCCATCCACAAAAAAACAAGTCCGCAGTTTTCTAGTTCTCGTAAATTTTTACCGTCGTGTTCTGAATATGCAATTTCTTGTTACACCAAAACCTTGTTCTCTCAATGGAAAAAATACTATTTGGAACTGGGACCAACAAACACAGTTGGAATTCAATTCTTTGAAAGAATCGCTACTTAACGCGCCAATACTAGTTCATCCAGATCTGTCACAAGATTTCTGCCTCAGCACGGATTTTTCTAAAGTCGGTCTTGGTGCCCATTTATTTCAAAAAGCCATAGAAAATGACACCACCGTTCAGAAAACCATTGCTTTTGCTAGCCGAGTGCTAACAAAATCTGAAAAAAAATTATTCCGTTACTGAATTAGAAACTTTAGCTATCGTTTGGGCATTTAACAAATTCCGTTTCTTTCTTTCTGGTAAGCACGTAAAAGTATACAGTGGTCATCGTGCATTACAATTTCTTATGTCTTCAAAATTAAATCATGACAGGTTAAAACGTTGGGCATTGTTTCTGCAAGAATTCCACTTCACAATAGTCTACATTCCCGGCAAGGAGAACATTGTTGCGGACGCACTGTCACGCGCACCGGCTGGGCTTGAGAAAAGTAACACAGAAGGCAACCTCGAGAAAAATTTCAGTATTCTTTACATTCAGAAAGTCGCCTTTGAAAACTTCATCACCACATCTTTGAAGGACATTGTTCATGAACAAGATAAAGATCCGATTTGGAAAGACATCAAGAGCAAATGGAATGAAAAGACACACACACAGATTCGGCATTATTATCTGGTTAGAAACAACATACTCTTCAAACGCTGCACTGTTGATGACAAGCTATGGGTACTTTTCATTCCTGACGATTTTGTTAATAAGCTTATTTGGTACATTCGTTTCAGCTGCGCACATTTTGGCCCACGAAAATGTTATCATATTCTTCGAACGACTTGTTATTTTAACAATATGGAAAAGAGAATTCGAAGAGTCTTGTCTATTTGTAAACTTTGTCAAAAGGCGAAACCATCTACTGTCTCCCATCGTGCTTCGCTGTTTTCTATCATTCCTTCTAAATTAAAAGAATTTGCTTCTGTTGATCTCTTGGGACCGCTTATCAGAACATCTCATGGATTTTCGTAAGTTCTAGTCGCTGTTGAACTTACTTCAAAATTTGTTTCTTTCACACAGTTACGTAAAGCCACTGGACGGTTTGTATCCAAGGCCTTTGTTAAAAATTTCTTATGTGAAGTTGGACACGTTAGTAAAGTCATTTCAGATAACGGGCCGCAATTCAGATCTGCTGTTTGGTCACGCATGTTTCGGAATCATAAAATCAAGCCTGCTTTTATTTCATTGTACTCACCACATTGTAACCCCTCCGAACGAATTATGAAAGAAATCAATAAGCTTTGTAGACTTTATTGTCACAGAAAGCATCAGCATTGGGACAGATATTTACACTTATTTCAAAACGTGCTGAATGAAATGCCTCAAGACTCCACTGCTTTACCACCTACTCTTGTACTGAAGAATGAAGAACCACCGAGGTACCTTTCCCGAATACACGTAAACTTCGACACAAAGACATAATTGATTTGGCTATTATAAATATAAAATCTGCAGCAGACAAAAGGAGAAAACTACACGGTAAAGCAAATGCAAAGAAATTATATATTGGTCAGAAAGTTCTCATTAAAACTCATTCATTGTCACATAAGAAGAAACACTTGAGTCACAAATTCTTTCTAGTTTACAATGGACCTTACAGAATCCGACGTATACCACATGATAATTGCGTTGAAGTTGAAACTCTGCGTAGTAGGAAGAGTAAAGGTTTAAACCACATTTCACATGTAAAACCGTTTATTGAAAGATAATCTGCTTTTTAACTTTGTCTTTGCTATATAACTTTTCACTTTACATTACTGGTATGCTTTGTCAGACTTAGAATCTGTTAACATGCAACAATGTTTGAAGCTAAATATCCAGTCAAGAACCAAGAGAACTTATTTAAACAGAAATTACAAATGCATTGTTATTGTGTGTGTACAATGTTGCTTGTTAGTTGCACGATTACGTAACGACTATAAGGCTCACATACTTAGAACATATACTGCTAATGAGATTTTAATGCAACATTTTGGTTTACTTGAAAGTACATTCTGGATTTAAAGTACTTTCTGTGAGATACCAGATGACACAGGGGTTAGTTTATGTGGCAGCTACATGATATTATCACGACGCTACTAATATGTGACACAATTTAGATTGTTGCTTTTGCGATGTATCTGTTTTATATCCGCACAGTTTTTTGTATTATTCTGGAAAGTAAAACATGTTTTAGTAATAACATTTGTGGTGTAGCTACAATGTGACAACCTTTTTCGTAGCACAACAATATGTTACAGTATAGTACTTTCTTGATCACGGTAAGGTACGTAAAATAACTACGATATCTATACGCAAAGCATTTTAATTTCGTTTATGATGAGGTAAGTATATTAACTTCAGCAGAACTTTGCTTACAGAGGACGATGACTACGACACTTCCATAGAATTATCCTACAGCAAGACGCACATTTAGCACTACAGGACACGCATTTGAGTGATTAATGTAGTACTTAAACCATTTATTTTTCAAGATTTTTCAATTACAAAGAAAGTTTTCCGTGATACATTTCATTCCATTGCTGTAATCTGTAACACCTGAGGGTATAATTACATTAATTCTCAGGGGGGTACACGCTTACTTTGTGTACCATGTGTTTGACAAGCACAAGGAGCCCTAGCTAATATGGTATTGGCTTATACAACTTTACACATCGGTACCATATTTCTCTAACATAAATTACACAGCTATCTGATCATTTAACTGAAACAGACAAACAATTATTGTACTATATCAGTGACAGATGTTTACGTAATTACACAGTTGAATAAATTCACACTTTTGAAACTGTATTTTGTCTGTACTTTGTGAACTGTTCATTTTTTTTTTTTTTTTTTTTTGGAACCATTGTGATACTGCGAGAGCTTTAAATGATGTATCTGGTATGGGATCATGATTTTTAAAGTTCGTTTGAGGTAGATGACACTTTTGACATGAGCAGAGAATTTTTTTAGGTTTTGAAATTATTGGAGGAAGCTACGACGATTTTGAGAATTGGCTGAGATGTTATCATATTATTACAACGATGATGTGTATTATGCTGCTGAGATATGTTTATCATCAATAAGATGATGCTACCGTATATGACGAATTTGATTATGCTACGTATTTCTTATGATGAAATATTGAAGAAGTGTCGACGAATATGTATATGTATAATAAGGTAAGGAATAATGAGTAGTGGTTAGGGACTCTGATTTGTGGAAAAGGATGTTGGAAACCGAGAATCGCACTTTAAGAGTTATGAAATGTGTGTATATGCGTGAATGTATCAGTATGCTGGCGAAAATTTTTTGGACACTGTTATATTTACAGGATTTTGTTACGGAAATTCCCGACCTGCGAAATTTTTATATGAGACTGTCACTGTAGTGCAAACTGGTGTCATAAATATTTCTGTAAGAAAGTTAAGTAACCACCTGCACGTAATACGTCGTGGGCACCCAGCTGTGCGACAGTCGCCTGGAAAAAAGCATTAGTGTGTGCATTTCACAGGCGCAGGTGGAGAAAAAAAAAGAGGCCATTATCCTCGCTATTGACATTCCTTTGTAGAAAGCATCGCAAATACGACACGCTCAAACTTGAAAACATATGATTATACTGTGGAGCTCTTAATTTATGATATTTACTAAAATGCCTAATGAATCAATGAGAAACATTTCATGGCTATTGTCTTGCTAGTTGAGAGAAATGCCATATGGCTTGCTTTATGTATTTATTTACTCATTTTATTTAATATCTAGTTTCTAGCTCCACTGTAGCATTGGTTGAAATAAAATTTAATAGATCTACTAATATAGTTATTTTATGCCTACAGATCCAGTCAATAATAAATTTATGATCTACTTCCAAGAAAACGAGGGCACATAAATAGACATTTCCCTTCACAGAAATTGTATAAATAATTTTTTTACGATTTGGTAACTTATATGCTAGCCGTCAAGTTCTCGTGATGCATCACCCTAGTGTTAAGATGTGACATAGGTATTAAACATGGCCATTTTTACTGTAATATTTTTTCTGCTTGAGCTTTGTCATGTTTAGATATAAGTTATTGCATTTGCTGCTGCTTTCTTTGACAATTTCCATTATTTTCATTGCTGTTTGTATTAATTGTTTTGTGCTGCTGCATTGCCTCGTCCCTTAGTTTAGCATCTGAGCTCAGTAGATTTAAGTTACCTTAAGAGGGGGTAGACTATATAAGAGAATGAATTGCGATGAATTGGAAGAAATACATTGAGAAGTTATACAAAAAAGTACAGAAAGGAGGTATAGGTATGATTTTCTTGGAAATAAATGATGAGGTAAGATACTGGAAAATAAATAATGAGGTAAGAAATATGTGAACATATAAATACAGAAAGCATGCTTGGATAGGATTTTTTTTGGTGGAAACAGATGTTGAAATAAGACGAAAGATTTGTGGAATGAAGTTTTGGGTTGGACTGTAGTACCAAATGTTACAGTGAAAACAAACCCTGTCCTGTATTTTTGTGTTATTACACTATGTGAATTTGTGTTTTTCTGTCTGTATGTGTTTAGCTAATAAGATTTATGATGTAGAATTTTTCTGATAATATGTTATTTACCTTGTAAAGATGCTTAGACATTATTTATTCTGTTTTATTTTAATGCTCATGTGTGAAGTTGATGTTTCAAAAGTAATTCTGATCTTTTACGTATTTACTTATGTAACATTTCCTGTAACACTGATGTATATGTTAGTTCAATTCTATTGTAAAGCCTGTATTACTAGAAATGTTATCTGTATTATTATGTTTTTAATGATGTTATTGTATTCTTATGTTATAAAAATTGTAATTGACACCAGTACATCAAATTAAGTTACTTGTATGTTAAATTTCACTGCACACGTTTCTGTTGGTCATTGTATATGGACAATATGTGAGAAGTAGGGACTGATAGTGTTTGCACGTGTGTTAATAATTCACCAAGGGACTAGATAACAGCATTGCTGGTTCTAAGGGCATTTAAAAAAATTGTGAGTGTACAAGTGGTGGTTCATGGACTTGCTATATTGTCCACAGGACTCTTCTGTGGTGACTGTGCACCTGCACAGTCACAACGGATGTCTGCTAGCCATCTCTGCAAGGACTACAGTGGTTCTACACCTATGATGACTCACCAACACCATTATTTCTACAAAGTCTGCAGTGGATCTGCCCCTTTGGTGGCTCACCAATACCGTAATCTCTAACAAGACTACAGTGGTCTGTTCCGTGATGACCTACCTACCAATATTCTTCAAAACTTCGACTGACTCTGCGGTGGGTTTGCTCTGTTGCGGCCCATTACCTGTCTGCATGTCAAGAGTCAGCACTGTCTTTCCGTTGGAAGGACAACACTACTTCTTCAAGACTGCATGGAAATGCACTAATTCCGTGGGCATTTTCTTTTACTACTCAACCATTGAGATAAACACTGCTATTTTACTGTGATGAATGATCAGAACTGTCTTTATGGACTGTGAGAAAATTTCAGCTTTTGACGAACATTTTATTAATAAGTGTGTGCGTTTGATATCTTTCTTACTGTAATTACGAAATTTTTTTTCAAATCTGTATTGGCCAGTGCCCAAAACAGTTTGTAAAAATTTTTGTGGGAAGCATGGGGGCTATGTAAGTAGACTGTTTAGGTTTTCTTATTGGTAACGCCACGTAGCGCTCTGTATGAAAAATCACTGGCTGTGCTGTATGCAGTCTGTGGCTAGTTTGCATTGTTGTCTGCCATTGTAGTGTTGGGCAGATGGATGTGAACAGCGCGTAGCGTTGCGCAGTTGGAGGTGAGCCGCCAGCAGTGGTGACTATGCCTATTAGTAGTTAGTGCCTTCAGTAGTTTGAATCTTTTATTCAGCTGACAGTAGTGGCGCTCGCTGTATTGCAGTAGTTCGAGTAAAGAAGATTGTTGTGAGGTAAGTGATTTGTGAAAGGTATAGGTTAATGTTAGTCAGGGCCATTCTTTTGTAGTGATTATTGAAAGTCAGATTGCGTTGCGTTAAAAAAATATTGTGTGTCAGTTTAAGCACAGTCATGTATAATTGTTCTAAGGGAACGTTTCACTCTTCAAATCACATTAATCATGGAATGGAAACACACACCAACAGAACTACCAGCGTGACTTCACACACTTTGTTACAGGAAATGTTCAAAATGTCCCCCGTTAGCGAGGATACATGCATCCACCTTTCATCGCATGGAATCCCTGATGCAGCCCTGGAGAATGGCGTATTGTATCACAGCCGTCCACAATACGAGCACAGAGAGTCTTTACATTTGGTGCGTTTAAATAGTGACCGAGTGCTGTGGACTTAATACAGCATAAGTTAACGGACAGCCAATGCGTTCTCACAAAGCATGTGATTACAATTGTTGTCTCTTCCCCTTCCCCGGGTTCGATTCCCGGAGGGGTCAGGGATTTTCTCTGCCTCGTGATGACTGGGTGTTGTGTGATGTCCTTAGGTTAGTTAGGTTTAAGTAGTTCTAAGTTCTAGGGGACTGATGACCATAGATGTTAAGTCCCATAGTGCTCAGAGTCATTTGAACCATTTTAATCTTCCCCTTCCTCATGAGAGGGTAGACAAATGTGAAGTAGAAACCGTTCGACGAATATGTGTGATGTTCTATTATCCTTGCTTGTTTACTATATGTTGCCTCCACGTGGTCGTTATTGCCAAGTTTGTCAAAAGAGGCATGGACTTGAAGCTTAAAATTCGAATTGAGTCCCCCATTCACCCTGTATTTGTTTTCCTAGTGTCGATATGATAGTTGTACGGAAGTAAAATATTTAGTCACATTACCTTACGATTCCACAATTCCCATTTACTATTGGAAACCACCTCGTACGAATAAACGCAATCGTAGTGCACTGCAGAACAAAGCAGATCATCTAGAGCGCAGGTAACATTTTTACTTTCAGGGCCACGAGAAGTAACCTCTCTTGTGTGTTTTAAGCCGATAGAAAATGTATTCAGTTCCTCATAAGATCCAAGGTAGAATGCTAACTTAACTGTCTTGTATTACCTTACCAAATAGATTAAAGTTGCAATGTAAGCGGTTCCGACTTTTTATCTTTTATTTTGTTTAGTTACATAACATTATGCTGTTTGATTTTTTCTTACTTTGAATCTTTTTTATTGTTTCTTGCATTGAGTATAAGAGAGATCGACAGTCCCTGGACCCGAGAGGTTTGCTTCCTGCTACTGAAGAGAAAGTGTTCTGCGTGAGAAAAAGTTAAGCGCGTAACATAGGAAAGACGTTGTACACCAGTATTTATATCGGTGTTCGCCTCTACGGCTGACTCATCAGCGTGTCTAACGAAGGTCTGATGCTGCCAGGCATTGTCCCTGTGTGGGAGGACTGGAACGGGTCCATTCAGGCTCGTGAGGTCAACAGTGGAGCTACTGTGTTAGAATGAGATACAGCGGCTCCAGCGACTGAGCCCTGACAACGGCCAGCAAAAAGGAATGCTGATCCCGTGTTGCCACACGGCAGAGGATGACACGGCGGCCGGTCGGTATTTCGTGAACCGCTGGGCCTGGCTTATTTTCTTAATTTTATTTAGAAATATATAATCTGACATAGCATCAAAACCTCAGATACTCAAAGCTATGTCACTATACTAGTTTACTACTGAAATACATAAGTGAAATGGCAAATAAATAAACATCTACCTGCAGTATTTGGCGATATGATTACTGCCTTTTGGGAATGTTAGAATTCTATAACATATTTGTAATTCCACCTGTATTGCCTCTTCTTCTCTTTTCTCTGCTTTCAGTTCGGAGGAAACGGTAACGGTGTATAGTTATTTGGTAATGGTGTTTGTGAATGAATAATCATGAACCCATTTCCATTTAACTCTCTTGATCTCCTCAGATCTACCTTAGGTTCCAGCTGTAACGCTTTCAGAATCTATTAAGGAGAACACTAACATTTTCAAATTTTTTTAAAAATATTTATGTTCATTCTGCAGATTAACCGTATCGGATAACATATGCCACGGGCAGCAGAATGTTCAGGACACCAGTAAGCAGGAGAAGTTTTGTGAAAATTATTGGCTTGAACCTACACATCCCTGTGAATGAACTAGAGGTAGACTGCATATTCCAAGGTTCTACGATCTTTTCAATGAACCGATACAGTCTGTGCTCACACCAGCCAGACACATCAACTGGCCCGAGGAAAAATATCCTGCTATATCTTCTTGTGGGTGAAGTACGTCTTCTATGATGAGGCTTTCTGCACCAAAAAACACTAATATCCCAAATGTTAACGAGAATATACCTATCTGCGTTTACATTAAGAAACTAAATACATGAAGGCGTTGTCAGATAATCTAATAACAGCACTATACAACAACACATCGCAAACCATTAGAATTAGTTATACTCATTAGTGTTATGTGTGTGAAATTATGAAGACAGTGTTTTACTATTCGAAAATTTTGCTTTTAAACTTGGTCTCTCCATCGCACGAATTCGGGAAAAGAGGGGCCTGACTTAAGTAGCAGCAAACACGGCGGTTGGAAACTTGGCTTAGTCACTCGAGGTAGAAGCCTCGGATCAATACTGTAAACACGCCCTACTTCCGCAACTCTAGTAAACGCGTGACAATAGCTGCTGCGGGTAAAACAAAACCTTCATCTAAGGTACGGTGCGTTTACTTTAACCCACAAATACAGCGTACTTAAATATCCCAAACCGATTACTACATACTGCACCGCTTTTATAATACGAAAGGGAAGACGGGAAGACGACAAGACCGAGCGTGAGTTACTGTATGTCCAGAATGTAGAAACCGCTTCTGTTGATGCTTTTCATCAGATTTGAAATTTAGTGTATTCGTTTACACAAAAATTTAAAATATCCTGTGTCAATTCTGATGTCATTTAAGTGTAAAGCACATGTCACGTCATGTCATGAAATGTGAAAAGACAGGCTTCAGAGAATGACACCGTGTTAGAATCTAGAAAACGTTTTAAATGAAATAAAAGTGAGTAGAACTTAAGTAAAACACATATCATGTCATATAAGATGTTTTTAAGCCTAAAACGGAAAAAGGGGTAAATTTCTTTATTCCCTTAATGTGTTTCGATGTTAACTCGACACATAAACTGTCAGTATAGAACGTTGGCACCTTTAATGTGACCATATAATCCTTGGGCTATTAGGTACACATCGTTTCTTTACTAGTCTTAAACTTTTCATATGACAGTCATCAACTTTTACGACACAGTCTGAAAGGAATGCTTCGGAAACCCAGAGCCATTCGGTTTGAAACCGACTTCCCGCGGAAGGCAATATGAAAAAGCGAACATCAGGACCACAGCTGTTGATATTCACATTACACAAGTACTTACTTTAAAAGAATAGACACTCAAATTTAATTTCTAGTTGAAATTACATGTTTATTGTGGGTGAAAGACCAAACGGCGCTGTATAATGTGTAAGATGCACTAGGCTATTGAGCTAAATGCATTCGAAACAACTAACACGTCCTCGAAGCAAACAACACAATTACTATAGGCGACTTAGGCTCCTACCCAGACCGGTGTCAACTCTCTTTGCTGTCTCCCTGTAAGCTATCTAGGCACTGTTTCTACCCGGCAAATCACGAGGGAATTATCCGAATGGGCCGGAAATCGGTAGATGTGATGTACATATATAGACAAACAAATGATCATATTAGATTTGTTTTTGGAGAGGGTCCGCCTTGAGCAAAACGCAAATTTTATTTTTATTTTTTATTCCCCAGACATGTTTCGCTGAAGATTCAGCATGATTACAATTTCAGAAAAAAATGATGTGTCAGTCAAGAGAGAGAGTGAAACGTCCCCTTAGAAAAACTAATGAATTACTGTGCTGATAAACCCCTCGCGTTATTTGATTTTCAAACAGCTGAGCAAAACTGAACGTGCACAGAGATTTCTCTCTTTACTTATTCATCAATAAACTGACACACAATATTTTTAGCACAACGCAATCTGACTCTCAATAATCCCTACAAAATAATGGCCCTGACTAACAATAACGTATACCTTTCATGTATCATTTACCTCACAAAAATCTTCGTTACTAGAACTACTGCAATAAAGCGAGCGCCAATACTGCCAGCTAAAAAAAAGATTCTAACTACTGAAGGCACTAACTACTGATAGGCGTAGTTAGCAAATGAAAGATTTTGATAGAGGGCAAACAATGTATTTACCTTAATAGTGTTCAAAAGTCATAATACAGGGTGTTACAAAAAGGCACGGCCAAACTTTCAGGAAACATTCCTCACACACAAAGAAAGAAAATATGTTATGTGGACATGTGTCCCGAAACGCTTACTTTCCATGTTAGAGCTCATTTTATTACTTCTCTTCAAATCACATTAATCATGGAATGGAAACACACAGCAACAGAACGTACGAGCGTGACTTCCAACACTTTGTTACAGGAAATGTTCAAAATGTCCTCCGTTAGCGAGGATACATGCATCCACCCTCCGTCGCATGGAATCCCTGATGCGCTGATGCAGCCCTGGAGAATGGCGTATTGTACCACAGCCGTCCACAGTGCGAACACGAAGAGTCTCTACATTTGGTACCGGGGTTGCGTAGACAAGAGCTTTCAAATGCCCCCATAAATGAAAGTCAAGAAGGTTGAGGTCAGGAGAGCGTGGAGGCCATGGAATTGGTCCGCCTCTACCAATCCATCGGTCACCGAATCTGTTGTTGAGAAGCGTACGAACACTTCGACTGAAATGTGCAGGAGCTCCATCGCGCATGAACCACATGTTGTGTCGTACTTGTACAGGCACGTGTTCTGGCAGCACAGGTAGAGTATCCCGTATGAAATCATGATAACGTGCTCCATTGAGCGTAGGTGGACGAAACTAAAATGAGCTCTAACATGGAAATTAAGCGTTTCCGGACACATGTCCACATAACATCTTTTCTTTATTTGTGTGTGAGGAATGTTTCCTGAAAGTTTGGCAGTACTGTTTTGTAGCACCCTGTATATATATCAGTTCATGACATCCAGTCTTACAAATTTACTGTCTCTGATGGACACACGTCCAGATCATCCGCTCCCAAAACTCCGCCATCTTTCTCCCCACATCCACCACTGCTGGCGCCTCACCTCCAAATGCGCAACGCTACGCGCTGTTCAAATCCAACTGCCCAACACTACAATAGAGAATATTTCAACTATGCCAACCAGCCACAGACTGCACACAACACAGTCAGTGATTTTCATACAGAGCGCTACATGGCATTACCAACATAAAAACCTAAACAGCCTACTTATAAGAGCTTCACAAATTAACCAAGTCAGTTTCACGTCGACCCATCTCTGGCCATTACTCAAGCAGCTTTCGGCTTGCCTTTGATTGATAGCCTTGTTCGATGTCCTCCTCAGGAATAAAGGGCCAAATTCTGTGCAAATGGCACGTTAGATCATCACAGTCCCTAGCTTGTCAGAGAACTCTGCACATTATGCTCCAAACGTTCTCAATTGGAGAGAGATCCGGAGATCTTGCTGTCCAAGTTAGAGATTGTCAAGCACGAAGACAACCAGGAGAAACTCACGCAATGTGTGGGCGGCCATTATCGTGTTGAAATGTAAGTTCACTGTGGCTTGCCATAAAGGGCAACAAAAAGGGAAGTAGAATACCGTCGACTTAACGGTGTGCTATAAGGATGCAGCGGATGACAACCAAAGGAGTCCTGCTATAAAAATAAATGGTACCCCAGACCATCACTCCTATTTGTCGGCCCGTATGGCGGGCAACAGTTGGGTTGGTATTCCATCGCTGTCCGAAGCGTCCGCCTGCCATCGGTGCTCATTTAGAAGTGGGACTCATCACTGAAGACAATTCTACTCCAATCAACTAGATTCCAGGCCGAATACGTAGCTGGAGACGCCCTGGACAGCGGAGGGATACCAACCTGACTGTGGCCCGTCATACGGCTCGAGAACCAAGAGTGATGGCCTGGTGTGGCATTTCTTTTCACGACAGGACCCGTTTGGTTGACATCAGCACCACCCTTTCAGCACACTGATGCGTCGACGATATTCTATGCACCCTTTTGCTGCCCTTCATGGCAAGTCATCTTGGGTTCAAATCAAATGGCTCTGAGCACTATGGGACTTAACATCTAAGGTCATCAGTCCCCTAGAACTTAGAACTACTTAAACCTAACTAACCTAAGGACATCACACACATCCATGCTCGAGGCAGGATTAGAACCTGACTGAAGCGCCTAGAACCGCTCGGCCACTGCGGCCGGCCGTCATCTGGGCTTTATGTGACAGCAAGATAATGCCCGCAAGCGCATGGTGACATTTCTGCTGGCTGTCTTCGTGCTTGTCAAATCATATCTTGGTCTGAAATGTCAGCGGACCTCTCCCAAACGGATAACGTCTGGAGCATTATGGACCTGGCATCTCGGGATTTTGACGATCTAACGTGCCATCTGGACAGAATATGGCACGATATCCCTCAAAATGGCTCTCAGCACTATGGGACTTAACTTCTGAGGTCATCAGTCCCCTAGAACTTAGAACTACTTAAACCTAACTAACCGAAGGACATCACACATATCCATGCCCAAGGCAGGATTCCAACCTGCGACGTAGCGGTCGCGCGGTTCCAGACAGTAGCGCCTAGAACAGCTCGGCCACCCTGGCCGGCTGATTTCCCTCAGCAGGGCATCCAACAACGCTGTCGATCAATACCGAGCCGTATAACTGCTTGCATAAGGGTCATAAATGGACCAAAGTATAATTGACTTGCTCAAAATGCTGAAGCAGTTTCTCTTCAATAAATCATCCAGTCTTTCTCAAACAGTAATCATTTGTTTGTCTGCATATGTACACTTGACAGCAAAAAAAGTGGGTCATTGCCGAATACAACCAACATAACGTAGCTGTGTTGCAGGTCCTCTAAACACCAAAACCCCGTGATGTACAGTCTACACATAATGGGTACTGCAAAAAACTACTAGTGACCAAAGGTCTTTATGGCAGTCAGTCTAAGCGTCAACTAATATCGTCTTACAAAACATATTAGAAAACACGTTCTTAGCAATGAGACACCCCATAACACTCATAAACCAACCTTAAGTACAACAAGTGACATTCCAAAAGTTCTGAGAAAATGGATTATTTTACATATATCGTACAGTAATCCTTCGTCAAAATTAAATACTTGAGACGATATATGGAGTTAACAAAGCTGTAAGGCAATTGGAAAAAAGTTTTGCACTCTCGAAAAGGTTTTCCATCCACGTGCTGAACGTCGCTCAACGGCGAGTGGCTCTGGAAACTGGATATTGGACGAACCAGTAAAAAAACGCGATTAACAGCAACAAGCACTCTACGGAAATCTCAACATTAACAGCGAATCACCAGTAATATCCTTGTTCTCGTAACACATCAACAGCTACGTGTACACAAATCGGAACTTTAAATGACATGACCAACGTCGTCGTTCTGGACCTGGATTCAAGCCCAACACCTATAGCCATTGCTAACTAGGCTAAGCTTTGTTTGTGCCTTATTGAGACCCGATCACTAGGCATAAAGAGACGGGAAGAATAGACGTCTGCACCAGTATCAGTTATCAATTCAGATCCTGAAAATAAATGACGAAAATGTTGGTACTAAACTGGGAATCCTGTCATAACGGTTACCTTCCTGGGATCTACCCCCAACGACGTTTAATATGGTGACATTCACAAGGAACAAGGTATGCTCATATTTCAAATTGAAATGCCATCATGTAAAGCTTGTGACAGGGATGGGAACCCCGCACCTAATCGGATTGTTAACGAAGTACGTAAAATCAGAAGTTAAATATAAAATGTTTTCACCAATAGCGAGATGTTGGAACCTTAAATGACGATAGAATTGTTTTTGCCTGACTGGGAATCGAACCCAGCATCTAGCGACGTCGTTTTTTAGCCAGGAATAGACGATAAATAGCTATTGTTGGTTCATCAGTAGCGAGATGTGCGCATGGTTAGCTAGACATCAGGCGACAAAAAGTTCTGTGCTGAGTGGAATTCAAACCCCGCACACGTGGTCATGAAGACACTTTAACTATCAGATTCTTTTCCAATAATAGCTAGGAGTGGCATGTTTGTACTTTCAATGATGTGATGGAAAATACTCTGCTGGCTAGAAGTTGAATCCACAACATATCGTCGTTGGTGATAACAACGAACACAACGTCAAACCCAAATCCGTTTTCGCCAGTAGGCTGGAGAAGAATGTTTGAACTTGAAAAGATGTAAGGAAACGTTTGATCTTGTAATGCTGTGATAAAAAGCTCATCATGTGGCTGTGAGTTGAAACGAACACGTTACAGCTGACAACGCACGAAGAGACGTTGAAAATGCAACTATTTTTCACTAGTAGTCCGGAGTGCACAAGCTAGGGCTTGAAATGAAATAATGAATATTTTGTGCTGATTAGGATTCGAAAGCAAATAGGTGGCTTTCGAGGAGGCCTAGAAGAGTTTGAAATAATCGAATTCGAATGCCATTCCAGTACCACAATTTTCAACGTCTCAGTTTCAAATAAAGTAAGAGCCTTGTGAACTTACATGGCCATTGCTTCATTAAATGAAATACGTTTTCTAGTTTACGACGGCTTACCGGTGACAGAGTCTCTGCCTTCCGGGGTTTCTCCATCTGTCACAGCTCAAACGAGTGCCGCTCTGCCCCAGTCGGCAGCGAAGGGATGTTATCTTTACTGCGGAAATGAGGAAAAATGACGAAAAAGAAGACATTTTAAGGACTCTAATATTTTATCCAGAATCCTTCATTATTTTGTACTTCTCTTATGCGTCGGACGTAACAGCCTGAAGAAGCAACTTCCTCCCAGGCTTCCAGGCCGCAGTCCCAAAGAGCGTCCGCAATAGTTGGTTGGGGTTGGTTTCGTGGCCAGTTCTCTGTTAATGTTCTGGCTACCTCAGCCCACATGTTTTCCATGGGGTTCATATAAGCCGCCCTTGGCGGCAAGTCCATGACGTTGACGCCAATTGTGGAGAGCCACTGCTGACCAAATGCAGACTTGTGAATGGGAGAATGGTCCTCTTGCAATGTGACGTTCCCTTCTGCTTACAGTATTCGCACTGACGAAAGCAACACATTTTCCAATATGTGGGCATACTGCACGCTGTCCAGAGTTCCTTCTATCCTGTGAAGAATTCCCGCCCCTCTCGCAGAAATCCAACCCCAGCAGGTAACAGATAGCCGGCCACTTCTTGTCGTCGTTGTTACAGATTCGCGTTGACGACGAGTCCCTTGCCGCCTGTAAAAGATTCGTGGACCGTCGTTACTGGTGGAAAACACATTGTCATCAGTGAAAATGACGTTGTCCGACGACGCCCTCAGATGGAGCTCCGAAAATGCTAGCCGGTATAAAACGTTGTTTCACGGCGGATCGTCGTGCATGCAGTCCAGCATCCCTCAGCCCTCAGCAAATCGTGTCACTGGAGCCGGGGAAGTTGGTCTCCCGCCTCAACTGCTTCGCGTTCAGAAAGGGATTTTCTCTGTTCCTAGACACTGGGTCCCTGTCTTCCTGCTGTGAGCTCACTCTCTTCCTGCCTGAGCCACGAGCCCTGTTGGTGGTGCGTCTTTCAAGGCAGATAGACCACCATCTCGTTGCAGTGGTATGTGGTACGCCATACCATCTGCCAGCTTCTCTGATGGAACATCCTCCTTCTTCAATGAGAGCGAATAGACCTCTCCCAGTTAGCTATTACGGCAGACAGCCTGATGTGTATTTCTGCTTGCCGCTCTTATGCTGATGTCAGGAGAGGAGGTAGACATATTTACGTCAAACGGAGTGACAGAGGCAGAGGCATGCGGTGCAGCCGTGCTGGCTCGTCCCGGGCTGTTGGCCCACCAACGCCACCGCCAGCTTGCTCACTTCCATCTCGCCTCGGCCAGCCTAGCTGGCCCGTAGCTCGCGAGCCGCGGCTAGTACAGACCCGGGCCGGAAGGCCGCGATCACAACTTGAAGGATCAAAAGTTACACCTAACCTACCCAAGCCTGTAGTTTAAACTAACGCAGCTACAGCTGTTATGTTAAAACATGTGCAGGTACGCCTACAGTTGACAATTCATTAAAATGTTTTACGAACAAGACGTTCAACAAGACATTCATTTTAAACATAGCTACCACAAAATATTTCACTTAGCTGGCAATAGCACGACGCAGGAAACTATTCTTTCCTGTAAGCGCTCGGATTAGATGTAGCCTTAAGAAAACTTGTTATTCAACCACAACTAAGCGGAATGTAAAAGTAAACAGGTTTGGCGGCAGCTTCTCCAAATAATAGTATATACGTAGTATATAATACACGTTTTGTGCACTTGTAACATGTACTCAGTGTCTCTGAAACAATACGTGCTGCACGACGGAAATTACTTTCTGCTGAGGCACTTCATTTACATCTCAATGATACGCGACTGCTAGAGAACATTGCTCTTTACGGCAGTCAATCCACTTGTAAATTAACACCATGATATCGCAGATATTAGGAACGCGTTACTAGGGATGAGAAAGGTATTAAGATTTGCAACTAAACAGGCTACTCCTAGCTACTACTGAATAAGAATTTGATTATTAACGTGTCTTCATAACCACGTGTGCGGCGTTCGACTCTCAGTCAGCACAGACATTTTCGTCGCATTATTTCTAGTTAAATCCAGCCGCCATGCGCTATTGCCATTTTTCGGGGTGCACTCAGCCTCGTGATGCCAATTGAGGAGCTACTCCACCGAATAGTAGCGGCTCCGGTCAAAGAAAACCATCACAACGACCGGGAGAGCGGTGTGCTGAACACACGCTCCTCCTATCCGCATCCTCATCTGAGGATGACACGGCGGTCGGAAGGTCCCGATCGGCCACTTGTGGCCTGAAGACGGAGTGCTTTATTTATAGTTAAACGTGTGCATATCTTGCTAATGGTGGACCAACATTGGACATTTCTCGTCTGTTCCTGGTTAGACAACGACGGTGGTAGGCGCAGGGTTCGAATTCGGATCAGGCAATACAACTTCAGTCGTCATTTAAGGTTCCAACCTCACTACTGGTGACAAACTGTGATATCTACATTCTGATTTTACGTAGTTATTCAACAATCCGATTAGGTGCTGGGTTTGTATCCTTGTTACCAGCATTACATGATGGCATTTCAATTTTAAACATGTGCATCCTTTGTTCCTTGACAATGCAACAATATACAACGTCTTTCGAGGTTAATTACCAAGAAGGTAATTTTCATGTTAGGATTCCTGGTTTCGTACAAACATTACCGTCATTTTATGTTCAAGTTGAGAATTGATAACTGATACTGGTGCAAACGTCAATATTTGACCTCTCTTTTTGCCTAGTGATCGAGTCTCGATAAGGCACAAAGCTTTGCTTGGTTAACAATGGCTTTACGTCCTGGGTTTGCATCCGGATCCAGAACGAAGACGTTGGTCATGTCATTTAAAGTACAACTTCGTGTAAAAGTAACTGTTGATGAGTAATGTGAACAATGATGTTACTTGTGATTCGCTGTTAATGTTGGGATTTCCGTAGAGTGCTTGCCGCCGTTAATCACGTTTTCTTTTTAACTGCTTAGTATTACATAAAGTTGATGCAAAACCACTCCCTGTTGAACGTTGAACGACGTTCAACATGTGTTGGGGAAAACTTTTAGACAGCAAAGAACTTGTTTCCAATTGCCATACAACTTTTTAAATCCCTATACTGTCTCAAATATTTAATTGTGCTTAAGGATTACTGAACGATATATGTGACAAAATTAGTTGTCCCATAACGTTTGAAATGTCACTTACTGTAATTAAGTTTAGTTTACAAACGTTAAGCACTGTCTGATCTCTTCTGTACTATCGTGGTGTTACTTTACATTTGGACAGACTGTCATAAAGACCGGTGTTCTCTAGTAGTCTCTATCGTTACCCATTGTGTATCTTACAATGACTGTACTGTGGAGGGTTGCGACGATGTGCAACATAGATATGCTATATTGGTTGCATACATTCAGGTACAGCCCCCACGTTGGAATTCAGGCGTGACCCAATTTTTTTGCTGTCGAGCGTACATCACATCTATAGATTAACCTCGCATTCAGATGATTCCCTCGTGATGCATCATTCTTTTTATCTTTTTCCTTATTTTTTTTAATTTTTGTCGTAGATTGTATGCAATGTAATTTTGACTCTCTATAGGCAGCTGGAGCGCTGCATCGTGCTCACATATCGAGATTAACTAAATCATACATCAGACTGTGATTCCACGTTTATTAGTTTCAGTAGTCCAATGTGAATGAAACTTCGTGTTGTTCAGTGACACTTTCTAGAGTACTCCAGTCAGTGAAGTTCGCTTTTCTTTGTTCTGGAGAGGGAAAGTGTACAGTGGGGGAGTCGTAACTGTGTGCGCAGTGTATCATTACCTCTTTCCTGCGTAACTGTTGTGCTGTAGAATTAAATTAGTTATTTCGTCGGTCGCAACCTACAGCAATGAAATTGAAACGTAGCAGTTTAAACTCTGAATATTGTTTTTGGAACGCTACGTGTACATTGGGCGCGAGTAAATGCGTCTTAAATATACGTATCGTAAAGTAAACTCAATACACAGGCAAAAAGTTATTTATTATTAATGGAAATGTTACGCTCTCTTTCAACAAATGACAACGTAATATAACCTGCAACTAGCCCAGCGATAATATAGAGCCGGCCGCTGTGGCTGTGCGGTTCTGGGCGCTTCAGTCTGGAACCGCGTGACCGCTACGGTCGCAGGTTCGAATCCTGCCTCGGGCATGGATGTGTGTGATGTCCTTAGGTTAATTAGGTTTAAGTAGTTCTATGTTCTAGGAGATTGATGACCTCAGCAGTTAAGTAGCATAGCGCTCACAGCCATTTGATAATATAGAAAATGAAATGATTTCTTTTCCCATAAAATTAATCTAATGTTACACAGAAAGAAAGAATGGTATAAACACGTGCGTATTATTGAAATAACTGGAAAGAATTTCTTTGATTTTATCTCTTTAAGAACTGAGTTAACTTTAAATCCTTTGGACTGACTGAAAATATTTATACCAGGGGTGACGCTTCACCAAAGCCATGCGGTATTAAATCTCTGAATAAGTTTCGTAATCAAAAATATTAACTAGTTTTAATATTGAAAACTGACTGTAAAATGTCGTAAAAGCACTTAGGATTATTTTCCCTTACGAGTGAAGCTCGCAAACACAGAAATATTCTTTAGTACATGTAACGGCGGACGCAGCGCCACTGAAACAATCGAAGCCAGATGGACCATCGACAGCAATAATACTATCTTTAAGCAAATTTCACGTGGAGGGAGAAGTATTTTGGAAAAGAAACATAAGATACTTTCAATTTACAATATAGTGTAACATTAAAGCTCATACAATTTTACAGACAGCGAGTTATACATACAGTGACCCACAGGAGAGAGAGAAGAAACAGGCGAAAAACGGAGATCAATCAGGGGCGAGCAACATGGTTCTCTTGTATATATATTACACATGAAGTTCCGTGCTTTCATGGAACGTATTGAAACATTTTTATCTCCGAGGTTAATGGAAAATATGTACAATATTCGTCACTCGACAAAATGACTCATAACATTACAAGCATTATTTTCTCGGTTCACGTTACCTTCACATCAGTTGAATAAATAATGCCATACATTAGATAGGCTTCCAGGCGACGCCACAACGACCCCTGGAAAGTTTAAAGCAGGTTAAATGACGTAATCTGCTTGAAACGTTGCACTGAACTTAAACAGAACAGTGGGCAGACACATACATTCGTCACCTGATTGTTTACTCAGGGCTGAATTCCACTTGTCACTACTGAGTAAACACATCTGTAACAATAGTACGACGGCCTCTGTGGTATTATTTCCCTCTGAATATTCCGAGTTAAAAGATGATATTGCCAGGAATCATTACTTCGCTTCCCCATTCGGCGAAGCCCACGGGAAAACCAAGCTGAAAACCCGGGCGGAAGCCTTCGGAATATCGTTGTCTGACCTTCATAATGACAATCAGTTCGAGGCAAACTTATATCCAAAATCACATTACATTTTACAAGTTTACAAATTTATCACGTGGAATCCTACATTAGAAAACACCATTGAAAATTGTGCTTTATGGCAGTATTTAATTGAAGTTTGTTTGAAACATATACTTTTTCACATAAATTATTCTCAGCAATGTAAAGTAGTTGTATTACATTTTATGGAAAGTAAATCACGTTAGTTTAGTTATAAGTTCACTTTCTAGTATTAAATCTTTCGTCAAACATCAGCTATGTTTACGCACAGTCGTGCTATATATATATCAAGTGCACATTTAGAAAAATATTTGTATATTTGGAATACGAGAAGTAGAATGTCCCTCACGTTGTTTGGTTATACATGAATTTGAGTTTTACGTCAGTTTTTACACATTTACATTACATATTTATCTACATCTACATATATTCTCCGCTAGCCACCAAGCGGTGTGTGGCGGAGGGCACAATTCGCGCCAAAGTCATATTCCCCCCCTCTGCGCCACTTGCGAAACGCGCAAGGGAAAAACGAATGTCTGAACGCCTCAGTACGAGCTCTTATTTCCCTTACCTTTGAATGGTGATCATTGCGCGATTTGAAAGTTGGTGGTGGTGATAATATATGCTCTACATCCTCGGTGAAAATCGGATTTCAAAATTTAGTGAGCAGACCCTTCTGTTTAGCGCGCCGTCTATCTGCAAGTGTGTCCCTCTTCAAATTTTCTATGAGATTTGTAAAACTCTCGCGATGGCTAAATGTACCAGACACGAATCTTGCCGCTCTTCTTTGGCCCTTCTCAATCTCTTGAATCAGATCCAACTGGTAAGGGTCCCATACAGACGAAAAATACTCTAAGACTGGGCGAAGTAACATATTGTAAGCTATTTCCTTTGTTGAAGGACTGAATCGCTTCAGGATTCTACCAATAAACCGCACTCTAGAGTTCGCCTTACCCGTTACTTGTGTAATCTGATCATTCCATTTGAGATCATTTCGAATACTTAAACCCAAATGGTTCAAATGGCTCTGAGCACTATGGGACTTAACATCTGTGGTCATCAGTCCCCTAGAACTCAGAACTACTTAAACCTAACTAACCTAAGGACATCACACACATCCATGCCCGAGGCAGGATTCGAACCTGCGACCGTAGCAGTCAACTTAAACCCAGATACCTGACGAATGTTACCGCTTCCAAAGACTGGGCATTTTTATTGTACATTAATTGGGCTTTTCGCCTTGTTATACGCAGTAGGTTACACTTACTAATATTGAGAGATAACTGTGAGTCATTACACCACGCATTTATTTTCTGCAAATCCTCATTGATTTGTTCACAACTTTCCTGTGATACTACTTTCCTGTAGACTACAGCATCATCGGCAAACAGTCTAAGGCCGCTGTCAATACCATCAACCAGATCGTTTATGTAAATCGTAAAAAGCAGAGGACCTATTACGCTGCCCTGCGGGACACCTGAAGTTAAACTTGTTTCTATTGAAGTCACCCCGTTGAGGACGACATACTGCTCCCTGTCTGTTAGAAAACTTTCTATCCAATCGCATATGTCATCGGATAGACCGTAAACGCGCACTTTTTGGAGCAAGCGACAGTGCGGAACTGAGTCGAACGCTTTTCGAAAGTCGAGAAATATGGCATCAAGCTGGGAGCCGGTATCCAGAGCCTGTTGTATATCATGCACAAAGAGAGCCAGCTGTGTCTCGCATGACCGCTGTTTCCTAAAACCGTTCTGGTTTCTGCAGATGAGCTTCTCAGAGTCTAGAAAGGTCATTATGTCTGAACACAAAATATGTTCCATGACTCTACAACAAATCGATGTCAGTGAAATTGGCCGGTAATTATGTGCACCAGATTTTTTACCCTTTTTATAGATTGCTATTACCTGGGCCTTCTTCCAGACCCGTGGAACTTTCCGCCGTTCCAATGGCCTCTGATAGATGAAGGATAAGAATGGTGCTATATTTGTAGCATAGTCAACATAACATCTTACCGGGATACCGTCTGGGCCAGATGCCTTCCTGGCGTCAAAGGATCTTAACTGTTTTACAATCCCAGATACACTTATGTTGTGAATGTTCCCAACATAATATAGGAGTGAACTTTACATAATCGTGAAAACATAGGTGTAAACATGGAAGATGACCCTCCAAGGATCATCAATACAGGCGGATGCTGGTAGGTTGGCGCGTGTCGACGGGATGAGCGGAGAACAGGTGAAGCCGGCGGCCTCTACCAAGGATCGAGCCACAGTCGTCTGGGCAGCCGATGACGTTGTCGTAGGTTCTGGATCGCCCCACCGGCTGACAACGTGGATCCAGCCCTGGTGCTACGGATCATGATGATACTCGAGTGGGTTGGCGAAACATAAAAAAGTTCAAGGGGCATTAGCAAAAGGTCCGCTGGAAAGAATTTTTGGTTAGCACACGAATACACTTAAATTGTCCCTCGTGCTCTTGTATTGTTTCATATGTTGTCTGCAGTCGTCTTTGTATCCATCGCCAGTTTATCCAGTCTGTGAGAGGTAATCTTCGCTGTACTGAACTTACAAAACGAACTTATCTCACAGTCTATACTGTTCCGTATAGTTCATTATTTTTAATAATTCTAACTGCGGCAATAAAGAGATTGTCCACGCAGCAAAAAAATTTACACTACTGGCCATTAAATTTGCTACACCACGAAGATGACGTGCTACAGACGCGAAATTTAACCGACAGGAGAAAGATGCTGTGATACGCAAATGATTAGCTACTCAGAGCATTCATACAAGACTGGCGCCGGTGGCGACACCTACAATGTGTTGACATGAGGAAAGTTTCCAACCGTTTTCTCATACACAAACAGCAGTTGACCGGAATTGCCTGGTGAAATGTTGTTGTGGTGCCTCCTGTAAGGAGGAGAAATGCGTACCATCACGTTTCCGACTTTGATAAAAGTCGGATTTTAGCCTATCGCGATTGCGGTTTATCGTATCGCGACATTGCTGCTCGCGTTGGTCGAGACCCAATGACTGTTAGCAGAATATGGAATCGGTGGGTTTAGGAGGGTAATATGGAACGCCGTGCTGGATCCCAACAGCCTCGTACCACTAGCAGTCGAGATGACAATCATCTTATCCGCACTTAGAACTTAGCACTGTAACGGATCGTGCAGCCACGTCTCGATCCCTGAGTCAACAGATGGGGACGTTTGCAAGACAACAACCATCTGCACGAACAGTTCGACGACGTTAGCAGCAACATGGACTATCAGCTCGGAGACCATGGCTGCGGTTACCCTTGACGCTGCATCACAGACAGGACCGCCTGCAATGGTGTACTCAACGACGAACCTGGGTGCACGAATGAAAAAACCTTCATTTTTTCGGATGAATCCAGGTTGTGTTTACAGATTCATGATGGTCGCATGCGTGTTTCGCGACATCGCGGTGAACGCACATTACAAGCGTGTATTCCTCACCGCCATACTGGCGTATCACCGGGCGTGATAGTATGGGGTGCCGTTGGTTACACGCCTCGGTCCCCTCTTGTTCGCATTGACGGCGCTTTGAACAGTGGACGTTACATTTCAGATGTGTTACGACCCGTGGCTCTTCCCTTCATTTGATCCCTGCGAAACCCTACATTTCAGCACGATAATGCACGACCGAATGTTGCAGGCCCTGTACACGCTTTTCTGGATACAGAAACTGTTTGACAGCTACCCTGGCCAGCATATTCTCCAGATCTCTAACCAATTGAAAATGTCTGGTCAATGGTGGCCTAGCAACTGGCGCGTCACAAAACGCCAGTCACTACTCATGATGAACTGTGGTATCGTGTTGAAGCTGCATGAGCAGCTGTACCTGTACACGCCATCCAAGCTCTGTTAGACTCAACGCTCAGGCGTATCAAGGCCGTTATTACGGCCAGAGGTGGATGTTCTGGGTACTGATTTCTCAGGATCTATGTACCCAAATTGCGTGAGAATGTAATCGCCTGTCAGTTCCAGCATAATATATTCGTCGAGTGAGTACCCGTTTATCATCTGCATTTCTTCTTGGAGAACAATTTTAATGGCCAGTACTGTATTTTAACACAAAATGTTTTGAATATTTAGATTTGCACACGGTCGACGCCGTCATATCAGTCATTAGGCACGCTGTCGTGTTGATATGTAACAGGGTTCCCCGCAAATTCTGTTCACTGAACGGCAGTTCGAAACGCATCACTCGACGGGTTTTTAAGTTCACTGTCACAAGTTCTATTGAACCTAACACTGACGCAGCACTGTTACTCCTCTCATGGACTATTTAATGTCTTTCTCCGTCTTTTGAACAAATGTCTGTCCGATGTCCACGTATCTCTGTACATTGTCGTTCTCAAGCCTACAGTTATACAGGTGCACATGTTTTTTTCTTATAAATAGGCCACATAATTTTCCTGGTAAAGCTTTTTTTGTGTACCTCTCTCTCCCAGTTAGTGATCAACTTACCATCTGGATTCTTGTTTCCTAAAAAACAAAGATCTCTCTCGACTTTTACAAAGTAATGTAAGTATGATGGGTGGCATGTCCTTGTAAGTGTAATCTTTTGATAGGACACCAGTGTGTTTGTTTCTACTATAACGAGGACTGTCCTACTGGCACCTACACTGAATTAATGTTGTCGGAAGGACAACTTTCAAACCTCGAAACGTGGCAAATCTGCCACAACAACCGCGGAAAATGCTAATCTCAGTCAAAAGTAAAATGATTCCCACTTGATATTCCATGGTGCATCTTATGTCCCATATCGAGTACACCATGACCACAAGTCTGATTAAGAATGGCCACACATAGAAACATACGTATCACTAAATGAAATGAAATCAGTTAACTATTCCTAATAGAAAAGATATAAAATTGTCTGTACCATCTGCAACACCTTGCAAGAACTTTAAATCCTCATAGCGTTAAGAGCATTTCACCTTGTGGGCGTTAAATTAAATTCCTTAAAAGTTACCAATGACATTCTTACTTTGTTACAAATTTTCTACTAATTATTAGTCTGTGCAAAACTTTTAAAAGTCTCCCCCAGGGCATTTATTACATATCAAACTAAGAGCACAATTAAGCTGGCTGACAATCACTTACATACTAAAACATACTACATACTATGACACAACAATATACATACTCAATCACACATTATAAAGTGTATACACGAAAATCATGAAGGAAAATATTTATTTAGATCATTATAGGGGTACAGTTCTTTAACAATGAGATTCTCAGCGTTGGCAAGTCTGTAACTGCCCCCATTCGTAATTTCTATCACCTTGTAGGGACCTCTGTACAGAAGTTGCCTCCTCTTGTTCTGTTTTTTTTTTTTTTTCAGCCTAGAAGACATGGGTGTGTTCGCAATAATACTAACTCCTCAAATTCGTATTCCCGTACGTTTCTTACGTTGTTATCGTATTTTCTTTTTCGTTTGGCAACTTAATGCGTAACATTCCTTAAAGTCTGCCTACTCTTCACTTTCAGGTTTACTGTGGGTTCAGAGACTTTGGGTATTGGTGTTGTCCATTCATCCAATTTTTTCTCAAACATAATTTCCTCTGGAGTATTCCTTGTCGAAGAATGGGGTAAGCTGTTGTATACATGTTGGAATTCGTTCAGATATTCCACCCACTTAGTGCGTCTTCCAGGAGTATATGTTCTTACGTACCTATTGAGCTCTTTGAACACAAATCCAACGGGGCTACTTTCGGGATGAAATTTTGAGATTAAGACCTCTTTAATGCCTTTGTATTTCAGAAAATTTTCCCATTTGGCACTTATAACATACGACACATTGCCTGACAATATTACCTTCGGTTTTCCTACATTATGGATATAGTTCCCTATTATATTTTTTATAATCGGAGCTGCGGTTGTAGCTCGAGGAGGATACAGGTCAGGGTATTTCGAAAATACGTCTTATATGACCACTAAGTATTTCACTCCTCCTCGTGCCGTGGGGTGTGGCCCACTTAGGTCAATGGACACAAGTTCGAGTGGCTTTGTGGGTAATATGGCATGCAGGTTGGTTTTAAGTGACACATTTGCATGCTTGGTTTTCTGGCATATTTTGCGGGAGCTAATGGTCCTCTGTACAATTCGTTTTAAGTGTGGGTAGTAGAAATATCCAACCATTTTCCTGGTACTCGATGAGTATACCACATTTACAATATCTGACACGAAATATTATCAGACTCGACAAAATGACTGATAATATTAGAGGCATTATTTTCTCCGTTTACATTACATTCATATCAGTTGAATAAATAGCGTCATACATTAGATAGGCTTCCAGGTGACGCCACGAAAGTCACTTTGTTAAAGTGATGACCCAGAGATTGCAGACAGTTAAAACTGCACATGTTTATGATATCCGATTTTAATGGCAGTGCAAATAAGTTATTTTCGTCAAGGGAAGTAGGCCTGTCATATCACTCCTCAGAATATTACCTTTCTGCCAAAAACGCGTTAATTAGCTACAGTCCCAGTTGCTACATCACCACTAGGGAAAAATAATTTGATGTAACCCTTCCCGAGTTTCTCTGACATCTCGACTCTCACAATTAGACGCAAATATCAAATCAACACAATTTGCATGTGCAATGTATGAAATCGCAAATACTATATAATATGCTTCAAACGTTCGATTGCGAAGGTGCAATGTCATTATATGTTATTCACAACATGCTTTAACTGTGTCAAAGAGAAGTCATATTTTAGGAAACTGTTCTTAGATCATACTTACAAAGATTCCTTGAAATCAAAGTGCGTTGATATAAAAGTTGTTTGAGTATTTCCTAACGTATTTAAATATGTATAAAATTTCAGTTAACTTGATACAGTAATGGACTGTGTTAAAACAAAAATTAATGTATGTAAGCTAATATTTATAACTAACTAGAAATATACCTTTGCAGAATTTTTGTCTGAAAGGACATAAAGTTAATGTAGTACATATTTTTCATATTTTATGTAATATTACCAGTTACCTTTCTATTCATACACGACGTCTTCAGTCTTTTCGGAAGTCCATCTTTTCTCTAGAACAAAACTCAACTTTGAGTTGAACAAACATAACTCAAAAATTCCGCTTCCAAGAAAGACTCCTTTTGGTTGAATTTGTGACGGATCAAAACTATTTTTATCGGTTTTCCTGTCTTACTGATATAATTACATTGTTTCAATCTATTGTAACAGCAGCCGAGAAGTAAGATAAGTCAGGGAAAATGATGTGGTATTTATCATTTCATTGTAACTAAAATCTGTGTTGACGCATATGTTCTGGAAAATCCGTACTTTGTCCAGCAGTGCAAGTATTCCTACAGGGACGGCAAAAATTATCCGTGCATCGTTGGTCGACAAAAGAGCTAGGGCGCTGCAGGGATCATCCTGGGTGAGCTGGCCCCTGGAAGAGCAATAGACGGCAACGACATTCTCTACTTTCATTGTTAAGAAAGGATGGTAGCGCCCTATACTTGTCTGAATTAATGGTTCAACTTTGGAACTGAAGAAGATTACAGTCAGTCACTATTTACACTACGATCCATTAAAATTGCTACACCAAGAAGAAATGCAGATGATAAACGGGTAGTCTTTGGACAAGTATATTATACTAGAACTGACATGTGATTACATTTTCACGCAATTTGGGTGCATAGATCCTGAGAAATCAGTACCTAGAACAACCACCTCTGGCCGTAATAACGACCTTGATACGCCTGGGCATTGAGTCAAACAGAGCTTGGATGGCGTGTACAGGTACAGCTGCCCATGCAGCTTCAACACGATACTACAGTTCATCAAGAGTAATGACTGGCGTATTGTGACGCGCCAGTTGCTCCGCCACCATTGACGAGACGTTTTCAGTTGGTGAGAGATATGGAGAATGTGGTGGCCAGGGCAGCAGTCGAACATTTTCTGTATCCAGAAAGGCCCGTACAGGATCTACAACATGCGGTCGTGCATTATCCTGCTGAAATGTAGGGTTTCGCAGGGATCAAATGAAGGGAAGAGCCACGGGTCGTAACACATCTGAAATGTAACGTCCACTGTTGAAAGTGCCATAAATGCGATCAAGAGGTGACAGAGACCTGTAACCAATGGCACCCCATACAATCATGCCGGGTGATACGCCAGTATGACGATGACGAATACACGCTCCCAATGTGCGTCCACCGCGATGTCGCCAAACGCGCATGCGACCATCATGAATCGGTAAACACAACCTGGATTCATCCGAAAAAATGAAGGTTTTTTCATTCGTGCACCCAGGTTCGTCGTTGAGTACACCATTGCAGACGGTCCTGTCCGTGATGCAGCGTCAAGGGTAACCGCAGCCATGGTCTCCGAGCTGATAGTCCATGGTGCTGCAAACGTCGTCGAACTGTTCGTGCAGATTGTTGTTGTCTTGCAAACGTCCCCATCTGTTGACTCAGGGATCGAGACGTGGCTGCACGATCCGTTACAGCTATGCGAATAAGATGCCTGTCATCTCGACTGCTAGTGATACGAGGCCGTTGAGAGCCAGCACGGCCTTCCGTATTACCCTCCTGAACCCACCGATTCCATAGTCTGCTAACAGTCATTGGATCTCGACCAATGCGAGCAGCAATGTCGCGATACGATAAACCGCAATCGCGATAGGCTACAATCCGACTTTTATCAAAGTCGGAAACGTGATGGTACGCTTTTCTCCTCCTCACACGAGGCATCACAACAACGTTTCACCAGACTACGCCGGTCAACTGCTGTTTGTGTATGAGAAATCGTTTGGAAACTTTCCTCATGTCAGCACGTTGTAGGTGTCGCCACCGGTGCCAACCTTGTGTGAATGCTCTGAAAAGCTAATCATTTGAATATCACAGCATCTTCTTCCTGTCGGTTAAATTTCGCGGTTGTAGCGCGTCATCTTCGTGGTGTATCAATTTTAATAGACGGTAGTGTAGGAGCTGACGAGATAGCGAGTTTGTGCCATTAAGACAGCACACACTCATGTTCGGAAAAACAGAACACCTTGAATGATTAGAGACAGGACTTTCATAATCACAAGACATGTGCATTAGTATGTTCTGCAGAAATGATTAGCATTTGAACGATATTAGCCCCCTGAATAGAGGTTAACGTTGATATCGCGGTGCAACACCACCTACCGGTAAAATGCGCCTGTGGCTCTTGTTGTCGCTATAAACCGAAGTTAATGGCTTAGTGTCACTTGAGCAGACGTGCAGGATGCCTCGCAGAAGTTTGCATGAACCTTACCGTCAAATCAGGAAGTTTGAAAGAGAGCGCATTATTGGCATGAAAGAGTGTGATGCATCCACCCGAGAAATTTCAGCTCGTGTGGGACGATGTGTTTCGGCAGTGCACAACGGGTGTGTGCAGAATGGTTCATGGAAGGCCATAGAACACAAATACATGGTTCTGGTCGCACCCCGCGAGAAGATAGACGCCAGTGACGTAACACTGACACCACAATTCCATAGCTGAACCATTTTAAAGCAAAAATTTCAATTGGTACCGCTACTCCTGAATAAAAGTAATGAGTAACTTCAGGTTTGGGATTTGCTAGTGGGTATGCGAGAGGCCAACACCTCAAGTGGCTTATATTTTGAAACTATGAGACTTAAGTTGCGATATAAAACGATGGTGCCGCGTGAGATTGATCTTGAGTTTTTTGTATTTTTCATCTCGCTTAGTGTGGGGCTATTAGTCACTCATAAAAAACGACGTTTGACCATTGTAAAGCATTTACATTCAGAAAGGAAAGAAAATAAACTTTCATTAGTTAAAAATAAATTTTAGTACACGATGTGTCATTTACCCACGACGATCTTTCTATAATTGATTTTGAAAAGGTAAGAATGGAAAGCGAAAGTAATATTTCGGACATTTAGCAAGTAGCGTAAGCAGACTCAAGTCAGCGACTTGTTCCAGACAATTGGACTGAGAATAGTTAAATCCTACGATTAATTAAATGCTTAAGTTGTCGAGAATATTCCTGAAAGGTTTACCAAAGAAATGAACTTGTTGTTGTTGTTGTGGTCTTCAATCCTGAGACTGGTTTCATGCAGCTCTCCATGCTACTCTATCCTGTGCAAGTTTCTTCATCCCCCAGTACCTACCGCAACCTACATCCTTCTGAATCTGCTTAGTGTATTCATCTCTTCTTCTCCCTCTACGATTTTACCCTACACGCTGCCCTCCAATACTAAATTGGTGATCCCTTGCTGCCTCAGAACATGTACTGCCAAACGATCTATTCTTATAGTCAAGTTGTGCCACACACTTAATACTCCCCAATTCTATTCAATACCTCCTCATTAGTTATGTGACCTACCCATCTAATATTCAGCATTCTTCTGTAGCACCACATTTCGAAAGCTCCTATTCTCTTCTTGTCCAAACTATTTATCGTCCATGATACACTTCCGTACATGGCTACACTCCATACAAATACTTTCATAAACGCCTTCCTGACACTTAAATCTATACTCGATGTTAACAAATTTCTCTTCTTCATAAACGCTTTCCTTGCCATTGCCAGTCTACATTTTATATCCTCTCTACTTCGACCATCATCAGTTATTTTGCTCCCCAAATAGCAAAACTCTTTTACTACTTTAAGTGTCTCATTTCCTAATCTAATTCCCTCAGCATAGCCCGACTTAATTCGACTACATTCAATTTTCCTCGTTTTGCTTTACTTGAAGTATTTTACCCCTGCCACCTTCAGCATTTGAAAGAGAGTATTCCAGTCAACATTGTCAAAAGCTTTCTCTAAGTCTATAAATGCTAGAAAAGTAGGTTTACCTTTCCTTAATCTATTATCTGAGATAAGTCGTACGGTCAGTATTGCCTCACGTGCTCCAATTTTTCTGCGGAATCCAAACTGACCTTCCCCGAGGTCGGCTTCTACCAGTTTTTCCATTCGTCTGTAAAGAATTCGCGTTAGTATTTTGCAGCTGTGACTTATTAAAATGATAGTTCGGTAATTTTCACATCTGTCAGCACCTGCTTTCTTTGGGATTGGAATTATTATATTCTTCTTGAAGTCTGAGGGTATTTCGCCTGTCTCATACATCTTGCTCGCCAGATGGTAGGGTTTTGTCAGGACTGTGCAAAGGCTGTCAGTAATTCTAATGGAATGTTGTCGACTCCCAGGGCCTTGTTTTTTTTTTTTAAAAAAAAAAAAAGGGCTCTGAGCACTATGGGACTTAACATCTATGGTTATCAGTCCCCTAGAACTTAGAACTACTTAAACCTAACTAACCTAAGGATATCACACAACACCCAGCCATCACGAGGCAGAGAAAATCCCTGACCTCGCCGGGAATCGAACCCGGGAACCCGGGCGTGGGAGGCGAGAACGCTACCGGGCCTTGTTTCGACTCAGGTCTTTCAGTGCTCTGTTAAACTCTTCACGCAGTATCATATCTACCATTTCATCTTCATCTACATCCTCTTCCATTTCCATAATATTGTCCTCAAGCCCTTGTATAGACCCTCTAAATACTTCTTCCACCTTTCTGCTTTACCTCCTTTGCTTAGAACTGGGTTTCCATCTGAGCTCTTTATATTCATACAAGTGGTTCTCTTTTCTCCAAAAGTCTCTTTAATTTTTCTGTAGGCAGTGTCTATCTCACCGCTTGTGAGATAAGCCTCTACATCCTGACATTTGTCCTCTAGCCATCCCTGCTTAGCTATTTTGCACTTACTGTCGATCTCATTTTTGAGACGTTTGTGTTCCTTTTTACCTGTTCATTTACAGCATTTTTATATTTTCTCCTTTCATCAGTTAAATTCAATATTTCTTCTGTTACCCAAGGATTTCCACTAGCCCTCTTGTTTTTACATACTTCATCCTCTGCTTCCTTCTCTACTTCATCCCTCAAAGCTACCCATTCTTTTTCTACTCTATTTCTTTCCCCCATTCCTGTCATTTGTTCCCTTATGCTCTCCCTGAAACTCTGTACAACCTCTGGTTTAGTCAGTTTATCCAGGTGCCATCTCCTTAAATGAACTTGTATGTATATAAATATTATATTGAACATTTATGAGTAGCGGTACAAATAACCAGAGATGCTACCTAAAAAGTTCTTTTACATTGCCTTAGCAACAGTTCGCATCTCTGTAACTGGATGTCAGAATGTATTACGAAAATGTTTTAGTTTAGAAACTTTTAAATACTTTAGGAATTTGTGGGTAACTGATGGTATACAAAAGTAGTAGGTTAAGGGCAGCAAGAGCCCACTTCTGATACTAAATTGATATGCAAATTAATTAAGTTGATCAATTAATTCCCCCTCACCCTATCCCACCGAAATCCACCTGCGATTGGCGGAAAATTAAAAAGGGCGATGCCCTTTCTGGGACTCGAATCCTGGTCCTTCTAGACAGAAAGCCCAAGTGCACCTCCCAAATCATGGAAGCTGACCAGTTGCAGGAGAGGAAGGTTAGGTTATCTACTTTATTCATTTTTGTTGTTGTTGTTGTGGTCAACAACAGTTGGTTAAGAAACTGAATTAGAGATAGGACCTAATTATGTAATTAATCATAAAGATTGGCCCCAATTACACAGCTGTATGCATCGCACTACACAAAGAGTGCATAAAATCGTAAACCCTGTATACATGTCCACTCTGCGTAAACTCGGGAAAAAACTTCCACTAGTTTGCTGCGAGAACTACCAATTACCACAGAATGTCCTTATTTCAATACCATCATCATTGTAAAGGAAAAGCGAGAATTTAAACTCCAAAGAAAATACATCTATGTTACGCAATTTCTTTCAACTTGATGCTCAAATTATTTTACTTATTTTACGTTCAACAACAACAACCTATAATTCAAGAGGATGTTGCTGTTTTGTACACTATGGCAAGTCCAATTTTACCAATGCAATGCTATATCACACCAACATTTACAATGCAAATCCAAAGAGCCTGTCTGGTAATAGAACCTCCTATAAGGTTTTACTTCTCCACTCGTGGACTGGGCATTGTGTTGTCCTCATCATCATTTCATCCTTATCGACGCGTAAATCGCCGAATGAGGCGTCACATGAAATAAGACTTGCAACACGGCGGAGAACCTTCACCGGACAGGGCCTCCCAGACAACAATGCCATACAATCATTTCATTTCATTTACTACAACTGTCCTTCCGATACATAGAAACCAATTACTGTGTGTGTGCTTACATTTACATTTTTCGTCCATAACTCCTCTCTACCGACCTGTGTGTAAACTTTCTTTCATCCAGCAGGTACTCTTTCACAATAGCAGCAGAGTCTTGCTTTATATTTTTGTAAGCAATTTACACATAGCCTGTTTCATGCAATCTTCTCACATGTCGGGAAAAAGCACTGTCATGTCGAAGTTCCGCAACAAGCTATAATTGAAGTGGTATCTACTTTGTAATTAGAGGTTACGAAGTATGAAATAACACAGGACTTGCAGTAACATCTACTTTTAGACACGCAGTCGTCACGATAATAACAAATTCATTCATTATTCCATCAGGATAGATACAGCCAATTTGTATTAGTTTTATGAGCAAAATCTGTGTAGTTTTAAGAGAAGTATCTGCATGAAAACTTTAACAAGTTATATCACTCCTTGTAATGGAACCTCCTACAAGATTTTACTGCGTCTCTCTGTCTCTCTCTCTCTCTCTCTCTCTCTCTCTCTCTCTCTCACACACACACACACACACACACACACACACACACACACACACATCGAACAACAAGTACCGTCTCCGTCTTTACATCGAGCGCATTAGATATACATGTATTGCTCCATTTGAGCTGGTGGCGAGCAGTCTAAGTGTCCCGCACAGATCTGCGAAAACTTTTTTCGACTGTACTAGGGGACGAGAACATCCAATAGACTATGAATCACAACAGAGGGTTCCTATATTGTTCCTTCATAAGCAGTTTATTACATTGTTGTTGTTTTTTTTAGCTGTAACACATCCAAGCAGTGTACGGCTACAGCTTTGTATACTGTCATACACTTTGCTTTTTCACCACGACTTCGATGTCTGTGTCAGATGATAAAACCGGCATTAACACATTTCGATCCATTGGCTCCCACAGAAAGCTGAACATTGCAAGGTGCAAACTATGCAGCTTGCGCAACACACAGGATGGTAGAAATAAAACACAGAGGTGATGTTTCTCACTAACAAAAGTGTGGGAGACACTGCAACGTATGGAAAATGGAAGAGTTTTTGGCATTGCAGAGCATTTGCAACAGTCATCAAAACGTGATGATCTATACAGTTAATCTCATCCTCCACAATCACGGTGTACTATATGTCTCAGTGTTCCATTTACAAGAGCACTGTTACCACATTTGGCAGTCATGTACATGATTACTGCCCCAGTGTTGATCGTTACCGGAAGGTATTGCTCACAACACGCATAATGTGGTGGAAATAAAAATACAAACTATTATCTCATTGATGAAAAATGAACTGTGGAGGCATCGCAGGACACTGAAATAGGTCAACACTGTAGCATTAAGGAACGCTTCCGAACAACTGCCTGAAGGTGAAGACTTCTGTATTTAATCCCATGCTCCATATTGACAAGTATCAGATATTCAGTGTTCTGCCGAGGCTCTCTCCATCTCAACCAAGTGGTGTCAGTAAATCATTATGTGGTTGTCAACAGCTTATCGGTGGACTTATTGGATGGCGAAAACACCGTTGGTACTGTAATACGCACAGCTGCTGATAACGCAATGAATTTGAGCAGTTTTATCAGTAGTTATATAATTTCAATGGCAGCCAATAACACAGTAGAGTGCTTCCAAATTTCTGTATCTTCGCTAAGTTACCCCTCCACTACTTCGGAAGTTTCATATACTAAATTGCGAATGCAGATAGATGACTGTGCAGCACGTCCATTTGATCATATACACCATATACTAGATGGCGAATACAAATAGATAACTGTGCAGTTTGTCAGTACGACCATACACATCAAAGTATATCAGTTGTTCTGTAATTTCAGCACCAGCCAGTGACACAGCAGAATGCTCCCCAATTTCTGTGTCATCACTGAATCACCACTCCACTACTTTGGAAGTACCATATACTATATTTTGACTGCATACAGATAATTGTGCGGTATCTCCATTTGGCCATATACACCAAAGTATACCATACAGCATCCTATATTGATACAATTAATTTTTTTACCTATTTACAGCACATCTATCACAATGCAGAATTTACGATTACGACTGACTGTCCTGCCCTGTGGGGATATTCCATTTGTAGGATAAAGTCGCAGATTGACAGATCCTTCCCATGCTGCCCTTGACCAATCCTCGCTGCAACACGGTGGCAATTTAATCTGCAACTGACCAGAAGTAGGAGGGTCCTACGCCCACTATATTCCATGTTTCGTGAAAGAACAGGGGAGCTATGTCCGCAAAGACTGCTCTGCACAAATCTTACTCATGGTACCCATCCAAATGCAGAAGATCTCTCGAGAGGGGTGCATGTCAAGGAGGGTAGCACTTCTTATCGGTGTATAGTAGACACATGAGTGTTGTGGCGATACAACAGATGGTTAAGAAGAAACGTGTGGTTGATACATGGTGAAGCTCCAGACTGATGGAGTTTGAAACATTTCACGTAAATCAATTGTGCTATCGATTCTGAAGTAATATTCCTGTCTAGAGTCAGTGCCGAGAAGGTACCAGTAAAGAGGAGTAGAGCATAAGCACACACTCATATGGCTACACGGTTTTGCACCTAAAAATGCTATATTGTTAAAGCCATATGGTTCCCGAAGTATTAGTTGTGCAGAGTGCAACGCTCTTAATACTCTAATGCAGGATATATTTGTCCAATATCAGACATACAACCACTCTGCAAGTTTCCTTCCCCAAGCATTATGGTGGAAAACTTTAAAATGATAAAACTACTTCCTTCTAGACTGTTCTGTCCGCAGCTCATGGTCTCACGGTAGTGTTCTCGCTTCCCGAGCACAGGGTCCCGAGTTTGATTCCCGGCGGGGTCAAGGATTTTCACCTGCCTCGAGATGACTGGGTGTTGTGTCGTCCGCATCATCATCATACATCCCTATTATGGTCGGAGGAAGGCAATAGCAAACCACCTCCACTAGGACCTTGCCTATTACGGCAGTGCGGGTCTCCCGCATCGTCCCCTACGCTCTGTCAAGGAGTATGGGACTTCGTCATCATCATACTATTCTGGGTCCTAGAAAGTCATTGTCAGTGTATATCCGCCGCTTGAGCTACTTATAAACCAACTAGAATGAAGTCAAGAGACTGCTGTGTTGTCTCTTAGGAAATTAATGGGTTTTATATGTCTTTGTAAGTCGGAAATGTACAACCCCTGTATCACACTTCGCACACCAGTCGTACTTCTCATTAGCAGCAGTGGTATTGCTTTTTAAGGATGCAGATATGTCTCACTAGGAAATAGAGCGCGGAGAAACCGGCATCAATATTTCCTATAGCAAATAGAGCGAGGTACCACTCACGCCGTGCTCCACGAAATGGCACACGAAGAAGCAAGAACTTCTTACGAGGGAGTAAGCACCATGATAAGTAGCAAAGGAGATTTGGCTGTCTTATTGTTGCTTACACTAACATCACGACATCTCTGGTAGCATTACCCTTGCACAAAGAAGTCCTAGTCTGATTTAGGTAGTTTCGTTCATGTATAGGATAAATTAGCAATTTCGTCCAACATCAGTACACCGCACTCACACTATTAAAGGTGATATTTGTGGCATTGGTTCACTCTCCTACAGAACGCTCTAGGGAATGGGGTAAGACTGATGAATGCATTGATTCTTCTCCTTAATATTTAAGGAATAACATTGTTTGTGATAACCAATCCTAAGTCGGTAATATCTTTATTCGACAGCATGTGTGAGAATACAGTTATGGATTGGGATACATATGTTTTAATATGGTGCCTCTGTGTAATACTTATGACGACCTTTTTGAAGTATGTGTTACAAAAACCTATGTAGTTTACAGGGGGAGATGGAGGACTGAAAGTGAATCCTGCCAGAGCATAACTGCTAAGCCTTTCTCGGTCTTGAGCGTCAGGGTACTCCCAACCCATCTCAGTTCCCTGCATTTCATGGTACTTCTTTCTAATTTTATGTATTCTCAGTCAATTTACATAATTTTGCAAGTTTATTCGCGATTTTACGTATTTCGTTGTATTACCTTCAATTTTACATATTTCCCATCAATTTGTAGTAATTATACAAGGTTTACTCGATTTTTACCGACTTTATTTCATTTTTTCGTATTTGTTTTGATCTTTTCTGTATGTATGTGGTCATAGTGTTGGCATGCCCATGCATTGTTTCGTTTTATACGAGATTTGCGTGTCCCATACAACAACCTAAAAAAATATCCTAAGAGTTTCCTCTTCCCGGTAATCTACATGCTTGCATTTTGGATAGGAAGATCATGAAAACTATATTAACACTCACCTCGTACCTAGATGTGACTCAACGAGTGGTGCAGATGGGAAACTCGTAGTCTGGAAATAAATTATTGTACTGCTACGACACATCAGAGAGCTTGTCTGTATATTCATGTAGCGGTGCACTTGATGGAAACTCAAAGTCTGGCACAGTTCTACACGTTGATCTAACTTTCACTCTACCATGTAGAGATCTGCAACAGAGAGTTGATTTCTGCTGCTGCTCTGATATTTTTTTCCCTTAAGTATATGCTCTTATTGCTTACCAGATGAACTTCGATACTTTTGTTTACACCTTCCAGTTCTGATACATCCCCACAACCATGTTAGAGCACCTACAAACTGTAAATTTAGATTTTGGTTTTTTTATCATAGTAATAATTTATTCATAAGTTGACGATGTGTTGACTGCACTTAGCATCCTGAAACGTGAGAGCTTCCCCTCCCTGTACCCAGAGAGTACGCACCACCAGCAACGTAATTTATAGACGAACAGTTACCAAGCTATACATTCGAAACACAACCGTCCGCCGCTGACAGTTGTACACACATACGTATAGATATCATGCATGCATATTAACGATCGCGAAGTCTCGATTTCAACTGCTTGTACGGTATTTTCGACAGTGCTACAGCCCCACAAATAGCGAGAAACTCTTCGCAAAACGATTCTGTAAGGGGTGTAAGTACATTTAAATTCATCCTGCTAAAGAGCATAACATCTTCGGTGCAAGTTATATTAACGATATTTCGTAACAGTATTGTCTAGATTCTCCAGTAACAAGATCGAACCAAGGCATCCTGCTGCGCCTATCTCACCTCATTTTATACTCTTAAAGATCCATGATGATGGCACATAATCATCCCAATTCATCTATTTTGTGTGCTAGATGTTCATTGGAAGGATGGAGACAGTCCTTCGTGGGTGTTATTCTTATGTACGGTAGAGAACAACACATTAATCAAACGGTATAGTACTGTACTCGAATGCGCCCAATCGGTCACAACTAAATATTCTACAGATGGAATGAATTAGCTCCATTTTTGTATGTCTACATCCATGCGTGTGTTGCGGATGGCTCCAATATACCCGACCCAGTCCTCCCGCTGGTGGATACATCACGCATTATATCTGGAACAGTGTCTATAGGATGATGCATTATCTCCAGGATAGGGTTCGAAGGTGGATTCACAAGCGAGAGGACTAGGCGAGGTTTATGGCAGCCATACATGACACTTGCATATGCATAGACACGCAGAAAGTAGAGCATATGCACTGCAACTGTAGAATATGTAGCTGTGAGTCACTGAGAGGAAGCAAGTAGAGTGCTACACAATACCATCCGACTAATTTACTGTTCTCAGTCATGGTCGAATATAGGCATTACGCAGTTAGGGCTGGTTCTCACAAACAATGTTATTCCTTAATAGTTAAGGAGAAGAATCAGTGCATTTATCAGACTCAAGCCACTCGCTACAGTGTTCTGTAGGAGAGTGAACCAATGCCACATGTTATTGTTGTGGTTTTCAGTCCAGAGGCTGGCTTGATGCAGCTCTCCATGCTACTCTATCCTGTGCAAGCTTCTTCATGTCCCAGTACCTACTGCAACCTAAATCCTTCTGAATCTGTTTAGTGTATTCATCTCTTGGTCTCCCTCTACGATTTTTACCCTCCACGCTGCCCTCCAATACTAAATTGGTGATCCCTTGATGCCTTAGAATATGCCCTACCAACCTATCCATTCTTCTAGTCAAGTTGTGCCACAAATTTCTCTTCTCTCCAATTCTATTCAGCACCTCCTTGGTATTTATGTGTTCAACCCATCTAATTTTCAACATTCTACTGTAGCACACTTTTGCCCGCAGCTCGTGGTCGTGCGGTAGCGTTCTCGGTTCCCGCGCCCGGGTTCCAGGGTTCGATTCCCGGCGGGGTCAGGGATTTTCTCTGCCTCGTGATGGCTGGGTGTTGTGTGATGTCCTTAGGTTAGTTAGGTTAAAGTAGTTCTAAGTTCTAGGGGACTGATGACCATAGATGTTAAGTCCCATAGTGCTCAGAGCCATTTGAACAATTTTTTTTGTAGCACACTTTTCAAAATTTCTATTCTATTCTTGTCTAAACTATTTATCGTCCACGTTTCACTTCCATACATGGCTGCACTCCATAAAATACTTTCAGAAACGACTTCCTGACACTTAAATCTATACTCGATGTTAGCAAATTTCTCTTCTTCACAGACGCTTTCCTTGCCATTGCCAGTCAACATTTTATATCCTCTCTACTTCGACCATCAGCAGTTATTTTGCTCCCCAAATAGTAAAACTCATTTACTACTTTAAATGTCTCATTTCCTACTCTAGTTCCCGCAGCATCACCCGATTTAATTCAACTACATTTCATTATGCTCGTTTTGCTTTTGTTGATGTTCATCTTATATCCTCCGTTCAACTGCTCTTCCAGGTCCTTTGCTGTCTCTGACAGAATTACAAAGTTTTTGTTTCTTCTCCATGGATTTCAATACCTACTCCAAATTTTTCTATTGTTTCTGCTGTTTACTGCTTGCTCAATATACAGATTGAACAACATCGGGGATAGGCTACAACCCTGCCTCACTCCCTTCCCAATCACTGCTTCACTTTCATGCCCCTCGACTCTTATAACTGATATCTGGTTTCTGTACAAATTGTAAATAGCCTTTCACTCCCTGTATTTTACCCCTGCCACCTTTAGAATTTGGAAGAGAGTATTCCAATCAGCATTGTCAAAAGCTTTCCCTAAGTCTACAAATGCTAGATACGTAGGTTTGCGCTTCCTTAATCTATTTTATAAGATAAGTCGTAGGGTCAGTACAGCCTCACGTGTTCCAACATTTCTACGGAATCCAAACTGATCATCCCCCAGGTCAGCTTCTACCAGTTTTTCCATTCGTCTGTATAGAATTCGTGTTAGTATTTTGCAGACGCGGCTTATTAAACTGATAGTTCGGTAATTTTCACATTTGTAACACCTGCTTTCTTTGGGATTGGAATTATTATATTCGTCTTGAAGTCTGAGGGTATTTCACCTGTCTCATACATCTTGCTCACTAGATGGTAGAGTTTTGTTAGGCCTGGCTCTCCCAAGGCTGTCAGCAGTTCTAATGGAATGTTGCCTACTCCCGGGGCCTTGTTTCGACTTAGGTCTTTCAGTGCTCTGTCAAACTCTTCACGCAGTATCATATCCCCTATTTCATCTTCGTCTACATTCTCTTCCAGTTCTATAATATTGTCCTCAGGAACATCGCCCTTGTATAGGTCCTCTATATACTCTTTCCACCTTTCTGCTTTCCCCTCTTTGCTTTGAACTGGGTTTCCATCTGAGCTCTTGACATTCATGCAAGTGGTTCTCTTTTCTCCAAAGGTCTCTTTAATTTTCCTGTAGGCAGTAATTATCTCACTCCTAGTGAGATAAGCATCTGCATCCTTACTTTTGTCCTCTAGCCATCCCTGCTCAGCCATTTTGCACTTCCTGTCGATTTCATTTTTGAGACGTTTGTATTCCTTCTTGCCTGCTTCATTTACTGTATTTTTATATTTTCTCCTTTCATCAATTAAATTCAATATTTGTTCTGTATACAAGGATTTCTATTAGCCCTCGTCTTTTTAGCTACTTGACCCTCTGCTACCTTCACCATTTCATCTCTCAAAGCTACCCATTCTTCTTCTACTGTATTTTCCCCCCATTCTTGTCAATCGTTCCCTAATGCTCTCCCTGAAGGTCTCTACAACCTCTGGTTCTTTCAGTCTACCCAGGTCCCATCTCCTCAAATTCCCACCTTTTTGCAGTTTCTTCAGTTTTAATCTACAGTTCATAACCAATAGATTGTGGTCAGAGTCCACATCTGCCCCTGGAAATGTCTTACAATTTAAATCCTGGTTCCTGAATCTCTGTCTTACCGTTATATAATCTATCTGAGACCTTCCAGTATCTCCAGGATTCTTTCATGTATACAACCTTCTTTTATGATTCTTGAACCAAGTGTTAGTTATGATTAAGGTATGCTCTGTGCGAAATTGTACCAGGCGGCTTCCTCTTTCTTTCCTTAGTCCCAATCTATATTCACCTACTACATTTCCTTCTCTTCCTTTTCCTGCTATCGAGTTCCAGTCACCCATGACTATTAAATTTTCGTCTCCCTTCACTATCTGAATAATTTCTTTTATCTCATGATACATTTGATCAATCTATTTGTCATCTGCGGAGCTAGTTGGTATATAAACTTGTACTACAGTGGCAGGCGTGGGCTTTGTGTCGATCTTGGCCACAATAATGCGTTCACTATGCTGTTTGTAGTAGCTTACCCGCACTCCTATTTTTTTATTCATTATTAATGTCACATATGTCACCTTTAATAGTGAGAGGGGGGTGTACTCGATAGATGAATTTTAGTACAAAATTACTGTATTATACTACACATGAGCAAAACTACCTAACATCAGACCAAGACTTCTTTGTACAAGAGGAACGCTAGCTGAGTTGCGATAATACTACTGTAAACAGTTATAAGACTGAGAAATCTCCTTTGGCTACTGATCATTGTGCTTACTACTTCGTAAGAATTTACTGCTTCTTACGAGTGCATTTTCCTGGAGCACGGCGCGGGTGACACTTCACTGTATCAGCTATCAAAAATATTCATGTCGGTTTTTCGTTGCTCTGTTTCCTAGTGAGATATAGCTGCATCCATAAAGAGCAATACTACTGCTAATAATAATGATAAGCACAACTGATGTGGGAAGTGTGATACAGGGTTCGTACATTTCCGACTTAAAAAGACATATAAAATCCATTAACTTCGTAAGAGGCTGCACAGCAATCTCTTGACTTCGTTCTAGTTGATTTGTAAGTAGCTCAAGCGTCGGATATACACCGACAGCGCCTTCCTAGAACCCAGAATACTGTAGAAGGAAGTGGTTTTATCGTTTTAAAGTTTCTCATTGTAATTACTGGGGAAGGAAATTTGCAGGGTGGTTGCATGTATGATGTTGGATAAATACATCTTGCATCAGAGTATTAAGAGTATTGCATTCCACACGACTAATGCTTCGGAAACCATACTGCTTTAACACAGAATTTTATGTGCAGAGCCGTGTAGCCATACGAAAGTGTCTTTATGCTCTACCACCATTTGTCTCGTGTTAATACCTGTCTGGTACTGACTCCAGACAATGGAATAAAACTTCAGAATTGACAGCACAATTAACTTACGTGAAATGTATCAAGCTTCATCAGTATGGCTCCCTACAGCGCTTTTGTTTCTCACCCAAAACAATGCTACGAATGCGAAACGTTATATAGGTATTATATGAAGTCTCCTGAGTGAGCGCACCAAGTTTCTGTCACTTCTGACAGATAGCGTAGTTGCACGTCAGTTTCAAAATGGCGTCTGTAGGTGTTTTGCATTACAAGCAACATGACGTCATTGTGTTTCTCGATGCAGAGAAAGAACCGTGGGAAATATACACAAACGCTTGTGCAAAGTCTATGGAGGATCTGCTATCGACAGAAGTACCGTTAGTCGCTGGGCACGGAGGGTAAGGTCATGAGAAGGCGGTTCGGCGGATCTGCACGATTTGCAGCGGTCGGGGAGACCAACCAGGGCTGTCACAACTGACATGTTGCAACGAGCTGATGTTATTCGCGAGAACAGATGCATTACGATTCTTCAGTTGACGCTGCATCTGTCAATCAGCAAAGGAAGTGTGGCTCCCCCACCAGGACAAGGATTGGTACTGATAGGGCATACACACCCATGTTTCACGCTGGATGAAGGCCATAGAAAGGGATGAAGATTACGTGGAAAAATATGGCGTGTAGGCAAAACTCCATTCTTAAGTCTCATTATGTTCAGTACAGAATTGTTGTAGAAAAAAATGCCGTATATTACTTTCTGGGCAACCCTTGTATAAACTACATGTTTCTTCCTGACTGTCTGTTATATCATCGCAAAACTCTCATTTCTAATATACACCGATAAGTGATGCTACAGTCCTCGACATGCGCGCATCTCGAGAGATCTTGTGCATTTGGATGGGAACCATGGGTAAGATTGGTGTGGCAGTCTTTACTCAACAGCACTTACGGTCACAGCTCAGCGTGTTCTTTCACGAGACATGGAATTTATTGAGTGTAGGACGCCGGTAGCATAGGCGTCGGTATGAGACAAAACCCTCAACATTTTGCGCAAAATAAAGATGACCCCTCCCTGAACCTGCAACATTTTGGCCAAAAGATGGCGGTAACTTTATGGCGGTCACTTTTTTTCGAAATGTTGGCGACTTTATGTCGGCCGCCTAAACGGTAACACTTTTGCAAAATGTTGGCATGTTTTTTGCGGACACTTTTTTGTCGGCCAGGCGTTGGTCAGCGCAACTAGCGAACTGTCCTATATGAAAATTTAATTGCATAATTGAAATAATTTATGTAGGTGTGTATACAATAAAATGGCTGTGAAAGCAAATGGCTTGAATAATTATAATATGCAAGAACTAAAAGATGAAGTGAAAAAATGGGCTTAAAAGGTAATTCAGAGCGCAAAAAAAACTTATTGACCTTATTAATAATGCTCAAGTGAATGAAAAAGAAGAAGAAGAACCTATTCAGCCACTGACTGAACAACAGCAACTTATTAATCAAATGTGTAAATTTTTAAAATTTAAACAATTATACGAATTGTATTCAACAAATGAAAAATAAGCTGCAATGATTGCTGATTATATCAAAAAAGAAAATCCATTCAAACGTGCCAGATGGAGAGCTATATCAAGATGGGAAAATCATCTGAAGATTTCATGAGAGATTTTCAAGACAAATTAGATTGGACTGAAATATTATAGAATGAAAAATGTCTGAAGATTTCATGAGAGAGTTTCATGACAAATTATACTGGCATCACGTATCAAACCATCAAACGCTGTCTGAATATTTCATGCGAGAATTCCAAGACAGATTAGATTGGTTTCAAATATCAGCACATCAAAAACTGTCTGAAAATTTCATGTGAGAATTCGCAGATGGATTAGATTGGGGATATATGTCATTGCATCAAAAAATGTCTGAGGATTTGATGCGAGATTTCCTAGGTAGATTATTCAGGAAGGTATATCACTCTGTCAAAAATTGTCTGAAGATTTTATAATGAAATTTCAGTACAAAGTAAACGGACGTAATTTTGAAATTTCAATATCTATCTGATCGCTCAAACAAAAATTATTATGCTTACATGAAATACTGACCGAACAATCTTAAAATAAGTGTTCTATATGCTTAACAGATGAAAATGGTCAATTTTTGCTAACAAAATGCAAACACCTTTTTCATAAAGAATACGTTGACTGGTGATCAGCAATGAAAAATAATTATCCAATGTACAGAACTGTTATGAAGAGAAATATAGCTTAAAACACCTATTTCATTTTTTGACCTTCAAACGCAAGAAATAGCGGGAATCAGCGCCAAAGAAATTTTGAACTGGATATTACAAATTACTATAATTCTATGGAGTTTGACATGCCGCATTTTCTGTTTGTAGTATTTCAGACCCACAGAAAAGGAACTCAAGATGCAGACTCGTCGTTGTATGGTCATGTTAAGCTGATTCAGATGGCTCTGAGCACAATGGGACTTAACTTCTGAGGTCATCAGTCCCCGAGGACTTAGAACTACTTAAACCTAACTAACCTAAGGACATCACACGCAACCATGCCGGAGGCAGGATTCGAACCTGCGACCGTAGCGGTCGCGCGGTTCCAGACTGTAGCGCCTAGAACCGCTCGGGCACCCCGGCCGGCATGTTAAACAGCAAAATATTTATCTCAAGAACAGTGTTTGCCTCTGTAAGTTACGAAGTAACACGCAACAGAAATGTTTATTGCGGTAGGTCACCATAAGAAACGTTACACTGTCTGGGGAGCTATGAACATAGTTTATTGTGTTATTATCCAAAGGGTTACAGGAAGAAGAACAATTTTTTAAATGGGACAATAGTTTTTTCTATCATGCACTGGAATCAGTAACACCAGCTGTGTATTCATCAATTTAAATTACATTCCTATCACTTTTAGTTTGTGAGCTACAACCCTTCAAAGTTTAAGGGGTAGATACCACACACGCTGCACATAACGCAATGCGCCTTCTACATGTGCTGCGGTCGAATTGTAACGTCGCCGGTGTCACGGAGCGAGAAGCTTCCTCGATGCGCTGTAAGACTGCCGACTGTCGCCGCACACGGCCGTATACCCGACAGTTCGAGCCACACAAACAAACGGGGCTCAATATACCACAGTTACTGACATCGGATGAAGATGGCATACACGAACAACGAGTACGTTGACATGCTCCTAAATAAATGTTGTGTGACTAGGGCCTCCCATCGGGTAGACCGTTCGCCGGGTGCAAGTCTTCCGATTTGACGCCACTTCGGCGACTTGCGCGTCGATGAGGATGAAATAATGATGATTAGGACAACACAACACCCAGTCCCTGAGCCGAGAAAATCTAGAACCCAGCCGGGAATCGAACCCGGGCCCATAGGATTGACTGTCTGTCGCGCTGACAACTTTTTTTTTTTTAATTTTTCTTTGAATTTGTTCGGGACGGAAGTCCGATGACACCAGTTCAGGCTCTTTGTTGATCCGTTCGCTCAGTTTTTTATTACAGAGTGTAGCTAACCCTCTGACCGAACACGCTGAGCTACCATGCCGCCACCACTCAGCTACCGGAGGCGGGCGACATCGTGCTGATGCTCGGAGAGTGCCGACACAATGCCACTGAAGGAACCATGGCGTACGCTGTGAGATATCCTAGGCGAAGAGCTCCAGCAGCTGTTACGTTCTTACGTGCCCATCAAACGACTTCGGGGAACAGGCAGCTTGGTAATGCGCCGCAGTAACAGACGAAGAACTGCGAGAAGTGAAGAGACGGAGGCGTTTGTTTTTGCTGCAGTACACCACGATCCTCATATCTGCTTACGAGACGTTGCTACAGTCGCTGGTGTCAGTCTCACATCTGTGTGGCGTATAGGACACGGCCACAGGTTTCATCAGTACCGCCTGTCTGACCCAGGGGCTGCATGGGAACGATATAAAAAATATAAATATATCAATTAATGGATCAAGATCCATTAAAAAACAAATGCTTAAAAGATCTCAGTAATTATTCCGTGCTTAATATCATAAGTCAAATTCCTCTTCCCATACATAATGATGAATGCTAAAGAGCATCAGGAATAGGTTCATTAAACGTAACAACATTCTTTCGCCTACTCATATTGATAACATAAATTGGATATGAATTAACTAAAGCGTATGCACTAATTTTAACGTCATTACTCGATTCAGTTATTCTCTTGATATTTGTGAATCCACTGTATGCCTTCAAACAAGTGCCTTGAGGCTTAATGTTTCACAGTTCTTCGGGAAATATCTCGTTTCGACCGTTCTTGAGATAAATATTTTGCAGCTTAACGTGATCATACAGCGACGAGTCTGCATCTTGAGTTCCTTTTCTGTGGATCTGAAATACCACAAACAGAAAGTACGGCATGTCAAACTCCACAGAATTATAGTAATTTGTAATATCCAGTTCCAAATTTCTTTTGGCGCTGATTCCCACTATTTCCTGCGTTTGAAGGTCAAAAAATAAAATAGGTAGTTTAGGCTGCTTAAGCATTTTTCTCTCAATTCCATTTCATAGTTTGGTTTGTACTTTACAACAGGCACTCGAATTTCCATATTCGTAATTGTTACTTTCCCATGACATGGTCGAGAAACCGGAATGTCTGTGCCATCATCCTTTCTTGAAAACCATCTACACAACGCGTCGCCAGCATGTGGACTTCTTATAAACATTATCGTTGAATCATCATCCTACATGATTTCTCTATAATCTTCGAAAAATCCGCCCAACAAATTCAGCGAGTCAAGTTCTTCAATTTCTTTCCTTTGCAACTACCCGTTGTTAGTGAACTTTCCCTCGAATCTTGTGTCATCGTCCAAAGAAGACGTTAGATGATACAAAACTGTTGAGGAAAAGCCTGGATGTTCTAGCCTGTAGATAATGTGTCCTCTTTTCTTGGCAATTACTAAATTCCATAGTTGACTTGTAAAATTTTCAACTAGTTTTACATTTGATTTCCCTTCATATGCCGTGTAATCTGAGACGTCTTCATGCATCGCATTAAATGTCATGACCAAGTAAGCATTATTATCAAATCAGCCATCACCAACTTTGACGTCTATTTATACATATTCGATTGGCAAGTTCAAATTATTTTTAGTCTTCTTGTTAACTGGAAAAGACTGCCACTGTAAACTTACTATTTTGTTCATATTTATTAAACAGGAAAAAAACTGCACCATTTCCAGAAGCATAGTTGCATTCGCACCACCGAACTATACCACATAATCGTTTTCGTCCGTTATTCAGATTTTGAACTTCATCGTGAATTGCGAAAAGTAGCGGACAGCTTGGTTCTTATACACTACTGGCCATTAAAATTGCTACACCACGAAGATGACATGATAAAGACGCGAAATTTAAGCGACAGGAAGAAGATGCTGTTATATGCAAATGATTAGCTTTTCAGAGCATTCACACAAGGTTGGCGACGGTGGCGAAACCTACAACGTGCTAACATGAGGAAAGTTTCCAAACGATTTCTCATACACAAACAACAGTTGATGGGAGTTGCCTGGTGAAATGTTGTTGTGATGCCTTGTGTAAGGAGGATAAAAGCGTACCATCACGTTTCCGACTTTGATAAAGGTCGAATTTCAGCCTATCGCGATTGCGTTTTATCGTATCGCGACATTGCTGCTCGCATTGGTCGAGATCCAATGACTGTTAGCAGAATATGGAATCGGTGGGTTCAGGAAGGTAATACGGAAGGCCGTGCTGGATCCCAACGGCCTCGTATCACTAGCAGTCGAGATGACAGGCATCTTATCCACATGGCTCTAACGGATCGTGTAGCCGCGTCTCGATCCCTGAGTCAACAGATGGGGCCGTTTGCAAGACAACAACCATCTGCACGAACAGTTCGACGACGTTTGCAGCAGCACGGACTATCAGCTCGTAGACAATGACTGCGGTTACCCTTGACGCTGAATCACAGACAGAAGCGCCTGGGATGGTGTACTCAACGACCAACCTGGGTGTACGTCATTTTTTCGGATGAATCCAGGTTCTGTTTACAGCATCATGATGGTCGCATCCGTGTTTGGCAACATCGCGGTGAACGCACAATGGAAGCGTGTATTCGTCATCGCCATACTGGTGTACTACCCGGCGTGATGGAACGGGGTGCCATGGGTTACACGTCTCGCTCACCTCTTGTTCGCATTGATAGCACTTTGAACAGTGGACGTTACATTTCAGATGTGTTACGTCCCGTGGCTCTACCCTTCATTCGATCCTTGCGAAAGCCTACATTTCATCATGATAATGCACGACCGCATGTTGCAGGTCCTGTACGGGCCTTTCTGCATACAGAATATGTTCCACTGCTGCCCTGGCCAGCACATTCTCCAGATCTCTCACCAACTGAAAACGTCTGGTCAATGGTGGCGGAGCAACTGGCGCGTCACAATACGTCAGTCACTACTCTTGATGAACTGTGGTATCGTGTTGAAGCTGCATGGGCAGCTGTACATGTACACGCCATCCAAGCTGTGTTTGACTCAATGCACACGCGTATCAAGGGCGTTATTACGGCCAGAGGTGGTTGTTCTGGGTACTGATTTCTCAGGATCTATGCACCCAAATTGCGTGAAAATGTAATCACATGTCAGTTCTAGTATAATATATTTGTCCAATGAGTACCCGTTTATCATCTGCATTTCTTTTTGGTGTAGCAATTTTAATAGCCAGTAGTGTATGATAGGACTGCTAAACTGCAAATGATCAGCTAATTCCAGCAACTTTGGCTTCAATGAAGCGATAATGTTGGTTTCGCTATGAAAATGATAATAGTCCTTTACAAACATGACATCTGCTAAAGCAAAATGGGCTTTGATTGTATGGAAAGGAATGATTTTTTGCAGCTGTGCTGCAACAGCGTTTACTGCGAGCTGCACAGTTTGATTCTCCGAAAAACCGATCATCCGCCCAATACTGTGCACTCTATCAAAATACAGCTGATGGCGTGTGCTCTGAATTTCGACTATGTTTGAGCGACCTATTTGGCTTAACCTCTAAATTATCAGCACTGAGCCGCGCGGAGTGGCCGCGTGGTCTCCGGCGCCATGTCACGGATTGTGCGGCTCCTCCAGTCGAATGTTCGAGTCCTCTCTCATGTATGGGTGTGTGTGTTGTTCTTAGCGTAAGTTAGTTTAAGTAGTGTGTAAGTCTAGAGTCCGGTGACCTCAGCAGTTTGGTCCCTTAGGAATTCACACACATTTGAATATTTATCAGCATTGAAAGGTTGCTGACTCTGTATATATTTCTCTAAATTATCTAGACTGTACTATCCTGTGGGAATAGTCAGCGTGATAATGACACCGTCTTTCTCGAAATGCAGTCTGTTGTTTTTACATGTAACATTTGGAGTTTAAAATGTCAAGTAAAAACTAACCAGTCCTTCTTTTGTAAACGCATTTCGTATATACACGTTCAGTTTCTGTTCTAAAGTCGAAGACTCACCACTGAGTTCAAAAATTCTGTTCAATTTTTATTATAATAAATGACGACTGATTGGGAGCCAAAAATGAGAATTCGTGAAAAGAAACAGAAAAAGAAACATTGTGAACTTTTACCTAATTCTATTCCATGTGCTATAATAGGCCCAAGTAGCTGTGGGAAAACAACGTTAATGGTTGACAATTATATCTTAGCGCCAGGATGATTGAACTGGAAAAAAATGAACCACCTCTCTGTTTACTGTAGAAGTTTAGATCAGCCGAAATATCAAGAATGTATGAAATCATGCAAGAAAAGTGAAGATAAACACAAAGAAAAAATTACTACTTTGGTGAGCATCACTGAAATTATTCCGCTAGATGAATATGAAGATAACTCCTTTGTCGTTTTTGATGACTTCATTATTGAAAATCAAGATATAGTCAGAGAATACTTAACCAGAGGACGACATAAGAACATTGACTGCTTCTATTTAGCACAAACGAACTCAAAAAATTCCCAAGCTATTCGTGAGAGAAAACCTTATTATTCTTCGTATGTCCATAATTGAAACGGACGACTTGGGACGTCAGCTAGTATAATATATGTTAAAAAATGACGAAATTCCTCCAGCTGTATTAAGGTGCTGGTTTTACTGGCAACTAGTTTTCGATGTTGTTACAACATCATCCTCGGGCCCATACTTGTTGACAGAAGCCGTATGTGTCTAACAGTAGTAGTCAGTGATGATATGGGCGTGTTCCATGCGGAAAGCAGGTAGTAACTACCTTCAGTAGTATATAACCTTAATATTCTGAACATTTTTAGGCAAGATGACACAAATTTAAAGCACATCTCCGACGAATTTGTGGGTGGAGATTTGAAGTGGGACAACTTTAGAGAAATTTGCAGTAAATCTTGGAACGAGGATTGTGGCTTTATAACTATCGATATGACTCGTAAAGCCAATTCAGGCAAATACAGTGATAAAATTAAAACGTTTATCAAGTTTTAATGGATGCAAACATGTCACCACTATTTTGCGGGTCTCACGTACCCGTCTATTCGACAGGTGGATGGTACATTGCAACAGATGATTATTTTACGCATAATGTTGCACACAGTAACGACTGAGCAGCTTTGGTTGCACCAATGAGGCAAGGTGTTTAGCTAACTCGCGTGTAGGTCCGCCTATAGCGCTGACAATTGGCCTCAACAGAACCTCATGCTTATGCACTTTGGGTAATCCATAAAGTCTAGGTGGGTACGCTTCTGTTTCACAAAGCAGCTTCTTATCGTCGGAGGCGAATAAAGACGCTTTCACCAGTCGATTGATCATTCTTAAAAATCTCCATAGTCGGATCCTTCTGGAGTTTTTTTGTAATTGGAGGGAACCAAAATATCACTGATCTTTCCATGATATTCCCCTATTCAATATGACGGTGGCGTTACCCTTATCTGCGTTAAGAACAATAATGTTTTTATCTGCATTTGTATCCCTCAGCGCCTTCCTTTTTGCCTGCGGCAAATTTCTGTTAGATGGCTTACATGTACGTAAAATCCTACCCGTTCCATCCTAATTGCGTCAGCGGACTGCTGTGGAAGCTGACGGATACCGGCCTCAATATTTGCTCTATGGGTACGTTTTCGGGCATCACAGCAAAATTGCCTCCTTTCGCTAGTACAGAAATTTCAACTTTCGACAAAACTTTATCAGACAGGTTAATAACAGTTCGAGAATTGTCCTCAACTGAACCTCCCGAAATGTTCTTCTGTAAGTCATCGAACTTCTTCTTTTGTCTATTTACTGATATTTCTGCACTAACGTCCATACTTTTGAATGTTAGACCATCAATCCTTTTCCAATCGCCACACTGCATAGCATTGCTAATAACCTAGTGGAGATGAAAAAGCTTACTGCTGGTTTCCGCCAGTGCTCGGCGCGTCTGATGAATCTTCTCACGTAGCATTGCAGGTTCCATACGATTGTAAATACGATGAGCCTGAGCCGAACGAAACATCCTCTTCACCTTCAGAAATTTCGGAACCGTTGAAGTGTCCCTGCAGTGTAACAGGAAGGTTGTGCTTTCTTCTTGCGCATTCCTTCAAATCGTCGAACCGTTGTTGACATATCCTCCCCGTAGAAGCGTTTGATCATACAATGTAGGCTTTCACGGCCGGTATTGCCTTCACTTAAAACTTCTGGGCTGATAGGCCGTGATCGATGTATATACAGAAATTTTTCCTACCGATATTGTGGCATTATTCTGACACTGCCCCCCCCCCCCCCCCCCCACAACCTACTTTCAGTACAATAGTGACTTTTATGAACAGATTGACGGCGTGGCTATGGGCAGTCCTCTTCGTCCTGCTGTGGCTAACTTGTTTATGGCGACGTCTGAACAACGGGCGTTGCAGACTGCCAGTAACAGTCCAGCCAGATGGTACCGCTATGTCGATGACACGTTCGTAGTATGGACACACGGAGCAGAGGAGTTGGATGCCTTCCTGACACATTTAAACAGCATTAATCGGAAAATCCAATTTACTATGGAGACGAAGAGTAATGGGCAATTGAATTTCCTGGATGTGTCTGTGATTAAACGACAGGACGGGACGTTGGGCCATTAGGTGTATAGAAAGGTTACACATAATGATAGTTATCTGCTTAATGATTCAAACCACCACCCTAGACAAAAAAAGAGGTGTAATGAAAACCTTGGTAGACAGGGCGTACAAAATTTGTGAACCTGTTTATTTAAAAGATGAGATTTAACATCTACGGTCAATTTTCGTGAAGAATGGCTATTCTAGCAAGGATATAGATCGAGCACTTCGCTCTACTCAGAGAATCATGAGCAACGACGAACAACAGTCGCCCAAGGGCAATGCTTTTCTTCCGTTCATTAGTAAGGTCTCAGATAGCATTGGTAAAGTTTTAAGCAAGTATGAGGTGGAAACTATTTTCAGATCCACAAGGAAAATAAAAGAATATTTAAGATCGACAAAAGATGCACGACACCCTTTGGCTACACCAGGGTGTATAAAATTCCTTGTAGTTGTGGACAGGTATCACATTGGTACTACAAAAGAAGTGTACACCCGTGTTGTTGAACATAAGAGGAATTTCCACCTGGGTCACACAGACAAATCAGCCGTAACGGAACATGTTTACTAGGGAGGTGATCATGAAATAAAATTCAGCAAGACGAATATCATATCTAGAACCTCGCATTATTATGCACACTTGTATAGACAAGCTATCGGGATCGATAAACACCGTAATAATTTTAATAGGAAAGACGAAGGTGTTAAACTAGATAAAATTTGGATGTCAGCGTTGCACCGCAAGCGTGACGATCGATTTCTTTCAATCGAGAATGTTGGCCTTGCCAGAGACAGCGTCATAGCTGACGCCACGTGATGGACAGGGCGGCCTATGTACTGCCTATATAATCACCGCTTCCTCGAGTTCTGTTCGCAGTTCGCCGCTGTACCTAGGAAGATGACTCCCACAGTCGGAGACGAAACGTCAGGGGGGAGTTTTATACATCGACCATGGCCTGTTTTAAGTGAAGACAACACCGGCCGTGAAAGCCTACACTGTATGATCAAGACCACATATGCTCTCACAATCGCGTGATTGTAGCACTGTAAAAGTCAGTGTTCGCGTATGCGAGCCATACTTGGCAGGCAAAGCACATTTTCCGACAACAGGAATGTCTTGTCCACTATAAGCCGTCAGTTGTGTGTTAGTTTTAGACAGGCGTGGGGAGCCTGACAGTCCATATGTGTGACGATTTAGCTATGTAACAGAGGCACTTGTATCCAACTGAAGGAGGATGAGATTAGAATTTAACGTCCCGTCGACAACAAGGTCATTAGAGACGGAGCACAAGTTCTGGTTAGGGAAGGATGGGGAAGGAAATTGGCCGCGCCCTTTCAAAGGAACCATCCCAGCATTTGCCTGACGCGATTTAGGGAAATCACGGAAAACCTAAATCTGGATGGCCAGACACGGGTTTGAACCGTTGTCCTCCCGAATGCGAGTCCAGTGTGCTAACCACTGCGCCATCTCGCTCATTCCGTCCAACTGAAATTTCCCACGTTTCCCACAAAGAAGATTTTTGTGAGTGGGCCGAATTCTTATGTTTGTGCCGTTGTAAATATGCAGAATGTACGTGTCCTTTCTTGCCACAAGCGTAACACTGAACTTGTCGGGAGGGGCAGTAATGGCTTTTGTGCCATGAATAACACCGAGGACAAGACTTAATTCTGTTCTCCTGTGTAGCTGCCTGTTTAGTAAGCTGCTTACGCAGCGTGGAGCGTGGAGCGCAAGCTGCTGTTGAATGGGCCGGTCACAAACAAGGGACTCAACCGGACAAATAGCTCGCTGCTCAGATTTACTGCTGGACAGGGCATCTGAATCAAACTGATTTAATATTTGCACTACCTGCTGAAATGACGGATCGGACTGTTTCAAAATCTGTTCTCTGAGTTTGATATCAAGTACATTGTACGCAATCACCTAACGCAACATAACATCTGAATATAAAGCACCATTAGCACGTCTGACTTTGCATTTACTCGTCATAACCTTCAAATCTGCTACCCCTCGCGATAAGTTTCTTCTGACGGTTTTTTTTACAATTAAAGAATTGATAAGTTGCTGGTACCACAGTCACTTGTTGCATATAATAGTTAGTTAGCAAATCTACAACCTGTTCCTACGAAAGTTCACTCTGAGTGGCATTAGGAAATAGTTTGTTGATAAGGCGGAGCACTACACCTCCTACCGTTGCGAGAAAGTAATGGCTTTTCACAGGACCTGGTACGTTGCGGGCAAGTATGCGGGCTTCAGACTGTTGCAACCACTCGAGCCGTTCATCTTCTTGTTCACGAAACTGGCGAAAAGGCAGTATAGCTGTAGGTGTTCCTGTACGTGGCGCATGTGTCGTCGGGCACGCAGCATTGTCCAGTAGCTGCTGCACTCTGTTGAGCAGTGTAGATATTTGCTGCGTCTATAATTGAAACATCTGCATTAGGAGTGTAGCATCTAATGCTTGCAGTTGTGGTGCCTGAGCAGGGGTGGGATAGGTGGAGTGGGCATTTTGGAAGTGATAAATACGAGAAACAGACAAGGCAAGCAAGAAAAATAAGTACAAAGGCAAAGAAAACTTCTCTAACGCCCACCTGAAAACACTGATTAGCAAAAGCGGTAAGAGACTGTTAAAGCAAGTAAACGCCCCTTCAAAGTAAAGACAAGGGAGAATTAAGGCTGGTCGGCCGGGGTGGCCGAGCTGTTCTAGGCGCTACTGTCTGGAACCGGGCGACCGCTTCGTCGCAGGTTCGAATCCTACCTCGGGCATGGATATGTGTGATGTCCTTAGTTTAGTTAGGTTTAAGTAGTTCTAACTTCTAGGGGACTGATGACCTTAGAAGTTAAGTCCCATAGTGCTCAGAGCCATTTTTTAGAATTAAGGCGTCAGCAAAACACAAAAGAAAATTCCATGGCCGCGAGGCACGGGGCTTGTTTGTGAAGCCTCGTAGTCAATGTGATATTCTGCCCACTTATCTAATATAGAGTGCCTAGGAAGCTGTTTTCTCGGATAGCTATACAACATACAAGCAAATCTTATTAATGGAGTTGCTTACAATAAATTGAATTGGTAATACGCTACGGACCATTAAAATTGCTACACCACGAAGATGACGTGCTACAGAAGCGAAAATTAACCGACATGAAGAAGATGCTGTGATATGCAAATGATTAGTTTTCAGATCATTCACACAACGCTGGCGCCGGTGGTGACATCTACAATGTGCAGACATGAGGAAAGTTTCCAACCGATTTCTCATACACAAACAGCAGTTGACCGCCGTTGACTGGTGAAACGTTGTTGTGATGCCTCGTGTAAGGAGGAGAAATGCTTACCATCACGTTTCCGACTTTGATAAAGGTCGGATTGTAGCCCATCGCAATTGCGGTTTATCGTATCGCGACATTGCTTCTCGCGTTGGTCGAGATCCAATGACTGTTAGCAGAATATGGAATCGGTGGGTTCAGGAGGGTAATACGGAACACCGTGCTGGATCCCAACGGCCTCTTATCACTAGCAGTCGAGATGACAATCATCTTATCCGCATGGCTGTAACGGATCGTGCAGCCGCGTCTCGATCTCTGAGTCAACAGATGGGGACGTTTGCAAGACAAAAACCATCTGCACAAACAGTTCGACGACGTTTGCAGCAGCATGGACAATCAGCTCGAAGACCATGGCTGCGGTTTCCCTTGACGCTACATCACAGATAGGAGCGCCAGCGATGGTGAACTCAACGACGAACCTGGGTGCACGAATGACAAAACGTTATTCATTTGGATGAATCCAGATTGTGTTTACTGCATCATGATGTTCGCATCCGTGTTTGGCGCTATCGCGGTGAACACACATTGGAAGCGTGTTTCCGTCCTCGCCATACTGGCGTATCACCCAGCGTGATGGTATAGGGCGCCATTGGTTACACGTCTCGGTCACCTCTTGTTCGTATTGACGGCACTTTGAACGGTGGACGTTACATTTCAGATGTGTTACGACCCGTGACTCTACCCTTCATTCGATCCCTGCGAAGCCCTACATTTCAGCAGGGTAATGCACGACCGCATGTTGCAGGTCCTGTACGGGCCTTTCTGGATACAGAAAATGTTCGACCGCTGCCCTGGCCAGCACATTCTCCAGATCTCTCACCAACTGGAAACGTCCGGTCAATGGTGGCCAAACAACTGGCTCATCACAATGCGCCAGTCACTACTCTTGATGAACTGTGGTATCGTGTTGAAGCTGCACGGGCAGCTGTACCTGTACACGCCATCCAAGCTCTGTTTGACTCAATGCCCAGGTGTATCAAGGCCATTATTACGGCCAGAGGTGGTTGTTCTGGGTACTGATTTCTCAGGATGTATGCACCCAAATTGCGTAAAAATGTAATCACATGTCAGTTCTAGTATAATATATTTCTACAATGAATACCCGTTTATCATCTGCATTTCTTCTTGGTATAGCAATTTTAATGGCCAGTAGTGTACTTAACTTTTCCTTTTTCACAATGAAGTGTCACAAGCAATTGGCGATATGCAAATAATCAATGTCATTCGATATATACAGTTTCCATGCAAGTATTAGATATAGATCACAAGTCTCAGCTAAACAGTTAGGATGATAGCTCGTCTTCTAGCGCGGCTCCTCTAGTGCGGCTCTTATAGTGCGGCTCTACTAGTGCGGCTGATCCCATCTGGAGCGGCCCTTATATTCTCTCCAGATAGAGCCACTCCTGTCATGCTGTCTTCTTAGTCAGCGTAGTATTGGCTGACGTCGTCTCACAGCCTTCTCTGCAGTTACATTCCATTCTGCCGTGCCGGTTCTTGATGTTACGCCGGAATAGAGACCAGATCCCCATTAGTGGAAACGAAAACTCCCCATGCAAATCAATCTATGGGAAGCATAAGGTTCAAAGTCATGTAGAGATGTGCACGGCGATAAACTCAACATTTTGGGCCGTGACCACCGGCACAGAACAGGCGAGACCGTCGAAGGACTCAGCAGTTGACTGGCGACTGAAGGAGGCAACACTGAACTCACTGGCTCCACCAGGAGGATGAGGCAACAGGAGGCCAACTGACAGCTTTGGAAGCAAGACCACAGCTATGTGCGAGATGGGAAAAGAAGGAGGGGTGCAACTATGTATCAGAATCCGTGGCCTCCACATTGGCATGTTCAGGTCCGAGACTCATGGTTGGGCTGAGGCTGCAGACAACAGGAGGACAGCAGAGGGCTTGGAGGAGGCGGTGGTGGGGAGTCACACTGATTCAAGTGGGAGTCCACCCATGGAACAACATCATGACTAACTCTGCTGCCTGGCTAACCAGAACACCGCGCCAGTGATGCCCCAACAGGCCACTGGCGCAACTAATTTGCATGATGAATCAGCTCTACCCCACTGACATCTACCACACACAACTACCGACCTTCATGGCCCACCACAACACCCAGCAGCCTTCCTTGCCACCAGCCGAAGGACTAGACCCCATTGGCAGCGACAGGAGTAGGCCTCAGTGGACCAAAATAAGTGAATCAGGGTGCAACAAAGGGTACCTCATGGCTGGTTCCCTAGAAAATGTTCCACCAGACCGAATCTATTGCCGGCCGCGGTGGTCTAGCGGTTCTAGGCACTCAGTCCGGAACCGCGCGACTGCTACGGTTGCAGGTTCGAATCCTGCCTCGGGCATGGATGTGTGTGATGTCCTTTGGTTAGTTATGTTTAAGTAGTTCTAAGTTCTAGGGGACTGATGACCACAGATGTTAAGTCCCATAGTGCTCAGAGCCATTTGAGCCATTTGAACCGCATCCATTGACTGACATCACCTGAAATGTAGCTAGAAAACTGTACAATGCATAGTCAAGGGAAGAGGCAGACAACGACTGCTTCATTTGGTCTTGAATGTATGCATGAAGTTTTCCTCCTCTGGGACAGAAATTGGTTGAAACAGGGTGGTAGTCAGATGCCAGATACTGTTGAGAATGCAAAAGTCTTCAAACTCCCACTATACAAATATCCAACCGTTATCACACATGAGGGTCCTGAGGATCCCTCAGTGGCAAAAATAACTGACAACATGTGAAGAGTGGCAGGTGATGCCATCGAGGATTCACAATGAATCGACCACCAACAACTACATGATGCCCAATAAGGGACCTACGAAATCGAATTGCACCCTATCACAAGGGTTCTCTGGCACCACATACGGAGAAAACTGACATGGTGATGCAGCCTGTTTCTGTGCACAGGCCTGCCAGCCTGCACCAGATGTTACATGTAGCGACCTACTGGCACCCAGGCGGCAAGAGGTGGTGCCAACAGCTTCATACAGGTCATACCTCCCTGTGAAGCATGCAGAAACTGGAGTATGAGAGGGCACAACACCAGTGGCAAAACCATTCAATAGCATTGCTCCTCCACAGTAAGCATGAAGATCCCCTGGACAATGTTGAATCGAGCACATAGGAGGAAATATTTGAGCCTCACTGGATCTGCAGCTGAAGAGATGTGCACCTGCAACCCATCTAGACCATGTAACAATTTTGTGGGAAAGCGAGTCAGCAGCCGCAGAAGTCAACAGAAACCATGAGAGGGTTTGTAGCAAGGCATCATCAAACATGAACACGAGACTCTCCTGGACATCAAACTCGAGATTGCACATCACCGTTAGCTGTGATAGCGCATCAGAAGTGGCATGCTGGATGGTGTACCAGTAACGAATGTCATAAAAATTGTTATCGAAAACTAGGGCAGTCCTATCAGACAGCTTACAACTAGGAGAAATTAAGGAAACTAGCGACTTGTGGACAATGATAACAAGGCCACTCGCTCCATACAAGAAAATAATGGCTAGCGCCTTCTTTTCATCCTGTGAATAATTACAGTATGCAACATAAAGTGTCTTCAGTGTGTAAGCGATGGGCTGTTCGGTGACATCCGAGTTCTAATGTGACAGGACGCGCACCATTGCTTTACTTGGAAGTGTCACAAGCCAGGGTTAAAGGTTTATCTGGCGCAAATGAAGCCACACAGGCGACGGAGCACAAACCTACTTGAGAGACCAGAAAGTCCGTTGACAATCTGCTTCCCTTTTGGCGAAGCTGGTTAAGTGGATGGCAGATGTAGCTGGCCTGGGGCATAAACTTAACGTAACACGAAATCTTGTCCAAAAAAGACTATAACTCCTTCAGGTTCTTTGACGCTGACAGGTGTACGATGGACTTGATGTGGTCGTCCATAAGGATGAGGCCATCATTGCTAAGCAAAGATCCTGGAAAACGCACTTTTGGGGCCAAAAGGCTGCACTTTTCCAGCTTGCAACAAAGGCCACTCTCTAGGAAGCGTTGGGAAACTGACTGAAGGTTTCTTTCAAATGGTTTGAATAGCTGTAAGCACTATGGGACTTAACAGCTGAGCTCATCAGTCCCCTAGACTTGGAACTACTTAAACCTAACGACATCACACACATCCATGCCCGAGGCACGATTCTAACCTACGACCGTAGCAGTAGCGCGGTTCCGGACAGAAGTGCCTATAACCGCTCGGCCATAGCGGCCGGCGAAGGTTTCGTAAATGCTCCTCTCGAGTACGGTCCGTTACCGTTAAGTGATGCAACAGAGAATGTCCTGAATCAACTGTTCCAAATACCATTGACAAATTCCCTGCACAGATAACATTCCGCCTGTGGTGCTGGTTAAACTGTGACATACATTGGTAAGGCTCAAAGGAGATACTGAGAACCAAGAAAGTACATGAAACTGTGTCCAAAGGCAACTGCAGGTAGGCATCGCGGAAGTCGATGTGTTAAAAATAGCGACTCCTATCAACTTCACCAAGAACTCCACCGGTCATGGAACTGGATACAAATCCACAACACAGAGTGTGTTGACATCTGTTTAAAATCACCGCAAAGGTGCACGCCACCGTAGGGCTTCTGAATCATCACCAAATGGGTGGCCAACTGACTCGACGAAGAAGAAGATATGACGTCTTAATCCTGCCAGTGCTGCAACTTGGGCTTTATCTTGTCGCACATGCGGAAGGGATTGGGGGCCGGTGACAAAATTTAGGTACAGCTGATGGTTTAAGGGAAACATGTGCCTCCAAATTCTCTGCCAGGACCAAGGTATTCTCAAACAATTAGCTATATGACGAGTCAAGATAGCTAAAACAAACAGATTGAGGCACTAAATGCACTTCGTCCAGTACATGCTAGCGACAAACAGAAAAAGCCTCGAGCCCAAAATTTTTGTTGCAATGGTGTACTGACCACAAAAAATTTAGGTTATCATTTGCATATTGTTGTAATGTGCAGATACAGAGAACCGCCTCAGCAAAGGAATACACTGTTTTCTATAAGACATAGGCTGACGTAGCAGCCGTTGCACCTCCAGACGCCCAAAGATCCTTTACGTATCTAAATTAATAAAGATCAACATCATTATCATGCCTGTTTGAAATTCGACTAGTCGCCCATCCACTACCAACGTAAGTAAAGTACCCTGGCGCGACACATGGTCTAGTGTGTCAGAGACGGCCATAAAAAAGCAGCGGTTCCCTACACAAACAACTAATTTGTGGCCTGATGACTTCCTGCAGCTCTAAGCACTATGGGACTTAACATCTGAGGTCATCAGTCCCCTAGACTTAGAACTACTTAAACCTAACGACATCACACACATCCATGTCCGGGGCAGGGTTCGAACCTGCGACCGTAGCAGCAGCGCGGTTCCATGGCCTATCTGACGACATGCCCCACACATGTCCTTCAAATGTGGGCAATGTCGATGAACATTCAACAGGTGAGAATCGGGCCAGGACCACTTGCTCACCGAATAAGTGGAAGGAGAACGACGCTGAGGACCAGAAACAACTACGGATGCTGCAATTGATGCGAAACTGCTAACCTTGGGGAGTGTGGAGACAATCAGTGCTCGAAACACTGCACTAGAATCATCATTCGTGGGAACATATGGTGATTAAGTGGTAGGCGAGGTCATCTGGGATGCCACATGTTGCATGAAGGGCTGTTTGCCCTTTACACCTTATTGAGCCGCTTGAAAATAATTAGGAAGGACGTCCCTTTCCTTTGCCTTAAGCTCATGTGATTCTGCAATCTGGGGAATATCAGGTACAGATGTGTCGGAAGAATGTCAGTTCAATTTCTTAGTCTGAAGCTTAGTATCGGGAGCTAACCAGACAATCACATACCAAATTAGCGAGTCTGCATTAGAAGTAGCACATTTGGGAGATTCAAAGCGATACTTACGTGAGAGACCCTGTATATTGGCGATTCAGGCTGCATGTGACCACCCAGTTTACCTGTGGTGCTGGTTAAACTGCGACTGCGCTGCCATCAGATGGGTTTGCTCTCCGAAAAACTGTATAAGCAGCTGACAAAACTCATCCATGGGAGTTGCCCAGACTCAGTTGAGGGCTTCAAATTTTGGATAACTTTGTTTAAACCCATGCTGTTAGACAATGACAATAGTGGATCACTGCAGATATGGACAGGAATTTCGCTCACATCAGCATCAGTGCTTTTGTACTTGCAGACGTGAGACAGCTGCACATATCAGCATTAGCAGTTACTTATATCCTAGGCCATACCAACATCTGTCTATGTGGGAAGGACATGGGGGAGGAGGGGGAAGAAGGGGAGGAGGAGGGCATGCACTATAGTCTACTTGGCAGCCAATTACATGTAATGAAGTAGAGAAGCTGTAATCTGGTGATGTCACACGAATCATTTATATATAACACCAGTTTCAGTGCCAAATGAAGTATCTCAATTGCCCAAATCACCTAAAGTGTTGCCAACTGTGTCTGCATTATTGAGTTCCAAACATTCGTTTAACAACTTGAGAGTTGGCAATACTCTCTTAGGATTTAAAGGTTGGCTACAGCGCGCATACACAAGCTATGGAATCTAAGATATTGTTTTCGCGCTTCGCAGCGCACGGATTAATTAGTGGCAGTTTGGAAGCCAGTGTAGGAGCCCACCTGCTGTGGTGCACACGTGTGTTGGGAGAGGGGTCGTTGCCGAGGTGCCGTACTGCCGTGTCCACCAGGTATTTGGTACTGAGTTGATATTTTTTATAATTTGCAGCGCGCCTATTAATGTAAAGAAAAAGGTTTGTGTATGCGCGTAGCAGCAGACGGTAATTTTGATAATGATAGGAGTTGAATTCTTAAGGGAAACCATTTATAGGCAAATAGATTAAGTATTGATTTTTGTCATTGATTTCTTTTTGAATTGTCAGGGAATTGTTTCACTATGTATTTAATTGAGAAGTATTTCAGTCTGTCTCAAGAGTTTGATCAATTTGTAATATTGCTTCAATGCCACTGGAGGCAGATTTACATATGGAGAGATTGTTCAAAGAGCTTCTAGCGTTTTGTTAATTGAATGAGAAAGAATTGCTTTCAGAACATAATTTTTGAAAAAAGGAATTACTTGTTTGGGTTATCATTTATCGAGTTTAGATTTGACCAAACCCTTTCTCTTCAATTATATGTAGTTGCAGTAAGCAGCAGCAGCCGCAGCAACAGCAGGAGCTTCTAGCACTCAGCATGAATAATAGTTTTTTTATGTTTTTGTTAAACAATGGAAAGCAGCAGATCAAGCAGCGGCAGCAGAAAGACCAAGTAAGTTATCTGTTGCGCACAGGACCAATTAAAAAAAAAAGTTTAGGCGATTTCTGTAATAGCAAAGTTGACAAGCGTACAAGCACGAGATTTTCAGAAGAAAACACGAGATAAGAAGATAGAGCTCCCGACTTTCAAACTGTCTGACCAGTGACAATGATAAAAATTCATTTGACATTCACCTTAAATTCTATTCCACGAACTCTGAAAACTCGAAATAAAATTCTGTTTCACATCCAGTTGTAGGTGGTTGCACTGTAGAGAATGAGCCTAGTTCGATTTTTATACCACAAGTTCTTACTGTCACCAAGAGGTGGCTAGTCCGCAGAAAAGGTGGATCGCTTTCTCCTCCGAATGCCAAAATATTTTGTTGAGGACGATTCCCATAGGGGGGGGGGGGGGGGGAGGTGGGGACGATGACTATAATAAAACAAAGGAAATCAGAGCTCGCACAGACAACCGGGAAGGAATGGTAGGATGCTTGGTGGCGTGAGGAGCCGGGAGCGCAATCTGAACCGACGCCGAACCCCTGGCCGCGCCCCGACATCCGTCCTGCGCTCCGAGAGGCACGTCGGTCGGAAAACTTCGGAAAAAGCACCCACCCTCTTCCTGAGCCGGCTCAACGAAAAACGGAAAGTTGGACTGCCGCGGAGGGGAAGGTAATGGGTCGAACTCCATCGGTTTATCAGGCGGTGCGGAAGAGGCTCACGGGGATAGGACACGACTCTGGGGACATAAAATCTGCTGAAGAATCTCGCAATCGACAAGCACGAATCTGGTTCTGATGGCGGTGCAGCAAACCTTGAATTAAACACATGCAAACGCCCAAATTTCGAGGAAGCGATCGTCTCTCCCAGCACCTGATGCGTCCAAAAACTCTGAAAAGAATAGAATCATTAGGCGCAACTGGAGCAGCGTGCGGTGGTACCGGCGATGTACACCACTGGCCATTAAAATTGCTACATCACGAAGGTGACGTGCTACAGACATGAAATTTAACGAACTGGAAGAAGATGCTGTGATATGCAGATGATTAGCTTTTCTGATCATTCACACAAGGATGGCGCCGGTGGTGACACCCACAACGTGCTAACATGAGGAAAGTTTCCAACCGATTTCTCATACACAAACAGCAGTTGACCCGCGTTGCCTGGTGAAACGTTGTTGTGATGCCTCGTGTAGGAGGAGAAATGCGACATTGCAGCTCCCGTTGGTCCAGATCCAATGAGTGTTAGCATAATATGGAATCGGCGGATTCAGGAGGGTAATACGGAACGCCGTGCTGGATCCCAACGGCCTCGTATCACTAGCAGTCGAGATGACAGGCATCTTATCCGCATGGCTCTAACGGATCGTGTAGCCGCGTCTCGATCCCTGAGTCAACAGATGGGGACGTTTGAAAGAAAACAACCATCTGCACGAACAGTTGGACGACGTTTGCAGCAGCATGGACTGTCAACTCGTAGATCATGGCCTCGTTTACCCTTGACGCTGTATCACAGACAGGTGCGCCTACGATGGTGTACTCAGTGACGAAGCTGGGTGCACGAATGGCAAAACGACATTTTTTCGAATGGATCCAGGTTCTGCTTACAGCATCATGATGGTCGCATCCGTGTTTGGCGACATCGCGGTGAACGCACACTGGAAGCGTGTATTCGTCGTCGCCATACTGGCGTATCACACGGCGTGATGGAATGGGGTGCTATTGGTTACACGTCTCGGTCACCTCTCGTTCGCATTGACGGCATTTTGAACAGTGGACGTTACATTTCAGATGTGTTACGACCCGTGACTCTACCCTTCATTCGATCCCTGCGAAACCCTACATTTCAGCAGGATAATGCACGACCGCATGTTGCAGGTTCTGTACGGACCTTTCTGGATACAGAAAATGTTCGACTGCTGCTCTGGCCAGCACATTCTCCAGTTGCGAGCAACTCGCTCGTCACAATACGCCAGCCACTACTCTTGATGAGCTGTGGTATCGTGTTGAAGCTGCATGTGCAGCTGTACCTGTACACGCCATCCAAGCTCTATTTGACTCAATGCCCAGGCGTATCAAGGCCGTTATTACTGCCAGAGGTGGTTGTTCTTGGTACTGATTTCTCAGGATCCATGCACCCAAATTGCGTGAAAATGTAATCACATGCTAGTTCTAGTATAATATATTTGTCTAATGAATAGCCATTTATCTTCTGCTTTTCTTCTTGGTGTAGCAGTTTTAATGGCCAGCAGTGTAGAAGCTCCGCCGGCGACGGACCGTCGTGGGGCGGGGAGCGATACGTTGCGAGGAAGAGCAGTAGCGCCTGCTTCCGTTTGTGGGAGGCGCGTAGTTTATTCTTCTGTTGCTTGAACTTACGCACATGTCATTCAGCTTCTCTGTTCTACTGAGGATGAAACGGAACACTGGTAAAGTAAGTGATACCGTTGGCTGTACAAGACTGTTCAAAGCCCTGAGCCATAAACTGTTGCCTGTAAACAGCACTTCAGGCAAACCTTCCTAGCACAAAATAGATAGCAAAGCCTGAATGGTACTACGCTACGCAGTAGAGTTCAAAGATAGTGAAAACGGATATTTGCAAAAGAGTGCACAACAGTAAGCCGACATAGTGTTCCAAAAGGGACTAGCAAAGTTAATATGCACTCAATATCACGGCGATTGAGACTTTCGCGAAGCTGGAAACGTCTGTGGTGGGTTCGATAGATTTTCAGCACAAGCGCGAAACGATGACGTCGTCTGTTCAACGTAGACATTCATGCCTGGCCAAGTACAGTGCCGACGCCGCTAGCTGTTTTGTGGCTACAATTTCTCCATGTCCTTGGTGGAGCAATCGCAACACATGTTTTTGCAACACTTTAGGAATAAGCACACGCGATTCGCCAGAGACATTTTGCAATAAAATCAAGCCGTGCAGGACAGAAACGCTATGCGACGAGCAAAAATCAACGCACAAAAGAATTCTGAATGTGTTTCACTGAACGAGGCCAAGGAGCACGGATGTAGTGCGACAACAGGTTCAATCAGGGTCTACTGCTGTGGCCTGAGCAATTTTCCTATAGTGCAGTGGAAAAGTCTGTAAAAGGTCAGTGTCCTGCGCATTGATGTGACAACAAGATGTTGCGGTAGAATCGAATTCATTACAGTTTTTGGTAAAATTACTATTTGACCAGTTTTCGATGAGCACATGCCTGATAGTTGAGCTATGTCAGTCCCGTTTATTCACCAATCATTTTACTTTAAAAGTATATGGCTTTCCATGTTATCAGCCCCAACATATCTTATCGATTTTCGATGATCATGTAGCAGTAACTGAAGCCCAGCTTCATGGAGACGGTTGCGAATGGTCCTCGCCGATACCCCAGGAGCAACAGTGTCCCTAATTTGCTGGGAAGTGGCGGTGCGGTCCCCTACGGCACTGCGTAGGATCCTACGGTCTTGGCGTGCATCCGTGCGTCGCTGCGGTCCGGTCCCAGGTCGACGGGCACGTGCACCTTCCGCCGACCACTGGCGACAACATCGATGTACTGTGGAGACCTCACGCCCCATATGTTGAGCAATTCGGCGGTACGTCCACCCGGCCTCCCGCATGCCCACTATACACCCTCGCTCAAAGTCCGTCAGCTGCACATACGGTTCACATCTACGCTGTCATGGCATGCTACCAGTGTTAAAGACTGCGATGGAGCTCCGTATGCCACAGCAAACTGGCTGACACTGACGGCGGCGGTGCACAAATGCTGCGTAGCTAGCGCCATTCGACGGCCAACACCGCGTTTCCTGGTGTGTCCGCTGTGCCGTGCGTGTGATCATTTCTTGTACAGCCCTCTCGCAGTGTCCGGAGCAAGTATGGTGGGTCTGACACACCAGTGTCAATGTGTTCTTTTTTCCATTTCCAGAAGTGTAATTGCACAAAGGGTACTAATTCCTTAAAAACTAATTGATTGATAACTAATACTTTAAAAACAATGTAGTTCGCAAACTAAATGATTTTTAATAAAAATAGGAATGTAATTCTTTTAAAAACTAATTCTTTTTTAACTATGATTAATCAATGTTTAATAAGTAATTAATAAACTAAATAATAAAATGATTAACTTTTTGATAAATTACCTATTAAATAAAAATCCTTATCCATCTATTAAATAATTATCATTTGAATAAAAATTTTTTTACAAATCTAATGAATTTTTTGTAATAAATAAAAGAGCAAAATGAAAACAGACATTGCAAATCAACAACAACAATTTACTGTTGTCTGCCTTTGTGAATTTTCTAAAGTAAATAATGTATGAGGACATTGAAATTTACATAGAGCTGATTTAATTATATTTATTATTAGTAATCATTCAATTATTATTAATAATCATCCAAATATTTTTAGAAATTTTTCACCTGAAGTAAGTGAAAATAATACAAATATTGTTAAAAAATACATATGAAGTAAATGAAAATAATACAAATGCTGTTAAAATAATAATGGTAAATTATTTGATAATAGATTACATACTATATATTTTGAAAATAGCGTAGTTATACTATATCCTAATTATTTCTTAACTGCAGTAAATTTTTTTTAAATTTTACACACTTTTTGAATGTACATCATGGGGTAAAGAAATTATATAATTTATATTATGAATAAAAACTACAAAGAAATGAAATAAATCAAAAAGTTCAAGAATTTGGTCAACAAATACGAAACTATACTATTTTAACAGAAAACGACTTCAGTAAAAAATTTAAACCAGATCAAAGAGATATTTTAGAAAAAATATCTAATTTTCAAGCACAAGGATGAGGATAATCATGAAATAGAATTATTGAATTACAACTAACAATTAATAAATATAGTCATCTATAAGAATCATATTATATTGACTTACCTAAAATAATGAAAAACAAAAAAACTTACATTAAATGTAAAAAATAATGCTGAAAAATGTTGTATAAAGGCAAAAGAGTAAAGATACTGAAATAAATTTATTTTTGATTTATGTTTACCACATTTCAATAGTAAAGAAAAATTAGATAATCATACACCAGACTGTTTAAATAAAAAAACCATTAGAAGTTGAAATATCAAGTGAAGGAGAATATGTATATCTTAAAAATGTCAATATGCTTTCAAAATTCCAACTATTATTTATGCTGATTTTTAAAGTTTACTTTCTATTTTCGATAATTGTGATTCAAATCCAGAAAACCATATACAATGAAATATCAAAAACATGAACAAAGTGGATTTTGAAATTATATCAAGTACATAATTGGAAATTATAAAGTTCCTGTTGTTTATAGGGGAACACATTGTCATAAAAATTTTATTGAATGTATAAAACAAGAAGTAGAAGAAATTGGAAAAATTTAATCTGAAATTGAAGAAATGATAGCCACTTACATCTGAAAAATACAAAATACATTATAATTCAAACTTTGTAGAGTGTGTAAAAGTATTATACAAAAAGTATTAAAGAAGGTCGTCATCATGATCATCTTACTAGAAAATATATTGCTCCACTGTGAAATAATTATAATTTAAAACTAAAACAGAATTTGTACCAAGTTATTGAAAAAATTTCTCTGGTTCTGATTCTGATTATTTTGTAAAAAAACTTGGATATCAGAGAAAAGAAAAAGAACAATAACCACACAATTAAAATAAATACTAGAGATGTGGTAAGCATTCAAAAAATTTAAAAAATTGACTTGTTATTTCAAATTGATGGCTTCTTCACTCGATAAACCTTCATCAAATTAGGAGAAAAATCAATTAAATTATATTAAAAAGTATTTATCTCAAGAATTATTTAATATAGTAATTAAAAAATTGTTTACCCATTTGATTTTTTTGGATTCTTGGAAAAAATTTTATTTGGATATGCTATGAACCAATATTTACCATACGGTGGATTTCAGTGGGATGAACAAAACAGTTTTAATTGTACAAAAATAAATGAAAGTACAAACAATTGTGAAAATGGTTATATTTTTAAAGCAGATTTAGAATATCCAAAAGAATTACATGATTTACATAAAGATTTAAAATTAGCTCCTGAATTATAACTTGTTCGAAGTACAAATGAGAGTAAAATAATAATTACTTTACATAAAAAGCATAATTATGTAGTATTATACAATTCTAAAACAATGTTTATCTTTTGGAATCCATTTTACAAAAAAACATAAGGTCTTGAAATCTAAACAAATTAAAGAAGTATATTGGGTTAAACACACAGTTAAGAACAAAAGCTACAAGTAGATTTGAAAAAGATTTCAACTAATTAACAAATAATTATTTGTTTGGTAAAACAAAGAATTAAGAACGCTTCAATTTTTAAAACCAATATAACTTTTAGTTATTTTAAAAATAGAACGAAAATCTTTTCGCACTATTTAATTGCTTTGGTTATTTTTGGATCCATTGATAATGGAAGATGGTTAGCAATATCTTGAAATTGATTAATTACAATAGTTATCTTTCGATCTAATGATGATTATCGTTGTTTAATACTACTTTCAATTTTTCCAATTTTTTCTATATTGAATGAAGATGTCTTTAGTACTTGTTCAGTTTGTTTAATTACATGTATATTATTTCCAAAAATATTATTTTTTTACATTTAAAATATCATTAAATTGATAATTTACAGTAAGCAAATCTTATAGAAAAAACATAAATACCCTATATTATTTCACAAAAATTTTGTATTCTTTCTGTATTCTAATGTAGTTAATATTTTCCTAATTAGTTACCATGTAGATTTTTTTATATTACCTACAAATGAACCGAAAACAAATTTTTATAATTATTTTTATTATAACAAATTCACTAAACCACACTCACATTTTAATTGTTAATTTAATAATTCATTAATCTTGTATACACCACGAAACATATTACTCTTTAATTGTTCAGAAAGCTCTTCTATATCAAAATAACTTTATGCATTAGGATATGTATTAATTACTTATTGAATTTTTTTGTTTTTTGTATTCCATGACCTAATTTTTTCTATTTCTAAGTTAAGTGTTTTTTGATTCTTCTAATTCTTCATTATTTTTCTTTTGTGTAATACTGAATTTGCTGAAACTGCAGCTAATGAACAAACTTTTGGTAAATAAGACAATGCAGCTAATAATAATGGTAAAAATCCTCCTTCATGTTGTGTTAATCCTTTACCTTCTTTCTTTTTTGCTAAATATTCAATAATTATTATCAGAACGTAATGCTTTGGAATTTAATAATATGTCTGCATAATTCTAAAAATCCTCACCATTAAACTGTTCGTTTTAATCTTCTGTAGTAATTTGTTTTTCAGTTAAACGTCTCATTAATCAGTGTGTACCTTCATATGTTTTTCCACCAATATTTAATTTGTTACCATTAAATTCTACAGGTACATTACCAACATATTTAATCATACCAACAGATTTAAACCAAATACTTTATTTTCAATGTGATTAATATATTTTAACATTGTTTCACTAAGATTTATTTTTTAGTTTAAATAATATTTTTGTTTTTATTTGCTTCTTCATATTTATTAAAAATATCACTAATTTCTGTTTCACTTAGTGGATAATCATATTTTCCAGGAATATCATCAGACCAATCTGTTACTTTTCTTTGTGATAATTCTTCAAATCTTCTACATCGAATTAATTACTTTTCATCTTCCCAATTTTCTTCAATTGCTTTTAAAACATTATCATCTAAACCTTCTAAACCCTGTTTATCTTTTTCAATAGCATCAATAACTGATTGATCTTGTTTTTTATATTTTTCGTATTCTGTTCTAGGTTACTTTTTATAAGTTTAAATTTTTTTCAGTTCTTCAAATTTCTTTATATTTTGTTTAGCTTGTGTAACAACAATTTCATCATATTTGGTAACCATTTCTAAATGAAAAATACCTTAATTATGTTTACATTTATGTTAAATGTTAATCTTAGTACAAATTATATTGTTTATGTTTATGTTTAATGTTTTTATTTAATTTTTTATGTTTTTATTTAATTTGTAATGTTCTTATTTCAAAACTTACCTTCATTTAGTTTTCTAGAAATATCTATTGTTAAAAAGCAAATTCATCATTCCAACATCTACTACATAGTTCTTTAAAATTACTCAACTTTAAATCTCCATGACCAAAAAAATCAATTGTCACTAACTAAATGTTTCGGTATTTTTGAATAAGATTGTGCCAAAATAAAATCGGTCTATATCTTTGTGTTAACCAATAAGAAAATATTCTCTTACAATATCTTGATTTTCTAAAATAAAATCTTCCAATACAACAACTGCATTATGTTCACATTCATTTAAGGGAATAATTTCTTCATTATTTTCATTTTCACTAATTGTATCTTCAATTTTTTTACATTGTTTATAAATTTTTTGATATTTTGGTTGTTCTAAACTTTTTGAATAAATGTAGAAATGTTTAATTTTATTGCAGCTTAAGCATTCTGGAGGTAAAACATATTTATCAATCGTTAATGTTTTTTTCCACAACCACTTGTTGCAATTATTCAACATCTTATAGAATTTTTTCATTTATTTTTTATTTTTCGTTTATTAATAATTTTTACATTTATTAATAATTTTTCAGTAGCAAATCAGTAGATTATTTCAACTTAGTGATAAATCTTCTATACTTAGAAAAATATTAACTTTTCCAATCTGTTTTAATTATACTAATCTTTCATTACTTGGTTTTTATTCTATTTTTTAACACCAAATATTACAACAAAAATAATAAACTTTATTGTGTTGGAGATTCAATAGAAATACAAGTAGGTCAATATAGTTTCAAAACTTTAAAAATATATACATTTGGAAAACCTAATATGCACATATAAGCAGATGAAATTTTAAACCGTCATTGTTATTAAAATTGCTGTAAAACTGTATATAGATGTAGCAGATATTATTGGAATTTTACTTGGATTTAATAATCAAATTGTTGAAACTAATGAAAAAGTTATAGCTAAGGATGTTCCCAAAATTATTTCTTTTGAATTATGAAATATAAATTTAAATCTTGGTGATAGAAAGTATGTAAAACATAAAGATCATTTTCATAAAGAGACTAATATGATTGATTTATTTAAACATAATGCAGAATTTGATGGACCAATAATTTATAAACCAAATAGTCCTGTAAAAGTTCCTAATTTTAATACAATTCTAGATTTGTAAGTTACTATAACAGATGAAAATGATAGTTTAGCTGACTTTAATGGTGCTAGTGTATCAGTTATTTTAAAAATATCTTAATAAAATTTTTCCTTAATAAATCACGAATTAAACTGAAAATTACCAGTTTTGTTCATTTTCTGTTAATGAAAAAAATAAGAATACTTTAAATTTGCCCTAACAAAGATACAGAAATTGAAATAAATATTGGTGATGGTTGGCTGCATCCAAATCATGCACAATTATACATGAATTTTAGTATTTTAGGAAATGATGGTACAGATTATCGAACTTATGATGGAAAATCAAATAAAAAATTAATTGATAATTACATAACAAAATTGTTTGACTTTACAACAGTAAATAATAATATATTATCTAGATTTGAACATCCTTTTTACTTTATCAACAGCTTTACTACATTTAACTTCATCTGTTACTGACAAAATAAATTTAAAAGAACATTTTCTTAAAACAGGAAAAATGAATAGTAAAACAAATGAAGTACTTTATCCATTATGATTACTTGGTGGATTTTTTAAATATTATAAAGAGATTATGTTTGAAGAAAATTTAACTGAATTTTCTTCATGTAGGTCATCTTCTGATGCTGCTGGTGTTGAAATAAAAGATGCTCATCGTAAAGAATATAAAATTATTATAGAATCTAAGGAAATTCGTGCACCAGTTGTTAAATATGAAACAAATTATGAACTTGAACAACGTGAAAATATTTTTAAAAATCCTAAATTTCCTATTTCTTTTTATGAACTTCAAACAGAAGAAATTGCTGGATTATCTGGTAAAAATAATTTTGTACTAGATATTACAAGTTACTATAATTGTATAAAATTTGATATACTATATTTTGTTTTTCTTGTATTTTAAACAAATTGTAATAATAAACAATTAGATGATTCATTTTTATTTGATATTGTTAAACTATATAATATATATATTGAAGAAATAGTAAAAATGAAGTTTTCTTTCAACAAATGAGGATATCAAAGTGCCAAATAATTTTCTAAAAGCAAATGATGCATTTCTAGATTTTAAAAGAATTCCTTTATTGAAATCAGATATTTGTATTAATCCATCTAGTTTTATAACTAATTATCCAATTTATGTAACCAATATGACATAGAAAAAATGTTATAACTGCACATAAAACAAATATGAAACTTTGTGCAACCTTTAATGAAAAAATTCCAAATTATACACTTGCTTATGTAATTATGTATGGTAAAATGAATCTTACATATGATGCACAATATATATTACTTTTTGAAAAATTTTAATTATAAACATTTGCCTCTAGATAAATGAATGATAAAGTTAAAAAAACATATAAAACTGTTAACTTCATGGTTATATACATTTCTGAAAGATTTTAAGACAGATAGAAAAAATAAAAACTGAAATTTTTAATATAATATACTTTTGTTAACTAATAGATTTTATTTATTTTCTTACCTTCACATTGTGCTTTTTAAAATAATGTACTTTTGTTTACAGTGTACAATTTTTAAAAATAACTCACTTTTGTTAACTACTTTATTTTATTTGTTTACTAACTTTCACAATCTGATTTTTTAAACAAATGTATTTTTATTAACTAATATTTTAATTTGAGATAATATACTTTTGTTGTTAACATACTAAAATCGGTTTAGTTAATTAAATATACTGAATTTTTAACAAATCAGTTGTTTTATTTATAAAAAATTAGTTTATTTTAACATTGCATTAGTGTGCCAGAACATACAAAATGTATATACTAATATGAAGTTGGTCACATACTTGAGGCAGCTCCTATGCTCAGATAATGAGAAGAGTAATCTGATCAACCAATTGAGTCCACAGTTTAAAAGCTAAACCCTGATGATCTAACATTAAGGCAACCGGTAGTGAGAGCTCCATAAAAAATAAGAATATCTGGGTGGTACTGGCGACACGAAAAATACATGCTGCTGAGGGCTTCAGTGCAAAATCTTTTAAAATGTCCTTCACCAGTATGAAGTCGGCAGACAGTAAACAGTTGCAGCAGTTGCCAAAACGTGCGTTGCTGACTGTACAAATATAATCTGTCCACAAGGAAACATGAGACACTTCTGTCCAGGTGACCAAGACAGTGTATTGGCTAGCTCGCGATAAATAGTCTTCAAGAGGAGACACAGAGACGAATACTAACTCTTGCACCCAGACAGAACCAGGGCTAGATCTAGAGTGCCTTTCTATCACACACATTGCTCACACTTTTCAAGCTAAGCCATCCACAACCTCGTCCCCAATTGATAGTGGCCATGGGAACATGTGCCAATTGTAAGATTCAAGGTGCAGTGGAAAATTCTATTAAACTGGCAAACGACATATACCCACCCAATAGATTCCTGTCAAGCCAGTTTCCGGATGAGGCTCTCTAATGTCATAGAAAGTCATTTGTGAACTGAACAAGCAATTTCCTACATCTATGCTGGCACAGTTAAACATTCACGCAAACCTCTACAAACATGAGACCAAAAGTTCCTTGAACTGCCAGAGCCACAGAGCTGCACCCAGTACGATATATAGTGTCCTCTGCTGGGAAGGCTCAGAATACATTGCTCACTGGTGGCGTTGGCCAAGTTAGGCCGAGACACAAGACGCCTGTAAAGAGATTACACCAGCTTCCCAGTCGCTTCACAGTATAAGTATTAAAGTAAGGAGGACATCACCCCAAAGGGGACATCACCCCAAGGGAGACATCGCCCCAGTGTCAAGATAACGGCTGTGACGTCAATTGATGACGTCATCCAAGATGGCGGCCTTGAGGTAAGCTGATGACACAGGTCCGTTATCCAAGATAGCGGGAAAGTGCCACGACCCCTGCCATGCCCCACTGGTGGGAAGTTCAAATTACATCATGATAATGCAATCTCTACTAACCTAAGAAAAGGCAAGAAAGATATGTCACTTGGGGTACCTCCACTAACCTAAGCCCCCTCCTCTCCCCCAGAAAACTGGTGGGGAGTTCAAATTAAAAATAGGAAATTGCATCACACCACAGTAATCTCTACTAACCTAAGAAAATCGCAGGAAGATAGGTCGCTTGGGATACCCCCACAAACCCAGGTCATCTGACCGCCACTTCCTCCTAGTAGGGATTGGTTGGGGAGAGGACTCGACCAGTGCTGGACATAAGTCTTTATTTAAACAATTTCATGCAGTACAGCAATCCAGTATGTTCACCAACAGGTCTGAGTCTAGTACACAGTACAGTCAGCAGAGTGCACACTCATCCATGACATAATCCAAGATGGCGGTCTGATGGTCGAGAGGAAGGGCCTCATAACACGATATTCAGGGGTATATTGCTTATTTATAAATAAATCAGTTTTTAGGGGTTGGATTTCTCTTGCTCATCATTCTTTGCTGTTTGGAAACATGTTGGTCTTGTAAGAAGTAATTACATGGAACAAACATGATGCATAACCTATGTTCAGAACTGTACTCCGGGTGTCTTGACCTCATGTTGAGCCCTTTGTCAGCACTTAATGTACTGTTCTGGTAAGTGGTTTTCCATGACATTACCATTTCCTTAAACTGTTCTACCGCGTTTGATACCAAATTAAGTGATTAGTTATGTCCACCCGCCATTTTCTGGTACAGTTTCCGAACTCATATGCTTTTGAACGCCATTTTTTTTTCACCCACCCTCTTAAACTTTTGTACTATGTTTTACATAAAAATTACGCAAATAAACCTTGTGTTCTGCACTTAACCTGCTGTTCCGCTCCATGTCACCCATCATACAGATAACAGAGCAAACGCTCTCCAATAGTGCAGGCCAATGGACACAATCGAGTACATTGCTATACTGGACATCCCGATCAGTGCAATTGGACTAGGTGTTGACATCTGTGCTACATTTACATGCAATTTTAGTACACCAAACGAGAGGTTATGTCATAATCGCGTGGATAAAACTGACATAGAAAAATTGATACAACTGCGAACAATGACAGGTGAATAGCTATAAATTGACCGAATATACAACGAAATGTGGGGAAATTGAGGGAGCACGTGCATATCTTCTGGCCACGCCGAAAAATTTGTACATGGGAAAAAGTATGCTGCAGCAAGGGGAATCCGAGAAAACGTCTACATCGAAGCGAAGGGAATCAGGGTAATAGTCAATTTTTCTCCGTTGAGGCAACATTATACTATATGGCTATTGAGGTACCAGTGATACGTGCGAGTTGACTACTGTATTTGATGCTTTTCAGGAAGACAGAGAATCGCTAATTTACTTGCATCTGCAATCTTGCATCTGCATTAAAGGATAATAGAGAGTGGACAGGGTGATCGATTGAGATGGAGCTGTAACGAGGTAAGATTTAATGGTTGACTGATGATGCATTCTAGAGATGGAGAAGTTGCTGCAGGTCAATTATTCCACTTCTCTGTCAGGAGGCATCAGACGCGTGATATAGCCAGTGTTCTACTCATGTGCAACCACGTGTTGTGTATGTGGTTTAAAGCACTGTCTACTTGCGGTAGTTAAGGGTATACCTGTCGGTCATCATAGGGCTTTCATCTCGTGTGTGATGAAACGTGACACATTCCTCCAAAACATCTTTCATTTATGCAATGTACTCCATCGCCTCTGCCGCATCTTGGGTGTAAAATCGAGACTTCAAAGTCATAACTTAGTTAGCGATAGGTGCTTGTGAGGCAGTACAATACGCGTGTACACATCTGCCTAACAGGGGTGCTGTTTACAGAGTTAGTGACGGAATGACTTATGATTTTCACATGTCGAACGCTGCTGCTATGTATTTATCTGTTTCCCTGTAAGAGGTATTCGTCGTTACTAACGATCATTTTATATAGGGCTGATTCTGGCATAGTTTAATTTACGAACCATGATCGGATGTGAAGAGTGGGTGCTATACATCTCGGAAACCTATATTGTACCCGTATCACACAGAACCGATGTTTTGTGGAAGTAGTTTCTTCGTTTTACAGTTCGATAACATAGTTTATCGTAGAGAAACCAGGAAGAAGGAAGTATGTCCTGCTCTTGAAATATATTTCTTACATTGGAATATTAACAGCGCTACATTCCACACGACTGATAGGTTGGAAACGCAAGCGATCTAACATAATAGTCCGTTGTAAATGCAGAACGTTGTAGCCTTAGGAGTGTGTGTGTTTATGTTCTCTCTTACCAATACCTTCCAGGTACTGATCCTAGGCTCTAGAACAATACTAAGTGTTGATAGCCTGATTGATTTACGTAAAACTATGTCGACCTCCATTCATCTGGAGCTCCATCAAGCACAAAAATTGACCGTTTCTTTTTCCTCTTAGCTGCCTACTATTACATCATGACGCTTTGAAATCTGTTACTATACATCGATAAGCAGTGCCAACCTCCTCGACATGGACGCATATCGAGCAATCTTATGCACCTGGTTGGGTGATAACTCGGCAAGCTCCATTCATTCACGAGACGTGGTGTGTAGTGGCCTACTTACAGTCGGTTGCAGATTAAATCGGTGATGGTGCTGCAGGGCGGGTTGGTCAATGACAGTGTGAGGAGGGTCTGTCAATCAAATTTCACCTTAAGACATCGAGAATGCTCTGTGACTCCCATACACACAGAGATAGATCGTAAATTTATCACAATGCTTGATGTGTTAGAAATATGTAGAACGCTGTCTGCCTGATTGTGTATGTGTTCTAGAATTAACAATGAATGGACATAATGTACACTTAGCTATCCACGTTCGCAATGATACTCGCAAAGTGGAGAAGGGGTGTTTTAGCTATAATACTGAAATTGGGAAACATGCTGCCGCATCATTGGTCAGTGTTGAAATTACTGTAAAATTGCTAAAATGGTTTACACTATCAACTATGATGCTTATTATTAGAGTATGTCGATGGTTTCTTTTCCATCCCATCCATCCATTGGCACACTGTTGGTTACGACATAATGACTGACTGACAATGCTTGTTTGAGTTGCAGAAGGAGTTTTGGGGGGGGGGGGGGGGCAGAAGTGCCATAAATATGATTCGCTAGAGATCTGAAAAGCTAGTGTACATTTCTTACGACATCAATCATCACACGACTTACTACTGTTTGTGATCCTTCTCAATCTAATGGATATATCACTGACCCTCTGACATTGCATCAAGACATAATGTGTTGTAGATACTGGAGAAATAATCTAGTGGCGGTGGCGTGAAGGATTTGCAAATACCAGTTTCATACCGTGCTCCTTAGCCGAATCGCTTTCAATATGCGGTAATTTTATTACGAGGTTACTCCATCAGCGACATGTTGGTCTCATACTATACACTCTGATGATCACCATCTAGGTATTTGTCTGGAAAAAGCAATTCAATCGGAGGTAACGCCATACGTCGATTTATAAAGCCAATATAGCTTTTTAACATGGATGCTTGTGTTGTAAGGTGTCAGGCAAATCCAACACCTTCCATGAAAACTCTGACGTGATAAGCAAATCCAGTAGTATGTCACATAGCTCCGAATAAATCGTGACATTAAATTAACCAAAGTAATATGAGTAACGAGTGAGCAAATGGAATACCACAGACTAACACAAGAATGCCTAAATGCATGTCGTACCTTTCTACTGTGAGACCAACGCAGTTCCGAGGGAGAAACGAGAACAGAAGCCGAGAGCGGAACCGTACTAAGTTAGAAGGCCCTACGATAAGGGACGGACTGGACACCCACGTCGGCAGCCTACCGCTAAGACTACCACCCGCACGTTTTAGCGTGAGACTTTTTCGCGTCTCTGTTATGTCAAGGACCACCCCCCCCCCCCCCCAGAGCCCTCCAGAAAAACAATATAGACCATACGATAACACAAAAAGGGCCATACCACCCGCAAATTTTAGCGTGAGACTTTTTCGCGTGTCTGTTACATTAGGACCACCCGCCAGCCCATGTTAAAAGATAGAACCCTCCAGAAGAACAGTATAGATCTAACGATAACGCTAAAAGGACCACACCCGCTGCAGGTTTTAGCGTGAGACTTTTTCGCGTCTCTGTTACGTTGCAATCTTTAAAAACATTGCCCCACCACGAAAAGTATAACGTTTCTCATTGGATAGACATGATTTTTGTAGGCGGAACTTAAGGTTAACACTGAGACCCTGATTGGTCAGATGAAAACACAACCAGATAGTTTTTTTAAACCAACTTCGGTAAATTGTAGTAAGGAGAAGTTAGGTGAGAGTTGCTTCCGAGATGGCGAGGTGAGCGGAGCTGTGCTGTCTAAACACCGACAAGGTAATGAGCGCACGCGATGCCGCATTTTTGAGCGCATGAGGCTTCACTCAGAACTGTAGAAGTCTCATCTGTTATACCCCCTTTTTGCGTAATACTAGTGTCGATCGTTAATTAAAACTCATGGTGTTCACATTTGCCACTTGAAGAACAGATCTGAAACGCGATGATTTTTCTTTTATATAGTTATTGAGAAGCCACATCAGCCACTGTAATTTGCGACAAGTTAGATAAGTAATTAAAGATAATTGAGGGTCACTGTAGACCATTTTGATAGTTTTTTCTTTTGTGAAACTTAAATTAAACCTATATTATAGATGTGATATGGCATAGGTCATCCTTCGATCGATTGTAGAACTTGGAAACCCATTTAGGGAATATTCGTTCACATTTTTGTTGAACGCTGTTGGTTTTTACCATCCTGTATTAAAACATTTCCTTTTATCAATAGTGCAATTTATAAACGATGTTTTGTGATTAGAATAAATTTCCAATGGTAAACTTAACTGCTTTTTCGACGTTATTTTACCAGCTAACTAAAAATAGGAAAGCCTTGAACCCCTTCCACTAAATTTAGTTAGTGTTAAGATTGGAGCTGATGCTGAGATCATTTAGTATTTGGTTATATCATCGCTAGTCTCACTGAACTCTTCTGAATTCTACATGTCATGTGTTGTCTGGCGTCTCCTTACCAGCAACAGGTCCCAGGTTCAAACTAGTCATTTCCCTAAAAAACACGCTCAGGGCGTCGTTCCGCGAAAGTGGTAGGGAGACACGATATAGAACAAACAGACACCGCCATGAATGTTTAGAGTGTGAATCTGTAGAACCAAGCCCGTTTGTGACAGTAACATAGAGTAATTGTTGTGATCGGGTGTTTAAACATCTGGCAGTTTGTAAGACAATTAAATGTGTCATACTAAGACGGTAGCACTCATAAGGAAAACTTATGAGACGTGTCCACCCATCGCTGATTTTCGATTAATATTATTTCGTATCGCCAGCGATCAGTTATTGACGAAGTATTACACTTAGTAGTGGGGGTTGCGAGACAGTTTCGTCTTGAGCATGAGACTTATAAAATATGGGTTGTGTTCCGACATGTGCAGAAGGGAATGACTATGTAAATTTGTAAGGAAGGTATGAATTGGACGTCGAGTACTGTGATAGCAAAGGGAGAGTATGTCAAGTCATAGGAATGGTACTGATACTTCTATTTCCAGAGCCACGGCCATCAACAGGGTGTGTTTCCGATAATTCGCACATTGTCAAATGTCATTCAGCTGAGATCGCGATCGTAACATTTAGTTGTAAGTACAGGAATAAAATATACATGTAACCGATTTCGCCGGCCACGGTGGTCTAGCGGTTCAGGCGCTCAGTCCGGAACCGCGCGACTGCTACGGTCGCAGGTTCGAATCCTGCCTCGGGCATGGATGTGTGTGATGTCCTTAGGTTAGGTAGGTTTAAGTAGTTCTAAGTTCTAGGGGACTGATGACCACAGATGTTAAGTCCCATAGTGCTCAGAGCCATTTGAACCATTTTTTTTGTAACCGATTTCTTAGGATAAACATGCTACATGTGCGTGCTCGGCCTGCAGCGCCAGGGACCTGTGCAGCGGTGATTCACGTTTGCCATTAACGGTAGGAGCTGCCAGAATGGAGAGGCCTGTTGGAGTGTAGGAATGTAAATGAATTAACGTGTTGTTCTCTAGACTACCGAATAGGGAACTAATACTTAGTACCTGTTGGATAGCTTTCTTGATCGCGGAAATTTGAGATTGAATATGGAGGTGCACTTGCGCTGGACCGTTACTCCCTACCATGTAAATAGTTCGGTTGACTGCTTCTGCACATTTCGCTCCTTTACTTAGTTGAGAGAAGATCGATTGTGGTGTATGCATCTAGCATGTGGAAGACACGTTTGCCGGTTCTAGACATGAGAAACACCTTAGTTGACATTGTAAATTATATGGATGACTTGGAATCTGCTACATCACAGACATTGGGATTCGCGATTAGAAATATCAGTTTTCTCTATTTTTTTTCCAATTTCCGAGTAAATATCTTCGCAGACGTGACAGGTTTCTAGTTAGTCAGTGATTTACAGCACGCCTCACCTAGCTAAAGTTTTGGGTTTCTAGAGAAATAATTTCCAGTCTATATCTTCTGAATTATTTCGAGCGAGTGGTACTTCTATGCAAACTATATTGATATGTGCTTCATATCGAGAAGTACTGCGAGAATGGTGTGATATTCTAGCAAATCATGCGAAATTAGATATGTTCTTTTAATCTAAGAGTATTAAAGATGGGTGTAGAAAAGAAAGCAATCAAGCAAGCAGGTTCGGACAAGAAACAGTAATGAGTTTGTGAAGAGGTGGGGGGGGGGGGGGGGGAGTGGTAATGAGGCCGAATTTGTAGAACAGTTCTGAGAGTGCCCTCGGCGGGAGAGCAGTGTAATTGAGTACCAGTCTTTCGTATTTGATTATACGTAGGGATTAGTTCTCGGTGCAATATGGCGACCAGTATAAAAAGGTCTCCTTGCTCCTGAAAGTCTCGTCTGCAGAAGGAAAAGAAGTTGGACGGTTATTCGATACCAGTGGCATCAGTAATTCGGCGGGTAAATTCGATAAGAGACAATCATAATTCTCGATTCATTCACAATACATTATTTTGTGCTGGGATATAGGAGTCTGTACATAGTGGTGGAAGCAATTGTGTATGTGTTTAAATCAAGGAGGGTAAGACGTGATGAACGGGCTGCCACGTTAAGGCATGCTAGAAAGACTGCGTTCGATGTTATTCTGCGCTATTTTCGTAATCAGGTTCTGTTAGGGCAAGAATTACCGTGCATACAAGCTGAGATATCAGGAAAGCGAGTGTTAACTATTTCTGGGACACTATACAATTTCCGAGAGCTCTATGCGGTTCTGATTTTACAAATGTTCAAATGTGTGTGAAATCTTATGGGACTTGACTGCTAAGGTCATCAGTCCTTAAGCTTACACACTACTTAACCTAAATTATCCTAAGGACAAACAATCACACCCATGCCCGAGGGAGGACTCGAACCTCCGCCGGGACCAGCTGTACAGCCCATGACTGCAGTGCCTGCCTAGACCGCTCGGCTAATCCCGCGCTGCTCTGATTTAACATAGACATGTGACATCAGTATATGATTGAGAACCTTGTTAGATGCGCTTCCGATGGTTTGTAGCTACGCGCGCACACTTCGCGGCGTTGCGTCAGTCACGCTGGGGCAGGTATGCACGGCTGGACGTAGCTCGCATGTTCCGTTAGGATCGCTAGGGAGAAAGCAGCCGTTGCTATTCTGGAACAGAATTCTATAGCGCGATCTGTGACTTCAGTATCCACAGGTATAGCGACAGCAACGGTAAGCAACACGTGCCGCCTGGAGGCGTTCCGCGTATGGGACCGGTGTGAGCGAGCGCGCTGTGGAATTCTGTGGACAGGGGTGTGTGCTGTACCTCACGTGTCCAGCAAGGAGTGACGGTGGAGGAAAAGACACTACGGAATCGGGCCGCTGCGAGCACCCGGGTTGCTGCAGCCCTAATCCACTAGCCTGAGGGAGGGCGGCCCACGGACGTCAGAGCGATGCTTTGGCGGCCGCGGCTGGGGTGCGGTCGGCGGCGGCGGCGGTGGTGGCGAGGGGGGGGGGGGGGGGGAGGGAGGGGGGAGCGTAGCGTCGGACGTCGACTGGCGGGTTGTATCTTTCACTAGCGATCTTTTGTTTAAACTGTGTTCTGTAGATTTCACCGACCAATAGGATGATGCGAATTAATAAAACTACCCTATACATGTGAAAAATATCGATGTAATTAATTTGCAGAAAATTTTTATATCAACGTATCAACGTGGCGTTAGGGGTACAATAGTTAGGGGGAGGGTGTGCGTGAGTGGGTAACGTGGAGCTGAACAACAGGTTAAGTGCAAAACACTAGGTTAATTTGTGTAATTTTTATGTAAAACATAGTTCAAATGTTTAAGGGGGTGGGTGACGAAGAAGAATGCGCCAGAAATGGCGTTCAAAAGCATATGAAATTCGGAAACTGTACCAGGAAATGGCGGAAGGACATAACTAATTACTTAATTTGGTATCAAAAGCGGTCAAATAGTTTAAGGAAATGGGGGTGACATGGAAAACGACCTAACAGAACAATAGGTTAAGTGCTGACAAAGGGCTCAACATTAGGACAAGACACACGGAGTACAGTGCCTAACATTAGGTTATGCATCATGTTTGCTCCACGTAATTACTTCTTACACGACCTACATGTTTCCAAACAGCAAAGAATGATGAGCATGAGAAATTCCGACCCCCACAAACTGATTTTTTTCATAAATAAACAATATACCCCTGAATTTCGTGTTATGTGGCCCTTCCTCTCGACCATCAGATGACCATCATGGATTACGTCACGGATGAGAGCGCCCTCTGGTGACTGTACTGTGTACTAAACCAAGACCTCGTGGTGAAGATACTGGATGGCAGTACTGCATGAAATTATTTAAATAAAGACTTATGTGCAGCACTGGTCGAGTCCTCTCCCCAACCAATCCCTACTAGGAGGAGGTGGCGGTCTGGTGACCTAGGTTAGTGAGGGTATCAGAAGCGACCTATCATCCCGCGATTTTATTGGGTTAGTAGAGATAACAGTGGTGTGATGCATTATGCTGTTGGAATTTGAACGTCCCGCCATTTTTCTGGGGGAGGGGAGGGAGGGTTAGGTTAGTGGAGGTAGCCTAAGTGACCTATCTTCCTGGCCTTTTCTTAGGTTAGTAGAGCTTGCATTGTCCTGATGGAATATGAACTTCCTGCCAGGGGGGCGTATCAAGCGAAGTGTCACTTTCCCGCCAACTTGGATAACGGTACTTACGTCATCAGCTGAAGTCATGGCCGCTATCGTGGATGACGTCGTCAACCGACGCCACGGCCACCATCTTGCCCTTGGGGCGATGTCTCCCTTGGAGCGATGTCCCCCTTAGGGTGATGTCCCACTTGCTCCAATACTAGTGTATACTACAGGCCAAAATGCTACTCTGGTCACATGCACAGGCCGACGGACTGGACTCTATTGTCCGCAGATCCTAAAGAATTCGCAGGATGGCTGCCTGAGAGTCAGTCCGCCTCTACCTTCAGCGGCCACCGCCGGCATCCTGGCTTTGCCGTAGACAGTCCAAATAAAGGCTAACAGTGCCACAAAGAAAAGATGCAGAGTCCCAGACCGAGGACGATTAGAGTTCTTGATACTCACGGAATTATTCAGAATGAACGTATTCGGCCTTCTCCCATAGAGACATAACAAAAATGATGATAAAGATGGCGAAAATGAGAGGGAACAGAGCAGAAGAGGCATGCAAACGGTATGCCACCCCTTTCCCCGCCCTCACACCCGTCCTTTTAGCTCGTTTTTTGTTAGTGTTTGTAGGAGTATTGTGTCAGTCACTCAGTAATTATCAGATAAACTGCACCAACATGCCATTACAAATTGTGAATTTGACTTTTGAACGTACAGAAGAACTGTAGGGTGGGTGTATTATGATGCCGCCTATTTCTCAGCCCAGCAAACCACACTCATCACAGATACACACTCACACAGTCCACTCGCAATCATTCACACATGCATGCATTCATGGTAATGTTGGACATATGCAGGCTATAAGCTGCAGTTACAAATTTTGACCAGTAATCATGACAAACTTCATAATTAGTTAATTTAGGCATATGAAGTTGAGACTGATGTCTAACTCAAATACATAGGTTACAAAAATTTGACAACGTTATTGCATTCTGAATTTAAATAGCTACACAGATTCATACCGATTCCTCAAATAGTGTGTATAATTTTTACAAGGTAGTTCCTGGAATAATTGTCTATTCACCATAGTCTAAGCCATCAGGCACATTTCTTTTTCTGCATCAGCAGGCACCGAGCATTCATACACACAGGTAAACTCAGTGTAACTGTAATGTAAAGTTTTCATGCAACAATTGATAATTTATACGGAGCAAAGAAAAACATTGTGACACATTGGACATAACATCATACACAAAATATGTGAAATTCAGGAAAATGTACATAAACACCTGTAGTGCTACTATGTCAGAGGAAGTTGTGTGACGATGTGTTCATATCACAAAAATAACCAGTCACATAATGGAATTAGCTACGCACAATATTTTATGTGAAACGAACAATGTGACATATATCTACATATACAATTCTAACGTTATCAACTCAAATGTTTAGGAACATAGATTTCAGTTTAATTGTGTTGTCAACAGCAAAACAAGACTTGTGTGCGTATGTGCTCTGCTCTGACAGATAAGACAAGCACTAAAAACGATGATGCCGGCCGCGGTGGTCTCGCGGTTCTACGCGCTTAGTCCGGAACCGCGCGACTGCTACGGTCGCAGGTTCGAATCCTGCCTCGGCCATGGATGTGTGTGATGTCCTTAGGTTAGTGAGGTTTAAGTAGTTCTAAGTTCTAGGGGACTGATGAGCGCAGATGTTGAGTCCCATAGTGCTCAGAGCAATTTTGTTTAAAACTAAAAACGATGAAGGAAACAGGAATATATTACACACGTGTTTATTAAATTGAAAGCTTTTGAATTCATAGCCTTATTATTCGTGAGGCTAAGTATAGTTCATGACAGATGTCATACCTAGACAGAGCAATCACATGTGAGGCATCACGCTAATACAGCTCTTAATCACCACACATGGAATAGGCATCTCCGTCCGATAGTGTTGAGCAGAAGTGGTGTGCTGGCTGTGGTGTGAGTGCGTTTGGTCGGTCATATCTGATTAGTGGCAACAGCCACCAGTCTGACAGCCCTCAGAACTCAGCGTAGGCAGCCACAACTACGAGCACCTCGACGCATTGCTGCCGCAGGACCCTGTCAACGGATCGCCACTGACGAGTTCCAGGGGGCCCTCGCCACGGGCGTGATCTCGACCTGGATGCCACGCTGTCTGTCCTGGCGGCGATGAATGGGCCGGCTGCCAGCTGTTCTAGTCTCCTGCTGACACAAGCGCTGGTGCCGCGGTGAACCGGACAGCTTCACTTTCACTCCACAACAGTAGTGGGCCCACGTGCCACCTTTCTCTCGAAGGACGAGCGCTGCCGCCGCTCGGCTGCTCTCCTGTCAAGATACGTGATAATTACAGTGGCAGTGAGTGATGACGATCGTATTTTTACTAGTGTTAAGTACCTGACCTGAGAAGATGAATTTCGGGGCCTGCATACAACCGAAGTAGGCCCCCATACGTTTTCCTGTGAACTGCAAAAGACATTGTTTGTCTGCACACTTAGAACAAATGATCAAATTTAACTGAATAAAGACACTGCGTTCGCAGGTATAAATGAAAATTGTCAACCTAAGTCTATCTTATTGTCCAGACCGTGTTACCGTATAGTTACACAATTTCTGTCATGATGTCCGCAGCTCGTGGTCTTGCAGTAGCGTTCTCGCGTCCCGGATTCGATTCCCGGCGGGGTCAGGAAATTCTCTACCTCGTGATGACTGGGTGTTGTGTGTTCTTCTTCATCATTTCATCACCATTGACTCGCAAGTCGCCGAAGTGGCGTCAACTAAAGATGACTTGCAATACGGCTGCCGAACTTCCCCCCATGGGGCCTCCCGGCCAACAATGCCATACCATCATCATCTCTCATGATGAGACTACTCGAAGAGGCTACTGCTACCGCTGCCTGCGTCTCCACCATGACTGAGTTACGAAGGCTGTTGCTTACTGTCGATGGTTCTGGTTATTCTAAAAGTCACAGGCACCACTTCAGCCTACGGAAACTCTCCAAGTTTTAAATTTGACAGTAAACTTGCTGTTTGATTTTACATTAGTTGTTCCGACATCTTTTCTGCGTCCGTCACCCAACCAAACCCATGCTGTTGAACCCGCTGAGGAACAACAACCACGAACCAATATGCTGCTCGTACAATGCGTCGAACATGCACATCCAAACAAGTGGCATTTGGCTGTATGAGCCTCGTTTAACAGTCCAAAATGCTTCAGCGGCATTGGCGGGCACGATGGCCACTTTACCATAGTACACCTCGAAGAAAGGAGGATGATACAACGCAGCAGTGGCGTGTTCAAAACAGTTTCTGAGAACACCATCGAAGGGAGATGCAACGCTGTACAGACGTGCCCATAGACACTGTCGCAAAGCTTAATAACGAAATCGGCGCTACGCTGAGATAGCGTGCCCAAGACAACCTCGACAAACCCACAAAGTGAGCTCTTCACCAACATAGCTACAATAACAGCGATGGCCAGATGTCACTATGTTCTCAGATCTGGCACAATCGCCTCATGCTTCCGAAGGAGTGATATCCCCCCACGCAACAGCAAGTCGCACAGAGCAAGTGAGAAAATTTTACGCAACTACACCTAATATTAATACCAAAAAGCAGCAAGATCGCTCATGATGACTTGGTGCGTCATATTCCTGTCACATGTAATCCAAGTACTAGGAATGTAACGAAAATAATAAAAAATATCCTACTACATAACCATCTATTATGTACGAACCACAAGTACTTAGTAACGAAACTATGAGTTCAACCTGAGACTTTAGAGATAATCTTGAAAATTGGACGTTCGTATCTTTTCTGGGAAGTGGTTATTGGTCTGCTGTTGCGTGCATACACAAACTCAAGAGTCTGAGATTTTATTATCGAAACGTCGCCGGCTCGGAACCTGTTCTGACATGGCGCCAGAGGACATTCTTGCATTAATCGAGGATTTTTGGTAATTTGCCTTTTTGCTGCGCGTAGTTTTTGCTTGCTTGCGCACTGGAGAAATGTTGTCAGATTTGTTTATGCACACATTGAACGTAATATTCGTATCCTTGTTGTGTCCAGAGTAATTAATTTCTGTTTTTTGTTCTCTACAAGAATACTGACAGGTCCGATAGTAGGATGTTCCAGAAAATGTTTGAATACTGACATCTCAAAAGAAAGATTTTTAAAATACAGGTTGTACGGCTACATATCAGATTTTTATGATAACAATAAGATAGCCTAACATAAGATAGCCTAACATAAGATAGCCTAACAATTTTTAGAGAAAATTTTTGGATACCGATTATATTGTCAGACACACAGGTTAACACATTTCCGTACGTATGTTGACATAATAATAGCTTTTGATAGTAAAACTTTCACCAGGCCAATAATAATAATAATAATTTTCGATAGTAGAACGTTCAATCTTATTCCACAGACGGTGTAATATGGGAGATGTAGTGAAGTCTTATCGATTTCTTACCCTTCAGCATTTCGAGTTCAAAGACGTTGCGGTGCGCAATAAGCCTTATCCTGTACGGCCCATTGTAGACCGAGAGAAACTTTTGACATTTATGCCTTTTGTTAGAAAGCCGAAAGGATTTCACCAACATATTTTCCTCTATGTGAAAACTACTATCTCGTGCCCTTTTATTGACGCGAGTCTTCCTATCTCAGACAGTGATCTGAATTCTGTTTAAGGCCAGATCAATGATGGTCTGGTGTGGTCCTCGGGTCGGTGGGAACTACAAGACCTTCCTGATAATGTCCTGAGGAACCTGAGTATTTAATACACTACTGGCCATTAAAATTGCTACACCACGAAGATGACGTGCTACAGACGCGAAATTTAACCGACAGGAAGAAGATGCTGTGATATGCAAATGATTAGCTTTTCAGAGCATTCAGACAAGGTTGGCGACAGTGGCGACACCTACAACGTGCTGACATGAGGAAAGTTTCCAACCGATTTCTCATACACAAACAGCAGTTGCCTGGTGAAACGTTGTTTGATGACTCGTGTAAGGAGGATAAATGCGAGCCATCACGTTTCCGACTTTGATAAAGGTCGGATTGTAGCCTATCGCGATTGCTGTTTATCGTATCGCGACATTGCAGCTCCCGTTGGTCCAGATCCAATGAGTGTTAGCATAATATGGAATCGGCGAGTTCAGGTGGGTAATACGGAACGCCATGCTGGATCCCAACGGCCTCGTATCACTAGCAGTCGAGATGACAGGCATCTCATACGCAACGCTGTAACGGATCGTGCAGCCGCGTCTCGATCCCTGAGTCAACAGATGGGGACGTTTGCAAGACAACAACCATCTGCACGAACAGTTCGACGACGACTGCAGCATCATAGACAATCAGCTCGTGCTCGTGCGGTAGCGTTCTCGCTTCCCGCGCCAGGGTTCCCGGGTTCGATTATTCCCGGCTGGGTCAGGGATTTTCTCTGCTTCGTGATGACTGGGTGTTGTGTGATGTCCTTAGGTTAGTTAGGTTTCAGTAGTTCTATGGGAATGATGACAATAGCTGTTAAGTCCCATAGTGCTCAGAGCCATTTGAACCATTTTTTATCAGTTCGGAGACCATGGTTGCGGTTACCCCTGACGCTGCATCACAGACAGGAGCGGCTGCGATGGTGTACTCAACAACGAACCTGGGTGCACGAATGCCAAAACGTTATTCTTTTGGATGAATCCAGGTTCTATTTACTGCATTTTGATGGTCGCTTCCGTGTTTGGCGACACGCGGTGAACGCACATTGGAAGCGTGTATTCGTCGTCGCCATACTGGCGTATCACCCGGCGTGATGGTATGGGGTGCCACTAGTTACACGTCTCGGTCACCTCTTGTTCGCATTGACGGCGCTTTGAACAATGGACACTACATTTCAGATGTGTTACGACACGTTTCTCTACCCTTCATTCGATCCCTGCTAAACCCTACATTTCAGCAGGGTAATGCACGACCGCATGTTGCAGGTCCTGTACGAGCATTTCTGGATGTAGAAAATGTTCGACTGCTGCCCTGGCCAGCACATTCTCCAGATCTCTCACGAACTGAAAATGTCTGGTAAATGGTGACCGAGCAACTGGCTCGTCATAATACGCCAGTCACTACTCTCTATGAACTGTGGTATCGTGTTGAAACTGCATGGGCAGCTGTACCTGTACATGCCATCCAAGCTCTGTTTGACTCAATGCCCAGGCGTATCAAGGCCGTTATTACGGCTAGAGGTGGTTGTTCTGGGTACTGATTTCTCAGGATCTATGCACCCATATTGCGTGAAAACGTAATCACACGTCAGTTCTAGTATAATATATTTGTCCAATGAATACCAGTTTATCATCTGCATTTCTTCTTGGTGTAGCAATTTCAGTGGCATTTTAACGTCTTCTCCTCTGGCTCGACTTATAGTGAGGGCCATTGTCTGATATAATCTTTTCCACATGTGCTCCCTGTGGTAGAAAGTCTTGAGCTACGGCACAAGAGACCGTTAATCCTTTCGCCCTTTTGGGTGCCGTCAACGTGACGATTTTCGAAGTTAACTCTACGAATACCAACACGTAATTATAACCGCTACGACTCCTTAGGAATGCACCTATGCCGCTAATTTCTTCAACTTGGTTGGTACTATCGGCAGTCGAGGTACCTGCATGTTGACTGTGGTGTGCTTCGTCTTCTGGCAGTCCTTGCATACGGATAGTACACTCCGAATTCTTCGCTCCATGTTACTGAAATGCCGTATTGTCGTAAGCTTCAAGTAATATGTATGTGGACCGAAATGACCATATTTCAGCTGAGTATGCCACATTATCTTTTTAATTAAGTTACCGGGAAGACATAGGCAACATTCTTCGTCCTCCACGTTGCTTCGGTGGAAAATTATATCTTTTCTCAGAAGGCAGAAATGCCTAACGGCTGTTTGAATCCTGTCCCTCTACTTCTGTTTTACTTTCATAAAGTGAGGATCTTAGTCTTGTTCCTTCTTAATACCTTGAATGCTGCAGGTCCCGAAATTTTCTAATATCACCTTGCGCAGGTAGTATCAGCTTTAGTGGCTGTCCTCAAGATCTTCTTTGATACTACTGTAAAGGTCTATAGGTGAGCATGACAAAGCGTCAGCTATGGCATTCTGACTTCCTTGTATGTATTCTATGGTGAAACTATATTGCTGTAGATAGGTCGCCCATCTTTTAAGTCTTCCGCGGCTGCCTTTTGCAGTAAGTAAAGATTCTAATGCTTTATGGTCCATACAGACCCTCATTTTCCTACCGTACAAGAAGTACTTCCACTTCACGGCCTCTCACACGTAGGAAATGCCTCCAACTCTGTTACAGAATTGTTTTTCTGATTTTTTGAGACAGCTCTGCTCCCAAAATCAACTGTTTTCCAGACACGATTCTCCCCATCGACGTAGCCTTGGAATACCATCACTCCTAATCCCGAGTACGAGCTGTCAATCACCGTAGACAAGCCTATGGCTAAGTTTGAGTTTGAGAGGATCGGCTCTTGCAATAATGTCGATTTCAGAGACTGGAACTCCGTCTCCGCGGTTTCGTCCCAGTCCCAGACGATCTTTCTTCCTGTAAGTTGATTCATCCGGGGACAGCTGTGTGTCTTCATATGGATGAACCGGCTGTAGAAGTTTACGATCCACAGCAACGCTGTCAGCTGTTTCTTGTTCGTTTGACAAGCAAATTTTGCAATGGCCTCTATTTTACCAGGATTTGGCGTTATCCCCTCACCAGTAATAATGTGTCCCAGGAATTTAACTAACGGTGTCCCACAGTTTGATTTTTCAATGTTTACCTTCACACCATACTCTCCAACGGTGTCCAGAAGCTCTCTGAGGACCGTATTGTGTTCCCTCCAAGATTTTTCTGCAGTTAATAAGTCTTTGACATAACTGGTGACACGTCTATTTAGATTCTCACTCAGCATCTCGTCTAACTCACTTATAAATGCTGCAGACGAAATGTTATATCGGCCAAACTGGTAGTAACGGCCGAAAGTTAGGAATGCAGTGTACTGTCTGCAGTTGGGGTGCAACTCAATTTGCCAGAAGCTGGATCTCACGTCAACGGAGGAGAAAACTGACACTACATCAAATTTTGAAGGGGCTCCTCTAACCTCTCAGGACGTTTTGTTTCAGGATCAATGACTGTATTTGTTCGACGAGAGTCCAGCATGAGACGAACACCCCCGTCTGTATTGTCAACTACTCCTAATAAGTATTATATGTCGATCTTGAATGCTCTATTATACCCTCTCTTAAAATACATGATATTTGTTTCCCTGCTCTTGCTTTATATACCACAGGAATGGCGTATGATGGCACAAAAATTTTGTGTGGTTGTACTTTATATTCACATTGAAGGTTTTTTTTATTGACCCTGGTTTATATCCAAAAGCTTCCACGTGATCCACAAGCATTTCCCGCAGCACCTTACGCTGATGGGGTTCAATATTCTTCACAAAACCTACTTTTACTTCAATTGTCTCTTTCATTTCTTGGATTGCGGCCTCTGTTTCATTCTCCTGTATGTCCACTGCGAATGAGTCAGACAACTATAAATACAACCCATAGAACACCTTAACACAAACACTTAAATCTGCGTGCATTTATGATTATGGACTATGTAAACACGTAAAACACCTCATTATGCACAACACGTAAATCAAAAATATTCAACAGTTAAGTATCTAACTAATCTGCATTGGGCTGAAGGCTCAGTCCGCACTGTGGTGACTGGGGTTTTAAATAGAAGTGTCCTACACATTTGTTTCTGATATATTACACTGTGCAAGAGTTAACAAAAAATTCAGTTCGTTATGATTATACGAAACCTATTAACTAACTGAACGTAATTTCAACAAATTTTAATTGTATTGTAAAACAGTCAAATTTCGTTCTGTGTTAGGAATGTGAGTTTTTCACTGACTTTATTCACCACAGTGCCAATGCAGTTTAAAAGCGAAACTGACACAGGATCTTTACAAGTCAACTTCGCTGTGTACTTCACATACAGATGGTATCTTTGCTGCCATAGGCTGAATTATAATGTATACTAGGCTACAGTATTTTTGGATGTTAGAACTTATTACTTTTAGATTTGATCCGCTTGCTTTAGTAACTGCAGTAAACTGGAAATAACTTTAGTTAAAGGAAATATAGACTGGAAATCACTCACGATTTATGTCTAAAACACATAACACACAATTCAGCGACTGAACAAAACTATTCAGAAAACAAATACAGATTGACTTTATATAGACCACAACTTAAATTTGTGTAATCACGGCCTCCCAACGTGTTCGCTAATTTTCACAACACACATAATAAAAATACTTCAGTCTTCAGTTGCTTCAGAAAGCATTAAGTTTGACTCCCTCTTAAATGGTAGGTAACTCCACACAGCTGTATCAATTAAACATTTGACTCTAGGCAGCAACTTGCAATACATTCAAGCTGCTGAATCCTTTGTACGAACTGTCAGTTAGCATCCACAACAAACAGTTTACAGTCCGTTTCACCACTGCCATATTGGCTACCATTTATTTGCAGAAACTGATCCAAATTACTCCACTCCAACGACATTCCGCTTTTATATATCCGCGTAATCCGCACGTACCATTTTTGATACATTTTTTCGAGACACAATAAAATGTGCTGACTCGCGTTCAGCAGGGCAACTTCTTTCTATAAATCTCAAAGAAAGACTAAAGGGAAAGGTGGGACTGCATGGTGTCCTTTGCCCCCAGCACTTCCTCTAACCGACACCAGAGATAATATTTTATATCCAGTGGTCTCTTGTTAAACACATAAAGATTTTAACAATATTGCTTAGTAGTTTGTTTTTCATATGACATAATATCAGTATTAAACCTTTTAATTATTAACACATTTTATATAAAACACAACAGAGAATGCATTTAACTACTTTCTGTCTTTGGCACGAGGTGACAACGATATGTAGTTAAGTTCTTAGCCTCGTGTCACACTTCTTTAATTCGCACTACTGCTGCTAGACGTCAAAGGCTTACACATAACTCATGGCCACACTGGCGCTGGCGTTCAGCCAGACTGGCAGCACTAAATACACACATCGCCAACTCACTGAGCGACAACTGATTCTGATGAAATGATAACGACAGACACACATGTATTTTTACAATTTACATGTTTATTTTTTGTGTACATAACGTATTAACCGTGTTTAGTGACGTAAAACCACAGTAGACAAATTGTAGAACACAGTCAAACGACAGACATTGTTGCTCTGTAAGTTATTCATTAGCTGATACTACATAGAAATGATTTGCTCTGGAGCACGTCGTAAATACTGTTTGTTGGTCTTTTCACGCGGTAAGACAAACAACCCGTTCCGTTCACTGCCATTAGATTCTATATGGCCGTAAACTGCTAAGCATACAGTCGTTTGCTAAAATGCTATTTTTGTGAGTACGAATCTATACGACGAAAACAAAAACTCGATGACATGTGCCATGTCCCCGTACCTCGAGTTTGTATGATTATTTGTAAGATACTCTTTATTTTATACTGAATACTGTGGTATTCTCTCACTGTACATAGAAACTCCAAGTAACGTGTATATGGTATCAGAAAAAAATTGGATGCAATCTTAAGTGGAATGATTTCATAACATGAAAACCAGCCCTGGGAGCATCCACTTCGCTGCAGACATACACACACGTATATAGTATTAGATCGCGAGCGCAACAACGTTTAGAAAAAATGGCTCTAACCACTATGGGACTTAACATCTGAGGTCATCAGTCCCCTAGACTTAGAACTACATAAACCTAATTAACCTAAGAACATCACACACATCCATGCCCAAGGCAGGATTCGAACCTGCGACTGTAGCAGCAGCACGGTTCCGGACTGAAGCGCCTAGAACTGCTCCCACACATTGGCCGGCCAACAACATTTAGAAGGCATGACCGGAAGAACATCTGATAAGACGTGTTACTATCTCGGACATACCTAGAATCTTTTTATACTGTTTCAAATAATCGTCACCAGAAAAAAACATTAACCATTCGGATTATACTGTTATACAGGGTGCGGTAGAACCGACTAAGCAGTTTCTATCGATTACCGCTGGGACTGTGGTGGGGATATGCAGTTGCACGTGGTGTGCCTTTGTTCAGTCGTTGACGCCATTTCAGTAGCCAACATTGTATAGACCGGTGCACATCGTGGTTTTGCCGTTCGCGCTTCTTATGAAAACAACAGATCTGTTATCGCTACACAACGAGCTTTTCGGCGACGGTTCAACATTCCACGCAACAAATGCCGTTCCTAATGCAAACAAATTTCAGTCCTGGGTTCGGCAGCTGGAGGAAACTGGTAGCACACTAAGAATAGATACACATGGCCGACGCAGATCCCTCAGAACGCCAGAAAATGTGCAGTGGGTCAGAACAGCAGTTCAACAATCGCCGCAACGTTCTGTTCGACGACACAATGTCGCATTGGAGATTTCAGACCGCAGTTTGAGAAGGATTCTGCAAAGCGATTAGAAGTTCCGTCCTTTCAAAATAACGATTACTCAAGAATTACACCAAGCAGACTACGCAATCCGTCAAAATCTGTGTGAGGAAATGCTTACTTAGATCCCTCCGAACGAGGCACATTTTCATCTTAGTGGATGTGTGAATAAGCAAAACTTTCGGTACCCAGCTGAAAATAACCCCCGAGCTATTCATGAAAGACCGCAACATTCTCCTAAAGTGACAGTGTGGTGTGTCATATCACAACTTGGCGTGGTAAGTCCTTACTTTTTTGAGGAGGAAGGAGTAACTGTGACAGTGAATTCCACACGCTATGTTACAAAGTTGGAACATTTTAGGCAACCAAGAATGGACGAGATTGTTGAAGAACATGGACTGGGGGACTTTTGGTTCCCACAGGATGGAACTACTGCTCACACATCACGAATTTCACTTGATGTTTTGAGAGAAATGTTCCCGGGACGCCTCATCTCTTTGAGGGGTGATGTCAGATGGCCTGTGTGGTCACTAGATTTGAGCATTGATGACAGCTTTCTTTGGGGATATCTGAAGGAAAAGGGTTTCAAAAGCCGCCCTCACACCTTATCAGATTTAAAAGAGCGGAGTATTGCCGAAGTGAATCCCATACCCGCGATATGTGTGCAAGAGCTGCTCGAAACATCAGGGATCGTCTACAACAATGTATTGATGCTAACGGCCGCCATATTGAGGACATTATTTTCAAAACTAAATGAATGTAAAATGGTATACTGTACTAATTTAGAAAATAAAAACACTTTTCATCTATATATCCAGATTTACTTTTTATTGCTCCTTAAAACTGCTTAGTCGGTTCTGCCCACTCTGTACTAAAGCTCCTTCCTGTGTTTGTCCTACACATTTACAAATACTGTGACAGACTAATATGGACATTTGAAATAACTCATTCCGAAGAATTAAATACATACCAATTGGGGGTTGACTTGTGTAGAAGTACATTCATTCCAGGTTATCAGGACCGATGAGCTGTTATAAAACTATGCTCTATATGCCTGTAGTTTTAATTATTGTAATGTAGCTGTCGATTACACAAATTAACAAACCAGCGACACAAGTAGCTGTATTGTAGACATTCTGTTGATAGAATTCTATATTGTTCTGCCGGATAATTGTCTATTTGTCACAAGCAAATTACATTTCAGATTCAGTATGCGATATATATGATGTAGAAGACTGTCGGTTTTTTAAAGAGTGTTAGCTAAAGGCTGGAAGGAGTTTATGACTGGCTATTTATTGTGGAGTTCAGTGTAGAACGTTAGGTTTTGTCTACATGAAAATCGATTCGCCAGCTATTTTATTGGGGTTGGATACTTGCTATAGCATAAAGCCTGGGTTACATGATAACACTGGGAAACATGTTTATGATCTGTGCTTACTACGACCGCAAAAAGCACCATCTTTCTAGTAGTTTTCTTTGCTAGTGTCAAGAATGAGGAGAAGATGTGGTGAGAGGAATGCAAAGAATAGCTATACATCTCTGAAGACTTGACTGTCTTGCTGGCAAAGTTATAGATACCTAAAGAAGTCTATGTGTTGAGCAGCCTTAACGTATTATCATTTACAAGCTTAGAAGCTGGACACATGACCATGACATCACTGTTTGATATGTTTGCAAAGCGATCTAAGGCTAGAACAATTACATTAAATGTTAAAAAAATGCTACAGTTCCACCACGCTACGCAGCGTAAGTAAGCTGTCGTAAAAATGCACACGATTACCCGTCATGTTTGATCCAATCTATAATTATTTATCATCTGCATAACACGCTTCTGATTTTTGTAGTGTGGAATGCTCAAAAAATAAGGGATTAGTTCGTTAACCTGGGACACTTAAGAGAGTGGATCAGTAGCTGTGGGATCTAATTATGACGAGAAAATATGATGGAAGCCTATTTTACTGCGGGTATGGCAAACCAGTCCAGTGTTTACATTTACATATGTCCAAAGAATTATAAGACTGAAACGATAGTTAACTCAGCACATATGTCGCAGATTGTGTCTTATGTGGACTGTGATACAGCACTATGAACTACTAGTCTGCACTTTCTGTTATTTAGCTGAATCGATAGTAGCATGCAGTGTCTCTGTGCATGGGGCTGTGACGTCTCGTACAGATGTATGTTTAAAAGACAATCACTGTTTATTAACTACTGACAATTTGCAGGGCACACTGGGAAAGGGATGCTAGCCAATCTGACGTATTGTGTGACCACGAACAGCACCTAGCAATGTCCTCAGCTGTTTTGTGTTTACATTACATTCCTGGAGATAAAGTATCGAAGACTTTCAAATTCGAGCAGTAGATTTAGTTCTCACATAGATGTTCCTATTTCTACTGTTTATGCAGTTTGCGTATCAATATATTGGAATGAGAGCACAATGCATCGAGGCATGTGCTGGCCATATGTGGTACCTGGCACGCATCATCAAGGCTAGTGACATTTAAACATGCGTATGGTGCAGTTGGCCAGTTGAGATTGTCAGGGGATGCAGGTCATCATGAGATAAATTCAAAAGGTAGGTGTTTCAACTATATGAGTTGTATGTGGGTGAAACATATGTACAGGGCTCGTTGTTTGTCGCTGATTGCAGTGGTCGTCGTCCCGTGTTGAGGAAATGCCCGTTTTCGCATTGTAAGGATATATGATTTGTGAACTATATGTCCTTGTTGCACACAACTACACCACTGCACCGTGTGCTGTATGGTATCGCGAGGCAGGGTCTTTATGGTACGTTCATTCAGGCAGTTCTTGTAATATTTCTGGCTTTATGGCCAGCATATTCGCCTATAAGAGGCTCTTCTTAGAGCAGTTGAGAAGGCAACAGTGGCAAGATGACATAATATGGCGTGAGGTACCGGCGACAGATGGTTTGTTCGGTAGGGGTATCGTGAGAAAGACCGCCTAAATTGTCGTCATTCTCCGCGATTGACCTTTGCGTTCGGAATTTGCGTGCCAAAATTATAATCTTCTGTTCTTAATTTTAGGTAAACTAAACAGAGTATTTACTTGCATTCGATGATAGTAGGCTATCATTCCATTATTTCAAAAGTGTTAATTATCAGCAGAATAGTAAGTAGCTGCTAAACGAAAAGGCAGACGAAGCACTTCGGAGATCTTGGGATGTGCCAACTTTAATGGCAGGCGGGCGAAATGGTTCGGCTGTAAGATCAGAGCTGGTTCAGCAGTCTCAGAGGACTGACTTGTTGTCTGCCTTGGTCTGTATCGGTTGAATACTTAATTACCAGTCTCCGATTGTTTGACCGTGTCACTGAAAACAATTTGATGGTAACTACGCAGTTATGCATTTCACTCTGTTGTTTATTTTTTTATGAACGTGTGAAGAATTGAAATGATTTGTGACTCATGAAGTGGAACATAATTGTATAGTTTCTCGTATTATGCTAATGAAAGGCGAGTTGCATCCCGTACAAGCAAACTAATAGAAAATTTTATTTGTCATACAATATCAGTTCCTCGCTAACAGTTTATTACAGCCGCAAAAAAACGGATTCACGACCTTCGTCGTGCTTTCTGCGCAGGGGACAACCATTACAGAAAACTGCAGGTTGGTGAACATTAATTAGAACTCATGCGTTCTACTCAGGGCGCGGGAAGCAAATAGGCATCTCGCGTGTACTACAGACTTAGTACAGATAAGATCAGTGACACGTCATCTGTCGTAACACTGAGGAGGTATGAAGGAGAGAAATTTTAGAGGGAATGCTTATCACACACACTTATATGTCGCCCTCTCTACCTCTCTTTTCCAACTTGCCTATTCTCACTGAAGTTGTCGTGCAGTTGGAACTAACCCGTGCAGAAGGAACTAACCACAGTTCACTACTACATACACGCACATAATTGATCAGTCTGGTATCATTGTGTTAAATATTCAGGTGTGTTTATAGTATAGTACAGATTTATTAATGATTGTACCGTAAGTACATTTATTCTTCTACTTAAAAGTTTTCGCATTCGCATTAACATTATAAACTTTTGTTTTTCAGCCCTCATGCAAAACGCCAGTCCATGTCTTAGACATTTTACGAAGCTATGTGGCACAGTCACAAGTGATCATAGTGGGATAGGTATTGGTACTGAATAACTTTCTTTTGCGGCATACGCTATTCAAATTGATTAACGATGAATTCTTTGGAGGCATCTATCTATAAATGGTACATTAGATGTTGGTGATCAAAATAACTTTGAGCTTGAATGTGTTTCTGGGGTTGCAGCAAACGAAAGTGGGAATGAAGAAGGTTATTCTACAATTGAGCATGAACTATCATCACCAGAAAGCGCTAAAGGACAGAATCCACTACAGAGAGATATAAGAAAATGTACGAGCGTATAGAAAAGTTAAAACAGAAGGGTAATAGCAAGAATGTATCGGCGACCGCAAAGAAGTTTAATTGTACAAAGAATGTAGTGTTCTTTGAAATTAAGGAAATGTTTACAAAATTTGAAGAATACAGAGTTCGTATTCTGACTGCCTATAACTAACTAAGAAGTTTAATTGTACAAAGAATGTAGTGTTCTTTGAAATAAAGGAAATGTTTAAAAAATTTGAAGAATACAGGGTTCGTATTCTGACTGCCTATAACTATAATTTAAGAAATTAGTCTATTATTTCTACCAAAACACAATTGTAAATGACTTGCGCCGAAAACTTTTGTAGGCTGATTTAAAAGAAAAAACCGCATTTGTTCTCTCAAAATAACAAGTTTTGTTTGTAAGAAAGAAAAGATGGACGAAAATGACGTAATGGAGTCTGCTGCGGCACTTGTACACAAGGTCAACGCCTTAAGCACAGGGGACGGATATAGTGAAACAGTAACTTCAATACAGCTTTATAGCACGAGGATGTGAAAAACAGGTGCTGGTCATGCTTCGCAACGCTTATAGACAATACATCGACTCTTTTGTGGGTCGTAAAGGCTTATCTTTCTTTCTAGAGCATCTTATAGTGGAGGTAGTTCCCTAATCGTGTTAAAATCTGCCATGCAATTACCCAAAAGGAAATGTGCTATCTGAATTTTAGGCAGATAATTTTACTTTTTTTGCACTAGCATTTTCACCTATTCTACCACATTTCACGGCTTTTCACACTTGACAAGGGCGACATGTGGACATGCCATGTTCGGTGTACCCGCAGTACAGTAGTACAAGTTCTTATTCGTATTTGTAGGGTAAAAATCGAAGCTTAAGACACAAAAATAGATCAACCATATCCTTCAAGGCGTGATGTAACAGTCTCTCGATTTCCTCGTTAAATAGTTCAGAAAACAGACGTGTAGATAATAATAAGCGTTTTCTTGAAACCCACGAAATCACATTGCTTGACGACGTTGTTGTAATAAAATGTTTTTCCTGCTGCCTTAACATAACACTTGAACAGTAACATGAGCGTTGGTATAGAAACAGCAGTAAACACAATGATCGTCCAGACAAACTAGGCTTTGCAAAGATCCTTAGTCAATGTTTTTAGCAATCACTGACTGTAGAAAAGCATGTGCTAGGTAAGAAAGCCATTACGTATGGATAAAAAACTATCATTTTTTGGTTCAGTCGCATCAATTCGGCCACAGGACTAACACCTTTCTAGAATTCATACACACGCTAATGTCAAAGAATGTAATGTTGATAACTAATGAAGTTTTTTCGGCATATGTTATGACGTTATACATGCTGCAGTGTCAAAGTATCTCACCCCACTATTTTTTTAAACCCTGCTTCTCACAACTTCACATATGAACATATGAACATCAGGGATCACTAATGCATAGCACTTGAATATTCAATGTATATGCACATTTAGAAAAATGGACATATTTACACATTTTCCAATTCTTTTTGTTGCTGGTACGTCTGTACATTTGTCTATCGTACCAGTTTTGCCACTTGCAAGTTTCTTATGCTGCCAAACTGCCAATTTCACAGCAAATTTTATAATTTCCTTATTTAGCGTCATTCGACTAAAATTTTTAAAGGCTCTTCTATGACGTCATTATCTTATATTTTCTGAGTATCTTACCATGGCATATGTACAAGGTACGTATGGCGCATGTGCAGTGTATGTATGGTGTACGTCGTAATTGTGGGCGTGTGTAACCTAATAGTGGTGCACTTGTGGCGTATGTGAGGCATCACGATACCAATTTACCAGTTATACAACCATTTTACCAATTTCTGCATTTGGCGTCTTACCAAATTGCTGAATTTACAGCTAATTTTACAAAATTTCAGATTTGGCATCTTACCGATTATACAGCCAATTACCAGTTTCCAGATTACCAAACTATACAACCGATATTACCAATTTCCTGCCAATTTAAAAATGCGATGCAGCTGATAATTACAGTACTTTGCTAATGGTAGATCAACTGATAGCGCTTCATAGGACCACATAAACGGCAGGTGTGTGTGCTATTATTGGTTGATACAACAAGGGACACCTGGGTGTCCCTTGCTGCGTCCGCTGACTCAGCCGCCGAGGCACCTTCTAGTGAACCCGGCGCGTTGGGGCCGCCCTCACCTCAGGGTGAGTGGCGGACTGCAACGCGTTCGCGTCGCTCGAAGCGGAGGGTCAGTGTGGAGGCTGTTCGGCTGAACACTCACCAGTCGACTTACAGGCAGGGAAATCAGGACGCGCTCAGTGTAAAGACACTTCAGCTATCAAGATATTAGCAGTAAATTTTCAGAGTGTTCGGAATAAAGTTCCTGAATTTACTGCCCTCCAGGAAGCGTGTGGCGCGCAAATTATTCTCGGGACTGAGACCTGGCTGAACCCTCAGACAGGAAGTTCTGAAATATTTAGTGAGGTTTGGAACGAGTATCGGAAAGACAGATTAGACACCGTAGGAGGTGGTGTCTTCATTGCAGTTGACAAAAATATTGTGTCTACTGCGGTCGAAGTAGAGTGTGATTGTGAAGTTATCTGGACACGTTTAACAGCGCTAGGCGAAATAAAGTTAATTGTGGGGTGTTATTACCGGCCACCAGGTTCAACTGTGACAGTTCTAGAATCATTCAAAGGGAGTCTACATTCTGTATCGCAGAAGTACCCGGATCATGCTTTAGTAGCCGAAGGCTACTTCAACCTACCTAGTATAGACTGGGATGTCTATGGATTCATTACAAGTGCTACAGACAAGCCGTCGTGTGAATTACTTTTGAACACATTATCCGAAAACTGTCTTGAGCAGCTAAATCGACAGCCAACGCATAATGGAAATATTTTAGATCTGGTAGCCACGAAAAGACCAGACCTCATCGGCGGTGTCAGTGTTGAGACAGGGATTAGTGATCATGATGTTGTCATTACGATTATAGTTACGAAAGTTAAAAAGTCGGTACTTCCGGTACGTTGGTCGTGGAAGAATTATGGGCAAATTTTAAACACATTGCCCGCATCTCGTGGTCGTGCGGTAGCGTTCTCGCTTCCCACGCCCGGGTTCCCGGGTTCGATTCCCTGCGGGGTCAGGGATTTTCTCTGCCTCGTGATGGCTGGGTGTTGTGTGATGTCCCTAGGTTAGTTAGGTTTAAGTAGTTCTAAGTTCTAGGGGACTGATGACCATAGATGTTAAGTCCCACAGTGCTTAGAGCCATTTTTTTAAAACACATTGTAAATCACGCATTGGACAAGTATGTGCCGAAAAAGTGGGTTACGGACGGAAAAGACCCACCGTGGTTTAACAGCGCAATTCGGAGAATGCTCAGGACGCAAAGACAGTAGCACTCGCGGTACAAGAAAGATCGGGAGAATGAGGACAGGCAAAAGTCAGTAGAGATTCGTGCTGCTGTAAATAGAGCGATGCGCGAAGCAATCAACCACTACCACCGTCACACCTTAGCAAAGGATCTTGCTGAAAACCCAAGGAAATTGTGGTCTTACGTAAAATCGGTAAGCGGGTCGATGGCTACCATCCAGTCTGGCCTGGCAACGGAAGACAGGAAAACGGAAGCTGAAATTTTAAATTTAGCATTTGAGAAATCTTTCACGCAGAAGGATCGCACAAACATACCGCCGTTTGAGTCTCGTACAGATTCCCGTATGGAGCACATAGTGATAGACATCCCTGGGGTTGTGAAACAGTTAGCAAAGGATCTTGCTGAAAACCCAAGGAAATTGTGGTCTTACGTAAAATCGGTAAGCGGGTCGATGGCTACCATCCAGTCTGGCCTGGCAACGGAAGACAGGAAAACGGAAGCTGAAATTTTAAATTTAGCATTTGAGAAATTTTGCACGCAGGAGGATCGTACAAACATACCGCCGTTTGAGTCTCGTACAGATTCCCGTATGGAGCACATAGTGATAGACATCCCTGGGGTTATGAAACAGTTGAATGGGTTGAAAATAAATAAATCGCCAGGTCCTGATGGGATTCCAACTCGGTTTTACAGAGATTACTCTACTGTATTGGCTCCTTACTTAGCTTGCATTAGCCGATCGGTGTGGCCGTGCGGTTCTAGGCGCTTCAGTCTGGAACCGCGTGACTGCTACGGTCGCAGGTTTGAATCCTGCCTCGGGCAAGGATGTGTGTGATGTCCTTAGGTTAGTTAGATTTAATTAGTTGTAAGTTCTGGGCGACTGATGACCTCAGAAGTTAAGTCGCATAGTGCTCAGAGCCATTTAGCTTGCATTTATTGCGAATCTCTTTCCCAACGTAAAGTCCCGAGCGACTGGAAAAAATCGCAGGTGACGCCTGTATATAAGGAGGGTAGAAGGACGGATCCTCAAAATTACAGACCAATATCCTTAACAATGGTTTGTTGCAGGATTCTCGAACATATTCTCAGTTCGAATATAATGAATTTCCTTGAGACAGAGAAGTTGCTGTCCATGCATCAGCACGGCTTTAGAAAGCATCGCTCCTGCGAAACGCAACTCGCCCGTTTTCACATGATATCTTGCGAACCATGGATGAAGGGTATCAGCCGGATGCCATATTCCTTAACTTACGGAAAGCGTTTGACTCGGTGCCCCACTGCAGACTCCTAACAAAGGTACGAGCATATGGGATTGGTTCCCAGCTATATGAGTGGCTCGAAGACGTCTTAAGTAATATAACCCAAACGTTGTCCTCGATGGTGACTGTTCATCGGAGGTGAGGGTATCATCTGGAGTAAGCCAGAGAAGTGTAGTAGGTCCACTGTTGTTTTCTATCTACATAAATGATCTTTTGGATAGGGTGGATAGCAATGTGTGGCTGTTTGCTGATGATGCTGTGGTGTACGGGAAGGTGTCGTCGTCGAGTGACTGTAAGAGGATACAAGATGACTTGGACAGGATTTGTGATTGGTGTAAAGAATGGCAGCTAACTCTAAATATAGATAAATGTAAATTAATGCAGATGAGTAGGAAAAAGAATCCTGCAATGTTTGAATACTCTATTAGTAGTGTAGCGCTTGATACAGTCACGTCGATTAAATATTTGGGCGTAACATTGCAGAGCGATATGAAGTGGGAAAAGCATGTAATGGCAGTTGTGGGGAAGGTGGATAGTCGTCTTCGGTTCATTGGTAGAATTTTGGGAAGATGTGGTTCATCTGTAAAGGAGACCGCTTATAAAACACTAATACGACCTATTCTTGAGTACTGCTCGAGCGTTTGGGATCCCTATCAGGTCGGATTGAGGGAGGACATAGAAGCAATTCAGAGGCGGGCTCCTAGATTTGTTACTGGTAGGTTTGATCATCACGCGAATGTTACGGAAATGCTTCAGGAACTCGGGTGGGAATCTCTAGAGGAACGGAGGCGTACTTTTCGTGAGTCGCTACTGAGGAAATTTAGAAAACCAGCATTTGAGGCTGACTGCAGTACAATTTTACTGCCGCCAACTTAAATTTCGCGGAAAGATCACAAACATAAGATAAGAGAGATTAGGGCTCGTACAGAGGCATATAGGCAGTCATTTTTCCCTCGTTCTGTTTGGGAGCGGAACAGGGAGAAAAGATGCTAGTTGTGGTACGAGGTACCCTCCGCCACGCGCCGTATGGTGGATTGCAGAGTATGTATGTAGATGTAGAAAAGAAGTAGAAAAAAAGCTATTTTAAAGTAATATATATATATATATATATATATATATATATATATATATATATATATATATATATATCGTCAGTTTCCAACCAACAGTTACGGTGATAACCACTCACGCGATATTCCTGCATACTGTTTTGCAGTCTAAGTAGTCTAACTAAACAGTCATACTGCTGCTGTGGCTCAGGCGGTAGCAGGCCGTGGAACCCCTCCGTGTCCTGGTCCAGCAGTTCTGCCAGCATTGTGTTAGGGGCTCTTTGGGTTGCTGTGGCTGCGCCACTGGTTAGCCGCACTACAGGTCCCATGACGTCCTGCCGACAGCGGCTCCCGCCGCTGAGGTAATTATACGTCACAGAACACATCCATCTTCTGGCCCAGCAATTCGGCCAGCACCACGTCAGGGTCTGTAACAATAACAACAAAACCTAAGTATAAACACATTAAATACAACGGGTGACCAGAAAAAGTCTGAAAAGCTTGTAATGGTGTTGTGGGGTAGGTTGTAATGAGAAATAATTGTTAGAAAAATTGTATACATTTGGCCGTTTTCGAGTTAATTAGCACTGAAGTTAGCCTGTCAGGCCGCTGCACATATTCACGCAGCCCCCCCCCCCCCCAAATACAACTATTGTCTATTGTTCTCATAGCATAGATAATAGCGCACAAGACTGCTCAGCCTTTCGCTCGGGTTCGATCCTTCTTGCGGTCCCACTTTCAATTTTTGTATCGCTTTCTTCTACGGTCTTAGTAAACCAAACGAAGAGCTCGTTTGGTGCCACCATCTCTGGCGAACCGCTAAAATTTTGGCCCCAAACGACCTGTTTTGTTAACTTCAGTGTTAAATAACTCGAAAATGGCGTAACGTATCGACCAGGACCAAGACACCACACACCCGCTTCTTGCAGTGGTGGGAGACTGGACAGACATTTTAGAAAGGCTACACAGTTCCAGCAAATGCAACAGTCAGTTAGTGGGTTCAGTTAGGTAATGCCACTTTCTGCCATTCTGTTGCCTTGCCATTATTTGTTGTGCAAAATACCTCTTGTCTGAAATCATACACTCCCACGTTATCATGCCTTTCTATTCTTGATACAGAAAATATTTCTCTGATACATCTACATCTACATCTACATCTACATGACTACTCTGCAATTCACATTTAAGTGCTTGGCAGAGGGTTCATCGAACCACAATCATACTATCTCTCTACTATTCCACTCCCGAACAGCGAGCGGGAAAAACGAACACCTAAACCTTTCTGTTCGACCTCTGATTTCTCTTATTTTATTTTGATGATCATTCCTACCTATGTAGGTTGGGCTCAACAAAATATTTTCGCATTCGGAAGAGAAAGTTGGTGACTGAAATTTCGTAAAAAGGTCTCGCCGCGACGAAAAACGTCTATGCTGTAATGACTTCCATCCCAACTCGTGTATCATATCTGCCACACTCTCTCCCCTATAACGCGATAATACAAAACGAGCTGCCCTTCTTTGCACCCTCTCGATGTCCTCCGTCAATCCCACCTGGTAAGGATCCCACACCGCGCAGCAATATTCTAACAGAGGACGAACGAGTGTAGTGTAAGCTGTCTCTTTAGTGGACTTGTTGCATCTTCTAAGTGTCCTGCCAATGAAACGCAACCTTTGGCTCGCCTTCCCGACAATATTATCTATGTGGTCCTTCCAACTGAAGTTGTTTGTAATTTTAACACCCAGGTACTTAGTTGAATTGACAGCCTTGAGAATTGTACTATTTATCGAATAATCGAATTCCAACGGATTTCTTTTGGAACTCATGTGGATCATCTCACACTTTTCGTTATTTAGCGTCAACTGCCACCTGACACACCATACAGCAATCTTTTCTAAATCGCTTTGCAGCTGATACTGGTCTTCGGATGACCTTACTAGACGGTAAATTACAGCATCATCTGCGAACAACCTAAGAGAACTGCTCAGATTGTCACCCAGGTCATTTATATAGATCAGGAACAGTAGAGGTCCCAGGACGCTTCCCTGGGGAACACCTGATATCACTTCAGTTTTACTCGATGATTTGCCGTCTATTACTACGAACTGCGACCTTGCTGACAGGAAATCACGAATCCAGTCGCACAACTGAGACGATACCCCATAGCTCCGCAGCTTGATTAGAAGTCGCTTGTGAGGAACGGTGTCAAAAGCTTTCCGGAAATCTAGAAATACGGAATCAACTTGAGATCCCCTGTCGATAGCGGCCATTACTTCGTGCGAATAAAGAGCTAGCTGCGTTGCACAAGAGCGATGTTTTCTGAAGCCATGCTGATTACGTGTCAATAGATCGTTCCCTTCGAGGTGATTCATAATGTTTGAATACAGTATATGCTCCAAAACCCTACTGCAAACCGACGTCAATGATATAGGTCTGTAGTTAAATGGATTACTCCTACTACCCTTCTTGAACACTGGTGCGACCTGCGCAATTTTCCAATCTGTGGGTACAGATCTATCGGTGAGCGAGCGGTTGTATATGAGTGCTAAGTAGGGAGCTATAGTATCAGCGTAATCTGAAAGGAACCTAATCGGTATACAATCTGGACCTGAAGACTTGCCCGTATCAAGCGATTTGAGTTGCTTCGCAACCTCTAAGGTATCTACTTCTAAGAAACTCATGCTAGCAGATGTTCGTGTTTCAAATTCTGGAATATTCCATTCGTCTTCCCTGGTGAAGGAATGATAGATGTTTACATCAAACACATTGTTAAAGTCTTGTTTGCTCAGCGCAAGCATCTTTGCAATTGTACGCCTGAGGCCTAGAGGTACGTACAGACGCAACTATATTATAAAATTTACAATTGCTCAAGCGGTGGGGCCTGAACTTGGGTGCCATTGGCTGAAACGTCAGAGCTTTGGGTCCCAATTGACTAAGAGCATGATGCCGTCGATGTACATACATGACATGGATGTAGGCGGAGGAGGGAATGGGGAGGGAATTTCGGGAATGCTGATGCTGCTGTCATCAATTCCAGAAATGCCAAAAAGTGCTGATGTCAGTGGAAATATAAGAAGCACAACTGCCTGAGCACTGGATGCGGATGTCATCGATTTCAGGAAAACTGATTCTGATGTCAGCAGCTCTTGGGCTCATTCTGTCTTTTACTAATAAAGATTGTCATAATTAAACTTAATTGTATTATACTGGCCATATCTCCGAGTGTAGTGGCCGTAGGTATCATCTCACTGAAGATGTCTGATGTGACTAGTGTGCAAACACTTCCTGATGTTCGTTCTGTGTTTGCCTGTATAGGTGATATCATTTAGGAGTACGAAGATGGTCTTCCAGATACCGCAGTTCTTGTATTGCTGTGAATATTGCGGGACAGTTTACGATTAATTCTCAAATTTCTTCCAGGTGGCAGTATTAACCATTAGAGCTCCATTGTAAAATTACTGATAGACTATAAAAGTAAATTGATCTTCTGAGTTTTCCAATATCTCCTCTCTGTTTGGCGTAGTGTCTACAGATTCTTCTGCTGTCAAGAAGAGCTCCGGTTCCAGGAAAACCGGTTATTTAGTTCCTTACTTTGTTTTTTCCTTGTCTTTTGCTTCTTTTCGAGTATGCTTCGTATAATTTTTCAGGTTGTAGTGAAAGGTAAGCCGACGATCGGACATTTCTTCTGCCAGATGTCTTAGTCACTTTCAACTATTGACTAGTATTCGACAGTTCATCAGTTATGTCATGATAGGAAGAAGCTGTGGAGTGGGTCTATCTCTTTTGTTCTGCAAGAGCAATATCAAGTGTCTCGTGGGAGACTCTACCTGGTTTTGTAAGTCAAGCGGGATAGAGATCTCTCGCTCAGACAGTTTTTGGTCCCGATTACTTTTTCTTGGTTTACAGCGGATTATAGACTTAGTTTTTATAATGTTGAAGTAGGTGGGATGGTAGCTGCGAATTTTAAATAATTTATCATCTTGCTGCCTGGATCCACACGTTCATTTTTTTTTTCTTGTCTCAGTGTTTGACAAACGGGCAGTTCTTTTACAGTCCTATATTTCCTTTTCTTTCTTTAATGCTGGGCAAACCAGAGAACGTGGAGGATAGTCTTCCATACAATTTACATACAAAAGCAGTTGTTTGCAAGGACGACCTTCATGGACTGATTGTCCACAGTTTCTATGTTTTAGGTCTTCCGTGCAATGGGATGTTATGTTTCCAGAATGCAAACTTCAGAAACATCCCGTGAGCAGTGGGACGGTTGGTTTCACGCCACACCGATACACGGTAACTTTAAATTTTTCTAGGAAAACATTTCTGTCAAAAGCCAAGATGAAATTACCAGTATCAATTTAGTTATCTTTTGGACCTTTTGTGGTGTCGTCCAAAGAGCGAGACGCAACGAAACCACAAGACAAGGTAATTGCTGTAAGCCGCATCAACGAGTAAGTGACACAGGTGCAACCATGCCCAGAAACGTTTCGTTACGCCGCTGCAAACATTTTCTTACTTACACCGAAGTACAGTACCGCTCAGGCTCAGTCCGTTATCATCGACTAAGACGACAGCACCGTCTTTAGTAGGCCAGCTGTGTGATCAATGTACTTGGCAGAGCTCTACGTGAATGCTATTGTTAAATGCACACTGAATGAGAACCTTGGATTTTACCAGGATCAAATGATCTACTAATGTTCAAAGACAGTTATAAGTACTCAGGATATTCCTGTGGAAGCTGATCATTTAAAGTTGACTAATTCTTCTTATTTATGTTATAATTAGGTGAATTAATATTTTATGTGTTGTAGTATCAACTAGGTCCCCTCCCATAGTAAAGCGAAGGAACCATCATTGTACCGACGAGTGTATTTTCGTACGGTACAACAAATGGTACCAAGACCCGTCATTTCTATAGTCTTACCTCGCCTCCTTGGAAAGTGTTGACGTTCACGTCAGTTAGCCGCCCAGGGTTCTATTTTTCTGTGTGTTATATTAAGCGTTTAATCATGTCTGAGTAGCCACAGGACATATATCTAAACGAAGCTGTTTAGTTTCAGGCACAGCAGATTGAACTACTGCTGCTCAGTGTAGAAGCGATGGCAGCCCTCCTTTGTCATATACCACCACTGCTTGCTCCATCTCAGTAGTACAGAAGAGGAATGGTCAGAATGGCGGGCGCAGCTCGAGGTCCACTGTGCCGCATACAACATTACAGGTACGACGCACAAAGCATTTTTTCAGTCGACAGACGGAGCAGATGCGTAAAGTCGTGTTTAAAACTATGCCCCGATTCTCGTCCCACGGCTCTTATTTACGATGTACTGGTTCGGCTAGTGAACCGAGATTACGACAGTCAGGTGCAATGTGCTGCAGCAAGGTTTAAAATATTTTCGACTCAAGAAGCAGCCGACGCAATCTTTCAAACAGTGGATTGCCGAACTCAGACAAAACGTTTTAGATATTTCACGCAGTGGCGGCTGCTGTGTAAGAGCACAAGAGCACGTGAACGCCCTAAATTTTGACACCTTGCGGATTTATTGGTTACTTTTCTTTGAATGCTGTTAAAAGTAATGTAGATGCAGTAATCTGAAATACATGGCGCTAAATCTACCGCACTGTGCTACATATTGCTCGACTAGACTCGGTGATACTTGGCATCAGGGTCGTGAGCACACCTTCAACTGCGCACGTCTTAAGGAGCTTCTGCACATGTGCAACTGGCGTGCCGTAATTGCCTTGTAGGCCAAAGACATACGGATTTGATAAACAATGTGCACGGTTCGTGGTGTGCACCGTTAGCCCTTACTACTCAACTGTTAGTTCACACCAATACCACCAGGCAGTAGCACAATGCAGCAGACTTTTATTTACGTTAGCCATAAATCCCACTAAGTGGTAGCACACTCCATATGCGAATTCACACAGTATATGCTAAAATTAGATCGGACATCAGTATATGGTATAGTTATACTGAGAGAAAAACATATTTTGTGGGATTCTGAATGAGATATGGTACATAAAGTTTTGGATTCTATCACAGATTAATCCATTTGAGACCCTGAGAACCATAAAGCACATCATCGTCGATTGTGAAACTGTAGCATTTTTCGTGCTTCTGACAGTTGTTATATGTTTCTCCTCCTACCCACTTCTTGACTCCATTCTCTCCCCCTCCTTCCCCCCTAGTCCTTTTCCCCCATTTTCTGTGCCCCCTCCCTCCATCGCTCCCCCCCTTTTTCCCCACCTCATCCTTCCGGGTCCTCCCCCCCCCCCCCCATACCCATAAGCCATCGTACTCTATAGAACAGTGTTTTCCGTGAGTGTTCAGTGTCGTCAGTGTTGTGAATCCCCTTTTTAAACTGCTGCGAACAGGAACCAGGCTGTCGCCGTGTTTTTTTAATTGTGCCTATCTATTTTCTAAGTGATTTAACCAGCATCACTGACCTCTTTGTTTTTTATGTTTTCTTCACAACAATTTCGTCATGTACCAGTTTTAAACAGTCACCGTTTTATCACCTCTTTTATTGTTATGTTTCCTCATTATGTTTTCTAACTTTATCTGTAGGGTGCAGAGCGGCGTATTACGCTGCTGCAAGCCCCCCCCCCCCCCTCCCCCCTCTGGTGGCATCGAAATACAATAAAGAAAAAAAATCTGTTATATGGACTGTAGGCCCCCATTTTACAGATATTTGAACTTTCACGAAAAGCTGTCTCACTGGTTTCTTTCATATTCACTTAAACAGGTGCGGTTGAAGACGGTGTGCTGTTAGCCCTCTCCAGCGTCTCATTTGTATTATATAAAGGCAAGTGACCTTGGTATGCAGTACTAATTGAATTTAATATTTTCCGCAAACGACAGTTTGTATTTGGAGTTGGTTATCTACTGTGCAGGAATCGGATTTCCTGTGGAATGTCAACATAACTCCTTTGAACATGTATTAAACGCTAAAAAAGCGTGACTACTAGCGAACATTTAACAAAGAAGTGTATAGGAATCTTGTACATTTGTCCGAAAAAACAAAAAAGTACGAAAACTCCCACATACACAAAAATGCAAAACGGAGAGTAGCGAAACTTAAATATTATTTAATTCTTGCCATAAACTGTACTTAATTGTATACAAAACAACAAAATTCCACAAAAGCAATTCTTCTTATTTTCAGACAAGTTATGCATGTTATTATTATTATTATTTCTCTTTCCTGTCTCAGACCTTATGTCTGGTTAGAAATGGAAAGTGACGCGGACCTTGATCAAGCGTGACTTCCTTTTAACTGTACGGTACATGTTACCATGCTCTTAGGAACTTACGGGTAATTGTACATGTATCAATAATTACAGATTTCTGTAGTTGTATATACACGTTTGGATGTAGCTGTATTGCGTTGATGTACTTGTGAGTATTGTGTAGTATGACTCCTGTAGTTGATAGTATAATTGGTATGATGTCAACTTTATCCTGATGCCATTATTATTATTATTAGTAGTAGTAGTAGTATTAGTATTGTTATTCCTGGCAGTGGCTAAAGTTATATAAATATGTTGATAGGCATAACTGTCATACAGCAGATGCTACTAATTTCACACTCTTATATTTATATGAATTTAAGAATTTGTGAAAACCCAGAATGTATATCTACGAACTGCCACTGATTTTACGTTCTGCTGGGCACGCAGCATAATAGACGTCGGTGTCATTTGATAATGACAGTAAATCGAAACAGGCGTGTCGTGTAAAATATTTAAAAAACATAGTACGTTATTGCAGCTGGTTTGGAGCATTTATTTCCATAAGGCATTGTAGGTTAAGTATTCTTGTGGAATCAGTTATAGTGATGTCATGTTACGTGATGTAATCGGGGGAATGTGTCAGACGCACGTATTCGCGCTGATTTTCTCAAACTGCTGGATCCAGATCTGAAAACTGCTCTGTCTAATTATGGAATCTCAAGCTATTGCGAAGAAGACTAAAGTTGATTTTGAGGCTGCATGTATTTCTGTTGTTCACACTGCACATGACTCTCTCTCTAAGGTTAATTGTAGTGTTAAAGTTAACAATAATACAGCTCAGACAAATAATTAAGGTAGAGGAAAATCTTTCAGTCTCTTGATACACGACTTGTATTACAGCATTCAGTGAGCAAGTCTTAACTGTAGTACTTTTCAAGTCATGACCGAAAAGTCTGTTCCCATCGTGATGCAAAATATTTCCACTGTGGACGGCATAGTCATATTCAGACAGTGTGTTTACAAGGCAATCCAGGCTCGAGTAGCAGCCAGTGCCATGCGGCCATAAGGATGCAGCATAGCTATCAACAAATGCATTCTGTAACGGTAAGCCCCTTAAAGCCAGCGCAACAATCGGCTTCAACTTAACGCATCACGGAACTTTCTGCTGCGCCCCGCAGACAGGACAACATGCTATTTGTTGAATTATGAGTGACTCAAAGAACAACTAAACAGCAGTTAGACACTTGCGCATCTCTTCCCGTTTTTAATAAAGACACTTATGAAAGGATCGGTAACCCACAGTTGCAGCAGCCTATTTCTGTTTTATCTGCGTAAAACGGACACGAAATTCCGTTGCTTGACATGAGCAGTTCGCCATCAACTCTTTGTAGAGTTACGAAATGTATATCGTTTCAAGTACTCCGTTCTGGAACCAGAGCAAACATTTTTGGTTTAGACTTGTTTGACTTGTAAACCCGTGCATAAGAGACAATGTGTTACGAACCAGAGTTTCATTGTCACACACTAATGATTCTGACTTGAGTAACAAGTATAAGGAACTGTCTGAACCAGGTTTAGCAGGGGCTAAATATTTTGAAGCGCACATTACAGTTGAAGAAAATGCGCAACTACTATTTTTGCGCGCATGGCATGTCCTCCGTGCAATATATGAGCACGTTATTCAGGAACTCCACAGACGGAAAGGCAATTTGGTTATCCAGCCCGTTTTTGCAAGTCGAAGGGTATTACCCTTGGTAATTCTCAACAAACCATCGGGAGGTTTACGTATGTGTGCTCATTTTAAATCAACAGTAAACCCACAAACCGTCGTGAATTCTTTTACTCTCCCAGGACAATAGGAATTAATGGATGGACCGGGACAAGGAACATTCTTTCCCAAGATTGATTTACATGAGTTAGACTCACAGTTAGCGCTGGACAAACAGTCCAAGCAATATATTGTGATAAACACTGGCCTATGTTTGTTCCAGTTTCAAAGACTACGATTCAGCAGTGCTTCAAGCCCTGTTCGTTTTCAAACGATTTCTGGGTCAATTAACAGCAAAGGTCCCTTCATTTACAAACTATTTGGACGATGTTGTTGTCGCGGGTCGTACCCCTGCTGAACATTTGGCAAGTTTAGACTGCTTGTTTCAAGTTCTTTCTGCGGTTCAAATGGCTCTAAGCACTATGGGACTTAACATCTGAGGTCATCAGTCCCCTAGACTTAGAACTACTAAAACCTAACTAACCTAAGGACATAACACACATCCATGCCCGAGGCAGGATTCGAACCTGCGACCGTAGCAGCAGCGCGGTTCCGGAATGAAGCACCTAGAACCGCTCTGCCACAGCGGCCGGCTCTTTCTGCGGCTATCTTAAATTCCAACAAGGAAAGGTGCTGCTCCTTCCAAGAAGAACTTTACTCTTGTATGCGATAAAACATCTGCCAGCGCTGTGAAACATTAAGGACATCCAAGCTGTCATATGAAAGCTTATCTATTACATCAAATTTATTGATAACGCTAGGTAAATTGTTCCTCCGCTGAACCGGCTCCACAGTAAAAATGTTCCCTTTGTATGGTTCCAAGAATGTCATGGCGTATTTCAGCAATTAAAGGAAGCGTTATTAAGTCGTCGTGATTTGTTTCGTTTTCATCTATCTAAGCCTGTGGCTGCATCTTCTTACGGAGTAGTAGCTGTGCTCTCCCATTAGAATTGGTTCCCCTTGACCTACTGATTTTGCCTCGAAAACTCTTAACAAAGCGCAGTGTAATTACAGTCGGCTTGAAAAAAAGGCAGTCGCCATTATCTATGGTGTTAAGCAAGATCCACCAATATTCGTACACCCGAAAGTTCTATTTGATTACAGATCATTGGCCTTCAAAGCTCTTGTTCACCAACCACTCTGAGGGATCTACGCCGAATCGCAGTTGAGGAGTGGGACAAGCTGGACCAATAGTGCCTTGATGAACTTGTGGATAGTATGCCACGACGAATACAGTCATGCATCAATGCAAAAGGACGTGCTACTGGGTATTAGAGGTACCGGTGTGTACAGCAATCTGGAACACCACCTTTGAAGGTCTCGCTATATGGTGGTACAACATGCAATGTGTGGTTTCCATCAGCGGTAAAAAGGGCGGAAATGATATTTATGTTGATCTCTATTCCAATTTTCTGCATAGGCTTTGGAACTCCCGGAACCGAGGTGGTGCAAAACTTTTTTTTTATGCGTGTACATTTCCCACGGAAAATAATGGCATCAGTGCTGTAAAAGTATCTCCACCAGTTCTAGTACACACCACGCACTGAATAAATCGTTATAGCCCCAATCTTCTGGCTTGTCGCTCTTCCCATGTGGAAGCTGGGATAGAGAAATCCGTTGGACACATTATGCTATGCCCACATTGTAGTCCCTCTACACATCTGTTAAGACAGCCCGATTGGTACAGCCGTTATGTTGATTTAGTTTGATGTGTTCTATGTGCGAAACATCTGTTCTGATGACACCTATTTGGATCAATGGCGCTCTCCATGGTCGCCGTCCAGCCGCATCAAAAGTCATCTGCCATAATGACCATTGCTATGATTCCTGGTGCCGAAAAATGCTGGGCATTTACCCCTTGGTACGCGTAAGAAGTTAGCTCCTTAGGAATCAGAAGTGTGATCTCTGAGTTTTCAGGGGCCTCGACGGAGGTTCTAGAAGGATTACCTCTGACTCTTACCAATTTGCTATAGTATGCTGCACTTTATTTAGTTGCGGCCAGGTGCAGTACCACTTATCGTTATTCGATCGCATGTCCAATTCACCCATCCGTGTCCCGAAGTGGGTGACTAGACGACAGATCCAAGCTGACAGTGGCAACATTTTTGGCGAAATGCTGCAGCATTATCTTCGCATAGTCTCTGTGTGTTGTTTGCAGACTTCTTCCTTCGGTACAGCTAATATAGGAGGATCTACTTTGCTTTCTGTAAATCCTTCTAATGGTTTCCCGCACTTTGGTTAAACTGTTAGAACGATTTAATGAGTTCATAAATTTCTCCTCTGTTTCCTTATTATTCTGCGTAATAATATGGCACATTTGGCCAGCACTGGCCAAAAAACAGTTCTGCAGTTCGTCGGTACCTAAAATTATGGGGTACAACTCAATTAACTCTTAATCCATAGCGGCACTATTAACTCCATCAGTTCACAGGTGTCACAGGTGACAGGTATTGTGCTCTTTCTGGTGCAGAGTAGGTCCCCTATGACATCATCGATTACGACATCGATAACTCATCGGATTGCCCCAGCCCTCCTCCTCCAAGAATCTGAAAAAGGCAGTTGCTATGTATAAAATAATGGGTAATTCAAATTTTTGTAGGGTTTCCCTCCACTCCTATGACGTGGGATTGTTTGTCATAAGTATATATTGCAGGAAAATTTTTAAAAGATTGAGCATTGTCATGAAGGTAGAAGTAGGTCACTTGTGCTAACTATAGGATCCTCTGTAATAATGGTGCGTTCCTACTATGATGTCAGAATCCTAGACGGCGGTGCAACATGGAGACCATGGCATACTGGCTTTATGAGGTCAGGGAATACTGGTGCAACTCTATGAAATCAGAACCCTTGATGCTAGGACAAAGGGAAGTAACTTGCCTGTAGAGACCTGTAGGGCTATTCTAATTGTGGAATTATATACTGTCTGTTCTAAGTCGAGCAGGTCTCTTCTGACATCTTTTAAATACAAGTTTCCGTTTGACCAACACATGTAACACAGCATCGTAAGATAAAGTTCAAACTGTATACTGTGCAGTAGGAGCAACTGAGTCTTTATTTAACACCGCACCAGGGGAGGGAAAGACCCCTCACGCTGTGCCTCCCTCACTGTAACTGATTCACCTGAGAATACTTCAGAGAAGTAGAATAACAAGAAGGGGCATTTCTATCCAGTAGTACCACGTCGGTTATTGTTGGTCCATCTGATGCCAGGGGAGGAACGTACTCATGTCCTCGCTAATGCATTCAGTTGGTGTTCACTTCGAGAATGTATAGACACTCTAAGACAACAAAAGGCGTACCCCGAAGGAGTTACGCATAGTGGTATATTGGCCACAAACTGATTTTCATACAGGTATAGACAGAAAATGCAAACTTGTAAACTTCGGTGACCGACTGATGAATGTGTGACACTGTAGCTCAATGTCACCGTGCAGCTGGCAGGGATAGTAAACAGGGGACACGTCGAAACCAGGGCATAAAGTCTTCGTGAATTTAATTCTGTGCATTCAGTTGTACAGTAACTATGCCTCGAAGAAAGCCACATGAAAAATATACGCAGATGTGAGCATTTGAGAGAGGACGTGTAGCAACGTTCAAGAAAGCCACTTGAGCCGCTAGAGATTTGAAGAGAACAATGCCACTATTCTACGATGTTGGCAGGCCAGACACAGCCTCGGCCAGACACAGCGTCAAGGCAGAAGCAGTCGATATAGAGAGAGACAACAGAACTTGAGGAGTGATCAATCATGAGAGAGGCACTCGGAGCCCCGTATTCATCGTTACCATCGATCTGACGGGCAACTGGTGCTCCAGTGACCATAACGATCATTAACAGGTAGCTCACAGAAAGGTTGCTGAGCTCATGTCGTCCATTGCACCGACTACCATTGATCGCTGTATACCAACAAGCCCTTTTTAAGTGGTGTCGGGAAGATTCAGCCTGGAATCTCACTGTCTTAAGTAGAATTGTCTTCAGTGACGATCAGCGAAATAGTGTCTGGAGATGCCCCAGACAGCAGTGCACTATCAACCTGACTGCCACTCGCCACATCACCTGACAACTAGGAGTGATCGCCTGGAGTGCCAATTCATTTCTTAGTAGAACCCCTTTGGTTATCATCCGCGCCCTTACACCACAGCGGCACGTCGACGATATTCTACGCCCCGTTTTGTTGCCCTTCATGGAAAGCTATGCTCAGCTTACATTTCAACAAGATAATACCCATCTGCTCACGGTGAGAGTTTATCTTGTTTGTCTTCGTGCTTGAAAAACCCAGCCTTGGCCAGCATGGTCACCAGATCTCTCTCCCCAATGGAGAACGTTTGGAGAATCATTGATAGGCTCCTCCAACCAGAGTTTTACGATGTAACGCGCCAGCGGAACAAAACTTGGCACGATATCCCTCAGCAGGACATCCAACAACTCTATCACTTAATGCCAAGCCGAAAAATGTTTGCATAAGGGCCAGAGATAGACCAACTCATTATTAACCTTCTCAATTTGTGAAGCTCCTTTTCTTGAACAAATAATCATTTGTTTGTCTGTAAGCGAATGTGACATCTACCGATTTCCGTCCCGTCCGTATAATTCTTTCGCCGAGCTTCGTTTTTTGTTGAAAGTATTACATATAACACTTTTACTCACCCGAAGGAGTAAAACCTATCAGAGTGTTCATATTCGACGACGTCATAGTGAAAAATCATGATCAAATTGGCAAATACTTCTATTTTGGCCGTCATAGATGTCATGATATATTTTACGTAAGTCAGACATATCCAAGGATCCTCAGGAGGGTGATAAAGTAATGCGAGCCTTATTATGGCCTTCAAACTTGTGAATTTAAAACACATTTACCGGGCACATGTAGGAACTGACATGACATTCAATGAATTTACAACGTCATGTAGACATTGCTGGGATCATTCACAGTATAGCTTTGCAGTTATCGATAAAATGAAGCAGATAATGAAAGTCTACATTGTCGAAACTTCGGAAAGTTTTTAAAAGATGATGGCATGTGTGTACATGGTGAAACATCAGGGTGGTGATATCATTATATTTTACAGTATTGACAAGTTCGTGAGATTGTGAACTCGTAATCAGTCTGAAACCGGGATGCAGAACATTCGTCTGTAGGTTGACATGAAAATTCAGACACTCAAAGACAGTATTAAATGGCATACTACTAGATTCGAAGCATTCATCAAAAGAATCGAGGAATAAATAGTTATTCTCAAACCATTCTGAAGTTAAACAACGAGTTAACTACAAGGGTTGATGCAATTGAAAAGAAGAAAATCGAGTTAACAGCGTAGCTCAATGTTACTGAAATGGAGGTAAGTGGGAGTGTATACTGTTCTCAAGTCTGCTTGGTGTATAACAAAATAAAGCAGTCGAAGGAAATAACTCTGCCCTAGAGAAACAGAGAATGCTGAAGTTAGTGCATTTGGAAAGAGACCAGTCACTCACAGACACGTTTAGGCCCGTCACAGAATCTCTCGAACGATTCTCGAAGGCTAAAGAAGAGGATGAAGGAGATGCTACTGGGGATTTCATTAAAAATCACACTGATAGTCGGACAGATACAACTTACAGAGTAATGAAAGGAAAAACCATATATGCTGCGTGCTCAACAAGTAAGTTTAACCAAGAGTGCAATACAGAGCGCAGGCAGAGAATTCGAAAGAACGCTCCGTTTATTGAATCTAATATTCTTAAGAATGACAAAATTAGACAGTCAGTTACCAAAAGACATTGAAAATTGTGGTCAGATATGACATATCACGGAGGTATATAATAAAGCCAACGGAGTACGAACAAAATGCATAAACAGTTCGAAATACAAAAACTTTACCGAACATGCGTTAGCAGGCGTACCTGTCAGAGCCATTACCAACATTCAGAATAAGTAAATTAGCAACAGGTCCCCCAATATATCTACTACGATGTTCCCAACGACATAGTTGATCGATTGTAGCTGTTCACAGCGTCATCCACAGCTGGGCATACAGCACATTTCAGGGCTTAGAGAAAGATGTATCATTGCATAATTATGGGGACAGTTTCCAGAATGAGATTTTCACTCTGCAGCGGAGTGTGCGCTGATATGAAACTTCCCAGCAGATTAAAACTGTGTGCAGGACCGAGACTCGAACTCGAGACCTTTGCCTTTCGCGGGAAAGTGAAAACCATCTGAGCTACCCAAGCACGACTCACGCCCTGTCCTCACGACGCCACTCCACACAACATTTTACCAGTGTTCAGTCGTCCAATGTTTACGCTCCTTACACCAAGCGAGGCCTCGTTCGGCATTTACCGACGTGATGTGTGGCTTATGAGCAGCCGCTCGACCATGAAATCCAAGTTTTCTCACCTCTCGCCTAACTGTCAGAGTACTTACAGTGGATCCTGGTGCAGTTGGGAATTCCTGTATGATGGTCTGAATAGATGTCTGCCTATTACATGATTCAAAACTTAATCTTAAATATGGTGCTTGGCATTGCTTTTTTAAGTAAGCATGGGGCACATACTAACTGAAAAGATCAGGTGTTGGAATTGAATGTTGGAGGAGGCATGAATAGAATAAAACTGAAAAGTGCAATGAATGATGATGACTAGGAGGCAAGCTTACATGTGGGTCAACGCATAATGGATGAGTGTTTGTTACAGCGTGAAGGGACCTGGATTTGATTCTTGGAAAGGTCGAAGATTTCTTTTTTCTCCACTGGGAGACTGGGTGTTGTGTTTTGCTTACTTTAGAACCATCACAATTGGAATTGCTATTGAGATGGATGAATGGGTACAGTCTGACAGCCAATAAATTTTAGAAAAGGAGCTTCCTTATTTTCAGTTGTTTTCATAGATGAGAAAAGCATATACCAACAAGGTATGCAAATCCACAAGTGCACATGGTCTATAGCACGTTTTTTGTAACTTGGGAAACGTTTTTTTTAGATTTGGTATGGAGCGCCGTTGCAACAGCGTACCAGAAAATTTTCATTCTTATCATTACAGCTACCAGAGATACGTTTTGAAATCAGAAGAGCTACCATTCATTTTTCCTGAATCAACCATCACTCACTCCTTAGAAGAATCTGGTTCTTTGAATCAACTCAGGAGCTGACTGCCCATCTACACTTCCGATGAGCCACCAACGGTCTCTCTGCGTGTATTAGGCAGTTAGCTGTTACGCCCTATTGGTTGAAATTGCTGATTTTCCTCGGTCTTCCTAAATATCTTCTGCCCACTGGGTAATAAAATCATCCACATTGTACTCACTGACTCTTCTTAGCAATCGGATCTCTGGTGCTTATATTCTGATGGGTAAGAGTGCTTCTGCTGTGTTGTCCAGGGAAGAGCTTCGAAGTTTTGGGGGCAGTAGTTATTGTGAGCGGTAGTGGGTCAACAATAAGCTTGATTGTTTGGACTGTGGCGCCGTCCTGTAAAGTAAATGCTGATCTTAAGAATATTTAGACGGCGTTATCACATCAAGACAGAATTTTCGAACCATCGTCATTTAGCTCCGTGAAATAATCAGTAAGTCTATGTTTTGTTTACGGTTCAATGACAGTTATCGCTAAAGTCGAGTACTGTTCTAGTTTCTAGGTTGGGACAAAGGGATCAGCTGCACCTTCTACGTTGCCCATACTTCTCTAGATCGCACAAGCTTTTCCATAGAGCATTTGGTCTTTATGCTTTAAATTAATGTATTGGCATGCCTTAGTTATCGTTTCTCTCAGATTGAATGACTCTGCTTTTTGCTTGTAATAAATTTTATTTTCGGTGGTAGGAGGTCGCTTGTAAGTCCAATGTGCAGTCTACGAGATTCATGAACTACTTTAGCTCTCCCGTTTGCCAAGATGCAGATTTTCCCTTCAGGTCTCCGGTCTTTGGGGGAGCATATTTGTTGTGCAATCGAATTAATTTGGTAGTAAATCCATGGAATTTGTCATTCAAGTGCAGGAATGAAATGGAGGTCCTCTCCAAAATTATCTCTTGCATCTACGATGCAAGTTCATATACAGTGATTCACTTAAAGGCTCTGTATGTTGTCAGTTACAGTTTATTCCTGGGATATTTTAGAGAGTAAGCCATGAATATGATAGTGTGAGGTACGATATCGTGACAAATATATGTGTGAGGGTGTGACTTTAAGATGCATTATGGGTAGGTGCTAGCTGTAATACTGTTAAATTTCAAGAAGAAACTACACACGTGATTTTCAAAGTGAAGGGACAGAATATTTATGTGTTACTAACATTATTTTTATGCTCCTAAGTCGAATCGAATTTTGAAAGGTCAGTTCTGAAACAGGTTATCCCGCCTACTTTCGGAGGTCTGTAGAGGACGCAGATTAGGCAAATTTTGTTAAGGGGTTTGATATTTACGAACATGTATTCTATTTGTCTTCATTAGCCGGCCAGAGTGGCCGAGCGGTTCTAGGCGCTTCAGTCTGGAACCGCGTGACCGCTACGGTCGCAGGTTCGAATCCTGCCTCGGGCCTGGATGTGTGTGATGTCCTTAGGTTAGTTAGGTGTAAGTAGGTCTAAGTTCTAGGGGACTGATGAACTCAGAATTAAGTCCCATGGTGCCCAAAGCCATTTCAACGGTTTTTTTTTTTTTTTTTTTTTTTGTCTTCATTACAATTCGATGCAAGCAGCACGGGCGGTAACAAGTCAAAGCGTTTGTATGGAGCTAATCCACCTCCTCATCTCTTACTTCTGCGGTGTTTTAGGACAATGGAATCTATATTTATGGAAGTGGAGAGCATGCTTGGCTTGAGCCAGGTGTTCACATTCGTTAGAAGAAATACTTGGTACAAACTGTGGCTGCATGAGTGGACAAGTTCGTAACTCCTAAAGCACAGGCTTTATTCATTTGCACTGCCTTTTTACAGTTTTCATCCGCAACACTGCCCTGCCATCTCTTGTTCACACGCTATGTAGCCCAAGTTCCGATATCACATTATTCAAAATTTTTATCTTTGAAGAGTGAGATTCTAGCGTATTGTTAGACTTGTCTTCCCGAGTTCCTTAATCACTATGACTGTTTTAAACCTTTTAGTATATGATACAAACACGATTGTGGGTGTAGGTTTCGCAGATCATAAAGTCATACATCCTGCTCTCTAAGTTCTGATTATAGAATGCGCTGCATGTATATTTGTTTTCACTTTAACATTTTAAAATTTAAAATGTCTATATTAACAGTAAAAATTTTAATTTTAAGAGCGTAATTTTTAGTGCTGCACAACAATATGTCAACCACATTGCTTTCGACTAGAAAAATTACGAGCGATGTACCGTACCATTTTAACAAAATGGGTGAAAAGCGAAAATGTCGCTACTGTCAGCAGATAATTTCCATGGCTTCTGTCTCATCATCAAACCTGAAGAGATATCGAAAATCGAAGCATCCTATAGTACCTCTGGAACGGTGTGGGTCAGGAAGCCGATCAAGATCGCCATCAGTCGATGCAGAAATTCGAGAGAGAATTTTTCGTGAACCGCCCTCACTGACGTCTGCTTCCACCTCGGGTAAAGCTATCCTCTCAGAAAGGCAAATTGAGTCTCAGGCTGTATGTAGCCTAACAGGTTCTGGACAAGTTCTGATTTATTTCCTTTTGTGATGCCCTCAACCCCCAACTACTTTTTATTTAAAACAACCAATAATTAAATGTTTTAATATTATAAAGCTAATCACATTAAATAAAAAATGTTGCATTAGATGTACGGCTTTTAAAAGTGATTTGCAGAGAGCACCTTCCTTTCTCTATAGCTGAAGACACATGATTTTAAAAAGAAGTAAATGTTATATGCTTCACCCAAATTTTAATGTACCAAGTCGAAAAACGTTGTCAAACTCTCTGATTCATGAGCTATTCGATAAAATTATAAATGATTTGGCCACCGCAAAGGCAATCTGCCTTACGTCTGTTGCGCGGACGAGTGTAAATAGCATTAGTTTCTGTGCTCTCACTGCACTTTCCATAGATGAGGAGAGTGAACTAAAGTCATACCTTTTACAGTGCTTATAATTCGAAGACAGATGCACTGCACAAAACATCTCAAACTGGGTAAAGCCTGTCATTGCCAAATACAGTAGCGATTAACTATAAAACAATTTGCCTTATTGCTGTTAGCTTATTATCTGTCAGTACAGTTAATCTAATTTCACTTAAATTCCTAATACTAATGTGATTGTTATCGTTTTTACATGTGGCCAAGTGAAAAATACTCACGTTTTGTTTACAAGCAACAGAATTACAGTTCTTCAGCGAATACCTGTATTTGTTGCATTGTGGGTTTTAAGCTCAGAACTTCTATACGAGTAGAAAACAAAATATCAGTTTGGCAGGCAGCATTACTTTTCTGACGATTCCTCAACGAAATGTGTGAATGTTTTGATACGCTGTTATAAGAAATGAAATCCGTTTATATCCATGTTGTCCGGTTTTTACACAAAATAAGCGTTTATGTTTTACGACTTTTGACACCTATAGTGATGCTAGTATGTAAATCAAGCAAACGATTACCAATGTACATTAAAGGAATTCCTGGGGACCTTTACTGGTTCACTCAACAAGAACTGGTTTTATAGATGTAATAACAACCTATATTCACGTTTAGCTGTGTATGACGTTGTTAGCAGCCACATTTGCACCACGAATAATTTTCTTACTGACACATAAATCCATTCAAGACCAGCTGGAAGTGTTATTCAGTGCCATGAGATGTCATGGAGGACCAGAATATGAATTCAGCACTCTGAACCTGCTTTCAAGAGATTTCAGTACACATTCAGATTGGTACATCTACTAGGTCTAATTGCTCATCCATTGCATTAAATAACAACTTTGGTCAGAAACTTCATCCAGTTTCTTACATTTTGTCTTTGGCTAGAATGTTCTAATGTTTCTAGTACTGGTATCTTGAACAGAAAAAACAGAGGTGGCTTCTCTGTTTGACACCTTGAACAGAAAAAACAGAGGTGGCTTCTGTGTTGTATCCAATGGTCACGTTTATCTGCAAAATAGGCCAGAAATTATTAGACAAAAGCCTACTTTTAATGCGAAAAAACCTATAAAGAAATTAGTGATCTCAGCTTTGCAGAACATAAGGAATGATGTTTTCCTTCAGCTGAATAAACATGTTTCAAACATTCCTCCCGATGATAATTACATTCATCAACAGAAAAGGAAAGCTGTATTCACTTAGTATTTTAAAATAAGGCTGCATCATAAAGTGAGACTCAACAGCGAAAAGTTACAAAATGCTTTGATTCGGAATTTTCACACAAAAATAGCTCTGTTTAATAACATGTGATTTTGTGTTTGTTTTGAAAATAGAATTACACACATTTTTGGTGGTACCTACAGCTGCAAAAGTTAAGACACCTACAGCTCAACTGTAGTTTGTGTGAAATAAATTAGTGCAGTTAAGTGCCCCCCTTTAAACTTTCTCTGTGTGTTCCATAGACTCTGTTGCTGACAAGTGAGAAGTTAATGCGTTTTCTTTATTTCACTGTGTAACTCAGAATATCCGTTTCCAAATTTCTATACCTTAAAACTGTGTTACCATTTTAATTTTTTAGATGACTGAATAATTTTTCTTCTTTCTCCCTCATACAGTATTCCCACAGCAGCAAAATTGGATTAAATAAAGTTGATTCTAAAAGAACTCTGTTAAGCGATACAGTACAGTAATAAATTTCCACAATACAGGGATATAAGTCTTGTATAATTGCTGTCTTTCTGTGACACCAATGTTCATAAATTAATTGCTTGTATATTGCCAACAGCTCTTTCATTTTTCTGTTGTGTTGATTGCTGTTCTAAGGAATCTATTGAAATTTTTGGCACCATCCAGGAAGGCTAAATTTTAAGTCGCCAGAAACCATCTGTCGCTGAGTACTTACTGGAAAAGGTGGCAGCTTTTGTTCTCTAACACATATCATACAGACTATAGCAGATCCTTCTGAAGTTAATGTATTGCTATGGAACAGATAATGATTCTGTTAAACAGAGGTTGTTTACTTAGTAATGAATTATCCTCTGAGGCAGGGCACTTAAAATGAATCACATTTCTTTTTTCACCAGAAGTGAACAGCGAGATTATTACGTAAAGCAAATAACCATAAAATGTGCAGAATGCTTTTAAGACTCCTTAATGGTTTTTCTTGTGGGCAACAAAAGTAGTTTCAGGTGAACTGTTATGCATAGTCACATTGCAAGAGAAAAAAAGTGATCTTCCTATACTCTTCGGCTTCTTGCCCCGTGTTCAGAGTGGAATTACTGATTCTGCTACAAAAGTATGGTATTCAACAAGCTCTCATCTAATATTAAGCAAGATATAGGTAATATCTATCAATTTAAACGAAAAATTCAATTAATTAACCACTCTTTATAGAAATATCTGGAGATCTAGATAAAAGGATTAAAAAGTTTTGTCAGTTACGTGGCAGGTAAAAGTGTTTGTTGTAACGCTGTACATCAAATAGTAATTGACAGACGGAAGCAGCTATTTTCCTTGATAAAAACGCGTATCATCAAGTAAATATCAAGTTGCCAGTAGGAGATATTCAGCAGCTGTTTAGTACTTATATAACCGTGGAGGCAGCACCTTCTTTCAAAGTAGTAACTTTCTTTTTAATTTTCTTAGTTACATTTATCTAGTGTAGACATGAATAACACTAATCAATTCGATAATAGTGTTAATGCTGCTACAAGTTAAGGTCTACAATTTGCTTGTCTTTTGTTGGTGTAGATTTGATACATTCTACATCCATGAAGGTTCTCCTTCTTCGTGGAATTTAGTATCAGATCAGATTTTGTGCTTTGCACTAGAAACATATATGCTCGGAGAAGTACTGTTTTGCTTCCTGTATATAAGGCAAACTCACGAAAATGTCAGTTCTAAAAGCGTACTATTTTACAGTCCTTCTTAGAGATATTTCCATGAGTCGAAAGTTAGGATGTATGTTGGTTCAAAAATGGCTCTGAGCACTATGGGACTTAACTGCTGTGGTCATCAGTCCCCTAGAACTTAGAACTATTTAAACCTAACTAACCTAAGGACATTACACATATCCATGCCCGAATCAAGATTCGAACCTGCGACCGTAGCGATCGAGCGGTTCCAGACTGTAGCCCCTAGAACCGCGCGGCCACCTCGGTCGGCCTGAATGTTAGTCCTTAGAAGTAAAAATCGATGGAAGACTAATGATTTTAAGATCACAGAACGTAAATATCTAAAGAACTACAAGAGTTTTATCTATAATCGTTTTCTAATATATTATTGCATATATTGTTTCGATATCTGTTCTGGATTAAGAAAAAGTCATAAAATATGGGTGCTTACGTTGCGTAAAAACCAGAAATTATGGATAGAAACGAATTTCATTTCTTATAAAAGCGTAACAAAACACATCACATGTAGTGTTGAGGATCGCCAGAAAAGTAATTCTGCCTGCCAGACTGATATTTTGTCCTCTACTCCTACAGAAACTGTGTACTTAGACTCACGGTGCAACAAAAATATGTTATCGCTGAAGAACTGTAATTCTGTTGCTTGTAAACAGAACTGTCAGTACGTTTCATACGGCCACGTATAAAAACACCATCGCATTAATATTAGGAATTCCGGAGAGATTAGGTTAACTGGACTGCTAGATGTGTAATAGCAATATGGCAAGTTGCTTTATTGTTAAAATCAATGCTTGATTTCAGTTATAAATAAGAAAAACTGTAACCGTCAACTCCACGTAGCTCTCAATGATGGAAACTCAGGTTCCTGCCCCTAATCGACTTAGCTATTGGTTTCAAACTTCAACGCAGCATTGATTGGAGCATGTCCTGGACTACTGAGCAAACCGTTAGACACCTCTGCGATGAAGTCATCGTGACATCGGCATCAACTGAATGGAAATCTCTGCCTCTAGTTTCGTTTGTTGCTACTCTTGTTGAGTAGGCCACTCCCTTATGCTTTGCGTACATATGTACTTTGTTTGTGTGCGTGTGTGTGTGTGCGTGTGCGTGTGTGTCATCATTTTCTTGTCGCGGTCGTCGCCGTGTTCAGCTGTCTTCCCATCGTCTCAGCCACCGACGCAGACTACTCGCTGCTGCCACCTTCGCCTTCACTGCCGCTCCCATCCTCATCTGCTATCATTACATCATACCGGACGTCGCTGCCATCATTCCCCGCCGTCCCGGCGACGCTCCGCCGTCATTAATTATCGTCAACCTACTGTTCTCTGTTTCCTTTGGCCCACAGTGGACACTCCAGCTTGTTATTTACGCCACCCCCTCATCTGCTCTCACTTACATCGCCGTACGTCCACCCTCCCCTTCCAACAGTACCGTCCTCATCTGCTGTCGCCCTGTCTTCTATCACATCCTTTGCCTATCATCCATGTCCAGCTTTCCCCACACCAACCACCTCCTCTTCAGCTCCAGTCAGAATACCAACTTGCTGAGCAGTGGCGTAGCTATGTAACCAAGGGCAGCGGGGCAAAAATGAAATTGGGACCCTATTTAAACTAAATACTTTACGGATGCAAAACTACTTCACCATCAGCTCCTTACCGCCCACTGCGTGGCATAATAAGGCAAACTTACTTACTATCTACGTAAATTATTATGTGTAACACAGCAGATAATATTTGATCGTACTTCCTAATACTATTAAAAACGTGAAAGTTTGTTCGTTTGTTACGCTTTCACGCAAGAACTACGTACTGGCTGTATTTGGATGAATTTTTGCACAAGGATAGATCTAGACCTGGATAGGACATAGGACACTTTCATACCGATAAAAGAATCACCAACGGCCTTGCCGCAGTGGTAACACCAGTTCCCGTCAGATCACCAAAGTTAAGCGCTGTCGGGCTGGGCTAGCACTTGGATGGGTGACCGTCCGGTCTGCCGAGCGCTGTTGGCGAGCGTAAGCCCCTGTGAAACTAACTGATGAGCTACTTCACTGACAAGGGGAAGGCCTCAGATACGGCCAACCGATTCGGCTCAAACATGGCAGGGCGCTTTTGTACAACCTAAAACGAAGTACTCTAAGATATTTTGGGTCAACACCCTCGCGTTTTTGAGAAAATCACCCCTAAAGGTTATGACGAGCAATCGACTCAAAATTGGCGGGATCGGTAGATAATCGTAAATAAGTCACTTTTCATCATCAGGTATGGCATCCGAAAACGCATACTTTTCCAGAAATCGAGGTAAGAAACTTTTACAACTGCCGCTTCTGTACCCACATGGTAAACGCTTTTCGCTGACATACCAATAGCGCAACGGCCAAGGTAACTACCTGGGAATCGGAGAACTCGGGTTAGAATCTCGAAGAAACCTAGCGGATGTTCTTCTTTTCGTTTGCATTTTCCATATCTCAATTGCTAGGGATAGGAGGGTTAATAAGGTAAGTAAGTGAATAAGGAATCATAATAATAAGGTATGCAAATAAATTTCTCAAACCTCTTGGGATAGTAAACAACTAAAATGTTACTTCTGCTCACTTTACCATGGCTCTTCCAGTCATTGTTACGTGTCGTCACTTTTCTTTGAACATCTAGATGGATGGTACTTGTCATATAAACATTCGAAACAAATATACTCACGGCACCAAGAAAATTTAATGAATGCAATCTTTCGACAGCTACACTATTCCTTCCGAAGAGTCTTCGGAAACAGACTTGGTTTACATTTAAAAATATGTGTTTTTCGGGAATTAATTTTGATGCGTACCACGCATACGATATCATTGACTGAAAATTCGGTGCTGAAAGTTGCTTATGAATTATGCTGTGACTAGCTATTGCATCCATGCGGTATTGCAATTCCCGCTGGGTTTCAAGAAGCACACTGCAATTCTGAAGCCTGAAAATAAAGTTTTTAACCTGGCGATAGAAATAAACATCACACGGCTGGCACACAGGTGTGCAGTTTGGCGGTATTACTTTTACTATGCACGTCGGCTGACCTTTGCCATCTATAAACATTGTGTCATATATTGTAGTATTAATTTGTCCACTCCAGGAATCCAATATTAGACAAAACTTGTTATCAGAAACGTATGGTTTTAAAACATTCTCAAGAAATGTTCTATAAATCGCATTCGTCAGTTTCCAGGATTTAGAGCGGGTGATGTAAACATTTTTCAACTAGTCGGTTAAACGATTGACCTCTTCTGTAACCCGAGGACCAAATGTAACATCTGTTTCTTGTAAACACAGGAAAACCTTAGGCAACACTTTTCCAGAAGCTGTGATGGCATACTGCGCCGTGTACGAATGTGTTATTTGGTTTTTACTACCAACTGCGACAAGGGTTAGTTTTTCTCTCTTATGCGATAACGTGCGTCGAATGTTTATCCGATACTCGCATCCAGTTTGATCAGTGTTGATCACATAATCACGATTAAAACCGGTCATAAGTGACGCCGTTTGCGTGCTGAAAAGAGCCGCCACTTTCTGTATATCTTCAATATTTTGTACCTCCTTATGAGAGACGTATTTAGTGACGTGCCGTTGACGAATTGTATACTCCGATTTGAAATTTCTTGCCCAAGACAATGATGCAGCAAACGTAAAATCCTTGTTGGCCGTATATTGAAGAGCTGCACCTGCAGCCCACTTCTGAAGTATTCTCGTTGTTACATTCTCGTTCGACAACGAGATTCGATAAATCGGTCGTATGTCCACTTATTTATCGCCTGGTATTTGTCGTATCTTGTCCCTCCTTTAACGATATCACTTTCTCACAATTTCAAGTTCTTCTTACTTTTCAGGGCTGTTGTTGGTCCATTCTTTTGCAATGTTTGTATGTTCCGATTTGGATGAATCCTGGCTAGCGCTACCGCCTTTACTTTTACTTCAAGGGGTATAGCGCCGTAGTTCAATAGTTTGGTAACCGGTTCGTAAAACTCATCGGGAACAGATAAAGCACATATTCCCAGTGACGTGGAGATTTCCAAAGTGTTATGACTAGTCGGGATATCTTCCACTGAATCATCTTCTGCTTCGTCTTCATGGTATAGTACTTCAGTATCAACAAAATTCATTTCGTTCGTCAGCTCCAAAAAATCGCTCGACGATAACCGCTCCTATCAATCTTGAACGCCGAGAAACAGAACCGCCTGCTTCCGGTAGTGCATTGATAATGCATCTGTATTGCAACACTTTTACAAACCAAAACACAGCGTCGGTATCTTCCCGCTTGCCATCGTCTGTGACAGGCTACCAACTATATACTACAGCACTAGTCGAAGGGTGTTCATCCTTCATTATTCAGATTATGCACCTGAAAGATATGACACAACAAACAATAACTAGTTACTACGGCATAAACAGACGAGCTAATTACTACAAGCTACAAACAGTACTCGTCATATGTTGCTTATGGAAGGACACTGTATTCATTCACAAAACGTATTTCATTCGGCGCATTAACGATGGAAAAATGACTGCATGTGTTCGCGAGGTTCGCGGCAGCCTAATGACGGAAAACAACTCTTTCCGATTGGCTTCTATGAGGTTCGTGCTGGACACCTTCACTCTTACAGGTTCACAACTATGATATGACGAAGAGGCAACCGGGACAACGTAACTCTCCCCGCGTGCATCCTGTCCCGTGCCTCGCTGTGAACAAGAGTGTGGGTACAGAAGCGCCAGTTGTAAAAGTTTCTTTCCTCTATTTCTGGAAAAGTTTGCGTTTGCGGACCCCACACCTCATGATGAAAAATGCTCTATTTACAATTATCTACCGATCCCTCCAATTTTGAGTCGATTGCTCGTCATAATCTTTAGGGGTGATTTTCTCAAAATTGCGGGGGATGTTGACCCAAAATATCTTACAGCCCTTCGTTTTAGGTTGTACACAAGCGACCTGCCAAATTTGAGCCGAATCGGTTGGCCGTGTCTGAGGCCTTCCCCTTGTGAGAAGTAGCGGCTCCGGTCACGAAAACTGACAACGGCCACGAGAGCGGTGTGCTGGCCGCATGCCCCTCCATATCCGCATCCAGTGACGCCCCTGGGCTGAGAGGATTACACGGCAGCCGGTCGGTACCATTGGGCTTTCCAAGGCCTGTTTGGATGGAGATGAAAGAATCCCATGCGATACTTTTCAGTGTTGGTCCATACTAGGCGAAGTCGAGGGCTGAAGTATTAGTGAGCCATGAAAACATTGCCCCTTGCCGCGAAGCACTTTGGGAGTAGTCAAGTCCGGACTAGAGCTCGCGCAGGCACAGAGGTGCGGGGAGGCTGGCTATTGTCATTGCCGGCAACTCAGGCTCACTGAACTAACTTACTCTCGCTAAACTAGTGTGCTGTGAGCTCAGTGCGCCATACTTATCAACGTGATTTCGTCTAGAGCTATGGCTTACGATTGGTAATTGTCGGTAAGCGTCGGAGGCAGGGGCCAAGTTTTCGTGACTGTAGTACATTGCAGTTAATAAGACAGGGAGACGATAAAACGAAGGACAATTTTATTTTAACAATTTGTTTTAAATCTTTTTCTGGCTTTAGTTCTTGCAAAACTATCAACGAGTAGCGTTAAATCTAGACTTGGTGCGTCCTTGTTTTCGACTGCTACGAGTGCCAAATGTGGAAATTGAGCTTGTTCAAAGAAAAGTGAAGACACGTAACAATGACTGGAAGAGCCATGGTAAAGTGAGCAGAAGTAACATTTTAGTTGTTTACTATCCCAAGAGGTTTGAGAAATTTATTTGCCTACCTTATTATTATGATTCCTTATTCACTTACTTACCTTATTAACCCTCCTATCCCTAGCAATTGAGATATGGAAAATGCAAACGAAAAGAAGAACATCCGCTAGGTTTCTTCGAGATTCTAACCCGAGTTCTCCGATTCCCAGGTAGTTACCTTGGCCGTTGCGCTATTGGTATGTCAGCGAAAAGCGTTTACCATGTGGGTACAGAAGCGGCAGTTGTAAAAGTTTCTTACCTCGATTTCTGGAAAAGTATGCGTTTTCTGATGCCATACCTGATGATGAAAAGTGACTTATTTACGATTATCTACCGATCCCGCCAATTTTGAGTCGATTGCTCGTCATAACCTTTAGGGGTGATTTTCTCAAAAACGCGAGGGCGTTGACCCAAAATATCTTAGAGTACTTCGTTTTAGGTTGTTCAAAAGCGCCCTGCCATATTTGAGCCGAATCGGTTGGCCGTATCTGAGGCCTTCCCCTTGTCAGTCAGGTACCTCCTCAGTTTGTTTCACAAGGGCTCACGCTCGCCAACAGCGCTCGGCAGACCGGACGGTCACCCATCCAAGCGCTAGCCCAGCCCGACAGCGCTTAACTTTGGTGATCTGACGGGAACTGGTGTTACCACTGCGGCAAGGTCTTGACCTTAACATCAATAGTAGATCCCCTGCAAATCTCCAGTGATGGCGTCAGTTCATAGACTCTCTCCAAGGTGACATTGTCCCCATCCCACAGCACGTCCATCCTGCAAGCAATCCCACCCCCGATGTTGTCCTCAGATCTCCCAACCTTCTTGGAAGCCTCACTGCAGAAGTCCTTGACCCTATTGGAAGTAACCACCTACTTATCTTCCTCTCCATATCCTACACACCACCTTGTCCTCATGCATTCTACACCTGTCTCCATCCAAAAATGGTCCACAACTACTCCCGTGCCAACTGGAATGCCAGCTGGGAATTCATAGATACCCAGATAAGAAGCCATCCCTTACCTTTCAGTAACCTGATGACATCCCCAATGCCACAACTTTCCTGCAGCAGATGCTGTCTCTGTCCTTATTCCTACTAAAGCTATATACCCTCATCACCCTACTCTCTCACAACAAGCTGTAATCCTTCTTCTTGAATCCCCTCGCTTATATCACTTCTCCATCCAGGCTCGTGACTGGGATACACTCACACGCCACTGGCAACTACAGTGAAAAATTAGAAATTTACTCACTGCCAAAAAACGCTGGGACTGGCGTCAGACATGCACCAGACTCAATGCTACCCTGACAGTTAACTCTTGCATGTGCTGAAAAGCATTCCATTGACTCACTGGCCTTCATCCCATCCCTTTCTATCTGATCCTTCACAACAGCCTTTCCTTACCTGACAACCTGAGCAAAACCTACCACTTTGGGGTTGGGTTGTTTGGGGAAGGAGACCAGACAGAGAGGTCATCGGTCTCGTCGGATTAGGGAAGAATGGGGAAGGAAGTCGGCCATGCCCTTTCAAAGGAACCATCCCAGCATTTGCCTTTAGCGATTTAGGGAAACCACGGAAAACCTAAATCAGGATGGCCGGACGCGGGGTTGAACCGTCGTCCTTCTGAATGTGAGTCCAGTGTTTAACCACTATGCCACCTTGCTCGGTCCAACTACTTTGATCCTCTTTCTGTGACATCTTCTCCATCCCTAATGACCCCCACTTTGACTAATCCCACTTCCCTACTTTCTATGAATACACAGGTATCATAGACCCACATCTGGCTCACAACTACTGGTACTTGAACAACACACCAGAAAACGAATTAAACAGCCCAATCACAGGACAGGACATAAGACAAGTATTTCACAGAAAATGCAACACATCCCCTGTTCATGATCACATTACCTATTCCCACCTCAAAGAATGTCCTTTCTCCTTTCTCACCACCCTGTCATGTCTGTGATTTCCCACTACCAGATCAAGAATGAGGGAACTTGATGTTAAGTTTCCAGAAGTAGAGTGGACTCTTCCAACTCGAAGTTCTCTAGAGTTATAACTGCAAGTTGAAAAGATTTCAAATCAGGGAATTCAGTATGCAAAGGAAATATATCTCCAAAACAGAAGTACAGAGGAAGGATTACAATGTACTGCAATCTTACAAGGTACTGAGAATATAACTGAGACACTTAGAAAACTGAAAGAGGCATCGCTACCCTGTGCAGCTAGGTGCTGCAAAAATCTAAATTGTGTACTGAGGGCAAAATAGCGCCTAAACGATTTTGAAGATGGAGTTGAAAATGGAATCCCTATAACCAGTTAAGCTGCCATTTATATACACTAGTGTGACGTTTCCATAATCTCTCCAGAAACTCCTATTAATCTGGATGCCTTCCAACCTTTATTCTGCCACATAGTCCCTCGGCATGGAAGCTTATATCTTATACATACTATGCAGCTCTGGTTTCTTCCGAATTGGTATCTGTGAAACCGCCTTGTGTGTGGATGCTTTCAGGCCCTCTAAAAGAGATGAATCTAGCCAGCAGCTTCGACCACTATGTTACAATATCACAGCTCACTGTAGCACAATGACAACTAAACCCATACCCTACTACAATTTATTCATGAGACCTCCCCCTCCTGAAGAAAACTTTTCAGTCTCCATCTTCGAGAATTCCTGTTTTATACCATTATTCAGTTCTTCTGTGCTTCCTTGATTTCATTATAAATCAATTACACGTGATGGTAAACACATCTTATTACATTATTGTAAGACAAGTATCCAATTAACCTCTTCATTTCTTTGATCACAGTTTACAGGCTTTTGACACAAAATATATGATTATACATAATTATCACAATTCACAACCCTTTGACACAAAACATACAAGATGTTACAATATTACATACAGGAAGCATTTGCTTGTCACATTTCTTGATTACATAAAAGATTAGACACACAATTTTCCTTGAGGTAAGTATACACATATTACAGTTTTCCTTAATGACACACCATTACTGCAAAAACACATTTGTTACACAATTCAAAGATTAAGAACTACATTAAAATCATTGAAGAATATATTTTGTATACCCTTAATACACATAATTATTTATGCATTGATTAGTCAGTTGCAACAATATACACTGTATTGCATTAGTGCTTGTTTGTTTTTTAAAAGAACATTAATAGCTTTCTTTGCTCAACATCAAAATCTCTGTCTGAAGCGTGAAGGCACTCCCACAATATTTCTTCACTTGGTCTGGCCTCATACTGACTTGGCATGGACTCAAAGGTAACACTATCATCCTGACTGGTTTGATATCGCACCATCTCTCTATCAGAGTACTGATTCACAATTTGATTTTTCACACAGATTTCACTGCAACAGTCCTCTTGCATGATTTTATAAAAGAATTTAAAACAATCTCGGCAGCATTCACAACATCTACAAACACATAACATCATGATTAATACTACTATACATGATCCTACAGGGTGTTTCAAAAATGACCGGTATATTTGAAACGGCAATACAAACTAAACGAGCAGCGATAGAAATACACCGTTTGTTGCAATATGCTTGGGACAACAGTACATTTTCAGGCAGAAAAACTTTCGAAATTACAGTAGTTACAATTTTCAACAACAGATGGCGATATTGTTTAAAAATTTTCAATTTGCCCTCCTGACTGAAAATATCTTTGTACTGAATTATTGGTAGTTTGGCAAAAAGTTATCATGGTATCTTGGTTATTCATTGGTGTGCTGACTTGGTATTACCAACTGATTCTTGCTCATTAACATTCCTTGGGGACTCTTTCATATCATTATCTTGAGTCTCTCTAAGGTTCCATATTCTTCAGAGAGCATCTGTGACCAAATTCTTTTTACCACTTTTATACATAATTTGGTAATCATATTCCTCAAATTTGAGGCAGAATTCAACAATTGGGATTATGAATCTGAAATGATGCTAATCCACATTAGTGGCTTCTAATCTGTGCAAATTGTAAGCTTGCCTGTGAACAAATAGGTTTGGAAATATTTGACTGCCCAACAAATGGCCAACATTTACATCTCTATTGTACTATAATTTCTCTCTGCTTTATTTAGTGTTCATGACACATAGGCAATAGGTAAATGACTACTAAGTTTGTTCTGGCTTGAAACAAGTCCTAGACAGCTCAGGCTCACATCACTTGTGACTAAAGTCTTTACTAAAATCAGGGTATTGCAGTAATGGAGGGTTCAACAACTTTTCCTTCAATTGTTGAAATGCCTCTTCTTGTTTGTTTCCCTCATACGGACAGCTCCCTTTTTCAACAGGTCATCTAATGACTTTGCCATTTTACTGTAATTCCTTAAAAATTAAAGATTATATCCTCTTAAACCCAAGAATACCTTCAATAGTGTTGTAGTCTTTAGTTGTGGATGATGTGGATTTTGCTGTACCACTTCTATTTTCTTTGGTTCTGGTTCTAATCCACCAGCAGGAAGGGCATGTCCTAGCAATGTAACTTCCTTACACAGGAATTCAAATTGGTTGATTTGTAACTTTAAATTGTACTCTCAGAATCTATTAAACACGCCCTCTCTCCTGGGATTATATTCTTCTAATGGAGCTCCAAAGACAATGATGTCATCAGTGGCGGCCCATGAGTATACATTCGGGGTGTTCACAAATTTTTAGAGTCAGATGAATTTGAGTGTGAAATTAATAGCATCTCCTGAATGACAGTTATGCTTATCAACAAATTTATACTACTACTGCCACATTGGAACAGTAACAACATTGATAATTAAAAAATAACAATAATAATAGTAATAATAATAATATGCACAAATTATTTGATAAAAGAAAAAGTAGTTCTGTCCATTAGACTTTAAGAAAGATTAAACCTTAGTGAAACAAATATAATGGACTTCAAACTGAACCACCAACGTGACAGAGTGCACTGTATGTTGTCTGACGATTATACCGAAATGAAATTGGTTGGTAAAACTGCCTTTCTTGGTGTAGTTTCAGATGGACATCTGTGTTGGGAATGCCACATTGATCCTTTATATAAAAAATTATGAACATGAATTTATACAATGAAAAAATATCACAAGTTTTTAATTTTGAGGAAATCAGTATCATCTGATTACATTAGTGTACATATTACATACTGTACATACTGAATTGTAGTATTGGGGTATGCTGTTGCCAAGCATATACACAGAATATTCATCCTTCAATAACAAGTAGGAAGAATTCCGCACAAACTTAGTTATAATGAGAGTTGTGTAGAGATTTTTAGAAGGAAGAATTTGCTAATACTGCTGTCAATATATGTTTATAAAACTGTTCAAATATTTTAAAACTACTACTACAGTACGATAATGTAAATAGAGATGTACACATTTGTAATACTTGAGAAGATTGTAATTATAATCTGTAAAGGCATAACACAAAAGGTGCAGACAATAGTCCCCTCCCCCCCCCCCCCCCCCCCCCCTGAAGTCTTGGTTGTGATGGCAGACTGATCCATAGTGCAGCCCAAGGTCTAGGTCAGGTGCACATGAATGTTAAGGCCAAATAAAAGTATAAAAGTCGTAGTAGAAAAAATGAGCAGTAGCACAGCACAATGTTTACCTATGTTGTATTGAAAAATGCAAGGAGAGTCCAATATGTACCTTTTACCCAAACCGTTAAAGAATTCAAAAAGCTCAAGTGAATGCTGCTTTGAAAACGCCTTTAATGAGTTCCTTACCAATAAACGCTTTGTACTTTTTAAGGAATTCCTTTCAGAGGAGTGAATTACCTTCATTTCTACTAAAATCATTTATAAATACTTGTAATTAAGACATATTGTGTTTTCTTATCATTCCCACAGTGTTATGATAGGAAGTGTAAAATATGTTCAAATTCAACGCACATCCTGTATTTGTCTGTGAAGAATGAATAAATAAATAATCAATAAAAATGAACTTCTACAAATTGTAATACAGTTTTGACACCACACAGATATGTGAGGTGCGTGTTGACCAGCAATTTTTGTGGAGTGAAAAAATATATCTTTTGCTGTGAAACTTTACAACAGTCCATGTTCTATAGTCAAAATGCTGCTACATCAAGATATGAGTGAGTGATAGCTGCACATGGGTTTGTATGATTTTCAATAATTTCATGCATGCTGATGTCCTACAGTTCATGTGATAAGATTTGGCTCCTGATTTACTACAAGGTCCTGAAAAACTGCAGATTGAAGCTAAAATCAAAGTTCTGACTTAAAAGGGCAATCAAAAGATCTGTCTGGCAGTACATTTTCTATGCCTACCATTGTCAGTTTGAGAGTCTGACACACTTACAATTCATAATTCTATTTGATTTTACTTTTGGTTACATTCTGGCTAGAGTTTTGATATGTATTCCTTAGCGAATATTCTTGTTCACAAATTTTGTGCCAGCATCACTGACAACCGTCTTGTTAAGGCGGGTGCATCAGAGTGACATCTTCTGTGGACTCTTGCAAAGTTTTTGGTGTTGAGCATGAGTGTATTTGCTTAATCCATGTGGTCATCGATTGCGAATCACAAGGGTACTACATGCTTTGACAGTAAATACCAAATTCACTGTAGTCTTGGCAACTCTCTCTCTCTCTCTCTCTCTCTCTCTCTCTCTTTCTTTAACTGTTTTTAGCCCCCCCCCCCCCCCTCCCCCGTACCACTTCATCCTTCCCTGGCTATCTCTATATAATATGCTAAACAGGTAGATAGCGGTGTTGGCGGGAGACCCCTGGGTGCAATGATAACAGTAGCAGTGCTGCATTGTTGGAGTTTAAGGTTCTCACAATGCTACAGTATGTGATGATTATGCTGGTATGCAGCCTACAATGGCAGATATGTAATAAGGCACCTAGCAGTAACTAAATTTAATTTCCTCAGGTTTATTTGTAGTTGTTATGAGTAATACTGGTAGTAAAACAAATAGCAGATAATAACACTCCAAACCTCCTAAGTTCCAAAGTGCCACAGATTCATCTCTGTGTCTCAACGGCAATTTTTTATGCTTTCAAGCCAGGGAAAAAAGTGAAAATGTGAAAAATCAGCCTGCCAACTCACAGATAAGTCACAGTAACATCTTGTTATTAAATACAAAAATATGAGCTTGCTTCTTTTTCATCAAAGTGTGCAGTCACTAACTAGTAAAATAAGTGAAATCCAAGTCCTCTTAGAAAATGAATTAAAAACTACCTCATTATTGTGTCTCACAGAACATTGGCTTGATGAGGACAAGTTACATAGTGTGCCCCTACCTAACTTTGTGCTAGGTGGTTATTTATGTAGAAAAATTCTTAAACATGGTAGCACTGTATATTCATAAGAAATAATATAAACCTTCTAAATATAAATTTTCTTGATGAAATAATGAAGAAAAAAGATGTACAGCTATCAGGAATTGAGATAGTTGACACTAAACTAGCCATTATTTGTTTATACAGAGCTCCAACTGGTGACATAAATACTTTCCTAAAATGTTTGAAATATTCACTTAAGAGGCTAACACAAAGAAACAGCAGTGTTATTCTATGTGGTGATTTTGAGATTGACTTTGCAAAGGACACCAAAGAAAAGAATTAATTACTGAATCTCTTGCAAGTTTTAATGTGAAATCTACTGTAGAAACAGCCTCTCGAATCACAAAGACTTTGTTTACTACCATCGATCAGATATTTGTAAATGTAGAAATGAACTATAAAATAGAAACACTAAACAAGGGCTTAGGGGGTCACACAGCTCAGAAACTCTCTCTGAGTACAGAAACTGAGCTGCAATTTAAACACTGCCTCACACCCACTAGAAGAAACTGTAATAATGAAAATATAAATCACTTTCTCCATTACTTGAGCAAAGAAAACTGGAAAGAGGTTTATAACAGTAAACACATAGATGGAAAATATATTTTGGATTGTGCTTCCCTCCAACACAGAGGAAAATATACACAAGGAAAACAAGAAATGTATGGACCACCTCTGGGATTCTGGTATCCTCAAACAAAATAATAGATTACCACACAGATTGGCCAAACAGCTCACACCACCAGAATTTGATATTTATTACAAAACATAAAAAGATCTTCAAAAATGTTGTCAAACAAGCAAAAGTAACGACAAATGACACATATAGAAAAAGCACCAATAATATGAAAGCCACCAATAAGAAGAAAGCCAAGTGGGATATTGTAAGGAAGGAAACTGCAGCAGAACAGGCAGATTTCCATAATATTAACTGATTAACAGAGGAGTCAGCTGTGATAACTGAACCTACAAAAACTGCAAATAAATTTAATTCCTACTCTGCACAGATAGCTGAATATCTTATAAATCAAAATTTACAGTGTACTCCCAGAAATTAATCCAGATGTACTGTAAATAATAAATCTATTTTTCTATACCCCAATAATGAAAAGGAAATACTTGCTACAATCAAAGAACAAGCCCAAATTCTCTGTTGGTACTGATATTATCCCTGACTATATCTTGAAGAAGTGTGCTCCCCTCATGGCCAGAACACTTTTCGACATCTATAACTGTTCTCTGTCTGAAGGGGTGTTCCCCGAAAAACTGAAGACAGTAAAAGTAAAAGCTCTGTTCAAAAGAGGGATAAAAACAGAAGTATCAAACTAAGGCCTATTTCACTATTATCTGGTTTTTCCAAAAATACTGAAAAAAATTATTATAAAAGGCTAATCAATTTCATAGAAAAAATAATTTCTTCTAAAATACACAACATGGATTCTAAAAATCTAAACCTACTGAGATTGCTAATTTTGCATTCCTAAATGAAACCTTAAATAAGGGTAGAGAGGAAAGAGCATATTTCAGCCATATTTATATACCTCTCTTAAGCATTTGATGTCATCACACCATCTTGCTTAAGAAACCTGAATCTGTAGGTATTAGGGGCCCAGCCTATGATTGGATAAAATCATATCTCCAAAATAGAGAGCAAGTAGCTGAGCTTGCTGTCCAAAAAGGGAACAAGACAAAGTCCTACTGCTCAGAAAATCAGAGCATTAAGTACAGTGTACCACAAAGCTCCATTCTAGGACCAGTTCTGTTTGTACTCTATGTAAATGATTTAAAACCGACCAGTCCATTCCATAATTACATAAAGTTCACAGATGACACAAATGTGATGATAAGAATTACTTCATGAGTTTAAAAAGTGTACCATTCACATTACGGGCTCATTTTCCTGAAGTAAGTTAGTAATAAACACAGCAAAAATAGTGACAATGCACTTACACATACTGCAAAATAAATGTCCACTAGCACCAGACAGAGTTTGTTTATCAGAATCCTTGAAAATGTAATATCTACAGAATATCTTGGCATAAGGATCCAAGAAGATTTAAGATGCATCCAAAATGAAAAATAAATTTCAAATAAATTGAATACCATTTGCTATGCTACCAAATACTTTCTGGTTGCACATTGAAAGAGACACTAAAAAATGTATACTTTGCACAGGCAGAATCTCTACTGAGATAGGGCACAATCTCTTGGGGAAATGCATCTGCCAGCAAATGTTGCTTTATATGCCAAAAGAGAATTGTAAGAGCCATAGCAAATGCTGCCTCAAGCAGCTCATGCAAGCCCTTATTTAAGAAACTTCATATCCTTCCACTACCATGTCTATCTATCTTACAAGTAATAATATTTGTTAGGGTAGTCTCAGAAAATAGCAACAATCTGGTATCAACTAACCAGAGTATCCATTTGTATAACACAAGGAAAAAGCACGATATAAATGTTTAACATGCATACACAACACTAAAACAGAATGGACCACTGCAAACAGGAAACAGACTATACAATAAGCTACCTAAAAACATTAAAACACTAAAAAAGACACTTCAAAATTTAAAACCGCCGTCCATAAATATTTATTGCAAAATTGTTGTTACAATATAGATGAATATCTTGAAACATAAAAATTTGTTGAAAAATATTAAAAAAGAAAGAATGAAATGTTAATAAAAAGTTTTACGTAAAAGTGAATGAATTACTTGTGTTGAATACTATGTATGAAAGCTGAATGAAAGCTGAATTTTCAGATGTGATCATATTAAGCCTAAATCAGTGTAAATATTCTTATGTAATTTAAAATCTGTATCATATTGTATATCTTGGACAACAAATGATTAAAAGGGCCAACAAAAAATGAAATGAAAGAGACAAAGGGCAGCTCAGGCCAAATGTTCTGTTAGTTGCATGCCAGTGGTATACAGTTTTCATGCCTGTGCAGGTTTCAAGACACTTTTTGCTGGCATATATATATAACTTTCTTATTATGAGTTGGAGGTTAGGGAAAAAAAAAAGTAAGAGGACAGCTTAAGTTTTTTTTTTTCCTGAAAGAATGTAAATAAAGTGGGGGTGCTTCAAGCCCAGGATTTATGTGTGCTTTTAGAAAAAAATTTACTTGTCCTTAGGAAAAATATATTAAATATGGGGGAGAAATTTACACTGGTTATCAACTTGGTAAATGGAGCAAGTGAAGAAGTTCCACAAAAATCCAAAACACTGAGTGCCAGGCCTGGATGAACTCAAATGAAATCGTTCTTTTTTGTGTGTGGCCAAAATGTTTATATGATTTCCAACTGATTTGTATGTTCATTCACACAAAAACTATTAAAAATTTACTAAAAAGCCTAAACTCTCAGGAATTATGTAACACCAAAGTTAGATTCTCAGTTGGAGGAATGCAATGAGAGTATTTTTCTATACCCTTGAAATTTTTCCATAAACTAGAGGAAAAAAAAAACATAAATTCATATGTTTTTGTAGCTTCAGTGCTCAAAGAGTATTTCACAAACAAATATCAGTTTGTATGGATATTCCCACAGGGCCAAATTACAATGAAAATTCAGTATAGAAGTTTTAACCTGACAGCAGAAAAAATTGCAGCTACTCTTATAAGCAAATGTACAACATTTGGTGAAAATTTAAGGCACAGGAGGGCAAATAATAGAATTATTGGATTATGTGACATGGAATTACCCTTCAGACAACAAGAATTGGTTTAGCCCAGAAACAAGACTTTTTCAAGTTAATATATTGATACTCCTGCAGGGCTTTATTTAGCAAGATAGGGATTCTTACAATTACAACACAGAATCCTACACACACATGAAATTTGTGGTGGACAACTTTAGCTCCTTTAGAAAGAACAGTAGCGCAAGTTCACTTGAACACAAGGGAGAGAAACTATTACTCCATATTCACAAAAATGTATTTGAAAGTTTGATAAACTGGACAGATTACTTCTGGTAACATTTATAAAATATATGTAGGCCTAACACATCTTGAAAAACATCAGTATTCTTGATATCAATGGCACTGATCACAGACTTTATGCTTCACATGGGCTACACAAGAAATAAAATGGCATCATATTATGTTCAGTACAAATAGATTAATGTTTAACTGCCTTTCATACCGTAATGGAACTTTCTGGAGTTATATGTTCCACTGAGCAAGCAGCCCACAACCAACTGTAAAAAGCTTCAAAATTCAATGGAAGAAAAACACTGCCCAACCTAGTGTACATCATCAGAATTCTTTTTATCTTTTAGAGTCTTCAATTCATAATAAACCAGAGTTTGGACCCAGAAATATTTTTAGATAGCTACCTAGACACTACAGATTTCCTCTGTGTAACACAGGTTTGGCTCATGGATGATAAAGTTGCTAATTTTTCCCTTTTAGGTTACTACACAATAATTTTTACAGAACTAACAAAAGGTAAGTGGCTGTGTAATAACAGTGCACAATGTATTCACAAAATTAAAACCAAATGAATGAATTATAAAAAAAATGATACAAACATATTACAGCAGACATTACATTTCTTAACCTTTAGGTATACTGGGTGGCCCTACTAAGAGCAGTCAAGCACATTTTTGTAGTGTTTTGGAAGATATTTGCAATTTTGTTTTTAGCAAGTGTAGATTGAGTTCACCCAAACAACTACTGTGCACCAAGTCTTTCACGTAAAGCCACTTATCAATGAAAATCATTGGTTTATTTGTCACTGCAAACAAAATGATTTTTCAAGTGGAATTTTGTGAGACCATTTTGTAGAGCACAGATCTGCTACCATGCAACCAAATATGCTTTGTTAAAAGTATATAACTAATAACAATTGTTTTACTAAGCGCTAGTCAGTCTTGTAAAATTATTTCTACACAGGGCTTTTCCAACTGCTGCCAAATTTTTAAATATTTAACTTAATTATCTCTTTTAATTGCTGTTGTTTGCAAATGTAAGCTAAATCTTATCACTTGTTTATATTGTTGTGGTTTTGACAGCTATTATTCACAGCTAGCCCAGTCCACCTGCTTAGCTGAGTGGTAATGGGTTTGCCTACCATGCAGTGGGCCTGGGTTTGATCCCTGGCCGGGTTGAAGATTTTCTCCACCCATGGACTGGGTGTTCTGTTACCACCACCACCACCACCACCACCACCACAAATGTGATGTCACCTGAATTAAGACTTGCACCCAGCTGCCGAACTTCCCCTCACGGGGCCTCCCAGCCAACAATGCCATACAATCATACCATTAACAGCTAGTCCACTGACACTATATGGTTACAATTTGTTTATTCATTTGTCTACATATCACAATTACCTATGGCTTTGTATTATAATCTTTGTTATGTGTTTGTAGAGTGTATATATTTGTATTACATAAATAAAACAGAAAGAAACTTCCACATGGGAAAAATATATTAAAAACAAAGATTCCAAGACTTACCAAGCGGGAAAGCGCCGGCAGACAGGCACATGAACAAAACACACAAACACACACACAGAATTACAAGCTTTCGCAACTGGCAGTTGCTTCGTCAGGAAAGAGGGAAGGAGAGGGAAAAATGAAAGGATGTGGGTTTTAAGGGAGAGGGTAAGGAGTCATTCCAATCCCGGGAGCGGAAAGACTTCCCTTAGGGGAAAAAAAGGACAGGTGTACACTCGCACACACACACACACATATCCATCCGCACATACACATTACATTACATTACATTACATTGTATTACATAAAATATTTAGAAAGTTGGCTGCAGTTGGAAGTGCCCTATGCAGAAATAAAACAAGACTGTGACAATGCCACAATGCAATAAAGACGTAACTACTAGCACACTATAAAGCAAAGCTGTTATTAGTTATGACGTTACAAATTTGAACAAAACACATTTGGATTGCAGATAGCCTGAAGATGGCGATAATGCCAAAATTGGCCTATTGTTAATGTAAAACATCTAGCAATTAACAATTATAGCAATGGACTACTTTCTATTGTCAAATAAGCTACCCAAAAGCTTCAAAGCAGCCACATTGTTCCTTTGTTTTAAACAGGTAGGAGTTAATTTACCATCTACAGGCACAGCTCCAACCTATCAGAAGTGCTCCAGCAGTATATGACAATGTTAACTTCTTGGAGAGTAATTTCTTATTAAGGTTCTATCAGTTTGATTCCCAATATGGAAAATCAACAAGTAGAGCCTTATATTGATCTTTAAACATTCTCTTTACTGCACTCAATGAAACAAATTTATAGCAGGTGTCTTTCTAGATTTGACAAAGGCCTTTGATATTGTCAGCCATGAATTACATTTGGAAAAACTATTACAGTATGGAATTAGTGGAAGATGCAATAATTATTTCAGATATCTTTTAGAAAGAATCCAAAAAATGCTAATCACCATTAAAAAAATATTGGTTAAAAACTTCAGTCACAGAAATAAGTAGTAAGGTATTAACCATGTTTCCAGCCTTGTTTCCCTTCTATTTATTTATTTGCCAATAATACCAGAAAACATACAGCAAGGTTTACCAGTATCAAGTGTATTTGTATTTATTTATTTACCCTGCAAATCAAGATTAAGTACATAGTTTGTAGAAACGATATCGGATAAGTCAGGTTTCATATAGTACATATAAGTTTATACAAAATGTGATTTAGAAAACAACATTCAATACATGTTGAATATTGGTAACATAATTATAAAAACAATAAGATGCTTGAAAGACAAGTATGGTGAAGAATAACTATGTGATCAATTACACTACGTTTTCTTGATGCTCCAAAAACTCAGAAATAGAATACAAGCAAGTACTCTTTTAGTTTCACTTTAAACTCAGATCAGTTTTGTATCTGTTTCAGATAGGATAGCATGTGCTTATACAACATAATGCCAACATGATACACTCCTCCGCTACAAATGTTTGTACTTACTGTACTCAGGTGCAGATAATGCTTCTGCCTGGTATCATGAGAGCAGAAATCACAATTATGCTTGAAAATATTTTCATCTTTTAATATGCTTACCTTCATGAAGATTAATATTTTGTAGATATGTACACAAGAAAGGGGCAGTATACTGAGACTTTTAAATATTGGTCTATATTATTATTCTGACAATCTGTTTTTGTGGTCTAAATGTTTTTCTGCTACATATGGTTCCCCCAAAAGATAATTCCATACATCAGTAGTTAATGGATATTGCTGTGGTACACTGTGACCACTGATGCACAGCTTGCATTTTGTGAGTCAGATATTACAGTATATGCAAGTGTATTTAATTTTCATTTGCGTTATTCGGGTGTCTCTCCCATTTCCATGTGGGAAAAATATATCTAAAAACAAAGATGCTGTAACTTACCAAAAGAAAGCATTGGTACGTTGATAGAGACAATAAACACACACACAAATTTCAAGCTTTCGCAACCCAAGGTTGCTTCATCAGGAAAGGGGGAAGGAGACGGAAAGACGAAAGGATGTGGGTATTAAGGGAGGGGTAAGGAGTCATTCCAGTCCCGGGAGCGGAAAGACTTACCTTAGGGGGAAAAAAGGGACTGGTATACACTCGCACACACATACATATCAGTCCGCACATATACAGACACAGGCAGACATATGAAAGTATTTTGCATATTCAAGACTTCATTGTTTGGACCACAACAATTTCACTTGATTTTCTATATTTCCATAAGTACGGCAGAGTTATTAAATAATTTTTACCCATAAAGATACATCCTTTTTCTGGTATCTGTAAAAAATATGACTGTGATGAGTTGAAAATAAGGCAAGTTGCAGTTTTTTCCTGAAGTAATGCAATCCAAATGGGAAGCTTCAGCCATGGCATTTGTGGTACACATTTTTAAAATTTGTCCATTATTTCCCGTAAGAAATTGTATGAAATATGTGGTACAAATTTTACACTGGTTATTTATTACCACAGTAAAAGTAATAAGTAAAAACAGTTCCATGAAAATCTGAGGCAATGGGTGTCAGGCCTGGGTGAAGTTACTTGGAATGACACTTTTTTTCATCACAGTATAAAGTTTTTTATGTTTGATTTGTGTGTGTGTCCATTCATAGAAAACAAATTAATATTTTTATTTCATTAGCAGACATCTAGGGAATTATTCAAGACCAATATAAGGTTCCCACCAGGTAGGAGAAATGTGATGTTTTTCTACACCCTTTTAATTTTTTCAGAAATTGGAAAGTGACATACATTACTATTTTTTGCAATTTTTTTTGTAACTTAATCACTTAAATGACTGTATTTCTGTCAACTTTATGTCTCTCTTTAACAACTGAAAAATTCCAAATCAAAAGCTTCATGAACACCCGAGTCTTTTTCGAAGGTACTGGTGCAAGAGAAACAGGACAGTAGTTATGACACATGACATGTATTCTTTTTTATGTAGAGTGACAGCTAGTGTTATCTCTAAGCACACTGGGAAAAAATAACTCATAAAACTCCAATTTATTACTATACAATATGGTTGTAGTATAACGTCCACTACTTTTTAATAATAAAATTTGACACCTGTACAAGCCGCCTTCCGTGTCTGTGTTGCTGAATTTTATTATAGCTACTGCAACATGACAGCAATTTGTGCCCACTTGAATGTAGGTGTAGCAGGTTTGCGATGAGGCGTGAGCTACTTCGTTTTCTCTAAATGTTTATTAATGTCCGATTTGTCCAGATTACATAAAAGTGTTTCAATCCTAAATTTCCAGTTGCTGAAGTTCATGCCATTAAATAATGGTATGCTGTATCTCCTGGGCTATGGTTGTATTATGTAAGGATTTAATTAATTAGTTGTTCCACCTTTATTTGTTTTACTCTAAAACCTGGCACCTGGGCCCATAACCTGTTGTTAATGCTAGAAATTACCAGGTATTCAGATAAGTAATATCAATTTATTAACTATCACAACTACAACCACAGTATAACTTCGAAGATAAGATAAAGACAGAAGAAAAATACACACATAGAAAAACAAAGAGAAAATAAGCCAAACCATTACTAAATTGTCATCACTTCAACAAATTCTTTATGAGCTCTGGACTGGTATAGTTAAGTATATTGTAAAGAAGAATGAGTATGGCAGTGACCAGACTTTTTTGATACCGTATCTTGAATAAACATTACCAGCCGACTCATCATTGACAATCTTATTGTATAGTCTCATTTGTGACTTCCTATATATTCTTAGGCACATAAAGTCATCAAGTGAACCAAGTGACTGATAGAGTAATGTGCAATCAGCAACTTTGGTACACTGGAACTTGTTTATTTTGTATATTTTTACTCATAGCACATGGTTTTATAATTCTGTGCGTTAGAATTTTGTCAAATTATATTCTTAACTCAAAAATCCTGCCTGTTTTTATTGGTAATTAACACAGCAGCTAGGAACTTTTACTCTGAACTCGCAGTACATGTATTTGCTTGTAAGGTTTGTGCAAGAAAGATTTTAAACAGAAGTTGAGCATTCATTTACTAACACACTACAAGCACATCATTAACTATTAATTAGAAATACTGCAGCACAGAACACACATATAGAAATGGTACCCACAAGGTCTGAAAGTAGTTAGGAATTATTGGTTTTCAAACCAAAGTAGAGTGGTGTGGCCATTCCACACTCCACCACATAGGCACACCACATACATCTTCAACACAATATGAATACAATCAGGATGTTTCATGTTTTTTTATTTCATTTGCATATGATTACAAACATGTTCAATAACAGACTTGCTGGTGTACAGTATAAGTGGGTATAACAAAATCAACACTCAAGATACAAGAGTGAGTCAAGTGAAAACATTAAATATTTTTTTAAATATTATTTATTGTGCAGAAGTGGTACAAAGCTGTATCACTTTTCAACATAATCTCCCCTACAATCAATGCAAGTCCTCCAGCACTTACAAAGTGCATAAATTCCTTTAGAAAAAAATTCTTTTGGTGGTCCGTGCAACCACTCGTGCACCGTGTGGCATACCTCTTCATCAGAAAGGAAATTCTTTCCTTTGAGTGGTACAAACATATGGTAATCACTTGGGACAAGGTATGGTGAATATGGCGGATGAGGAAGACACTCAAAATGCAGGTCTGTAATTGTTGCAATTGTTGTACAGGCAGTCTAGTGCCTTGCATTGTCATGTTGCAAATGGGCACCTGCTGACAGCAATCCACGTCACTTTTATTTGATTGCAGGCCGCAGATGATTTTTTAGGATATCTGTGTATGATGTACTGGTGACAGTGGTCCCATTAGGCATGTAACGCTCCAAAATGACACCTTTTCCATCCCAAAAGAGAGTCAGCATAACCTTCCCTGCTGATGGTTCTGTTCGAATCTTCTTTGGTTTTGGTGATGAGGAATGGCGCCACTCCTTGCTCGCTCTCTTCGTTTCTGGTTGGTGGAAGTGAACCCAGGTTTCTTCCCCAGCAATGATTCTTGCAAGAAAGCTATCACCTTCTCGTTCAAAGTGCCGAAGAAGTTCTTTCACAAGCATCAACACATCATTCTCTCATTTCAGGAGTCAGCTGCCGTGGCTCCCATCTTGCAGACACTTTGTGAAACTGGAGCATATCATGCACAATGCGGTGTGCTGACCCATGACTAATCTGTAAACATGCTGCAATGTCATTCAGTGTCACTCAGTGGTTTTCCTTCACTATGGCTTCAACTGCTGCAATGTTCTGTGGAGTCACAACTCATTGTGCCCGACCTGGAGGGGGAGCATCTTCCACTGAAGTCACACCATTTGTGAACTTCCTACTCCATTTGTAGACTTGCTGCTGTGACAAACATGCATCACCGTACTGAACCTTCATTCATCAATGAATTTCAATAGATTTCACACCTTCACACTGCCCAAAAACCAAATAACAGAACGCTGTTCTTCCCTGGTGCAAGTCGCAAGTGGAGCGGCCATCTTAATACTGATACTGCGACGGTATGTGTGCATCTGCACTATGCTGCCACCTACAGGCCATTCTGCATGCTGTTTGTAGCACGCTTCCCAACTTACAGTATAACGACACGAAATTTCGATTTGTTATTACAAATTTATGGTTTTCATTTGACTCACCCTCATACATTTCTTGAAAGAATTTTATTGCTATAATTATTCTTGCAGTAATGTAAATTACTACCTTATGCTAGAGAATGAGAAATCAGTTTTACTATTTTATTATGATCCATCTTCTGTAGCCTCATGATTCTGCTTCAACAAGGAATGCCTTTGAAATGGGTGAAAAGCACATTTCGCAAAAACTGGTTTTATCAATGTTCCTATAAAAAATAAATAAAAACCTTCATATTAGTCTGGAATTTGTAACATGGCTCTATATTGACACAGTTATTAAGAAAGCAATAGTAATTATCATCCAGGAATGAAAATCAGTTTTACTTAACAAGAAGCTGTCAGATTTCAGTTAGTGAGGTTCTCAACAGTATACTTTAGTGGCAGAATTATACCACTTCCAGTTATGTCTAGAGACTATTACATACAAGACCATTCCTGCAGCAAGACATGGGAAATGATGTAGTTCACAGTCACTGCAACATGCAGTTGAAGGTATAATGAGTATTACTTTGAACACAAAATTTGTGGCAGGTAGCAAATTCTACGGCTGTTACTGTTTACGTCAAGATTCCGGCATGCTGCACTGAACTGTAGAAGTAACTCAGCAAAGGCATTTAGCCAGTGTGATTTCAAAGAGATGAAAATTGGAATGTGAAATGGTTGTATGGTCAGCAACCATACAAGGATATAATTTGTATAATACACCCAACTGGCTGCAACAAAATTTTACTTTGACCTGGTTTCAACACTGACTATGGGTGTCTTCATCAAAAAGTCCGAAACAATTATGTGTAGTAACAGACAAACAAAATTATGGGGAAAATGCTAGTCATATAAAATAACTCCACAAGAAGATCACCTTTAAACCATATAAAAATTACAGACATTGGAATTGACATAAAATTGGTAATTGTCAGTAAAATTATAGTTGTGTGTATAATGCTGCAGAATAGAAATGCATGCAATTTCTTTAAGCTTCACTTTAAGGGCTCTCAATTTTAAATGAAGGTATCTATCAGAATTTATGGTGTTGTAACAATAATATACATAGTACAGAGTTTTGTTTGTTAGTGATGATACCAAATTCATATGTTATATTAGGCTGTTGCTAAAATCACAAATATACAATCATTCCCACAACTGTGAGGTATGTATTAAAGTGCAAGTTGTACTTAAGACTAGTATACACTGCAGATTTAGTTTAAAAGCTGTGTGCATATTAGTTGTAACTTTGTCATGTAACTATGACATGGCAGCGTACACAACTATGCTGTATGTAGTTTAATCCTACAATTATAAATAGTACTGGAAATCTGCTTCAAATTTAACTTTCATTTAAATATTTTGAGTTGTTAAGTAACAAAGTTCTTCAACTACAGCCACTGAAGTATTTACTGATGAAACTTCCAAAATGCAATAGAGGACATGCAACAGAACTTAAGATACTACTGTAAATTTGCATTTCGAAGACAAGAAGAAGCTGAAATAGAAGGTAAGAGTTACATGAATGTCACCGTTGATGTTAAGAAAATTTATACTCAAATTTGTGTTGCTGTAAATAGCTTATATTTTATGTTGACTGGTTGGCATATAAAATAATGTTCCCTCTACATAGAGAACAAAGGTGGCATGTAAGATGGTGGTGGTGGTGGTGGTGGTGGTTGTTAGTGTTTAACATCCCGTCGACAACGAGGTCATTAGAGACGGAGCGCAAGCTCGGGTTAGGGAAGGATTGGGAAGGAAATCGGCCGTGCCCTTTCAAAGGAACCATCCCGGCATTTGCCTGAAGCGATTTAGGGAAATCACGGAAAACCTAAATCAGGATGGCCGGAGACGGGATTGAACCGTCGTCCTCCCGAATGAGAGTCCAGTGTGGGCATGTAAGAAAGGTCCTGTCGAGGGGACATTTAATATATTTCTACATCCAGATCAGGTAAAGGTTTTGAAAAGATACATAAGTCTTGTAAATGAAGAATTTAGTAGTGCTGGAGCTTGCTAGCCATGCTGCAGTTTTGTGATGTGATGTTTGACAATACACTGAAAACAGATTGTGACATGTTTAACAACAAATCATACACATCCTAACAAACTGAATGCAACAGAATGTTTATTTAATCAAGGTCCTTAAATTATGTATGTTTTAAGTAACATGGATGCTAGCAATGTTGCCAGGTGGAGTATTCTTGGAATTCATTCTACTTACTTAAGTGAATTGTAACATAATCACCCTTGTTTGCCTAAAGAGAACTTACATTTTGCTGTAGATGTACCACATATCTAAAGGGATATAATAAGCTGGTTGCTGCTGTAAAATGTAATTGGCCCTCAGTGCACAGTGGAACAAAATGCTTTGAATTTTAAAGTTAAACTCCGAGTTTTGTTAAAATGAAAATGTACAATTTGACAGGAAAAAGTAGGCAATAGAATAAAAAATCTGTATCAGTATTTGGAATTTTAGTGTCACCCTTTCTGTATCCTACTGTTACTTGAAATATCAATTTGAACCAAAATAGTTAAAATTGAAGGTAAGACTAAATGGAGTAGGAACAGTTGACTGTTGCCAGGTTTATTCTCATTAGACCATATTTAATTTGTGGCTAAACATTTAAGCAGTCATTTATACCTTGCAAAGGAAAAAAAAAAGTCTTTGGCCATTGGACCAACATTATTTAGTGTGTCCTGGTTTTCCTTTAAATGTTTTGGTAATAATAAAGAAAGATCACTTTGCAGATATTGAGTTGCTCCTGAAGCTGTTGATTTTTACACGAGACAGCTCCCACATTAATGTGAAATTGTTTTTGTTATGGGTGTTCCTCCTTAATCAAATGCTAAAACACAATAAATTTTATGGCCTTTTATTTTTTCAGCTTCTGTCTTCCCAGAAACTTACTAAGTTAGCACAGGGTTTCTTCTTCCTCTCCCATGTCCACTTCTTTCTTTTCTTTTTTGGATATTTGCTCAAATTTATGATTATTTTGTAATTTTTCCTGTGTCATATCTTCAGTGGAGATGTTCCATTTCTTGAGGTCTCCAATGGTTTCCTTTCTCCACTTCTTTTTACTGTATTAGTAGCTACTACGTTAAATATCTTCTTGATAAACCTGTCTTTGTTTATTCTACGCATGTGTCTGTAACTTTGCCTTCTTTTACTGCTGTTTGTAATCATTTCTGTCTGTTCGTGGAGTTCTTTTGTCAATCTCTTTAACTAGATCTCCTCTTTCTAATGTGGCCCATTGATGTGTATCAGTTTTTCCCTCTGTTGTTTTTCCTATAGCCTAGCTATTCATTCTTCCCTTGGCTACAGTTATGCCCGTGGTGTACAAGGCCTCTGTTAATACTCCTGTATTACAATGTCTTAATTTGACATTAATGGATATAATACTATCATTGTAATGGTTCCATGAAATCTTTTACACTTCCTGTAGTTTTGTGATTCTTTTTTCATTGGATGTCAAGTTCAGTACTGTTTTCTGTATATCTCCCATACAATGGAAAATTTTTATGAGTGTTATCTTTCTATACTCTGTTTCAAGTGGGTATCTGTGGATTTTGTGCCTGTATACTGTGATTTTTCACATGAGATTTGTAGTCATGTCTTGGCTAAGATTTTGTGTATTGTCTCAGAGCTTCTTTGGCTTCCTTTCCGTTATTTGTTATGATGGCTATATCATTTGCAAAAGGCAGAATTTTAAATTGACAGTTCTATTGTAATTTCTGTAAATAAAACTTCGAACAATGTATAGTTTCAGTAACTATTATTGTGGAGACATATAAGGGCCCAATTTTGGGTCCCGAGACAGTCAGTCCTTGGGTGAGTTTCAAACAAGGAACATTTATTGGTTAGAACAACAACAATGCATCCGTGAAAAAGCACAACACAATTAGGCCGTGTGTTAAAACAATGACAGTGTCTGTTCCATACATCCCTTGTTATTCTTCAAGACTTGTGTGGTTAGGTTGTTACTGCTTGCAGATGTTCAATAGTAAACTATTGTAGCTGTATGTGGATGTTTGCCTGCAAACTATTAATGAGGCTTATCGAAAGTTAAACAATTGTGTACTGGCCATATTAAATGTGTATATGGGGGGGTTGTGAACAGTGAAAGTAAACAAAAGTGAAAAGCAACTATGCACCTGTTCGCTACATTATTTACAATAGTCAGTATCTAAATTACAAACCTCATTTTTCAGGTAATGTTGAGACCAAGGACAATCAACAAAGAAATAAAGCAGGTGAACGTCACATGTTATTCAATTTTTCTCTAATTTATAATCAGTTTATCTGTAAGGTAGGTATGGTGTGCTGTGACATGACATAAGTAATGTCTAACCAATAACACTTCACTTCATAGTAGTCATTGTTGCTTAATGACTTCGTTAGTTTTAAGGAGACATTTGTACCAACAAAACAAAATGCAAGATCCTTATTGCTGTAAATTTAGTACTACTATGGTCCCATTTGCGAATATGATTGGTTTGTGAGCATCAACATTATGCTTAGATTTTTAATTTATAGAAGCAAAATAGGGGATCATATGACAAAGTCTAGCAACAGGGTGTTGGATGTATAAGTGCAGTTATTTTTAGTGGTGACTGAGGATCTACATCTACAAATATACTCCACTAGCCACCAAGTGGTGTGTGGCGGAGGGCACTATCTGCACCAGTCATATACCCTGCCCCTCCTGTTCCACTCACAGATCACGCAAGGGAAAAATGACTGAACGCTTCAGTACGAGCTCTAATTTCCGTTATCTTTGAATAGTGATCACTGCGCGATTTGAAAGTTGGTGGTAATAATATGTGCTCTACATCCTTGGCGAAGATCGAATTTTGGAATTTAGTGAGCAGCCCCTTCAGTTTAGTGTGTCGTCTATCTGCAAGTGTGTCCCACTTCAAACTGCCTGTGAGATTTGTAACAATCCCCCAATGGCTAAATGTACCAGTCACAAATCTTGCCACTCTTCTTTAGACCTTCTCAAGCTCTTTAATAAAACCCAACTGGTAAGGGTCACTACAGATGAACAATTTGCTAAGACTGGATGAACTAAAGTATTGTAAGCAATTTCCTTTGTTGAAGGACTGCATCGCTTGAGGATTTTACCAATAAACCACAGTCTCAAGTTCACCTTACCCATTACTTGTTTAATCTGATCATTCCATTTGAGATCATTTCAAATAGTAACACCCAGATACTTTATGGGTGGTACCGCTACCAAAGACTGGGCATTTATTTTGTACTCTTACATTAATGGGGATTTTAGCTCTGTTATATGCAGTAGGTTACACTTACTAATACTGAGAGATAACTGCCAGTCATTACACCATGCATTTATTTCCTGCAATTCCTCACTGATTTGTTCACAACTCTTGTGTGATACTACTTTCCTGTAGACTACAGCATCATTGGCAAACAGTCTAATACTGCTGTCAATACCATCAACCAGATCGTTTATGTAAATTGTAAATAGCAGCAGTCCTATTATGCTACCTTGGGGCACACCTGATGTTACACTTGTATCTGTTGAAGTCTCCCCATTCAGAACGACATACTCCTTTCTGTCTGTCAGAATAATTCCTATCCAACCTCATATGACATCGGATTGACAGTAAGCGCACACTTTTTGGAGCAAGCGACAGTGCGGAACTGAGTCGAACACTTTCGGATGTCGAGGAAATGGCATCAACCTGGGAGCAGGTATCTAGAGCCTGTTGTATATCATGCACAAAGATGGCCAGCTGTGTCTCACATGACCGCTGTTTCCTAAAACCGTGCTGATTTCTGCAGATGAGCTTCTAGAGTCTACAAAGTCAATATGTCTGACCACAAAATATGTTCCGTGATTCTACAACAAATCTATGTCAGTGAAATTGGCTGCTGATTGTGCACATTCGATTTTCTACCCTTTTTATAGATTGCTATGACCTGGGCCTTCTTCAAGTCCTGTGGAACTTTCCACTGTTCCAATGATCTCCAATAGATGATGGATAAAAATGGTGCTATATTTGTAGCATAGTCAACACTAAATCTTATGGGGCTGCAGTCTGGGCCAGATGCCTTCCTGGCATCTAAGGATCTTAACTGTTTTACAGTCCCAAATACACTCAACATTATGTCAGCCATCCTTGTGTTTGTTCGATAATTGAAAGGGGGAATGGTGCTGCAGTATTATACCACAAACGAGTTTTTGAAAGCTAGGTTTAGAATTTTGGCCTTCAGTTTATCATCATCCATTACATTATCTATACTGTCAGCAAGAGAAGGTATTTACTTATTTGTAGCATTAGTAGATTTTACATATGTACAAATTTTTGGGGTTATTTTTAGAATCTGCAGATAAAATATTGCTTTCAAATTTGTTAAAAGGATCTCTCACTGACCTTTTGACAGCTGCTTTCATTTCACACAATTTCTGTTTGTCAGTGAGGCAGTGACTACATTTAAAATGCCTGTGCAGAATTCTCTGCTTTCTCAGCAACTTCCCAATACATTTGTTGAACCAAGGTAGATCCTTTCCCTCCCCTATATTCTTGCTACATACACATCTCTTGCACATGGTGGACAATACCTCTAATCCCAACCAAAGATGCTCAATATCTTTGTGTCCCATGGTGAATGCTTGGAGCTGATTATGAAGATATTCACTAATGGTTCTTATTTGCTTTCCCAAACAAGGAAACTATGCTCCCCCCCCCCACCCCCCCCCCCCCAACATAGAAGCCACAACGGCATTATGGTTGCTAATACCTCTATCTAGATTAACTTCCTCAAAAGAGATCAGGTCTGTTTGTCACCAAGGTACCTAACATGTTCCAATCTCGAGTTGGTTTTCTAACCAATTGCTCAAGGCTGTATGTTGAGACTGCTCCTAGAATAACTTCACACGAGTCTTTGCTTCTGCCGCCTGTGATAAATATGTAATTTTCCCAGTCAGTGGATGCCAGATTAGTCTCCACCTATAAGTAATGGATAATTTGGATATTTATTTCCTATGTACTCAAGACTTTCCCTGAAACATTCTGCGATGTTTGTTGTGGATGCTGGTGGTTTATAAAAACATCCTAATACAGTGGTCACTCCTTGCCTGATTGAAAGCTTTATCCAGACTATTTCACAGTGCAACCCATTATCGATCCAACTGCATTTAAACTGCAATGAACACACCACCTCCCATAGTCCTATCTTTCCTAAATATTGTCCAATCAGAGGTCAATATTTCACTGCTATTTATGTCTTTTTTTCAACCAGCTTTTGGTACCTAATACAATATTGACATCACTACTGTTTATTTCAGAGAGTAACTCGGGGATCTTGTTACAGACACTTGGACAATTTAGTAACATGAGATTTAGCATATTTAAATCCTTTGGAATGACCTGTTTAGGCGAACTAACAATTTCTACAGTTGGCACACCCACATCAGTGTCATGAACTGGTAACTTTCCAGGCCAACATTTTGTTTCACGTGGGGAGGAACCTAATCTATATAAAAAAAACATGTGCACACCACAAGTACTGTGCTACCCATGTAACCGCTTCCTGTGTGTAGTGCACCCCTGATCTATCAAGGGGTGTCCTACAACCTTCCACCTCATTGCTTAGGTCGAGGAATCTACAACAATTTTTGCCACAGTCGACTTAGACTCTGGTTTAGATTCTCCACCTGACTCCAAACGAGAGGACCCCGGTCCACCCTGGGTACGATGCTGCAAATTGGCAGCTTGGCTACCACTCCTTGTGAGCTGGAGGCTGCCTTCGCCAATTTAGCCAGACATGGAAAGGACCCAAGGATTTCCTCAGAACCTCGACAACTGGCATCGTTGGTGCCAGAATGTGCAATAATCTGCAGCTGGCTGCACCCCACACAATCGATAGCCACCAAAAGAGCCTCTTCCACATCCCGGACAAGGCCCTCCAGGAAGCACACCAAGTGAACGTTGGACTACTTCCCTGCCCTAGCTGCTATGTCCCTGAGAGGGCTCCATGACCCGCCTAACACTGGAGCTCCCAAAAACTAACAAACCCCTACCCCGACCCCTAAGTGTCTGTCCGGACCTTGCTGAAGGAGTACTTGTGTACTTAACAATATTAAATCAGTATGTACTTCATTTACAGACTAATGATTATAACTATTAGTAGTATTATGTTTTTACGTTGGTCAGTGCATGTGGTAAGAGCAAGCCATTAATGATTATTTTCACCGGGGCAGGGGGTCAGGTGTTGAACTAAGGACATAAAATTGTTATTCAATACTGCCAGGCATAGGCCATTTAGTGGTGCAGTTACGACCATGCAGAAAACATCAAGTAGTAAATTATGTGACTTGTTTGTGAAAGGACTGTTAGATACAGAGAAAACACAAACAACATACTGAAGTGGGTACATATTAAGGTACAATATGTGGTGGTGATGGTGGTGGTTAAGGAGTGGCAACAGGAAGTGAATCTGGCCATCCTTTACCAATAAAATTGGCAGATCCAGATTAACATACCAACCCTGTGAAGGTACTGAAGAAGGTCAAGAAGATGCTGATTCGGTATTACATCAGAACATACTTGATGATTGTGTGTCAATTTTTAATCCACTGCTTGTCAAATTTTCTTCAAAAAGAAATTTAAGTAGCTGTACAGTGTTTGTCAGTGGCTCAGACTTCAGTCTAAAACAAACATGGAAAATCTGTTTCTTAAAGTACAGAAACAGTGCACAAGATAGTGTGTTCATTTACCTTATTACACATATTTGATTTTGATGATATACAGACAATGAATATTAATTGTGAAAATATTTTCTGTACGGTTCCTGAACTTGTCCTGACATGAGGTCCTTTCTAATAACCCTTTCCATCTGAAGTGTAGCATACAAAATAATTATGCTGGACAGAACCTTCTTGCAAAGTGTTATTACCCCCTTTTATGAAACCACTGTTCTGTGAAGGTGCATACTAACCCACAGAAATACTATTCTTAAGCAGAGTTTTCGCAAGCAACAGATGTACTGCCACAGCAAGCAGCATGCTGGCTGATAAAGCAGTGGCATTGAGAGCTGCTGTTTCCACATGCTCCCTTCAAGTTTCTTGTTGCACTGTTTTTCAATATGGCACGAGCTGTGTTTATTCATATGGACACTGATGATGTCTGTCAGATTATAGCATTACAGCTGAGCTAAGAGTTCAATATGAAGAGAAAGCATAAATGTTGAATTTAGAAATGCATTCTCCACAGAAGTAGTGAAATGCCATCAAACATATTTATAAATGATGTGGTACTCAAAGAGAGCCATTTGTGAATCACTTCAAAACAACGAAAGCCAATTTTGAGTGACTGCAGAGCTGACAAACTCTATTAAAAAATTGGTTACATTAGAGATGCAGTTCTGACTCAAGTGAAACTAGAAGTGAGACATTAATATCTGACACCTGGTGATGACCTGTGGCTTTCCAATATTTATACAGTGTTCTCAGAAGTATGATTCCAAAATTTTACTGTAACGTGCTTTATGCTATTTATGATGCCACAAATATTCACTGAAAAGTGTTTTCACTATTGCACAGCACAACTGTTAAATAAGATGAAATATTAATTATTCTAAACAGAATTTTGGAGTTATGCTTTGCGCAAGTGCATTAACAGACACTGCAACATAGTTGATTTCCTTTATTAAAAGCTACACTCAAGATGAAAATCTACTGCCACCAGAAACCTCGTTACTCCCTTTCTCAAATTTTCTAGGCAATAATTTAAGAACATCAAAGTTGTCAGTGCTAGAATCTGGATATACTGCCAGTTTTGCATTAATTTTCACCACTTTTAAAATGAACTGAGCTGCTGTGAAACTACAAATCACATTTCATCAATTACTCAATAACACTTGACTTACTCACACACAAATCTTATCCATGCATCATATAATGGAACCATTCTGTAGTTCCACCACATAAATTAACCATTATGTACTCATAACTCCAATGGAAAAACCAATAACTATCGGCAACCTTAAATGTAGAAAGTTTAATATTAATGTTCATGTTATAATACACCCTTTGTTGTCATGGTTCAGGACACATACCATTTTGAATAAAAAGAAACACCGTCATAGTTTCTAGATACTCACGATACATGAAATCTTAAGTCTCATAATTTTAGTGTCTTTTTTGTATTGGCTTAAACACAGTAATAGCATTATTTTTATAGAACATTCACAACTACCTCACTTGTTTATTTTCTCTTGACTCCGCAGCATGGCAGATGTCTTGCAATGACATAATAAAAAATGGAAATGTACCAGCTGCTGTAATTGTTAATTGCTAGATGCTTTACATTAACAATAGGCCTATTGCGGCATTATCACCATCTTCAGGCTGTCTGCAACCAAATATGCTTTGTTAAAAGTATATAACTAATAACAATTGTTTTACTAAGTGCTGGTCAGTCTTGTAATATTATTTCTACACAGGGCTTTTCCAACTGCTGCCAAATTTTTAAATATTTAACTTAATTATCTCTATTAATTGCTGTTGTTTGCACATGTAAGCTAAATCTTATCACTTGTTTATATTGTTGTGGTTTTGACAGCTATAATTCACAGCTAGCCCAGTCAACCTGCTTAGCCGAGTGGTAATGGGTTTGCCTACCATGCAGTGGGCCTGGGTTCGATCCCTGGCCAGGTTTAAGATTTTCTCCACTGGTGGACTGGGTGTTGTGTTACCACCACCACCACCACCACCACCACCACCACCAATGTGATGTCGCCTGAATTAAGACTTGCACCCGGCTGCCGAACTTCCCCGCACGGGGCCTCTCACCCAACAATCCCACACAATCATATCATTTACAGCTAGTCCAGTCACACTGTATGGTTGCAATTTGTTTATTCATTTGTCTACATATTGCAATTATCTATGGCTTGGTATTATAATCTTTGTTGTGTGTTTGTAGAGTGTATATATTTGTATTGAATGAAATATTTAGAAAGTTGGCTGCAGTTTGAAGCGTCCTATGCAGAAATAAAACAAGACTGTGACAATGGCACAATGCAATATGAAAGTAACTACTAGCACACTGTAAAGCAAAGTTGTTATTAGTTATGACGTTACAACTTTGAACAAAACACATTTGGATTGCAGATAGCTTCTACATCTACATCCATACTCCGCAAGCCACCTGACGGTGTGTAGCTTGAAGATGGTGATAATGCTGAAATAGGCCTATTGCGCATGTAACTTGTATAGCATATAACAAATATAGCAGCATTCCGGTACATTCCATTTTTTATCATGTCATTACCGCATGTGTGTTTGAAAGAATATACAGGAATTTATTTTCTCAATACACCCACAAGGAGTAATTTCCAGAAATCAATCTCTCTGGATGCCCAACAGATCTGCATACACACCATCTTAATAAGATTTTAATTCTTTCTTGTATTCATTGGTGTATGCATTGGGAACGATTCTTGTTTTAGCTTTGCGATACATAAATCACAGCTAGAGACATTTACCATCAACAATTTCAAGTAATGACTTTGTTTTTGTGTTTACACAAGCAAGATCATTCCTTGGAAAATTCATTCAACTGTGTAACTGTTGCTAACAACAACATAGCAGACATTTTTTTGGTACTGTGAAAAACACCCACAACAAAATTACTAACAAGAAAGTCAAAACATGATAGTGCTTTGAAATGAAGCCACAAGATGGCAGTCGAATGACGGTAATCAAGAGTGGGGGAAGTAAAGTGCTGTCACAAAGTAAAAGCAACTTTAAATTTTGTGGCATGCCTTAAAGTGGCATCATTTTAGTGTCACCAGAATACTTCTGGTGTTTTCACATGCAACTTCTGTGACACCACTGGAGTGGCATCACTTCTGTTACATGTGGAAACCTAGCTTTAGGGCATGCAACTTCAACAGCGCACGCACTCCCACCCATACGCACATGTACACATTGGTAAATGAAACTGTTTCTCTCCCGAAAATAATTTTGAACCGTGGAGTTACTTAAATGTAGTGAGTGGTTCCCTGTACTTTGAACTGGGTAAATTCACTTACTGTCTTTACTTCAACGAACTCTCACCATTACTAGGTAGTACACTTCAAAATTTCATAGTACAATTTGCATATCAGTATTGTGTGTGGGTATGTAACCCCCATTCATAATTTGGCTGAAGTCTGGAACAGGGTCAACAACAGTCCCGGCTTCTCTTCTACTGAAGTGTGTGGCAATGTGTCAGTTTCACATAGCAATGGGATGATACTTCCACGTAACCAATGAGAGGAGAGAAATGAATGTCTAGCATCGGAATGCAAATCATTTTTGCCTTTGTTGCTGTCAAATATTTGATTTTTTCCCTAGAATATGATATGAATTATGAGTAGTTGAAATGTGAATTTGGCTGTGAGTGGTGACAGACTGATCTGTAGCGTAGCCCAACCCCTAGATTTGGTTGGAATATGGCGACCTTACTCACAAAAAGTATATTAATAATGAAACTTCCTGGCAGATTAAAACTGTGTGCCCGACCGAGACTCGAACTCGGGACCTTTGCCTTTCGCGGGCAAGTGCTCTACCAACTGAGCTACTGAAGCACGACTCACGCCCGGTACCCACAGCTTTACTTCTGCCAGTACCTCGTCTCCTACCTTCCAAACTTTACAGAAGCTCTCCTGCGAACCATGCAGAACTAGCACTCCTGAAAGAAAGGATATTGCGGAGACATGGCTTAGCCACAGCCTGGGGGATGTTTCCAGGTACCGGGCGTGAGTCGTGCTTCGGTAGCTCAGTTGGTAGAGCACTTGCCCGCGAAAGGCAAAGGTCCCGAGTTCGAGTCTCGGTCGGGCACACAGTTTTAATCTGCCAGGAAGTTTCATATCAGCGCACACTCCGCTGCAGAGTGAAAATCTCATTCTATATTAATAATCTTTGTCACATATTTGTTCCTTCCCCATATTTCACACATTACAATGTTGTGATTACATTGTAACACAATAGCATGGCTTTAGTCTGAATGTGTTACGATTTTGTAGGTGATATACTGAAGTAAGACTGTGACAATATTGCTTCGAAACATATCACTTGTATGCTGCTCTCTCATTATCTGTGTAAAACCAGCAGGTGACATCCTCTGTACTTCCCAGGGCTGCCACAGAGTGATTCCAGTAAAAAACGTAGTTCTAGTAGCATAAAATAGTTGCAAAAATGGTAACAATCTTAGTAGTTAAAAATTTATTGTGTACCATTACAACCAATTTACACAAATACAATTAATATTTATTAGACATAAAATCCCAAGTCTTTCTTCATAATTGCATTTACCACTCTTCGATTTGTTTATTAAGGCAAGGTATCAGCAGACGCAGTCTCCTTAGTGTATCCCAGACATGTTCTATGGAACTCAAATTGGGAGAGCAAGCAGGCCACACCGTGTGAGCAATACCTTTCATTCACAAGAAAATATCAACCACCTGTGCTCTATGTGGTCAAGCATTACTGCCCAACAATACAAAGTCTAGGCTCACAGCACCTCACAACAACCGCAGGTAAGGTCCCAAGATCTCATCATGATACCTGACAGGAGTCAAGTTAAACCTTTCCGATTCTCTGCACAGTTTCATGAAGAGGGGTTCGAGTGGTCAACAATCCCTGCCCACACCATTATGGATCCTCGATATCGGTCTCTTTCCACAATGTTTGGGTCCCGAAATAGTGTTCCACGTTTCCTTCAGATGTGATTCCATTGTGAATCACTCACCAGACTAAAGTGGGACTGTGTAAACAACATTGGTCCCTTGTTCTACCGTCCACATGGCATGTTGATGATGCCACTCTAGACACTCCCTTCTGTGAAGACGCGTAAGAGGTAGACGTACAGTAGGTCTCTGACAAAGGCTACTCTGCCGAAGCTTTCCGCACAATGTTTTCCTTGCTACAACACGTCCAGTGGATGGTGCGAGCTCACATGCCAGTTGCTGTGCAGTACTAAGATGATACTGTTGTGCCCTTAAAGCCAAATAACAGTCCACTCTTCTGAAGTCACACGGGGTCGGCCCTGCCCTGGTCTTCAGGATATATCTGAAAAACAACAAAATGATTCACATTAAATGGTTCAAATGGCTCTGAGCACTATGGGACTTAACTGTCATCAGACCCATAGAACTTAGAACTGCTTAAACCTAACTAACCTAAGGACATCACAAACATCCATGCCCGTGGCAGGATTTGAACCTACGACCGTAGCAGTCACGCTGTTCCAGACTGTAGTGCCTAGAAACGCATGGCCACTCCGGCAGGAGATTCACGTTAAGCCATCAGGCCACACTATTTTGTTACTGTCCTACTTCCTTTCCTTCTATAGCCTTCACCTCAGTGAGTATTTTAGGCATCTTCTCTGAGCCATACTGCACTATCTGTGACTTGTATACACAGAGATTGTGGATATGGGGCTACCCGGTAAACACTACCTCGTTTCATAGGTGCCCTGACGTCACCATTGGCATGGTTGTCTATTGACTGGAATGCCATCTTCCACCTAGAACACAATTGTATGGACATCTGGTTGACAGTTTGTATTATTGTATCGTGAATTAGAGAGAGGATGAGGAAATAGCAGTTTGTTGCTTTAATTTTGGGCACCAGTGTAATATTGAAAAATAAGATTTTCTATCATCTAATTATTTCTCATGAAAATATGTTGCCACTACCTCTGTTATGATTATGTCAGCTTTGTTTGATGTGACTGAAAATACTGTGAAATGTTGTCAAGGGACACTGCAGTAAAAACAATTTTTAAGTCGTCACTGACAGTGGCAGCCGTATTATGCGGAATTAGTATCATTGTGCAAAGTCAGTTCAGCTTTTGTGATTTCCTCTTTTAAATTAAACAGCTCTAATGATGTTAGAGGAGTGTTTGCTTTCTCAATATTGGTGTTTAAATTCTCTCTTGTGGCTGTAATTTTCTGAGCTGTATTTTACACACACAGTTTGCTGTCAACTTGACTTTTGTGTTTTCCTTGTGCGCATTTGTAATAACATGCTGTGTGAAAGCTGGGAAACTGTTTGTTTCACAATTAATTTTTTTGTTACAAATAACACAAAACATGTCTCTTTCATCAATCTCTTTGCACCATGAAGAAAATAGATGCCCAAGGCCATCTGTTGTCCTAACCAACTCAAGGAGGATATTATAAATTCCTCCCCCTTTTTTTCTACCTCCAAAAAAACTGTGACAGTGGATGCCTAAACGCATTATGTCAACATATGAATTAGGTATTTCCACTTTTACATCTTTAATGAAGGCCAACCTTTATTTGATTACAATATCATACATCCAACCACATAAGAAAATTTCTGTTATACTACTTCCCACCTAACCTCAGCACTTGCAAAATATGGTAGGAAGAGGGGCACGTTACTTGCAGTGATTGGTACTTTGTAAACATACTGGTCGTGCAGCCACTTCATGTAAAACACGAAGTGTGGCGTACTAACAGTGATCTCTGATACCAGATATCACTGCAGATAAGTTATTACACCCAAAGATATTACAAGATGATGCCATACCACTAAGTAGTTTGAACCTCTGTGAAATTATATCTAAGAAGAAACTAACTATACACCAATATTATCCCCGAATACAGATAATAATTAGTCACTTGGTTCTCCAAAATAGTTGTACTTTTGGCACTTTCTATTAAAAATAGTTGCAACAGTCAATTTCAATAAAAAAAATAGTCACAAAAAGTAGCATCTAAGTCACCTGCTTCCCATCAAAGCTCACAGTGAGGACTGGGAACATTGCTGCACGAAATACGCAAGTTTGCCACTGACCCTGAGGTAGATTTTATCTCATGTTTTAATAAGTTGACTTTGCCTGACAAATAACTTTTGTACTGACAGTTACCCCCAAATGCATATCTTCTCTATGACAGAAATCTTTTTAAAACAGACTGAATCCTCCCATGATTTGTTAACTCCATGAAATACAAACGATTCATGTGGCACTGAACATGATTTTTTATGTGCACTCCTCATATACACTGTTGTATGGGTAACCACATTTTTTGTTTAGTGCTCTTCTAGGAAGCTTTCCTCCATTATTATGGACGCCCACAGCTGCTTATTCTGTGAAAAGTTAAATACACTACATCAGTACAAGTGTAATTCGTCTTCTACCAAATCTAAAATGGTGCCTGTAAATGAGTGTTATGAAGTAACTGTTTATCACTTTTGCACTGCAGATCAGCTAGTTTGATTTCACAAACCTATAAAATTTAGAGAGATCATTAACCCAGCTTATAGCTGTAAGTTTTTAAAGGGGGAGGGGTTGGAGGTGGAATACAAGGTACACAAATTTCAACTAAATGACTAGGATATACATGCAGCTTTAACCTAATTTATTCTTTTTGGAATGATGCACCAGGATAACCCACGATATTACAGCAGATCAACATTCCATGCAGATCAATCACAAAATATTTTAGTTTCAAACTCTGCATATCTTCATCTTTGAATAAATGTAAGCAACTCAGTCAAAAAATGTTAGCCTTGGACATATAATCGTTAGTCGGAGGGCCATCAAACTTTTCTCAAAACTATTGCAGTGTTTCCACATAAAGAGAAATTAAAAACAAAAACGAGCCAAAAAACAACACAGTGTAATATTATTAAATCTTTCTGTAATTACTTTCTTTGGGTCAGGATGAGTAGTGGGTATTGTGGACAACAGACTTACGTCAAATAAGACAATATAACATATCTTACATACATACTGCTCTGCTGCAAACCCTAGACAAGAATGCAAAGTTTACACCAAAAAAAAAAAAAAAAAAATTGTCTTGTATTGCGACAGTGCAAACCATTGTTCAGCTAAAACCAATGTTTCACAACCACATAATACTTTAACTAAAATAACATTACAATTGATGTTTTGGTGTGTCAAGTGGCAGGGGCTAGGAGTCAGGCAAATGCAATTGTTTCTTGGCACCAATGTGCTCACAATGCTGACTGATTTTTAGGCACCACACAGCTTTCCCAGGTACAAAAGGATGCATGAGTACGGGAGAGCCAACTGTTACCTTAATGGCCACCCTTACTAACATCCTTCCCACTGGCACTAATGACAAAAACAACAACAACCTGGAAGTATGTGGTGACCCATCTGCACTGTATGTGTGTATGTGTGTGTGTGTGTGTGTGTGTGTGTGTGTGTGTGTGTGTGTGTGTGTGTGTGTGTGTCGCATACACATGTGCACCTACTGCTTGCTTTAGTATGGGGAATGTTGCATACAATCAACAACTCTCTCCCCGTCATACCTGTTCCTCAGTCCCCAGTGAAAGTGAGGAAAGTGTTCAACAACAGTCATCAAAATTTTCTATTATTTGCCAACTAACAAAGTATCTGACTGGTAACATCACAAATTTTAAATCTGGATTGAAACTGCTTCTTCTGGACAACTTATGTAGAGGGATGGCAGAGTTAGGATGAAGGCAGGATGTGTGCACCCTAGTGTGTTAAATTTCTTGAGATGAAACTCATACCTAGAAAATTTAACTGCCACATCTAGAGTTTATTGTCACCAAGTCCAATGTTACAAAATACAGGTGACGTGTCAGGAGGCTGCCGCAGCCAGACGAAGGGTATGCTGCCCTAGGAGAGGAGCTAAGAAACACAATTAGTTGGGAGGAGAGCAGGTAGATGAGAGAGCAACAATGTCTTTGGAGAACTCTCACCGGCCTGCTCCACAACACTGATTGTAATGATTTCCTGCTTTCCTACTGGCTGGTAGAGGGCACCTTTAGGTCAGCAATGCCTCTGGGATAGTGTCCCACACCAGCAGGACCCACCGTGGAAATGCTAACCATATGAACCTAGCACGGGCAGGGGCACATCGAGTAACACTCTGTATGCACCAGCCCAGCTCCAGCCACTGTTTCATCATGGGCAATTATACCAGCATTGTAAATCAGAATGGAACAAAAATTTTGAAAAATTCCCTCAATCCTTTACATATTCTGCTCAGTCTGACAGCTCACCACACACACCACTGATCTTTCCGCAACAGCTGTTTTATGGATCAAAACGAATGTACTAACGTTAGTTGGTAGCAAAAGGTTATGGGCTCCTTTGTATAGGTTGCCAACATTTCCTAGAAGACTTACTCTACTAGAGAATGCTCAAACAAAATTCTTTTTAAATGACTAAAGGGGTAGGGTAATGCTGATTTATCGTTGGAGATTGGTGTACACAAATTATGTTGTGAAATGAGCCATGTGTATATAGTTATACCTTACATGTGTTTTGTAAAACAGAGAAGAAAGTGGCTCTTTGTGTTGTGCTGATGAGACATCATTAAAGAGGAGATAGTGCTAAGGTGGTGAAGGTGGATGACGCAGCACTGAGACAGCAGACGAGCAATGGCTTACTGTCACACTGGCAATGCCCGAGTGGGACGATGGGGCTGTGGCGGTAACACAGGCAAGCTGTCAAGGTGAGATAGCACTAGGGGGCTTCAAGCACATAAAGCAGAGAAGACTTAAATCTAGCATCATGTGCGTATATCAGATGGACAGACAGTTTGGTGATGAATGTGATCATGGCACAGGTGGAAATGTTAAACAGGAGTCTACAACCAGCCAAGGTAACCCGATAAGTCTGAGACACAAATGCATGATTATAGCAAAGTAAGACCACTTTAGTGGGTTGTAGCACAAAATACAGTAAATTTTTACCAACAGGGACGGACCATGGTTTGTGTATCACAACGGCACAAGGGCATGGAGGTACTTCAGTTTCCTTTACAAACAGTACAATTTCATAGTTATTTACCCAGTGTTAAGGGACAGGGTCAGCAAATCTCTTAATTAGTACAAAAGCAAGATATAAATGTATTAAGCGGCACAGCTGAGTGCATCTCGCAGTCTTTACTAACTATTACAATGTACTTGGTTTGTCAGACGATGTGTTCTTGGGCAGCTGCCCATGCAACTAGGAAAGGATGAAGACAGTAACATTTGAATTCACATTTTGCAGAAGTTGCAGGCAGTGAGACTTGCACGTTTAGCGAATTTATGGATTGTGAGAGTTGTACTCTAGCAGCTGTATTGTAGTACAGCAGAGCTGATTCCCATGTGGGGTAGATTATCTGCACAGGAGCCCTACAAATGAAAGGAAATGTTTGTAAAAAGGTTTTGGCAGGCAGCAGGTTAGCGCTGAGCCTCTGTTGTAATCCCATCTGAATGACAGAGTGCAATGTACTTAAGATGACGTCATAAGCGCGTGACTGCGTGTGAGATCGCTCTCCAAGTTTTTATATATATTTAGGTTTCAGATACATATTTTAACGGTTTTTGTGTTAATATTTACTATATAAGCGACTTATTATTGGTTTCTTCATTCACCCCTGCTTTTCTTGTGTTGTGACGTGATATTTGTGAGTGTTTCGTATCGAGCAACTTAACCTCTTACCTGTGTTTACATTCCGCACTGACCAGTTGCAGCTGTAGCGGTGCATCAAAAGCTAAGTACTAATTAATTGTTTGTGTATAATAGTTTATTTAGGAACTTTAGTAGTCTTCAACCGGTGTTCTTAGTGTTTTCCGGTGAAATAACTTCAGAAGAAATTTTTGCGAACTGCTTTCAGTTTTGTTACTGTGTCATTAGACGTTTGATTTTCTTTCTGTGTTAGTATTTTGTTATATTCTCATTTGTTGTTGATTAATACTGTCAATAATAGTAGTTACTTCCCTTGTAGAGCAAGTTTGTGATTATTGTAGTCAGTTTTTAACATCATCTTATTGTAGTAGCGGAACTTAGATAAAGTTGTTTTCTTGTTTCAATAACTGTAAAATTTTACCATGAGTGAGAAGTGTGGGCTTTGCCGTAGGTTCGTGAGTAGTGGATTGCGGTGTGAGACTTGTTCGAAGTATTTTCACTGGGGGGAATGCAGTGGGGAAGGCAGTGGGCATTCTGATGAGATCATCTCCTGGAACTACAGGTTATGTAGCAAGAGTAAGTTGATAGAGGAGCAGGAGCGTAAGAACTGTGCCCTTCAGGTGCAGTTGAAAAACTGCACAGGAGGAGATAGATAGGATGAGGAGGGAGAAGGGGGTTGGGGAATGGGAGCTGGCTGTTGGCTGTTGGCAAGAGATCTGCTAGGAGAAGGAGATTTTCAGATAGTTTTACTATTGGTGTTTGTAATAGATATGATCAACTGTCAGAGTCTAGTGGAGAGGAATCTCTAGTAGCTGTAGATGTAGGAAGTATACAGCAGACCTCAGCAGTTACAGTGGCTAAGACAGTTGCAAAGTCTAAGAGACAGAAGAAGGTTCTGCTGTTAGGTAGTTCTCATGGTAGAGGTGTAGGCCAGCAGTTGCAGGAAGTTTTGGGGAGTGAGTACCAGGTCACCAGCATTGTGAAGCCTAATGCAGGATTGGCTCAGGTGACTGTTAACATAGGGCAGTTATGTAGGGATTTCACTAAAGAGGATCAGGTAGTGATTGTGGGTGGGGCTGGTAATAGTATTGATAGGGACGGGGAGTATGACATAGATGGTGACCTGGAAAAGATAGCCACTCAGACTGGCAACACGAATGTGCATTTTGTGGGACTGTTTCAGCGCCACGATCGGCCTCATCTTAATACAGCCATCAGGCGTAATAACATGAGACTTGGGGGTGCGCTGATGACAGAAGGCATGAGTCACATTTCAGTGGTGTTGGTTGAGTCTATCAGCAGGACGGGTTTTACTAGATATGGCCTGCACCTCAACAGGTATGGAAAGGGGAGGTTGGCAAAGCTTATAGGTGACAGCATAGGTGGGGGTGGTGGGATCACTCATGGGAAAATTCCGGTAGTTGTGGGTGTTAGAGCTGTACCTTTTTTTAGATTGAAGTCAGCTGATAAGTATTCCTGCTTAAGGGCAGTCTCTCTAACAAAGAAACCACTTTCGACAAAGCTTAGGTATCTAATTAATGAGGGAATTGGTATATTTCATCAAAATATACAGGGTATTAGAGAAAGTCAGTAAACTGTTTGGTTGGCTGGCAGCTTTTCGAGGAGCTCTTTTCAGTGTGGGGGAGTAGCCATGTATGTGAAAAACGGCATCCCATTTGAGTCAATTGATGTTTCAAAGTACTGCACTGAAAAGGTGTTTGAATGTTGTGCAGCTGTGGTTAAATTTAGTGGAGCCATTTGAGTCAATTGATGTTTCAAAGTACTGCACTGAAAAGGTGTTTGAATGTTGTGCAGCTGTGGTTAAATTTAGTGGAGCTAAACTTCTTACTGTTGTTATTTATAGATCCCCAGACTCTGAGTTCACAACATTTTTGGTTCTTGGTACACTTTATAGGAAATACAAAAAGTTAGTTATATGTGGTGACTTCAATACTAATTGTATAAATGATTGTGCAAGGAAAAAGATGCTGGTAGAACTCCTTAATTCATATAATCTTATGCAAACCGTATTCTTTCCAACGAGAGTGCAAGGGAACAGTAGAACAACCATAGACAATATTTTTGTTCATTCCTCATTACTAGAACGGCATTCTGTTAGCAAAAAGGTGAATGGCCTTTCAGATCATGATGCACAAATTTTAACTCTAAAAGATTTTTGTGCTGCGTCACATGTTAAATATAGTCATCAGCTGTTTAGGAAAGCAGATTCAGTTGCTGTAGAGACATTTGTAAACCTCATCAAGGAACAAGAGTGGCAAGATGTTTATAGCGCTGATACAGTAGACGATAAATATAATGCTTTTCTCAAGACTTCTCATGCTCTTTGAAAGTTGCTTTCCGTTAGAACATTCAAAACAGGGTACTAGCACAAACAGGCAGCCTAGGTGGCTGACTATAGGGATAAGAATATCTTGTAGAACAAAGTGGCAATTATATCAAAACGTTAGAAACAGTCACAATCTAAATGCAGCAGCCCATTACAAACAGTATTGTAAGGTGCTTAAAAAAGTTATTCGGAAGGCAAAAAGTATGTGGCATGCAGATAGAATAGATAAGTCTCAGGATAAAATTAAAACCATATGGTCAGTCGTAAAGGAAGTGGCTGGTCTGCAGAGACAGAGGATATAGAATCAGTGCGTAGTGGGAATGTCCGGGTTACTGATAAGTCGCATATATGTACAGTATTTAATAATCACTTTCTGAATATAGCAGGTGAACTAAATAGAAACCTAGTCCCAACAGGGAATCATATAGCACTCTTAGAAGAAAGTGTTCCGAGACTGTTACCTGAAATGCTCCTCCATGATACTGACAAGAGGGAGATTGAGTTAATTATTAAATCACTAAAGACCAAGAACTCCCATAGATAGGACAGGGTATCTAGCAGAATAGTTAAGTATTGTTCCATGTATGTTAGCCCAGTACTTAGCCATATCTGTAACTTTTCCTTTAGGAGTGGTCAGTTTCCTGACTGATTAAAGTACTCGGTAGTGAAGCCACTTTATAAAAAGAGAGACAGGGATAATATTGACAATTATAGACCTATTTCTATGCCATCGGTGTTTGCTAAAGTTATCGAGAAGGTTGTATATAAAAGGTTACTGGAGCATTTAAATTCACATAATTTGCTGTCAAATGTACAGTTTGGTTTTACAAATGGCTTAGCAACTGAAAATGCTATATTCTCTTTTCTCTGTGAGGTTTTGGATGGATTAAATAAAAGGTTGTGAACGTTAGGTGTTTTCTTTGATCTAACGAAGGCTTGTGATTGTGTTGACCACAAAATATTGCTGCAGAAGTTGGACCATTATGGAGTAAGGGGAGTAGCTTACAATTGGTTCGTGTCTTACTTTAAGAACAGAAAGCAGACGGTAATTCTCCGCAATATTGACAGTAGTAGTGATGTTCAGTCCCAATGGGGTACTGTTAAGTGGGGCGTTCCCCAAGGGTCGGTGCTGGGGCCACTGCTGTTTCTTATTTATATAAATGATATGCCTTCCAGTGTTACAGGTGATTCAAAAATACATCTGTTTGCTGATGACACCAGCTTGGTAGTGAAGTATCTTGTGTGTAATACTGAAACATTATCAAATAATGTAGTTCATGAAATAAGTTCGTGGCTTGTGGAAAATAATTTGATGCTAAATCACAGTAAGACTCAGTTTTTACAGTTTCTAACTCACAATTCAACAAGAACCAATATTTTGATCAGACAGAATGGGCATATTATAAGCGAGACTGAACAGTTCAAGTTGCTAGGCGTTCGGATAGATAGTAAGCTGTTGTGGAAAGCCCATGTTCAGGATCTTGTTCAGAAACTAAATGCCGCTTTATTTACCATCAGAACAGTATCTGAAATAAGTGACATTTCAACACAAAAAGTAGTCTACTTCGCATATTTTCATACGCTTATGTCATAAAGTATTATTTTATGGGGTAATTCTTCTGATTCAAAAAGGGTATTTTTGGCTCAAAAACGGGCTGTTCGAGCTATGTGTGGTTTAAGTTCGAAAACCTCTTGTCGACCCCTATTCAATAGTCTGGGAATTTTGACATTGCCCTCACAGTATATATTTTCTTTAATGTCGTTTGTTGTTAGCAATATTAGCTTATTCCCAAGAGTTAGCAGCTTTCACTCAGTTAATACTAGGCAGAAATCAAATCTGCATGTGGAATGCACTTCCTTGACTCTTGTGCAGGAGTGCATTATTCTGCTGCATCCATTTTCAATAAGGTACCACAAGAACTCAAAAATCTTAGCAGTAGACCAAACACTTTTAAGTCTAAAACTAAAGAGTTTCTTCATGGCTCACTCCTCCTATTCTGTCGAGGAGCTCCTGGAAGAGCTAAAAAATTAAGCAAATTCCAGTGTTACATGTTATTTAAACTAACGACTTGTCACCTGAATATGTTTCTTATATTTCATTTTATCTGCTTGTACAATCGTGTTATAATTTCATGTATTGACTCGTTCCATGACCATGGAGACTTCTCCTTAATGTGGTCCCATGGAACAATAAATAAATAAAATAAGATGTAACTGGATCACATGCATATTGTACAGCAGGATACGTAACGCTTTTGTTGCTCCCATGGTGGTAGTTAGGTTCCTTAACACCACATATATGGTGACTATTTCATGTTGGATCGAGTTACCAAGTTCCTGACATTGTTGCACCAGCTCAGTAGCTACACTCAGGATTTGTCTGGTAGTGGCCAAAAGGCTTATCAGCAGGGACACATGCTGGTGGACATGGGTCTAATGATTCTGAGCAATAAAAGAGTAGCCCACTGGAGAGCTTTACTCCAATGATCAGCATCAGCTTGGTCGGGGGTAGTGAGCAATGTCTTTAGCTCTGCCTGCATTGAACCAGGCTCGCTTGATGTGATAGAGTGGTAGAGCATCTGAAAGACTTGGCAGTTACTCTTGGGTAGTGCCAAGTTCCTGGTTAATATCGCAGAGTACGAAGTGTTCCACTTCAGCCTGAACTCTTTATAAGAGGTTCACATGCTATTAACTGACTGGTAATCCACTGCAACACTACTACTATTTTCAGTGTAAAAAATCTTAAGTCAGCTAATATGGCAATCTGGTGAGAACTGTAGGACAAGTTGTGCAACTGTTGGAACATTATTCCTGACAATGACATGTGGTCTTGAAGGAGCAGAGCACCTGCAATACAAATTGGGAGAACAAACATAATACAGCACCTCATTTCAAATACTAGTGATGGTTGATGAAGGCACAACAACTCTAAATACCTCAGCAAACATGATTCGCACCAATATGAAGTGTCCCAGTGGCAGTGCTTGGTAGCCCAAGTTCCATCTAACTAAACAGTAGGAACACACCGTGTTGGAAAGGGGCAAACAAATCTCTTCACACTTTTGAAGTCACGAATTGACAGAATACTGTAAGCTGGCAGCAGATAAAGGTTGGTAGTAACCTGTGTGGTGTTTCATGACTTGTAGCAACGGCAGCAGTCACAGTATGCTGTTGTGGCATGTGAAAGATTCAATTAGCAATAATGTTCATGAGTTGAAATTTATTTGTAGTATGGTGGTGGAAAGTCGAGTCAGCTAAAAAGAGCAGTAGAGGAGGCAGGAGTCAAACACGCTTATGCACCATACAAATCAGCACTTATGCAGTTGAATGCATAACATAACATCTGAAGTTGTTTGTCTTATGACTGGCGTGGTCGGTCACTGAAATCGACTGGACACTGGTGGGTGCTTATAACCCTGAATCCTAAAACAAACTGGCAAGCTTGTAATAGAGTTTGAAATGGTAGTGCAGCTTTGGTCACACCGGAGATACTGCCACACCGATGGACAATGGTAGAAAGTAGTGGAGCCAATAACATATAAACAAACATGTGTATCATATGAATCCTAGCTAACAATCCTCCAAAAGAAATTCACAACCTTTGCAATAAAAAAGGACCAGCAGTGTAAATGCGCGGTTAAGTGTGAATGTAAGTGTAAGGGGATGTAAAGTTTAGGACCTTGCTGCTTGTGGAAGCAAGTTTAGTTGGTGAAGCTTGGTGAAAACTACATTGTGTGCAAGTAGAGCAACAATTGTGGGATAGCATTGCTCAAGACTTTTGAAAAACAGTAGAGCAACTGGTTTGAAACATGTCATCAACAAAGAAAGAGAGTGAATGCTTTATTACTGGTCATTTGGAAAAGCTTACAAGTCCAAGTATTTCAATGGGTTTGAAATGGTCATGGGCACTGGCAATTTGTGGATAAGGAGTCCAGTTTTTTCCCCTAAGAAATCAGCTATGAGAACTGCTGGGGATCAGTGGGTTTATTTAGTAAATAAGATTTAAGTTCCAGAAATGCCTAAATGCTAGGTTTGGGTGTTAATAGCAGAGCTATGCAACAGTGCTGCTTCTTATTATCCTGTTTTCTCTTTTGGTGCGGGTTTTGCTTTGTCCATTTCTAAACTTCCTATGAAAGAATGGAGTGATCTTAAGACAAAGTACACAACTGTACATATCACCAGGAGTTTAAGCACATGAGCTAACTTTTAAGAGAGACCGAATCAGATGGAAGAGGAATCAATGATAAGAGGGACAGTGGTGCCCGAGTTAACCTCGTTGCAAGGGTGAGTTTAATTTTATAATTTGCATGTCATATAGTGGGGCTATTTGGCAGGTAGGTGAAAGTATATATGCTTTTCAAAACGACTGGTAGTACAAATTATGCAGACTATAGTGCAATTGTCAAAAGGCACAAGGGGTACATGGATGTTCGTGTGAGCCGGAGAATGGAAAAAAAAGCATAAAATTTGCTGGTAACGCAATTGTGATCAACTGTTCAGGCTTTGAGCGCCCTAAGTAAACTGCATCATTGGGCTCAACTTGAGTTCAGAAGACTCAAGTAGTGTATAATGTATCTGCACAACAGTTTGTACAGGACATAGCTGGAGCCAAGAAAGAAAGCATATTTAAACCTATACCATTGCTGACTGGACAAGATGCATGGAACAAAAAACAGGAGAAAACAGTACTTTTAGTGGAATCCTCTAACTTAAGTCTCAGAGCGAGTGTGTATGATACATGTTGGTGCTGAAGCAGCATAATGCCCAGTGTACACCTGAGGTACGCGCGCCGTGTGTGTGTGTGTGTGTGTGTGTGTGTGTGTGTGTGTGTGTGTGTGTGGGGGGGGGGGGGGAGATAGCAAGATGATAGAAGGCAGATGGTCATAGTACGAAAGCGAATCTGAAGGGAATACCAGGACCAGCTTGGTATCTCCGATCACCATTCTCACTGTGCTAAGTGCATGCCCTTAGAGGAACAGAAAACTAATCAACATCCTTTCACATGGCTGGTGCAAAAAGCACAACTACAACAGCACTGACTGCCTGGTTGTATGCCGATTGATGATTGTGTGTTTAAAGGAGGCTCAACTACTGGGTCATCAGTCCCTCAATTTCGAGAGAAAAACACATCAGAAGGTAAAAAGTGAAAATTGTGGGGACTTGGCTCCTTTAACTTTATACGCAAGTCATGGTGTTTAAAAAAGGGCATGACAGTAGTTGTTACATGATAGGTAAAAGAAAATTGAGATAAGCTATGCAGCATCATGAACAAGTGCGTCTAAAGGCCCAACAAGGTGAGGGGGCAAGAAGGTAACTTGCCGTCACATGGGGGTTCCGTTGCAAGGGATCTCCCACCCACAGCCATCCCAACACTGAAAGTGGGGGAGTTTATAGTTTAGTGTAAAATTCACTTTCTTCCCTCAGGAAATTCAACACTCTGGTAGTGTTTGTCTTGTTATCTGCAAGCATTTGAGGTAGTGAGGTAGGCAAGCTGAGAGCGTGCCACAGATCAGCCAGCATGGCACACACAATGAGACCATGTGTTACCATCAGTAGACTACAGGTACAGAAGGAACTTGCAGGTGAGCCTCATGGGGGCGCCCAAGACAATGGCATATTTCGGAGAGGTCTGGAAAGATGGATGCTATACCACAGTGGACCCCTTAATCGCCCTCTTAACTTGTTTTGGGTCATAGTAACCTGTCATTCCAATTCCCAGAGCCTCAAAATATGCATCGAGGTTGTAATCTTAAGTCTTGGCACGATATTCTGATGTCAAATTGATCTCCTGTAGTGGCGTTTTTAATGAGACGATCAGCAAGTTCATTTCCTGGAATGCCTACGTGGCTCAGTGTCTAGATGACGATCACTGTCTCTCCAGAGTTGCAGAGGTCAACCAGTAGGTCCTGGATGTTGGCAAACAAAAGATTTTTTGGGATAGCATTGGGATATGCCTTTTAAGCAACTCATGGAGTTGCTACAGATCAGAAAGATCACTGTGGCAAAGAATCTGACATATCATAGAGCCTGAGATATGGCAACCAGCTCTGCAGCACTTCTCATAGCTTCTTGCAAGTGCAAAGCATAATAATCCCCATTGTTGACTTTAGATCTGTCTGCGTGAAGCCTTACTGAATTAGAATAACCATGGAGAAACGAACAAAACAGATGTAGGAGGAGGGTAGGATCAGCATCCTTCTTGGGGCCACAAAAGAGGTCCATCCATATTACAGGACAGAGTACTGACCAGGGGGGTGGGTTGGGGGGGAGGTGTTGAGTGGGAGCCCTAGGAACTCTGACTAAAGGAGGCTGTTGAAGGTCCTTCAGTAGAGCATCAACTTGGATTCCAGCTAGTCCACCCAGTTTTGGGCAGTGTGCAAACATTCTGAATTGTTGGTTGTGGAACAGAGATGAGTGACATGGGTGAGTAGGCATGTGACAGATTGTGACTGTGTAATTCACCAGAATCTGCTTTCATGCAACCTGCAGCAGTGGGCGACCTGCTTCCACCAAGAGGCTATTAACTTGGCTCATTCAGAAGGCCACTGTTGCTAACCACACACCAGTGTGGTGAACGATGTCTAGCAAGCTAAGCACAGGCGGTGCTGCCGACCCCTAGGCAACACATCCATAGTCCAAGTGAGATAAAGATCAATACTTTGTAAAATCTCAGAAGAACTGTGTGGTCTGCATCCCAAGGGGAGTTACTATGAAAACAGAGAGCATTTAGCTTCTTCACCCAAATTCCCTTACCTTGAGCCGGAGACCATGTGGCAGCTAAGCTAGCTTGTTGTGAAACAAAATACATAAGATTCGGAAAGTTTCAATAACTTCAAGTAACTGGTCACTAAGATAAAGTTCTGGGTGCAGGTGGACAGCCTGGAGTCAGCAAAAAATGCATAACTCATGATTTCACAGGTGAAAATTGATAGCTGTGACTCAAAGCCCCGTCACGTACTCCTTAAACAGCCCCCTGAAGTTGGCACTCACCAGCGCACAGTGATGAAAAGGCATAGTACAGGAAAAGATCATTCACATGGAGAGATGGAGAGATAGTGGGGCCCACTGCATTTACGATGCCACTGATGGCAATAGGTACTTCAGTTTGTTGTACATATTGGTTGGTGAGAGTTGAACCTATCCGGACCTAAAGAATTCTGAGAGACAGGAAATTGTCGATAAAAATGGGTAAACTGCCCCAGAAACCCCACTCACACTGTGTAGACAGGACGTGATGTTGACAGGTGGCATTATATGCGTTCTGTAGGTCAAACAACACAGCAATCGGACATAGGCGATGCGCGAAAGCATTGCACACTGTAGATTCCAGATGAAACAGATGATCTGTGATGAACTGGAAGGCTCGAAACCCACTAACTAAGATGGCAGTTGACCATTCATTTGAATAGCTTACACAGCCCATTCGTCGGAGAGACTGTCCAGTAGTTAGTTAAAATATGTGGGTCCTTTCCTTGTTTCAAGACACAAATAATAATACCTTCCCACCACCGAGATGGAAATTCTTCTCATCAAACACAATTAAAAATTTCGAGGCTATGTTGCACGCTGTTGGCACGAAGGTGTTTAAGCAATTGGTGGTGGATTTTGTCAGGTCCAGGGGCTGTATCTTGACACACTGTGAAAGTGTTGCGCAGCTACCATTCATTAATAAGGACGTTACACAATTGAGAGCTGTGTGCCTGGAATGATAGTGGGCGGCACTCAGTAAGGTGTTTCCTGGTCAGGAAATGAAGATCTAAATTACTACAAGTGGACACTTCTACAAAGTGAGCCAAAGAACATTCGGCAAGTACCATGGGATCATTGCAGATGTTACCATTGACAAGGAGCTGCCAGGGGTGACGGATGGCCGCAAATGCAGTGGAGCTTAGTCCATACTTTGGATGATAGTGTGTGGGATCGCATGAATGAGACATAAGCTCCCAACACTCCTGCTTCCATTCCTTTACTAGAAACTGCACTTTTGTCTGGAATCTCATGAATGCTATTACATTATCCATGGAAGGATGGTGCTTGTGCCTTGAAGCCCCCTGTGGCATTCCCTGATAGATGTGGCAACATCGTCAGACCACCACGGAACTGACAGTCGCAGGGGATCATTTTTGCTCCAGCATCCTATCCTGTACCACTTTGTCGATATCCATTGCATGACTGGCAACAAAAGGGGCTGTAGAGAAAGAGAGCCTACCATTTCTTAGGTATATACAGCTTTTAGTGGCTCTCTGAATTACTTCTCATTTACTGATTGTGTTATTGAAACTACCGAATTGATGCACAACATATTTCCTCTACACATAGTTTCTGTTGTGTGTCTCATCTCTCGACTAAGCAGTTTTGTAAATCCAGACTGGTGTTCTTCCACCTTACCTGGCAGGCTCTATTTTCCGTTGTGTTGGATTAATGGTCTGGTAACGCTTCTCTGTGGTACTTCAAAAATAAATAAATAAATAAATAAAAAATAAATTGGGTGGTTGCAAAAATATTCGATACTTCATGAAATTTCATGATGTTTCCCGGCTGCATGAAATTCCCTGATAATTCTCAATAGCTTCAGCTTGTGGCTACCCTGATGCTACATTCACTAGCCCATTTGTGTGTATAAGTATGGACATGTTTGTATGGCATACGACAGCAAAGTCCTTAGTGCCTGCGCAAAAGCAGATTGAGATGAGTGTCACTGCAATACACAAAACAGGGAGATAGAACAGCATGTAAAACACAGGTAACAAAAGCTGGCAAACTATGTGCGTACCCATACAGAACCACGGAATGAAGAATTGCATCAGTAGTAAAACATTAAAGACACAAGAAGAAAGTGGTATAAGGAGCTTAAACAATATAGCAGATGAATGTAGCTGGCTGACAACAACATTAAAAAAAAGAAGATAAGCTAGCCACTCTGCAAAACACAAACCTCCAGCCTAAAAGTTTAGACCAGTGTACAGAGACATCACAAAACGTTAAAACCTTAGTCACACTCTTCTCATCATCAACTAAAATAGAAGACAGATGCCCACCAATATTTGCTACTGCCCTTACATCACAATATAAAATGCACTCTGTCAAAATATGGCGGATAGAGATGTGCGTGCCACAAGCATCACAAAATGGGAGTTCCACTTACTGTAGTAAAAAGCTATGTGTGTGTGGGCAGTGCTCAATTCTACAATTCTAAAATGTGTGAGGGACACTTCATCCCACCTGATCAACTAGTAAGAGGAATGCCACAGCTGGGTTCCTGACTTTACCAACTGCAGCTTATTGGCCATCACTACCAGCTATTTCTCATCCCACAACTGCAGAACTTCCTGTGTAGTGCAGAAATGAATCCAGATCAGGAAGTGATCACTTCTGTGCAAGTCATTGACCACTTCTCATTGAAAAGTGTGAGCAAGAGCTGGAGAGCCAACTGAGAGATCAATGGCAGAGAACGATCCAGTTGCTGTACAGAAGTGAGTGCTCTGTCCTGCATTTAGCACCTATGTAAGTGCACTGATGCAGCAACTGCTTGTAAAGTCATTGCTAAGTGGGAGAGGTGAGGAATTTTAGTCAGTTCTGACAAAAATACCTACACCGCCTCTAGCTCCCTCTCCACTCAGGTCATCCTTTTTGTGGAGTAAATGGCCTCGTAGGTCAGGGGTGTACAATTGATGGAAATAGGTTCCATGGAAAAACAGACACAGTGGCCTACCCCGAGATAAGAGAGGGAGTATAAAGAATAAAGGAGACTAGGAAACACAAATTTGTCAAAGCACCCTACATTTTTCTCATGGCTACCTCATACTCTTCTGTCCATTCAAACACTGCATCTTTCTTCAACAACCTTGTCACAGGTTTAGCCATGATAGCATAATCTTTCACAAAACAATGATGGTAGTTGGCTACACCAAGAAGCGACTAACTCCTTAACATTAGTGGCCACTGAAAAAATCTGAACTGCTTTGTTAGTACTAGGTCTGCCTGAACTCCTGTACTAATAATATATCCCAGGTACAGGACCTGTGACTTAGCAAAAGAACAATTTTATATCTTCTGGCTTAAATGGGCACTTTGCAGCACGGGACAACATACTCTTTAACCTCGTCACATGCTCCTAAATTGTTCTTGAAAAAAATATTATATCATTTAAATACACAAGACACACAGACCTCTCAGTAACAAGTTGGCAAATCTTTGAAAAGCGGCAGACCAAAAGGCACACAGAGAAACTCTCAGTGTCTGGAAGGAACCACAAAAGCCGTCTTTGGTCCATCTTGTGGTGCAGTCGCAATTTGCTGGCAACCTGATTGAATGTCAAGGGGAGTAAAATACTGGCAGTTTCATCAATAAGGAGAAAACCTTAATTGTGAGGGGTCATGACCATATTTACTGCTCTCATATTACCACACAGATTCTCCCCCCCCCCCCCCTCCCTTCCACTGACTGACCTTTTTGTGACCACTACAAGCGGAGAGGGTTGAATTATCCCTGCAGCCAGCTGTTGCTGAATAGTTTACTCAACAACACATTGTAGATGGAAGGTTTTTGAGTGATCTGTCTAGCATCTTCTGTTGAGATTTTGTGCTGTACAAAGTCAGTTGGTGACAAATACTGCCATTGCTTGAATAGCCATGCATATTCCTCCAGAACCGGGTACAAAACATTCTCTTCTGACTCAGGTAGAGGTAGGAACTTCTCTCTTAACTGATTCCTTAATAAAGGCATAATTGCACAAACCTTTCTCACTGGCAACTGCTTCTACTCTGCTTGAAGCGTTTCTCACATTGAACAACTTCTTTAGTTACTTCCTCTTCACTAGCTAATATAGTTCCATGTGGGATTGCTACATCTCTCTGACCAAAATCATCAACACACACAAACTCAAATCCTCTTTACCACTGCTTCCGCTTTACTTACGCTTCTTTTGACACAGAATTGCAGCCAGTTTAGAACACCATTCTGGCTGTACAGAATCAACCAGAAAGTCCGATCTCAGGGTATCAAAGTTTTGATAGCAATCCAGAGAACTCTTCCTGTACCTTCGCTGATACTGACAGAGGTACTAGTTTTTAATGGCCATGTATGTGGTTCTACTGGAACCTGCAGAGGAGGCAGCACACAGCAGGTTTCTTGTGACTGAGGTGTGCACTTACTGTCACAATAGTGAACTGGCTCAATGAATTGCAAAGTGTGTGTCTTATAACCTATCACTGCCTGAAAATTGTTCAGGAAGTCTTTCCCTAAAATTACATCACAACCTCGTCTGTGTTTGCTCACCACTTCCATATATTGAATTCATACTTTCTTCCATCAATATGCATATCTCCTACACAGGTATTGGCAGGATCTATTATCTCCTCACCTAAATTACTTCTGTTACTATGTGGTGGCCTGAGCACATGTTAATTTTGTGAAACAAATAAAACACTAACCGGGGCCCTCTTACCCATTACCATTTTGCTAGTCATTCCTCTAAGCTTGCCTTCTAAGACTATGTTTGCTACCTCATTGATTTCTTCATTTCTCACTGGGTTTTTTGTTCTTGTAGCGGCAAGGGTGGGTAGCAGGGCCTGCCCCATGCTTGTTTCACCACAGTGTGTCTGAATTTCCCCCCAGTGACCTCTCGTTCTGCCTATTACTCTGCACTGTCACCCACTGTGGAAAACTCTGCAGGCAGTCATCAATCGCATGCCCCATTGTACGACATTCTGTACAACAAGGAGCACGACAGTGCTCAACCATGTGGATCCGTTTTTCCCTCTGCTGACAGTTTGTATCATTTACAAAAATGTAGCACTGCATATTATTGTGCACAGGGGCTCGAAAAATTGAGCCCCTTCGTCTGCAGTGGAGCCAGTCTCATGGCTTCATGTAATGAGGTGGCAGATGCCATCTTAACTTCAGTTTATTCCTTGAATAAATACATCAATAGCTCTTGCTTCAGCTTCTTCAATTATAACCTCATTCTGAGTAGTACCTTTGCCCAACGCAAGACAAAGTTCGCATTCTATCAGCAAAAGCCTCAAAATCTTTACCAGTTTTCTGGCAAAGAGAGGACAACTGATCTCAGTAATAACTGACGCCTCTTATTAGAGTAGTTCTCTACTAACAGCTTCGCTAGGACATCAGAGACTGCACGTCTTGCAAGGCATCAACCGACTCTACAAAAGTACAGGCATCAACCAAGAGTTTTAATCTTGTAACATTTAGTAAAAATCTATCATGCTAGGAGCAAGTGAGCCCTATGTTGTGGACATTTTTCATAAAGGTGGTGACACTTTTGCTTAGTTTTCCCAAAAAGGAAGGGTACTAGTAACATTTGGTACACATGCCACAGTTTCTATTGCAGTGGCTCTAGAAGTGCCTGCAGTAGTTTGGCTTGCTACCTGTATAGTTTTGCGTTCACATTGATGTGCCACGTTAGCAATCTGTTCCTGTAGCTTTATTTTATGTAGTAACAATTCATTAACCTGTCCTTGTACAAAGGTGGCATTATCAATGTTGCTGTGCTAAGTCAAGCGCTGGCACGCCAGTTCGAAACGAGAGAGCAGAGGGCACTGTGAAGAAGTCAGCCAATCGCACACTGACCGACCCCTCTCCAGGACAAGAACGCAATGTCAGTGCCCTCTATGCAAAGAGGACATAAGCGCCGTGTCGACTGATCACGAACCAGTTCTACAGCAGCATCAAGAATAGGCACTTCAAATCCAGTGACTTACGAACATTATTACTTTGCTTGTATTAGAACTTTATATACTGAAGGAAATTATTTTGTCTGTTGCCCTTTGCTTGTGACACACTTATGTCATTCTCAAAGTTAAATATTGTCATCGACTCATTTCATAATAAATCTCTTTAATACTATGTGATTGAAATGTTGTCTAGTGACCAAAGAAGCTAGTTTCCTAGACACCCTGGCTTTGACAACTAGGCAGGATTCAACAATGTACCTCAGCACTGGTTGGTCGGTTTGTGGGGGTTGAAGGGACCAGACTACAAAGGCCATCAGTCCCTAGCTGAGCATTACCATCACCAGTGGCTTCTTGGCATTCCTGTAGTCAATTCACCATGAGTGCGTCATGCATGATTACAAAATATAAGGCCAAAAATTCTAGGCATCAAATGTGTTACAAAAGAAAATAAGGTCTCGGCACAGAACTAAATAAAAAAAAAAACCTAATTTGGATGATGTCCAGCGACAGCAGCTTACCAAATAATTGCAGTACGATGCAAGTGTGCATGAGACATTTGCCTTTCCAGCACTGGGTGGAGAGTTGCAGCAATGTTGGCAAGGTCAGCAACATGGTGCATGCCAACAACCACAATGGAGTCAGTGGTGTCAACACGGACACCCAGTGGACGGTGTGGCGACGGTGAGATGTGGTGGAGTTAACATGGACCACGCTGGGCCGGTTGCTGCAGCAGCACAGCATGTGGCATGAGCTATGTGCAGGCAGTGACTGCTTGACAGAACATAACATTACTTTAAACTAATCAAACGATGCACAAAATATAGAAAAAATACAATCAGACTATATAAAGGAACATACTGCTTATATTTTTATAACGAGTACACTGGTAAAAGTGAAACTTCCAATTCCACCTACCTGCTTTGACCAATGATACCATCAAGATGGGAGACACCCCTGTTTCAACTATATACAATATCGTAACCATGTCGTCACTCATTCCACCTGCAAACAAACATGAATAACATGTGAAACATTTAAATGCAGCAATAGAATTAAACTAATGGGACACATACAGGAAGAACAGCATTTTGGGTGGTGGACGGCATGTCTCCTTTTGCATTTCACAAGTTTCAACATTACGCACTTCTGTGGTTGGAAATAAAGCTGAAGAACACCATTACTTAACAACACAAAATTTTAAAACAAGAGTTAAATTTTAAGAAGCTTTACCAATGATAAATATAATTTTAATATTAAGCCGCACACAGCACATTTGTGTACCCTTTCACGTGATAGTTACATGACAAAGTAGCCACTAATTTGCACACAGCTTTGAAACTGAATCTGCAGTTTATAGTTGGTTGGTTCCATGGCTCAATTTGCATGCTAGATCATAATGAAGGGGTACAAGTCATTTTATATTCACAATGCAAAATAATTTGTACATATGGTTACATTCCAAACCTTTTCAGGTCTTTTGTTTTCATTTTACGTTGTTTTTTTATTATAAAAATAAAAACGATAAACAGATGTGAGTTAGCAATTCCTATCCATAAATTTTTTTACACATTACAGTTAAAGAGATTGTTCTACAGTGTAGATGGGGTTGCCAAGGAGAAACTTTCTCAGTTTGTTTTCAAATTTAGCTTTGCTGTCTGGCAGAAATTTTATATCATGAAGTAAGTGGTCAAACGTTTTGGTGGCAGAATTGTGTACCCCTTTTTCTGCTAAAGAGAACGTTAATGTAGAGTAATTAATGTAATACTTCCTTCTGGTATTGTAATTATATACATCACTGTTCTTTTGATCTGCAATGCATTATTTACAACAAACTTCGTGAGTACAACTTGCAGCTTGAATACAAAAGTCACAGTTGTTGGAACGGTTGTACCTTTGAGATTTTGTCTATAGCCTAAAATATTAATTTGGTACCATCACAGACTAACACGCATGTGATTGTAACAAAAGATGAACAAATAAATACTAATGAAAACATTATTTGTGTCAAAAGCATGTCTGCTGGAAAACATTCATCTCTCTTCATTTCGAACTGAGAGTCTTCCAAGTGAGGCTTAAAAAGTCATGTGTGTATAAATTTTATATAAAAAAAATACGATATTCTGGCTGCAATCATTTTAGCCGATCAACTTACTTACCTCACATAATTTGAAATGTACAGTACATTTCAGTTTCTAACGCCAACAATTACTCGTCCTGATTATTCTGCTTTCTGGTGAAAAGACAGTGAAAACTTCCTTTCGCCTTTAGAACAAATGATTCTTCCCGCACGAAATTCAAAACAGTATGTTAATTACCTAACTTTTTAATCTCGTGTAGATTGTCACAGTCTTCACATCAAATATTTAGAAGCACATAGGCCGCTCATGCGGTGTTAGGGGTTACACTTCTATACATCGGTACCGCACTTTCAGGCCCCATACCACAAGCAGTCGAAAAGAAAAGGTAGTCTCTTACGTAGATCTTTAATGTGCCGCAGCATTCATACTAGATATTTGCACAATAAGGAAGTAGAAACACAAAATTCACCAATTACGGCACGATAGCGTCGGAAACTGAGAAATCGAGCTTGTGCTGTACAATGTGCTTCTACACAGTCCATACACAGAACAATTACAGCGAGCTCTTCAGCCACTGGAAACATGCCTACTTAGTCGCGCGCCCACACAAATTAGGATCTACCAACTACACAATAGTTTGAAACAATAGAGTTGCAGCTTCGTCTTCGAGTATAATTTTGGTTTTTGTTTTGCTTTGTTGTTGTTTTTTTTTTTTTTCAGAGATGTGGCTACGCTCGGACGTCAAAACGACATGTTCAATCGATAGTTCGATACCAATGAAGCCAAGGTTGCTACATAGAAGGTTTGGCCAATGTGTTCGGCAGCGATCGGGCGCTTCCGTGTGACGTCACTGTCGAGAAGCGTCAGCAGCGCGAGACGTTTGCATACGGCACTATTGCGCTTAAACTAACATTAATTTACGAAAAGTGAAGGGCAATATAATGGATTATGGATTCGATCGAAGCTTACCTATACAGGGACTGAATGTTAATACCTGCTACGACTGTGAAACTCTTATATTGTCTCTCTGGTAATGACAAAAGTAAAACTACAGATTTGTGGCGCTCCCTCAATTTATATTCTATTACTCAATATTTTTTGTTAAGTAACAACAATCTGGTATGCTTCAGTCCCTTTTTATATATTTTACAATTTTTAATAGTACTGGAAACGCAACAATTACAAGAACTTTCAGTTTACTAAACACATTTTGTGCATCACAGTCGGCAAAAGTGTGTACCATATTTTTCATGCAGGTATTAAGCAGCAACCGTACGTCTAGTTATTTAAGACATTACTACACATAATGATATAGAAGCCCGGTTTAATGAACTCACATTTAAAATTTTTAAGAAGAATGTAAATACCTTAATCAGATCTGGAGGGGACTGCAGAAGCTCTCCACCTGTGTGCTGCTTTCTGCTGCTGCTGTTTGGCCCTCTGTGCCTTTGCAGATGTGTTGAAGTGCCTTATCCGGATGAAGGTTCTGGTTTTAGCGTACACTGTGATGACCTCTTGAGGAATAGTTGGAAACTTCCCAATTAAAAGTCTCGTCAGTTTCTGATCACATTGCCGTCTTTACACAGACTGCTGCCATGAAATTAAAAAAAAAAGCACCTCTAACTGCTTAACAACATCATACCACTCATCTGAAGGGATGATTAAGCCACCACGAGACAGTTTCTCAATCCACCCAGAACTGAGACTGGACAAGAACTGCGTAACTGAATGTCAGCAATACTTTTGTTCATAACTAAAATACGCAAACGGCTTTTAAATTCCATTGGTAAGGGATGATTATAGGCTCTGCCAATTGCTCTTATCTGGGAAAATAAGTTTTCAAGGCAGTCTTGGTTGAACCTTGAGGGCAATGCATACTTCAAACCGTAGCCATGTTTTAAAGCCGAAAAACAACCCAGCAGTAACCGAATCGAGGTGAGTAATCCCTTTTGGAAAGGAAGTGAAGTTTTATGATTTCCCACTCTCATTTTTTCACAGACGGAGTAGAATCTGCGAAGAACTTTCTCCTGCGTTTCCTTACACAATCCAAAAGCACTTCAAATTGGTCGTTTGCCGACAGGTACCCTCGAATTCATAACATCAAAAGTGTCGTTCACCAATTTGAAGAATTCTGCCGTGTCTTTTTCTTCAGGCATTACAAAAGAAATTGCTTCTGATACAGTGTTGGTAAAGAGTTGGCAAGCAAGATGAACGCGCTGTCGATCTCTTCCACAAACTGTCAGATGATGAGCAGTAAGCTTAGGGCACAGTTTCAGTTCTCCATATCTTTCGACAACAGCTGCTCGATTACGCGCTTTGTTATCTTTCTTCCGTCACTTAATGAGAAACCATCATCTAAAAGGTGGTTTCTGAGATGTTGCACCATATGTGGTACATCAGCAAATACCCAAACACGTTTCGTTTCATCATATGTGTTAGTGAAGCACGTGTTTGTGTAGTCGATGTGGAATTCCTTCCACACTTTCCCATTTTTACCCCCCAAATAAGACACTATACCAACTACGACAAATCCCACTTTCTGCGTCTCTCTGACGATACTGATCAGTAAATCCCGATTCATCGTAGTATCAAAGTTATAAAATACTGGCTGCTTCCAGGTTACACACAAACCACGAGCCACAACAACCTGTACCTGGCTATGTGGTCCGTATATGGTGTCAGTTTCTTGGTCGTAGGCAACGACCTACATAAAAGTTTATATACCTCCTTGGTCGTAGGATATGCGACTGTCCACATTCATTTCGTCAAAGCTTAACGCACACAGCTTCTCTGCTTGACTTAAGTTTGTTGCTTGCTTATTCATTAAGTGCAATACATCAGTCAAAATTCCGGGAACACAACGATAAGTATTTGATATCCATCGTTTTAACATAGAAAATCCAGGTAATGGTATTCCCATTATATTCCTTAAATAAATATAAGTTTTTCTGGACAGATAGCGCAGAAGCAAGGCCATGCTTATATCTTCCTGGGTCCAATGGGTGCTCTTCTTTGATTTCAGAACACATTCAATTTGTGCATTCGTAAACATTTTTTTTACAACTTGGTGTACTTTAGTTGTCACTTTAGTACTTCGTCGTTACTGAAGGCTTTGGCATAGCTTTCTCTGTCTGCTTAATGCATGAGCCAGTAATTTGTTTCTCGTTCTCAGCGTGTTGTTTTCAGCTATCAAACGCTTATTTTTTTCTGTCTTTAGCGATAATTCCTTATGAAGCCTCTTCATTTCATCCTCGATGCGGCCTTTTTCAGTTTCTGTGCTTTGATCCACTCCTTTTTTCTTCGGTGACAGTGAAGTTAGTCTGTTAAGTGCACATTTACGTGTTCACGATCTTTCCTTCTGTCATTTTTTTTTCTTGGACAGAAGACGAAGCAACAGCAGCAGCTCCAGATGTGGTTTTAATGAGGTGCAATGAAGGAACTACAGTCGGCTTTAAGATCTTCTTTGGCGGAAGTTTCACTAATTCAGCTTGGAGATCCCGTAAATAATCGTCTTCTTTAAAATGTTAATACTATAACTTTTTCTATAGAGCTGAACCCACCGAGAACATGTTTCAGGATCTTTCGGAAACTTATAATAGAAAATGCTACTCCCTTTAGTCTTCTGATTACAGTTTTTACACACAGCCACGGCACAATTCGGCATTTTTTGTGTCGTAGAAAGAATAAATTCGATTCAACACGATAACAAACAGCAACAACACAAAACTTACACATAAGAAACTGAACTGAGCGGAATTTCTCGACGCAGACGTCATGCTCAGTACGGCGAAAAATCTCTGTTTTCGCACGCATTATGCCACCCCCCCCCCTGATGAAGCAACGGCACTGATACTCTTGTTTACAAGAAATATATAGCTCATTTATTTCGAATATATGGATGAAACTAATTACTGAAAAACCAAAAGAAGAGCAGGAACAAACTCAGTATGTGAGACTATCTACAGATAGAAATATTAGCAAGTATAGAGAAGAACTTAAGTCTATAGATTGGAATACAGTTTTACACTCCTCCAGAAATGTTTATGAAACCTTGAGCACAGTCCTCAAAATCATTTCTGAAATCTTCCATACATGTTGCCCACTGGTTAAAAATAAAATCGTCAGGAAACCTAGCCACTCAACTATACAGAAGTGGTTTTCACCTCAATTACAAAAACTGAGACTATTGGTAATTACTTGTCATGATCTACATCTACATCCGTACTCCGCAAGCCACCTGACGGTGTGTGGCGGAGGGTACCCTGAGTACCTCTATCGGTTCTCCCTTCTATTCCAGTCTCGTATTGTACGTGGAAAGACGGATTGTCGGTATGCTTCTGTGTGGGCTCTAATCTCTCTGATTTTATCCTCATGGTCTCTTCGCGAGATATAGGTAGGAGGGAGCAATATACTGCTTGACTCTTCGGTGAAGGTATGTTCTCGAAACTTTAACAAAAGCCCGTACCGAGCTACTGAGCGTCTCTCCTGAGGTCAAAAAGGGAGCAGTAGATAAAGAAACTTACAAAAACCTAAACAGAAAATACAGATCTGAAATTAAAATAGCCAAGTGTAAGGCAAATGGTGATATCATTACAAAATCACACAATAAATGTAAGGCTTCATGGAAAGTAATAAAAGCAGAGCTAGTATGGATATAAAGACAACACAAATGCTGCTAACATCACTGCTGGTGTCAATTCTGTCAATCTTAGGCTCTCAGCTCAGGGCAACCATAGTTCCAGTTCAACACATACACCTATTTCTCACCCTACATCTGCCAGAAAGTTTCAACAAAACATTACAAACATAATGTCAGTTTGTAAATGGAGAGGAGTACAAGTAATTGATATAATTAAAGCAACCTCTAAATTAGGATACTCCAGATCTGAAGATGTTTATGGTCTGTCAAACTTCGTAAATAAAAAAAATGTAGATCTCATATCATATTCTCTTGGCATACTGATAAACTGGATGCTCTCTAGTGGACACTTTCCAGAATGTCTCAAAAAGACAGTTATCATACCATTTTACAAAAAGGGTGACAAGTCCTGTATCAGTAATTATAGACCAATTTCACTTGTGCCTATTCTCTCAAAAATAATAGAGTATTGCATACTGCAGCAAATATGCATAAACGTATCAGACAACAATATATTAAATGATTCTCAGTATGGCTTTAGGTCAAACTTATCAACAGACAAAGCTTTTGTACTAAGCTCATTCGAGTCGGAATTATCTGCTGAGTCCATTCTAATTGACTTCAGTAATTCTTTTGACTCAGTTAAACACAAATTGTTATAAGATAAACTGTGTTGCTATGGACTCAAACACTTTAACCTCACTAACAGAATCATACCTCAGCAATAGAAAACAAATTGTAAAGCATAATGGCCAAAAGTCACAGATTCTAAGTATAAAACGAGGTGTTCCTCAGGGCTCAGTGCTTCGCCCTCTATTGTTTATATTATTTGTAAATTACTTCCTGAGTAACTTACCCTGGAAATCTATCCTCTATGCTGATGAGACAACATTAGCTAATTCCAGAAAGGATATAAACAAATTAAAGGAGGAAAGTGAAGAATGTCTTAAAATATCTAATATCTGGTTGAAAGCTAGTGAGGTATCTATGAACCATGAAAAGACTGCCAAGATAATCTTCCATCTATCAAACAGTAACACTAAAATATCATCTGTTAAACTATTAGGAATACACATTGACTTGAAATTAGTGTGGGACACACATACAGAATATGTATGTCAAAAGTTATCACGAGTTATCTAGCTACTAGCCAAACGACACACATGTGTTACACAAGATTTATTACTTCATTCATACTATGCCTTCTATCGCTGCCAGCTACAACATGGCATTCTTTTATTGGGTAACTACCCAGGGGCCAAAAAAAATTTCATTTGGCAGAAAAAAGCAATTAGACGTCTTTATGGAATTACTAACAACAAGACCTCATGTAGATCTTATTTTTAAGACTGAAAAACTCTTGTAGTCCCATCTCTTTACATATATTGTTGCCTCTTAAACATAGAAGAGAACTTAAACCACTACACTATAAGGAAATCTGTTCTTCAACACAATACTTGACAACAGATATGAATCATATACCCACAACCAGGCTCAAGAAAACCCAATCTAGCTATGAATAGATAGGCATAAAATTATTCAACACTTAAACCCATACAGACTCAATTGGTTTCACTGGATATTTTCAAAACAAAAACCGAAGTGTGGACGAAGGAATATTATCTATAGTATAGAAGAATTTCAGAATAGTTGTAAAGATGATCTAATTCATTGATAAATTAAGGTTTACTGTTATGTACAGACATGGGTGTAGAGGGAGTTATAAGCTAATAGGGTACAACACTGTTATATTTTTACCATGTGATATTTGTTATTTAAAACATAATGTACGAATAGCTGTAATTCTTCTGACGACTTTGATTGCATATTAATGCTGAAAGATGGATAAAATAAATAAATAAATAAATATGTTGCGGTTTCCATATCGCGATTTTTGAGGGTATTGTAGGGCTTGGACATAACAACAGAACTTAATCCAAAAACATTAATGGAAGTGGGGAGAGGGGGTAATTTATTGTTTATGCACTCGTTAATCGCAATTATTACGTCTTCAGTGGTATGTCACATATAAAATAAGTACAAACGTCCTGTTTTACACTCTATACTGACAAATAAACTGCTCAAGATATTGGTAGGAACCACGAATTTGCACGAGTTGCAATCGTAAATTATTGGACGGTGTAGTGATGTAGGGTTAAACTACTGGGAATGAAACAGTGACTTTTATATTCTTTGTTGTTACAAATACTTCATTGTTGTTCTACAAACAGGTCGCGATTTCCAGAAGTGTGGTTAAGCTGTTTTTGGATGTATCTCCCGAATATATCGCGATTTTCTATGGTGTTGCTAGGCTGTGACTTAAGATGACAGTTTGAATTGGCTGAAAATATCTGGTTGTGGTGGTGGATTGATCTTTGCCGTAGGCAGAGGTCTAGCTTAGTTTGGAATGAAACAGTTGGGTTGTGAGTTGGCAAAGCCAACGAATATGAAAGCAAACAGTCTGGGTTTGTTGACAAAATGTTCTGTAGCGTACCCAGAGGTCTAGATTAGTTTGAAATGTAACGGTCTGGTTGTCAGTTGACGTGAAATTTGGGAAAAGCAAAAGCAACAAAGACCGTAAAAATGTAAGAATTTGGATGTTTGGTGATCCTCCCAGCGACGACAATCGCCAGTGACTACTTCGGTTCGTACAACACTCTTGGTAGTGAAGGTCTGCAGTATCTTAGATACAAAAGACCTTTCTGTTCACACAAAGAACGTCGACAGAACGTTGAGGGAATGTCATAGGTGCCATCCCACTATATGGCAGAAAGACTGAACATTTTGCATATTACTTAGCTGACCACATTTTCCATCGAGCCCAACACCAGAAAGAAATATTACTTCACTCTTTTGTTGAAGCGGTTTCACATTACCCGCCTGGCGGAACTGTAATGCAATAATTCTTTCAAATTATGCTCGAAGCACGACTAGCACTACAGTTTTGTGGCTTTCGGAGAAACGGAGGCCTTCAATTTCATAAACATTACGGGTATGTTACAGTATCGCTTTGCTTGGCACTGTACATTAGATTAGAATATCTACTTTATTTGTGTTCCATTATTAACGTCTTTTCGTCATTTGTGTGTTTGCGCATTGAAAGTATGATTCGATGATTACATAACGTCTAATGTGCTCTCACTCTGTGTTCTGATTGGCTGAGGAGACCATGTGTCCTTTGCTCAGGTAGTATAGGGTGATTATAATTAAAGTTTATTTTTCAAATCGCTGTAGAAATAACACCACCAGTCAGAATGACGTCAAATTGCAACGGAATATTAAAGGAGAAGGGGGAAATGTATGGCAGAGGAAAAATAACTAGTTACAAAATGTAGCAATAGATGGCGCTGTAAGCATCATAATTGAATAGTGTTCAATTACAAACGATAAATGACTCATACAACAGGTGTATGTTTGACTTTAAACAAACTGTACTCCTCAGTGTGCATGAGTGTACAGTTGTGATACTGTTAGTTACATAAGCCCATCCACCATGGCAAGGTCAAGGTCATTTTATTTTATTTTTATCTACACGGAAAGTTGTTTAGGACAAAACCGAGGAGCAAACCTCCAAGGTCATGGAAGGTGTCAGTACATGAAATTACAATATGTCACATTGGATGGGAAAAATCGGTTTTTAATTGTCCTGAGGCCGAAAACCGCATAAAAAGCATCACTCACATCGGTTTTTAAGTGAACTGAGGCCAAAAACCACATAAAATGCATAACCAAAAATCAAGTCAGATTGTTAATTTCAGTGTGACTGGCGCAAAACATATTCAATATGCTGTCCACCATGTTCTGCAACAAGTTGAAATCGAGAAACAGCATATTCCACAACTGATCAAAGTGTTTCTGGGATCACATTCAAATTGTGTTGGGCAATGTGTTCCTTCAATGCAACTAAGTTTGCAATCGGAACACGGAACACAACATCTATCAGATATCCCCACAGCCAGAAGTCACACGGATTAAGATAAGGTGATCAGGATGGCCAGGCTGTAGGGAAATGGCGGCTGATAATTCTAGAATTTCCGAAATGCTGTTTCAGCAGCTGCTTGACTGGATTTTCAGTGTGCACAGGTGTGCCATCTTGCATAAAAATGATCCCATCCACACATCCACGCTGTTGGAAAGCTGGAATGATGTAGTTGTGCAAAAGACACAGGACCAGAAGCTCCTGTCTCTTCGAAAAAAATATGGCCCTATGATAAATGATGCCATAAACAATTTGGCGTCATTCTGACCAGTGGTGTTACTTCTGCAGCGTCTTGAAAGTTTAACTTTAATTATAATCACCCTGTATATCAAAAGTGCATCGCACAGTGTAATCTCGATTTCATAGTTCACGATGCTATCATGCAGTACTTGATGGAGTTTGTATTTGTATTTAGTTATTGCACAAACATGCAGTTTCAGTACTGTCCTCCCTCCTGTTCTCTTCCCTCCTTCCCCCTCCTGTTGCGTCAACAGTATTGTCTCCTAAAACTAAACATTTGCTCCCTCCCTGCCAATACCTCTTCATGCATACCCTATCCCAACACCAGGTCTACTCCTTCACGCTTAATGAAACCTTCCTCCAATCTCACCATGTTGTTTGCACCTCTCCCTATATCCTTCACCACACTGTCAACTCCCTTTCCCTCATGTGAGGCACTGTCACTATTGGCCACCTCAAGCATATCCCTGTCTGCCCACTACCCCTGCTCAATGACTCGATCAAACTCCTTCTCCTCAGCATCTTTTTCCCTCCCTCACCATCACCTTTCCCACTATCTATGTCCATCCCACAGCTCATCTCCCTATGACTTCATTTCCCATGTTTACTGTCCCTTTTCCATGCATGTGATTGGCATCGATCTCACCATCCACAGATGTGACCCAGCTGCCATTCGGTGGTGGCATCAGTTCCTTGCCATCCTACATGGTGACCATGTTTATCTCCCACAGCACACCCATCCTGAAAGTAACTTCATCCCAGATGTCATCCTCACTTCTCCCAACCTCCTTGGCCACATCGCTGCGGAAGTCCTCGATCCCATCTTCTTCGTCCATGGCACCCCTCCTGCCCCCCCCCCTCCCGACCTGCTGCTCCTCCTAAGTCTCTCCATGACTACTGCCGCACCAAGTGGAATGCCTACCAGGAATCCATTGCCTCTCAGGTCAAAAGCCACCCCCTTACCTTTCACCATCCTGTGGACGACAACTAAGCCTCTTCCTTCCTCCAGAAGACCATCACTGATGATTTGGAGTCCCACATTCCTACCAAACTTATCCACCCACACCGCCCTACACTTCCTCCACAGGCTGTCCTTCTCCACCGTGAATCATGCAGGTTCTACAACTCCTTCCTCTGCGCCCATGGCCAGGATAGATTCCTCCAGCAGTTACGCCACATCTGAAACCTCCTCACAGCAAATAAATGCCGGGACTGGTGGCAGACATGTACCTGCCTCAACTCGACCCTTCCTGTCAACTCCTCCAAGTACTGGACTGCTTTCCACCGCCTTACTGGTGGAAATCCCACCCCGCATTACCCTCTTCTCCAGGAGGACTACCCTTTCCCCAACAACCTTAGTAAGGCTAACCATTTTGCTTCTCACCTCTTGAAGCTCTTATCCATTCCTGACCATCTGCATTTTGACTATGCCCTCTTCCCCATCACCCTTGACCGCGCTGATACCTCTACCCTGCCACTCACCCCCAGTTTTTGGTACTTGGATCAGTTACCCCTCTTCCACACATGACATAAACTTATCCACTGTTCCAAACACAACACTGCCCTGGTCACGATGGTTTCACCTACTGCCACCTCAAGGAATCCCTCCTATCCTTCCTGACTACCCTGTACAATGCCCTACTTTCCACCGGCTTTTACCCTGACTTGCAGAAGACTTCCCGTGTCCTGCTGTTCCCTAAACCCAGCAAACCTCCCTCTGATACCTCTTCCTATCATTCCATCTGCCTCACCTCTGTGTTCAGTATGGTCTTTGACTCTACCCTCTCCCGCCATATTCATCACTACCTTAACCACCACTACCTCCTTCCCCTTAATAAGTGTGGCTTCCAGCCTTTCGTCTCAGCTAACGACCAGCTCCTCAACCTTATCAATCTTCTTTCTTTCCAATTTAACTCCCGTTGCTCTGATTTCTTTGTTTCCCTCTACCTCCAGAATGCCTACCACCATGTCTGGCATCCTGGGCTCCTCTTTAAACTCCAGACCTATGCTCTTCCCATCAGTTTCGTCCACCTTGTTGCTTTCTTCCTCTCCCATCATCCTACCTATGTTACTACCTGCAAAACCAACTCCCATACTTTCTATCCCACTGCTGGCGTGCCCCAATGATCCATCCTTTCCCCTCTCCTCTATCTTCTGTATACTGCCGATATGCCCAAACTTCCCCCATCTGTTGCAATTTGCTGATGACACTGCCTTCCTGGTCCTTTATCCTGCCCTTCAACAGCCCCAAAATATCCTTCAAACCCATCTCGACCAGTTCACCTCCTGGTGTGGCCAGAGGCTCCTTCACATCAACCCATCCAAGACCCAGGCAATCATAGTAGGTTGCACCACCACAACAGGCTCCGCCTCCTGAAACTCCTGTCCAGCCAGACATGGGGACTACATCCTTCCACCATCCTTCACACCTACAAATCCTTGATCCATCCTGTCTTTTGTTATGCCAGCATCACTTGGATTTCTGGTGCTTCCAGGTTCTATAAAGTCCTTCAAATCCTAGAACGCCATGCACTCTGCCTCGCCTTCTGTATCTGCCTTCTGTACCCCACGCAAATCCTCTATGACCTCATCCCCTTCACTCGTCTTCTTCTTTTCCTTGAACACATCCGTACCCTGTATATCAGCCACCGATTTGATCCCCCCATCCCCTGGTGTCTCCTATCCTCTCCACCCCCAGTCCATTGCCGCACCTTTACCATTGTGCTCCACCCTCTCTCCATCTCCACACCCTCTACCTCCTTTCCCAACATAAGTTACTGCGCGTACCCCTCCCTGATGAGCAGCTTCACACTGATCTCTACCCCTCATACCAACTCTAACCACACCTCCCCCCCTACTCCTCAGGGCTCCCTGTCCCCTTCCCATCGCTTCCCCTGAGCGCTTTTCCTACCTCCTCCATCCCCTCCCTTTGCTGTACCCCCGTTCTGTGTCTCTGTGCTCTCTCCTGCCTTGCATTCCCTCTTCATCTCCCACCCCACCCATCTCCTGCCTCCTGGTGCGCCCTCTGCCCCCTTTTTTCTTTCCCCCCATCCCGTCATCCTTCCCCTCACTGCACGTTCCTCCCCTCTTTTTCCCTCCTCTCAGGCCTTCATTCCTTCAGCAGGTCCCAACTAGCGGTTTTTATTTTTCATGTGTGCTCCTTTGCATCCAGTGGTTTCTTAAGTGTCTCTCGCTCTGTGTGTTTTCATAATGTGGCCTACTTTTAACTTGTGTGTGTGACTCCAGTGTACTTTAAGTCCCCCACAAATCGCCAACTGTGTTATTTTAACTTTCTGACAAATGTTTTTAATTGTCCCCCAATGAACATCCCCATGTTAATGTATATTTTAACTTTCATTGTCTCCATTTACTGTGTTTTTACATCCGTCTTTTTCCATCCTTTTTATGTATAAGTTCTCATTTTTATTTTTTGTAATGCCATTCGGCTGAAGAGCGGCGGATTGTGTCACTGCCTGCCCTCTTCTGCCCGTGTTAGGCAGGGGCATGAAATTACAATAAAGGGAAAAAAAATTAAGTGCTACAGAGCACTAAAGATCTATCCAAGAAGCACCCTTTCACACTTTTTTCTTGGTTTGTTGTGCTATAGTGCTTGAAAGTGCAAGATACTGATATATAAAAATTCTACCGTTCTTAGGACCTATGGTTTACGGCAGTGAAGGAATTGACAAAAAAAAAACCTCGAAAATGTATTCCTTAACTATAAACACAGGTAAGATCATCTCAAACCATGAGTGTTTCTCCTTCAGAAAAGTATTCTAGTTCTTGTTACCTTAACTAACTGATAATGCACACTTCTGACTGAAGAGGACTGCGCTGATAGGTTGGTCTGAATGGAGTGTTTATAGTCAATGGCTGCAAATATGTCATGGGCAATGGTTCCCTTGGTTAACCTGAAGCTAAATTTGATGTTTAAGTATTGCAACTTTATGTAGTTGTCACGAAAAGTTTGTATCAACTACAGCAGTTTACGAGTAGCCTTGTACTTTTATGTAACATTCCATTCAGCGGATTGATTGAGCCAATAACACAGACTTCTAAGTATCTATTAATATATTGCACTTTAGTAGAGAACTGGAAACAGCTAACACGCTTTGTGATGTAAGCTAGCTAAATTAATGAATCTATTATAAGAGCGAGATCTAAATAATAGCAGTGTTTATGTACAGTATCATTTGTCAGTGTATAAAGTAACGTATTTTGAAAATTCAGTGAACTGTCTTATTGTGCATAATTCTCAGCAGCAGTGAACTAGGGAATTTTCTTGCTAAAGATGTTTCATATGAAGAAGCTGCCAGTAAGGTGCAAAGTGTCATGCAGTAATTCAGGAGTATTTACTATTAAGATTACTTTAGTATCGTAAAACGGCGTAAGTTTAGATTGAAATTTCCTTGTGCTGTCTGATTGTCATTAGTGTTTTTTCTCATAGATAAAAATCAAATTAAAATTGCCACTACTGACGAAAATGAGTTGAAAAAAGTAAATTGTCAATGCACATTTTCTTATGCTGAGAACCGTGACAAAGCAGGTGACAGTATATTTACCTGATACAAGCTGTAAACTTACAGACGCCCCAGAACTGAGCTATTTAAATTGCAAGTACAGCGTGTGATACATTCTATGTCAGACTGTCCAAATAAACAATTTTTTGGTTTCATCATTTCTGATTCTGATGAAATCTGATATGAATTACAAATATAAGAAGCATAATATTTAGTACGAGATTAGGAGAATGTCACAACAAGGTTTTCTCCATAATTTTCTGGAGTAACAGGCTTTGTGACAGTCAAGATTGAAAGTCAAGGCGAAAGCTCTTGAGATGTAAACTATTGTAAATATCTGCATGTTAAATAGGAAACTGGATTTCTTCGCTTGTCAGCTAATTTTCCCATCTCCTAAAACAAAGAAAAAGGTTATGGCTATAAGTATTTTAATTTTTCGAAAATTTTGATTCGCATGGCTCTGTCTTGGACAATTTGGCGACATAAGCTTTTGTCAGTGCCATACCTTGCAGTGCACAAATTGCTACTATATATTCTCCATTTTTCGAATGATAGCTGTATTACCGGAAACATGCACAATACACACATGTACACAGAAGACTACTGTAAGTTTACGCTTAGAGGTGGCAAAAGATAACTTAACTAATAAAAATAACTAGTTACTGAGAAGAAGCAGTTACTTAATAACCGCACACCTGATAATAGCGTTATTTTAATAACTACCAATAGTGCATCGTGCCATCTGTTTATCAAAGATCGTACTATGCTTCTGTGTCATCTGAGCTCTGACCACAAAGGAGACAAAAGGACAATTTGGAAAGTGTTCTATAGCTCATGGAAATACCTCTGAGACTGTGCGTCATCTGTTTATAGAACTGTGAACTACCCTTTCGTGTACTCTCACTACCGTCCAAACAAATTAGTTGGCGTCAGTGCAGTGGATGATGGGAGCGACCATCAAAGTATTTCGCATGTACATTTGTTACCACCAACCATCGCACCATGTGTCAATTTAATTTGGGAGAGTAGTACAAATAGAGTCACCACAAGGAATTCGTGCACCTATGGAAATAACCGAAAGACGTCGGTATTTTGCTCTGGCAGTTATCGTATTTACACACAGTTCCTGTTCTTTAGGAGTTCCCACTACAGGTAACCCAGAAGTTGCTAACTGTGCTTCAGTCTCCAGTTGAAGGTCGCAGAACCTGGTGATATTTCCAGAGATGATAGTTTTTGGATTGAGCAATTATTTTCATACTGCCATGAAAATAACCACTGGCCAGAAATCACACAGCTGAGCAGTAATTTTGTAGGAATACGTTGTGTCAATTTACACTTAATGACGTATTTGAGTATTATGGGTGATCTAAAATGGAAAATAGTTGACTGTCTCCTCAAAGTATTCCATATCCCTAATGCTTTGTGGCATCTTTATCATGAAGGAGTGCCAGTGCTGAATCCCAGATCAGTCTCTTTAAAATGTACCTTATCACCTTATGAGCACACAAAACTTATGTAATTTGGTGAGCTTTAGCCTTGTGGCATTACTAAGAGAAAAAAAGTTTTCTGAATTTGTACACATCCATCATACAGGGTTTTTTGTGTAATGAATCTTCGTCCATTGAGCTGAAAAAAATTTCTAGAGTACTGAGCACATCAGTTTTACAATGTAAAATTGTACAAGGAATGTTTACACTTCAGAAGTGTTTGGCAAATTAAGCATTTCATGGAGGTATATTTGGGAGGAATACAGTAATAGTCAGGTCAGGTACTTTAAATTGTCAGCGATATTTAAACAAAAGTATAGATTTACTCAGTTTCGGGTCTGCTAGTGCTTGTGCATAATACCTGAACACATTTGAATAGTATATGCTTTTTTTGTTTTCAAAGAGCTCAAGTGAGTTCATTTTGTACTATGTTGGGTATCACTGAAAAACTTGCCGCCAGATGCACTCATTACCATGTTGAAGTTTTGTTATATTCAAGGCTTAACGATTCATTTTCAGTGGTCATCTGTCTCGGCTATGAAGAAGCCTGTTATATAAATAGACAGTTAACTGTCATAATATTAAATTGTAGAAAGCAAGGAAAAGAGTCAAGGCACATAGGTGCCATTGGCAGATGAAGTACATTGGAAAGGGTGCGTATTATTGACTCATATATCTGACATATATTTCATCATATATACGTTATAAAAGACAAAGTATGGAATCGTCAGTAGAAGAGGGCAGGAAATGTTGTTATTGAGAAATTTCTGAAAACTTACTGCAAACTCGTATTCCACACATCAACACTATTAATTCAGAATCTCAAAGTCTGGAGATCCAAAGAAGAATTTATTGGATTAAGATTAAAGAGGTATAATAATGACGTTTGAGGCGTTTAAATCTGTTACTCTTACGAGGTTAACACAATCAGTCATGTACTGGAATTCTGCGTACAATAATGTGAAGTGTAAGAGAAGCACAACAAACTGAATGGTTGGAGAAATGTTCTTAGTCATTCTCTCACCAAAAAATTAAGACTCTCTCAGTTTCTGAAGAAATCAAGCAGTTTTCCAGATCTCCCTTCATTAACATACATTTCCCCAAATGAACTATCTTGTACAGGAGGCAACGAATCTATCACGTAACTTGTATTTTTGTGTTTTATTACAAGGCTTTATACTTATTCTATTAAGTTAACAGCATCAGAAATTAAGCTTTGACTTTCGCCCACAGTATTCGGCTTACATATTAGTTCATACTTGAAAAACACTCTTTTAATATCTCACTTTAATAATAATGCTGTGCAGTGTTCTGTTTGCTTTTTGTTGCAGCTAAGAGGATAATATTTCTAGTAGTGACCGATAACCTGTACACATGTAATACGAAACATCAACAACAATTTCAACATCGACTGAAATTTACTGGACATGTAATTAGCTAAAGTAATGGCACAATTCTCACAGCATTCATGCCACTTCACACTACTTGCAGTTACAATTACACTCATAAACTAAACTAATGGATTCCACTGACTTGGTTATTTAATTGTAAGCTGTCTGGAGAATTAGGTAGTGAAAAATAACTGACAGTTATCATTTTAATAACCGTTAAAAATAACTGATATAAAAAATAGCCATAAATGTGACAACTGAAACTCCAAAACAACTGTTTGGACCAGTTTCGCTGTCTGCCACCAGAAGGTACACCAATCTGCAGAGCAGAGGCCAGCGAAGAGCACCTGATTGGCACCAAGGTTTGCTGTCCATAGAAACAAGTACCGGTACTGTCCAGAGTACTCTCTGCAAATGTATTGTTACCCATTACTTTCGTTACCGAAGATATGGTGAAACTCATATGAAATCCATTTACATTCATAAAATTACATCTTGGTACTTTGATGTGTTTTTTTATATGTGAATCCGTTTGAAGCGCGTTTAATAATGAAATAAAAAGGAAAACCAGTAAGTTTTTAATTATTTAATGAAGAAGTTACAGAGAAATTTTTACAAATGTGAGATACTTCTTATGTATTGGATGCTGGCGTATTTAATCATAATATATGCCCAAGTGGTGCTAAATGTTATTAGCATCACATAAAGAAAAGTATTATCTTCTTCATAACCTTCAAATTGTGAGCAAGACCCTTAATATTTATATATGAAATGGATAGATTTTCACATGACAGTCTTGTTGCCTATGTCTGTAGTCACTTTCAGAACTCAAATTAATAATAAAATTAACTAATTTAATAAGATTGAGCCCTGAATTGTCGGTATACCCATGTATCACTACAATAAAATAAAAATAGTGAATAGCTGAGTGAGTATGAATGAGACCAGTAGCGTACTTAAGTTTACAAAAATAATGGTAAGTTTTTAATAATCGTTTTATAACTACAACGAGCAGATAAATCTTACAAAAAAATGACTAACTCAAAACAGAAAAGGGACGGTGCTTGATTGCCAAAGCATTCATTGGGGGGTGAAAGCTACACAAATTCTCCCCTGGATTAATCCCTTTCAAGACGCAGTCTTACTTTGTTAAGATGAATCTACTGTGAGGCTCAATTCTATTCAAATGGAATTAACTATGACCAAGTGCACCACAAGCTATGGTTCCTGGAGAACAGGGAGCTGCGAATATCTCATAACAAGCCTATGGTGGTGCAGCAGTACACTTTCACCTTGACTCAGGCGACAGCAGAAAATGGTGCACTGTGGGGGAGAACAGGCGCAAAGTGGCAGCTGTAATGTTCTGAATCGTTCATGAAAATTTGCAAACTACATGGACTGGCGTTCTGTTTATGAGAACGTGGGAAACTTCCCTATGAGATCTCTGAAATCCTGGCACATTTCAGTGTAAGATGCAACCGTTTGCTGGTCTGGCCAAACCAATTTGACTCACAGGCACAACAGTGCATGCTAGAATTGCCAAATGTTAGATGGCTAAGTCTGGACGAATAAGTTCACTCTCGTGACACATGATGTATCTGCGACGATATACAGTTCCACTGTCGGTGCAGTTGGACACTACCATTGGCTCTTAGTCCACCAAAAGTTACAGACCACAAGTCTCACCCACTAGGGAAAGATCAGAAGTTTTCCTCCAGGGAAGGACCAGAAGACGAAGAAGTCAAAGAACCACAACCAATCAGCGATTCAGAACCTCTCTTGTCTAAAAAAAAAAAAAAAAAAAAAAAAAAAAAAGATTTTAGACTAGCGAGTCTTCGTTCTCACGGTAAACGTGATCATGTTTCGGCAGAAAATGTCTGCCTAAATGGGATCGCAGTCCCTCATTTATAGAGAGATCTAATGTTTGCAGATCAACCACTTTCAATTTCTGGAAGAAGTTTATTAAGTATCCCAGGTAGTTGTGCCCATGAAATAAGTATACGTTTATGTCGCTCACTAAATGAACATGTCGTCTTTCTGGCATCAGTGGAGTGCCAAATCTGGTGCCTAATCTGCACCGAGCCACGTCCAGCCATAGTATGCTACTCACTGGAGATCTGAAACGCTGTGGTTCTCTTCACAATCCCTAGCGCATATTTTAGTGCTGTGTTTTTACAATGAATGTTTACAAAAACACATACATAGAAAAAAATAACAAAAATATGAACTAATGGTCATTAAACTTATATTCTTAATGAAAAAAGTGCCTTAGTGCTTTCTTTCATTTAAGTAATTACCAGTCGACGATAATTAATCGCCAATCTAAAATATATAAACTAATCATTTCCTAGTTGTGAAGCCATGTTTCTGTTGTGCATGTCATTGTTATGTTAGTTTCCCAGCACCACTCATGTACCCCTAATGGGCTAAGTTCGCATAGCCTGCACATTCATACTTCAAGCACTCTCACACCATGCAACACTTACTTCTAATTATTTTACCCTTTACCAAGTTTAGCTACCTTTAACCCTTTCTGCTTTACACTAACTAGGACTTTGACACTTCTCCTGATGGCAACTTGTTGGATGTTGACGCTGTTGCAAACATCTGATGCAGAATCTGGGTAGAATGCTGTTAACTGAGAGCTATACACTCCTCTCTGTGTTGTCAACATAGATCAGACATTGGCATGAAGTCACCCTTCCCTCTAAACCTGACCAATGTCTCAAAAATCGATGTACAGATATCAATTAACAGCTGCAGCAATGACATAAAAATACCAGGTCTTATTTTTACAATTTTAAGTGCAGAGTGATTTGTATCTTCTGTTTTCATCTGGTCCCTTTCGCTGCTTCTTTCCTGTCGATCTAAAAACGTACTACTGTGACTCACACTCCACGTACTCACGCCACGTAATACAAAACTTAGCCGATGACGCACCTCTTGCGCTGGCGATCCGCAATCTAAATACTACAAGGCAAACATCATCGCAATACCGGCGATAATCCATAAGCGATAACCACAGATGAAAAAGTACCACTAGCGAAAAATATCGTACCATAGGCGATTATCTGTAAGTGTAACGATACTCGAAAACTACCAATGGGAACACGTCACTCCACTCGCGATAACCCTAATCGAACCTCGGCCAGAAAAATATCCATTTCGAACGTCAACACGCCTCTGGCGTCGACAATCCATGCTTATCTCACAAGGCACCTCCATTGGTATCAGTGGAACGACCGAAATTACGCCAAGATACACTATTGGATCACAAATCAACTTCTGTGGCACCGTTATAGTAGTGGTACAACATTTATGTCATCCCACATTGCGTTGTTGCCAAATATATTGAAGATGGGGGATCCAATATGGTGGTGGTAGAATTGGAAACGTCGCAATGACGACCATGCGGGAAGTTCAAATTTTGGCGGAAAAATAGGTCAATTGGGCTACCTCCACTAACCTAACCCCCTCCCCTCCCCTCCGCCCTCTCCTCACCACCTCTCCACCAGAAAATGGCGGCAAGTTCAAATTTTGGTGGGAAAAAGATCACTTGGGCTACCTCCAATAACCTAAGAAAATGGCGGGAAAGAAGGTCACTAACTTAAGTCATCTGACCACCACCTCTTCCTAGGAACTGGCGGGAACAGGACTCAGCCTGTGCTGGGCTACTGGAAGGGAAGGAAGGAGTGTACTTTTATTTTTTTTCAGTGTGAAGTTTGAGCAATTTATTTAGGGATGGAGTTAACGTAATCTATTTATTACACTGACACAAAACATTCGCTTTGACGTGCTTGGGGTCACAATACACAGCCTACAGACGTGCAAACTACCCGTAAATTGAAATAATGCAGTACACTGATGCACAGACATGCAAACAACTCGTAAATTGTCAAAATAATGCCTGTGAAACGCTCTTCAGACGCGCTCACTAATTATAAATTGTCGAAATAACACACGCACAGCCTGCAGACACATTCACAAAATAATGCAACAGACATGTTCACAACACGTAAAATTGGCAAAATAATGCGTGTGTAACACTATGCAAACACGCTAACAATGCTTAAAAACCGAAAATAATGCACTGCACGAACACAGGTTGCATGTAAAAATGCTTTCGAACTATCGTTAAGAAATTCAGTCGCCAGCGTATCAGTGAACTGTTCCCTACAGAGCCCACAAGGCGGCGCGCTCAAGCCGGTCCCACATGCGAGATGCATATAGGTGCGCTCGTATTCACTGTTGCTGACGTATCATAAACGCAGCTAAAATGTTGTTTGTGCTATACTGACATGACATATGTATGTAAATAACAGCCAAGTCTCCCTCTGGACGAGCTATAGAAATTTGTTGCAATGCTTCCCAGAATAACACAGGATGGAATCTTCCTAGCGATCCTAATGGGACATCCTGTCCCACGTGTGACATGCATCGGTTGAGTGCATGTGTTCACCTGCCCAGTGTGGCTGATACATAGATACGAGATGATTGCATAGATTGCATGGCTGGAATATTTTGGTGTCCTACAGCTACTGGTCTGGAGATGCCCTAATGCTACAATGGCGGCTGAGGGGCAGCTTCATGCCAGAGACGGATGGTCTGCTTCAACTTGTCTTTGAACACACCTTACTCTCAGAACTTTCTATAGATACCTTGCCCCAATCTTGTTTGAATCAGTCTGTAGAGGCTCCTATGTCCCAGCACAAAGGATGTCTTGTGAATGAATGAAGCATTCTGATTGGCTCTTACTGAATTTACCCTCCAAACTGCTGCTGGTGCCTGTGTGGGAGCACTGTGCGCCATTTTTTTCTGAAGGTGAGACTTTCAGCAGCAAAACTATTTTGTACAGATCGCTATATTGCACTGAAAGTTCAATCCTGTAAAAGTGGTCTACAGATAGTGAAATACAGAAAGACACTTCCTCAATTACACTGCTCTTCCGCTGGCGACGGAAGCTTCAATATTTCAGCGTGAAACCGATCTCCATGTACTATATCGATGTAGTAAACACCCAATTCGTATCCTGTGCCATAAAAAATCACCACTTCTGAATCCAGCATGTAGCTACCGATCACCAGACACTTGCACATATACCGCAAAGACAGACAGTATAAGCACCTGCATCGTAAATACTCCTCGGAGCGGCAGATATTTCCCGCAATGTCGGGCGATCATCCACTGCAGCCGATGGCCACCAGTCATCCACCCTCGTACACACACTGGCCCGACACTTGACCAGAGCGCCCTTAGCGGACCAAGGTCACCCTTCAAACTGTTGTACAAGGGTTGGGTCGATTCCCCTAGGCACAAAAGCGTTGTTGTTTCTGGTCACTACCTGCTTGCTTTCTACACCCATCTCCAGACACTGGATTCACAAGAACATATCTATTTTCACATGGTTTGCCAGAATATCATACCATTTTCGCGATACTTCTCGATATCAAGCACTTAGCAGTATGCTACCGATCGGTTGTACACTATAATTCCGAAGATATAGACTGGAAATTATTTCTCTAGAAAACCGAAACTTCAGCGAGGTGGAGCAGGCTCTAAACCACTGAGTAACTATAAACTTATCTCGTCTGTGAAGACCTTTACGTGAAAACTCAAAAAATGGAGGAAACTGATATTCCCACTCGTGAATACCGACGTCAGTGATCTAACAGATTCCAAATCATCATTATAATTTACAAAATTAACTAAGGTGTTTCTCATGTCTAGAGAAACAGCACACGCGTCATCTGCCTGTCTTTCACCTGGTGCATGTACACAACACACACCACAATCAATATTCTCTAAACCAAATAAAGATGGAAAATGTGCAGAAGCAGTCAACCGGACAACTTAAGTGGGAGGGAATAACAGTCCAGTGCAAATACACGTCCTTACTGAATCTTCTCAAATTTCCAGGGAGAACAAACATGATCACGAAGGCTGCCCAGCGTATACTGAGTATTAGTTCGCTATTCACCCGTCTAGAGGACGACACAGTCAGGTCAGGTACATTCCTGTATGACAACAGGCCTTTCCATTTGGCCATTTGGGCAGCTCCTGCCGTTAGCTGGAAACGTGAATCATTCCCGCCAAAGGCCACCGCCGCTGCATGCCACACGCCCCCAGACGGAATCGTCCTAAGAAACCGGCCACATACATATTTCATCGCTATACTTACAAATAAATATCACGATTGCGGTCTCAATTGGAAGCAATTCGACAATGAGCGAAGTATCGGAAATAGCCTTGCTGACGGCAGTGGCTATGGAAATAGAAATATCTTTACCATTCTTATGACTTGACATACTTTTCCAAGTAAAAAAAATCCTTCATTCCCTTTGCGGCTATCGCTGTATTCCACGTCAAATCCATGTCTTCCCTTACCACAGGACATAATCATTTTCGGATGTGAGGTCCGCCAGTTATGCAAAACACCGTTTTTCTCAGTACCCAAACATGTTTCGGCACCACTGTGCCATCATCAGTGGGTTTTCGTTTTTATTTATTCTGCAATGCGAACATTTTTGTTAAATGATTATAAAATTATGTGCATTTTTAGTTCAAACAACAGATCGTTTCTTTTTGTAAATACCTTTACATTTGGTGTGCATGAATTTTCTGGATCACTTGTGTGTTAAGTACTACAGTTAGCTTGTCATCTGCAACCAAACGATGTTGATGAGTAACTTTTTTTTTTTTTTTTTTGCTGGGAGATAACCCATCTTCTAGATTGTAATTCAGTTTTTCGCCATGTTTTCGCGCCTATAACCATTATGGGAGAATGGAAGTAGCCACACGAAAACGTAATTAAAAACGAATATAGGCGCGAAAACATCGTGAAAAACTGAATTACATTCTAGAAGATAGGTTAACTCCCAGCAAAGAAAATTATACTCATCTAACAAAAATGTTCACATTGCAGAATAAATAAAAACGATAACCCACTGATGATGGCACAGTGGTGCCGAAACATGTTTGGGTACTGAGGAAAACGGTGGTTTGCATAACTGGCAGATCGCACATCCAACAATTTTAACTGCAAACACGGCCAATACAAGCAGCTGCAAATCAAAATGATGGATAATCATTTTCTTTGAATATGCTGGAACACATCAGGCATCCCCTACTACTAAGTATAGTACTTCGCCAATAACTGATTGCTGGTGATACGAAAAGATACGGGGCGAAAATCAGTGATGGGTGGACGTGTCTCATAAGTTTTTCTTGCAAGAGGTACCACAGTGTCTTAGAAAGAGAGATGTAATCGTCTTACAAGCCGCCAGATGTTAAAAACACGATCGAAACGGCTATGTTACTAACACAAGCTGTCTTGGTTTTACAGGTGCTCACAAGTATCGCTAAAGATATCCGTGTTAAAAACTATACAAGCCTTATAAATCATGGTTTTCCACACAAATACTGTGACACTGAATATAGACGGTGATATCCGAAGTGTATATTAACAGAACGAAAGTGTGGTTACACGTCACCGATAGTGTAAGGGCGTAACAAAATCACCGAATTTAGAAAGTGATTTGGCTAAGGAACACGGTATGAACCAGGTATTTGCGGCTGCCTCAGTGCCGCCGCTAGATATTCCTCCAGTATTTGCAATGCACTGTGTCTCGATGCCACGTCAGAGGTTCTGTGATATAGCCACTCGGCTATAGGCAATGGTTGATTGAGAACGATCACAAACAGCAGACGATGTGCTGACTGAGGTCGTAAGAAATATACAAAGGCTTTTCAGATCGCTAGTGCCACTCTTCCCGGTAGAAATGATGTCTGCGATTTGGAATCAACTCTTTCCATTCAACCACATACCTGCGTTAGATCCTATGAAGAAGTCTTTTAATGATTACAGCCACTAGTGAATCATATTTTTGGCACTCTCATATCTCGGAACGAATAATTTTTTTCGAGCCTCCTACAATAAAATTCCAACGTGGTTTTAGGTAGTCCCTATGGATCTTCCAACTGCACCTCAGACTCTGCGCTACCACCCCTTCAGCTTTGGGCATGTGGCCGTTCCAGTTTAAGTCGTAACTAAATAGAAGTCGGAGAAAGCTATACCTACCACCTTTGTAGGAACAGGCTAAGCTGGGTAAGTGCAACAGGACTTTCTTTTGACATTTTGATAGAAATGGGAACTTGTTGTCGTAGCTCCGCCAACCGTGTACGATGTGTAAGGAGGGTGCCAAATGAAGCCCGCTGCTGTAAGGTGATTCCTTTGTTAAAGGGACTTCCTTTAAGGAGGTATACCTTTCAGCTGACTTCAGTCTAAAACAGGTGCAGCTCTAACACCAACTACTAAAGGAATTTTTCCATGAGTGATCCCACCACCACCCACTGCACTGTTACCTATAAGCTTCACCAGCCTCTCCTTCCCATTCCCACTAATGTGCAGGCCAAGCCCAGTGAAACCTGATCTATTGTTAGACTCAGCTGACTCTACTGCAATGTGAGCCATGTCCTGTGGCATCAGTGCTTTATCCAGCCCCATGTTAACACACCTAACAGCAGGATTAAGATGAGGCTGATCATGACGCTGAAACAGTTGCACGAAGTGCACCTTCATGCCACCAGTTTGAGTAGCTATCTTTACCAAGTCTCCACCTACATCATATTCCACATCCCTATCAAGACTATTCCCTGCTCCACCTACAGTCACTACCTGATCCTCTTTCGTAAAATTCCTATATAACTCCCCTATGCTGTCAGCTACCTGAGCCAACCCTGCACTAGGCTTCACAATGCCGGTGACCTGGTACTCACCCCCCCCCCCCCCCCCCCCCACTTCCTGCAACTGCTGTCCCACACATCTGCCATGCGAACTACTCAGCAGCAGAACCTTCTTCTTTCTGTTTGAATTTGCAACTGACTTAAGCTTCCTAATCGCTGAGGACTGGTCCATGTTTCCTACACTTACAGCTACAAGAGACTCCTCTCCACTTAGCTCTGAGAGTTGGTAAAATCTATGGCTTATACGCAAAGAGTAACTGATGCATATCTCATACTTCTAGCTGCCTTTTTACCAACTGCCAGTTCGCATTTCCCCAGCTCCCTTCACCCTCCTCAATCTATGTAGTTCCTCCTTTGCGTGTTGTAACTGCACCTGAAGGGCACAGATCTTACGCTCCTGCTCCTCTATCAACTTATTTTTGCTAGAAATTCTGCATTTTCAGGAGAGGATCTTGCTAGAATGCCCACTGGCTATCCCACTTCATTTGCCCAATGAAAATTCTTTGAACAAATCCCACACCGTAACCCACTACTCACAAACCTACGACAAAGCCTACACTTCCCGCTCATGGCAAAATTTTAACAGTTACTAAAAAAACTAAACGTATACCTTATCTAAGTTCAGTTACAACAGTAGAACTGTTTAAAGAACTGCCAATAGTGGTCTCTAAATTCTCTTTCTTCTACGAAAGCAACAACTTTTATTAACAATACTAAACCACAACTAATTCCAATACTATCAAAGCTTCACACAATTTCATAGCTAGAACCAAAAATTCAAGTGGACACTGGAACACTCAACGAAATTAAAACAGTGGATGAAAATTTTATTGAAATGTTTCACTAGAAACAGTAAGACACGCCAGCTGAAAACTACCGCACGAAATTTTGCCAAACGACTTCAACGCACAAACAACAGTGGGCGAAAGTTTATTAAATCGTTATTTCGCCTGAGATAGCACGAGACACAGTTGAAAACTACTAAATTTAATAACTGTACAACAGCGCAAATACAACGTTGTCATTACTTACCTTTAGAACCGCTATAGCTGCAACAGCACGCCGCGAAATGTACACACACTGCTGAGGCCTAAGACTAGGATGAACTACGTAATCACACACACGAATAAATACCACTCGAATCAATAGCACAGAAAGAAAGACTGAGATGAATGAAGATCTAATAATAAGTTACTTTTACAGCAAATATTAATACAAATAAAGTTTAAAATAAGTATCTGATGTCTAAAACTTTATAAATCATTGGCGAGCAATTTGAACATCAGTGTAGCACATGTGACATCTCACAAAAGATATCAGAGAGGTATGGAGCGACAACAAACTCCATCCTTGCACCGAGTCGCCCCTGTGAATTGGGCGGATGATGTTGAAAATGACAACCAGGGTGCAGGACGAAAGGAAGACCGACGGTAACACAGGACGTGGTGGTGCCTCTCTTGGCAGGCAGAGACAGTTGTGTCGTTTCTGGTGGTGATTTCAATTGTGTTCTGTCTCCAAGCGAACAGACGCCGAACTGCAATATGTGCCCTGAGCTGTACACTATCGTACATGTCATGACTCTTTTGAATACTTGGACCTGCCTACACGGAGACGCTCTGGGATTCACTTACTTCACGGCTATGTCAAGGAGCAGTCTGGACTATATATACAGGGTGTTACAAAAAGGTTCGGCCAAACTTTCAGGAAACATTCCTCACTCACAAATGAAGAAAAGATGTTATGTGGACATGTGTCCGGAAACGCTTAATTTCCATCTTAGAGCTCATTTTAGTTTCGTCAGTATGTACTGTACTTCCTCGATTCACCGACAGTTGGCCCAATTGAAGGAAGGTAATGTTGACTGCAGTGCTTGTGTTGACATGCGACTCATTGCTCTACAGTACTAGCATCAAGCACATCAGTACGTAGCATCAGCAGGTTAGTGTTCATCACGAACGTGGTTTTGCAGTCAGTGCAATGTTTACAAATGCGGAGTTGGCAGATGCCCATTTGATGTATGGATTAGCACGGGGCAATAGCCGTGGCACGGTACGTTTGTATCGAGACAGATTTCCAGAACGAAGGTGTCCCGACAGGAAGACGTTCGAAGCAATTGATCGGCGTCTTAGGGAGCACGGACCATTCCAGCCTATGACTCGCGACTGGGGAAGACCTAGAACGACGAGGACACCTGCAATGGACGAGGCAATTCTTCGTGCAATTGACGATAACCCTAATGTCAGCGTCAGAGAAGTTGCTGCTGTACAAGGTAACGTTGACCACGTCACTGTATGAAGAGTGCTACGGGAGAACCAGTTGTTTCCGTACCATGTACAGCGTGTGCAAACACTATCAGCAGCTGATTGGCCTCCACGGGTACACTTCTGCGAATGGTTCATCCAACAATGTATCAATCCTCATTTCAGTGCAAATGTTCTCTTTACGGATGAGGCTTCATTCCAACGTGATCAAATTATAAATTTTCACAATCAACATGTGTGGACTGAAGAGATTGTGCAATCACGATTTCATACGGGTTATTCTACCTGTGCTGCTAGAACATGTGCCTTTACAAGTACGACACAACATGTGGTTCATGCACGATGGAGCTCCTGCACATTTCAGTCGAAGTGTTCCTACGCTTCTCAACAAAAGATTCGGTGACCAATGGATTGGTAAAGGCGGACCAATTCCATGGCCTCCACGCTCTCCTGACCTCAACCCTCTTGACTTTCATTTATGGGGGCATTTGAAAGCTCTTGTCTACGCAACCCCAGTACCAAATGTAGAGACTCTTCGTGCTCGTATTGTGGACGGCTGTGATAGAATACGCCATTCTCCAGGGCTGCATCAGCACATCAGGGATTCCATGGGACGGAGGTAGATGCATGTATCCTCGCTAACGGAGGACATTTTGAACATTTCCTGTAACAAAGTGTTTGAAGTCACGCTGGTACGTTCTGTTGCTGTGTGTTTCCATTCCATGATTAATGTGATTTGAAGAGAAGTAATAAAATGAACTCTAACATGGAAAGTAAGCGTTTCCGGCCACATGTCCACATAACATATTTTCTTTCTTTGTGTGTGAGGTATGTTTCCTGACAGTTTGGCCGTACCTTTCAGTAACACCCTGTATAGGTCTGCTGGCCGGAGTTGCCGAGCGGTTCTAGACGCTACAGTCTGGGACCGTGCGACTGCTACGGTCGCAGGTTCGAATCCTGCCTCGGGAGTGTATGTGTGTGATGTCCTTATGTTAGATAGCTTTAAGTAGTTCTGAGTTCTAGGGGACTGATGAACTCAAAAGTTAAGTCCCGTTGTGATCGGAGCCATTTGAACCATATATATAGGTCTCTCGAGCTTCGTATCAATCTTCAGCAGTTGGAACTCTGGCCAACGGTTTTTTCTGACTACTTGGAATATATACGCACCGTTACCCTGGCGCGCCAGGGAACCTATCGCGACACGAGGATATGGGAAATGAATTCTGAAGAATCGCAATTGGCGTGCAGTCGTCACCGACACCTGGATGAAATACTTACGACGCAAACATGCTTACCAGCCGGTCATTCCGTGGTGGATACAGAGAGCCAAACCGGCTTTGAGGCGAACACTGATGAGCTACTCCCGAGATAGAATGCGATGGTACCACGACATAGTGGAATTTTACTTTAGTATCCTCCATGATCTGTATCACAGTCAGAAACAACAACTGGTTTGTCTTGTATAAATCAACTGCATGAAAGCCAAACTGTTGCAAATCATGCGCCGGAAGATGGATACATGGTACATTCATTAGAGAACGGCAGTGCTGTGGATCCCCTCAAGAACCACACTCCATGCACCACGTAGTAGATGAAAAGAGGTGGTCCAACAGGAAACTCCTAATGGCCCTTCACATAGAGGACGGCCAGCTGTAAAAAAGTCAGGCAGAGATAAAAAAGAGGTCTCCGGATTACTACGCCCATTTGTACTCGCAGAAGAACCCAGATGGGGCGGCACTCGACAGAATGTTCACGGCAGTACCATGCAAACTGGACCGCTGTTGAGATGCAGTCAGATGTGACGCAAGAGGAGATGACGACGGTTCTGGTAAAAGGTCGCTAGAATAAATCACCTGGCCCCGATGGACTGCCCATAGAATTCTGGAGTTTCAAGATATGCTAGGGCCTGCTTCGCGACGGTTGTTCCAGGAATTACTGACCCTCAAAGGAACCGTACCTCGCGATTTTACGCAATGTCTGATGATTCCCGTTTCTAATAAATCGTCATGATACTCTGTGCACCACTTCCTGCCACTGACGCTTCTCAACAGCGATTACAAAATTTTTGCGTGACCTTTGGAACTTCGCTTAAAACCAGCCCTTACAATGATGACGGGAAAAGATCAGATTGGAGCCGGTGACAACCATGCCATTGAAATGGCATTATGTGACTACCACGACCTGATAGCCATCGCAGAAACCTGAAGAATTCGTAACGCGATGCTTGCAGTCGACTTAGAGAAAGGCTTCGACGCAGTTCGCTATGAGTTTCTGCGTACAACGATTGCAGCGATGACTCTACCCCAACAGTTTATCACGACAGTAATGTGGGTGCTTCACGGATCGCAGTCAACTGTCTTAGTGTATGGGCTTTCAACAGGACCAATACAGCTGTATTACTCTGTCGGACAGAAGTGTTCCCTCTCCAAGGACCCGTCTCCACTCGCGATTGAGCCGCTGTTGATGCATCTCCACAAAACACTACTGGTTGTCATTATCAACTAATATTTTTCCTGTCACAATAATAGTTAATACAACGGTTGGATTGAATTTGCGACCACGCACACAAGGGGTTCCTTGGTAGTCAACACCCACTTGTCGTTGAAGATTACATATTTGACAAGAGTATTTCCGATGCCGCGAGCGACAGCGGACAGACTCCAGACGGCCTTAGGACATAAACGGGAACCATGGACGTCTCTTGGAAGTAAGCTACGCAACTCTCACTATCCTGGTGATGGGTGACAGCAAAGAACTCACCAATGTGTACGTCAAGGCTTTGGCGTTATTCGTGCCACTGACATAATGGCAATGAGAAAGCGACCACAGCTGTCTGATCTCATTCTTCCTCGCGGAAATTGGGTCACTCGATCTGGACCCGCCGATAGATGTACACCCCCACAGCACTGTCCCACTGCCTTCAGCCAACGCACCGCACGTCATGCAATTTCTCTGACGTCCATAATTTCGTGCGACTGATGTTATGGCCATGGAAACGCGACCATAGTCGTGTCACCTCATTCCTTCTCAAGGAAATTGTGCCAGTCAACGGATATTCGCCACATCCCCACAGCACTTTTCCACTGCCGTACTTTATTACTAGTATACAGCTACCTCAGGAGTATGCTGCGCATTGACAATCTGCCAACGGTCGGCAGGGTGTACGGCACCCTCATGTTGCGACAGCGACGGAACGTCGTCGAAAGCAAATGTCCTACGATTGACTGGAATGCCGTCTGTTGTAATATACACCCCCACCCCCTTCTAACTTATCGACAGCGGTGTGGACTACATGTTACTATTATATGGATGGAAAATAGCCAACATAATCACGCATGCACAACATGCATCTCGCGGCAACGCCTCTGTGAAAGATCTGCCACATGCATGAGACAGACAACTACCGAATGGTTTGCAGGGTTGCAAAGGATGTGTGGCTACCACGTTGGCGCCTATTGACCGTCATCCAGCTCACCACGCCTCATGTTATTTCTATGACGCCGTTACTTTACTCTGACAACATACATTACTTTAGAATGAAGAGAAATACGGCACATCGACTATGGGGCGTTTTCGTGTACTACATATTAAGCACTGCGGAACATGGTGTTGTTGATTATGGAACATTACTGGAGAGCCACAGATGTTAAGCACAGCAGAATAGCCTGCCAGTGTGCGCCTCAGTCTGGAACCGCGCGACCGCAACGGTCGCAGGTTCGAATCCTGCCTCCTGCATGGATGTGTGTGACGTCCTTAGGTTAGTTATGTTTCAGTAGTTCTAAGTTCTAGGGGACTGATGACCTCAGAAATTAAGTCCCATAGTGCTCAGAGCCATTTTGAACAGCAGAATATGATGTTGGTGATTACAGAACATTCCCGGAGAGCCAACATTCGACTTTGATGCGAACTGCAACGTACCTCACATATCATGCACATCTTCTACTGAAGTTGTCTGAAGACTCTCTGTTGATCCGTCGACGAAGGGAGTGAGAGATAATGTGTGTGTTTAAAATAATAATAAAAAGACCATCCGAATTCCCGGTACTAGATAGCCTCGAGAAGACAGCCCCTTGTCTTCACAATCCGGAAGACGCACACCTGTTGTCCCCACCTTGTGAAAGGTGTTCCGGAAGGGAGCCACGTATCTTACAGCCGTGGAGACGCCTTTCCTTCAGTTGCTTTTTTGTAAATACCCTTTTACGGAAAAGTAAAACACTGTAAGGATTGTGTACATGCCAACAGTTAGAAATCTCAATGTAATCATTGAAATCAGTTGTTTTCTTTTGGAAAAAGCACCTGCTTAATCCTCTACCTGATCTCAGAGTTCGTTGCGTGGGCCTGGGAAAGGGATGGCCAGGCTTTGGGTGTCGACCTCTTCCCTCCCTGCCGTTCTGCTCCCGCATCGGTTAATCAGAAATAGTTTCGTAAGCACATGCTCTCCGGACCGAATCTGTCAGTACTTTTCTTTCTAATGACAGACGTGAGTTGTACACCACGAAATTGTGTGATGATCGAGAACAGTTTACAGTAAAAGAGTTGTGTGAATGACTGATCCTACTTTCTGAATTGTGATTCCCACTTCCGTCGTGTATTTTAAACATACATGAACAGATCTCCTTCACCTGGAGTAAAGCCATGTGAAAAACGTCAGGTTGCACAGTAGTTCATAATCCGCGTTATAAACATTATATATTTTCGCTACAATCCGTAGCATAGTCGTCTTAGGTTGGGTCAAAGCGGAGCGGCAAGTCACGGAAGCAGAAATTCTGTCGCCAGTGAGCTTCGTTACATTATTCAGTGAGACAATGGTCATTTAAGATCAAACGGCTCTAATTTTATCTGATCTTGAGCTTGAAAAATTTGATGCTGGACTGCGATACGAATTTGGGTCTCCTCTTTCGTGGTATCTGAACGACACGGAACAATATAGTTCGATCATTTCGTTGTTTTCTCCATGACTGTAAATTCTCTAGGTCTCCACGAAAGGCACATTTGTGGGTTAGAATTCACGTCCAGCACAAAAATATTCATGGTTTCATTTCAGGCCTTAGTATATGTACACCGAGCTACTAGTAATCAATAATTTTCATTTTTAATACCTCTGCATGAGTCGTCAACAATGATAGGAGGCGTTATTTCTAGTCAAACTTGCGCACATCTCACTACTGGTGAGCTGGTGAGCAAACAGTTCGTAGATGGAAAACAACGGCGGTGGGTGCCGTTTTCTATACGAGTCAGTCACGAAAACGGTGTCTCATTTCAAATTGAAATATCTCTCTTGCTGGTGAAAAAACGCGATATCTAACACCTGATTTTAATTAGTTAACAATCTGATTACATGCTTTGTACGAACGCCCATCACAAAAATTTATGTAGTGACACTTCATTTAAAATACGTGTGAACTTTGTTATTTAAAATTATATTAAACTTTTTTTGTGGTTAGTTAGCAGGGAGATAAGAGTCTTGACAGGATTCCAGGTAGAGCACAAAATTTGTCAAGTTCAGATTTTGCTAACTTATACTTGTGAAAGCTTCGAGATTTCATGACTTAATTGCCAGTCACCAAAGAAGAAAGTTGCTGTGATCGAGAGTCATGGTCACAGACGAAAGCTTTGCTTGGTTACGATGGCTATAGGTGCTTGGTTTCAATCCAGATTCAAAACAAAAATTTGATGATGTCGTTTATAGTTCAAACATGTTCATAAATAATTGCTCAATCACGAGAAAAGAGAAATTACTGCTGACACGATGTTAATATTAAGGTCTCCATAGAGTGTTCGCTGTTGTTAATTGCACTACTTGTACCTGGTTAGCACAACATCCAGCTTATGACTAACCGCTCATATCAGGAACGACGCTCCACGGATGTGGTAAAACCTTTTAAAGAGCAAATATACTTCGAATCGTCATAGAACTTCGCGATATGTAGATAAACAACGGGCGTAACAGTGAAATACTTCTAAAATATAAATTTACTTTTATTACCACAAATATTCAAGAAAATTGTGTGTATTTAACCTTTAGTAAATTTGTAGAGAATGGATGCTTGAAATCTAAACAAAAAAGTGAACTTGACATTAAGTTATAAAACTTATTCCTAATTGCAGTAAACTCGTTTATTTCCTACCGAAAACATGGAAAATAAAATAAGGTATATCTGTTCCCAAACACTCTTTGGTGACAAGCATCTATGAGCGTCCTATGAACCTTCTTACTTAAACGCAATGAGTTAAAACCTGTGTTCTATAGATGAAAATTTTGTGTCACCGGTGATAGTAAGTGTGAATCTGATTATAGGGGACAAAATGTCACAGAGTAATTTAAAAGATCAGCGGTCTAATGATACACTAGGTAGTAAATTTTTGAATGCAACAATCACCAATATCAATCACGTATTGCAAGAATGAGAGGAATTTCGAAATTTGTACAGTAAGTGGACGAATTGTCCGAAGATACAAATTGGAGCATTTGTGGCATATGTCAGGTATTGTTGTGCCGAAAGTATACATGAAGAGTTATTATTTTTTCTGTCATAAGCAATGTACGTTGCGAAAGAGGAAGTTTTGCAAAAAGTGAAAAACTGCAAGTATTTTTGTGTGCTATGGGCTTGGAATGTAATAAATTTGTTGGAGAGTGTACCAATTATGCAGTGTCAATGACGAGGAGTATGTCTCGGTTTCACGTTTAAGTTACATCAGCATGCAATAGTCCCACTGCATTCACTTATTGACTGATTAAGCTAGATCACCATGTCTGGCCAGACAGGAGTTTCCGGAGGCATAGGTGGGTACAGGCTTCCTGCTGGATGGTCAGGAGATGAGGTGTCCAGGTGAGGTGACGATCGAGGGTGAGGCCAAGGTATCTCAGGGTAGGGGTGAGCTGGATGGGACGACCATACATGGTGAGGTGGAAATCATGCAGACGGAAAGAGCAGTTGGTGCAGCCTATGATGATTGCCTGGGTCTTGGAGGGGTTGATGTGAAGGAACCAGTGGTTGCACCAAGTGGTGAGCTGGTCAAGGTGGGTTTGGAGAGTTGGTTGGGACCGTTGAAGGGTAGGATAGAGAGCCAGGAAGGCAGTGTCATCGGCGTATTGGAGGAGGTATACAGGTGGGGGTGACATGGGCATATCAGCAATGCACGTGAGGTAGAGGAGACGGGAGAGGACAGAGCCTTGGGGGATGCCGCCAGTGGAATAAAAGATATAGGAGTTGGTATTGTGGAGGGTGAAATAGGAAGGTCGGTGTGAGAGGAAGGAAGCGACAGGGCAGGGTGTAGATTTGGAGTTTAAAGAGGAGATCAGAAGCCATATACAGTCGTAAGCATATTGGAGGTCGAGGGAAACAAAAATGGCGGAGCGACGGCTGTTAAGTTGGAGGGGGAGAAGTTGGATGAGGTTAAAGAGTTGGTCTTTGGCAGAGAAGGGGGATTGGAAGCCACACTGGGTAAGGGTGAGGAGGCGGTGTTGATTAAGGTGGTGATGGATACGACAGGAGATGATGGATTCGAAGACCTTACTTAAGATGGAGGTGAGGCAGATGGGAAGATATGAAGAGGTTGCGGAAGGGAGTTTGTTGGGTTTAAGGAACAGAAGGACATGGGAAGTCTTCCACAGGTCGGGGTAAAAGACAGTGGAGAGTATTACATTGTATAAAGCCACAAGGACAGTCAGGAAGGAGAAGGGACATTCTTCAAGGTGGCAGTAAGTGATACAGTCATGACTGGGGGCTGTGTTGTGTTCCGACTGGATGGGAGTGTTAATTTTGGAGGGAGTAGTAGACTGGGAGCGAGTGGAGCGACCGAGGTATTGGGCGCATTCCATAATGGTGGGGAAAAGGGAATAATGAAAGTGGGGATGATCAGGAATGGAGAAGACCTCAGGAAGGTGGGAAGTGAAGTGGTTGGTCTTACTGAGGTTGTCGGGAAGGGGGCGGTCGTTATGGAGAAGGGGGTAGTGAGGTGTGGAGTGGGAACCAATAAGACAATGAAGGGCAGACCAGTACTTGGAGGAATTTATAGGGAGGGTGGCATTGAGTCGTTTGCAGGTCTGGCACCAGTCCCGGCGTTTCTTTGCTGTAATGAGGTACCGAACGTGTCACTGGAGTTGCTGGTGGTGGTGGAGTGTATCCCTGTCACGAGTACACAGGATGGAGCGATAGAGGCAACAGGATTCGTGGAGGAGGAGGACAGCCCAAGCAGGAGAGTGGGACTGTGGGGATGGATGGATTTAATAGGGACATGGTCCTCCACAGCATCAGTAATCGTCTTCTGGAGGAAGGACGAGGCGTGGGTGATGTCATCGAAATGATGATAGGTAAGAGGGTGGCTCTCGATCTGGGTGGCGATGGATTTTCCGGTAGGCATCCCATTTGGTGCGATGGTAGTCATGGACTACCTTGGAATCAGGGCAGGGACTGAAAGCGAGTGGTGAGCAGACGTAACGTTGGTCGCTACCTGTGGGGTCAACGATGTCTACAGTGATACGCCCAAGGAGGCTGGCAGAGACAGTGACAGCATTGGGAGTGGTGTTACTTTCAGGACAGGTGTGCTGAAGAAGAGGAAAAAGGTCACCTTGGGGCGTAGGGAGGAAGTGATGCAGCCGCTGAAAGGTGGCTGGGGAGCAGCCGGGGATGTTGCGGCAATCACATAGATGGAGAAGGTGCGGTCAACGTGGGAAATGAAGTCAGAGGGAGCAATGGAGTGGACATAGATGGTGACACAGGTGATGGTGAGGGAGGGAATAAGATGCTGAGGATGAGGCGTTTGGTGGGGTCATTGAGAAGGGGTTTTGGCCGGATGGGGATGTGCTTAAAGTGGCCAATGGCGTCTCCATCTTGCGCTCAGGGACCAAGATCATCTGTTCAGTAAAGGATATAGGGAAAACAGCAGACAGTATGGTACAGCTGGAGAAAGGTTTCATTCAGGAGGAAAGTGTCGACCTGGTGTTGGGAGAGGGTATTCATGAGGAGGTATTTGTTGATGCGGAAGGAGCGGACTTTCTGGAAGAAGTGCTAACATAAATACATGCTCACTGTATACAGGAGTCAAGTAGTAACAGCATTTGGGAATGAAACACACTTATACCTGTTTATGAGTAGGAAGTCGCACCCTAGCCAACAGAAACGTCGGAAATATATTGTTCGATACTTATTTCGAGTGTAGTGTTCATCATCTCACTTGAACATGCCAACTCAAGACGAAAAACTGGTCAGTCATCTCCAGTCGTGTCCAGCACCATCTGTCGAGTGTGCTGTGTACCTGAAGGGCCGACAGGTCGGCACCTTTCTTGGTACATAACTGGTCGCCACAGGCCAAGCCACGGCTTCTGGTCAGCCGATACCTCGCGACCATGCCTCCTGTGGGCCGCGGGCCGCGGGCCGGCGTCGTTAACTCCGAGCACACTGCGAGCCAAGCAGGCGCAATATTGACGCAGGGTTCTAATTGCCATTCCACCCTGCATGTAGACTCTCTTGTTTAAAAAATACACTTTACCCAGTCCGAGACGGGAATGTAGTTGTCAGTACATAGCGAATTTCTCAGGTCAAATTTAGATTCCTCTCTTTTATACGCTTTATCTTCGAAGACAGAAAAACTGGAGCATACACGCTTTTTCACATCACTAAATCATCGTTAATTATTGAGTCTTAGCGTTAAAATCTGGTACAGCAGTATGGCGTAGGCTATATATTCTCTTTCATTTGTATTCTGAGTACCCCCATGAAGACATTTACTAAGCAAAACTGGGTCACTGAGGTTTCTAAAAATTGATTTTATTTCATTCATAATAGGCTCAGGAAGAGAAAGCTTATGACGATATATTTGACTACTTTCTTTTGCTTTTTGGTAACCACACCAAGAATCTGCTCCTTTAGGGCAAAGTTATCTGTGGGCAACTTATGTAAGTAGGTGGCCCCTATAGCTTTTCTCATTGCTGTAACATCATTCAGAGGTGCAGTTTGTCTAATGGCCAGTTCATAATTACTTTGATGAAGGTATATTTCAGTTTCTGTCAATCTGTCTCGGCCAGACAGAGATTTTCCATCAGATAGCAACTTTCCTTTCATTTCTCTTCGTAGCTTCCTGAATCTAGCACCCATCCTCTTTGGCACATGTCCGTAACACTCCAGTTTTCTTACCAAGGTATCACCATAAACATTGAACTCATTAATTTTATTGAAAGTTTCAGAGTCCCCGTCACCTAGGTACTTCGTATATCTAACGTTATAAACGGGCACCGACCTCTGAAATATTTTTAGAGCACCATCACACTCCATACCTCCACTGTAACCATTATAATTCTTGGAACACTGATGTTCAAGATGTCCTTCAGTGTTACCATAGCAGGTGTGGCAGTACTTAGATAAGCACTCAACATCAACAACTTTTCCATTCTCCAGGGAAGTAACACATACAACACCATTCATGGAACGATGTCCTCGACGTTGTCATGTCCCATCAAGTGCAACAGCTATGTCTCTGGTTCCACTAATATTTACAGTTTCTTCTACTGCACGTTTTATAGATGTTTTAGACACAATCGTCAAGGCACCTAAATGTATTTTTATGTACTTGCTGAACCTACTGGGAGGAGGAGGAAGGTCCATCAACCCAGAAACGTTTGCACGCATTGCATACACTAACTTCAAATTCACATCATATGAATTATGAAGTCATTTTCAAGGTAGATTTATTGCAGTATCCACACAGAACAACCAATTTCGACGCTATACCCTTGGTGCTACTTTGTTGTTCAGCTATTTCCAGACAGCCTACACCATCACATTGTTTACATTTCACCACTTCCTTTATCAAAGAAGATGCCCACATTAACAACAACAAATCCATTACAAGCAGCGTCATTGTTAACATAAAAATTTGAATCAACAGGAGGCGTGCCATGTAGGAGTTTCTCCACTGAAGAGCTGATACATAGGTTAATTTCAACAGTGTGGCTTGCTTTGTTTGTGAACTGGTTACCACGAAGTTTCCTTTTATTGAATTTCTTGATGCGTGGCATACTTCGTATTTATTGCACAATAAAGGATATGTACTTCCACAAATATATGTGGCACTTGGGCAACAAACATTCAGTAACACGTGAACAAACTGCTTCAGCGAACAAAAGTAAATACCAGCAAAGGTAATCATTTACAGACACTAGAAACGTGCACTGTTACCAACATATACAATGTATCATACGTTTAATGGCTGAAAACAGAAAGCTCACAGTTCTTTTCGAAATAATATTGGTTTCTGTAACAGAAATAAAGGGGGCATAGCGGCATGCATGACTGTAGCTTTAAAATTTGGTATATATAGGTCATTTTTCATTTGAAACCCTATAATATATATATCAATGTAATCAAGGAAAGGCTATGGAATTTAATAAAGTCATAAAAAATTTCTATTTTTCCACCAATTCTAAGTTTCTGAGTGCCTTGTATCCTTAAGGTAGTGAAATGACTCGCCTATTACGAAGTCTCTTAAGGCAGCCGAATAGCAGCACAGAGGAGTATCACTTTATAAATTTGGTAATATGGGTGATTTTGTTACGATGGTCATCTCTTCCTGTGTAAGTGGGAGACTCCAATTTCGTTAAAAAATATCGCCGCAACAAAGAAACATCTGATTACCGCTCCAACCCGCGAATCATATCCGTGGAACACTCACTCTCGCTTCCACCCGTCCAGCGACACGCTATTATTATCACATTGATTGACCATATAATTACATTGATCATGAGAGTCCCTTTGCGTGGTGAGTGATTTCTTCCCTGCAGTCGGATTACACCCGCCATGACGCTGTTAGAGATGCCTCTGTAACGTCTCTGGGAGCTTCCCGTAGACTAGGTGGTCTCTTCTTCCGATACGGAAACGGGTGGTAACCATAGTCAGATAGCTGAAGATATCCAGCGCTAATTAAGTTCTGTGTGTCGCTTGCCTTGTTCGTGCTGCTAGAAGTAACTCTCTTAGAATTCTAGTATACTGTTCCCAAACTAATGCTGCTGACGCTCAATGGTGACGGAAGGACGTTTCACTATCCTTCTCAGAAGGACTGGGCGCTGAGCTGTCGATGCGATAAATACCAGAGTGTTCAATAGTAGTATGTTCCCCCTGCTCCCAACTGCAAACCGAAATGTGCTTTGGTGATAGGCTGCCGGATAGGCTGATCCAGTGAACAATAGCAAAACATGCCAAACGTGTGCCGGACGCTATGGCAAAGCGGTTCCAGGCGCTTCAAAAAATGGTTCAAATGGCTCTGAGCACTATGGGACTCAACTGCTGTGGTCATTAGTCCCCTAGAACGTAGAACTACTTAAACCTAACTAACCTAAGGACATCACACACATCCATGCCCGAGGCAGGATTCGAACCTGCGACCGTAGCAGTCGCACGGTTGCAGGTTCGACTCCTGCCTCGGGCATGGATGTGTGTGATGTCCTTAGGTTAGTTATGTTTCAGTAGTTCTAAGTTATAGGGGGCTGATGACCTCAGATGTTAAGTCCCATAGTGCTCAGAGCCATTTGAACCATTTGCACCCAAACGAGTATGAGCCTGCAGACTTTGATTTCCTGCAGTGTACAGTCCCGCTGAAGCATTCCTACTGGTTCTAGTGGCTACACCATATAATTCGAAATTAGGCGATGTTGAAATTGAATGTTCTAATGGAAGGGCTGGCTTGAATACTGCAGTAGCTACATGTAGACGATTGTTACCTTTTAAATTGGTACATAACGCAAGTCTTTGGTAGAGTTTTTAATCAAATGGAGATGAGCGACTACATAATATCAAACCACTGCTTCTGTAAGGAAGGAGATCACCAGGGAAGCAGTAATATGACTGTGGACAACGATAATACAGTAGCAATAGACTGATTAACGTGCATGACCTGTAATTGGTAAGATGTATAATCCATGTGTATGTGAAATCACAAGGCTAGGATTAAACAAAGTTATCGGTAACCACAATATAATTTTATAAAGTATCCAGACATGCCTTCCTTCCCTAAGGAGCATGACATAACAAGCTGGTAGCTACAATATACAACTAAGAATAGATCGTGTGTTCGACCGTGTGCAAGACCGTTTAAGAGTATTAGACTCTAACAAACAGTATTTAACTGTGCTCCACTCTACTCTGTGCTAATCACATCCATGTGCTGTCAGACAACTAACAACTTACAGAACAGCTGCTGCATGGTGTTTAGCCACGTTCTACAGTTTGTCTATTGTTGTAATAAGAATGCCCATAAGTTGACTGGAGTACAAGTAAGTCCGCTAGACTCTCACTGGCGGGAAAAGCTTATAAATTACGTTTTATGTGCATACAGTTTTCATTGTCGGTCTGTAAACTGTGTGGAGGTTCTTAAAACGACCCCAACAAAGATGATATAAGTGTTGTACAGAAGTGTTTTATTAACAGGTGAAACAAATTTTTCACAATATAGTACATTGTTCTAAATAATACTATTAAATACAGATACTGACTTAATGTATCTGGTTCCCACAACGAATGATATTCCACAAGTATTAAGGAAAAGAACCAATATGTTAAACAGACTTAAGCCATTGCCTATCAAGAAATCACTCCCCTAAGTACGGATGATGTGTTACGTGCACGAAAAAGAAAATACTAAATGGAGGATATCGAAGTCAAGAAATGAAAACTGGTGTAGATGGCGAAGACAACCGCCATAAAGAAAGAGTATAAAGTGCAGTTGGAAAAAGAAGTAGCTATAGTAGATGTGCAAGCAAGGTTTACATGTGGATTTAAACACAGTGTCTGGAGAAATGTGGCTACGACTGGGGAATAAAAAATACCTGCATTTACAATAAACAGCACTGTAAACTGGTTACGTGTTGCCGTTTTATCCGAAATCAATGGAATCGAGAATGCTGCACTAAAATGTTTTTCGTTCCCATTTGGACCGGCTTAAAATGGATATATTATATATAAATGTTATCAAATATCGAAATTGATATTAGGAAAAGGCGAATGAAATTCTTTGGTCATCTGAGCCGACTACCAGAAAATCTATTGAAGAAGAGAATAATAAATTATGTAACCTCACTTAAGAATTCCACACCTTGGCTAGATGAAATTAGAAAGCGCCTAAATAATGCAGACATAAGACCAGCCGACATTCTATAAAGATACACTTTCAGACACAAAGTAGGCAAATGGGAAGTTATATCAGAGCAACCAAAAAAAAAAAAAAAAAAAAAAAAACAGTACAGACCTAAGTGATCAGATGAGCGCAAACAAGCCTTTTCGGGAAGAGTGAAAGTCTATTCGAAGAACAAGTAGAAGTCAAACAAAAATTGATCGAATTATTTGTTTAACGTCTTCCATTTTATGGGGAGAATTTGCCAATAACAATAATAATAAAAATAATAATAATATATAATGAGGAAAGAATAAAAACCAACAGAAAGCATATGAACTCACGTGGAACTATTATAACAAAAAGTCCATATCCATTAACGCAAAATTGAGGCACTACAACACTGTCGTACTTCCGGAGGCACTGTATGCATCTGAAACAACACAAATAGGTGGGAAAACTAAAATCAAAGAAATAGAGAAACAAGAAAGGAAAATTCTCAGGAAAATTTTTGGCCCGATACAAGAGCAAGGAATCTGGAAGAAGAGACCAAATCAGAATTATATAAATTCACAGACAAGATTACAGATACAATAAGGAAGAGAAGAATGCAGGAATTCAAGTTCAAACGCTCTCTTAAATGGGAATAATCGAAAATAATAATAATAATAATAATAATAATAATAATAATAATAATAATAAAATATAAGTGTGACGAACTGGCTGTTGTGCATCTAGCAACGGAACAGAAAGGGTTGTTTTTTGTGTGTAAATGTATATGCAGAAATTAATAAAGAATTTCTACGAGAATACTTGTTTATCTTATTCACTAACCCTCAAAAATCCTAGAATATTTCCTGTTTCCAATTACTTACATGCGGTATTTCGTATAGCGGGAGTGTGTAGTTGGATGACCTCCAAAGGTAGCCGTAACTAGATAGCTGAAAGGGTAGCGGTCTCGTTTCCATACCTATATGAGGACACTGTCAGGTGCTATCCGGATTTTAACATGGATGGACATGTTTGCGGCTAAAACATACACTCCTGGAAATGGAAAAACGAACACATTGACACCGGTGTGTCAGACCCACCATACTTGCTCCGGACACTGCGAGAGGGCTGTACAAGCAATGATCACACGCACGGCACAGCGGACACACCAGGAACCGCGGTGTTGGCCGTCGAATGGCGCTAGCTGCGCAGCATTTGTGCACCGCCGCCGTCAGTGTCAGCCAGTTTGCCGTGGCATACGGAGCTCCATCGCAGTCTTTAACACTGGTAGCATGCCGCGACAGCGTGGACGTGAACCGTATGAGCAGTTGACGGACTTTGAGCGAGGGCGTATAGTGGGCATGCGGGAGGCCGGGTGGACGTAGCGCCGAATTGCTCAACACGTGGGGCGTGAGGTCTCCACAGTACATCGATGTTGTCGCCAGTGGTCGGCGGAAGGTGCACGTGCCCGTCGACCTGGGACCGGACCGCAGCGACGCACGGATGCACGCCAAGACCGTAGGATCCTACGCAGTGCCGTAGGGGACCGCACCGCCACTTCCCAGCAAATTAGGGACACTGTTGCTCCTGGGGTATCGGCGAGGACCATTCGCAACCGTCTCCATGAAGCCTGGCTACGGTCCCGCACACCGTTAGGCCGTCTTCCGCTCACGCCCCAACATCGTGCAGCCCGCCTCCAGTGGTGTCGCGACAGGCGTGAATGGAGGGACGAATGGAGACGTGTCGTCTTCAGCTATGAGAGTCGCTTCTGCCTTGGTGCCAATGATGGTCGTATGCGTGTTTGGCGCCGTGCAGGTGAGCGCCACAATCAGGGCTGCATACGACCGAGGCACACAGGGCCAACACTCGGCATCATGGTGTGGGGAGCGATCTCCTATACTGGCCGTACACCTCTGGTGATCGTCGAGGGGACACTGAATAGTGCTCGGTACATCCAAACCGTCATCGAACCCATCGTTCTACCATTCCTAGACCGGCAAGGGAACTTGCTGTTCCAACAGGACAATGTACGTCCGCATGTATCCCGTGCCACCCAACGTGCTCTAGAAGGTGTAAGTCAACTACCCTGGCCAGCAAGATCTCCGGATCTGTCCCCCATTGAGCATGTTTGGGACTGGATGAAGCGTTGTCTCACGCGGTCTGTACGTCCAGCACGAACGCTGGTCCAACTGAGGCGCCAGGTGGAAATGGCATGGCAAGCCGTTCCACAGGACTACATCCAGCATCTCTACGATCGTCTCCATGGGAGAACAGCAGCCTGCATTGCTGCGAAAGGTGGATATACACTATACTAGTGCCGACATTGTGCATGCTCTGTTGCCTGTGTCTATGTGCCTGTGGTTCTGTCAGTGTGATCATGTGATGTTTCTGACCCCAGGAATGTGTCAATAAAGTTTCCCCTTCCTGGGACAATGAATTCACGGTGTTTCTATTTCAATTTCCAGGAGTGTATATACCGGTAGCCGGTAACGTCGATTCGACCGCTCACCACAATGTAGTGTCTGTCCATCAATCATGTGAGCCCACATCTGTTCTTGTTGCATGACTGATCCGTGAAGCAAAAGCTTAGTGTGGATGCTGCTAGGATCATATAGGTTGGCGTATTCAATTCGAATACCTAACGGAAAAAATCTCTGGGAAAGATGACTTATTTCTTTCAAAAACATGAAGCTGGATTAGTGTATGTATCTAAGTACATAAACCATCATTTTGTCACTAGATCACAGCGTGAGATTGGGATGGAAGGGTAATCGATAATATTGGTACGATGTACCCTTCACCAAGCACGTACAGCGGCTTGCGGCGTATTTGTTTTATATGTAGAATGTTCGCATGTGATAGAGTTGTCTGTAAATAGGTGGGATGATGTATGCTGGGCTTGGTAGGTGACCTGAACGTAACTAAATCTATTGCATACTAGTAGAAACAAAAATCAAATACACTGTTATCAGCAGGGTTAACTGCAATTTACCTAGCGGTAAGCATCTAAATAAATAACTACTACTACGCATTTGCCTACTACCAATGTGGATACACTGTGCTCTAGATGGAATACAGTACCACGGTCGGTCCACTACCGAATACCGCATGAGGGTAAAAAAGAATAGTGCTGTGATTAAGTAAATGATTCAGTGGCTAGTGTATTGGAATTTGTATGATGATGTTACATCTCTATTATTTAGGTATGTCCTACTTGAAAAAAAAAGATGATGTATTTCTCATGGAACACTATGCTGTCAACGAAGACTGTCACACTATTACTTTGCCGCGTGGGGTAGCCTCAGGCATGGTTGTGTGTGTTGTCCTTAGAGTAGCGTAAGGTTAAGTGTTAAGTTAGGTTAAAATAAGTTAGTTTAAGTTAGATTAAGCAGTATGTAAGCCTAAGGGCAGATGACCTCAGCAGTTTGATCCCATAAGCAACTTACTATAAATTTCAATGTCAACCATTACATTGTCGTATTGCTAGTGTAGTAATCATACGAATATGATAAGGGTGATTAGGACACATGGTTCAAATGGCTGTGAGCACTATGGGACTTAACATCTGAGGTCATCAGTCCCCTAGAACTCAGAACTACTTATACGTAACTAACCTAAGGACATCACACACATCCATGCCCGAGGCAGGATTCAAACCTGCGACCATAGCAGTCGCGCGGTTACGGACTGAAGCGCCTAGAACCGCTCGGCCACCGCGGCCGGCCGATTAGGACACATACAGGGCGACATTTCTAGACAGTCATTCGATAGCGATGAATTGTAGGTGTTATGCTTCTGAATTTCTTTGTGCTGTCCTGCAGGCTTTTGAATTTCTTCCTGTACATTAGTGTGTTATTTTTCACGTTGATAGCTCTCTAACTAGTCAGTAACAGGTGGGGGACTAGACAGCCTTCTAATTAATGGAACAGTGCTGTTGGAATGTGATGGGATCTCGAAACATTTAGCAGGCGTCTGTGATTTTGCGGGGCCATCTCTTACTTATCAAAATCAGGTGGATCCAAGTGCTGTATATCAAAGACTGGAGGATTCGTGAAAATATAGCGGGTAAGCGATACTCTGACAAAAGAAGAGTTGAGAGGTGAGCTCTCTACCTCTTCTTCTAGGTACTGTGGGCAAACTTATTACAACCTCTCACATACGTTTTCCGAAGCGGTAGCAATGAGAAAATTAGAGACTAATACGAAGGTTCTTACTGAGAGACCGTTAGGAACACAGGTTCCATCTTTTCGTTTCTCGATAAATAAGAGGCAACATACTTCAGTGAGTTTTGTGTCCCTATAAGTTGTTGCAGTGACATCTTAATAGGTAGACTAAATTAACGTCTACATCTATACTCATACTTCGCAAGCCATCGTACGCTGCATGGCGATACGTCCGCTGTACCACTACTAGCCATTTCCTTTCGTATTCTACCCGCAAATAGTGTAAGATAAGAAATTTGTATATGTCTCCTAATTAGAGCTGATTTCTCGCATATTACCTTCATGGTTATTACATACGATGTACGTTGGCGGCAGTAGAATCCTTCTGTAGGCAGCTTCAGATGTCGGTTCCCTAAATTTTCTCCACACTGTTCCTCGAAAGAAAGCATCGCGTTCCCTTCTGGCACCATGCATGGTCAATGTTCAGGTAGGTGGAAGTTAGAACGAGAGTGCCACGGATATGATTCGTGAGTTGTAGCGGTAATTAGATGTTTTCTCGTTGCCGCGAGATCTTCCAACGAAACTTCACTCTTCCACCTACACAGGGTGAGATGGTAATCGTAATGAAATACCTATATTACCGAATTTACAAAGTGATAGTATTATTAACCTGATATTCATAACTCCTCTGTGCTGCGATTTGGCTCCCTCAAGAATTTTTGTAGATGATGAGACATTTGACAACCTTAAGAGTGTTGGACTGACGTTGCATCTTGTGTGATAGGTAGAGCATGCACTTAGCGTTCCGTCATGAGCCAAAATAAGTGTAATAGTCTAGTCCTGTGACAGAAGATGTAACAGATTTGAAGCCGATAAGAACAGAATTTTTTACTGAATGACAGAATACTTAGAGAAAACATTGCCTATACCATACCACTGCACAGGAATTTCACACTAAGATTCAACAAGTAACGGTATTTTAGCGATGTAAAAACGCGTGTATGCTCCAGTTTCTTCTGTCTTCGAAAATAACGCGTATAAAAGGAAAGAATCTATATTTGGCGTGAGAGATTCGAGGTGTATAGACAAGAATATTCCTGTCTCAGACGGGGTAAAGTGATTTTTTTTTAAATTGGGGAGTCTATGTGGGGGTGGAATTGCAGTTGGAGCTCTACGACCAAGCTGCAACTGGTTGTCTCACAGTGTACTGGATATTAGCGACGCTGCTCTACAGCCAGCAGCAGGCATGTTTGCGAGAGCTCGGCTGAGCAAGCCGTAGCTCAGTCTGTTTCGACCAGTTGTACAAAGAACTGTTCCTGTCAGGCGGCTCTTCAGGCACACAGCACACTCGGTAGATGGCGCTGGACTAGACTAGAGATGACTGGCCAATTATTAAGTCTTGATTTGCTATTTTCAAATAAGATAATTAACACTACACTCATAAAAAATATCGCACAACTTATTTCCGACGTCACTCTTGGTTAGAATGGGACTTGCGATTAATAAATAGATACAATTGTGAAACTTCCTGGCAGGACCGAGACTCGATCTCAGGACCTTTGTCTTTCGTAGCCAAGTGCTCTACCACACAAATGTATTTCATTCTCCAACACTGTTGCTACTTGAGTCCTGCTGCCCCACCTTTACCGATGTGTCCCCCCCTCAGTTCATCTTCACCTCCTCTTCCAAGGGAACACCCAATATCACCTCATCCTGGATGATGTGCTTCGCCCCAATATTTATCCTTCTTTCCAACTCTGACCCTGCTCTTCCCCTCCCCTACGACCTTGGTCTCCCTCTCCTCCTCCGCCTCCTTCTCTTTAGTTTCCTCCCTCCTCCCCCCTGTCCTTCTTACTTCTCCTACCCCAGTCCTTGAGCTTCCTCCTCATCTCCTGCCCCTTGGTGTGCTACAGACCCCACCCCTTCCCTCCCTTTCTGCCCCACTCTTCCGTCAACCCTCCGTCTCTGTTTCTTCTCTCCCTCCTCTTCGAACTCCCCTCCCTGGAAGGCCCTTCAAATTTTACTGCAGTTACTTTGTCGTCTTTTGGTGCTCGCCATGTGTGTAACATCAGTGCAGTGTGTGTTCAGTGTCGTCATCCCATACCGTGGACGCCATTTTTAATTGTGCTATTCGTGCTGCCAGTGTTTACGTGCTAAGCATATTTTAACTCCCATTTCTTCCCCCTTCTTATGTGCACATTACATCTTTTATTCCTGTATTTTAGATATGGAATGGTCTCCTGTGGTAATCTCTTGCCTGAAGAGCAGCAAATTGTGCCGCTGCCAGCCCACCCCTGGCCCCACGGCGCATAGCAATGAAACGACAATAAAGGCGAGAAAAGTAGCATTGCTGGCACCTCAATCACTGGCGAGTTAAAGTTGCAGCAGATGACTTCACGAGTATCACCATAATAAGCTTCACTGCTCCGACCAGTGCAAGATCTCCAACCTTGGCCCAGAGTTACTTAAACCAAAATCTCTCACCCTCGAAATCAGAAACTATGTACTACGTCTAAACAACCAACAAATCATCCCAAGAAAGGACTCTGTCCTACTGAAGTCCCTTCCACATTGTCCTTATCTCCAAAATTCCTCGCATTACCTTTGGTCCCAAAGCCTCCTTGACACCTCTCACTACCACACTCAGGAGTAACCAGCCTCTGTCTCCCTGCAATCCTCCCACCCTCACCACAGTGATCACAATTGTTTACCTTGAGGTCACAGATGAGGAAAACGCAGCTGAAATGACCAACCACCCATATTTTGGAGTCTGAAAGCTCTTCAGATCAACAATGAATTTTGCCCCACTTGCCTCATCCGTGTTTTTTCTCAATCTGCCATCAACATAGACCTTCTTCTTAAAGAGGGAGCCCTGATCTACCACCACTGCCACAAGGTCGAATCTTAAATATTCAATCCTCAGTCCTACCACTGCCAAAAATGCCCCCATTACAATGACCACCTTAATGCAGATTGTAAAACCCACCTACCTGTCCAGCCTGCAAATCATCCCATTTTCTTAAAGAGTTCCCTAACGTAGCATCTCCTCCTGCCCCAACATCTGCAATGACTCGCACCTCACCTACTCTGTGAAATGGAAAGCTAAGCCACAACCTACCAAACCTGAGCTCGCTGTCATAATTCGTCCCATTGACAACTCTGCTCACCCCAACAATTCCCTCTGCCCAACTCTCTGCTGAAGATACCATAAAATTCATTATAATCGTCCTCCAAAACACCCATCCATTCCAACATTCACACACCGTCCAACAAACCTCCCTTGCTTCCAGCTCCATCTTCCATCTCAACACCCATGTTACCTATTCCAACAGCCAGGTCCATTTCATCTTCACCCGTGTTCACAGCCTCACCTAAATCTGCTCAGACCTCTTCTGAGTTCATCCACTCAAACCAATCTTATCCCCTATAAAGGCGCGTCAGCACTACAAAATTCTCTACAACACCATCAGCTCTCTCCCCACCAATAAACTTCCTTTAATGCACACCCTATCCCAACACAAAGTCCATAAATTTATCCTTAATTAAACATTCATCCAACCCCATCACACCGTCTGAACATCTCCTTATAGCCATCACCACAACAATAACCCCTTCCCCTGGCAGAGGTGGAGCTGCAATTGGCCTCAACAAGAACATCCCTGCTCAGCCACAACCCTTGTACAACACTCCCACGAAACACTTTATTTTTACCCCCTTTTTCCAAACACTAACCATTACTTGCACCATCTCCTACATTGAACCTAATCACACCATCACCTATGACTTCCTTACCCACATAGATCATACCTTTTCCATCTACAAGAGTCGTTCAATACGTAATGCCCAATATTTTTTCTCAGAATATATTTGTTGTTATGAGTCTGAATTTGGTAACAACATACATCAACTGTGTGGTGTGGCACCGATTTACCGACTCCCTGCAAAATGACGTTGTTCCCATACTACACTACATCCAATCTGAAAGCAGCATAGCTCCCCCCCCCCCCCACCCCCAATGCCATCTAGAGTCTCTCAAGCACCTTGGACACCTCACTGCACAAGTCCTCGATCTGACTGTGACCACTTACCTGCACTCTTCACCATCTCCTACAGCAAACCTCATCCCTGTGCACCCCATTCCAATCTCTATCCAAGAGCTACCCAAGACTACTTCAGTCCCAGCTGGCATCCCTACTGCGAAGTCATCCCCTGTCCTTCCAGCAATCTGACGATATCCGTCATGCTGTACCCTTCCTGCAGAAAACTTTGTCATATGTTATAGCCACCCACAGTCCTACCAAGAACATATATCTTCATGCCCATCCCCTTCCCCCCTCCAAAAGCCCTACACCAATTCTGAGAATGTACTGCACCTTCCAGCGGGCCCATGACCGGGACGTAGTCACATGCCACCAAAATTTATAAAGACATATCAGGAATTTATTGAATGCTAAGAAACGCTGGGACTGGCGGCAGACATGCACCATACTTACCGTTACACTCCTCTTTAACTCTTCAAAGCACTGGTAATCATTCAATAGACTCAATGGCAGTAACCGTATTACCCGTTTCTCCATGATCACCATCCCTTACCTGACAACCTGAGCAAAGCTAACAACACTATGTGATCAAAAGTATCCGGACCACTTGGCTGAAAATGACTTACAAGTTCGTGGCGCCCACCATCGGTAATGCTGGAATTCAATATTGTGTTGACCCACCCTTAGCCTTGATGGCAGCTTCCACTGTCGCAGGAATACATTCAGTCAGGTGCTGGAAGGTTTCTTGCAGAAAGGCAGCCTATACTTCATGGAGTGCTGCACAGAGGAGAGGTATCGATTTCGGTCGGTGAGACCTGCCACGAAGTTCGAGTTCCGCGGAGCGCCCTATTCTGCTCTCTCCCTATGTGTAATGACTACTGAGGTCTTTCATATGGAGTACGTGGCAGTAGATGGCAGCACAATGCACCTAATTTGAAAAACGTATATTTTGGGGGTATCTGGATACTTTTGATCGCATAGTGTATTTTGCATCCTATCTGTCTGACATCTTCTCTGTTTCTGATGACCCATTTTTTGATTATTTACTTATCTCTAGCATCCGCGAACGTACAAATGCCGCTGTCCCATCCTTACTGGAACAACATACCACAAACACACAAACCAAGCGACATAAAACAGGTACTCTACAAAAAATACAACACTTCCCTTCTCACGACTTTGTTACTTATCGACACCTCAAAGAGTGCTCCCACCCCCTCCTTCCTTTCTCACCACGCTTGCAACTCTTTGCACCACTATCATATCTACTACAGGTTACTATCCTTAAAAACAGAAAACTTCCAAAGTCATACATTTCCTCAAACCCTACAAACTCCTGTTACCTCCTCCTACCAAGCCATCTGCCTTACCTCAGTGTTTTTCACGGTCTTTGAATCCTTCCTCTCCCAACACATCCACCAATACTTGAACCAACACCACCATGTACCCGTTAACCAGTGTAGCTTGTGTCCCAATTTCTTCTATGATGACCAGCTCCTGCACCTCACCCATCTCCTGTCCCATCCATTCAACACCTGTAAATCCGCTATTTTTGTCTCCCTCAACTTAGAAAAAAGCCTACAACCATGTACAGCATTCCAATCCCTCTTTTCAAACTCTTGACATATGCACATCCAGTTAACTGTGTCCTTCTTATTGCATCCTTCTTATTTATATAGCCCATCCGTTGCCACTATTAACAATAACGATTTCCATACCTTCCATTCCACTGTAGGAGTGTCCCTAGGCTCTGCTCTCTTTCTTCTTCTTTATATTCTCTACACTGCTGATATGCCCAAAACACCCCCACCACTCTACCTCCTTCAGTATGCTGATGGTACCCCTTTCCTCGCCCTCTACCCTACATTCCAGTAATCCCAACGATCCCTCAGAAAGCACCTTAATAAGTTTACCTCCTGCCGTAATCAATGACACCTCAAGATCTACACATCCAAAGTCCAGGCAATAATTACAGAGTTAACCATCCACATCTTCTGCCTCCATGACTTGTACCTTACCATCTACAACCATAATATTGAGATAACTAACATTTAAAATATCTTGGACTAACCCGCCATCAGCAATTAACGTGGAAACTTCACCTAATAATGATCCAACAGAAAGTCTGCAACAGACTAAAGCTACTAAGAGGATTACAACCCTCCACTATTCACCACATCTAGAAAACCCTGATCCAACCCATCCTCTGCTATGCATGGATCTTCGCCCCATACTGGAGTGGCCGAGCTGCTCTAGGCGCTATAGTCTGGAACCATGCGACCGCTATGGTTGAAGGTTCGAATCCTGCCTTGGGCATGGATATGTGTGATGTCCTTAGGTTAGTTAGGTTTAAGTAGTTCTAAGTTCTAGGGGAATGATGACCTCAGAAGTTATGTCTCATAGTGCTCAGAGCCATTTTCTTCGCCCTACAAAATTACTGAAAGTCCCTCCAAAAACTCGAGTGCAATGTAGTTCCTCTCACTTTGTTTATCCGTTTACCTTCCCCCATCTAGATCGTCTACCATCTCATCGAATTCCATATCCTCTCCACCCACATCGAACACTTCCACATCTCCTATACTGTCCCCAAACTAAATTTCAGTCACCCCATTTCCCCCCCCCCCCTTCCCCTGATCACGAAGCCTGTTAGGTTTTCGCACCTTCAGAAACACATCTCTCCGCCCATACACCTAAACTCACTCCATACCCTACCCTAGTGCAACTTCAACCAACTCCCTCTCCCTGACAATGAGATCCATCGTGATATTTATCCCTCTTATCGGCTTTAACTCTTTCCCATCCATCCCCCTCCGCATCAGGGCTCCTTTCCCTCTCCATCCATGCCCATCCCTCTGCCGGCCGATGTGGCCGAGCGGTTCTAGGCACTTTAGTCTGGAACCGCGAAGCTGCTACAGTCGCAGGTTCGAATCCTGCCTCGGGTATGGATGTGTGTGATGTCCTTAGGTTAGTTAGGTTTAAGTAGTTCTACGTCTAGGGGACTGATGGCCTAAGATGTTAAGTCACATAGTGCTTAGAGCCACCTTGAACCCATCCCTTTCCTCTTACAACCACTGCCCTACCCGCATGGCATACTAATCATTACCCTCTGGCTTTCCCACTGACCATTATTCCCGCTACCCACCTCATCTCCTACCTCCTCTCATCTCCACAGTTTGTCCTATCTAACAAACACCAATTTTTCTACCTACATCCTCAACCCTAGGGAACATGCTGTCTCTTCCAGCAATACATCTCATTCTAAGACAGATACTTCAGTTATTACGTGAAAGTGCAGTACTTCGGTGATTTTTTGAGAAGAATTTCACCTTCCAGTGACGTGTTCTTAAAATGTTCATATTTCCCTATTTGAAACTGACTTTGATATTTAATTTTAAATAGGAAACAAACCATAAATTTTGTTTATATTTCTCATTGTGAATTTTTTTTTAATTCGCATGGCTAAAGAGCGGAGAACTGTACTGCTGACAGCTCACCTCCCTCCCATATGGGGCGAAGGGGATGAAATAACTAAAAATGAAAAAAAGTAGCAGCGTGTGGACAATGAGTCGCTGTACTAATGTTGTTACTCATCCTTACGCCTCTCCCAGCAGCTATTCACCTTGGATTGGCAGGAGGCTACTCCCCTTCTCTTCAGTGATAGTATGCTGTACTATTATTATTACCCATCCTTCCCGTGCAGGGCTATTCGCTAGACTGGCTGGAGCAACTCTCTAATGCTAGATTAATAGCAAAAATGTCCTCTCTGGATCTAGCAGATATTGAGCGGACTGGCTAGACCTATCGTCTAGCACCAGATCAATGACAGCCCCCCCTCCCCCCCCCCCCCCATTTTCCCAATCAGAATTTTCACTCTAATTTTTGAATTTCTCATCAATTGTTGAATTTACCGCCAATAGGAGGAAACGAGTTAGATTGCGCCAATATTTGGGGTCAATCACCTTGAATTACGATGTCACAGTTACACTGTGCCAATATTCCCAAGATGATGGAATAAAGAGAGTACCCTACGCCCTTCCACACCGTCAATATGCAAACTGCATTTTTATAATTAATGAAAGCATTATTATTATTACTATTATTGTTATTGCACTGGCGTCCAAAATTAATCCAACAAATGGAAATTTTGCTAAATTGCTTTTATTTTGCTATAAAATTTCATTATTTTCATCATGGCAGCGACAACAGCAAACGTTCGAAATTGTCTCGACTGAGAAACAGCCCACAGTTGCAATAAATTCTGTTTATTTTAAACCTTAACGATGGTTTCTGCTATAATAATATAGCCTTCTTCAGAAGTCCCACAAACTAATAAACGAAAAATATCTTAGCCCAGCGTCAAGACCAATAAAATAACTTCAACAGACATAAGCCTGTTTCGAACATAAGTAAAATTACATATGGCAACGTATGTCCTCCGGGAATACCTCTGTTATACTGGACTCTCGGTCGTCAGATGTCATGTATTGGTGACGTAACCGCTGGGCTAAGACATTTTTCATTTATTGTGTGTATGACACCTGAAGAAGGCTATATTATGACAACAGAAACCATGGTCAAGGTTTAAAATAAACAGAATTTAGTGCAACAGTGGACTGTTTTTCATTCGATACAATTTCCTATAAAACATTATAAACAAATATTAGTATAGTAGAAGCCATGTAAAGAATATATATCGCAATAGACTAAAATATGCATAACGTCACACAAAACTGTTCTTCTTTTTTATCAACCAAACGGATTTCCACACACATTCTGACAATTGGTAATCTATTCAGTATGGAATGTGACTACCTCTGGCAGAAAGACAGGCCTGACAATGACGGGGCATGCTGTGGATGGTGTCAACAATCTTTTGTTGAGGCAATAACGCCCAGTCTTCCTGGAGAGCTGCTCACAAGTCTTGGAGAGCGGTTGGTGGATGCTGACGAGAAGCAGCCCGTCTCCATAGTGCGTCCCTGACGTGGTCTGTGGGATTCAAATTGGGAGAGCGAGAAGGCCAAACTATGCGTTCAATATCTTCCATTTCCAAGAAAACACCAGCGACCTGTGCTCTATGAGGTCGAGCATTATAGACCATCAGTACGAAGTCTGTGCCCACAGCACCTCGCAACAACCCCACATGAGGTCCCGAGATCTTGCCACGATTTCTGACAGCACTTAAACCTTGCCGTTTCACCGGTACAATTTCATGAAGAGGTGTTCGAGTGGTCAACATAATCCCTGCCAACATCATTAGCTATCCTCCTCGATGTCAGTGTCTTTCCACAATGTTTGGTTTCGAACGTTCCACGTTCCCTCCAGATGCGAATCTGCTTTGAATCACTCTCCACGCCAAACCGGGACTCATATGTTAAAAGAACATTCGCCCACCGTTTGACAATCCAGGTGGCATGTTTACGACTCCACTCTAGACGTTCCCTTCCGTGAAGACGTGTCAGAGGTACACATACAACAGATCTCCGACAGTAAAGGCCACTTTGGCAAAGCCTTGTGCACATCGTTTGCCTCGCCACAACACGTCCAGTGGATGCTGCGAGGTCAGATGCCAGTTGCTGTGCAGTACTAAGGAGGCATCGTAGTGGCCTTACAGCCAAATAACCGTCCTCTCTTTCTGATGCAACACGTGGTCAGCCCTGTCCTGGTCTTTGGGATACAGTTTCAGTCTCTATGAACTGTCATCACATCCGAGAAGCAACTGAATGTTTCACATCAGGCCATCGGGCCACATCAGTTTGTGACTGGCTACTTCCATTCTTCCTATGGCCCTCCATCGCAAGGAGTCTGGTAGGCGTCTTCTGTGTGCCATACTGCACTGTCTGTGACTGCGTACACAGCGATTGTGCATGTGAGACTATCCAGCAAACAAACACTAACCCGTTTTATAGTTGCCCTGACGTCATTGTTGGCGTGGTTGTCTGTTGACCAGAATGGCATCTTGCCTGCATGAAACGATGGTATGGACGTCTGTTGTTGGTTTGTATGACCATATCGTTCGTTACACATAGGATTTTGGACACCAGTGTATTATTATTATTATTATTATTATTATTATTATTATTATTATCATGTCCTCTGTAATACAATGTATTTAGCATTTGAATTTACCGCGAAAATTCGAAATAACTACGAAAATTCGAATTTCCCGCCGATTTTAAATTTTCTACAGATTTTGAATTTCTCGCCTTTTTTCCAAGTAGGGGAGGGAGGAGGCAGGGGGAACTTAATTAACAGTTGTATTAAATAGTCAATAAGTTTGGTACCAAAACTGTGTCGGAACCTTTTCTTTTACCTTCCAAACTTCAGAGGCCAAGGTCCCAGGTTCGAGTCTTGTGCAGCGTACAGGTGTGATCTCCAAGAGTCAAGGGGTGAGAAGAACTGGGGATTTCCCAGAAGGGGATTTCCTCCGATGGGCTGGGGACTTTCCATATGTGGAAGAAATAATTAATTGATTAATTTAATTGCTCATTCAGTTGTTGTTGTTGTCTTCAGTCCTGGGACTGGTTTGAAGCAGCTCCCCATGCTACTCTGTCCTGTGCAAACTTCTTCATCTCCCAGTACCTACTGCAACCTACATCTTTCTGAATCTGCTTAGTGTGTTCATCTCTTGGTCTCCCTCTACGATTTTTACCCTCCACGGTGGCCTCCAATACTAAATTGGTGATCCCTTGATGCCTCAGAACATGTCCTACCAACCGGTTCCTTCTTCTTGTCAAGTTGTGCCACAAAATCCTCTTTTCACCAATTCTGTTCAATACCTCCTCATTAGTTATGTGATCTAGCCATCTAATCTTCAGCATTATTCTGTAGCACCAAATTCCGAAAGCTTCTATTCTCTTCTTGTCTAAACTATTTATCGTCCATGTTTCACCTCCATACATGGCTATACTCCATACAAATACTTTCAGAAACGACTTCCTGACACTTAAATCTATACTCGATGTTAACAAATTTCTCCTCTTCAGAAACGCTTTCCTTGCCATTGCCAGTCTACATTTTATATCCTCTCTACTTCGACCATCATCAGTTATTTTGCTCCCCAAATAGCACAACTCCTTTACTACTTTAAGTGTCTCATTTCCTAATCTAATTCTCTCAGCATCACCCGACTTAATTCGACTACATTCCATTATCCTCGTTTTGCTTTTGTTGATGTTCATCTTATATCCTCCTTTCAGGACACTGTCCATTCCGTTCAACTGCTCTTCCAAGTCCTTTGCTGTCTCTGACAGAATTACAAGACAGGGAGCGAAAGACTATTTACAATTTGTGCAGAAACCAGATGGCAGTTATAAGAGTCGAGGTGCATGAAAGGGAAGCAGTGGTTGGGAAGGGAGTAAGACAGGGTTGTAGCCTGTCCCCGATGGTATTCAATCTGTATATTGAGCAAGCAGTAAAGGAAACAAAAGAAAAATTCGGAGTAGGTGTTAAAGTCCATGGAGAAGAAATAAAAACGATGACTCATTCAATTAATATGAAATAAAAAGCATCCGTGTAACCTCCTTGCTCCACTACTCTAATTACGCTAGGTATTAGAGGAATTTCAGAACCTCAACGAATTAAATATACCTCTACTAGGAAGAACAGGAGAAAGTTTAGATTGAAACATGTACGCAAAATCCGACTTTCATGAGTAAATGAATATTTACCGGTGCGCCAGGGTTGGAAATACAGAGGTTGGCAGTGTTTCTACCTTGTGACTCGTGATATCGCTGGTGAGGCAGGTTGTTTATCAGACATTGTCAAGGGGAAAGGAGGGGACTGTTCCGGAGCGGTAACCGGAAAGTGCCGGATGTTGATGCTCTAGCGTTGGAAGAGCGGTCTTTAGGTGGTCGGGCTGGTGGTACTTTAGTTGTGGTTTGCCTTTGTGTGTCGTGGCGCCGCTAGTCCAACTGGTAATAAGAAGGAAGGGCGTAAATGTAGACACTGTGGAACTAGCCTTGCTCTTTGCACGCTCCGAGTAACAATTGTGACATTCTGCGTGGAATAGTAGAGAGCTGTAGCGAGTTCACTGGAAAGCCTTCCGGCTGTGTTAAGTTCCTTCAGCGTTGCTTGTGGGAGGTATTATTTACTAACTAGTTTTGGAAGACTAGGTAACTCATGTTGTTTGAGTGTTCTGTAATGTTTGTTATTTTCATAACTAGAAAAAGAACTGAACTCTTTTGATAATAACATTTGTCATTTCCTCGTATTAATAATAGTCTGTTCCATGTTACTGTTAATAATGTATCTCAGTTTAAAGTTGCCATGTTCTTAAGATCTACCCCATGTTGGAAGAAGTGCAACATTACATAGTTCGCAGGCAACAAGGGAAGCTCTATCTGGCATATGTTTTAATACTTGAAAGTATGGTCTAGGCCCTTGCATCACGAAAGGTATTGTGCATCTAAAGGCTCTTATGTTCTTGTTTTTTTTCCGAATCTGGAATTTCATCTCTTGATCGGAGAAGGTTTTAAACTTTGCCTTTGCCTGGTTTTTAACTCCTGCTTTTTAAGTTATAGTTGTAATGATGTATAATTTTTAAGAAGCTAGTTTTCTTAGTAAACTGTCATTAAAGATTACTGCCCACTTTTCTGCTTGGAATATAAGTGTAATTGTGTTCTCTGTTAGCATCAGGTTTGTTGTTCTAATTAAAAGAACATTTTGTTTAACCCATGTTAGTGGGAAGTTAATCACCATTTACAGCTTGATTCCACTCCGACTAGTGATTGTTATCTTGAACTCAGATTCTCCCATAACCTTATCTGTTTCAAAAAGTTAGTTACACCTGTGTGATGCTGCACTACGTACGGAATCGTAGAGAAATGTGTTTGTCCTTACTGGCTGTACTCCGACATCGAGTCTGTAAAACTAACTATCGCACTAAAGAATTCCGTGTTAAGATATCTGCGTCGGTAATTGTATTTAAGCACATTTATCTGTTCCTGGTTTAGCCAGAAGCTGTTGCGTGGAAATAATTTATTGTGCATCTTTTTACTCAAGATAAATTTATTTTCTCTTAATATAAATCAGAGCTAAAAATTTTTTTGACTTGGATGTCACATTTTTGCTTAGCGGGACTGAGTCCTGGAAGCTGATAGCCGGAAATTCAGGTCAATGTTAAATTTGAGAATTATTTTAATAAATGCTATGGTAAAGGTGTAACCCCAAGCTCACAGGCATAAAGTGGAAAAAAAACTTTTTTGAAATATTTGCGTGTATAGACGACTTTGTTTATGGTAATAAGTTTGATTTTGATTTGGTTAAGCATATCACAATCGATATCAGACCTATTCTCTTTGCCGTGTGGTTCTAGGCGCTTCAGTCTGGAACCGCGTGACCGCTACTGTCGCAGGTTCGAATCCTGCCTCGGGCATGGATGTGTGTGATCTCGCTAGGTTAGTTAGGTTTAAGTAGTTCTAAGTTCTAGGGGACTGATAACCACAGATGTTAAGTCCCATAGTGCTCAGACCCATTTGAACCTATTTTCTGCCTCAATTAACAATGATTAGTTATTCTGGATTCAGAATTCTCCTGCCATATGGATGGAATATGTGAAACAAATCTCACAAAAATCTTAAGAAGAATTTGCGGCTACCGTTTGTGACTCAAATGACAAACTTCTATTTTCAATCAAATAAAAAGTTTTTAACTCCTGTTAAGGCAGATTTCCGATACTGTCGAGTTAGCAAGGACAGTTTTTCTGCTGTTACCTGGAAGTTAACAATGATTGCTACCAGCAGTGACAGACATTACGCTGCGTTTCGAGCAGTTGTCAGACAAAATTCTAACATCCAACGGATTAAAAGAAAATTTGTCTTTTTTCCCACCTTCAGCAAAATATCCTTCTTTAAATTGAAATTCTGTATGAGTTATTAATAGTGTATTGCTTGTTCATACACATTTTTGATGTTCCAGTGCACCACTTTAATCAGAGATCCTGAACCATATATTTATCTCGTTCAATTAGTTTCCTCGATTATTGCTCTTGCGAAAGAATCATTCTTGACGAAGGTAAAGTAAAGGGCGGCTGTTGGGTTACTGTTTGTGCAGAAAAAGACACGCAGAACCAAGTATGCTATTTTTTGTGTACGACATTTACCATTTACACGGATTTAGTTGATAACAGTGAGCAGGGGATGCGAAGAATTGCTCCTGCACGCAAGCAATTGCAGACGAAAACGTTTGAAAAGCCCAGTCTGAGAAAACATCTCAAGCACAATGAGTAGGATTCACCTAGATGTAGTGTAAATTAGTGCAGTGTGACTGAAAGAACAGTACTTCTGGTCAGGTCAATACGGAATTACCAACGATAAATATAATGGTGTGAAAGAAAAGAGCATATCTAATAAAGACACGTAAATAGGAATGCTAGTGAACTACTACGAACAACGGAGTGAACACATCATCTTAGCTAAGATACACACAGAATCACGACAGCTGGAAGACTAGTATAGTACTGGTCCACACCCTTCCGCAAACCTTGTGTCCATAATTTCGGTTCTTGAGTCTGAAATCAAATGAAGGTCATTTTGATAATATGGATTTATACATCAGTTGATTAATTGTCGGTTATTAATCTTTTATCAAGTGATGTATTAATCATATGTCTTGTAATTTGCTCCTCCACTTCCCCTTCCTATAATATTACTACGTCTACGCGGACATAACTATTAACAACGCACAATGCAGTGCTTTGCAGGAGCGGGGTCTGCATGAGTCGTGAGTCATCAATATAATTATCTTCCATATATCCTTGGTGTAAGGTGTTCTCATGGAGCACAATGCATGACGTTGTTCATTTTTGTATGTATAGTAAAAATATCCATTAAAATGTCTTAAGAGTAAGTCGAAGGCGCGATGTTCATTATTGCAGTTGCGCAGATACACATGACCGTGTGTTTGTGTGCTATCAGCTATAATGGTTACATAGAAAGAATTTTTTTTATAACGTGTGAAGATACTGAACGTCATGTGTGAGCTGACATGTGCGAGACATCACTCTGTCTCTTTCTTTGTCTCTCTTTTTCTCTCTCTTTTTCATTTCCTCGTATAATTTGGGTGTGGGTGGGCATATGTTTGTTTGTGTGTTTAGGGTGAATCACCTAAAACGTGCACCGCAGGTGCTGCGGAAATGGAAAGTGCCACTGATGTGCGACTATCACAGAATGGATGGGTAATCAGGCGCTCGTACTGTTAGTCAGGCAACGGATTGTAATAATACTTAGAAACTGTATTTCTTGTGCAAACATTTCAAATGACACTAACAAACTTAAAGTAGGGTAAATTAGAATGCTAGTGGTGTTTGTTACATGATTGTACTGCGAGTTGTTTACGAGAGATCGTATGTTGAACAGTTCCCACGCCGACGGTTGTACAACACTTGTGGCAGCACACAATAAAGAACAGTACAAGTGCATCTGCTGCTTATGTGGATTATGACCTGTAACGAGACGACTAACCATCACACGTTTGGTTAAAAATGACTACTGGCAGCAACAATATACTCTCCCAAACAGGAGTGGAACGACTGCTGCACATTTTCTAGCATTTCAGCGGAGCTAACGAGCAAGCAGCATCGGATGTAGCTGGTATGTTCCTACAGACAGCGTATTCCACCCTTCCTCACAGGAAAATGTCGACAAGCGTCAACTCTGGGGAATGAGCCAGCCGAGATATAGGTTCTCTGTTTCCGATCCAACGATACGGAAGCAATTCCTGAAGATATGCCGCAGTACTTCGTGCAGTGTGGGCTGTACAGCCCTCATTTTCCACAGGTTCCTCCTAGTCTCCAGAAGAATGTCTTATAGTATCCGTGGAAGATGGTCTGTTTGGAGGAGGCTGCAATACCTGTGCACGTTCAGTGTTATGTCTACGAAAATTGGTCCTATGTGTTGACGGTTCTCTATTCCACACCACACGTTTATTCTCCATGTAAGCTGACATTCCACCTGACGAAGCCAATGGGGACTGTCAAGAGACGAATACTGCATGTTTGGCGGTTCATCTGGTCATGACTAGTAAATGTGCCTTCATCACTAAGCAAGATAAAAGTATATGATGTATCTGGAGTATCCTGTCTTAATGCCCATATGCAGAAGGTAACATAATTCTCGTAATCATTTCCATACAGCTCTTGATGGAGAGCGTTGTGATAGGGATAGAACCTGTGTAGGATACTTGCCTGACTCATGCTACTTCCTCGTGCGATTGCACGGGAACGAACAAGCGGATCAACTACTATGCCAGCAACCACCTCTTCTGTCGTCACTTGTTTCCTTTTGTTACCTTGTCTATATGTTACGCTGCCACTTAAAGGTTGTTGGTTGAAGAGACTGATAAATAACTGCCGAGATGGTTGACGTCTATTGTAAATAATGCCGCATAGACCTTACGAGGACGAACTGCATTTTTCCTACACTCTCCACACACCATGAGCATGTCGGCTTCTTCTGCGTTGGTAAATCCCATCGTCCAGTCACGACCTACTGCTTCGATTGTTACATATTAACCGACCAGCGAGGAGTCCCAATGCACTCAAGGAACACAAGCATGTTATAAGCAAACAGAACATCGTACCTAGCTACTACGTATGTTGAATGGCACAAACAGATGACGGTGTGGAAACTTAACAAAATACGACAACTCGCAAGCAAGTCGCACTAGACTCCTGCAACAAACAACACTATTACACGAATTTCAGTTTGTTAATGTTAACAGGAATTGTTCCATTAAAAAATGTATGTCTGCACAAAAATAGTATCTAAGTGCTATTACTATCAGTTTATTGGCTAACAACATGAGCCTCTGACTACCAACTACCTATCCATCTGTGAAAACAACAGATCAGCTGCATTTTCCATTTCCGCAATAATTTCTGTGCAAGCTGTAGGCGATTCATCATGTGTGTGTGTGTGTGTGTGTGTGTGTGTGTGTGTGTGTGTGTGTGTGTGAATTGAATTCAAAATGTTCCAAATTATATATATTTATGCAGATAAAGATGGATCTCATTAATTTTGTGGAGCTTGATTGTGAGAATCTTTCTTGCTATGGTTAAAGCGAGATCTTCATATGCTTGTACCTCAAGATCGACGTCTGACATGTGAAATATATGATAATCTCCCTCTGCTACAATAGTACCGTATTCAGATTTATACTCGTAGGACAGTTATCTCCTTGATATCCCCTGACTGGTTGTCTTGTATTATCACTGTACAGTACGCTAACATCTACACATATCTTCGTATTCACAATGCTTTATCTCATATGTAGTTAAAATAATGCGTTTTAATTTTTTGTTAATGGCGGAAAAACTTATAACATAATCTAAATGTTATGCGGATCGTTAAAACAGAACAACTATGTTTTGCTTCGAATTCTTTCTACAAAATGTTTATTCGGTCTTTTGTAATTTTATTGTGTAGAAGGAACTGCTGGGTGCAGCTTATGATCTTGAAGAATATACGTTCTTGATAAGTAATTAATCAAGGTTTGTGTCACAGTCGCAGTTTTATTCATTCACCAGTCATTACCTACATTAGAAAGTACAATGTTGTTAATAAAACATGAAATAAAACGTTTATCAAACATTTTGTTGCACACATATTACGGCAGCATACTACATATGGAGTGCATAAATTACACTGTGGAATATGAGATTGGTTTTTTACGCCAAATGTTATAACGAGATGCAAGGAACATATCAGCTCAAATAACAAGACTGCTTCTGGCCAATGTACAGCACGTGGCTCTGAGAGTACTATGAAAAAACGTGTCTCCTAAAGGAATTAATCTAAACATACTTCAAGAATGTGAAATATATAAACGGGAGATAAGGCGTTGGACAAATTGATGAGAGGATAGTCCAAATATAATACAATAACTTTTTGATCTTTCTGAAATGAGTCATGATTCAATGAGGCAGTTAGCTTATGATAAATCAGCAATTTATAAAATACTGCGATTACGTGTGTGGCCTTTATCAGTACAATTTCTAAGTATTTAGATGTAACCTTTTGATCTTTGAGAGGGAGTGCATGTGAACACCTAATAGACAGTTGATGGCACCTTTCAGATTGTTATATGTAAACAACCAAAGAATGCCTATCTAATTTTGAATTCATCAAGAATGTGCAGTGAAACGTACAGTGAAAGACTAAAAATGCATGTATGTCATAAAGGATTTTTGCACTGATTTAATCTGTGTACTCAAAATATCTAAAAATTTTGGACTTCATGTTTCGTGAATAACATCGTACCCTGTAATGTAGTGAACGGCTTAAGAACGAACGAAAATGATAAATGAGTCACTAATAAAAGTATTATTTGCAATCCTAAGAGAAATCTTAGTCAAGAAATTTCAGATATGTTGAGCTACTGATGCTCATTTCCAACCAATATTAAAATTAAACACCTCCTTGGATTTGTGTGTTGTACCTAGTTAATTTAAAACAAAAAAATCTTCACTTGACCAGTTTCTGTATATATCTTTTTGAAAACTGATTTCTGTTTACAAATTTTAACATAATCTACAACTTCAGATTTAGATGGATGGGAGTCGGTCATTGGAATTATTGATGAATAGTGATAAACCTTACTTATGTTTCACTTTCACTGGAAGAACTTTAATTAACTGTCTCATTAAAACTCTGTCATAGAAATCTACTTCTAGGAACTCAGTGATAATAATTTTTAGAACATTTCTACTGAAACGATAGATTACTGAAACTTCTACAGTGAACTGCAGTGAATAATTTCATGTTTTGCGTCAGTTACTCTAAGTTAAAATTGTGAACTTCCTTTTCAATATCTGATTTCAAATGTATTATGTTTCCATTTATTACACAAATATTTTCAGTCAGTTATGTACATAATCACTAGTCATGATTTTTAAAATAGCAAATGATGCATATTTATATCAATGAGTATAAAAAATCATTTGTGTTGAATTCCATATTGAATATACGATCATATCAACTATCTCTGCGTCATGTAAGTCATCGATTGATTTTGTAATACATACCTGCCTCGTATATGCATTATATACTGGATGTTGCAGTTGTTCAGCCTTAGCTGCGTGCGTGATAAATGCCTGAAGAGATCTCATTGGAATGGGACATTATCAAGAAATGTTTACTTATATCATTAACAACATTGTGATAGGTAGGTCTAGTACCTCTCTTGGCAACTTTCGTGAAATACGATTACATAATGACATTAAAACCATATTACTTTCTAACATATCGACAGAGGTAATTTACAGAAGTAATTCTTCAGATGATTTATGAGAAAGATCTAATTGGAGAGACCTGAAATTTAAATAATGGTTTTTCATTGAAATTGATGTCATACATAGTGCCATGTGTTTTGTGTAATAAGAGCTAAAGAATATATGAAATGTTAGGATATTGTTGTTTACACTTTAGATGTGATTTACGAGCAGAGACATGTGATTGTTCAGTAATTCCTGCTAGCATTTCAATCTGCTGGATGATACACTGCACAGAACATTTTCTTTATGTTTGAGAATAATCTCATGAAGCCTCTGTTTATTACATATATTAGACAGTTACAATTATCAGTGTTCAAACTCTGGATACGTTTTCCTTTAAGGCTGGTGTAAATCTTCAGAAAAGGGACCTTGCTTGTTAAACTGAGGAGCTAACACAAGCTGAAGTGCAGCAATGGTACATTGTTTGTGGGTATCATAGTTTATGAATGAGTATCCATTCCAGAAAGCTTTATTAAAAAAATATGTACAATTAACAAATCAAATATTAAAATTCTGATAAAACAACACATAAGTTACTATCTCTTTGAAAAGCTGAACTAAATTTATATTAAAAATACACATTTATTGTTTCGTCTGAGGCATTATGATTATTAATTCTGTGAAATGCATATGTACAATAATTTGAAAAATTGATTTTGAGTGATTCTGTGCTGCAATAGCTTCCTTAATTTTACAAGAATGTTTTACAGAGTGGCATAGATTCTCTTTGTTGAGCTCCTCGCATAGCGCTGTAACACCACAAAAGAAGCTGCTTATTTGGATGTGCAAAAACCACTTATTGTGTTTTCTTCAAGTCAATGTTTCTTCATCAATTCAACAATGTAACACCGTTACCTCAATTGACTGTGTCGTTCAATGTTCCTCCACAGGAAAACTTCACCATCTCACATTTACACTATCAAAAACTGTTAGAATATCTACCACATCTGTGATTGTACCTAGTATTCACTACAAGCTGCCATTTATCGACCAACACACAAGAAAGTAACTGATTTCCGATCGATCTGTTTTCCATCGGCCAGATTTAGGTGTCTGGATGGAATCGGTAATTGATACTTCTAGCAGTAAAATGTAAATATTAAAGGTATCCATGTTTATTATTCTGCAGAATGTGAGAAGGAAGACGTGACGTATATAAAACATGGACGAAACAGGTAGCTTCTTCAGATTATATTTCGTATCTAACCAAGCATCCAGTATTGGATTTATTGCATAATTTTGGTCACAGCCATAGAGTAGTACTGGAGTAACACGATTGATTTTTCATTGTAGCTGATATGCAGCAAGTGTTGGTGTTATCTGGAACCCTTCCCGGATAGTGACTACTGCGTGCAATTACTTATCCTTTAATTTTATTGCTAGTATACAACATTTTGCTGTTGTCTATTTCGAAAAATAAGCTCTTACACGTTATGAATTGTCGTCTACGAAGCAATAAATCACGCTGACAGGTTCTCTTAGCTTTTAATTGTTCGTGCCGTTCGTTCTGATTTATTGACTCCGTGTCAGAAATGAAACTGAATGAAGCTTCATCATCTAACATCTCTTATACAAATATCCGTGTTTCCGAATGAAATGTTATTGACATGACACTTTCCTGCTTGGAAAAATTTATACTTTCACTCTCCCATATGTCATTACGGTACAAACATTCAGGTAGATTTTGCATGTCATATGAATATTTTGTATCTGTGCAGTAAGGCAGTTAAAGGTAATACCGGCTCCATAAATTAATTTCATACTACATGGTCGGCGTGTCTATGAAATGATTAAAGTGTGAACTGCGAGATGTAGATTGTGATAGCTTTCTTATAATTTCTAGGGCTGTAATATTCGAAAAGAGAACTTAGCACGATCGTCGAAGTCATTAATTTGCCGAAAGACTACAGCTTACGATTAGTAGCGTAAAATAAGGAAGGAACTATTTCCCTCTAATTCACTTGAGGAACTGCAGCACACTGGATAGTGTAAATGGCGGATACCGTAAAAACTGTATTTCCAAAGACAGGAGAGTTTTTAAGCCTTTACTCAGGGTTTCATTTTGCTGTATCAAACTTGGTGTAGCACCATGGAGCATCAACGTACATCTATCTACAAATTTAATTCGAGTGTTTTCTTAAAAATAACGTTCTGGAATAAAACGTAGCACCTTGTCAGTGAGCGCTGTAGTAATCACGAACTCTGAACACTTCTTCAGTCCAACGTCACAACCTACAAAATCGTGACCAGACTACTTTTAGCGTGGCTCAGTGAACTTCTGATACATTGTGGTGAAGATTACCAGTGTAAAACTTATACAAATGTGTTGGTATTCTACCCCACCCTCTCTTCTGGATCGTTCGGTCAAGATCGTGGATCACCTGGTCCAGAATCTTGTGTAGCTTCTTAGAGAAGGGATCTCTGTAACAAAAGAAAACGAAGATAATGACATGACAAGGAAACAGATAATGGAATCAACTTACAGGCCAGAAAACTGGAAAAAGACAGCCAAAACAATAGGTAGGTTGATCTTTTTACACTCATCACTGTGTGTAAGGGACGGATAGCCATATCAAATCATTGTTATTTTTGGAAAAGGCGTGCCTCACCCGGAGACTAGAATGCACTTTCTGCGATTTTTCTAACCTACATAGCACTAACTGGTCGAGATAGACTAACGCAACCACTTACTTTCATTAACGTAATGTGACAAGCATAAATACTCAGACAACTCCCTATTAAGGAAATCTTCTTGTGCAATTCCTACCATTTATAATTCAATAATCCTTTAAACAGCCTTCGTATTTTCCTTACCTTTGTTAAAAGTGGAGTTGAACTAATTTACGTTCGTTTTCCATGTAGTTGTTACGTACTGTTTGAATACATTACATTCCTTTTCATAATTTGCTTAAAGTGTCTATTTAAGATTGTTCTCGAAAGACATCGAACTTTTGTAGTTTTCACTCATTTCGTGTCTTCTGCGACGTTATAATTACGTTCAGCTAATATCTGTGTGGTGTGTACACTTTCTTTTTTACGTTTGCCTGCCATCTGGAAGTTACCTGCACACCTCATTGGAAGATAATTAGTCACTAATTCCTACTTTATTGTTCTTCAAGTGCTGTAACGAAAAATTAATTTCTGTTAGTTGCTTAAACTTTATCATTCTTTCTTACTTTATTATGATGTTTTTGCCATTTTATAATACGACTCCGTCTTCAGGTCACAAGTGGCCCATTGGGACCATCCGACCGCCGTATCATACTCAGTTGAGGATGCGGATATGAGGGGCGTGTGTTCAGCACACCACTCTACTGGTTGTTATGATGGTTTTCTTTGACAGGAGCCGCTACTATTCGGTCGAGTAGCTCGTCAATTGGCATCACGAGGCTGAGTGCACCCCGAAAAACGGCATCAGCGCATGGCGGCTGGATGGTCACCCATTCAAGTGCCGACCACGCCCGACAGCGCTTAACTTCGGTGATCTCACGGGAACCGGTGTATCCACTGCGGCAAGGCCGTTGCTGTTTTATAGTACAACCTGCAAATATTATATATAGTCTAGATGGCGACAATGAGATAGAATTTGACATAGAATGTGTACAAAGGAATTCTGACGTTAAGTTATTCGTAATGCATGTACGAACTGTTATTCATTTCTATATACTCTGTGTCAAATACCATCTAATCGACATCTACACTACGTATAATGACTGAAGGTTGTACTAGAAAATGGCAGTAACGCCGAAATAAGCATAGAGTACGAAATAATAATAATAATAATAATAATATTTAAGCAGCTAACAGGAATTGGCGATTCACTGAAATTTCATACTGTGACCTGTATTGCGCTGTAGACTCCACAACGGGGAAATTACTAAAAATATTTTAAATGCGTTTTTGTGTTTACTGGTGAAGTGTCTTCATGTGTGATAAATATGGATGTTGTCGTACGTTAGGAAGTATGGGGCAAAATGCCAGGACTGGGGGTTGATATTCAATTAGGGGGATTGTAACGGGGATTCCAGTAAGGTATCAGATGAGGCTACACATTATGCAGTCGAGACAATGAGAATCATGGAACAAAGAAGAAATATTTGTGCCCTGAAGGCAGAACGGGAAATGGTGTGTTCTGAATTAGACAACTGAATGCGGAACGAGAAAGTGGGAACTAGGATAAGGTAACAAGTATATAGTGGAATGAGAATACCTCAGAAATGAAATTTCCGATTTCGGTTAACAATCATTTTTAAGTTCGTATCTGAAACGAGAGAAAAGCGTCAACCAGTTTTTTGAGGAAAGTAGAGTGTAGCTAACTCGTAGGAACAACATTAGGAGTAGATCAATATAAAAATCTAGTAAATAGGAAGTAGTCTTGCTTCTAGGTTGCACTAACGTAAGGGAAGTAGGCCATATGCTCCATGAAGAGCTTAGTATAGGCTACTGTATCACAAGCACCGTGAGACCTAGTTTCAATGCTAGTGAAATGACACAGAACATAGATATCTTGGTGATTCAGTTCACACACTTGTAGTAGGAAGAGCAGGAAGCAACCTGGTTAGCAACTTAGGGTATAGTATTAATGGTGTCCTGGAGGAAGTAGGACAAGCATCACCACACCCACAAGTTGGATTTGTCGAGATTTGCAGAGCCATGACCAGGCCTGGGTTAACACAGCTGTAAGCCATGTAAGCAAATAAACAGTCTCATGTCTTTGCTGTACCTAGTTTTCAGTTCGGAGCTGGGGATACCGAAATCATGGCCTGCACATGAATAGGAGGGGGAGGGGTAAGTTAGATGAGCATCTAGAAGAAAATGTAAGGTGGTGAGAGCAAAAGCACACAAGGCAAAGTCCCTGTGATTAGGGGGCCAGACTCAGGCTATAGACTGATATTCTTGAAATAAATTAGAACGGAACAGGACCATATTAACAGTCCACAGAAACATAAAATTAGTTTGTTTCACCAGGACATTCTCGAGCTGAAGAACAACATAGATCAGCTTCTTGTATCGCAAGTAGATGTGGAAAATTTTTAAGTGATAGGCGTTCTGTGCCTCTCTGAACAACATGCAACTACAGGGATAGCGAATATAAATGTGATTGATTGTAGACTGTCACCACTTTCGTATAGAGTAAACATGGGAAAAAGGACTCAAGTTCAACATGCAGAAAAAATTGTGGTAAATTAAAAGAATTTTTAAACAAGTTTTATTTGGCAGATCAGTATGTGCTTCTAAATTGTTACTATTGGAAACATGAAACTATAAAAGTCTACAGATCACCTCTGGGCAACTTTCAACTACTTATGAGAAATCTGGATGCTTTGTTGAATTACCCTTCAGACAATATGAAACAGGCAGTAATTTGCGGAGAGTTCCAAGTAGATTTCTTAATAAATTCTGATAGGAAAGATGAATTGGAAAAATTATTTGGTTGTTTCAGTCTGATTTCATTAGTGAACTTTCTGTTTCACCTACAGAAAGGTAGCAGGACACTGACTGATAATATTATTACAGACCTTGCTCAATCTGAAAAAAATAATATGTACCACATTGTTAACAGTCTATCTGACCATGATGCACATTTCGTGGAAATAAACAATGCAACCACAGTCAACAGGAAAAGGAGGTGTTGGTTATGATTTATGGGTCATACACTTCCATCAGTACCTCTACAGACGCCAATTTTCTCTAGTTACGGACCACAGACCATTAAAGGCTCTGTTTCGGTCCTTCCACCTTGTTCCAGCACGTACAGTGCAGAAGTTTAATGGTGGGCCCTTGTCTTGTCGAGTTACCAGTACTAGGTGACATTTTGGCCGAGTTCCAAACATTTCAACGTCGACCTCCCATCGAGGCTTCCATTTGGCTCTGCTGCTGCATTTGATTCCTCCAAGAACTCATGTCATCACACTGATTCAGACGAAATCCGGCTTTTGGAAGATTTTCCGGTCACACTCGGCTGTGTGATAACATCAGACTGGGCATTACAGATGATGCTCAGGTTTGTCCACCAAGGGTGTCCACAGAGTTTCAAGGAGATTCATCACCTGGTGGTTCGTAGCTACATTGCCCATTGGCGTGCCATATCTGTACAAACAAAAAAAAAATGGCTCTGAGCACTATGGGACTTAACAGCTGAGATCATCAGTCCCCTAGAACTTAGAACTACGGAAACCTAACTAACCTAAGGATATCACACACATCCATGCCCATGCAGGATTCGAACCTGCGACCATAGCGGTAGCGCGGTTCCAGACTGTGGCGGCTAGAACCGCTCGGCCATATCTGTACAGATAGTGCCGTTCTGATGTATACTGAAAGTGGCGATGCAAGAGTCTGGTACCTCCGTCCCTCCAGCAGGAAGTTCTTTGGTTGTTGCACCATTGGGGTATTGTCTGTACCAAGCAGTTGGCAAGGCGCCATTGTACATGGCCAGCAATGGATGCACAAACAGAGACCATGACTTCACAGTATGCAATGTGTGCAGAGTATCAGTCTGCTCCCTGACAGAGGGACTTTGAATGCCACATCCTGCTGGACCTTGCCAACGCCTGCACGTGGATTTTGCCAGGCCATATTGAAACATACACTGGCTAGTGTCTGTCAATTCACACAGCAAATTTCCCTTCGTTGTTCCAATGAAGGCTACCACATCACTCAGAACAGTATCGGTTCTTACGTTGACCTTCTGCGTTACCTGAGGTGATAACGTCACATAATGGGCCTCAGTTCACGTATCCGGAGTTTGAATTGTTCTGTGCACGCAATGTTATTCGAAATGTCCTTATAGTTCCCTGACATACAAAGTTGAATTGTGAAGCCATATGCTTTGTAATGACCTTCAGACCATAGATGGGCAAGCAGCAAGCCATTGACACATGGGATCAAGCTTTGAAAGTTTTTCTGTAGTCGTATCACTCCATGCCCAAAGATGGTAAGTCGCCAGCGGAGCACCTGGATGATCGATGTCATAGGACTCTGCTCCATTTGCTACAGCTGCTGCAGAGACCTTATGTCCCTCCATCTGAGAGACAGTGTTGGCTTTAGCAGCCAGTGTTCTTTTGCGAGTTTGACAGGAGTCACAGATGGGAACAGGATGTGATGTCTGAGGTGTTGTCCCATTCCACCTACGTCATCCATGGTCCGACGGGTTTGCATAGGCGGGATTGGAACTGGCTTCGACCAATCCTCTACAGAGATTCTGCTGCCCCCATTTTGTTCACAGATGCAGCTTTCAGCTAGGGCATGTGGCAGCCACCATCACGATCGCAGACGTCGCCTCCAGCAGCATGGTCGTCTCCGCAGTGGGAGACACCCATGAACGTCGACTTGGTGCCACCAGCGTTGCAGTCATGCTGGCAGACCGTGACGCAGCCAGCAACAGGTTCGCACCCAGTCGCCTGGCTGGACGCCAAAGAGGACCCAGACGTCGTCTTCAGCGGTCTGCCTGTCGCATTTTCTGCCTCTGTTACTACCTCCACTGACGCGCACCCAATTGCTGGTTTTCTGGTCGGCGTTTTCAGACACACACAGGGTGGATACCTGGGTGTGGATGGGTGCTTGGTGTCGATTGAAGTTTTGTCACCTACCTCCTTAACTGTGTTGGCACTTCATCCTCGTCCCTGCTGTCATGCCCCATCTCCATATTCAGCACCGCGGCAGATGTGTGGGGGTGGGGGAATGGGGAGAGGGAGGTATAAGGTGTCTTCGAGCATCGAGAGTGGTGCAAGAAGTAACGATCACCGCTGAGATACTACCCACCAAAGTGGTGTTATGAGGCGCCAATGAGATGATAGGAAGAAACCGTGCCTCTTGTAGTTCCGAGGTGCCACCGCCGAGATTCTGCCCTGAAATAGCGTAGCCAGAGGCCAGCAGGGCAGTTCTGTTCGCGGTTAGGTCCTGGATATTTCCAAGAAGTTCCTCTCGATGTAATGTCGCGCTACCTACTCGCTGTAACACAGCCTGTGTTACCCGTTGGGGAGTAAAGAGACTTACATCTCCTGTGAACCGTGCCTCCGATCCAATGCTTTCAGAACTGTCATCAAACTGTGTTTTCTAGTGACTGTAGTGAAGCCACAGTACGACCATCCTGAACTTGTATCGATTCGCCACTCAGTAGTCGTGGCTCATTTAGTGTGTTCTGGTCCGAAAGTCCACGTATGCAGTTTCATAGCTACAACAGAGCCTGGCGAGCAAAGATAAGTCTGTTGTAATTAATAGAGTATTACCTATTCGGAGTGTTCTAATCATCTGTGTTATTAAAAGCTATCTCAGTGTCCAAACACTCGGATACAACATCTCAAAATGTAATACGTCTGTTGGCTCGAATGGGGTAGTAAGTGCATCTCTCTTCATTTGCTGCTTCTGAGGGGATGATAAAGCTAGCGTTCTTTTTATTTTTATTTTTCGTTTTTATTACTACAGTCTGTGATGTCTGTGTGTTACAGTTATGTATTAACTGATGCTGTAGTGTTTGTAATTTGTTTGTGAAGCAGTTGGTGTAAACTTTGGAGGGTACCATATCTCGTGCGGTAGCGTTCTCGCTTCCCACCCCCGGGTTCGATTCCCGGCGGGGTCAGGGATTTTCTCTGACTCGTGATGGCTGGGTGTTGTGTGATGTCCTTAGGTTAGTTAGGTTTAAGTAGTTCTAAGTTCTAGGGGACTGATGACCATAGAAGGTTAAGTCCCATAGTGCTCAGAGCCATTATTTTTAAACCATATCCTGTTTAACTATGTAAAAGTAGATATTACCATCCCTGACAATTAGGAATTTAAGGTTTACCAGATACTGTCCAGTTAAATTATTAGAAAACTTAGTTTGGCGAACCACATTGAAGCACGTCTTAGCAAGCCCTATATTCAGAAGTAGACACTAGAATCGAAATCTGAAACACAGATAGCGTCTTGCAAATATATTGTAATTTCAGATAAGGGGATCCATTCGGAGTCATTTGCAAGTGCAGTACAATTTTTTCAATCAAAAGTTTTGGAAAAAGTTTGTAATTGAGTTCACTTTTGTTAGTACCTGTTTGGGAGCTGTAACATCCATCTCATCAAATGATCAGCTGGTGAAGCTACTAGCAATGCCTCTATATATAAAATGACAAATGCTGGCAGATAGGGATTTGCTTTTAAGAAATTCCCTGCTAGGGAATCTACATTAAATTCTATATTATTCATTGCAGAATTTACTGCAGAATCTGCTGCAGACATAAATACACTTCCTTATAAAACAGTGGTATGGCATTAAATCATTTGCCTGAAATTAGTTTTCCTGCAAGTTAACTACCAATACATGTGTGCATATATAACGTTTCCCTGAAACCAGTTCCTGTTCATTTTATGACGAGCATTATAACTTGCATGTAAATACCAGCTCAGATTGTGGTTTTATGAATTACAATAAAGAGAATTGGCCCAGTTCCTTACACAGGGTGTCTCAAAAATGACCGGTATATTTGAAACGGCAATACAAACTAAACGAGCAGCGATAGAAATACACCGTTTGTTGCAATATGCTTGGGACAATAGTACATTTTCAGGCAGACAAACTTTCGAAATTACAGTAGTTACAATTTTCAACAACAGATGGCGCTGCAAGTGATGTCAAAGATATAGAAGACAACGCAGTCTGTGGGTGCGCCATTCTGTACGTCGTCTTTCTGCTGTAAGCGTGTGCTGTTCACAACGTGCAAGTGTGCTGTGGACAACATGGTTTATTCCTTAGAACAGAGGATTTTTCTGGTGTTGGAAATCCACCGCCTAGAACACAGTGTTGTTGCAACAAGACGAAGTTTTCAACGGAGGTTTAATGTAACCAAAGGACCGAAAAGTGATAAAATAAAGGATCTGTTTGAAAAAATTCAACGGACTGGGAACGTGACGAATGAACGTGCTGGAAAGGTAGGGCGACCGCGTACGGCAACCACAGAGGGCAACAGGTGATCCAACAGCGGCCTCGGGTTTCCGTTCGCCGTGTTGCAGCTGCCGTCCAAATGACGCCAACGTCCACGCATCGTCTCATGCGCCAGAGTTTACACCTCTATCCATACAAAATTCAAACGCGGCAACCCCTCAGCGCCGCTACCATTGCTGCACGAGAGACATTCGCTAACGATATAGTGCACAGGATTGATGACGGCGATATGCATGTGGGCAGCATTTGGTTTACTGACGAAGCTTATTTTTACCTGGACGGGTTCGTCAATAAACAGAACTGGCGCATATGGGGAACCGAAAAGCCCCATGTTGCAGTCCCATCGTCCCTGCATCCTCAAAAAGTACTGGTCTATTATATATATATATATATATATATATATATATATATATATATATATATATATATATTCCTGGAAATGGAAAAAAGAACACATTGACACCGGTGTGTCAGACCCACCATATTTGCTGCAGACACTGCAAGAGGGCTGTACAAGCAATGATCACACGCACGGCACAGCGGACACACCAGGAACCGCGGTGTTGGCCGTCGAATGGCGCTAGCTGCGCAGCATTTGTGCACCGCCGCCGTCAGTGTCAGCCAGTTTGCCGTGGCATACGGAGCTCCATCGCAGTCTTTAACACTGGTAGCATGCCGCGACAACGTGGACGTGAACCGTATGTGCAGTTGACGGACTTTGAGCGAGGGCGTATAGTGGGCATGCGGGAGGCCGGGTGGACGTAGCGCCGAATTGCTCAACACGTGGGGCGTGAGGTCTCCACAGTACATCGATGTTGTCGCCAGTGGTCGGCGGAAGGTGCACGTGCCCGTCGACCTGGGACCGGACCGCAGCGACGCACGGATGCACGCCAAGACCGTAGGATCCTACGCAGTGCCGTAGGGGACCGCACCGCCACTTCCCAGCAAATTAGGGACACTGTTGCTCCTGGGGTATCGGCGAGGACCATTCGCAACCGTCTCCATGAAGCTGGGCTACGGTCCCGCACACCGTTAGGCCGTCTTCCGCTCACGCCCCAACATCGTGCAGCCCGCCTCCAATGGTGTCGCGACAGGCGTGAATGGAGGAACGAATGGAGACGTGTCGTCTTCAGCGATGAGAGTGGCTTCTGCCTTGGTGCCAATGATGGTCGTATGCGTGTTTGTGCGCCGTGCAGGTGAGCGCCACAATCAGGACTGCATACGACCGAGGCACACAGGGCCAACAACCGGCATCATGGTGTGGGGAGCGATCTCCTACACTGGCCGTACACCTCTGGTGATCGTCGAGGGGACACTGAATAGTGCACGGTACATCCAAACCGTCATCGAACCCATCGTTCTACCATTCCTAGACCGTCAAGGGAACTTGCTGTTCCAACAGGACAGTGCACGTCCGCTGTATCCCGTGCCACCCAACGTGCTCTAGAAGGTGTAAGTCAACTACCCTGGCCAGCAAGATCTCCGGATCTGTCCCCCATTGAGCATGTTGGGACTGGATGAAGCGTCGTCTCAAACGGTCTGCACGTCCAGCACGAACGCTGGTCCAACTGAGGCGCCAGGTGGAAATGGCATGGCAAGCCGTTCCACAGGACTACATCCAGCATCTCTACGATCGACTCCATGGGAGAATAGCAGCCTGCATTGCTGCGAAAGGTGGATATACAGTGTACTAGTGCCGACATTGTGCATGCTCTGTTGGCTGTGTCTATGTGCCTGTGGTTCTGTCAGTGTGATCATGTGATGTATCTGACCCCAGGAATGTGTCAATAAAGTTTCCCCTTCCTGGAACAATGAATTCACGGTGTTCTTATTTCAATTTCCAGGAGTGTAAAAAGCATTGGGAGCTGTTTGTTGTCGATAAGAAAACAGGAACTCCAGAAGACAGTATCAGTTTGCAGAATGATTTGCACAGGTTTCAGGAATGGTGCAGGCTCTGTCAGTTGATCCTGAACGTTAATAAACATAACGTATTGTGCATACATAGGAAAAGAAATCCACTGCTGCGCAAGTACACTATTGATGAAAAATTGCTGGAAACAGGTCCCACCATAAAATATCTAGAAGCAACTATCGATAGCAGCCTTAAGTGGATTGAGGACATGAAGCAAATAGTAGGAAAAGCAGATGTCAGATTGAGATTCGTAGGAATAAGTTTAAGGAAATGTAACTCATCCATGAAGCAACTGGCATACAAGGTACTTGTTCGACTGCTTCTTGAGTTTGGTCACCTGTCTGTAATCCTTAAAAGGTAGTACTGATAGAGGAGACACAGTAGATCTAGTTGAGGAGCAGTGTGTTTCGTCATGGATAGTTTAGTTGATGCGAGGGCTTTAGGGAGATGCTCAAGAAACTCCAGCGACAGACGCTACAAGAGAGCCATTGCGCATCACCGAGAGGCTTACTATTGAAATATCTAGAGAATACTTTCCGGGAAGAATCAGACAACGTAATACTTCCAGACACATACATCTCATAAAATGACCACGAAGAGAAAATATGAGAAATTACAGTTAATATAGAAGCTTACCGACAATCATTCTACCCACTTTCCATTCGCAGGTGGAGCAGGGAAGGGGTGATTTGTCAGTAGTAACAGAAGTACTGTCCGTCACACACCGTTAGGTGTATGGTTAGTGTGGTGAAGTTCTAGATGAAGACCTGTATGCTTTAACTAGATGACATAATAGTTACTTCAACGAAAAAAAAAGTGTGTGAAATCTTATGGGACTTAACTGCTAAGGTCATCAGTCCCTAAGCTTATACACTACTTCACCTATTTATCCTAAGGACAAACACACACACAGCCATGCCCGAGAGAGGACTTGAACCTCTGCCGGGACCAGCCGCACAGTCCATGACTGCAGCGCCTTAAACCGTTCGGCTAATCCTGCGCGGCTTTCTTCAACGGGTGTACCACAACATGTGAGATGATTGGAGGATGTTTTCAGTAGATTATGGTCAGCATGTTTGATGGTGAGCATGGACAAGCTCCATTTTTCCCAAATTCGAGTTAACTACTCGTATCTGGAACACGTAAATATTGAACATGGTGTACAGACCGATCTTCGTCTTACTGAAGGAACTCAAAATTTTCCAACACCCTGAACAATCAAAAAGATATAGTCGTTCATCGGTTTGTGTAACTACTACCATATATTCGTAAAGGATTTCTCAAAAACAGCTGGACCTTTAAACAGATTACCAGAAGGGATGTAAACTTTCGGTGGATACATGAGAGCCAGCGTTCGAGAAATTGAAAGCATTGGTTTCGAATCCGGTATTTTCCTGATTCTGAAAAAGAGTTCATCCCCTCGTGCGTTACTTCTAACCAAGCAGTCTGTTGTACTTTTGGTCAGATGGTTAATGAACAGGAGCATCGAGTAGCGTATGCTTAGAGGGCATTAAATAAAGTGGAACGTAAGAACTCGACAACTGAAAAGAAAATGTTAGCCTTGAAATAGAGTATTACACATTTCTGGTGTTACTTCTTTAGTAGAAGTCTCCGAAATGGATGTATTTTCTGAAAGTCCTACCTAAGACACTGGGCTCTCAACCTTAGTGAATTTGATTATGAGGTCATCTGTAAACCAGGTAGAAAACCTATGAATGTGGACACATTTAGTCGGTAAGTAGCAATGTTGAGACTGCGCAAGAGTATGTTAGAACGACAACAAGCATAGGTAGGATATAAGGACTGCCATTCTTTCAGTCACAGCAGCACTTTACCGTACATTAGGATTTGTTATGCAGAGTCATGAAACACCAAGCACAGGTCAAATGTCCCAGCAGCTTTTCAAAGGGAAGTGTTACAACAGGCACTTGAGCATTTGTTGCCAGGTTATGGTGGGCGATAAGCAGCTGCTAAACATATGGCAGAACGGTTTTGATGGAGAAATAGGAAATGCGAAACGGACCAGTATGTCAGAAACTATATACCATATGCAGAAAGAGTGGATATTTCGTGTCAGAAAATCCCTTTGCAGAGATTACCAGAGGTGTCGAAGCCATTTCAAATGCTTAGGCTCGACATTTCCGGACAGTACAATAAAACGCCAGTAGGGCACATGTATATACTTATGATCACCGACCATTTCTCAGAGTTTCTGGTAAAGACAGCAATTCCAGACGAACTGGCCCATATTGTGGTGCAGGTATTAGCGGTTGCTGGTTGGCGTAGTCGAGCGATTCTAGGCGCTACAGTCTGGAACCGCGCGACTGCTACGGTCGCAGGTTCGAATCTTGCCTCGGGCATGGATGTGTGTGAAGTCCTTAGGTTAGTTAGGTAAGGAATGAGGAGGTTCTACGCAGAATCGGAGAGGAAATGAATATGTGGAAAACACTGATAAGGAGAAGGGACAGGATGATAGGACATCTGCTAAGACATGAGGGAATGACTTCCATGGTACTAGAGGGTGTTGTAGAGGGTAAAAACTATAGAGGAAGACAGAGATTGGAATACGTCAAGCAAATAATTGAGGACGTAGGTTGCAAGTGCTACTCTGAGATGAAGAGGTTAGCACAGGGGAGGAATTCGTGGCGGGCCGCATCAAACCAGTCAGTAGACTGATGACCCAAAAAAAAAGGTTTAAGTAGTTCTCAGTTCTAGGGGACTGATGACCTCAGAAGTCCCATGGTGCTCAGAGCCATTTGAACCATTTATTAGCGGTTGAATACTGAAGGCTGGAGTTCCTGATTACTTAGTCAAGGATTAGGGTACAAACCTTGTTTTAAAACTTATGAAACATCTATGCCATGTGTTTACTTATTTGGATGTTGCAAAGGAGCTCGTTCCGTTCTCAAACCATTGGTACGATGAAACGCATCCATCATACCATTTCAAAATTTCTTAGTGTCTACATGAATGCTACACACGATGATTGGGACTTCTGTATTCCATATGTAGTTTGTGTGTATATCTCAAAGGGTCATACGAGAACAGGCATGTCACCATTTGAGGTGATGTACATGAGTAAGATGCTGTCGCCCTTTGACGCTTTACGTCCGAAGTTGGGACTGGATTTCGATCGGTAACGAAATCTGCGGGAAGAAAACACAAAGGCCCTGGAACGCCAGGAATAACGGAACAGGCGCATTGGTAAAGTACCACAATATTGTGGAGGGCAGTAGGTATTGGTCACTAACTCCTATACAGCAAAGGGAATGACGAAGAAAATCTTTACCAAATATCACCAACCGTATCAAGTCGTGAAAACGACCTCAATGGTTAATCTAAAAGTACTATCACGTTCAGAAATGAACAGAACACCTGGAACGACTAGATATAAGAAGTTCATGTTCATAGGACATGTACATTAGTATGATGCATAGAAACGATTAGCATTTGAACCATGTCGGCCCGCGTGTTCAAGGTCAACATCGATATCACGGCGCAACACAACGTACTGGTAAAATGTGGCTGCGGCTCTCGTTGTCGCTATATATCGAAGGTAATGGATCAATGTGACTTGAGCAGACGTGTAGGATGCCTCACTGACTTGTGGGCGAAGCGTACCGTGAATTCAGTGAGTCTGGAAGAGGGCGCATTATTGGCAGGAGAGAATTTGATGCATCCGTCCAGGAAACTGCTGCTCGTGTGGGACGAAGTGTTTCGGCACTGCAACTGGTGTGTGCAGAATGGTTTGCGGACGGCCGTAGAACACGACGAGATGGGTCAGGTCGCACCACCCAGACCACCTCCAGAGAAGATCGACTCCTCATGGTATTGTAGGACAGATCTGGGTCCTTCTCGGCTCTGACGCAACTGTGGAACAGTGTAACACATCGTACACTATCAGGGGTGTCAGTCCATCGCCGTTTATTACGGCATTGGTTACGTTCGCGCCGTCCGCTTCTCTGCCTACGTTTGACGGATGTGCAGAACATGCTAGATGGCAATAGTGTATTTAACGCCATCCGTGGGCACAGATAGTGTTATCTGACGAATACTAGTTCTGTTTGTTTGAAAATGAAAGCCGCATTTTGGTTCGCCGCAGACAGGGGGTGAGGCATCACAGTGACTGCACCCGCACAAGATATACAGTGCCAACTGAAGGCCTTATGGTGTGGGGTGTTACTGGGTACAACCACAAATCACAGATAGTACGTGTCCTGGGCACTGTGACCAAATTGGCCTACGTAAATGAAATCCTGCGACCCGTAGTCATACACCATCTGTCCAACACCCCAGGCGCCATTTTTCAGCAACACAATGCACTACCACATGCCTTCTTGGTGTCACAGGATGTAAGCCTTCTGCCCTGGTCCGCCAGATACCAGACTTGCCGTCAATCGAAAATGCGTGGGATGTGGTGAAACGACGGGTGCAACGCGATGATCGAATGCCAACCACCACAAATGAACTTTGGAGCTAGATGAATGCAGTATGGATGGCTATACCACAGGACACCATTCGCGCCTTATATGCGTCGATGCTATCAAGCGTGGAACAAGTTATCACGGCCCATAGCGGATCCTGTTCCTATAGGGCAACAAGAGACATGCTGAACCAAAGTGACTAAAATACTAATTATTTCTGCAGAACATACTAATGTACATGTCCTGTGAATATGAAAATCCTGCCTCTATTCATTGAACATGTCGTTTTTTTCTGAACAGGAGTGTACAATTTACTACCAAATCGTCTATCTTTCACGTTGGGTAGAACCCTCTAAAGTTGAGATAGATGGGTATCATAATTTTCTGCGACCGACTTGGTGCGCAAAGATGCACCAAGCAGAAACAAGGAACATCTAGCGGTTAGAGAGTGTAAGACTCATGACTTGCTGTATGCTTTAACATCACGTAATTAGTTATGTTGTTAGATTCTTTGCAATAGTTTGGTGCTGTTAAATTTTATCTTGATATCTGAATTTTGAAAGTGTTTTATACTGCACTGTGTTCAGATGGATTTGGTGTTTCCAAGTACGGTTTCCATGTGTATTTTACTTCTAATGTTCACTGTAATGATTTGTTTTCCGCTCTTTCTCGTTTTCTGCTTGTCGTTAGTTACTCGTTTCGGAAAGAGGGAGCGGTTGATGGACGGTTCCTTTCCTCGTCCTGAATGAAGTGAATGTTCCTGGTTTGGCCACACTTAATCGGAAGTGGAGCAGAACGCTTAACTGTCGTCCAGGCTTTGGAATCTGGTGTGTTGTTTCCCAAAAAATCGGATGTGATGCTCATGATCCATTAGTGGACGTTAAAATCAACAACAGAGGTTTGATAAATTAGGGGTGAAATTCTGAGACTGCAAGATGTGAGACCACAGTTCATTTTAGAGGTCATTCCGTGTTTATTTGGAGGTATTTTTTGAATCATGACTTGCGACAGGATATTCAAGGTATCTTGAACATTAAACAGAACGTTTTTTGAATATTCTGTGTGGCGCAGTGCAACGTTTTCTTCCATATTTCCGTTATGAGCCAACTGTGGACACTCATTTTCCAAGATGATAACAGGCTGCCTTACACGTTCTGATTTGATGGACATTCAAGTATCCCATCGTACCTCGAGTGGCCCATTATATCACTTGATCTCACTCCCATGTAAGTGTCTGGGGCTTATGGGAAATAAGAGTGAAACGCATCAGGTAGAAAACGACCTGGAGTGTCGTGTGTTGACACCATTCCTCCCCATACCATATCTGACGATGAGTGACAGAGAATGACACAGCGGTCAGTCGACTATCGTGTGGTCTTCAGGGCCTGATCGCAGGTATCCCGCTAATGAAGCACTCTAATGTCAAAATGTCTTACGTCAGTAGTTACTGCCATTTCACACATTAAATCCTGCTCATTTCCGAACTCGATTGTCCACCCTACCATTTTGAATTACTTGCGGCTTATCCTACAAATTTCGAGATATGGCATGACAGGACAAACATGCATTCTCAAATGCATTTCTTAAGAGCTACGAGCACTTGTTCATATTTGCTATTTTGAAATACAACTCTTCTAATGATCAAGTGATCGTAACTTTTAAGGTATGCGTTTTAGAGCGCATGTTTGCAGGACTTTTACTTTATTTTGGTCCATACTACCATTTCCCAAAATATGGAAAGCAAAGAACGTGCAGTAGAAGAGATTTTTTTCACAGTATCGAAGATGAAAAATTGCTCGTAGCTCTTAAGGTATGCATTTTCGACCCTATGTTTACTGAGACGTTTTTGCTTCTAGTATCGTGTACTTTCAACAGTATGTGTTTAAGCCATTAATTATGATACACGCTGTATAAGGAAATCCGTGTTTAGCACAGCTGAGTAGGGCGCTATGTGGACGTGACTGTGCTGAATCACTCAGTGTGTGCAGGACTAATTCACTTGCTATCGTAAAATATTCATCCAGAGTTTGCATCATAATTGTCACACAATGATAAGATTTCTAGTTCTCTACAAACTATTGATCACAAGCACACAGTGACATGCAACGGAAATATATGTTCCATTTTGGCAACAACCGGATTGTCTGTGCCAACCCAGACACTACGAAACCGTCTGCACGTGATTAAATAGGTCTCTGTTGTTGTGGTCTTCTTCAGTCCAAAGCCTGATTTGATGCAACTCTCCATGCTATTCTGTCCTATTCAAGCCTGTTCGTCTCCTATTAATTGCAGCAACCTACATCCTTTTCAATCTGTTGACTGTATTCATCTCTTGACCTCCCTCTACGATTTTTACTGCTGACACTTCCCTCTAGTACTAAATTGGAACATGTCCTATCAACCCCCTCCCCTTTCTTTTGGCCATGTTGTATCACTAATTCCCTTTCTTCTCAACTGTATTCAATACCTTCCGTTTAGTTACTTGATCAACCCACATAATCTTCAGCACTCTTCTGTTGCATCATCTTTAAAAACTTCCTTTCTCTCCTTGTCTAAACTGTTTATCGTCCACAGTCTACTACCATAGAAAACTGCACTCGAGACCAATACCTTCAGACAAACCTTCCTTCCACTTAAATTTATTTTTAGTGTTAATAAATTTCTCTCCTTCCGGAACATTATTCATGCCAGTCCCAGTCTATATTTTTACCCTCTCTACTTTGGCCATAGTCAGCTATTTTACTGCCTAAAAAGCAGAATTCAACTGCTACTTTTACTGTCTCGTTTCCTAATCTAATGTTCTCAGTATATCCTGATTTATGACATTGTTCTGCCTTTGTTTGTGTAAATCTCATATCCTCGTTTGAAGACGCTGTCGATTTCGTTCAACTACTCTTTCAAGTTCTTTGCTGTCTGTGACTGAATTAAAATGTCGTCACCAAACTTCAAAGCTTTCCTTTCTTCTCCCCGACTTGAATTACTTTTCCAAATTTTTCTTCAGTTTCCTTTACTGCGTGATCATTGTACAGACTGAACAACATTGAGAATAGGTTCAAACCTAGTCTCACTCCCTTCTTCAAACGCTGATTCCCATTCTCGACGAGCGTATCTCTGTCAGCATAGATTAATGCTTTCTCTAAGTATACAAATGCAATAGACGTAGGTTTTCCTTTTCTTAGCCTCTCTTCCAAAAGAATTCATAAGATCAGTTTTGCGTCACGTGAGCCTAAGGAACTTCAGAATCCTAACTGGTCTTCCCTGAGGTCGGCTTCAGCCTGTTTTTCAATTCTTCTACTAATATGTCGTGTCAGCATTTTGTGATATTGACTTACTAAGCTGATAGTTCGGTAATATTCACACCAGTCAGCACCTGCTTTCTTTTTAATTGGAATTATCAAATTATTAATAAAGTCTGAGGGTATTTTTCCTGCATCATACAACTTGCACACCAGGTGGAATAGCTTTATTATGGCTGGCTGTCCCAGGGAGTCAGTAGCTCTGACGAAATATCGTTTATCTTCATCTATATCGTCTTCTTCTTTGATATTATTGCCTACAAGATCATTTCTCACTCTCTTTACGGCATTAACTATGATACACCCTATATAAGTGACATGTAATACAAATAATGTAAAAATCATTCATCAGTAAATCCTTTGACCATTGTACCACTCACAACGTATAAATTACGTTCACATAACACTTGATCAGGAGATGAAACGCGAAATACATGTGTACATTTTATCGACACCATCACTATTACGCTATTTCATCAAAAGTATCCGGACACTTGTCAGGAACGGACTTACAAGTTCGTGGCGTCCTCCATCGGTAATGCTGGAATTCAATATGGTGTTGGCCCACCCTTAGCCTTGATGAAAGCTCACACTCTGTACGCTTTTGTGATGTACGTGTCCTTCACGTTTCTACTTCACTATCACATCGGAAGCAGTGGACCTAAGGATTTTCAGGAGTGTGGAAATGTCGTGTACAGACGTATAACACAAGTGACACCCAATTACCTGACCTCGTTCGAAGTCCATGAGCTCCGTGGAGCGCCCCATTCTGCTCTCTCACGATGTCTAATGACTACTGAGGTCGCTGATATGGAGTACCTGGCAGTAGGTGGCACTACAATGCACCTAAAATGAAAAACGTATGTTTCTGGGGCTGTCCGGATACTTTTGATCACATAGTGTATATCTCACACGACTGTAGATGAATTTCAGTGGGTGTCACAACACGAAAGCCGAGAAATCAAATGATTCCTCACTGTAATGAAATCATGGTACTGGAAATGAGCGTTTGGCGTCATTGGCCGGGAGGCCCCTTGCGGGGCAGGTCCGGCCGCCTTGGTGCCGGTCTTATTACATTCGACGCCACATTAGGCGACCAGCGCTCCGGATGGGGATGAAATGATGATGAAGACAACACAACACCCAGTCCCTGAGTCTAGAAAATCCCCGACCCAGCTGGGAATCGAAACCGGGCCCATATGACGGCAATCCGTCACGCTTACAACTCAGCTATCGGGGCGGACAACATAATACTGAACTCGTTACTCACGCTCACCGTAGTTACTAGAGCTCTATGTGCTGTACGATTCTGGCTTGCACCCGCATACCCTGCAACGCCCACCTTATTTTGAACCAGTTTGCAAATCGTAGAAATAACTGTGTCCTGAGAAGGGAAACTGGAAACCTTAGAATTTTAATGGATCTCGTATTAAAGTAATCGAGTCACACTTGTGCTTTTTCTAGTGCTATGTTTGTGGCAAATGCTACGGTCGCAGGTTCGAATCCTGCCTCGCGCATGGATGTGTGTCATGTCCTTAGGTTAGTTATGTTTAAGTAGTTCTAAGTTCTAGGGGACTGATGACCTAAGATGTTTAGTCCCATAGTGCACAGAGCCATTTGAACCATTTTCTGTTTGGGGTAAAGCACTTCTTATCGCCTTCATTCACGCGACATAACTTCGGTAACCCATGCAGCAACTGGCACGCCATTCGTGACTGTAAGTACCGATAGTATGTATTATGGTGCTAGATTGAGCATAATGTGCTCCTTTAGCTTCCACTAGTGAACACAGTTAACACTACAAGAAGTGTGTGTACATTGCTCAGTCTGTATACATTTCCTGCTGTCTGACAGCAGATTTGTTGGTGGCATATCACAGACATTTTATACCTGGTCACAGCGACACAGCCGAATCAGACGTGGGTTCCAGAGAGCGGCCAACATACGCACGTTGAGTAGGTTCAAGATGTGTGTATAATGCTCACTCTGTACATATTTCCTGTTTTCTGACAGCAGATTTGTTGGTGGCATATCACAGCCATTTTATACCGGGCCACAGTGACACAGCCGTATCAGACGTGGGCTCCAGAGAGCGGCCAATATACGCAGGTTTGGTACGCTCAAGACGTGTGTGTATAATGCCGAGTCTGTGTATGTTTCCTGTTGTCTGACAGCATATTTGTTGGTGGCATATCTCAGACATATTATACCAGGATGCACCGACACAGCCGTACCAGATGTGGGCTCCAGAGAGCGCCCAACATACGCAGGTTTGTTAGGCTATCCGCCAAATAGTCCAACTGCACTGCTACCCCGTTTAGTTGTGCCCTTCCATGACCAATTTGCCCACACTCCTCATGGGCATTCGGCCGCATTGGCCGCCTTTGCCCGCGAGAACTTGTGGGCCCATTGGGAAAGCACTTGGGCTGGAACACCGTAATTTACACTGACGGGGTAGGATACATCGTAGTGAGGTACGAGCAGCAGCAGTGAGTACCTGGCAGAAAACAGCGCCTGCTGAGAGGAAGCGGGTGGTCTGCGGAAGGGCCCGTCGGCGTGCCGCAGCACGCAGGCCAGGCGGCGCTCGTCCACGGCCAGCCGGAGGAAGCGCAGCAGCCTGCGCAGCTCGCTGCTCGGCTCGAGGCGCAGCCGCTCGAAGTGCAGCAGCGTCGCTTCGTCGGCGTGCGTGTAGTTGGCCCACGTGGCCGCCAGCTCGCGCCACACCAGCGCCAGCTGCGACGCGAACCTCTCCCACTCTGCACACAGAAGACCGCACGCCGTGTCACTGAGAGGACATCTCTGGAAAATGGGCAAGCCAGCTGCATTAAGTAGCTCTAACAGTTCACGTTATAAATTTTCAAATATACTTACTTTTTTCGGATTGGCTTGATAATTAGTCTAATGTATTAAACTTCCCGCATACAACGTGTGTATAACATGATTTGGTATCCAAATGTTATTGAATTTGAGTTTTGCTTACAGAAGGGTATGAGTGCACTAAAATACCGCTTTGTGTCTCCCGGTACATCCTTGGCGGGTTACTGTGGTAATCGGGTGCTAGCTGAATGGTTTCGTTATGTCTCGGTAATTCTACTTGCAGTGAATTTTTGATTCGATTTTGTCATATGATGACATGTTTGGAGACCGTGGCTGTTATTTGAAGACAAATGTTAATGGTGTTGAGACAGCAACCAGCCACAAATTTATTTTAATTTCCTTTATTCAAAATGTACCGTTACCGGTTTCGAATCATTAGGATTCATTATCACATAGCTTTCATGCTTTCATTACAACATGTGCTGTGTTTTCTTTACTGATTAGTTATCCTAAAATATAAATAATACATAATTATAAGCACGCCACAAAGAAGGCTGTGTTACAGATTTGCATTGGAATGTGACTCACGTGAAATGTCGGTTTGTAGTACCTGTTTTCATAGTTTTCGTCCAGCAGACAACGAATGCGGCGAAAACTACAAACGTTGTCTGCTGGACGAAAATTATGAAAATTAGTACTACAAACCGACATTTCACGTGAGTCACATCCAAATGCAAATCTGTAACTCAACCATCTTTGTGACGTGCTTAGCCGGCCGGAGTAGCTGAGCGGTTCTATGCGCTACAGTCTGGAAACGCGCGATCGTACGGTCGCAGGTTCGAATCCAGCCTCGGGCATGGATGTGTGTGATGTCCTTAGGTTAATTAGGTTTAAGTAGTTCTAAGTTCTAGGGGACTGATGACCACAGCAGTTAAGTCCCATAGTGCTCAGAGCCATTTTTTGACTTGCTTATAATTATGTATTATTTATATTTTAGGATAACTTATCATTAAAAAAACGCAGCACATATTGTAATGAAAGCATGAAATCCATGTGACAATGAATCGTAATGATTCGAAACCGGTAACGGTACCTTTTGAGTAAAGGAACTTAAAATAAATTTGTCACTGGTTATTGTCTCAACACCATCAGTATTTTGATTTTTCGATTATTGACCTGAAATGGCAGCATGTCTGTATTGAGGTTTGTATTAAACCTGGGAAAACCGCTGAAAAAACGTACGAAATGTTGAAGCGAGGTTTTGGTGACAACAGTGTAGCTTAGGCACATACTTATGACTGGTATATGTGGTTGGATAGATTACCATTGTCTTTTGATTACAACAGCGCTGACAGGGTGCTTCACTCTTCTCATTTTTCGTAGATTTAATATTTTTATTTCACTTTAGATTGATCCAGTGCTAGGTAAATTGTCCAGTATGAGAGTTCTCTTTGTGATTCTGCCTCTGGATCACGGGGGCCGGGGGATTTTTTCTGCCCGGGGACTGGGTGTTTGTGTTGTCCTCATCATTTCATCATCTTCATTCGTGATAGTGGTTAGACTAGAATGTGAAAAAATTGAACTTAGTGAAAATTGGACTTTTGTACTTACGCTGATGACAGCGCAGTTGAGCGCCCCACAACCCAAATATCGTCATCGTCTTTCTGACGCCAGTGCACGAGTGTAAGATGGAGTAATTCAAAGTTTCTTTGCAGCTTTAAACCGTTTCAATTTAACCTACTTTCTGTCAAATATATCCATGTACACAATAGTATGTGGAGATCTGGTCACTCTTATGCCATCATTTTCAAAATTACTATCGAGTCAGTTTAGATTCCTTATGCAAATTTGGATTCAGGATGATTGTGTCCTTTTGTTACGGTGGGACTATCTCACATTGGTCGGATTAATTGATTGTTCATTACAATACCAATAACATACTGTTTATCCCTTTTTGGATGCCTGTCGGTCGGTGCATTTATTTCTGTATTATGGATGAAAGTAGGTTCGAGATTTAGGCAAAGGTTCTGTTGCTTGCTTATTATCTTGCACCATATTCATACGTCTTTTAAAATTAGTTTCATAAAAATTAAACGATTTTCCGTCCACAGCAGTGTTATTTGAATGTTGTTGTTGTTGTTGTTGTCTTCAGTCCTGAGACTGGTTTGATGCAGCTCTCCATGCTACTCTATCCTGTGCAAGCTTCTTCATCTCCCAGTACCTACTGCAACCTACATCCTTCTGAATCTGCTTAGTCTATTCATCTCTTGGTCGCCCTCTACGATTTTTACCTTCCACGCTGCCCTCCAATGCTAAATTTGTGATCCCTTGATGCCTCAAAACATGTCCTACCAACCAATCTCTTCTTCTAGTCAAGTTGTGCCACAAACTTCTCTTCTCCCCAATCCTATACAATACCTCCTCATTAGTTACGTGATCTATCCACCTTATCTTCAGTATTCTTCTGTAGCACCACATTTCGAAAGCTTCTATTCTCTTCTTGTCCAAACTAGTTATCGTCCATGTTTCACTTCCATACATGGCTACACTCCAAACAAATACTTTCAGAAACGACTTCCTGATACATAAATCTATATTCGATGTTAACAAATTTCTTTTCTTCAGAAACGCTTTCCTTGCCATTGCCAGTCTACATTTTATATCCTCTCTACTTCGACCATCATCAGTTATTTTACTTCCTAAATAGCAAAACTCCTTTACTACTTTAAGTATCTCATTTCCTAATCTAATTCTCTCAGCATCACCCGATTTAATTTGACTACATTCCATTATCCTCGTTTTGCTTTTGTTGATGTTCATCTTATATCCTCCTTTCAAGACGCTGTCCATTCCTTTCAACTGCTCTTCCAGGTCCCTTGCTGTCTCTGACAGAATTACAATGTCATCGGCGAACCTCAAAGTTTTTATTTCTTCTCCATGAATTTTAATACCTACTCCGAATTTTTCTATTGTTTCCTTTACTGCTTGCTCAATATACAGATTGAATAACATCGGGGAGAGGCTACAACCCTGTCTCACTCCTTTCCCAACCACTGCTTCCCTTTCATGCCCCTCGACTCTTATGACTGCCATCTGGTTTCTGTACAAATTGTAAATAGCCTTTCGCTCACTGTATTTTACCCCTGCCACCTTTAGAATTTGAAAGAGAGTATTCCAGTCAACATTGTCAAAAGCTTTCTCTAAGTCTACAAATGCTAGAAACGTAGGTTTGCGTTTTCTTACTCTTTCTTCTAAGATAAGTCGTAATGTCAGTAATGCCTCACGGGTTCCAACATTTCTACGGAATCCAAACTGATCCTCCCCGGGGTCCGCATCTACCAGTTTTTCCATTCGTCTGTAAAGAATTCGCGTTAGTATTTTGCAGCTGTGACTTATTAAACTGATAGTTCGGTAATTTTCACATCTGTCAGCACCTGCTTTCTTTTGGATTGGAATTATTATATTCTTCTTGAAGTCTGAGGGTATTTCGCCTGTCTCATACATCTTGCTCACCAGCTGGTAGAGTTTTGTCATGACTGGCTCTCCCAAGGCCGTCAGTAGTTCTAATGGAATGTTGTCTACTCCGGGGGCCTTGTTTCGACTCAGGTCTTTCAGTGCTCTGTCAAACTCTTCACGCAGTATCGTATCTCCCATTTCGTCTTCATCTACATCCTCTTCCATTTCCATTATATTGTCCTCAAGTACGTCGCCCTTGTATAAACCTTCTATATACTCCTTCCACCTTTCTGCCTTCCCTTCTTTGCTTAGAACTGGGTTGCCATCTGAGCTCTTGATATTCATACACGTGGTTATCTTCTCTCCAACGGTCTCTCTAATTTTCCTGTAGGCAGTATCTATCTTACCCCTAGTGAGATAAGCCTCTACATCCTTACATTTGTCCTCTAGCCATCCCTGCTTAGCCATTTTGCACTTCTTGTCGATCTCATTTTTGAGACGTTTGTATTCCTTTTTGCCTGCTTCATTTACTGCATTTTTATATTTTCTCCTTTCATCAATTAAATTCAATATTTCTTCTGTTACCCAAGGATTTCTACTAGCCCTCGTCTTTTTACCTACTTTATCCTCTGCAGCCTTCACTACTTCATCCCTCAGAGCTACCCATTCTTCTTCTACTGTATTTCTTTCCCCTATTCCTGTCAATTGTTCCCTTATGCTCTCCCTGAAACTCTGTACAACCTCTGGTTCTTTCAGTTTATCCAGGTCCCATCTCCTTAAATTCCCACCTTTTTGCAGTTTCTTCAGTTTTAATCTACAGTTCATAACCAATAGATTGTGGTCAGAGTCCACATCTGCGCCTGGAAATGTCTTACAACTTAAAATCTGGTTCCTAAATCTCTGTCTTACCATTATATAATCTATCTGATGCCTTTTAGTATCTCCAGGCTTCTTCCATGTATACAACCTTCTTTCATGATTCTTAAACCAAGTGTTAGCTATGATTAAGTTGTGCTCTGTGCAAAATTCTACTACGCGGCTTCCTCTTTCATTTCTTAGCCCCAATCCATATTCACCTACTGTGTTTCCTTCTCTCCCTTTTCCTACACTCGAATTCCAGTCACCCATGACTATTAAATTTTCGTCTCCCTTCAGTACCTGTATAATTTCTGTTATTTCATCATACATTTCTTCAATTTCTTCGTCATCTGCAGAGCTAGTTGGCACATAAACTTGTACTATTTGCATATAAATTTGATTTAAGTATATCGTATATATTTGTAAGCATTATGACAATAAATAGGAGAATTAATCAGACCTTTCCTATTAACAAATTTGTAGTCACACAATACTTCCACTGATATTTATTGACTTTGCAAAACCAGCACCCATTATTCAAGTACAAGGGGCTCCTCCTACTGTGTCGAGACTAAGCGCCTGCAACTGTCACTTCCCGCGAAGCAGACCGATACAGCGGGCCCCGGACGCAGTAGGGGTCAGCCTGGCCGGTCGTCCCGGAAAGAAGGACGCTTCCCAGAGACCACCAGGAGGCGTCCACGGCGCCGCAAGAATTCGCTACAGCCGCGGACCTCTTTCCTTCCGCTCGACACGTGACTGCAAATATAGCCAGCCATATCCATGCGCCGAGCAATATTTAGGCTGGCGCAGGAGCCTGGAGAGGTCGCCACCTCCGCCAAAACCACCTCCTCCCCAACACCCAATGTGGCTGTCGACCTTCCTTCTCTGCTGATGACCAACTCCTCCGCCTCACTCATCTCCTCTCCCTCCAGCTTAACTCCCGTCGCTCCGCCATTTTTGTCTCCCTTGACCTCGAAAAGGCCTACGACCGTGTCTGGCATCCCGGTGTCCTGTTTAAACTCCAAACCCACTCCTTTCCTATTAATTACTTCCGTCTGATGGCCTCTTTCCTCTCCCACCGCCCCTCCTATGTTACCATCCATAATGCCAACTCCCACACCTTCTACCCCTCTGCATGTGTGCCCCAGGGCTCTGTCCTCTCCCCTCTCCTCTACCTCCTGTACACGACAGATATGCCCCAACCCCCCCTCCAGTACACCTCTTGCAATATGCTGATGACACCGCATTCCTCGCCCTCGCTCCTACCCTCCGGACGGTCCCAACGCCTTTCCAGAATCACCTTCACCTTTTTGCTGCATGGTGTAACCAGTGACTCCTGAAAATTAATCCTTCCAACACCCAGGCAATCATTGTAGGTCGTACCACTCGCTCCTTACGGCTCCTGGATTTCTCCCTTACTGTCTGCGCCCGTCCTGTCCGCCTCACCCCCACCCTCACCTGCCTTGGCCTCACCATTGACCGTCACCTCACCTGGATCCCTCATCTCCGCTCCATCCAATCGAAAGCCCATCACCGCCTCCGACTCCTCAAACTCCTCTCTGGCCGGACATGGGGGTTGCACCCCTCTACAATCCTCCACACCTACAAATCCTTAATCCATCCCATCCTCTGCTATGCCAGTCCTGCATGGATATCTGCCCCCCCCCCCCCCCCAAATTCTATAAGTCCCTCCAGATCCTTGAGTGTCATGCACTCCGCCTCACCTTCCGTATACGCCTCCTGTGCCCCACGCAGATCCTCTATGATCTCATTCCTTTCCCCCATCTGCTCCTATTCCTCGAACATATCCGCATCCTCTACACCTCCCACCACCTTGAACCCCCTCACCCCCTGGTTGCTCCTCTCCTCTCCCAATCCCCGCCCCCTATCACGTCTTCACTGTTGTATCCCCCCTACCCTCCATCTCTACACTGTACATCTCCTTTCCCAAGGTGGCTTTCATCAACTCCCCCTCCTGGATGATGCCCTCTCTTCCTCCATTTATCCCTCCTATCAACTCTGATCCTCACTCCCCCTCCTTTCCTCTGTCCTTTTCCTAGTCTCCCTCTCCCCCTTCCTTCCTCTTTTTTTCCCCACCTCCCCTCTCTCTGCCCCCTTCTCTCCCCCGAGTCCTTTTGCATTTCCCTCCTCTGCCTCTCCTTATTCCCTCTCGCGTCCGCCCTGCCCCTCTCCCCCCTTATGAGTCCTCTCACTCCTTGGTTCCCCCCTTTCGTTTTCTCCTCTCCTCCCTCCTTGTTTTTGCCCCTCCTTCAGGTCCCCCCCCCCCATCTGCCGTTGGCTCGCGAGTGTCATATTTGTGCCACCATTTTCGTGCAGTGTTTTACAGTGTGTATTTTTCAGTGAGTGTCCCGTGGTGTGTCTTTAGGGAAGTGTAGCGAACAGCCATCATACTGTCGCTGGGCGTGATTTTTTATCTCTTGCGAACAGAAACGAGAGTGTCGCCATGTTTTTTAATTGTGTGTCTACTATGTTACTTGTCTGATTCATGTGTATTTTATCGACATTGCCAACCCCTTTTGCTTTCTGTTTTAACTTTCTGCATTGCTACTCCGTTTTACACTTTCAGTCATCATTTTATCGCCTGTTTTTCCTTGTTTCTTTCTTCTTCCTTTTCTTAAAAAAAAGTGTGTAGGCTGTAGAGCAGCGTACTAAGCTGCTGCCAGCCCGCCTCCCCCTTCGGGGGGAATTGAAAATGAATAAAAATAATAAAAAACTGGAGAGGCTTCCTCTCCCGCCCCATGTGTCTCCTGTCTCTTCGTGAACCCACTGATGACCCTCCTCTCTTCCTCGCGCCGCTTCCCCAGCTGCCCCTATGCTCTTCCCTCCTTTTCCATCCTCTCTGACCTTTCCCTCAGCAGGTCCCACCTGGCACTTTTATTCTTCGTCGTGTGAGCTCCAAGTGGGTTTTAAGTGTGTTGTTCCGAAGTGTTTTTCATACTGTGGCCGACGTTTAACCTGTGCATGCGCATTCAGTGTCTTCTCTGTGTTTTAAGAATCGCCAACTGATTTTTTTAACTTTCTGGTGACTTTTTTAAATGTCCTCCATGAACGTCTCCATGTCTGTGTAATTTTATCTCCATTTTCTCCCCTTACTCTGTTTTATGTTCCCCTTTTTATCTCCTTATGTATGTATCATTTTATTCTTGTTTTAGTTGTCGTGTCACTCGGCTGAAGAGCGGCGGATAGTGCCGCTGAGAGCCCTCCTCTGCCCATATGGGGCAGGGGAATGAAACCACAATAAAGAAAATAAAACTGGAGAGGCAGTTCACGCCGTGCGGGCCCAGTGGTATCATCGTAGCCGCCGCGTCATCGTACACCGCCGCCAGCGTACCCGAGCCATCCCTGCGTGGCCCCTACTCGTCTTCGGACTCAGGTGACGGCAACGTGGACTCTGCGCCGCTCTTCACGAGACGCCCAGGGCTTGGTTGGTGAAGTTGTATGGTTACTACAGACAGTTGATGTTTGAAAGAATCTCTGATTTAGTTATTGGTAGGCTTGGAGGATCAGTCCTACCTCACGAAAATTGTTTTGTAACTCTTGAAGGAAGACTTTAGTTTAAATAAAACGCTGTAACTCATACTCTGAGATTTTCGTATCCGTGGAGGCGGATATATTACATCCCCTTTTAACCTGTTACACAAACTTAAGTTCTCTGATATGTATATCAGTGGGTGAGGAGCAATCTGAGTGCTGAGAGGTCCAACCAGCAGCAGACATTTATGACAAGTTTTGTCAGCTCACTCACAACCTCTTGCTTAATATGATAACTCTGCTTCAGGATTTGTGTGGCAGGCATCCTATGGTATCAGATGGTGAGGTTCCCCATAGTCGAGCCCATGCTGTAGGACTTTGTAGCTGGAAACTGAATCAAATCGTGAGAGATATGTTAGTTTCTTGTACCATGTTTTTGCTATTTTGTTATGTGTATTTTCTATGTCTTAGTGTTCCTTTCTTGTGTCGATAATCCACGTTGTAACATCAGTATTGCATGTTTTGGAAGGGTTATTTTGAGTATGTACTCTGGTGTTTGTGACAGGATTTATATATGACTAAGAAGTAAGAGCATGTTTTCTGGGTCCGCATTTCGTGGTCTCGCGGTCGCGTTCTCGCTTCCTTGCGTCCCGAGTTCAATTCCCGCCGGGGTCAGGGTCTTTCACCTGTATCGAGATGACTGGGTGTTTGTGTTGTCCTCATCATTTCATCACCATTCATGAAAGTGGCGAGATTAGACTGAGCAAAGTTTGGAAGTTTCTACGGGCTCTGATAACTGCGCAGTTGAACGCCCAACAAACAAAACATCATGTTTTCTACAGTCCAGGTGGGTTGAGGATCTAATTATGTCACGTAGCCAAACAATAAATCAAGAAGCGGTAGAAAGTTCTGAAAATATGGAGGCCTCAAATGCGATAGCACAGTTGGAAGCAGACAAGGTGGAGTTAGATTCACCAGCAGGCAGCGACGAGGTGAGGTAAGATAGTTGCATTCGCAAGAAAATGTAAGGGTAGGAAAATCATAACGTGAAGTCGAGACCAGAGGCACTATTGATAATAGCGCGAGTTCTGATGCTGAGAGTTGTTACGTTCAGTTTGCTTGTTCCCAAAATTATGCTCAATTGAGCCATGACTGTCAGGTAATTGAGAGTTTGATCAGATGCTTCAGTACATAGGCGAGATGAGAAAAGAGAGATCGGAAAATATAGGAGGTAGGAGAGGGACAAGCAGAGACGAGAACAGGTCAAGAGGAAAAGAGGCGAGGGATATATTGATCAATTAATTACCCCCTCCTCTATGGAAAATAACTCATTTACCCCCTCCCCTTCTCCATCTCGAAATTGGCGGGAAAAGGATTCAGTCTGTGCTTGAGAGAAAAGGTCTAATATCACAGAATTCGAGAATAAAATTGCAGTTTTTGTACAGAGATTTAGTGTTGTAGTGGAATGGGGAAGTTAGGTCCGAGGTGAGCAGTGTGTGGATAGTGATCTTGAATTTTTTTCACAAAATATTTCACGCTCTGAAAACGGAACACCAAAAATAGCAAACACAAAGGCAACAAAAACTATTTATTGCCCGTTAATTGTGCAGGGAATGTCATCGTTCCGTGCTAAAGATCGATATGCGACGTTAGTTGTCCGAAAATCATGTAAACACGAGTTGACTGAAGGTGTACTTTCTGTCTATATACATAATAGTTCAAGTAAAACACGTTTAACCCTGCTACCGTCCTTAAAAAAATGCTGTACACATGTGCTCTTTCGGGTCATAATGACCCGGTATGATATGTACGGGGTGGCAGCCAGTCAAGGAATATTTTAGGGAATTGGTTTAAAAAGTTTTATTTGAAAGTTTTCTCCCAGAGCAACTTCCGTTGTACCTACGGGACACAAGCGGCCTGCATTTCAGAACCGAGGCAGTTCGGTCCAGTTAAGGCCGCTAACAAGAGACGCCTTGAGCCCTGTGCTGAAGCTGCTAGCTAATTCACGCCATCGGTTGTAGCCAGTAGCGTGGGTGGGATACAGGTCACGTGTGCCAACGCCGTAGGATTCTTCTGCTTCTCTCTCTTGTGGTCTAGACCTCGAGCAGAACGAACGTCTTTCTTTGAAGGGAGAGTCTCCGACTCTGCGGCCAATGACCGGCCGCCAACATAAATTAGCATGAACCGTCTCCTCTTCTGTTGCTCTCTTATTTAGTGTTTCGTCCTCCTAGACTGACCTAGACCTGGTAACTTCTTCCCTAGGCACGCCCTTTGTATACGGTATATTGAAATATATTTTCTTTAGTTTACCGGATTTTCTGTTCTGTCATTTAACGGCAGCCCTGGCTGCCTACTCACAAGTCTCACCGCTCGAACTCCTGTACAATGCCGTCGTAAGCCGGATGCAACACTCTTCTTCTGCTGCCCTGCACATGTACAGGTATTTAAAGGGAATGATGATTATAAATTGTTAAAAATAATTATCATTTGGAATATACATCTACATCTACAAGTGTACTCTATAGATCACACTTACGTGCCTGGCAGAGGGTTCATCGAACTACCTTCACTATAAATCTTTTTTATTCCACTCTCGAGCAGCGCGAGGAAGAAATGAACACCTACATGTAGGTTTATTTATTGCATTATACAAAAATCTTAGAGCATTACGTGCCAACAATCTCATCAATGATGGAAGCTCTAGTCATTAGTGAGCGGTTGCGCCGGCCAGTGCGGCCGAGTAGTTCTAGGCGCTACAGTCTGGAACCGCACAACCGCTACGGTCTTAGGTTCGAATCCTGCCTCGGGCATGGATGTGTGTGATGTCCTTAGGTTAGTTAGGTTTAAGTAGTTCTAAGTTCTAGGGGACTGATGACCTCAGACGTTAAGTCCCATAGTGCTCAGACCCATCTGAGCTCTTGCGCAATATACTTTTACTCATTATATAAACTGTGAGTCACTGGAACAATTAATTTTACTTAGAATTCCACACATTGGGCAGTGGTATGTGACGCTAATTTTGCAAACGTATTTCATTGGCGTCGTGCTGTCACAACTTGATGGAAAGAATTTGCATCTGGCACGTTTACATCTTTCGTTGCCACGACTGGAGCTTCGTGTTGATGGACCAAATCATCGAGAAATCTCCTTCTTTTGCAAAAAACATTTTTTCCACCCAGGATTTACATCTCACCTCACCACGAAAGCATTGTAAACAGAAGTGTCAATAATATTGTAGAAAAGGGTCATTGGCCAGCAGTTGCTTTTCCTCTTGCATGTGGAGGTGCCAATAAGCTGGTCCAATGTGTTAACTGCTCCCTTACTTGCGTTATAGTGTAATACTATGTTTGACTTCTTGTCGTATCTGTTTCTTATTTCCTCACTGTTGTGCACTGTGCTCTTCAGGACAACCTCTTTTTCTTCCTTATAACCAAAGATGCGACCGTGATATCCTCAGTAAAAAGACTGAAGTGTGAACATCGTCTTTGCTTGATATGTCATTGGGGAGTTCAGACTTATTTTTTCTCACTGTCCCCAGCTCTGTAAGACGTCTTTTGAGAATTCTCTAGCCTAATGCATATGATGTAAAGAAATCGTCGCAAGTGACATCGTCGCAAGCTGTGAAAATAATAGCTTGATTTTTCTCAGGTGATTGCCCAGATAATTTTCCTCTATAGCGTAGTGTCTTCAAAACACATGTAGTAGCACTATCACAAAATGTCCATATTTTTAGATTGTATTTTGAGGGTTTAATCGGTTCACACTAGTAGTAAGACAATGTATGTCCTACACCACTTTGTTAGTGCAGGTTGCATACAATCTTGGGCAAACTAGATTGATTTATGACACCATCTCCTTAATCTGTTGATATGTAAATTGATTTATGACCTATTGGGGGTTGATTTATGGCGCCATTGGGATACTCCGTCCTTCTGAGAATTCCTCACGCCTCCCCTCTACCTCCCCCACCTCTCTGGTAAATCCACTACCCCTGCGCCCTTTCCCACACCAATACAAACACACTTGTGATATTAAATTAATTAACTAATTAAATTGAACAATTAATTACCCCCTCCTCTACGGGAAATAACTCAGTTACTTCCTCCCCTTCCCCATCTCGAAATTGGGGGGGAAAGGGATCAGTCTTTGCTGGAGAGGAAGGATCTTATGACACGAAATTCAAATTAATGTCAATAATATATTGATATATATTCTTTATTTAATTAATTTAAGGGAGACAGGGCTTCCCCATTGAGTAGAGCTCGCGTCTGCACCATAACACCCCCGCTTCTCGTGACATAGCAACTGTAAGCACTGAGGAATGGAATGAAGTGTGGTATACTAGCCGCTGTTTGGGGTCTCTGGCGCATGTGTCTGTCGCGTGGGCGCCTCCACAGAGATCAAAATTTGCTCAAGGTTCTAATTACGAATAACAATATTAAATACAACTGACCACAGACCATCAAGTGATAGCATTTAGTTTATCAGAAAATTCCAGACTCGCTTCCTGTCTGTGTCTCTCTCAAGAGGCTACTTCCTGTTTGCGTGTGTGAACAAACATCTTCAACACTCAGACACAGATTTTCATACCTCCTCAGAATATTGTGTTCCTGTTGACTGAGGACAAAGGGAGAGCTGACGTAATTTCCATATCAAAAATTGAGAGAAATACCCCATTTGCACTACCCTATATAATTAACTGCTTAACAGTTTACAAGAGTCAAACAGATCACTTGAAACACTCACCACAACCTTACTATGATCCTTCTTTGTAATAAAAGTATATTTTCAATGTTCTAGTGTCGCACACAAACATTATGCAAATCAGGTAATTAAATTTCCACCACAATAGATTGTATATATATATATATATATATATATATATATATATATATATATATATATATATATATATATATATATCAGGTCTTTTATACACCGACGTTTGAGAACACAAGAACACGTCTCCATCTCAACGTTTCCACTAAACATATCAGGTGAAAAAATTAAACTTATCACACACACTTGCGATCGCAAAAGAGCACTCCGTCCGGCGACTGCCGGGATCTGCAGTCATACTGTCCGCTGCCAGCAGGGACATTGCATCGTCTCATGGGCGCTGGCTACTAGACGTACCGGATATGTCGGAGCTGCACTCCCATACCCCTGCATCCACACATTGTCCCTACCAAAAGCTCAGAGGTTGGAGATAGTGTCACCAAGCAGTCAACTGATCTATTAACACGTGGGGAATAATCGTCCAGCGCCGGCCGGTGTGGCCGTGCGGTTCTAGGCGCTTCAGTATGGAACCGCGTGACCGCTACGGTCACAGGTTCGAATCCTGCCTCGGGCATGGATGTGTGTGATGTCCTTAGGTTAGTTAGGTTTAAATAGTTCTAAGTTCTAGGGGACTGATGACCACAGATGTAAAGTCCCATAGTGCTCAGAACCATTTTTGAACCAATCGTCCAGCGCAAACAGCCATCATTTTGAATCTTGCCGCATAAGACACACGTCCGCTTCTGTCTCCACTCACCCAGTGCACTAGTCACTTCGATAGTTCCCACTGCTTTGTACCTGAGGCAGGTATTACACTATCATATTTTTTTGACAAAGAAATATGATCAAATATTAGTCGAATTTCTTTGACAAAGACCTTGGTGTGGCGCTGAAACCGGGTATTACTATGTCATCATATTTTTCGTCAAGGTTCAAGAAGGCAGACAACAACAATTTATTATACACTTGTACCGCAACTGCATTGTGTGTGCATTTGGAAAAGAAGCTGCGGAAGAACGGGAAATATACTACGGTGAAGCCATAGGTTTTACGTCGAGACAGTAAAAGCGTTCAGCAAAACTTGTTACGAGACCTGCAAGTGGAGGACGTCAAGTCTTATAGAAATAACGAATGGGAAGGAATGCATTTCAGTATTTGCTCAGTAAAGTGGCTCTCACTTGAGTAATGTGATATGTGTGGAAGACAGGTTCACCATAACACTGCGATTTCTTGCTGCAAGAGAGAGAGCTTATCTAGCTTACAATACAGCACTCGAATACCACAGAGCACGTCAACCAAAATAATTCCAGAAATGTATAAGGCGATTTATAAAGCACTGAAGAGGAATATCAGAAGATAAGTAAATATTTAGTGCACTGCACTGCTAAGGACTATTTTAACTTTTACTTTTAAATAATTTAATTAACTGAATAAGTGTCCCGAAAACTACCAAATTAATAACAGATACGAAACAGTTGAAGCACTTTTAACTTGTGGCATCCAGAGTTCATAAAAAGACAACTAGAATGGAGAGATAAGAAAAAAATTAGTTTTGAGTATGTCGTTCTATATTACGGTTTGCTGAAAAGCTGCCTAGACGTTTCGAGATGTAGAGGTGGGTTCAAAAATGTTCAAATGGCTCTGCGAACTATGGGACTTAACACCGGAGGTCATCAGTCACCTAGAACTTAGAACTACTTAAACCTAACTAACCTAAGGACACCACACACATTCATGCCCGAGGCAGGATTCGAACCTGCGACCGTAGCGTATCCCACCTGCCCATCAGCAGACGATTGACGACATGCAGTGCCCCCTCTCCTGTCGGAACAAGGTCATTATAAAAAAGAGTTGAAGGAACATACTAACCAAACTTTGCAGCTCTGTTTGCAAACACACAACAGACGTAATGTAGCTGTAGCAATGACAGTGCTCCAAGCGCTTATATTTCACATTGCAGTGAACAGAAGGCGAACGAATTTTATGATCAAATCTACGGGGAGGCTCTAGATTTGATCATATTTATTTGACGAAAGGCGAGATTTGACAAATTTCCCTATTACATTATAAAATTTCTGTGACATAAATGTTTGACATATCACCTTTGACAAAGAAATATGGTAGTGTAATACTAACTGCTTGTCACAGGTGGAGCTAATCTGTGACGTCCAGTCATTGCAACACTAAGTGGCAGAACCAACGATAAAATGCACAGACGCATATACATGGATTGCTGTAGGGGGTAGTGTGCTGATGTTATTTTGCTGCGTTAGGCAGCAGGCATCAAGAGACAAACGCTGGGCATGGTTGTCAGGCGTCAGGCATCAGGCATTCCATGTACTGGACTTAGTGCAAGTGCTGAGGGCTGTATGGGGCAGGTATCACGCGAAAATGCATGCGGCCAGCAGTGGTGTGAGCACTGCTCTAGATAGTTTGCTTCTGCCAAACACCGTCACGCACTCCAGCAATAAATAATATATATTTTTAACCGAAATTTGTATTTATTTATTCTTTCCCCATTTTCCACCTCCTCACTTACAGTCGTGTGGTATATACTTAACAGCCGCGTGGAGTAGCCGTGCGGTCTAGGGCGCCTTGTCACAGTTCGCGTTGGTTCCCCTGTCGGAGGTTCGCGTCCTCACATGGGCATCGGTGTATGTGTTGTCCTTAGCATAACTTAGTTTAAGTTAGTTTAATTAGTGTGTAAGCCTAGGGATCGATGACCTCAGCATTTTGGTCCCACAGAACCTTACCAAAAATTTCCAAATTATATATTTAACATATGTCTTCTGTGCTCTTCTTGATGAATAGGAGAAATAATTTTGGAGACGTAGGCAATACGATGATGTAAGCGCCATGGTCCCTTGCGAGGCTCTCTCGGTGTCGTAAAATGCCAATCGTCCAATATGTAAACTGATGTGCATTCAGGGTATGGAACGTGAATTCGTTCATGTCTCCAGCAGATGTGGCACTGGGAGACACACATGCTTCCTGGTTGTACCAGCAGGTACAAAGGTACCAATAGCCATGGTGTCAAGATGTTAGTTGACAGGTTCTCATAATTGGCAGTTACCAAGAAGAGCTGGGCGAACCTGACCTGTCTCTCATATTGCACCAGTTGGTCAAAGCTGCAATGGCATTGCTGTGCTGAGTTGTCGGTTCTACAATTCCTTTGCAACTACACATGGTGTAGCAGTGTGCCTTGTGACTGCAATTCACAGCTTTTGCAGATCTATGCAGATCCATAATGGTCACGAAACCATCGTTTAGCATCACCTCAGTTCCCAGAACTTCTGAAAATAGATGTTGACTGTGGATATTGTATCACAGACACAGACTCTTTGACTGTTCAGAGATGTCACTAAACATGCCCGAAGATGTAAACAACCATGCACGAGCAGCGTCTGCTAGATGGAGGGGGTACGATAGCCGATCAGTTCCAGTCATTCCACCAGGAAGGAGGTACACAGCTCGTGTTGTCTGTAGTTCAACTATGCCTAGGCGGTCAATACCGCGGTTCGATAGTGTCAGCATTGTTACTTTGTGCCAGGAAGGGCTGTCAATTAGGGCAGTGCCCAGGCATCTCGGATTGAACAAAAGAGATGTTGTTCGGACATGGAGGAGATACACAGTGACAGGAAATGTCGATGACATGCCTCGCTCAGGCCGCCCATGACTGCTAACTACGGATTATGGCTCGGAGGAACCCTGGCAGCAAAGCCACTATGTTGAATAATGCTTCTCGTGCAGCCGCAGGACGTCGTTTTACGATTCAATCTGTGCGCAATAGGCTGCATGATGCACAAGTTGACTCACGACGTCCATGGCGATATCCATCTTTGCAAACAGGACACCACGCAGCGCGGTACAAATGGGCCACACAACCTGCCAAATGGAACGCTCAGGATTGGCATCACGTTCTCTTCACCGATGAGTTTCGCATATGCCTCTAAACAGACAATCATCGGAGACGTGTTTGGAGGCAACCTGGTCAGGTTGACCGCCTTAGACAACTGTCCAACGAGTGCAGCAAGGTGGAGGTTGCCTGATGTTTTGGGGTGATATTATGTGGGGCCGACGTACGCCGCTTGTGGTCATGGAAGGTGCAGTAACGGCTGTACGATACGTGAATGTCATGCTCCTTCCGATAGCGCAACCATATCGGCAGCATATTGGCGAGGCATTCGTCTTTATGGACGACAATTCGCACCCTCATCGTGCACATCTTGTGATCAAAAGTATCCGGACACCCCTAAAAACATACGTTTTCCATTTTACGTGCACTGTGCTGCCACTTGCTGCCAGGTGCTCCATATGAGAGACCTCAGTAGGCATTATACATCGTGAGAGAGCAGAATGGGGCTCTGCGCGGAACTCACGGTCTTCAAACGTGGTCATTTAATTAAGTGTCACTTCAGTCATACGTCTGTACGAGAGTTTCCCACATTCCTAAACATCCCTCGGTCCACTGTTTCCGATTTGATAGTCAAGTGGAAACGTGAAAGCACACGTAGAGCACAAAAGCGTACAGGCTGACCTCGTCTGTTGACTGACAGAGGCCACCGACAGTTGAAGAGGGTCGTAATGTGTAATAGGCAGACATGTATACAGACAATCAGACAGGAATTCCAAACTGCATCAGGATTTACTGTAAGTACTATGACAGTTAGGCGGGACGTGAGAAAACTTGGATTTAATGGTCGAGCGGCTGCTCATAAGCCACACATCACGCCGGTAAATGCCAAACGACACCTCGCTTGGTGTAAGGAGCATAAACACTGGACGACTGAACACTGGAAAAACGTTGTGTGGAGTAACGAATCACGGTACACAATGTGGCGATCAGATGGCGGTGAACATCGTCTGCCAGCGTGTGTTGTGGCAACAATAAAATTCGGAATTGGTGGTGTTATGGCGTGGTCGTGATTTTCATGGCGGGGACTTACACCCCTTGTGGTTTTGCGTGGCACTATCACAGCGCAGGCCTACATTGATGTTTTAAGCACCTTCTTGCTTCCCACTGTTGAAGATCCATTCGGGGATAGCAATTGCATCTTTCAACACGATCGAGCACCTGTTCATAATGCACGGCCTGTGGCGGAGTGGTTATACGACAGTTTTGGAGCGCCGGCTTTTTGCCATGTCTCACCGACCGACATCGATACTCCTTCTCAGTGAAGCACTCCTTGAAGAGTGGGTGGCCATTCCCCAAGAAATTTTCCAAAACCTGATTGAACGTATGCGATGGGCCAACACCATACTGAATTCCAGTATTACCGATGGAGGTCGCCACGAAGTGGTAAGTCATTTTCAGCCAGGTGTCTGGATACTTTTGATGGCATAATATATATACACTCCTTGAAATTGAAATAAGAACACCGTGAATTCATTGTCCCAGGAAGGGGAAACTTTATTGACACATTCCTGGGGTCAGATACATCACATGATCACACTGACAGAACCACAGGCACATAGACACAGGCAACAGAGCATGCACAATGTCGGCACTAGTACAGTGTATATCCACCTTTCGCAGCAATGCAGGCTGCTATTATCCCATGGAGACGATCGTAGAGATGCTGGATGTAGTCCTGTGGAACGGCTTGCCATGCCATTTCCACCTGGCGCCTCAGTTGGACCAGCGTTCGTGCTGGACGTGCAGACCGCGTGAGACGACGCTTCATCCAGTCCCAAACATGCTCAATGGGGGACAGATCCGGAGATCTTGCTGGCCAGGGTAGTTGACTTACACCTTCTAGAGCACGTTGGGTGGCACGGGATACATGCGGACGTGCACTGTCCTGTTGGAACAGCAAGTTCCCTTGCCGGTCTAGGAATGGTAGAACGATGGGTTCGATGACGGTTTGGATGTACCGTGCACTATTCAGTGTCCCCTCGACGATCACCAGAGGTGTACGGCCAGTGTAGGAGATCGCTCCCCACACCATGATGCCGGGTGTTGGCCCTGTGTTCCTCGGTCGTATGCAGTCCTGATTGTGGCGCTCACCTGCACGGCGCCAAACACGCATACGACCATCATTGGCACCAAGGCAGAAGCGACTCTCATCGCTGAAGACGACACGTCTCCATTCGTCCCTCCATTCACGCCTGTCGCGACACCACTGGAGGCGGGCTGCACGATGTTGGGTCGTGAGCGGAAGACGGCCTAACGGTGTGCGGGACCGTAGCCCAGCTTCATGGAGACGGTTGCGAATGGTCCTCGCCGACACCCCAGGAGCAACAGTGTCCCTAATTTGCTGGGAAGTGGCGGTGCGGTCCCCTACGGCACTGCATAGGATCCTACGGTCTTGGCGTGCATCCGTGCGTCGCTGCGGTCCGGTCCCAGGTCGACGGGCACGTGCACCTTCCGCCGACCACTGGCGACAACATCGATGTACTGTGGAGACCTCACGCCCCACGTGTTGAGTAATTCGGCGGTACGTCCACCCGGCCTCCCGCATGCCCACTATACGCCCTCGCTCAAAGTCCGTGAACTGCACATACGGTTCACGTCCACGCTGTCGCGGCATGCTACCAGTGTTAAAGACTGCGATGGAGCTCCGTATGCCACGGCAAACTGGCTGCCACTGACGGCGGCGGTGCACAAATGCTGCGGAGCTAGCGCCATTCGACGACCAACACCGCGGTTCCTGGTGTGTCCGCTGTGCCGTGCGTGTGATCATTGCTTGTACAGCCCTCTCGCAGTGTCCGGAGCAAGTATGGTGGGTCTGACACACCGGTGTCAATGTGTTCTTTTTTCCATTTCATATGTGTGTGTGTGTGTATGTGTGTGTGTGTGTGTATAGGATGTTGGTCTGCACAGAATGGAAATATGTTCAAAATCATATCCGGAAGTTCAACAAAATTCAGCTCATATCTGAAATCATAGAGAGTCCACTGTGGCTCAAATACAACATACAGGGGGCTAGATTAGCATCATTCAATAGTAGCCTCTTGCTATTAAGCAGCGATCAGATAAGGTAAGTGAAGTGAAATATGTTTACACTGGCAGTAGTGCTGAAATAGTGTCTTTATATTCTGGTGGTGGTATGAAGTATTGGCATGAAAGATATGGTCAACACATAGGAGACCATCGGTGGCTTTCAAAATGCACGTTTCTGATTCGTGTAGTGGGCACTGACTTTGTGGGTACTATTAGTCGAACGAAAAATGCGATAATTACAACAAACAATGCATTAAATGTTAAACTTGAAGCGAAAATTCTGAATAAAGCTGTGTCAGCCACTCATCATGTGGTTAAGGATATTCGTCTGTGTAAAATTTGCTTCCAGTGTTAGGTGGACGTAATGTTCCATCCATGCGGACATATTACTACCTGTGTTAAATGTCCATTCTCCATTTCCTTATGTGTTGCATGTTGCGAACCTACAGCACCTACTATTAGAGTGCTCATTCAATATAATTAAGATAGTATCAGAAAATTGTTTGTTTTTGCCTTTGCAACATGTTAAACTCCCCAGTTCACAAATTAATATGATCATCTTGTAAATCACAGGTAATGTTCTTTTGTAAGGTGGTTGACTTTTGTAGCAGTATGTATTTCAGAACCATACCCACAAACTGTATGATGTGTTATATATGTGCATTAAAAACGCTGTTAGTGAATATTCAAATCACATACAGCAAATATTTCAGACTGTGAGGTACAGACCTCATTTGGAAATTCGCATCAGCAATGTGTATTGACATCACCACCAGTATATTCTGTTGTTGTTACATAAGCTTGTAGGATAGCTACAGTGCGATGTATATAAAGAGCCACCCACTCTTGAGTTATTAGACGTAGAGTAACACGGTTTGAGAGTATTATGTCACTAGTATCGACTTGTTGTTGATCGCTAACACTGTGGGAGATCGGCCTCACTGTTGTAGTCAAAACGTTTACAGCACATGAGAATTGGACGACATATTACAATTGTCACTCAATTACGGTAGTTTCCACCCACTGTATTCGAGCATCCGATATGGTAATGTGTCGCCTACACTAGTGCACTGTTACTCCATCAGTTCAGTTAGCGTTGAATCGGATTCCCTGTAGCTATGATGGTTTGGGCAATGCTATGTTGAGACTCGATAGCGGCGAGTCCTGAGTTAGAGTACCATCACTCTGTGCTGACTCGCTCCATGTGGTGTCAGCTAAGAAATAAATTAGAGAACAGTCATTCTATCGTATTTAACAAAGTTTCCGCTGTTTGTCTTCTGGAGTAGATACACTATTTGCATATAACTGTAATACACTGACTCCGACGGAGGTGCTGTATTAAAACAAGAGAAGTGTTGTACTCCACATCAGTATCAGTAGTATAGTCTCTTGGGATCGATTTGGTACTTCGTCACAAACATATTACGGAATTTACCATTAGATTTTAGTGTTACTTGGTTAATTGCTGACAATTTTTTTGCAGAATACGCTGTGATGTCATTAATTTATACTCAACGTATGTGGGATATACGTACTGTTCTACCTCACGAAATTAAACTGTAAATCTTCATGAATGGAACCAGCCTGAATCGAAAAGTCGATGAAGTTTTTCCTGTATGGAGAGAAATGTTCGCCAGCAGGTAACATATAGCATATACTATGGTAATACTATACGATAAGACATTTAGGGTTAACTGTATAATGCTAGTGACCTCTAATTGTAGAGTAAATCTTCTGTAATATGTTATATGTACGAAATTACAAGCCCAGGAATAGAAAAAGTTATTGTTAACTACCGTTTAAATCTTATAAAGTGACAAGGCGTTGACTACATGAAACTTTTCACGTCTCCATTTGCTAAAGATTATGCTATTATCTGGCTGTAGACTCCTACAGAATGGAGCGTGTGTTTCTTCCTGTGAAGGACTGTTCAATTATGTACACATTAACTTGTATCTTTCTTTTAAAATACTTTGTTATGAAATATTATTGGGATACTTAACTATTAATGGTAATTCCTCACAGCTATTGCTGCTATAACCACATTATTTTGTCTGTGTTTTCCCTGTATTACAACGTCGATGACTTCGTCCGTGAAAAGCAGCAATGCCATGCTGTCGCGTTGGAGTGTTGAGGTACGATACCTCGTAATAATTAGTGCCATTTTGTTTAAGCTTTGCTTAGTGGAGGTACGAATATGAACGACGTCTTTGAGGATTTGATATTAAGTGTATACTTCAGCTGCGGCAGCATCATGTGTCGGATGACGTGATAACGTCGTTTACGTTTCTGGTCCACTAATTTCTTAAAACATGGGGGCTTCCATATCTACGTCCACATTTCTGTACGTTACAGAGAATAATATCAGTCTTATACGTGTTGCGGAATTTGTTTAGCATTTGTAGGAATGGTGGGTGGCCTTACAATGGCTTACATTAGGCGTTAAGCATATTATGTAGACTCTGTTGCGAATTGGCTTACATTACAATAAACGTGTATTTTAATTTCTTACACACTGGACTTGGAACCGTTTCCGTAAAACTCGTTTCATGCACTTAAAAAAATAGTTTTTTTCTTAACAGATACTGTTCAGATTCCTCTACAGGCTTATGCAACTGCCTTTAGCAAACTTGTTTTGATCTGCACTAATAGGACAGGAGAATGCAGCCCGTTTTTTTGAAACTCGCCTGATATGTATGTGGAAGTCTTTTCAAAACAACTTTGTGCTACACACTTTGAGAAAAATATTAGAGGTATTACTGTTTTCTCACTGTTAATTTATAGGGCGATAGATATCAGAAAAAGTACTTTTCTGACTTTGTTATGGCACCCCAGGAATAATTGTTTTGCTTGGCGGTAGGTGGGAGGGAATATTACTCTGTGGTCCAACTAAGCTGACAATCGGCATGGTGGCTAATGGAAGCTCCCACTAGCCATCATGCTGGGTGTCTATTTGGTTTGCTTGGGTAGTATTATACTACGTATGTTGACGATTGCTGTTATGAAAGTTGGTTGCCAGTTACCGACATTGCGAGGAAGTTTAGTGGAGAAGACTAGAGTTGTGTTAAATAGTGAAAATGAAAGGTGATGCTGAATATAACATTCCTGTGAGGGAAACACGTGGTGAGCGTAAAACAAGTGAGATGAACCAGCCTTCCAAATCAAAATCGTCTCGAAATGCAAAGCAAAATGCTGCGCCTCATGCTGACGGCTTTCATGCTGAAAGAAGTGAGGGAGGGAAAGGTTGTTGTGGCCGCCTACTTCAGACATCGTGGCGCCTACTGCATCGGCATCCCACTTTGTGTCCAACCAACACGGGATGCCTGCATCACAGGGCATATATTCACCAGGAAAACCTACGTCGTCTATGTTGTCAACACAAATATTTCCGGCGGCCGCGACACAACACAACACCAGGTTTCCATCAACGGCCGCCAGGGACCGCTACCCGTTCACGGACCTTACAAAACAGCTTCACCAGAGGACGCAGCTAGCCCAGGAACTTCTTTGATCTGCCAGGCACGTGATCGCAATTATTTCTGTCAGATAAATCCGCCAAATGGGCTTTATATGGCGGCGCACTGCCGCCAAAGGGCAGTTCTACGCACTGCTTGCAAGTTTACAGAGGTGCTACCCCAGCACCAATGGCCAGACGCCTCTTCTATCTGGCCGATCTCTTTCTTGAAGATGGACTTGGTATAGTCGACGAACATCTTGACATTGTAGAATTGTTTGATTGGGATAACTCTCTGTGAAAAGTCTGGCTTTTTCTATTATTATTCGTTGTTTTAATTTTGTAACTATCCGCAGTTGGGATCGAGTCTGTTGTTTTTTTGGAGATTGTATTAATGTTTCGTTTTGGTGAGTCCAAAAAATTGTTTCGGGATTGTGTTTTCTGCATTTCTATTCTGCTAATGCAGATACTTCTGTCAGAGATGGGGGTCCTCCTTATCTTGGTTGACAATGATCGTTGGCGGGTTGCTCTGCCGCCCTTCCTCCCCCAGCGGGCCTTGGAGCCCCCGGACGTTGGTCATTGGGAGATTGTTTTGACAAAGCGGCTTGCCCGCCAGCATGTCTACTGGAGGGGTATGGACGCCGCCATCACCTGCATGGTGGCCTCATGTTCCTCTTGTCAACGGCACCTGTCGGCACCCCCTCGACGCCTGTTCTGATGGCCTCCTGCTCCTTCTGCTTGGTCCTGTTTGCACTTGGATTTGACGGCCCCATTGCTTGGCTCCTCCTGGCTTATTTTTGTGGACGTAGTCAGTGGGTTTCCTTATGTCTCCCGCATCTCCTCCACGACACCCACCCATACCATCCAAGCCCTTTCCTGCATCTTTCCCACTGAGGGCCTTCCGGAGACGTTGGTGACCGCCAACGGCCCTCAATTTACATCTCCTGAATTTAATTCCTTCTGAATCACACTGGGCATCCAGTTGATTCATATCGCTTTCTTTCATTCTGCATCTAAAGGATTTGCCGAATGGTTTGTCCATACATTCAAACTCCAGATGGCAAAATTGCGTCCCCAACACTCCGTGGACGACGCCCTTTCCATCTTTCTTTCCTCCTACCGGTCCACTATTCAGGATGGGTCATCCTCAACTGAAAAAAGTCACGGCAGCCCTTATCGGTCCCCCTTGTCTCTCCTGTTTCCATCTTCTCTCTGTCCAGCTCCTCCGCGTTCGGACGACCCCGTTTTTCTCTGCAGGATGCGGTCTGGGCGATGGTTTTCACCCGGAATCGTTCCCGCTGGGTCCCTGCCAAGGTCTCGTCGCTCATCGGCCGCGCTATGGTGGCAGTCTTCCTCGCCGACAGCACGGTGTGCTGGAAGCACCCGAAACAGCTTTTCCCCCGATTTGGTCCGCATCAGGCTCCTCTGCCGTATCCAGGGTTGTCGGCCCTCAGGGATGACAGTGCTCCTCTCCCCGCCGGACCGCTGCCTCCACAATCACCGCCGATCACACCCCAGGCAGACCCTACGGCAGCGGCATCTACGTCCATGGAGGTGGATCCTGAGCCTTCAACCGCCCCCGATCTCCTGTCGCCGACAGCCCCTGGGCCCAACATCGAGATGAGCCTTCCACTCATCCATGGGCGGGGGGATGGAGGTCTGCTGTGGCCACCCACTTCAGACATCGTAGTGCCTGCTGCATCGGCATCCCACTTCACGTCCAACCAACATGGGATGCCTGCATCACAGGGAATATATTCACCAGGAAAACCTACATCATCTGTGTAGTCAACACAAATATTTACTGGCGGCCACAACACACCACAACACCAGGTCTCCACTAACGGCCGCCAGGAACCGCTACCCGTTCACGGAGCCTGCAGAACAGCTTCAACAGAGGTCACAGCTAGCCCAAGAACTACTTTGCTATGCCCGGCACGTGAACGCAAGTAGTTCCGGCAGATACATCCGCCGACTTGGCTTTATAAGGTAACCCTCATAGTGACACATGTTGAACATGAAAGGAGCTCGAATTGCAAAAAAGGGTCGCAGAAACCGAAGAATGTCAGTAATTGTGTAAAACTAATGTGCACTTGCATAGAACTCATGTAAAGAGATTCCATAGCATCGTAAACAAATACTCTGAAGACAATGTAAAAGTGGTCCTTGTCAAGCAACGAAATCAACGTCTGCCAAAGTTATTGGAGAACTTTTTTACACATGACATGAATTGTTCTATAGCCAGATTGTGGTGATAAATGAACCAAAACAAGGTACTGACAACACTTTTCAATACAGTTTGTGTGAAACAGAAGCAGCAAATGAAATCGCATTTGCAACACAGTATTTTGTGCTATGTTATTTGGAATAGAGGACAAGAGATATTGGTTATATCGGATTAAAACTTCAGCTTTTTCAGAGTCGTGCAACAGTCAGAACAAGACTTTTATAATGCTGGCACATTTTATGGAATGCACTGAAGTGTTCTATGAAATTACGCACTTTTTCCCTATTTAGGGACATGGATTCGTGCCACAAGACTGCGTATTTGGTAAAACTGAGAAGAAATATCAGAATAAAGAAGAAACCATATCACCTTCTTAATACAGGAATACTAAGTCATAGTGTGGTAGGGTAATTGTGTGGGGAGATGACTGTGTTTTCTACGGATTTCTAAGTAAATATTGAAATCTAAAAAATGGTTCTAATGGCCCTGAGCACTACGACACTCATCATCTGAGGTCATCAGTCCCCTAGAACTTAAAACGACTTAAAACTAACTAACCTAAGGACATCACACAGAGCCATACCCGAGGCAGGATTCGAACCTGCGACCCTAGCAGTCGCGCGGTCCCGGACTGAAGCGCCTAGTACCGCTCGGCCACAACGGCCGGCACTGAAAACTACATAGCCTTTTTAAAATGATGGATGTATGAGCAATAGCATATGGAGAAACCAGTGGTAAGACTCAATGTGTTGTTAAAACTACATAGTTTACTGGACCAAGAGAATATTGTGATGTCCTGAACAACAGTTCTTCGTTCAAAGCCATCAAGCGCACTGTGATTATTATCAAGGAAAACCATGTCAGTGCAGAAAAGAAGGATGTAATGAAGCTAATGCGTTCCCCTGCCATTCCTAAGGATACAGGAAGTTACTACAATGACAAACTCTTTGCAAGTGGTGATGATTCTGGAGATCACGACAGCTGATGGATAATTTGAGGATGAAGTGTCGCCAGAAGTTGTATAGAAGAGAGAAAAGAAGTATTATTTTAAAACTTTAATGTTAAAAAAGAAACAGAACTTTAACAGCTGAGAAAGAAACTTATTTTTTACTCTGAACAGCTGTTAAACTGTCAAAAATTTTATCTATATGCGAAGACTACACAAAATCATATACAGAACTGTACGAAATTTCCTGATTGTAAAAAAAATTGCCTCTAAAATAAGTTGTTAATTAAATAACTGTGCCTCCTATAAAATTCTATTTTTTGCATTAAGCGAATTTTGCAAGATGTTCCTCAATTTAGATGCGGCAATATTTAATTTATGCAGAGTGTAAGATTTCTCACAAAAAATGATTCGTCGTATTCCCGAAATATCGACTCTGGCATTCCCTTTGGAAATGTCACCTGCTCTCACTATGAACATACTTGCTCGTGTGCTTAGAGGCAGTACATCTTCTGCAGTATAAGTAGTACATGGTAAAAAAAAAAAAGAAAAAAAAACGCCTTGCTCCCTCCTACCATCCCTAACACGACTAATTTTCGTGAGCTGTAGTTTCTGGAAATGCAACTGTACAGATTGATTTCACACTTTATGTATTTAGACACTACTGCAACATGAACGTTGCACTTTTCACATTTATGACGAATGTTTTAGATATTGTGAGCAATGTATTGGACATGTGCAGTCTATAAATCTTTTTTTATTGCTGACTGCTATTACTTACATAGCCTCCAGTACACCTGAGTCATTTGTAAAAATAGCAATAATTGGCAATGATCACCATCATTGTCATATTGTTTCTAGTGACTAACGTGGTGCATTGACTTCGTCCTTCCCAAAACGGTGCTTGAGAAAGAATTAAATGCGGAAATACATACTTCGATACTGTGTTGTGACTTACATGAAAAGTCGGTTTTGTGACATAAAATCATTAAACCTAACTTCTAAAATACCAGCTTTAATTAGACATGGAAATCGAGAGTAGGATCCACACTATAGAATTTTTGTTATTAATTTGGCGAATAGGTATAAATGTGGTAGTTTTTTTGCGATATTGTGACATCACAATAATAGATTTGAGTCCTACAGCGGTTTTCATTTATTAAAATTAACCATAACTAGCTATGTAAACATTTCACTTTTCGCACAGCTGACGTGTTCTGCAGACATTTTAGAATATTTTCAACGTCTCATATGCGTAAAATAATTTATTTAAGGCCTTGTTGCGTTTCTGACTGTGCATCAGTCTGTTGGTGGCAGTACGAAATCGTGGTATAAAAACCAGACTTCTTCGATTTCACAGTGCAGCCATAAGCAGTGCAGCCATCTGATGGTGGTACTAAGCACATGTTTCCTACAGTGCAGTCATCTGCTGGTGACAGGAGTAAGCAGCACATGAAAATGTGCTTGGTTCTATTTGCGTTTCAGGGCTTGTGGGATAGTATGTAAGGTAAAATGATATTCAACAAATACGGATACCTATTCCGTTATTTTTATTTTATTAGAAAATGATGGCTGAAACTCTTCATAGAGAAATATCCTGTCTACTCGTTCCAATATTCCATGGCTAATGAGATGTAGTTTCGAATCAAAGTTGCCAATATGATTGTTCAGCGAGTTCTTAGAGGAAAATTTGGTAGCGGCAGGACTCTCCACTACCGCCCCCATCTTAACCTTCGTATGTGGTGGGATGTCATGACTAATGGAAAGGCGTTGCGGATAAGGATCGTGCTGATGCTGCAGTCAGCGAAATATAAAATGCACACTTGTCTCAACTGTAACGTGACCCCAAAGGTCATTTCAAGGTTATTTCCTGCCTGCACTGCCCTACTACTCTCAATGTGAGTGAAGACATGAATGACGAGGACTTGGGAGCAGAAATTACACGAGATTCAAAATAGGTCCCAAAAACTAGCTCAGGGTGAACCACGTATTCACGGTGGGTCCACGGCTTAGGAGGATTCCGTTTAACAGGCAGCGCATCAACATCAGCTTTCATTCATGATGTTAAAATGACTTTCCAGTCGTCCAACACTTTTTTAAGTGCAACGAGTACGGATATTCTTCTAAATTCTGTGATCTCTGTGCCATATGCTCACACTGTGGTGCTGAGGAGCAAGAGAAAGCCGAGTGCCCAAAGAGGGAATAGAAAGGTGTCTGCATACCACACATGAGGCCAACGAGGTAACGTGACAAATCTGGCGTGGAGTGAGCGACCTATCAGATGCTACTATAAAGTGTTATTTCCTCTACAGATATACGAGTGTACCACACAAATCAGTGACAGGAAGTTTCACCATTCAGCTTGAAACCTGAATGAAGCCAAAAAGCAAGACAAGATTTACGATATTCAGGAATTGCAGGTGATCAGTGAAGATCCACAGACAAATAAGCCTTTATAATCTCTTATTATCGCCAGTGTCTTCAGCAGAATGTCCAATCCCTGAACACCATTCCACTGACACTATAGATTTCTTGTGTCACGGTTCTATACACTGTGTATGTAGTATGATGCAAAGTTCGAGTCAGCACTATGATGTTGCGAAAGAGGTTAAAAGAAGGTTTTTACGCTGGTCTATGCTACAAATTAACCTGGTCTCTAGGACAGATGATGATGACAATGTAGGTCTGGCGTATGAAGATACGTAATTGAGCTCTAATAGTCACTCTACGGCCGCGCGGGGTAGCCATGCGGTCTGAGGCTCCTTGCCGCGGTTCGCGCGGCTCCTCTCATCGGAGGTTCGAGTCCTCCCTTGGGCATGGGTGTGTGTGTGTTGTCCTTAGCGTAAGTTAGTTTCATTTAGGTTAAGTAGTGTGTAAGCCTAGGGACTGATGACCTCAGAAGTTTGGTCCCATAGAACTTACCACAAAATCCAAAACAGGCACCGTGGTAATCAGTTTCTGCTAATGAATATAGTCAAGTACCGACCTATAGTCGCTCAAGACGCGAACTGCAAAATGAGGATCGGACTGTGACACAATCCAACAAACAATACGACAATTACAAGAGGCAGAGAAACTTCAAATCTCTGAACTGCACCGGATCAAAGACGCCTATGAGGTCAACATCTCAGTATTCTTCAAACGAATTTTATGGAAACCACAAGCTACCTAGTAACTTCAGTCCTGTGGGTCTCACCAAATCAAAGACTATGATAGGGTAGAAATTTTGATTTTTAGCATCCATATTGCCGAGCCAAATAAGAATTCTAATGCTGCTATTATTATTGAAGCAAGCAATACGACCAAGTGTATAGTGAGCAAAGCTCACACTATGTTTCCTATTTAGCACATATCATCAGACACAGAGACCTATAGGAAACACTCGGTAAAGAGAATACAGAAACGAAAGGACTGGTACTACTAAAAACACTAACTACGATAACGAACCAGGGAGCGCGGAACAGGGAGGTTGGGTTGTTTGGGGGAAGAGACCAAACAACGAGGTCATCGGTCTCATGGGATTAGGGAAGGACAGGGAAGGAAGTCGGCCGTGCCCTTTCAAAGGAACCATCCCGGTATTTGCTTGGAGCGATTTAGGGAAATCACGGAAAACCTAAATCAGGATGGCCGGACGCAGGATTGAACCGTCGTCCTCCCGAATGCGAGTCCAGTGTGCTAATCACTGCGCCACCTCGCTCGGTCGAAACAAGGAGGTACCGTGAATGATCACTTAATCCAAACTTCGTGTACAACAAAATCGAGGGAAATATAAAGTTCAGTAAGGTCTAGGACATTAGTATCCTTACTGTCGCTCTGCGATACATTACTATGGTCGCCGATTTCAAGGGCACTAGAGTAACATTTTCTGTGCGTAAGACTTCGATAGAATTATCTTGAACTGCACTAACGCACCAGCAGATGTCAAGGAAATTGGAAATCCAATGTGACAGGTATACAATGTGAGATAAAAGGTTGTAGGTTTAGAGTGATTGTACCACGACCAGGTTGAAGCACATCTGCGCATTTATTTGGACGCTACCTCGCAGACTCCAACGAGTACCATCCATACTAGACATACGTGAAGGTATTGCAAGTTAATACCATTAGAAGTGTAAATATGACAAAACATGGCAAATGATCGGAGGAGATGGGTACTGACATAGTATATGATCAGGTGCCGATTTCAAAAAATGGGAAAGGAACTGTCACAGAGGCTTTGGGAGACGCTAATGTTACTACGTATCTAGTAATTGTACAGAATTAGAAATAACTGGTAACTACAATCAACAAGCTATGCGGATTCCACTGCACGTTTATGAAGGTTTCCTTTAGGTTGCAGAAACAGGTTAATACCATATCTAAATTCAGTTTTCGCACGATATTGAAGAATATTTATATAAATCGAGGACCACGGCATTACTCTGGAGTGGTGTCAATTTATTATCAACAACTGATGCAAATACGAAGTCCACATTTGGCATAGTTGCGTGTCTGACTGTCGTGGACATAAATAACTTCAAATAATTGATGAACGTGCCTTAATAGTGATAAATACATCTGGACTGTCACCAAATTCTGAGATTAGAGCAGATGCTTCTTCAAACATCTATGTTACTATAGCTGCTGAAGGGATGGTGGGAAAAATAAATTTTCCCTTCCATCGGTATTGTACTACGAATTATCACAAAGTAATCGTTCTAGTAATGACACCGTGGAATGTAGCTGGTGTACCGAGTGTTCTGAGTACCACGAAATGGATGGATTTAAAAAACGCATATTGCCGATGGATGACTGAAATACTACAGACATCTGAGTTGGAAACTTTCAGTGGCAATGAAAATTAAGGGCACACTATATAAAGGCGATGTTAGATAGGGCACAGAAGAAAGCAGCATCGGTCGTAGCTCTGAGGCCTGAAACAATAAGATTCTGGACGTCCTATAAAGAGCAATGGGGTGAACGAGACGGCACTACAACGCTTCTATTAGTGCAGCAAAATGAGAGCGCAGCCTTGTCCTTTATAGACGTGCTAAAAGTTTCTAAAAGTATAGGTTAAGTGAATTAAGCAATGTAACTGTGAAAAGTACTTAAGAACGTATATTGAATTGAATGTTTTGGGGGTAATTGGTATTAACAAAGACAATTAAGTCTCCTTTTGTACTTTCAGCAAAACTAATGGAGGACGGATGTATTACTAGAGGACTGAGATACTCAGCAGAGTAGTGGCTGAAGACCGCTTTGCCTGATAACAGAGCTGACAGGAACACCGAATACCAAACAAAACTTAGTGTTGCTCTGTGCACAGAATATGTGTATGATACAGTGATTCTCCCATTCGATCAAGAGGCCGTTGGATGTACTATAAATAGATTAAAGAAGGGTTAAAACACCTGGTCCTGAGGCGGTCCATCGTGACGTCTTACACATGATGGTACCCTGCGTAACACCTTTCTTAACACACTGCTAAATAGTGCCCTTCTTGGGGACCAAATCCTACAAAACTGGTAAATTTTCAGTCCTTCAATTATCAAGAAGCGGGGCGATAACAATCCTATAGAACTCAAGAGATACAGACCTATTTCTTTGGTTGAACACTGACTAAGTTGCAGGAGTACCTCCTCTGTGGTAGACCTCTGTCTCACAGAGAGTTCAATGTCCTTAGCCAGTGCCAGTTCGACTTCTGAAGGGGAAGACGGTGGAAGATGACATAAATGAGTCCTTCAAGCCCGTGGGCCTAAGAAAATACAAGTACTCTATGACCACGACATTGGCGCTTTTGACCATCTATGGTTGCATTAGTCATTGCCAGCTTGGCTTCCGTAAGGGAGAGTCGTTGAAAGATGCTATAAATGAGGCCTTCAAGACGATGGCCGCATTAATTGACATTGCTGGCGCTTTTGACCATCTATTGTGGCCTACGATGTTCCAGGTTTTAAGACGTTTGTTACAGGGCGCTTGTCTGACAGATTCTTGAATACTGTTAATTAGCCTGGAATCCTTACCAGGTAGCAGTGATCCAACGAATAACGGCACATTTCGTCACGGCATCATTTAATTGGCGCAGGAGTATTACAAAGAAGTTCAACAAACTTCAGTGGCAGACGTTACAGGAAAGACGTTTTTCATCACGTGGAGGTTTACTATTTTAATTTGCAGAGAGCACTTTCCGTGATGAGCCGGACAACATACATTCCCCACATATGTCTCACTACGAGAGAAATGAGAGCTAAAGTAAAGGCTTACCATCATTCATTCTTCACATGCACCATAAGTGAGTTTAACAGGGAAGGGGGGACCAATAACTTGTCCCCCTCCCCTGTTAAACTCACTTATGTATGGTACTGGAAGTATCCTCTGTCGCACACTCCTACGTGACCTATATGATGTAGATGTGGAAGATAACTACATACGCATAGATGCATGTATTACAGCCTCTTATATTGCTACACAAATCATACAATGGAATGGCAATCTGGTGGGAAGATTGTGCTAAGAAACTAATTAAAGGAATCACTTTGCACTTCTATCTTTGGAATTGCACGATCGAGTCAAAGTTACACGCATTTGAGGGAGAGGAGGTAGATGGGATTGTGGCTTCCGCAGACGATGAGATGGTTTCGGTTTCTGAGGACTTCAAGGGTAGTCTGGAACTGAGAGCATATTACGTTCTCGCTGGAAACAGTGATGGTGGAACAGGAATAAATTAACTATACTTGCTCATACGTTCATATATATTTTGTTAGAAGGACGCTTTTCACCCGCAAGAAATCCTACGATAACTCTGGACAGGTCCCCAACATGTCGCTGTAACACAACACGGTACTTGGAGTATTGATGGGGGCCAGAAAAACTTCCACATACCATACATATCAAGTTAGGCAAAAAGCATAGCACATTCTACAGAAGATAGAGCGTGCCTGTACAGCGAATTATAAACTTCACCTGCATGCCATGAGGCCCTAGGAGAATGCCATTTGTTCCTAAATATTGGGCCTTGCGACAAGCGCGTGGGCGCAACGGTTGTGTTAATAGCAGTACAGGACCTTCCTCTAGCGGGCGCGAAGTGTTTACCTCCTGCAGTTGACAGTGGCCTTCGGTACGACTCCCATTGCGGCACTGCTTGTCGTACTAAACATCGTTCCTGATGATATCAGGCAGCATGTCACTGGCTGCAGGTGGGGAACTAAGCTAAAATTCAGCAAATAGCAGGATATAAAGTTGACACTAAGGTACAATTGAGGAACTGTAGATTAGACATATGGCAACGCGACTGGGACATATCAGATACTGGTCCTAGAATGCATGAAATTTTACTGACCATCAGAGAAAGAATGAAGAAGGATTACATCAGCAGGGAAATTATTCATATTCTCACAGGACATGGTCCACAACCAATAAATCCGCCCAGGATTAAAAGGCGCAACACAAGCTTATGCGACTCCAGAACATGTAGACTACAATGTCCCACTCATGATGTTGATAGGACAGGGATGAAAACAATATGAAATTTATGGTTTATGTTGCATAAATGAGACATAAAGTTCACAGATAATGAAACCAAGTATCATTTAAAGAGTTAATGACGTACCATGAAAACTGAACAAGACAAGACGTTTTCAAGCTCAAAATGACGCTATCAGGACATCACCCAATGGCAGTGTGGTTGTGTGGGAGAAACGACGGATAGTTCCAGTTATCGCACTAGAACCACAGGAAGCTGGCACACAGTTGCAGATTCGGTCTACATTTACAGTGGCAGGTATTCTGCGAGATTCAGATCCTGCAGTGCAGAAGAACGAAGACTAAAGCTATGACCACTCACCTGGCGATCCTGAAAAATATAAAAGGTAACTTATTATGTGTATTTATTGTGGACTCTGTGATCTGTATGTATTCTATTAATGCAAAAATATAACCCTTAATTAAATTTTTTGTGTAAGCTTAGTGATAGAAAGTGATACTTTGAGACTGTGCGGCTGGTCCCGGCGGAGGTTCGAGTCCTCCCTCGGGCATGGGTGTATGTGTCTGTCCTTAGGATAATTTAGGTTAAGTAGTGTATAAGTTTAGGGATTGATGACCTTAGCAGTTAAGTCCCATAAGATTTCACACACATTTGAACATTTTTTGATAGCTGAGTAGTACCATCATGGGATTACTAAAAAGAATGCCAATCCATTATCAGCTCCAATAGTAATTGTAATACATAAGAATCAACATGGGAATCTGAATTACAGATATTGTTGCCATTACAGCTATTTGAATCAAAAGATATGTACAGATGCACACCCAATGCCTAATATCATGGAAACACTACATAAGCTGGGATAATGCAGTTAATTTACGATCACAGATTTGCAGAATTCTAGGGATTGACCCAAAATCGTGTTTATGATTCCATACACTCATTTTCATTACTGCTGTATGCCGTTCTGACTGCAGAATGGGCCAGAGACATTCTAATGCCTTCTCGATAATGCATTTCATAGTTTGAAACCAATATAGTGTCTTATATACCTGGACAATAGTGTAGTCTTGTCTAAGGACACCCTGGACCACAGGGTATTATTGCGTGACATCTTCCATTGGTTAACAACAGCGGACTTATGTTTAGCTTAGGAACTATTCATTTTGCAGCAAAAGAAATTCGTTGTTTCAGCCAAATTATCGTGAAGGATAGAGTATGAACCAACCATCAGATTATGAAAGCCACGTGGGATTTCCCAACGTTGAGAACAGTGGATGTGTTACACTCCTATCTCGGAATAACAAACTACTGCAGAGAACTTTTCCGAAATTTGTATAAATGAGAAAACACCGAGACATTTGCTGAATAAGGGAGTCAAGTTTCGATTGATTCTGGAGTGTGCACAAGCTATTGTATGATTAAAGGGTTTGTTGAACATTGGTTCCATACTCGCGTTCCTGCTTAATCTGAAAGAATTTATATAATCACACGATCTGAGGAACAATTCTTTGGGACACATTCTGAGTCAGGATGTTGATGGAGCAGAGAACTGGATAGCTCGTGCTTCCTGAGAGATAAATAAGACAGAAGAAAACTACTGGTAAACTGAAAAAGTGATGCTCAGTTTGATCTATGGAATGAACTATTTCTGTTGCTACGCTTATGATCGGCGTTTTAGAGTTATGGAGAGCACTGAAATGTCTTACATCTAGCTCCCAGATGAGGAGGGCTTTACACTTAAGTGACTCCGATTTTGAGATCATACATCGTCCTGGGAAGACTCACAATAATGCAAACAGGTTTAGTCACAAGATAAGTGGCATGGAACGTTCTGGTGTAACTGTGGAAATGTAGTGAAAAGCTCATCCTGCTGAATGAGACTGTTAACAATTTTCCAGGCAAGCTCAGCTCAAAGCTGACAACAGCGTACAATAAAAACAAACATGTTTGTTTGGTATATTGTCATGCTAGCAAGTCCACGCGATGAAGTGTTAAGGCAGGCCCATAAATCTACCTCAGCAAGCCTGGAGGCCAACGAACTACTGAACAATGCATTGCGGAAAACGTGGAAACTGTGATACAGGACGTCAAAAGTTGCATACCGTGAGTGCAAAGAGCTGAGAAATCTTGCCTCAGACGAGAAGAGCATTCCAAATGATCGATAAGGACTTTCTTAACCCCTTTGTACAGACTTCAGCAATGGATCGTGCTAGGGAGTCCTGAAAAGTAAGTCCTAAGGGAGAGACATAAGTCTTTCTCAAGCGAAAGCTATTAAAGCGTTTTAAATAAAATAGACGCTATTAACATTCTACATGTCTTTTCTTCGGGTAACCATATTTGTTTCCCAACACAGTCATCCTGGTGATGAACAAATTTCTTCCAACAAGAGATCCGTTTGTTACTTTGGTCACTGTAGAGTGTCTGACTTTGTTGACAGAGCCATAACCTCATCTCCGACTGCACCATTTCATCACTATGAAAGTAAAGTCGTCGACAGGTTCTTTAAGTTTTCGAAACAAATGAAACGTAGATGGAGCCAAGTCAGGAGTATGGAGAATTATCGACGACAATGAAATAAACGCGTCGGATTGTTGCAGATGTGACAGAGTACGTTAGTGGTTTGGCCTCGTCGTACTGAAGGAGACGGTGCTCCATGTGTGGACGAATTCTTAGAATTGGAAACTCTGTTACAGTACACTGTTTCTTATACACACACATAGTTACGTTAAACACCACCACATTACATACTACATTTCGGAGCCCTCTAACAGGAGAGGGCTACAAATATGTAGACCTGAAAAATAAAGTTGTAGAATGTTAATAATGTTTATTGCATTTTAAAAAAACTTCGAGAGTTTTCACATAAAAATTCGGAGGCATTAGTTTTCAGCATTCCCTCATGTGTTAACTATAATTGCTCTTTCGATAGGGCAGAACCTGGGTACAAACACGGACCAGTCCATGGAGGACTACTAGTTGCTGTGCTGCTTCTCGACAGCGAGTACCGGACGAAGGGGATTGTTAAATCTAAGGGCGTCTCCATAGTAATGGTCTTCTGAGTGTTATTGGATTAAATAGTGGCAGAGACTCTCGAGTTACGATCCTTAACGCTTTGAGACCCAACACAGTAAAAATAATTAAATTTTAGTATTTATACAAAATTGACGTTTATGACGTCGTTTAAGCAACGAACAGAAGAAGATACTGCGAGAAGTAAACACTCAGTTATTTTACGAAGGTAATTTAACTTTGGAATATAATTTTAAAGTTTGTAACATAACTGACCTATATTATCATTGAATACGAGAAGAGTTTTCAAAGTTTTGATTTCACTTTGGAGCCATTGAGACATACAGTTTTCTATCACCCATCATTTCATGTGTTATATTTGAAACCAATTTCGCATTTTCCGTTGACACTATCCCATATCTTGAAGCTTCCATCAACTCATAACACCTAAAAGAAATTATAGTCCTTAGTAACAATCAAAAATGCGCCTAAAATTTATTAAATGTAAATAAAGAATACGTACTGCTTCAGTGGTTTACACTCATAACAACAGTAATACAAACCAACCTTGCGAGACAATAACTTTAGGTGTACTTTCTTTGACTGTCAGTCATCTCCTTAGTATGATTATTACTCAAATAAAGTCACAATCTCGTACAGTCACATAACACTATCTCCATGCTGACTGTAGCTTTGAACGCTGTGATTACTACGAGTAGAGGTACCTCGGTGTACTACTAGATGCCTCTGTCTTGCAATAGCATCGGTTGTTTCATTCTAAAGACACTTGCACTTAAAAAAATAATTAACTGTTGGTTTAAGGCAGAAAAAAGGGTTAACTGGTAAGATAGTATTCTCTCAGCCGTCAGACGTAGCACCGTCGGACTATCAGTGGATAATGGGACTTGACTTCAATATTTTGTCAGTTCAAAACAACTTCGATAACTGCAGGAAACCTTGGTTAGCTGGTTTATTAGGGGGAGGGAACCAAACAGCGAGATTAGGGAAGGATGAGGAATGAAATCGGCTGTGTCCTATCAAAGGAACCATCCTGGTATTTGCCTGAAGCAATTTAAGGGAATCAAGGAAAACCTAAATCAGGATGGCCGGACGCGGGTTGGAACCGTCGTCCTCCCGAATGCAAGTACAGCTGCTAATCACTGCCTCACCTCACTCGGTGGGGGAAATCTTCTGGAAGTTACAGCAGATAATGCAGGGAAAGACAGTGCTGAACTGATCTTAAGGGGAACATCAGCTGTTATTGTCCGGCTAGTCAGAGCTACAGAGCAGCTGTGCCACATTACGGAACTGATCTAGCTGGTCTGATGGAAGAGAAGCTGGATAGACACAGGAGGTCAGCCTCTGGTACCGCTGATGCCGGAAACCTAGAGAAGATAAACTCGGTATTATGTCAGGTACTAGCAAACATGCAGAATAATCAAAGTATTGTCGAACTCCACCCTGCACAGAATCTCGAGAGATTCATGTTAAATAACACCCCACACCACCAGGACTCTGTGGCCACCACGCTTATCACCCACATCCAGAAGTCAACCGAGACGACAGACCGTGGCCCAAACTAGCGAATCACTGATACCCGAATTACCATCGCAAGGCATCACGGACGCACACACTGAGACCTTAGAGTTGCAAGAGGCGGTCAGTCACACCACCCATAGTCACCTGACCACAAACCTCTTCGCCCTGAGCCGGCCGCGGTGGTCTCGCGGTTCTAGGCGCGCAGTCCGGAACCGCACGACTGCTACGGTCGCAGGCTCGAATCCTGCCTCGGGCATGGATGTGTGTGATGTCCTTACGTTAGTTAGGTTCAAGTAGTTCTAAGTTCTAGGGGACTGATGACCACAGATGTTAAGTCCAATAGTGCTCAGAGCCATCTTCGCCCTGAGGAACTTTTTTGATGCTGAAGTTTAGGGAAGTGCTACATGCACCCCCAGAGTTACTAACAATTATATTAGCTAAATCATTACCATTCTATTACCACATGCTATCACTCTGAAGGAAACCAGATGTCAAATTTGTGAGCGAGCACCTTGGACCTAGAAGAATTCTTGGTTCCAATGTTTCACAGTTCACTCCTACCTAGTGCCGTGGAGAAAAGGGAGGTATTTCATGTGACTGTGACTAGGATTACACGAGGTACTGCTTCTAGCACCAGATAGAACGTGAAATATACAGCCCTCCACTAAAGAGTTGAAGCAGTACTAGGCCGAGAAAATTGCCTTCTGCCCCATAAAACGCAAACATATCGTACGTCGATCATGTTTGCTCAGCTTTCTCCGCCTCTAGAGCCCCATGCTCGAGAGTCCAAGAAAAGTTATTGTTGGGAAAATCTCATCACATTTACTCTTTTAAGCAGCAGATCCTCTAGTCATCATTTGAACCTGTTACTTCCAAGGAAGCCTTGGTAGCACATACCACTTAGAACTGCAATGGCGAGTGTTGGTGATTAATTGTTGCGACAGTTCCGATTACCTTTCACCATCTGCATAGTCACACAAGCACAGTCTATTAGCTATTGTACGTACCAGACATTCCCAGGGAAATTTTGCCTAAGGAGGAATTTACATATCCAAATAACATTCTAAACGCGACCATTCTAGCAACATTGGATCATATGCTTGGCATCCAGAATGGCCGGATATCACTGGAACATCTGCTGGGACCCACGAACAAGTCCCATTAACAGTATCATCACTGGTTCATTGCCGTTGGAAGAAACACACCAATCACATTTGTCACCTTAATGGTAAAAGGCATAGGTTATGGTTATCGCAAGCGTACAGTAGCCCAAACCCAGCTCTTACCATTTTTGTTCTGGGACTATATACAGAGAAATTCGGCAAAATTGAGGAACTGACTGAAATATCGTTGAACTGAAGTAGGATAGCGTAGTGACAAGAAGGTAACACAGTGAAAATACTGTAAATATAACTGGAGAACGAAACGTACAGACATGTGGTTGTTAACGTATAACGTGTACTCCAGATTACTGCTTTGTAAGATATGAACTGTAGGAAAAGCTGTTTTGTTGCCGCCAGATTTTAGACAGTAAGTATTCGATGGGCCGAAGTATTCCAGGTAGGGATGAGTGTAATGAAGCAGGCACTGGACAGGGCCTCATGCCGAAATCCGATCACTTGGATGATCAGCACTTTCACCATGGCTTGGTTGCTTGAACAGTAGCGTTTCAAGACATTTCGACAAAAATTGGTGGGCCGCGTACGCCATATGTACCGCAACAAGAACTGCTCTGTCTTGTATAAAAGCAGACCATTATGTCTGGCTCAGCATATCGACACAGTTGGGCTTCGAATCGGTGTCTGCTTTGTATTGGCTTGTGCTGTGCGGCTACCAACTTCCATCTCCCATATCGTCGGGACGTCTTGTTAAGGTCCAGCCGCAGCCTGGTTGGCCCAGGAATCAATTAACGCCCTCGCGTCTCCAGCCACTGGGGACCGCCAGCGTCTGTCGCTGCTTGCGAGGCATTGGTCTCGTATCCGACTATGGGCCAATACCGTGCAACGGTGGGACCGCATTCCGGCCCATTGTGCTTGCAGTTACGAGACCAGAAGCGTGTCTCCTGACGCTGCACAGATCCGTACGATGCACTGCTAGCAAAGTCACCACTGTATCGTATTGACAGAAGAGTTGACACTAGCGCTTGCTGTCCCATCCTGGGTCGTTGAACACTTCCGCCGCCCGCTCCCTGTTTCCACTGCATGTTCACCTCTTCGACACAGAAGTCGATAGATTGTCACCACTGACTGCCTACGGTTTGTGTACCTAAACACAGTCTCCAGCGGACAACTACTCCCCACACCAAGTACATATCAATGGGTTTTAATTCGCCTGCTGCTGCCCAGCGTGTGTTAATCGCTTCCAAAAGTGTATTTGTTTACCAGTAGACTTCATTATCAGCCTTGCCACTTCTCATATTTCACATTCTTATTTTTATATATCGTATGTAAAGACACAGTACAGTCAAGCAATAACATACATTTAAGATACACACATTGAAAAAAAATAAAAATACAGCAAAATTTTCTTTCTTTTTTTTCACTTGATAATTCATTTTCACTTATTTTGAAGTACATGCCAGTGTTCCATAAAAGTAACAAGTAAAGCCATCTTTCTATAGTGTAGGAAACTGTTTGTCATTTTCGTGTCCAAGCAAACAAGAAATTACAGATATTACTATTATTGGGTCCATTTTCTCAAACGTTAAACAATACACAAACAGTAGAATATGTAACAAAAGGACACTAAAGAATATAAAATATTTTATTATGCTTGTAAAAGACTTTCACTGGCAGGCAGCTGGTTAATTGATTGTAGCAGCATAGGATAGTAGTATGTGGCTGGCATTCGTCGTTGTGTCTACTCTGAGTAGAACCTTGAACGTTTGTGACAGTCCAGGGAATACATGTAAAAAAATACGTATAATGCGTCTATGTCAGAAGACAAGGTTGACCGCTATGAAAAAATAGATGTAACACCGCAGTAGAGGAAATGAAGCTGAAAGTGAAAATCGGTTATCTGTCACTGAGTGACGGCGTCCTTGGCAAGAATACAGCTAAATCGTACATTGTTTGTAAAGAGAAGTGTGGTGTCACCGCCAGACACCACACTTGCTAAGCGGTAGCCTTTAAATCGGCCGCTGTCCGGTAGTATACCTCGGACCCGCGTGTCGCCACTATCAGTGATTGCAGACCGAGCGCCGCCACACGGCAGGTCTGGAGACACTCTCTTGGCACTCGCCCCAGTTGTACAGCCGACATTGCTAGCGATGGTTCACTGAATAAATACGCTCTCATTTGCCGAGACGATAGTTAGCATAGCCTTAAGCTACATCATTTTCTACGACCTAGCAAGGCGCCATTATCAGTTACTATTGATATTGTAAATCATGTGCCGTGAAAACCGACGTTCGTCATTAATGGATTAAAGTTAAGTATTCCACCAGCTACGTCCATTGTTTCTAAATTCTAATTTCCTTGTCCTGTTCCAGACCTCACGATAGCCTGCGTGAGCTAAATCGCGTGCCTTTCGGCCTCCTCTAGACACCCGGTGTTATCTCTCCTGCCAACCACAACAATAAGTTTCTCAAAAATTCTTTTCCATCACAGTCTACAAGTTGGGAATTACATACGGTATAAACAGCTTGATTCTTTTATTGATTGTTCTACAACTCATTATCATAAATTTATATTCAGTGGTTACTAATGACTCGCACTAAAGTATGAAGTAAGCCCGCCCGGCTAACCGTGCGATCTAATGCACTGCTTCCCGAGCGGGAAGGCGTGCCCGTCCCCATCACGTATCCGCCCGGCGGATTAGTGTCGAGGTCCGGTGTGCCGGCCAGTCTGTGGATGGTTTTTAAGGCGGTTTTCCACTTGCCTCGCTGAATGCGGGCTGGTTCCCCTTATTCCGCCTCAGTTACACTACGTTGACGATTGCTACGCAAATACTACCGCCACGTACGCGTACAACATTATTACTCTACCACGCAAACATTTGGGGTTACACTCGTCTGGTGTGAGACGTTCCCGGTGGGTTCGGTGTGGGGCGGCGGTGGGGTGAGTGGACTGCTGTATCCTGTTGTGGTCACATTCTTCTACCCAATGCTGTTACAATCAATTAAGTCGCGGCCGAACCAGTGCAAGTCTTTTACAAGCATAATAAAATATTTTATATTCTTTAGTGTCATTTTGTTACACATTCTACTGTTTCTGTATTGTTTAACGTTTTAGAAAATGGACGCCGGCCGCGGTGGTCTCGCGGTTCTAGGCGCGCAGTCCGGAACCGTGCGACTGCTACGGTCGCAGGTTCGAATCCTGCCTCGGGCATGGATGTGTGTGATGTCCTTAGGTTAGTTAGGTTTAAGTAGTTCTAAGTTCTAGGGGACTAATGACCACAGCAGTTGAGTCCCATAGTGCTCAGAGCCATTTGAACCATTTTTAGAAAATGGACCCAAAAATAATAATGTCTGAGTGCTACGGCAGGGACGAAGCCTCTCCGTCGTTTCTAGGTCCCTGGTTCAATACAATACAATACTAAGTACGAAGTTGCTTTATGAGCACACATTGCGCCGTTGCAATAAACTAACACATGAATTACCTGCACACTATCATTTATATTAATATCAATGTTGCTTGGTTCGTGATAAGTAGTTCGGTTTTCATGTATGAATGTAAGAGTGAATAACACATTTATTACGACGCTAGACGGCTCTGTGATTCAGTGCTATAGTAAGTTACATGATTAGTAATTCCTAAGTCAACTGTACAATTAACGCAATGTTTCTATCTGTCTAATGTGAAGTTGTTACTTCATGGATGTAACAGTGAATTACCGCGAGTATTTAAAATTTTGTTAGTACACGGCGTCGGCTGATCTGTCACATTTTTAATAAAGCAGGACAATAGTAAACGCAGACGACCGCGTTACTCATGATGACTGTAGGGGACAAGACAATACTTAAGTTTGTGCTAAGCCTTGCACTTAAACATCGATATATTCTAACTGCTGGTGGGTGTCTGAAAATTCGAATCGATAGTGACAATAGTGACCCCCATGCTGTCAACGTAGTGGTCGCGGGAGAACAGCACAACGATAACGAAAGAGTTGGATGGAGTGACATGCTAAAAATACTGCTATGAAGCTAGAACTGCTCCATGAAATGGAAAATTGTAACGAGATACATTGCGAAGCAGGTGTGTTTGCAGACGTGAAAGAGGAACAGGGGAGTGACTATTCTGACGAAGCAGAAGTAACGTTTTCTGTTACGGATCAAAGTCAAGAAGTCAATGTAATGACAGTATCGAAAGCAAGTCTAATCGATTAAAATAGTGAACTGACGAAAGTTACACTCACAAAGAATCGTAAGTTACCCATACAGAAATATGAAATAAATAATAAAATAGATGCACAGAAATCTGAAGTGAATAGTAAAATAGACTCATAAGATGGCCAAATAGAATCTTTCTTAAGTGAATGCATGGAATTTTTGCATTGTGTGACATGTACACAGATTTTAAAAAAAAAGAAAACAAATGTGTGGAAGAAGTGCTGGATTCTTTAGAGGAAAGGATCAAGCGTGATTTGAAAGCTGTAGGTGAACGAGTTAAAGCACATAAAATGAAATTTCGTACAGAGCTTGTTCAGTCATTACACTAACTCTGGATCCGGCTTGTCATGGTGCTGTATAGTACCAATGAATACATGCAGAGTTTAAAAAGACGAATTAACGAAGATATGGACAGCAAGCCCATTTAAGCTACAACAGATTTTCTCTGGAAATAATAAATCACTGGAGGCTTCCATCAACAAGTTACTATCGGAATTGCAGGTACAGGAGGTAAAACATAAATCATCATTACTTGCGAAATCTCAGAGAAAGTAGAGATTTTAGAGAATTGTCGTCAAGTGACAGTATTTTTGCGTTTGCAAGAGCGTGTTATGGGAATTAAGAAACCAATACTGAAAATTTGACTTTAAGGGACTCCTTAATTCGTTAATTTTTGTTGAACCATAAAGGATGTTGATACCGCAATCATATCGCGAGGTTGAGAAAATCAGAACTAGAGACAAGAGGCTTACAGGAGACAAGTGAAGGACAATGGTTAAAGCTGTTACGGGATATAATAATTTGTTAGCATGTTTGAAATATTTTTTATAAAAACATTGGTCTCAGGATAAAAAGGTGTAAATGTATATTGAATTTTACATATTCCTCCAAACATATTTCTGGAAAATGGAAAATTTAAAGTGTATTGCGAAGATCTGTATAGAAACTTAGAGCACATTAACATGCTAGGCCCTGAGGAACACCCATTAATGATTATACATAGAAAGTTTCCACGTGATATAAGAAGGTATATTAGAATTGGGAATTGTAAGTCAGAAAACTTTTGAGACATCTACATCTACATGACTACTCTGCAATTCACATTTAAGTGCTTGGCAGAGGGTTCATCGAACCACAATCATACTTTCTCTCTACTATTCCACTCCCGAACAGCGAGCGGGAAAAACGAACACCTAAACCTTTCTGTTCGAGCTCTGATTTCTCTTATTTTATTTTGATGATCATTCCTACCTATGTAGGTTGGGCTCAACAAAATATTTTCGCATTCGGAAGAGAAAGTTGGTGACTGAAATTTCGTAAGAAGGTCTCGCCGCGACGGAAAACGTCTATGCTGTAATGACTTCCATCCCAACTCGTGTATCATATCTGCCACACTCTCTCCCCTATAACGCGATAATACAAAACGAGCTGCCCTTTTTTGCACCCTTTCGATGTCCTCCGTCAATCCCACCTGGTAAGGATCCCACACCGCGCAGCAATATTCTAACAGAGGACGAACGAGTGTAGTGTAAGCTGTCTCTTTAGTGGACTTGTTGCACCTGCTAAGTGTCCTGCCAATGAAACGCTACCTTTGGCTCGCCTTCCCGACAATATTATCTATGTGGTCTTTCCAACTAAAGTTGTTCGTAATTTTAACACCCAGGTACTTAGTTGAATTGACAGCCTTGAGAATTGTACTATTTATCGAGTAATCGAATTCCAACGGATTTCTTTTCGAACTCATGTGGATCATCTCACACTTTTCGTTATTTAGCGTCAACTGCCACCTGACACACCATACAGCAATCTTTTCTAAATCGCTTTGCAGCTGATACTGGTCTTCGGATGACCTTACTAGACGGTAAATTACAGCATCATCTGCGAACAGTCTAAGAGAACTGCTCAGATTGTTACCCAGGTCATTTATATAGATCAGGAACAGTAGAGGTCCCAGAACGCTTCCCTGGGGAACACCTGATATCACTTCAGTTTTACTCGATGATTTGCCGTCTATTACTACGAACTGCGACCTTCCTGACAGGAAATCACGAATCCAGTCGCACAACTGAGACGATACCCCATAGCTCCGCAGCTTGATTAGAAGTCGCTTGTGAGGAACGGTGTCAAAAGCTTTCCGGAAATCTAGAAATACGGAATCAACTTGAGATCCCCTGTCGATAGCGGCCATTACTTCGTGCGAATAAAGAGCTAGCTGCGTTGCACAAGAGCGATGTTTTCTGAAGCCATGCTGATTACGTGTCAATAGATCGTTCGCTTCGAGGTGGTTCATAATGTTTGAATACAGTATATGCTCCAAAACCCTACTGCAAACCGACGTCAATGATATAGGTCTGTAGTTAAATGGATTACTCCTACTACCCTTCTTGAACACTGGTGCGACCTGCGCAATTTTCCAATCTGTAGGTACAGATCTATCGGTGAGCGAGCGGTTGTATATGAGTGCTAAGTAGGGAGCTATAGTATCAGCGTAATCTGAAAGGAACCTAATCGGTATACAATCTGGACCTGAAGACTTGCCCGTATTAAGCGATTTGAGTTGCTTCGCAATCCCTAAGGTATCTACTTCTAAGAAACTCATGCTAGCAGATGTTCGTGCTTCAAATTCTGGAATATTCCATTCGTCTTCCCTGGTGAAGGAATTTCGGAAAACTGTGTTCAATAACTCCGCTTTAGCGGCACAGTCGTCGATAACAGTACCATCGGCACTGCGCAGCGAAGGTATTGACTGCGTTTTGCCGCTTGTGTACTTTACATACGACCAGAATTTCTTCGGATTTTCTACCAAATTTCGAGACAATGTTTCGTTGTGGAACCTATTAAAGGCATCTCGCATCGAAGTACGTGCCAAATTTCGCGCGTCTGTAAATTTTAGCCCATCTTCGGGATTTCGCGTTCTTCTGAACTTCGCATGCTTTTTCCGTTGCCTCTGCAACAGCGTTCGGACCTTTTTTGTGTACCACGGGGGATCCGTTCCATCTCTTACCAATTTATGAGGTATGAATCTCTCAATTGCTGTTGCTACTATATCTTTGAATTTGAGCCACATCTCGTCTACATTCGCATAGTCAGTTCGGAAGGAATGGAAATTGTCTTTTAGGAAGGCTTCTAGTGGCACTTTATCCGCTTTTTTAAATAAAATTATTTTGCGGTTGTTTCTGATGGGTTTGGAAGAAATGATATTGAGCCTAGCTACAATGACCTTGTGATCACTAATCCCTGTATCAGTCATGTTGCTCTCTATCAGCTCTGGATTGTTTGTGGCCAAGAGGTCAAGTGTGTTTTCGCAACCATTTACAATTCGCGTGGGTTCGTGGACTAACTGCTCGAAATAATTTTCGGAGAATGCATTTAGGACAATCTCGGAAGACGTTTTCTGCCTACCACCGGTTTTGAACAAGTATTTTTGCCAACATACCGAGGGTAGGTTGAAGTCCCCACCAACTATAACCGTATGAGTGGGGTATTTATTTGTTAAGAGACTCAAACTTTCTCTGAACTGTTCCGCAACTGTATCATCGGAGTCTGGGGGTCGGTAGAAGGGGCCAATTATTAACTTAATTCGGCTGTTAAGTATAACCTCCACCCACACCAATTCGCACGGAGTATCTACTTCGACTTCACTACAAGATAAACCACTACTGACAGACACAAACACTCCACCACCAATTCTGCCTAATCTATCTTTCCTGAACACCGTCTGAGACTTCGTAAAAATTTCTGCAGAACTTATTTCAGGCTTTAGCCAGCTTTCTGTACCTATAACGATATCAGCTTCTGTGCTTTCTATTAGCGCTTGAAGCTCAGGGACTTTTCCAGCGCAACTACAACAATTTACAACTATAATTCCGACTGTTCCTTGATCCAAGCACGTCCTGTAATTGCCAAGCACCCTTTGACATTGCAGCCCATCCCGCACTTTCCCGAGGCCTTCTAACCTAAAAAACCGCCCAGTCCACGCCACACAGCCTCCGCTACCCGTGTAGCCGCCAGCTGAGTGTAGTGAACTCCTGACCTATTCAGCGGAACCCGAAACCCCACCACCCTATGGCGCAAGTCAAGGAATCTGCAGCCAATACGGTCGCAAAACCATCTGAGCCTCTGATTCAGACCCTCCACCCGGCTCTGCACCAAAGGTCCGCAGTCGGTTCTGTCAACGATGCTGCAGATGGTGAGCTCTGCCTTCATCTCGTAAGCAAGACCGGCAGCCTTCACCAAATCAGATAGCCGCTGGAATCCAGAGAGAATTTCCTCAGATCCAAAGCGACACACGTCATTAGTGCCGACATGTGCCACCACCTGCAGCTGGCTGCACCCTGTGCTCTTCATGGCATCCGGAAGGACCCTTTCCACATCAGGATTGACTCCTCTCGGAATGCACACGGAGTGCACACTGGATTTCTTCCCCTCCTTAGCCGCCGTATCCCTGAGGGGCCCCATTACGCGCCTAACATTGGAGCTCCCAACTACCAGTAAGCCCACCCTCTGCGATTGCCCGGACCTTGAAGGCTGAGAATGATCCTCTGAAACAGGGCAGGCAGCTGCATCTGGCTCAGCCAGAGACAGTGCCTGAAACCTGACAACTGGGGGATGCAGACAGCTGCAAACGAGATGGTGATAGGAAGTTTCATGGTAATTCTAGGTGGCAAAGTCAAGGGAACCAAAACCAAGAATGTAGTGTACAAGTGACAGGAATAGATAGAAGGAGAAGAGAACAGAGAGCTATGAGGCCACAGTGTGGCACAAACAGACAATTTCGTGATAGATGTAATGAAGAAAGCACTGACCCACAACAGGATAGGCCTAATTATATGGCAAATTGTAGGAGTAAAAAGAAGAGACTGTATTTTTGCTATAATATTAGCAATTGTGTGTGGAATAAGAAACAAAGGCGTTGCAGTTAGGAGAAGGTTCAACCTCCAATAAGGAAAGATGAAAGAGGAAAACAAACATAGTCTGTATTGTGGACAAAGGTCACCAATTAGAAGAGAGTATTATTCTGCAGGACGACAGTAATGGGGAGAACTGATTGGTCTATAGCTATAGAAAAATTGAGGACTGACGTATAATGACTTACAAACTAGATGAAATAAGTAGAGGTTGTGTTGTAACTGTTTGTAGTACTAGTGTAAATATTTTCTCTTAAGAGACGATGTGTAATGTGTGTATTGAAGAGATAAATAGATTATGTGATGGTCTTAACGATTACTGAGAAGAAAAATCAGACGCAGCAAAAGAGATGTTTGAGAGATGTGTAGTGGATGACTTTGCAGAAAATGAAGACCATGATATACAGTATGGTGGGAATGATTGCAAATTAAGTGACCTTTGGGACATCAGAAGGTGATGTAGAAGAAGAAGAAGGTGGGAAGGATCGCCGAGTAGAAACATAAGTTGGCAATGATGAAAGTGATGGAGGACAGAATGCAGTAAATACAGAAGAAACTGAAGTTACCAGTTATGAGGAGGTAAATGTGATCAATCTGTTCTGGGTTATGAGGAGAGCAGGTCAGTTGGGTGCAAGAGATTAAAAGTGTATACACTCTGTGTAAGGGGAAAGGGGAAGATGAACACAGACAAGGGGAAGAGGTAGACTGCCTGCATGGAAGGGTGAATACTGCTGTGGAAGTTAATAGTGGAATGAAATTTGGCAATAGCAGGGGCAACAGAACTGGATTTGTTAAGGAAGAGAAATGAATGTTAATTATAAAAAAGGAGTAACCCCTGACTATGCTTCACATGTATGGTTTAAACAAAATGTTTTGGCACGATACTGGGAGTGAAGTGACAGCTTTGTTACAAGCTTTATGTGACCATTTAGAGAGGAAAAGCAAAATTTTAGGGAAGCCTGTATCTTGAATAGGAATAGTCATTGTCATTGGAAAGTGGAGTGAGACAATAAAGAGACAAGTTCAACTGACATCTAAGACTGAGGGATGTGCAGTACAGTGTGAAATTTTAGTGGTACTTGATTTATATTTCATTTTAATTTTATAAATGGAGTCAAGAATAGGTTTAATATCGTAATTGATAGTGAACTTTGGATGATTCCATTTTTATAACGCTGTTACAGTATTAGCAGGGTTCAGTAACATGGTGATAGATGAGAATAATCAAATATGGTGTATGAGGATAATTATGCTGTCATTGGTTATCTGTTATGATCTTTTGTATCAGCAGATTAAGAAGACTATAATAAATCAAATACTGTAAAGATAGGATAGTTTAAGGAGAAAGTGGACGATTTTTAATGTCTTAGTTAAGGTCAAAGGGTTCAGTTATGTAATATATTGGTTCACAACAACAAAGCATTTCCTGATAAAATCGGAACAGTGAGAAATTTTGGATGTGAACTGAACATAAAACCACATACCCCATTTATGTAAAAAATATAATGGTACAGATGGAAAGTTGGCTGAAGTAACTGATCTCAGGAGATTCACGTAATTTGTGTGTCATGTGCTTGGTGAACACATGGCTCTGAGCCTGTTAAAATTATCTTTCACTGTCATTGCTATTTCTGTTGTAAATAGGGTTTGATGATCATGTAATATATGATAAATTAAGTATTGATTTTTCAATGTACTGCCATTATGTCGTATATGTATGTCAAGCCACTGAAATTTACATCATGATGCAAACTTGTCTAAGGAGAATAGTATTAATTTTAATTTTGTTCTTACCTGCAGTTCAAGATGAGAAACGTTAATGTCTTGTACACCCAAATTCAAATTCACGTTTTGATTATTTACTGAAATGTTTACTCACCATGTTAGAATATGATTTACAAATGGAGTCAGTACATGTAGGAATGGGATGTAGAATGTAGAAGGAATGTTAATGATTACCTGTATACAAATTTGTTGTGACTGTATTTGATTACCTACATTGCGACAGAATCATTGTCTCTTCTAAAATCCAGAGTAGAAAGAAGTAGGTACATGAGAAACAGTTGCCAGTATTTTTGTTCCAAAAAATTTAACTACTGTAGAGAATATTTAGTGTAAATTCACTCTGTGTAGGCCAGTGTCAGTATTATAATTCTGCACATAGTGTCCCCAAAAAAGCAAGTGATTGTTATAGTTTGCCAATATAATAGTTTGTTTTGTATGCATGGATAGAGGTATGGTATGAGTGAGAAATAATACTATTTGAAACATTTGTAATATTGAAAGCTAAAAGGACAGAAGGAATTCAATATTGTTAAATGCAAAGACTGTTCAAACTAGAGCAAATAATTAAAATCCTGAGGACATACAATATATACATTATAGGCACTGTAATTGCACATTTTGTGTTGGTGGAGCCTAAAAGAAATGTGTTTAAGATAGGATGCCCTGTTAAATGACATAACTGACACATTAAGAACCATTTGCAGTAAAGAAAAAGTGGCAGATGAGAGTAGAAAGGAAGGGCTGAGACAGCAAGGAGTGAGGAACACTCCACTGCAAAGTGGCTTCTGTAAGATATGTTGAGGTTTTACTGCATGTTGAGTTATTAATGAATGACATACAAGTGAAGTAAACATGCAGAAGCTAATTTACATTTCCCTTACAAGAGAATAAAGAATTTGCCTTTTGTGAGCTTTGGCAAAAAGAGGCAGACCAAGACTCAGAGGGTGAACGCCAGCAGGTGATACTAACCAACAACCACTTTCTATTTCTGCAAAACCATAACGTTGTGCATAATTTTCATGAATAGTGTTGGATATGAAACAGTTTAAAAATGTTATCTTTAGTTGTTTCAGATGTTTAGATCAACAGATGTTTATTCCAATTTTTTACAACACTAATATTTATGTGGTAATGTATGTATGATATATGTGTACGTTTTTATGTCATTTATGGAGTTTCAATTTTCAGTACTTTGTTGCTGTTAACACACATGAATGTTGAATAACTGTGTAATTATATGATTTCCGTTCAATCTCATAAGTAACTAATTTGCAATGTTGATGAGAAATGTGTAATTTATTTAACACTTTCGGTGTTTATTTCACTATATAGTAACGAGATTCGGGTTTACTGTACATCTGAATCAATACACGTTTCTTGAAGCACCTGCAAAACATTTAAAGAGCAGTGCTACTTCAGTTCAACTATTTACCACTTTTCTTATCACACCGATTTTAACACTGCAATATTAATTAATTAATGGAAAATTTCAACTAAAGACAATCTGTGAAATATAAGTACTCAGTATTTACAACATGAATAAGTAAATTCTCCACCTTTACTGTCAAAGGCAACGCAGACGGTTAACACATTTCTATGTGCATCTTAATTTCTTTGTAGCACTTATGCACTGTCCGAGGCAGTTCAGCCAGAGTTTTCTGTTAAAAATATGTGCTGAACTGGGGGGACACTTATAATACCACAGTTAAGTCACGACAGTAACATACGTTTTAAAACGCGCACTTTCAAAACACAATGGCTCAGTATAATTTTCTTTCGTGTATTAGTTAAATTCTACTGGTGACGCGACTTGGGGTATCTTGAAGAGTGCACCAATGTTCTGTAAAAGTAACATGTAAGTCCATATTTTGTCTAATGTCATTTTCGTGTCTGGACACATTAGTAATTTTGGATATTGTTATTTATATATTCCATTTTATAAAATGCTGAACAACACGGGAATAGAAGAATATGCAAAAACAGAAAAGTGAAGACTCTATAAAGTCTTATTATTCCTGTAATAGAAATGATCTGATTAGCATGAGATTTTATTTACTGTAACATCAAATAGTCTGCGTCTAATAGTCGTCTTTGTGCATACTTTGAGTACAGCTGCATACGTTTGTGATATTCGACGAAATACATGACACTAAATACAAATAAGTTGGCTGTTTATTGAGAAGTCAGAACAAGAGACTGGCCACTATGAAATAATAAACGTAACGCTGCAACAAAACAAATGACGGAGAATATGAAGTTAGTTTATCTTCTAATGAGTCATGACGTCCTCAGATGTAAAGTGCAGTTTCTCGACTACTCTCTCCGATAGCGTTCAGTAATTTGAGAAATAAATTCGTGGTAAAGAGATTAACTAATTTACAACCCATTACCATAAACTTATGTTTTGATCCAAAGGAAATAGTGACACAAATGGCTAGTGGGCACTGAAATACATCAAGGAGGATAGTTGAAAATTTGTTGCGGACCGGGACTGGAATAGGTACTTTTTAGTTTCGCCCGAACGGACGTCTTAGCGGGCTCTGCCGTTCAGATTCGGGCGCTGACCGACTCGAATTTCAACTTATCCTCACACTACTGACATAATGCTATTCCCCACAATCCTCTTTACCAGCAGCGATTCGCTGATTAACGTAAGAGTTCGAACGTGTTTGCGTATCTGCAACGAAGAGAGCATTGGGGGCGTCTCGCCCTATTTACATATATGCGGTGTCTGTCCTTTCGGACATGTCAGAGAGAACAGACAGCAAACATGTAAAGTTGCAGTGGTTTTTAATCTAAATCAGGCACTAAAGTATGACGTTTGTTTCACAAATAAACTGTTCCTCACCTGCAGTAAGCTAATGGATTTATAACCTGCAGTGTATCATACTTATTAATAGAAATGATACTTAGTTCATCATTAGTACCATCATTTTCGTGTATTACCATATTAATTATGACGCTAGGTTATAATGTAATTCAGTGCTGCACTATAATACGCGAGTAACAAAACCTGCACCAACTGTTTAATTATCGTCAATATTTTTCCTCTCTCCAACGTCAAGTTATAATTAGGTGGGCGTAAAAGCTAATTATCATTAGCGCGTGTACTTATAATTTTATTATATTGCACCTTGGGTAGTCCGACGATCACGGTTATATTTTAAGAAAGAAATTCAATTTAATAGCAAATCCTAGCGACGGCGTTATAAGAACCCTATATAAGTATAAAGAGCATACAGACATTGCATCCTCAATGAAAACAAGAAACATACGAAAAAGCCCTAGCATTGGCCACTTTTGATCTGACTAATACAGATCATGAAACAAGAAGAGAAAACGCAATTCAATACTTGTACACAGAATACCACCATTAACAAATTAGTGATACAGCTGCTACAGCTATGTATACACAATCGAGCATTTGACCAATGTTATTACGGAACATATGGGGTTATTATGAGGTGAGACAACTGAATACATTTACGCAGGGCTAGTTTCTGATTGCGCAGGTCTTGTAAAATTAACTGCTCAAATGGTTCAAATGGCTCTGAGCGCTATTGGACTTAACTTCTGAGGTCATCAGTCCCCTAGAACTTATAACTACTTAAACCGAACTAACCTAAGGACATCACACACATCCACGCCCGAGGCAAGATTCCAACCTGCATCCGTAGCGGTTGCGCGGTTCCAGACTGTAGCACCTAGAACCGCTCGGCCACGCCGGCCGACAAAATTAACTGCTGAGTTACGTTTAGTGCAACTAGTTATCATGTGTGTTGTATTTCATTGAAACGTTGCTTTTGGATTTGGAATTGAATCTGGTTACGACGTTATATACTGTTGGATGGGGACGAAGGTAGTTCAAACATCTGTAACACGGTGGCTCAAATTAGATATCCTAAAAGTCATCTCCAACAGGAAATGGAATACAAATAATACATCGGCCCAACTGTTCGTATAGGCAGGAGACCAACGGATTCCACGTTAGTAAAAAGTCAGATACAGATTAGGCACTTGCGGCGTACTGAGATGCCACACAAGAAGAGATTGCGACAGTTGGTGCCATAAATACCGTGGACGCCTGTCGGCAGCAGGAACATCACTGAGCTCAAACCATTCAGGCTGCCCGCTAGAGTCGCGCCCCTTGGAGCAGCAGCGCCACCAAGAAGAGATATGCGCGCTTAACTATCGGTGCACCGGCAGAAGTTGTGAGTTCCAAGTTGTAGGCCAATCCCGCAGAACGTTCGTCCTATCTCCAAGTCTTCAAGTCGTCGAGTGAGATAGAAACAGTGGCCGATAAATAGACAGTCTTCAGTGGAAATAGAACAGGGAATAGAATTATCGTTTACGGACAGAGACCGCCTGCTTAGAGGCTTAACTGAGTACTGTTAGTATGGAAATGTTCTTCGAATAGTACATCATGAAATAAGAATAGTTTTCTTCTGAATTTTCTTCCGAGAACGTTGTTTGGTTCGTATTCCAGAAACTATAGTCAGAAGAGACAGGCTAATCTCGAATTCTACACTTGCTGTAACCAACATTATCAAAGGTGAGTAACATATTTTACTACTTACTATTCTACTTTCATTGTATATGTGCTGCCCTAGAACCCAGTGGTAGCAAGATTTTCATAAAAGTGTAGGCCTACTCTGAAAATGCGGCTGAGGACCCGACCAAACTGCAGAAAGGATTTGACCAAACCCCAAATAGAACAGATGGTGTGACTTGATTTGTTTGGCTAATGAGTGCCTTTACTTAGAGGGCATAGCCCAATAATGCTTCCAGATCAACGAAGAGTTACATAGTGGCTGGGATAAATTCCAAGTCGAACTGAAGAAAACCTTTGGCTACAATAATCAGCAAATCCGCTTAGCGGAGGTACAATAGAACAACACGGTGAAGTGTCTTATGGAAACGACACAGTCTGACATAAGGAATGTTTTGAACTATGCCACATGTGAATACTAGTTTGATAAAGGCTGAAAAATATCGTACTCGACGAATGAAGTTGTGGATGACATGTACCAAGCTCTTCTGATAAAGGGTGTCTTAACAGTCGAGTAATTCATCAAGTGGAAATTCAACAGAACTAGATTCTAACGAAAGAACTATGAACGACTCCAGAATCTGACTACTATGACAGTTGGGACCACAACGGCTACACCTTTCTCACATGCTATGTAGTGAGTGAAGGATACAGTATTTTTTGGCAACCCGAACTGTGGGACAGAGTAGGCTAAAAATAGCAGCCAAGAATGTCGATCCGATAGATCAGGAGGCAATACAGAATCTTGAAGAACAGACGTATCGATTTTTAGCACCAATCTCCAATAGCAGTCAAACGCGCAAGGAAGAATGGACGTAACTTGCACTTAAGTCGCAGCCATCAAATGACAATTTAGCGACACAACGACAAGTAACTCTTACGCCAAGTACGACGCCCGATTGAAGAACAGATAGTCGAAGGACAGAGGACAACACGCCGGTGTGTTTAAACTGCAGACACTTTGGATTCATTGTCCACTACTGCAGAGAAGGAAGGCGAGTTTTCGATGACTACTACTCCACCAGACTGCACCCATCATAACAATTATATTCACGCCAGTCTTCTGCAGACGACCTTAATTGACCTGTAGACGACATCCATCCCCAAAGCCTAGACGAGGTTGCTCCCAACATGGTGTAGCCGTTTCCCCCATGGTCATACTGAAATGGCAGCTGCTGTTTGCAGGGCAATGTGACGCACTGGTTAGCACACTGGATCTGGGCGCCGATGGTACAGATTAGCGTTTACCGTGATTTCGTTCAGTCGCTACAGGCAAATTCCAGGAGGGTTCCTTTGAAAAGGGCACAGACGTTTTCCTTCCCCATCCTTTCGTAATTCGAGTTTTTACTGCATCTCTAATGACCATGATGGTGACGGGCCTTAAATTTTAATCTTTCATTCTTCCTCTGCTCATCTAGACGCCGCCCTCAGGAAATATAAGCGAGGTGACTATCAGTTAAGGTAAGGTAACCACAGATGCATATCCTCCGTGGACTACAGTCACACGGATGTCAGAAAATCTCAGTGACATCATCATCGACTGCCAACCTTTCCTCGTGATAGTCGACTCAAGGGCTTCCTTTTCTGTAATGTCAGATGCTTATTGTCGCCAGTTAAAGAATACTATATTCCGTCACATGAATGTGGTTCTGCTGAAAGTAGCAAATAAAAAATACACTCCTGGAAATGGAAAAAAGAACACATTGACACCGGTGTGTCAGACCCACCATACTTGCTCCGGACACTGCGAGAGGGCTGTACAAGCAATGATCACACGCACGGCACAGCGGACACACCAGGAACGGCGGTGTTGGCCGTCGAATGGCGCTAGCTGCGCAGCATTTGTGCACCGCCGCCGTCAGTGTCAACCAGTTTGCCGTGACATACGGAGCTCCATCACAGTCTTTAACACTGGCAGAATGCCGCGACAGCGTGGACGTGAACCGTATGTGCAGTTGACGGACTTTGAGCGAGGGCATATAGTGGGCATGCGGGAGGCCGGGTGGACGTACCGCCGAATTGCTCAACACGTGGGGCGTGAGGTCTCCACAGTACATCGATGTTGTCGCCAGTGGTCGGCGGAAGGTGCACGTGCCCGTCGACCTGGGACCGGACCGCAGCGTCGCACGGATGCACGCCAAGACCGTAGGATCCTACGCAGTGCCGTAGGAGACCGCACCGCCACTTCCCAGCAAATTAGGGACACTGTTGCTCCTGGGGCATCCGCGAGGACCATTCGCAACCGTCTCCATGAAGCTGGGCTACGGTCCCGCACACCGTTAGGCCGTCTTCCGCTCACGCCCAAAGCATCGTGCAGCCCGCCTTCAGTGGTGTCGCGACAGGCGTGAATGGAGGGACGAATGGAGACGTGTCATCTTCAGCGATGAGAGTCGCTTCTGCCTTGGTGCCAATAATGGTCGTATGCGTGTTTGGCGCCGTGCGGGTGAGCGCCACAATCAGGACTGCATACGACCGAGGCACACAGGGCCAACACCCGGCATCATGGTGTGGGGAGCGATCTCCTACACTGGCCGTACACCTCTGGTGATCGTCGAGGGGACACTGAATAGTGCACAGTACATCCAAACCGTCATCGAACCCATCGTTCTACCATTCCTAGACCGGCAAGGGAACTTGCTGTTCCAACAGGACAATGCACGTCCACATGTATCCCGTAGCACCCAACGTGCTCTAGAAGGGGTAAGTCAACTACCCTGGCCAGCAAGATCTCCGGATCTGTCCCCCTTTGAGCATGTTTGGGACTGGATGAAGCGTCGTCTCACGCGGTCTGCACGTCCAGCACGAACGCTGGTCCAACTGAGGCGCCAAGTGGAAATGGCATGGCAAGCCGTTCCACAGGACTACATCCAGCATCTCTACGGTCGTCTCCATGGGAGAATAGCAGCCTGCATTGCTGCGAAAGGTGGATATACACTGTACTAGTGCCGACATTGTGCATGCTCTGTTGCCTGTGTCTATGTGCCTGTGGTTCTGTCAGTGTGATCATGTGGTGTATCTGACCCCAGGAATGTGTCAATAAAGTTTCCCCTTCCTGGGACAATGAATTCACTGTGTTCTTATTTCAATTTCCAGGAGTGTACATCGAACCGAAAGGAATATATGTCAGATGAAGAACTGTTAGTGACAGAACACAACCCTTCGGATTTGTCGCTTTAGCAGAATGTGGTCATAGTCTTATTCTTGGATGCGACTTCTTGCAGACATCGCAAGCGGTAATAGAATGTGAAAGATCAGAGATCCAGACTGATGCTTCTCTTCCTTAAAGCACATGTAGCAAAGATTGTTGTGGATGGTTGTTTGCCGTTGAAGATGTTTACTCTGCCATCATCACCGAAAGCTTTGGGCAATTGCCAGAAACTGTTCTGTGTACCAAGGGAAAACTACATAACACTGCCAATCATAAAAATTGTAGCTGATCTCGGGAAGCTTTGGATTAGTGATTCTCAACCGACCAAGTCCAGGAAGGGCAGCTTTGTGTCATCAACAAAGAATCGTGCTCCACAGCCTTTACAGGCGATACAGAGCAGGAAACTGCTATTGAACTGCAAATAGGATATGGCCTGACCAAGGAACAATGTCGACGATTGAGAGCCATCCTGCGTCAGTTTTCGGATGCTTTGAAATCCGAAGTGGAGAAAAGACGGGACAAGCAGCCTGTGGTAATACATTGTTCACCCGCAGGTATCATCCACCAATTAACCACCACTCATACAGAGCGTCGCTGGCTGGACGGTGGTTTATGTGGGTGAAGTGGAGCAAATGCTACAAGAAGACGTCCACGGTCCACGCTTGCTCCTCATGTGAAACAGAACGGTGCTGCATGGCGTTTCTGCGTTGATAACCAATGACCAAACAAAATCACAAAGGAAGATATCCGTTTCCTAGAGTGTGTGAAATGATCAAAGCATTTCTAAACTATAGGTATGCAAATATGGTGCTGGTAAATCGAGTTTAACGAGGCTGACAGAGATGAGAATACCTCCATGTCTCCTGACGGCCATTGTGAGTTAAATTTGTGAAAACTGCACCACGCAAAGCTCCAGCCATCTTCGAAAGTATGACGGACAACCTGCTTAGACAGCTGAGATTGACGACTTGTCTTTGCTAGGTGGACAACATTATTGATGTTACGGAGAAATCTGAAGAACTTGTAAGCAATCTGACAACCGTTTAGAATTGTAGTCAGGTTTCAGGCCCCTCTATGAATCCCAAAAAGTGCCTCTTTTCCGCCAAAGAAATAAAAATCTAGTGAATGGCGATAGAAACCTTTCAGATCTAGAGAAAATAATAGTATTCTTAGATTTTCAGACTACTTGGCACAATCGTGATGTGGGAAGATTTCTCAGTATTAGCTCGTACTACCGCCGTTTCGTAAAGGCCGTCAGTACCAAGGCACGTCATTCGCAAGAACTGCTGCTGCGAGACGTCAAATTTCCCTGTAACGAGGTGAAAGACATGTGTTTCCTTGTCCTTAAGGAGGTGCTAACATCTTTTCCATTTCCAGCAATATATGACGAGAACGCCGAGATTATAGCGGTTATGGGATAGTAGCCATTCTAGTGCAAATTCACGAAAATGCTGAAAATGTGCTAACTTATGTTTCCAGAGTATTCTGCAAGTCCGAAATTATCTATACTGGCCGCCTAGGCTGAAGGATCTGTCGGGTCGGCTGAAGAGGTGGTCACTGAAGCTTCAGGAATGTGATGTGATGTCACATAGGCATACATAAGTGGACACCAACACAGGGACGCCGACGGCCTGTGAAGGAATCCTTTGGCAAAACAGCAGTGTGCATGAAGTCTCATTCATCGTTGTGCCAGATGACAGTGCTGCTCAACAGCACTGCTGAAGAACCAGAGATCTTTAAGAAACAGGAACTGAGCAAATGAAAAATTCCGATTAATAAATGGAGAAATGTATAAGGGGAAATAAGATCCACTGAGGCAGAAATGGTTCCTTGTCATCCCAGCTCATCAACAGGTAGCTGTCCTGAATCGTTTTTAATTCGCTACAACATCTAGTAGCCTTGAACCGTAAGACTCGACGAAAAATTAGATACAGGAATCATTGGCCAAGTCTCTACAGGCCCTTTAAACACTATATGCACAGTATTAGGAATTCCATATTTTGATGTACGTTCCACAATTACCTACGAAGCAACTGGTACCAGTCCCCTCATTCATTCGAACTGGAATCGACCTTTTGGGGAAGTTATAGAAATCACCAAATGGAAATTGTTGGATGATCGTCTGCACTGATTACCTCCCACACGTTGCGTTCACCAAAGCTCTACCAACTGCCGAAGCTCGGTGCAGAAGGCATTATTTTGAAGTATGGTGCAACCTGTGTGATGATATCTGACCGCGGAAAATTTTTTCAGTCGAGACTATTATCAGAGGTAACTCACGTTGTGACATCGTCAACAGGATGAAGCTGACTACAAACCACGGAGGAATAGCCTCACAATACGACGTGTGTTGATGTCGAATGGAGAGATTGGGATAAAATGCTGCTCATCGTGACATTCATATGTAAAACAGGAAAGCAAGACTCTGCAGGCTTCACGCCGTTCTTTCTGCTCCAAGGACTCGATTACAACACAGTAACGGATACACTGGTTCTGTTTAAACCGGACCATCTCAGCGTAACTACGAAAGACACCTCACTACCAGGACGAAAAAAACATAATCGCCTGCTCGTATACAACCATCGGAGGTCCAGGAGCAAGACCGAGAGAGCTATAACGCGAAGTTCTTGGCAGTGCGATACAGCCCTGGAGACTTGGTATGGATTTATACGCCTGTGCACGAAGTTGGTGTATCGAAAAGTTACTAAAGCGCTACTTCAGTCCACCTTGTATCTTTCATTGCTTGTCGAACGTCATATATGAAGCTGGGGATTATGACCGTTTATGAAGAAGACAAAAGCGCCGAGTCGTGTGTGTGTGTGTGTGTGTGTGTGTGTGTGTGTGTGTGTGTGTGTGTGTGTGTGTGTGTGTTGGGGCTTATGGGCGCTCAACATCGAGGTCATGAGCGCCCTGACACACATTAAAAGGAACGAATGTGGACAGACCTAATAAAACTGCAAAACACACTCAAAGAAAGCACGGAAAGAAGGAAAATACTACATAAGAAAGTAAAACCGAAGGAAAGGGAAAACATAGCAACAAGAATGCTACAAAAAATTTTCATTGGCTGGCCACTTACATAACATATGGGCGAGCTTGTCACACAGTGAGCAAATTAAAATCCTCTCCCTAAAATCTTTCTAAGAAACATTTGACATGGCACAGAACTTTAAAACTTTAACCACATTCGTCCGAGTGTTGCCTAAGAGAGATGGCAGGTCCGCTGGCAAGTCAGCCGCTGCCCGCTGGTCAGAAAATAAAACACAATCCAATAAAACGTGGCGCACAGTGACCTGAACGCCACAAGCACCACACTTTGGAGGGTCCTCCCGCCGGAGCAGGAAGCTATGCGTCATAGGGCTGTCGCCTATTCGAAGCCGAGTGAGGAGAACCTCGTCCCGTCGATGGGGCTGAAAGGAAGTACACCACACACGCGTTGTGAGCTTGACGATACGGAGTTTATTGTCAGTCACTTCCAGCCACTCATCCTCTCACCGACGCATGACTCGTGAGCTCAACAGCGAGGTGAGTGCGTGCAGGGGGATAGCACACTGAGACACTTGTGGATCGAGACACGCCTCCTTGCTGCGAGATCGACCCTTTCATTCCCAGCAATGCCGACATGCCCCGGAACCCAGCAGAAAGCTACAACCTTCCCCAGTCGCTGTAGTTGGAGGAGGGCATCCTGAATGGTCTGGACTATTTTGTCTGCCGGATACAAACGTTGCAATGAGTGAATGGCACTGAGTGAATTGGCACAGACAAGAAATTTAGGAGAGGAAGAATGTCTTATCTACTCCAGTGCCCGTAAGATCGCAGACAATTCTGCATCAAAGACAGTAAAAGTCTGAGGCAGTCGGACCTTGAGGACACGATCCGGAAAAACAACTGAGCAACCAACAGAATCCCCTTGTTTCGACCCATCTGTAAAAACAGCTACATAGTCGTGGTGCTCAGATAAAATATCAGAAAATGCTGCATTAAAAACGGTGGCAGGAATGCTATCTCTCTTGTACTGCAATAAATCTAAAATCACTCCGGCCCTCTTCAGTAACCAGGGTGGCAGGCGGTTACAACCTTGGATTTGGGGTTGTACAGACTCCACACCGAGCGACTCTAGCATACGTTGCACACGGATCCCAAACGGCAACGTAGCCCGGGGACGGTGGGAAAAAAGGCGGTCCAGAGGTGGATGGGCAACAAGGTGGTGAGCAGGCGAGTTGGGAGCTGCAAGAAACTTACAAGCCTGGCGCACCAGCAGGAGCTGCCGCCGGATGGTAAGTGGCGGTTCGCCAGCCTCAGCACAGAGGCTGGGTATGGGACTGGTCCGATAAGCACCCGTGGCCAGTCGAGTCCCAGCATGGTGGACAGCGTCAAGGATCTGCAAATAAGACGGCCTTGCTGACCCATATACTGTGCACCCATAGTCCAGCCGTTAACGCACAAAAGCTCGATAAAACTGAAGGAGACGCGCCCTGTCCACTCCCCAAGACCTGTGGCTGAGGCACTTGAGGATGTTCAGTGCCTTCAGGGTTCTGGCTTTCAAGTCACGTAGGTGTGGCAGCCATGACAACCTGGAGTCAAAAACTAGGCCCAGAAGCCGCACTGTGTCTCTAAAATGTAGGACAGTATCCCCCATATGCAAGGCAGGCAAAGTAAAAAGACGACGAGAACGATTAAAATGAACGCAAACTCACTTATCGGCAGAAAACCGAAAACCCGTCTTTGCAGCCCACTCCTCTAACCGCCGCACTGTTAGCTGCAACTGACGGCTCACGGTTGCGACACTGGAGGAGGAACAGAAAACAGCAAAGTCGTCCACAAACAAGGAGCACTGTACTGGACTCCTCAGTGTAGACTTTATACTGTTGATGGCTATGGCGAAGAGGGTAACGCTTAAAACACTGCCCTGAGGGACACCGTTCTCTTGCCCAAAGAGATCAGACAGTGTGTTACCAACGCGGGTCCGAAAAAACCGCTGAGACAGGAAAGACCGAATGAAAATGGGGAGGCGCCCACGAAAGCCCATTGATGCAGTTGTGTAAGAATACAGTGTCTCCAAGTAGTATCATATGCCTTACTGATATAAAAGAAGATACCGATACAGGATGCAAACGGAGGAAAGCCTGCTGAATAGCCGCCTCTTGGAGGGTCAGGTTGTCGACCGTGGACCGAAATTTCCGGAATCCACACTGAAAGCGGCTAAGGAGCTGTCTGGTCTCTAGCAGCCAGATCAGACGACGGTTAACCATCCGTTCCAGGGTCTTTCCGACACAGCTGGTCAAGGCGATACTACGATAACTACTGGAACATGTGCGGTACTTTCCTGGTTTGAGGAGAGGGATGAGGATTGCCTCCCTCCACGAGATGGGGAACACTCCTGTCTGCCATATGAGATTAAAACATTCGAGGAGGATTTCCTTTGACGCCGCTGGCAGATGTCGAAGCATGGAGTACCGTATGTGGTCGTAACCTGGTGCAGTGTCAGAAGTCTCAGTAAGAGTCGATTCAAGTTCCCACCTGGAGAAAAGGGAGTTGTTGGCCTCAGAACTGTTCGACCGAAAGTCCAAGTTCGCTCTTTCGACAGTCGCACGGTAGCGACGAAACGCTGGATCCTGTGTTTCAGTGGCAGTACTTTGTGCAAAATGCTCTGCCAGCGTCTGAGCAATGGCTCTGGGTGTCGTTTGGAGGCATCCCTGGTTCAAGACTGCAGCTATTGGTAAACGGCTGCGTTTACCGGAAATCCTCCGGATGGCTTCCCATACTTTTGTGGAACAAGTGGAACGGGTGATGGAGTCCAGGAACTCCTGCCATGACCTTTTCTTGCTAGTGCCGAGTCATTGGCAGTGTCATCAGTATGAAGCCTTGTAGTCCAACGGCGCGGACTGATGATGGGATATTCAAGGAGACTGGAGACCTATTCGACGATAGTGACTATTCGACGGGAAGGGCGCAGTTGGTACTCATGACAGCGAAGAGGGTTTAACTGCACGACCAGAGGTTCCTCCTGGGCTAGTATACTGTAGACCACTATCAAGATCCTGTGTGCTGTAGTCGGCTCCAGTCGGAACATCTCAGACAGCGGGCTGGTGTTTTTTCAGAAGGATCAATGCCTGTGAGTCGCGTGCGATGAGTGTAGCATAGAGATTAGCACCACTGGCTGGTGCACTGCGAGTAGACAGTTCAGGTCCGACCACAAACAATCGTTTGGTTTTAATATTTAGCGTTTCTGGAGGGTTCATGAAATGCCTTATATATTTGAAAATTCCGCAGCAATCGATATTCGCATAAGCTGTTGCTCTCGGCTTCCAGCTCACGGAAAATTTTAATTGTTGTTAAGACATTTAGTTTTATTTCCAGGTAGTAATTAAAGATCTAAAGAAATTATGTTTCATTGATTTAAATAGTAACATATGCAACTCACGTTGGCCTTATAATAGCTGCCCATCCAACACAATAAACCTCAGACAGTGTATTGAAATTCTTCGTCACAGTAGGCTTGTTTTGTCTCCTCTCACACAGCAATCACATATCAACAAAGTAACAAAGACTTTGTAAACAGTAGTCGGAACGTTCCGCCGACCTTTCAGATCCTCTACGACTGAAGTCCACTCCTTGATCACGGAGCAATTCGATAACCTCTATGCGAACGTCCTCTGTATTGGAAAATCTCTTTCTCTCTATATGTTCTTTCAGCCTACATCGTGCAAGGTCGTCCTTCATTGCAGATCAGCACGTCTGTAACGCCTCAGTTGGGTTTTTGGCTCCCTTTTCAGTATGTCTAGACGCGACGTTGTATTTGATCCCTATAAACTAAACTAAACAGGCCTCGCAACCCCCAACGGTACCTTACGACTGCCTTGTGACCCTCTGCCGACAGGTGTCACTGGATGTGGATACTGAGGGTGTGGAGAGGGACAGGGGTCACGTGGTCAACACTGCTCTCCTGGCCGCTGTCAGTTTTCGTGAACAGAGCCGCTACTAGTCATGTAGCTCCTCAATTGGCCTCACGAGGGCTGAGTTCACTCTGCCTACCAACAGCGCTCGGTGGATCGGGACAGTGGCCGATCCAGGTGTTAGCCCAGCCCAGCAGCACTTAGCTACGGTGATCGGACGGGAACCGGTGCTACCCTGTGGCAAGGCCGTTGCCGTCTCATCCATATACCTCCAGATTTTTGCAATAAATCTGTGTGCAATTTAAACAGTTTGCCCACAAGAGTAGTACTGTCCCGCGCTGTTCAGCTTAGGAGTAAGTTTCCAGTAGGTGCGCCATTTCAATCCAAGACTGTGTTAGCTGTGCCGCATCAGAACTATGTCTGCTAGAAAACTAGGACACGCCTTCTACTCTGGTGATGAGCTGGTGGTAAGCCTGATAGCGTTACGGAGATGTTTAGCAAACTCAAGTGGCAGACTCTGCAAGAGAGGCGCTCTGCATTGCGGTGTAGCTTGCTGTCCAGGTTTCGAGAGGGTGCGTTTCCGGATGAGGTATCGAATATATTGCTTCCCCCTACTTATAACTCCCGAGGAGATCACGAATGTAAAATTAGAGAGATTCGAGCGCGCACGCAGATTTTTCGGCAGTCGTTCTTCCCGCGAACCATACGCGACTGGAACAGGAAAGGGAGGTAATGACAGTGGCACGTAAAGTACCCTCCGCCAGATGTAGATCATGATTTAGCGTGGGACGGCATTTGAAACGTACTTTCCAAAGTCCCTACGTATACACCCTCTAAACAAGACACTATGTAGAAGTTATCTTGTATCACTGCCTGCCATTCCCTATTTCGTTCTACTCGAGAAATAAACGACAGTCTTATGAATGAGCCATGATTCTTTTTCTGCGAGTTTATTATGGCGAGGCGTATGTTGCTGGCTGTAGAATCTTTATGACATCTGTCGGGCCGACTGGAGTGGCCGTGCGGTCCTAGGCGCTACAGTCTGGAGCCGAGCGACCGCTACGGTCGCAGGTTCGAAACCTGCTTCGGCCATGGATGTGTGTGATGTCCTTAGGTTAGTTAGGTTCAATTAGTTCTAAGTTCTAGGCGACTGATGACCTCAGACGTTAAGTCGCATAGTGCTCAGAGCAATTTGAACCAAGCCAAGTCTGTCGGTTATCCGCATTTTATGAATGCCACTTTGTGAAAAGAACGCCTGCTTCCCACCACTGATACCCATTTGATTTCACGAAACATTTCCGTAATACAGGTTGTCGATGAAACTTACCGGTCACAAACGAAGCAGCGAGTCACTCACATGCTTCGACGCTTTCTTTATCCAACATGGTGCGGTTCCAGAACACTCGAGCAGTACTCAGGAATGCTTCGCGCAAGTATCTGTACGTAGTCTCCTTTATAGTTGAACATAACTTTCCTAAAATTCTTCCAAGACATCAAAATCGACCGACCATTTGCCTTCCTTACAATCTATCATACGTGCTCTTCCTGTTTTCATGTTTCTTTGCAACCGTATGCCAGTGTCAAGTAAAAGTGATCACTGTATGAATAACACTACTGACAAACTGCTTATTTGCTTCTGTCTCGGGTTCTTCGGCCGACGTTCGTGTGATGATTTTGCTGACGTTTCGCCAGCACGAGTGGCTGGCATTGTCAAAGCTTCACCCTCCATTGCCGGCAATGTAGGGTGAAGCTTTGACAATGCCAGCCACTCGTGCTGGCGAAACGTCAGCAAAATCATCACACGAACGTCGGCCGAAGAACCCGAGACAGAAGCAAATAAGCAGTTTGTCAACAAGTGGCCACGAAAGTCTTAACAATTTTGTAATAACACTACTACTACTACTACTACTACTACTACTACTACTGCTTGTAAGGTGACTATTAAGCGAGGAAGACATTTTTACCAGTTTTAATAAATTATTGTCTCTTATTGATGTATTCACGATATTTAGGAAGTGCTGTAGTCCGTAGCCGGCCATGAGTCGGAGAGCATTTCCCACGCTTGCTGGCTAGGTGACGAAGCGACGATATGTCGCACGTAGTGGGGTGGGGCTCGGCGCTGGACCGTAGCAAAAAGCGTCAGCCTGGGAAATATACATGACTGGAAGTACCGCCATCTTGGCGCCAAAGTCACCGATTTTGTTTATTTATATTTAATAATTAAAGTCATTTATGACAACATGAATATTAGGAGAAGCCTCTGGATGTTTAAAACTATTTATCATAATTTTGCCTCGTTTAAATTCATCCCGTTCATTAACAAATGCATATCTGAGTAAGTACGAACTTGATCGGAAGTCCACGAACTGTAACGAAACTAGTAAGAGATACGGACTGCGTGCCAAACTCGGCAGTCGGCGTTAAGAGCTCTTCCTGTCTTGTTCGATGGTAGTCATGCTCTCGGTTACGAGTAGTTTGTGACATGAGTGTTTTATTATTGATCTAATAGGAATAAAAATGATATTACGGCATTTTGAATGTTAATTTCGTGTAGATAACCCAAAGTTGATCGACAGCAATTTTAGATAATTAGCTTCCACCGACACAGACATCCAATGCGCCAATGAAGAATCTGCACGGGAAGACATTTACGAGAGCTGCACCACGCATAGGTAGGAGGAAATCCGACGACACGAACCACCAAGGCGGATCAAGGAAGGTTCGACTTACACTCGCAAATTCCGGATGGAAATGCTGACCAGTTATACTGCACTTCTCATAGACCACCCTCTACGGACTCGCGGCTAAGCTGAGTAATGACAGTATCAGTTTAGAAGCGAGGGGATCTTGCATGCTGCTGCTGCTACCACACATGAATCGCGGGCTCATTGCTGACAGTGGTTCGCACACAAGGCGAGCAGAAGACTCACCAGGCCCCTGGAAGCGGGTGCGCGGCGCGAAACCGGTGTGTCCGCCGTAGAGGAAGTTGCGGTAGGAGATGAGCGCCTCGTAGGGGTTGCGCAGCAGCAGAATGCCGCGGCCGCGGAAGACGCGCACTTCTGCAGCGCGCTGCGCGGCCGCCAGCGGCACCACACCCGCCACCGAGAAGCCGTGGGTCTTCTGCACGGCCGTGCAGCCACAGTCCGGCGACACCGCCTCGCCGTAAAACCCTGCAACCACATCGTTCATTTATTCTTTCCCAACTGTATTCTAGAACCTCAGCAGCTACACTACTGGCCATTAAAATGGCTACTCCAAGAAGAAATGCAGATGATAAACGGGTATTGATTGGACAAATATATAATACTAGAACTGACATGTGATTACATTATCACGCACTTTCGGTGCATAGATCCTGAGAAATCAGTACTCAGAACAACCACCTCTGGCCGTAATAACGGCCTTGATACGCCTGGGCATTGAGTCAAACAGAGCTTGGATGGTGTGTACAGGTACAGCTGCCCATGCAGCTTCAACGCGATACCACAGTTCATCGAGAGCAGAGACTGGCGTATTGTGACGAGCCAGTTGCTCGGCCACCATTGACCAGACGTTTTCAATAGGTAAGAGATCTGGAGAATGTGCTGGCCAGGGCAGCAGTCGAACATTTTCTTTACCCAGAAAGGCCCGTACAGGACCTGCAAGATGCGGTCGTGAATTATCCTGCTGAAACGTAGGGTTTCGCAGGGATCGAATGAAGGGTAGAGCCACGGGTCGTAACACATATGAAATGTAACGTCCACTGTTCAAAGTGCCGTCAATGCGAACAAGAGGTGACCGAGACGCGTAACCAATGGCACCCCATACCATCACGCCTGGTGATACGCCAGTATGGCGATGGCGAATACACGCTTCCAATGTGCATTCACCGTGATGTCGCCAAACACGGAAGCGACCATCTTGATGCTGTAAGCAGAACCTGGATTCATCCGAAAAAATGGCGTTTTGCCATTCGAGCACCCAGGTTCGTCGTTGAGTACACCATCGCAGGCGCTCCTGTCTGTGATGCAGCGTCAAGAGTAACCACAGCCACGGTCTCCGAGCTGATAGTCCATGCTGCTGCAAACGTCGTCGAACTGTTCGTGCAGATGGTTGTTGTCTTGCTAACGTCCCCATCTGTTGACTCAGGGATCGAGACGTGGCAGCCTGTCATCTCGGCTGCTAGTGATACGAGGCCGTTGGGATCCAGCAGTGCGTTCCCTATTACCCTCCTGAACCCACCGATTCCATATTTTGCTAGCAGCTACTGGATCTCTACGAACACGAGCAGCTATGTCGCGATACGATAAACCGCAATCGCGATAGGCTACAATCCTACCTTTATCAAAGTCGGAAACGTGATGGTACGCATTTCTCCTCCTTACACGAGGCATCACAAGAACGTTTCACCAGGCAACGCCGGTCAACTGCTGTTTGTGTATCAGAAATCGGTTGGAAACTTTCCTCATGTCAGCACGGTGTAGGTGTCGCCACCGGTGCCAACCTTGTGTGAATGCTCTGAAAAGCTAATCATTTGGAGATCACAGCATCCTCTTCCTGTCGGTTAAATTTCGCGTCTGTAGCACGTCATCTTCGTGGTGTAGAAATTTTAATGGCCAGTAGTGTATATGATAGACACATATTTTAACAATATTACAGCTATGTATACATGCAGACTGAAGCGATGAATGAAAATTTTTTCAGAGGGTGATCCGTACAGCTATGCAAAGCCCTGTAATAGGATGGTGTAGTGGTTAGCACATCTGCCTTATGACCACAGGACACCTAGATTCGAACCTCGGCCTTCGTACAAATTTTCATTCGCCTCTTTAGTCTGCGTTTATGCATTATAGATGTTATCATACAATTATATTGAAATATGAATTTCTCTTTGTATGGATGAAAATAAGTAAATGAAAGAGAAAGTCAACTGGGAAAATTTTCTTCACAGCCCAGTTTAATCTCTGCAATCACTAGGGTCAAGTATCATGAGAGGAGGAAGAGATCTGGAGACACTGCCCAATTATATAATGGTGAAACACACATTTAGAAACTAGATTTTACATTTCAAAGCGTATCAATTAGCAGATGTATATAGGGTTGTTATAGTTGTGTCGGACGAAATAAGACTCGTCGGCACAGTGATGGGTTCTTAGATTAACTTCTGAAGGAGGCCAAATTCACACTATAGCACACGCATAATTTTAGATACCTTCATTATAACTTGGAAAAGATGGAATACTTAACTCTGAAATAATCCATGGTCACAGAAATGTCATGCGTATTAGTTATTGCCACCGAACGTTAACATCTGTGCCATTGATATAGTACAACATAATAACCTCTTCTCTCAAAGAGCAGTTCACTATAAACTCTGCTCCATTGTTCTAATACAACTCTCACTGTTGGCTGTAGAGAAGCGATACTGTCGTCTTCGATGACGTCGTCATCGTCGTCGTGTGATTAGGACCTCCCGTCGGGTAGACCGTTCGCTGGGTGCAAGTCTTTCGCTTTGACGCCACTTCGGTGACTTGGGCGTCGATGGGAATGAAATGATGATGATTAGGACAACACAACACCCAGTCCCTGAGAGAAGAAAAATCTCCGATCTATCCGGGAATCGAAGCCGGGCCCTTACGATTGACATTATGTCGCGCTGACCACTCAGCTACCGGGAGTGGACTCGTCTTCGATGATGATCGCATACTGCGCTTAGTGGCACTTGCTCGCATTTAAGTAGGCAATCTCCAGCAGTGGCGTTTGGAAACTCTTGAGCGAGGGTCGACACCACGGTTTCTCATTTGTTGTTGTGTCTAACAGCAACTGTTATTACTTTTGGTTCTGTCTCGAGGTACCAACTTGTCTTGGGCGGTCTTAGGGCGGTACCACAGTAACCCCCCGCCCCCCACCCCCAATCCCGCACTTCCGTTGTGTAGTGTTGTGTCACAGGATGATGGTAGGTGGGAGGCCTGAATGCAGGCGTAGACGAGGAGACAGGGAATGGAACGACAGCAGACAGCAACTCCATGGGTTTACCCCGGTGTTCACCTCGCGAGTGACCGGGAACACCAGTTGAAAAACAGGCAGCAAGGTGCACGCCCGCATCCATGGCCGCTGACTCTGTGGTGAGACGGACAGCAAGAGAATTCCCTGGGGCAGTGCGAATGTTGTCAGGAGGCAATGCCTCCATCGTTAAGGCCTGGTGCCGAGGTCAGCGGCAGTGGCATGACGTCGATGTCTAAGGGCACCATTCTCGACGGTGTATGACTCGATCGGCCCGTGGGACCCAATTCTGTGGCAGAATCACTAACACAAAAGCTCCGCAGCTGGTTCTGATGACGTCTGTGATGACACCGTTCAACGAACCCTGTTTCCAGCGAAAAGTTTTAAAGAAGACTTCACTCTGTGGCCGATACTTGGTTTGACATGGTTGAACGGATTGCCATATAAAATGCAACAGGCTCCGGTGGCGACGACCATGCAATGGACCTGCCGGTGACTTCATGTGGCAAGGAACTGGAGGAGAAAAGAAAAACCTTGAAGGCTTGATCCCATGTTAGGGAGAAATAGAGTTTCTCTCTGTGACTCTTGAATGTTCGAACGAACTGTTCACTTTGAGCACTAGACAGAGGAAGAAAAGGGGCAGAAGTAAAATGGTGTATGCAGTTAGTGTCACAAAATTGTTGAAAATCGACTGACGTGATTTGGGGCCCATGGTCTGGGACAAGGAGCTCAGGGAGACCTTCAGGACAACATATAGAAGAGCGTCGTTGCGCGAAAGTGGTAGGGAGACACGATATAGAACAAACAGACACCACGCAGAATGTTGGAATATCTCCCAGTCTCACTCCTGTTTTTACTTCAAATGCTTCTGAAAGCTCCCACTGTAATTTTACTCTGCACTTTGAGTCCATCACACACATTTTAGTTAGCTTGATCAGCTTGTCAGGTATCCCATACTCTGCCACTATCCTCCACATTTCCCCTCTTACTATGGTGTCACATGCTTTGTTGAAATCTATAAACAGGCAAAATGTATAATGATTGTACTCCCAGTTCTCATCTAATATTTGTCTTAGTGTGAATATTTGGTCGATTGTTGAGTTACCTTTTCTGAACACCCTGCTTGTGCTGTGTCTAATATTTACTCAATGCATGAGTTGAGCCTTTTGAGTATAATTATTGATATTACTTAACAGCATGTGTGTAGGACAGATATCCCTCTGTAGTTCTGTGTCAGCATTTTGTCTCCTTTCTTGTATATGAGACATACAGCTGCAGTTTTCTACTCCTCCGACATTACTTCTTTTCTCCATACCTCTTCTATCAGATCGGCTAACCGTTGATGTATCCTCTCTCTCTTCTTTGATGAGCTCTGCTTATACCATCTCTATGCAAGGGGTCTTCCCATTTTTAGTCTTTTTATTGCCTCCTTCACCTCCATTACAGTTCTTTCTTCGACTAATAGTTGTACGTTCTGATTGTTCTCTGCCTTGTTTTCATTGTTGTAGGTATCTACCAGGTTGTTCAGCAGTTCTTTGAAGTATTTCCTTCAGTCCTCTAAATTTCCTTCATTCGTAGTGGTCAGTTTTCCATTCTCGTCCTTCATTATCACAGACTTAGCTCTGTACTCTTTTCTATAGTTATTCATCGCCCTGTACAACTGTTTTCTATTGTTCTGGTTATAGTCCTCCTCAGCCTTCTCTATCTGTTTATGTGTGAATGCTCTTTTCTCTCGCCTTATTATAGTCTTCATTTCTCTCGTGGCTTTCCCATATGTTGTTTGATTTCCATGGTTGTTATTGTTCATCATTGCCTATCTGGCTCTCTTCCTGTCCTGTACTGCTTTTCTACGTGTTTCGTTCAACCATGATCTGCGCTTTATATTGCTATAATTATTATCTCCTAGTAGTTCATGCGCTGTCTCCCTCATAACTGTTGTCATCTTCTTCCATTTTGTGTTGAAATCTTCATTTTATTTTCTATTGTTGTCATTCTTTAATTCAGCGAATCTATTTTTAAGCTCAATTTTAACTGTTTGTTCACCTCCTCCTGTTTTAGCCTAATCATATCTACTCTTTGTTTTTTTTTACCACTGTTGTTATTCCTTGATGGTTTTGGCAATGGTTATTTCATCTTTATTAGCACAAGAGAATGGTCTGATCCTATCTCAGCCCCTCTTGTTGTCCTAATATCTGTTATTGCCTTTTTATGTTTTTTCTCTATCAAAACATGGTCTATTTGCTTCGTAGTTAATCCATCCTGTGAGGTCCGTGTTGATTTATTTATGTCTTTATAGGGGAATGATGTACTTGCTATTTTCATGTTTCTAGCTGTGGTGAAGTTGATAAGCCTTATAACATTATCATTTGATTCAGTGTGAAGACTGAACATGCCTATATATGGTTGCCATTGCTCTTCTTGTCCTATTTTGGCATTTAAGTATCTTAGCACAATTTTGATGTCATATTGTGGTAATATGGAGTAAATGTGGCCTAAATTGTCATAGAATGCCTCTTTTATGTCTTCCTTCTTGTCCTCAGTTGGGGCATGGACAATTTTAATGAGATATTTCTCTATTTGCCTTTGATTCTGATGTAGCATATTCTTTCACTGACATTTTCTAGTGTCATCACATTGGCCATTAATTTATTATCAACCGCAAACCCTTTCCCAAATTATGGCGACCATGCTTGTCTCCACTGTATATGATCCTGTAGTTTTTCTCTTTATGCATACCTTGTCCAGACCATCTTATCTCCTGCAGGGCAGTAATATCCATATTGTGCTCAGTTAGTTCTTCACCAAGTATCTTTGTCTGTTCTGCAGCGTACAGTGTTTTTACTTTCCATGACTTTCACAATATATTCGTTACTATCGCCATGCACACGTTCAAAAAATCGATCAAATTCATACCCTTCATATACTACACCAGCAGCCACAGCTCCTGGCGTGTAGTATAAAGAGGACACTTCTCTTTTACAACAAGTGCGTAGCTGAAAGTCGTCTCCAAGTAAAAATGTCACATCTACACAAGAAGAGTGAGGCAGTCGCCTCCATACAAAATCTGCAACGGTCCCGTCGTGCCGGCCGAAGTGGCCGTGCTGTTGTAGGCGCTGCAGTCTGGAACCGCGAGACCGCTACTGTCGCAGGTTCGAATCCTGCCTCGGGCATGGATGTGTGTGATGTCCTTAGGTTGGTTAGGTTTAACTAGTTCTAAGTTCTAGAAGACTGATGACCTGAGAAGTTGAGTCCCATGGTGCTCAGAGCCATTTGAACCATTTTTTGAATTTTGGTCCCGTCGCCTTTAGTACGGGGCAGGGCATGTACGAGGGTAATCTCAAAAGTAAGGTCTTCTATTTTTTATAAGTACAGAACTCTGTGTGGCAGTTGGTTACATTGTTGTGAAGAGTGCTTCACGCGCTGTGTGTAAACATGAGCACGCCGCGCTGAGGCTCTCAGACTTGGCTTGGTAGCCTTTGAGAATGGAGCTCCTGTTGGATGTTACCGCAAAGTGCGAACTGCGCGCAGTTATTCTGTTTTTGAACGCAAAGAGCACTGCGTTGATTGAAATCCATCGCCAATTGACGGAAGTGTATGGTGAGTCGTGCATGGATGTCAAAAATGTTCGTAGGTGGTGTAGAGAGGTTGCAACTGGCCGGACCGAAATTCACGACGAACAAAGGAATGGGAGACCGTCAATTTCTGAGGAGACAGTGTTGAAGGTTGAGTAAAGCATGCGTGAAGATCGGCAGATCACCCAGGATGATCTCTGCGCGTTGGTTCCAGAGGATTCCCGAAGCACTGCTCACAGAATTTTAACGGAAACATTGAACTACCGGAACGTGTGCGCAAGATGGGTGCCACGCATGCTGTCTGAGGGCCACATGTGGCAACAAGTTGATGCTTCCCGCGCATTTCTTCACCGCCTTACAGCCGAACAGGACAACTTCCTGGACTCAATTGTCACGGGTGAGGAAACCTGTGTATACCACTTTACACCTAAGACCAAGCAACAATCACGCTAGTGGCGGCATCCATCTTCGCCAAAGCCGCGGAAATTCAAACAAACACAGTCTTCCAGTAAAGTCATGACAACCCTTTTTTTGGGATCGGAAATGGGTATTGTTGGTCGACTTTATGCCCACTGGGACCACAATTAACACTGACAGGTATTATAAGACTCTGAAAAAACTCAAACAGGCAATTCAGAACTGGAGAAAAGGAATGTTGAGCAAGGGCGTACACATTCTCCATGACAACGCTCGCCCAGACAACGCTCGGCAAACCGTTGCTCTCCTGCAACAGTTTCAGTGGAACATAATCACCCACCCACCCTATAGTCCTGACTTGGCGCCCAGTGACTATCACCTGTTCCCTAGGTTAAAAGAACATTTGGCGGGAAAGTGATTCAGCTCCGACGACGAGGTGAAAGGAGAGGTTCATAAATTTCTGAACAGCTTGGTGGCGAGCTGGTATGACATGGGAATACAAAAACTGTCATAGCGTCTACAAAAATGCATCGACAGAAATGGTGATTATGTCGGAAAATAGCTAAATGTTCAAACTGTAAGCTGATGTAAACCATTGTAGAAATAAACAGGTCTATGTAATTATAAAAAAATAGGAGATCTTACGTTTGGGATTACCCTCGTATATTGATAAACGGAACCCCAAGCGCTGTGAGTGCCAGTCATCTTGCTGACGGCCTACACATCACATTCTCAGCCTCTGTACCTTCTCGTGAGAGTACCGCCGTTCCGCGTACCCATACAGGACGGGAAAGCTCTTGACACAGACGTCGTGTAGGGGGACTATATCGACGTCTGTCCCGCAGTAATCATAAGTTGGTACAAGTTCTAATAGTGCACTGAAGAGCCAAAGAAACTGGTATAATAATGCAAATTAAAAATACAGAGATATGTAAACAGGCAGAAGACAGCGCTGCAATTGAAAACGCCTATATAAGAGAACAAGGGTCTGGAGCACTTGTTGGATCGGTTACTGTCGCTACAATGGCAGATATCAAAATTTAAGTGGGTTTAAAAGTGGTGTTACAGTCGGTGCACGAGCGACGAGACACAGCATCTCCGAGGTAGCGATGAAGTGCGGATTTTCCCGTATGACCATTTCACGAGTGTATCGTGAATGTAAGAAATCAGGTAAAAATCAAATCTCCGACATCGCTGCGGCGGGAGAAAGATCCTGCGAGAACAGGACCAACGACAACTGAATAGAGTCGTTCAACGTGACAGAAGTGCAACCTTTCCGCAAAATGCTCCGGATTTCAACCCTGGGCCATCAACAAGTGTCAGCGTGCGAACCCTTCAACGAAACATCATCGATATGCGCTTTCAGAGCCGAAGGCCCACTAGTGTACTCTTGATCACTGCACGACAAAAAGCTTTATCCCTGCCTGGATCTGTCAACACCAGCATTGGAAAGTTGATGACTGGAAACATGTTGCTGGTCGAACGAGTCTCGTTTTAAATTGTATCTAGTGGATGGACGTGTATGGCTATGGAGACAACCCAATGAATCCATGGACCCTGCATGTCAGCAGTGGACTGTTGAAGCTGGTGGTGGCTTTCTAATGGTTTGGGGCGAGTGCAGTTGGAGTGATATGGAACCCCTGATACGTCTAGATACGACTCTGACAGGTGGCACGTACGTTAGCTTCTTGTCTGATCACCTGCATCCAGTCATGTCCATTGTGCATTCCGACGGACTTGGGCAATTGCAGCAGGACAATGCGACACTCCACACGTCCAGAGTTGCTACAGAGTGGCACCAGGAACGCTCTTCTGAGTTCCAACTCTTTCGCTGGCCACCAAACTCCCCAGTCATGAACATTATTGAGAATATCTGGGATGCCTTGCAATGTACTGTTCAGAACAGATCGCCACCCTCTCGTACTCTTACGGATTTATGGACAGCCCTGGAGGATTCCTGGTGTCACTTCCCTTCAGCACTAATTCAGAGTCGGACTCTGTGGCCGAGCGGTTCTAGGCGCTTCAGTCCGGAACCGCGCTGCTGCTAAGGTCGCAAGTTCGAATCCTGCCTCGGGCATGGATGTGTGTGATGTCCTTAGGTTAGTTAGGTTTAAGTAGTTCCAGGTCTAGGGGACTGATGACCTCAGATGTTAAGTCCCATGGCGCTCAGAGCCATTTGAACCATCTGAACTACTTCAGACATTAGTCGAGTCCAAGCCACGTCATGTTGAGGCATCTCTGCGTGCTCGCAGGGCCCCTACACGAGATTAGGCTGGTGTACCTGTTTCTTTGGTTCTTCATTGTATTAACGTTAATAGAAGCTGTTAGATATGCCTGCTTCTACTCTGCATGGTCTAAGGTGCTCATGGACTCTTAAGACAGCCGACTCTACTGGGTATCGTCGTGAACTTTTGACACTTCTCAGTGTCTGGCATCTGGGGGATGTAACAGTCGCTGTTGCGTCCGCAGCGTCGTCCTATGAATCGGCGTCGCGATTATCGGCCCAGTTCTCTTGAGAATGTTCTATCTCTACACCATCACTCTAACTCTGGACAGATCAGAGGCCATGTTTCCGCAACGGGGAAGGGATAACGGCCTCCCGGAGGCACTCCGTCGGAAGATTCCTGATTCTGCTCTTGCAAAGGTCATCCGCATCAGACCGTTATGGCGTGGAAAGAGCGTCCCCCTGCTCATGCTTTGTAGGTCGCGGTTTCCCGTCGAGCCCTTCAGGAATATGTCTCACATTTCTTGGAAGAACCTGCTTTATTTGTAGTCAGAAAGGTCACCTCCATACCAACTGCCCGTGCTGTATGGTAGTATTAAAACCTGTTTACGAACAGCGTAAAAAATTGACTTTAGCGGATATTCTGGTACAGGAATCTGCAACTGAGGCACCTCCGGTTATTGAGGGTCAAAGTGAACTTTGGAGGGATTATGTTCGTGATTTTCCGCGCTTTGGTCATGTGTAGGAATGTTAACGCCGTCATTTCCGCGATGCTGGCCCTCGTTATTCAAACCAAGCGTCGCAGAAAGAATTTGAGGTTAAATTATTAACTGAACTTATAAATAGAGACAGAGGTTATTGTCCAAAAGTTTTTGGGAATTCTGCTTTCTCCCAGGTCAAACAACAAAGGGACACGTTTATAGCTATGTCTCCTGTTGGCAACTACTTTGCGCTATCGGTAACTTGTGGGGTTGGGCACATTTGGTTGTGTGGTGGTGCTCGTGTTGTATTTCGTCTTATACACCGCATACAGAGTTTTAAAGTTCCATGCCCAGCGCTCTCTCATTGCATTTGTGCCTTGAGAACGAAACCTGTAATTTTTGGTGGTTGTTGAAGACAACCGGCTACATTCTAGTAAGTTGTTTGAACCTTTTTAAAAAAGAGAAACTCATGTTTTACAGACCCAAACATTTTCGGTGGGATTCAGATTTGGCGAATCTTTCGAGGTGACGTACAGTGCGTGAGTGTACGCCAAACCAGTAGAATATGCATGCAGCCCTCTGAACACCGCTGCTGTCACCTAGGCACACGAAAGTGTCCACAGAAGACACATCATGAAGATGTAGACGAAATGACAACTCTGCGTCACCGAGAATACTGAAATAAACTTTCTGGTTGATACTGACAGTAGCCTGAATGAAAGCACACAAGCTGTGATACGAACCCCGAGACACCACAGAGTAACTTCAGGTATGAACCTTCACACAGACTGCGGGTTAAGCGACTCATTAAGTTGTCGGTGTATTCAACGCCTTGTATCATTTGAATCATATGAAAACAGGCAGTAGTGTGAGGAATCCGACTCCAAATGCCTATTGCATGTAATTTCCTCAGGAATTTTCGTTCAGCAAGTAATTGAGAAAGACACGTAGTCAATGATAGCAGAATTTCGTGTCGGGTTTGAAATGGACTGTCATGACAAGGAGTTACGCTCATTTCCGGTTCCTCTGTATAAGGATCTGTTATGACCACTGTAGTTACGCGTGTAACAAGGCTTTGAGTGGTGTAACATTTCTTGTAGACACGCTGTACAGTCCCTGTTCATAGCCCAGCATATGTTGCCACTTTATCTACATCTATATTGTCACCCTGGAAATCACTCTTAAGTGACTGGCAGAGGGTTCATTGAACCACCTTCACAACAATTCTCTTTAATTCCAATCTCGAAAAGGGCGCGGAAATAACGAACTCTATATCTGTCCGTGCGATATCTAATTTCCCTTATTTTATTATGATGGTTGTTGCTCCTTATGTAGGTCGGCGTCAAAAAGAAAAAAAAATCACATTCGGAGGGGAAAGTCAGTGATTGAAATTTCACGAGAAGTTTCCGCCGCAATGAAAAACGCCTCTGTTTTAATTATGTCCACCCCAAATCTTGTATCATTCCAGTGACAAATATAAAACGTATTGCTCTTCTTTGAACTTTCTAAATGTTCTCCGTCAATCGTATCTGGTAAGGATCCCACACCGCGCAGCAGTACTCCAGATGAGAACGGACAAGCGTGGTGTAGGCAGTCTCTTTGGTGGATCTGTTACATTTTCAAAGTGTCCTGCCAGTAAAACGCAGTCTTCGGTTATCCTTTCCCGCAACATTTCCTTCCAATTTAAGTTGTTCGTCATTGTAATTCCTAGGTATTTAGTTGAATTTACGGTCTTTAGATTTGACTGATTTATTATGTAAGTTTAACGGATTCCTTTTAGCTCTATTGTGGATGAACTCACATTTTTCGTTATTTAGGGTCAACTGTTAGTTTCCGCACCATACGGATATCTTTTCTAAATCGTTTTGCAATTTGTTTTGATCTTCTGATGAGTTTACTAGACGACAAACGACAGCTTCATCTGCAAAAAACCTAAGACGGCTGCTCAGATTGTCTCCTACATCGTGTATATAGATATGCAACAGCAGAAGCCTATGACACTATCTTGGCACCCACAGAAATAATTTCTATTTTACTCTATGACTTTCCGACAGTTACTACGAATTTTGACCTCTCTGACAGGAAATTACGAATCCAGCCACATAACTGAGACGATATTCCATAAGCTCGCAGTTTGATAAAAGCCGGTTGTGTGGGACAGTATCAAAAGAATTCTGGAAATCTACACTCCTGGAAATTGAAATAAGAACACCGTGAATTCATTGTCCCAGGAAGGGGAAACTTTATTGACACATTCCTCGGGTCAGATACATCACATGATCACAACGACAGAACCACAGGCACATAGACACAGGCAACAGAGCATGCACAATGTCGGCACTAGTACAGTGTATATCCACCTTTCGCAGCAATGCAGGCTGCTATTATCCCATGGAGACGATCGTAAAGATGCTGGATATAGTCCTGTGGAACGGCTTGCCATGCCATTTCCACCTGGCCCCTCAGTTGGACCAGCGTTCGTGCTGGACGTGCAGACCGCGTGAGACGACGCTTCATCCAGTCCCAAACATGCTCAATGGGGGACAGATCCGGAGATCTTGCTGGCCAGAGTAGTTGACTTACACCTTCTAGAGCTCGCTGGGTGGCACGGGATACATGCGGACGTGCATTGTCCTGTTGGAACAGCAAGTTCCCTTGCCGGTCTAGGAATGGTAGAATGATGGGTTCGATGACGGTTTGGATTTACCGTGCACTATTCAGTGTCCCCTCGACGATCACCAGAGGTGTACGGCCAGTGTAGGAGATCGCTCCCCAAACCATGATGCCGGGTGTTGGCCTCTGTGCCTCGGTCGTATGCAGTCCTGATTGTGGCGCTCACCTGCACGGCGCCAAACACGCATACTACCATCATTGGCACCAAGGCAGAAGCGACTCTCATCGCTGAAGACGATACGTCTCCATTCGTCCCTCCATTCACGCCTGTCGCGACACACTGGAGGCGGGCTGCACGATGTTGGGGCGTGAGCGGAAGACGGCCTAACGGTGTGCGGAACCGTAGCGCAGCTTCATGGAGACGGTTGCGAATGGTCCTCGCCGATACCCCAGGAGCAACAGTGTCCCTAATTTGCTGGGAAGTGGCGGTGCGGTCCCCTAAGGCACTGCGTAGGATCCTACGGTCTTGGCGTGCATCCGTGCGTCGCTGCGGTCCGGTCCCAGGTCGACGGGCACGTGCACCTTCCGCCGACCACTGGCGACAACATCGATGTACTGTGGAGACCTCACGCCCCACGTGTTGAGCAATTCGGCGGTACGTCCACCCGGCGTGTGATCATTGCTTGTACAGCCCTCTCGCAGTGTCCGGAGCAAGTATGGTGGGTCTGACACACCGGTGTCAATGTGTTCTTTTTTCCATTTCCAGGAGTGTATAAATACGAAATTAATTTCAATTCGCTTGTCAATAGCACTTAGCCACTTAGCACTTCGTGTGTGTAAGGAGCTAGTTGTGTTTCACAAGAGCGATGTTTTTTTAAAATCCTTGTTGACTGTGTGTCGATATATCTTTCTCTTCGACATAATTCACAATGTTCAAACACAATATATGTTCTAAAATCCTGCTGCATATAGACGTTAATGATATGGGCCTGTAATTTATTGCATTACTCCTACTAACTTCCTTGAATATTGGTCTGACTTGTGCAGCTTTCCAGGCTTTGGGTACGGATCTTTCGTTGAGAGAGTGGTTGTGTATGGAGCTATTGCATCAGCATACTCTGATAGAGGTAGTTAAGTACGGAGCCAGTGCATCAGCATACTCAGAAAGGAAGCTAATTAGTGTACAATCTGGACCGCATGTCTTGCTTTTATTCAGTGATTTAAGTTCCTGTATCACTCCGAGGATATCTGCTCCTAAGTTACACATGTTGGCAGCTGTTCTTGATTCATCTTCTTTGGCGAAGGAATTTGGGAATGCTGTGTTTAGTAACTGTGCTTTGACAGCACTATCGTCGATAGTATGTCCATTGCTATCTCACATAGGAAGCATTGATTGTGTCCTGCAGTTAGCGTACTTTACATATGACTAGAATCGCTTTGGATTTCATATCAGATTTCGAGACAAATTTTCGTTGTGGAAACTGTTACAAGTATCTCGCTTAGAAGATCGCGCTAAATATCAAGCTTCTGTAAAATATCGCCAAACTTGGAGATTTTGCTTTCGTTTAAATTTGGCATGCTTTTTTCGTTGTTTCCGCAACAGTGTTGTGACTCGTTTTGTGAACAAAGGGGAATCACTTCCGCCGGCCGCTGTGACAGAGCGGTTCTAGGCGCTTCAGTCTGGAGCCGCGCGACCGCTACGGTCGCAGGTTCGAATCCTGCCCCGGGCATGGATGTGTGTGATGTCCTTAGGTTAGTTAGGTTTAAGTAGTTCTACGTTCCATAGGACTGATGACCTCAGATGTTAAGTCTCATAGTGCTCAGAGCCACTTGAACCATTTGAATCACTTCCGTCGTTCAATAATTTATTTGTTATAAAAGTGTCAGCTGTCTTCGATGCTATTTCTTTGAATTCAAAACGGATCTGGTGTACGCCTACATTGTTAATTTGGAAGGAGTGGAGATTGTCTCTCAGGAAGGCTGAGACTCCCAGCTAAGTGCGTAGGGCACCACAGGTAATTAGGATTGTGGAAAGGGCCCATTAAGGTTGGGGTCGGGTTTACCTCCTAATTGTAATTTATTGTAATTAAATAACACTTTTACAGCCAAAGCGGCACATAGCCGGACCTTTACCGTATGCTGCTCTTCACAACTGAAGTCCCCGGAACAAGAAATCTTAACACATCAACAAGATAAAAATCTAATTAAGATAGCAATAAAATAATTTAAAAAAATCACAGCAAAGTAGATAGAACAAACATATACAAGGTGCAATACCAAAGACTAAAGGCCACAATTAAGTTTCAAAATTTTAAAATAAATTTCCATAATTTTTTAAAGGCAAAAGGCCTCAATGTTTAAGCTTGAAAGATAAATTAAAGAATTAATTTTGCGAAACTTTTAAGAAAAAAGAAAAATTAAGTACAACCTTAAATTTTAAGCAGCTGAAAACAGATAATTAAACGCCGGTGGCACTCAGAAGCCTCCAAGGAGGTCGGTCTGCCCTCATTCACTTAGGCGAGACAGGTGGTGAGCCCAGCTACACATGATGCGTCGGAACCCAACCACGGGACAGCCACGAACCGACCGACACAACGACTTGATTCCCATCAATCAGTACATGAGAACTCAAACAGAAAAGGTTACAAAGTGATAACCCACAATGGAGTGTGTATTAGCTGCCAAAATTACACACCATGTTTGACAGCGACAACAGGTGAGGAAAGGACGCTGCCTGAAATTACGTAAGTGGCCAGGGCAGGTAACTGGAAGACTAACGGCTACAAGGCAGAAGATTCCGCTGGTGCACTTGAATTGTAGTCAACTAATATAGTGAATTCCACCTTATGACGGCTAAATTTCAGCAATACAAACACTCGGTGTTGCCCACAGGAAAACCTCCCCATCAGCAAACCACTGGAACAAACCACACAACATGAATGGACGTGGCTTGAGTACTTGAAACTACTAGTGACCTTTGACGACCTGGGTCGCTGAACCACGAAGCTCGTAGCGATCGGACAGCTAAACACACGCTCCAACACTGCGCAGGGACTGGCAGCGGACCCAGCTGACCACGCCGCACAGATATATCCTCCCTGCTCGGCAGCAACCGACCGACTCTTCTCAGAATGCCGACAACATCTAAAATATTCGTCAGTGGAAATAACGGGAACTACACACACAACTCGACAAACACTTGCACGAAGACCTGAACGATACCCAACAGTAACTAAGCACGCACGAAGAGAAATCGGGAGTCGATGCACACACACAGCCGACTCATGAACGATCGGCGAGCCAAAACGCGTTGTCCGGTAGGACGACCGACCTACGATCCACGAAGACCGTGGCCAGGCTTAAGTGATGCGTGGCGGCAATGGTCGGGCGAGCCATGTCGACGCAGGCCTCACAGCTCCAACCCGACTGCTGTAGTGCCGCATTGCAACTCCCCGACTGGCACGTCCGGACTGCGCTCCAGACGCGTTCCAACTGACTGGCAAACCCGAACTTGCGATCCGAACTCCCGACGAACTCATTACAACATACAACGACCGGGGAGTAATAGCAGTCGAGCAAAGATACTACGAGGGATATATCGATACGCGCTACTAGCGCCGGTCACGGTCAGGCAAAGCACCAACTCAGTGACAGTAGTAATTTAAATTAACGTAGTGAGGTGAAAGTACGTTAAAAACAGGGTGCAAAATACACGATCGCGGGAACACGAGCCACCCACGGCTCAAAGGCGTCAAGTAAATCCTTATCTGACTTTTTGCATCGGAATACGTTATCGTTATTTTTGGAGGATTTGGGAGTTTCAGTATTCAGTCTCACTACGACAACACTGTGTTCACTCATATCTATATCTGGCTCGACGCTTGTTGTTAGCTCAGGGCTACTTGTTGCTATGAGGTCTAGTATGTTTTCATAACAGTATACCATGCGCGTGGGCTTCTGAACTAACTGCTCGAAATAATTTCCAGAGAATGCGTTTAGCACAATTTTGAGTGATGATGTTATGCGTACCTCCGAATTTAAACATGTATTTTTGCCAACATATCGGGAATAAATTAGTCACAACCAACTATAATTTTATAAGTCGAGTAATTGTTTGAAATTAAACTCAATTTATCTCTGAACCTTTCAGAAATTGCATAATTTTATAATCTGAGCTGGTAGGTCTGTAAAAGGATTCAGTTATTACATTATTCCGGTTTCCAAGGATGAGCTCTGAACATACTAAGTCACAGGAAACACCTACTTCAATTTCGTGACAAGATAAACAACTTGTAGCAGCAGTAAACACGTTACCGGCAGCTGTGTTTAGCTTATCCTTTCGGCACACCTTTAGTGTGGTGTCACCGCCAGACACCACACTTGCTAGGTGGTAGCCTTTAAATCGGCCGCAGTCCGTTAGTATACATCGGACCCGCGTGTCGCCACTATCAGTGATTGCAGACCGAGCGCCGCCACACGGCAGGTCTAGAGAGACTCCCTAGCACTCGCCCCCGTTGTACAGCCGACTTTGCTAGCGATTGTTCACTGCCTACTTACGTTCTCATTTGCCGAGAAGATAGTTTAGCATAGCCTTCAGCTACGCCATTTGCTACGACCTAGCAAGGCGCCATTATCAGTTACTATTGATATTGTGAATCATGTACCGTCAAGAGCGACGTTCGTCATTAATGGATTAAAGTTAAGTACTCCACCAGCTACGTCCGTTGTTTCTAAATTCTAATTTCCTTGTCCTGTTCCAGACCTCACGCCAGCGCGTGCCTTTCGGCCTCCTCTAGTAACACGGTGTTGGCTCTCCTGCCAACCACAACATTTGCCTATCTCGCAAATAATGCGGCTGAACTTATCTCCATGTTTAGCTAAATTTCAGTATCTATAACGATTTCAGCATCAGTGCGTTCTATTGGCGCTTAGAGTAGGTAATTTTCCAACACAGCTACGACAGTTTACAACTGTTATACCGACGGTTCCTGTGTCTACTTTCTTTCTGTGTACGGCCTGCCCCCTTCGAGAATGAAGCCCTTTTTGTGCTTTCCAGAGATCCTCTAACCTAAAAAAAACCACCCAGTCCACATCATAAAGGCCCTGCTACCCATGTAGCCGCCTCCTGCGTGTAGTCGCCCTCCGGCCTGTTCAGTGGCAACCGAAACCCTACCATTCTATGGCGCAAGTCGAGGGATTTGCAACATACATGGTCACAGGATCCTCTCATCCTCTGATTGAGATGCTCCACTCGGCTCTGTAGCAGAGCTCCACAATCGGTCTTATTTACTATTTTTCAAATGGTGAGCTCCGCTTTCATCTCTCAAGCAAGACTGGCATCCTTTACCACTTCTTTTAGCCGCTCGAAACCAGAGAGAATCTCTTCCAACTCAAAGCGACTCACATCATTGTTACCGACGTGAGCGACAACCTGTATATGGCTGCAAACTGTGCTCCACATGGTATCTGGAATGGTCCGTTCTATGTCTGGAATGGCTCCACCCTGTATGCACACGTAGTGCACATTGGCTTTCTTCCCCCCCTTGGCAGCCATGTCCCTAATGGACCCCATAATGTGCCTAATATTGGAGCTTCCACATGACAATAATTCCACCCTCTGTGACTGCCTGGATCTGACAGGCTGAGAGCTTTCCCCTCAGACCAGACGGACAACTGGATGTCTCTGAGTGGCAGTGTCAGCCACAGCCAGCACATGAAACCTTATATGCGTCCTTCTGGGAAGTCTTTCGCCGCTTGCCACGCCCCGAGGCGGTGTCCTACTCATGCACAGGGGATGGGTCACCCTCTGTGCTACCAGTAACTGTGCTGGTCATCGGTGTGAACCAATCGGAGGAGTCAGGCGTACTGGATGTCCTTTGGATACCCATGGCCGGCCCACAGTAGTCATGCCTACGTACTGCTGCTTCAAGCTGTGTATCCAAACCTATCCAAAAATGCAGATAAAGATTTACTTGACGCCTTCCTAAGAGACAATTTTCACTGCTTCCATATTAGCAATGTAGGTGTACACCAGATGTGGCTTGAATTCAAAGAAATAGCATCGAAGGGAGTTGACAGATTGATACCAAATAAATTAATAAACGCTGGAACTGATACCCCTTGGTACACAAAACGGGTCATAACACTATTGCAGAAACAACATGCCAAATTTAAACGGTCCAAAATCTCCAAGAATTGTGATCCTGTACAGAAGCTCGAAATTTAATGCGGCCTTCTATGCCAGATACTTATAACAGTTGCCACAACGAAACCGTGTTTCGAAATCGAGCAGAAAATCCATAAAGATTCTGGTCGTATTAAAGTATGTAAAACAAGCAATACCTCCTTTGCGCGATAGCAATGGAAATACCTTCAACGACAGTGCTGCCAAAGCAGAGTTACTAAACACAGCCTTCCGAAATTCTTTCACCAAAGAAGAAGAGGTAAACATTTAGAATTCGAATCGAGAGCAGCTACCAACACGAGTAACTTGGAAGTAGATATACGTGGAGTAGTGCAGCAATATAAATGACTTAATACTATGAAGTGCCGGCCGGAGTGGCCGAGCGGTTCTAGGCACTACAGACTGGCACCGCGCGACCGCTACGGTCGCAGGTTCAAATCCTGCCTCGGGAATCGATGTGTGTGATGTCCTTAGGTTAGTTAGGTTTAAATAGTTCTAAGTCTAGGGAACTGATGACCTCAGCAGTTAAGTTCCATAGTGCTCAGAGCCATTTGAACCATTTTTTTAAAGATGAAGTCAGACTGCTTTCAGAGTATGGTGATGTAATAGCTCCATGTATATATGTATGCATGTATGTATTGAACTGGGGACCTAGAAACGACGGAGAGGCTTCGTCTCGCCGCAGCCCTCGGTGGTGCACAACTCCACAACAGGCTACAGCGGTCCATTCACCCCACCGCCGCTACACACCGAACCCAGTGTTATTGTGCTGTTAGGCCCCCAGTGGACTCCCCCGGGAACGTTTCATTCCAGACGAGTTTAATCCAAATGTCTGCGTGGTAGAGTAATTATGGTGTACGCGTACCGGGAAACAGTGTTTGCGCAGCAATCACCGACATAGTGTAACTGAGGCGGAATAAGGGGAACGAGCAGGCAGATGGAAAACCGTCTTAAAAACCATCTACAGGTTGTCTGGCACACCGGACCTCGACACCAATACGCCGGGTGAATACGTCATGGGGACCGTACGCCTTCCCGCTCGGGAAGCAGTGTTTTAGACTGCACGGGTAGCCGGGCGGGTTTAATAGCCCCATACTTAACTATTATAGGCAACCGCTCGCTCGACGAAAGATCCGTAGCCAGAGCCTGGAAATTTGTACAGGTCACACCAATATTCGAGAAAGGTAGTAGGAGTAATCCAATAAATTACAGGCTCTTATCATTGACGTCGATATGCAGCAAGATTTTTGAACTTATATTGTGTTCGAACATTGTGAATTACGTCGAAGAGAAAGGTATATTGACACACAGTCAAGACGGATTTAGAAAACATCGTTCTTGTGAAACAAAATTAGCTCTTAATTCACACGAGGTGTTGAGTGCTATTGACAAGCGATTTCAAATTGCTTCCGTATTTCTAGATTTCCAAAATGCTTTTGACATTGTACCACACAAGCGGCTTGTAGTGAAATTGCGTGCTTGTGGAATACCGTCTAAGTTATGTGGCCGGTTCCAACATTTCCCATCGGAGAGGTCACAGTTCGTAGTAATTGACAGAAAGACATCGAATAAAACCGAAATGATTTATGGCGTTCCCGAAGGCAGTGTTATGGAGCCTCCGCTTTCCTTATCTGTACAAACGATTTAGGAGACAATCTGAGAAGAAGTCTTAGGATGTTTGCAGATTATCCTGTCGTTTATCGTCTAGTAAGCTCGTCAGTAGACAAAAAAAATTCCAAAATGATTCAGAAAAGATATCTGCATAGTGCAAAAATTGGCAACTGACCCTAAATAACGAAACGCGTGAGGTCGTCCACATGAGTGCTAAAAGGAATCCGTTAAACTTCGGTTACACGATAAATCAGTCAAACATATAGGTCGTAAATTCAACTTAACACCTAGGAATTAGAAGTACGAACAACTTAAATTGGAAAGCATACATAGAAAATGTTATGGAGACGGCAAACAAGAGATAGCGTTTTATTGGCAGAACACTTAGAAAATGTAACAGATCTATGAAAGAGACTGCCTACACTACGCTTGTCCCCTTCTTTTAGAGTACTGCAGCGCTGCGGCATATCTTTAACAAATAGGATTAACGGAGCACATGGAGAAAATTCAAAGAAGGGCAGCACGTTTTGTATTATCTCGAAATGGGTGAGAGAGTGTGACTGACACGATACAAGATTTGGGGTGGATATCATTAAGACAAAGGCGTTTTTTTTGTTGCGGCGGAATCTTCTCACGGAATTTCAGTCACTAACTTTCCCCTCCGAATGCGAAAATGTTTTTTCAAGCCGACCTACATAGGGAGAAACAATCATCATTATAAAATAAGGGAAATCAGATGTCATACGGAAAGATTTAGGAGTTCGTTTATCCTGTGCGCTTTTCGAGATTGGAATAATAGAGAATTATTGTGAAGGTGGTTCGATGAACACTTTGCCAGGCAGTTAATAATGATTTGCAGAGTATCCATGTAGACGTAGATGTGTTTTAACTAATATGAATTATAACAGAAGTTTTGCAAGCCTATAAACGCCATTTAATATTTTGGGGGAATTAAGTGAAATTGGACAGAATCGATAGTCAGCAGAAATATAGGTAGTGCAAGCCGCCGACGTGAACGAAAACAACGGACACCTGTCTTTTGACAATTCGAAATAACTTTTTGTAGAATGCAGTAGCAGCTTTTTGCCGTCGGAACGAGGGATACGTGGTTCACATTGTAGATAGTGTCTGCGTCTGTATTATGTGATCTGAGACAGACATGAGAAAATGTGACGTCTGCTTGTTGTGAAGGTTTCTTCTGTCACTTTAAATGTGTCAAACAGATGGTGATACGGTATAGTAGTTGTGGCTGATACCCGGTGTGGGTTGCGAAGGTGATTTTTCAACTCCCATCTCCTTCTCCTTCTCCTAATCCTCACTTCCTCTTCTCCATTGGTCCAACGCCCCACTACACCCCCCCCCCCCCCCCACCTGCCCCCGTATAGCTCGCGGCCGGTTTTGTGATTTAAAAGTGACTGGAAACTCGTAAACGCGACGGTGTATAGAAAACAGTGGAAGGAAATGGAAAAAATATTGCGGGAAATTTAACAACTGGCTCCCTGTCGGTTGGGCATGTGTGTAATATTTGCAAATAATTACGGTTTTCCTTTTTTCCAACAGCACAACAACACTCTTACACAGATAAATTGGAGCATGAAAACACATTTTCAGTACAACGTCGCTCACCAAGCCACAACAGTAGCTTGAAAATGAGTTACTTGGTTTGTCAGAGCGGTCATGTGAGTTTCTGGCATCTGCAGTGCATCCCACCGAGGACCTATCTGAAATATGACAACAGTTTCTTCAATCTGCTCAGAACACTGCTACTCTCCACTTCATATAAAATGACTACCAGTGGAACAACACATATAAATATAGGCATACAATCAGATAGAGACTGTCGTGTAGTCAAAGAGGTTGCTAGCATTAAACAGTGTAATGAAGTGTGGTATACATGGCTTGAAGGGACTATCTGTGTGGCATGATGGAGTACATCGATGTTCAGATGACAAGTGAATAATACCCTTCATATTCTCCTACCAACATATCACGTTCCGTGGCAGGAACATATTCATCATAGGCATACAATGAAGAGCCAAAAAAACTGGTACACCTAGCTAATACCGTGCAGGGCCCCGTGAGCACGTAGAAGTGCCGCAACACGATTTGGCATGGACTCGACTAATGTCTGAAATAGTGCTGGAGGGAACTGACACCATGAATCCTCCAGGACCGTCCATAAATCCGTTAGAGTACGAGGTGGTTGAGATCTCTTCTGAACAGCACGTTGCAAGGCATCCCAGATATGCTCAATAATGGTCATGTCTGGGAAGTTTGGTAGCCAGAAGAAGTGTTTAAACTCAGAAGAGTGTTTCTGGAGCCACTCTGTAACAATTCAGGACGTATGGAGTATCGCATTGTCTTGCTGGAATTTCCCAAATCCATCGGAATGCACAATGGACATGAATGGATGCAGTAGATCAGAGAGGATGCTTACGTATGTATCTAGACCTAACAGGGGTCCCATATCACTCCAACTGCACACTCCCCACACCATTACAGAGCCTCCACCAGCTAGAAGAATGCCCTGCTGATATGCACGGTCCATGGATTCATGAGGTCATTTTTATACAGATCTATCCACTCGATACAATTTGAAACGAGACTCGTTCGACCAGGCAACATGTTTACAGTCATCAACAGTCCATTGTTGGTACTGACGGGTCTAATCGATGCATAAAGCTTTTTATCGTGCAGTCATTGGTACACGAGTGGAACTTCGGCTCCGAAAGTCCATATCGATGATGTTTCGTTGAATGGTTCGCACACTGACACTTGCTGATGGCCCAGCATTGAAATCCGAATGAATTTGGGGATGGGTTTCCCTTGTGTGACATTGAATGATTCTCTTGAGTCGTCGTTGGTCCCGTTCTCGCACGATCTTTCTCCGGCCGCAGCGACGTCAGAGATTTGATATTTTATCGGATTCCTGATATCACGGTACACTCGTGAAATGATCGTACGGGAAAATCCGCACTTCATCGCTACCTCGGTGATGCTGTGTCCCATCGCTCGTGTGCTTACTATACACTACACTCAAACTCACTTTAATCTTGCCATTGTAGCAGAGCAATAGGCGATCTAACAACTGCGTCAGATATTTGTTATCTTATATAGGCGTTGCCGCCCGCAGTTAGAGAACGTCAGTAAATGCCTGTTAAATTTTTCTAAGCTTGTGCACCCTGCTGGTGGAACTTATTAAATTCATGCCTCCAATTAATCATGTGTGATAAATTTGTTAGATCGGGTCTGACTGTTTGTAACCGAACTGATTCGTCACAGAGTGCAAGCACCCGGATCAAAGGAAAAGAAGTAACTTGGCGGTCTGTCAATTTGTAAATTACATTTTTTTGGAATCTAGCTAAGGCGCTGCAGTCGTGGACTGTGCGGCTGGTCCCGGCGGAGGTTCGAGTCCTCCCTGGGGCATGGTGTGTGTGTTTGTCCTTAGGATAATTTAGGTTAAGTAGTACGTAAGCTTAGGGACTGATGACCTTAGCAGTTAAGTCCCATAAGATTTCACACACATTTGAACATTTTTTTGGAATCTACCAAAGCGCTGATGGGTGAGAATTGTCTATTGCGGGAGTGACAGGCATTTCCTTGTAAAAGTCCCTGTTATTTTATGATATATACTCATGTCTTATCATTTGCTAAAGCCTCAATTTTTAGTGTTCTTTTGACTTAAGATGAGATTAAGATTAAATTAATTGATACCTTTCATAAAGAAATATTAAGATCCATTTTAATGTTTTACGTTTTGGATAAGAGAGCGATATTAAGATTAAAATAAACTCCCCATTCTAAGAAGAGAGGGATCTAGAGCTGATAAGATTTTTGTGTTCTTGCATAGTAAGCAGCAGTATTTTATTAATGGGTCATGTTTTAGCTTCATCTTATTTCTTTCAAAAAAACTGAGGAATTGTAAGGTAAAACTACATCTCCATATCTTAAGAAAACTCTGTCTGAAGCTCTTATTGGGGTTTTGCGATTATGTCATGTGTTAAGAAGGATTTTGACTTGTAAATTTTGTTAAGAGGAACACTGCAGTGCAATGGTAATCCTCGTGCATAAATGCACAGTATAAGATCCAACCTTGTGTTGGAAGGGGTGGGGAGGGGGGGGGGTGGTAGAGGTGCGGGAGCTCACGCATGCACTAACGCACGCACGCCCGCTCACACGCAAGTCATCCCACATCGCTACGCACACTTCCGTAGAAATACTGATTTTTTTAAAAATGCTAAATAAATTAAGAGCACCTAGTTGTTTTCAGCTTATAGCAGTTAGCCCGTTTTCATGCAGATCGGCAAGTTTCCAGTTCGGCACTGTATATATTTTTCTATTTTTGTGTGGCCACTTGAAGTGGGCTTGATCAAGCTTGTCTGAGAAAGGGAAGCAACTCCATGAATTACAAATTAGAGGTTTGGAAGGATAGGATGCAAATGGACTATTACTGAAATAATTCAGCAGCGAGCCTCTGTTATGGCTTAATCGTTTGTGAACATGTTGTCGGATCATCGGAAGGCAAGTTCGACTGTCATTGCCATGTGTTGTGATATTGTGGGGTTTTAGGCTCAGTGGGACTAGTTTACCAAAACAGCTCCCTCGTATATTCAGCTTGGGCATATGTGAGCGCATGTGAGACATTACCAGAATAGGTTGGGTGATTAGGATGGGGTGGCACTTACTAGTGAAACTCGATCTAAAATCGCAGAGCTAGAGAATCAAATTAACGAAGTTAATCAGTGGTTGTCTGGAACTGATGCCGGAGTTGGGTTGGGAGGTGGGCGGAGGGCGAGGAGAGGGTCAGAGATGATCCTATCCGACCATACTGTTTGCTGAGCTCCCCAACGCCTTGGAGGATCTGTTGCCGAAACACGGAATCTGGATAGCGGGTCCCCCACGGCCGTAATTAGAGTATAGGATCGATGGGTTCAGGAGAATAGCACTGAGCTCTATGAAGTTTCACGTGATTAGCGTCTAAGACAACACATTTTTCGCTCGGCTCCGCTGCAAACAGGATCCAAACGGACAGTGCGATGACGTTTGAATCACATCAGGCTTTTAGCAAGGAGGCCGTCGTTAACACTTCCCTTGAAGCGCCAACAACACCGGCGGTCTGCCAGTACTACATCAGGTAACAACAACAAGGGATATAGAAACGGCACTATGGTGTACTTTCAAATGAATTCTGGTTCTACATATAGCACGACGATAGAGTCTGGAGTCTGAGAGCGAGCGAACATTCAAGTTATCAGTCATCACAACAAACATCTTATTCACATACCCGGTAATTTCTACAGCATCTGTTACATTTACGACGTGTTACGACTGTGCTCTATCTTCAAGGTCTCCGTGTGTCATGATCTTGAGTTGGAATGCTTGGGGGGGGGGGGGGGAGGGGAGCGGGCGACTGCATGTTTCGCGTGCTGTCCTGACACAGAGAGTTTTCAGCTGTTGCCCTGGTAAACATGTTCTCGAGTATTGTCATTAACTGAAACTGTGTTACCGAGACCCTAGTACGCCACCACTCGCCAAACATTACGACTGATGAACTCTACCGCTAAGCTGCGTGAGTAGACGTAGCCAAATGTTTCATCCAAATGACAGACTAGCCTACCGCCATTTTTGCTGCCGGAGGTGGCAGTTCTGTGTACAAAATTGCTTTTGCACCCTTTATACTCCGAAATAAGCTGTTCATAGTCAGTCATCCATTACTTCGACTATAATGTACATACAAGTTAAGTAACACGAGTATTTTGTAACTTTCTACGCTTTCTAGCGCTGGCCAGTAGAATACATAACGGAACGCCGGAGGCTGTTTCCGCCTCCGCATTTACCGAGTAGTGGTTGTACGCAGGTCCACATTTCTGGCATCTATATCTTCGTAAGCTCCGTGTGCGTATATCTAATTTACTAATCGATGGCGCAGAAGTGCTGGATTATATTGTAAACTTCCTATAAGTCACGAATGGGTTCTAACACAGGAAAAAAAGCAAAGGTGGGTGGAATGTTATAAAACAAGAAACTGGAAGAGACAGAAGTATAATAATATACAAATCAAAGAAAGGGTAGAATAATAGAGTGACCTCGGCAATTAGGAAATATTGTAAATGATTATTTCTCTGGTGTTACGTGGAAGCTGCAACAAATTCTTCATAAGACACATGCAGTACCCACAATGACTCACACTGCAAGCACAATGATATTGTTTCCAACAATAGACCTTCAGCTTTGGAAGACACTAGAGCAGATAAAAAATTAGATATCACCGATATCGACGAGTTTCCTGTCCCTGTTCTGAAGGCGAGCATATATAGCATAAGAGGCCTCATTAAGAAACACAATAATTCACCCCTTAAGTTGAGTTGATTTCTCAGAGTATCTACAACATACATGAGTGGTCCCCTTACTAAAGAAAGGTAAAGCGAAAAACACTGAAAATTACAGGCCAGCTTCACTTCTGACTTCATTCTCAAAAATAGTAGAAGATATCATGAAAGAGATAGTGATAAGTTACTTGAGTAAATACAACCTCTTTAACGAAGCACAGTTGGTGCTGTGTAGATCTGGTACAGCCAACAACGGTCTTTTTCTGCAGCGGAGAGACTTGAGGTAAATGCAAACAAACTCGATAGTTGTTCAGTGTGCAAGTGTAGGCGTCGTATGTGTTGAACCTTTTCCTTAAAAAGTAAAGCATATTTAGAAAAGGAGATTTCTTTCTGATAAAAGTGTACAATGCAGTTGAAACTGGCTTGTCTTAGAAGTGCATCCCCGACAACTCAGAGGCTAGCGGGGCATAGAGTTTAACTATTTTGCGTGCTCCAGTCCTCCACACCTTCAATGTGTTTAGGAAAACCTCACTTAACCCGCCAAAAGCTGAAAGCTGCTGATTGCCTAATGCTTCTGCCGATACCAGTTTCAGTCACACGAACATCTTAAGGTGACCTACACATACACTGGAAACATCAATTTAAATATAAAGGAAAGATTTGACCAAACATATTGTCTTTGTAATAAATTCTTACTAAGTTTTATTTTTGCCGCGAAACATACGAGACGAGATCCTTGAAGACGAAAATACAAAAATCTTACTGTAATACTTTGTCATTTCACTCGCAGAAACTGTCTTAACTTATCAGACTATGGCAGTATATTGTTTGGTACATACCAATTATTTTCTATAAACGTCTCATTTTCTACTGCAACATCAAAGAAGAATTTGAAATTGTGTTAACCATTGTAACACTAACGTGAAAAAGTGACAAACTGTCTCTTCACTTCTGTTTCGGTTTCTTCGGCCTACATTTGTCTGATGATTTTTTTGACGTTTCGCCAGCACGAGTGGCTGGCGTTGTCAGAACTTTATCCTACACTGCTGGTGGTGGACTGGTACCAAGCTCACTGCCGCAGGCTATATGCAATTGACGCGCAACGTCCAAGGGCTTCTCCGCGGTCATTTCCGGTGCTGTTTTCCACTTGATACCTACAAAGGTCGTTCGCTGCAGCACGGGAATCCAAGATCGATTGACTTTGAGGCTTTCTTTTTTATTTTTGAAGCTATTCTCTATAGCTGCTCTGAACAAGCGGATGTGATAGCTATTCTCTACAGTCAGAACGTCAGTGTCGGCGAATTCTACTATGTGGTCGCCCTCACAGCGAGTGCTCTGCTGCGGCCGATTTCTCCACCTGCCCCAACCTCAAATGTTGCTTATGGTCTGTTATCCTGGTGTTGGTTGAGCGTCCAATCATTCCAACATAAGCGTTTCCGCATGTGCATCGCATGCGTATATTCCTGGCATTGCAAGTAGATCTACTTTCTCCTTTCTCGAACTGACACTTTTTGATCTTCTTTTTCGGTTTGTAAATAGTCGTAATGCCGTGTTTGTGCAACATAGGGCCGAGTCTGTACGTTAGTTGGAAATGTACAGCAGAAAGGCCGCACCCGACACTTCTTTTTCCGATGTCTCACTTCGCCAAATGTTTAACTATTATACTTCTAATATAACTTGTGGAGAACCCATTGCTTCTTAGAACACTTTTCAGATGTTGCTGCGGTTCACATATTAGTCTTGCTCGCGTTACGAGCGTATTAGTCATGCCTCTTTTCCGGCTCGGGTGGTGATTTGACAGTTTATGTAGGTATTGGTCTGTGTGCGTCGGTTTCCGATAAACGCTGTGTCCCAGGTTTTCACCATCCCTTGTGACCAGGGCATGTAGAAATGGAAGTTGTTTGTCCTTTTCTACTTCCATGGTACATTTTGTGTTAGCATTGAGGCTGTTCAAGTGCCTTATGAAGTCACCGACCTGTTCCTTACCTTGACTCCACACAATGAAGGTATCATCTGTGTATCTGTACCACACTTAAGGTTTACAAGGTACCGAGTGCAGTGCCTGTGCTAGCCTACGGTTACGGTATCGCCGAGTCACTATCGCCGTAGGACATTTCCAAGTGGTTAATGTCAATTACCATTTGACGGTAGTATTGCTGAATACATGTACATGGTGGTTATAATTAAAGTGCGGCTACTCACGCAGGACCAGTGTGGGGTGTAATCATCGTATGGCAGCGAAACGTGGTAAATATGCTAATGTGTTAATACAGCACCGATTTATGCTGGAAACAATTAGTCACAATTTCGGCCACCAGGTGCTCATCCGGTGCTGTGAATGCAAGAAAGACGATTAGAAATTTTTTCATGTGAAGTGGGTTACGAACGGGTTGTGAGCAACAAAGGTGAATCAAGTTATCACTGGAGATGTGTACGAGATGGAGTATCCGTAAAACGACGTGATCAACTGTCGTTCACAGCATTTCCGATGCAATCTCAACAACGTGTTCCTGTGTACTGACTTTCAAATCAGGTAGAGATCGAATGTGTCGCTGGTAAACAAGTTTGCCGACCGGTGTGGCCGAGCGGTTCTAGGCGTTTCAGTCCGGAACCGCGATGCTGCTACGGTCGCAGGTTTGAATCCTGCCTCGTACATGGATGTGTGTGATGTCCTTATGTTAGTTAGGTATAAGTAGTTCTAAGTCTAGAGGACTGATGACTTCAGATTTGAAGTCCCATAGTGCTTAGAGCCATCTGAACCATTTAAAGAAGTTTTTTTAATTACCCTAAAGTCAAAAGTTACATGGATTCATATAAGTTCCTTGAATTGAGGTGTTGCCCCACCTTGCATCAAAACATTGGTTCCCAAAAAGTTTCGCTCTTCCAAATGAGGAATCATATACTGCACGAGAAGGTCCCGATAACGTGCAGACATTACGGTACGGTTGAGAGGTTCTCTGGGTGTATTGTCTTGAAACAAGAACAAATCTAGAATAAATGTGTTTGTGCACCCACACCACACCGTGACATACGACGAGTGCAGTGGCTGTTTGTGCACATCACGCGGCTCAACAGTACCACAAATTCGACAGTTATGTGTATTCACTGCACCCTGTTGTGTAAAATGTGACTCATCACTCCATAGAATGTTGCTCCGCCACCTGTCATCAAGGTTGACCAGTGCCAGGAACCGAACAGTAAATTCATAGGCCGGCCGGAGTGGCCGAGCGGTTCTAGGGGCTTTAGTCTGGAACCGCGCGACCGCTGCGGTCGCAGGTTCGAATCCTGCCTCGGGCATGGATGTGTGTGATGTCCTTAGGCTAGTTAGGTTTAAGTAGTTCTAAGTTCTAGGGAACTGATGACCTCAGCAGTTAGGTCCCGTAGTGCTCAGAGCCATTTTTTAAATTCATAACGTTGTTGCGGATGAAGGGGTTTCAGTTACTGCACCGTCTGGATCATGTACGGATACCAGTATTCTCGCCAGCTATAACGTTCACTGGCGTTATGGCTTGTCATATGACAGCGTGGATGTCATACTGTCATGCAGACAGTATACAGTGCCAGATTTGCAACTGGTGGCCAACATTCTTTAAAGTTTTTCCGTCGTAAATCTCCATTAACGTATCTACCAAATTTCACTGCTATACGATAATTACAACCCACACTGGACCTCCGTGAGAGACTGCATGTTAACTATAACCACCCGGTAGTGTTGCTGCGATACGGACAGTTTCTAAAAGTGACATGACGGCGTTTTACCTGTTTGACATTAATATTTTTATCTTTTTTGGCTGCAAGTATTTTCTCTGCTAAGCTTCGCTCAAAAAGGAAATCTTGGGCACTATTAATGATAAGAACAACCTGTTAAATAACACTTTATGTGCACTTATTTAGATTCATGGTAAGTATAGATCGCCAGACGACGGTCATGTCCTTGAAACCTGTTTCGACAAATAAAGTAGGGAATACAGCAGCATTTTGCTAAATAAAACGGAGTTTATTACAGAGCTCCTCTAGTTCGTATTAAGCTACAGGGTGGCTCAAAAAGAATGAATAGTTTCAATTGTTTATTACAGAGAAACTATGGAAGATAGAAACGCATGGTTCATGTTATTGAACAGAGGAAGTTTCAGTGTTTTATGTTTGCACAGATACTACACCATACACTCAACAAGAGCACCACGCGTTGCTGGAAAAACATCGAAACAGTAGTCCGTTTCATTTCACCCACGAATCAACAGTTCCGTGTTTATCGAATCTACAGATTCAACAATTCGATTTCGCAGCTCTTGAAGAGTAGCTGCCATCGGTGGGACGAAAACTCCGTATTTTATGTTCACCCACAGTAACAATGATCGGAAGGTGTGAGGTCTGGTGGCCATGGAGGCGAAAAGCAACGAGCAAGGTCTTATTGTCCAACACACAAAATCATTTGTCTTGTGAAAATAATTACAACAGTCCAGACGGCAAGGCATTTATTCAGAAGTGACCGGTTTCCATTATTATATGATCATCTTCAGAGCTAGACATTTTGATGGACAATGACTGTGTATGGAGCAGGAACCACTGAATGACGGTAGTGAATTGCTTTTTTTTCTTGTGGTGTAGTCGCCATGTTGCTACAAACAAACAATGTAGCTGCTGTGTCAAAACTCTGAATCAAATCTCATGGTCAATGTCTTCCTATCTTTTATTGTTCGTCTATAATAAACAACCGAAGTTTGTTCTTTCTTATTGAATCACCTGATATCACATATTCTTTATTATAGCTCCAGATAACTGTTTTATAAGTCATTCCTATATTCGAAACACCAGTACTTATAAGGGAACCTCCCCATCACACCCCCCTCAGATTTAGTTATAAGTTGGCATAGTGGATAGGCCTTGAAAAACTGAACACAGATCAATCGAGAAAACAGGAAGAAGTTGTGTGGAACTATGAAAAAAATAAACAAAAATATACAAACAGAGTAGTCCATGCGCAAGATAGGCGAGATCAAGGATAGGCTGAGCTAAGGACCGCCGTGGTCCCGTGGTTAGCGTAAACAGCGGCGAAACGAGAGGTCCTTGGTACAAGTCTTCCCTCGAGTGAAAAGTTGTGATCTGTCCGTTCGTTCATTGACGTCCCTGTTCACTGTAATAAGTTTAATGTCTGTGTTTTGCGACCGCACCGAAAAACCGTGCGATTAGTAGACGAAAGGACGTGCCTCTCCAATGGGAGATTTAGATTTTCTTGTGGATGTGATAATCACTCCCAAAATAGTGATGAAAACATAAGAGTTTGTCACATAATCTGCAACAAATGAATGCAACAGTTTCACAGTCGCCCAGTTTTCCCTGTGCTCTGTCAAAACATATGTTTTTAACGTTTTCAAATTTTTCCGTATGTAGACCGTAAAATCCTGCAAATGTCCAAGAAAATCTGAGCATGTCCTGGAATTTTGGAGGGTGAAGTTGATTATGTGTGAGTGCCTGAACTTTGATAATTGTCTGAAAATAAAAAATTAAACTTGCCACTCGAGGGAAGACTTGAACCAAGGACCTCTCTTTCCGCAGCTGCTCACGCTAACCACGGGATTATCCTTTATGTTGCCTATCTTGCGCATGGATTACTCAGTTTGTATATTTTGTTTATTTTTTCATAGTTCCACACAACTTCTTCCTGTTTTCTCGATTGATCTGTGTTCAGTTTTTCAAGGCCTATCCACTGTGACAACTTATAATTAAACCTTGGGGGGGGGGGGGGGGTGCGATGGGGAGGTTCCCTTGTTAGGAGCAGGACTCACCCCATTTAGAACGAAATTATGAGATTTCACTGTATTATTTACTGTTTTCAGCTAACTTACGTGCTTACCTTTGCTAATGATCTGGCGGTCAGTGTAGACGGAGCCAGTGAAGACACCGGAAGCGGTCTCGATGAGGTAGCGCAGCCAGGTGTTGCCGCTGCCGGGAAAGGAGACGAGCGCAGTCATGGGCAGCGAGCGCGGCCTCGCGAAGTGCACCTGGAAGCGCGCGCACTCGGCCGAGAACGGCCACGGCGAGAAGGCGCGCCTGCCGTGGTCCAGCGCTGGCCCTGCCACAAACATCCGTCTTTTCTCTCACCAGTCCTGCTGTGTTCCCTGCGGCGCTGTTATTAATCGTAATTCTTCACAACTGCCATTTCGGACCATTATGCCATTTTCAACAGCCAGCTGTAGAATCACACATTGTTTGAAGCAAAGGAAAGAGAGACAACGGGTGCTAGAGGTTAGTTTAGGTCGTATGGAGACAAGGTGCGCAGGGGTCGAATCCCGAGGACTGGCCATGATGCCTCCCCCTTCCCCCCCCCCCCCCCACCCCTCCTACTCACTCCGCCTGCTGCCGCTCGTCACTGGTCCCTCACAAGGTACTGGCCTTTTGTTTATTTTTATTACGAGGGCTGTTCGGAAAGTAAGGTTCGATCGGTCGCGAAATGGAAATCTCAGGGAAAATCAAAATGTTTTATTTGCAACAGTTAGCTACACTTTCCAAATACAGGGTGGCGCACGAAATGTGTTACCATTTTGTTTCTGAATATAAACTTTATTGTCAATACAGTCTGAAAGGAACATATACTACAATGAAGAGCCGTCCATGGAGATTTGTTCTAACTCAGCACATGCTCAATACGTCCGCCATTTCGTTTCCTAACTTCCTTCAAACGAACACTGAAGTTAGTGATTACCCTACGGCACATGCCTTCCGTAATTTCGCTGCAAGCGTGAAGAATAAGTCTTCTGAGCTCCATTAAATCACGTGGACGTTTCGGGAAATTTTTTTCCTTGAGTTACCCCCAAAGAAAAAAGTCACATGGATTGAGGTCAGGACTATTGGGGGGCCAATTTTGTCCGTCATTGAAGCGACCTGCAAACCTGAGTGAAATGATCCGCATGTTGAAATGCTCGTCTAAAACCTCCAACACAGTGTTTGCAGTATGTGGCCTTGCTCCATTTTGCATGAACCACTGCGTGTTGAAGGGCAAGGCAGTAGCAAGAATCTGTGGAATGAAGCTACTGCGAAGCATGCTCAAATAACGCTCGCTGTTTACAGTTTCTTCAAAGAAAAAGGGTCCAATAAGTCAGTGACTGGAAATTGCCGCCCACGCTGTAATACTCGGAGCATAATGTTGTCGTTCATAAACAACTTGTGGGTTTTCAGTGGCCAAAAGTTTACGTTTTGTTTGTTAACCACACCGTCTAAATGAAAATGCACCTCGTCTGAAAACCAAACGTTGTTGAGGGTTTCTTCCCTATCCTCCGCCCACTGAGAAACCAGTAGTCGGTGCTGCTTGTGTTCTTCAGTGAGCTTCTGTGAACAGGTCATATTGTATGGGCACATATAGAGGTCACTTTTAAGAATGCGTTGAACGGAGCGTCTGGATATTTCCAGTTGCACTGCTGCCTTTCTACAAGATTTCTCGGAACTTCTCTGTACAGCAACTCGTACCGCTTCAATATTCTCCGGCGAACAAACAGGCTCAGGCCGAGCTCGCTTCGCTTCCAATACTGTTCCTTCCTGTACGAATTTATCGTACAACCTGTGGATGGTCTTCTTGCAAGGGACCCATCGTGTGTTAAACTGTTGTCGAAAACGCCTCTGAGTCACAACAAGGCTTTTCGTTTCATGAAAAAGTAACACAATTGCCGATCGTTGCTGTGTCGTCATTTTGTTTTCCAAGCTCTGCCGGTACTGCTGTAAAGATCCCAGCGGGATATCTAATGTGCGTCGTAAATTGTGAAAGAAACAACTGGTAACACATTTCGTGCGGCACCCTGTACTTTTCTACACAGTTGCCGCTCTGATTGAGACATTTGTCATAGCATTGTACGAACTTTCCAATAACCGCGTCACAGAAGACAGCCGCCTGTGCTTGCTACCAATTCTTTAGCTTGATCTGCCGCTTGTTGTCTGTGCCAAAATGTTGTCTTCATTTCCATGTGAGCAAGGAGGGTACTCTGAGGAAGCCAAGTCCAGGCTATATGGTGGGTGGCGAAACACCTCCCATCGAAAACGCTGCAGAAGCCATCTCGTTGCTCCTACTGGGTGCGGCCAAGGTTTGGCATGAAGAAGGTAATGCGTGAGAGATAAGTTGTGTGGACTGCATGAAATCAGGCGAAATCTCTCACAGGCACTCAGACTATAGGGACACACTGTTTTCTAGGCTTCTTTATGCTTTCACTGTGCGATCAGAATTGAAAAGAGCGACGTGATGCGATCGATGGCCATACAAGAGACAGTGTCCAACACATCTATGTTAGGCTTCATCGGATTTTCACTGTGGTTTCCATTTCGCTATCAGTCGAACCTTATTTTCTGAAAAGCCCTAGTATTTTTTTTAGTTTTTTGTTAATCCTTACAACTTGCTACACACACACACACACACACACACACACACACACATACACACAAAAGAAACCGAATGGAAGTTTTTCTTCCCAGTCGATGCCTGCAGCAATTCTTTTCATTACTTTCTTTTTATTAATTAAAAAAAAAACAAGTCGAAAATGAGTGTAAAAGTAAAATAAACTGCGTATCATTATTCCTGAAAAGGGACCATGACGAGAATACTACAGGGACTGGTTAACCCAACCGATACCTCGAGGACGAAATACAAGGTTCAACATATTGGCAAATAAGTCGCAATAGGGTGATAGGCGCAATCACGTCCGATATACAGTGGCCATATTTTGGTGGAAGGCAAGTGTGTCCCTATCTCCCCATCCATCTACAATGTAATTAACACAGTGGCCTAACAACCCTGCAACGGAATTTGACTTTGCTCTCGGAAAGCAGGACGAGCCTGGACGCAATAGGACATCAGCCGAAAAGGCAGTCTCAGTGGACTGAGGTAGTAACGCTAATTGATTTTCAAGCCTGTGCCTCTTCGCTTCGTGACCAGTGCAGGTACATTCATGTTGTAGCGTGGCTATGGCTATGGCTATGGCTACAACGATCCGTAACACTAAGTCCATCACGAAATAGGCGCTCATTGATGGGTTACAGATTGTGTACCACGTGATACCACGAGGATGTAACCACCAATGGTAAAACGGGAAGCCTAAGAAAAAACCACACAGTGTGCCAAGAAGTTTGTGGTGATGCCCATACATCGGGCGCCGCACAGTAAATCCCTCGCGCCTTAACAAAAATTTGGTAGTGATACGCTCCCTTTCTTGAATGTCAACCCCAAAACAACTGACTGCAGTATAAAATTCACGGACATATTTTAACTGGAAATTCACTTGACTATATCAACAGACAGATCAAGACTCGCCGGTCGCAGGCAGCAAAATAATAGAAACGTGAATGGATGGATTGCATGAGTGACAGTCAGTACGGTGCACCGAGCAAATAACACAGACGCTTTCCTTTGAATATCGGAAAGTCTCAAACCCCCAAGAGAATGTGTACCCGCAACCACTCCATATCGTAATCAAAAAATGATATACTTCCATAAAAACGATTAGACAGTTGTTATAGTTTCCTAGCCATCATCGCAGGAAGGGGAAAGATCTAGGCGATGTAATACGCTTTGCAAAAGATGAAGGTATCCAGAAACCGAACTTTCTTAAGATTATGAAGGGTACACCCTTCATGTTCCGGATTGCTCCTTGCGTATTCTCCGTAAACAATATCTACGCAAGCGTAGCCATTTTGGGCGCTGAACGGTCAAATAAGACTTCAGAAGATTTATATATATATATATATATCGACCAACGTCGCCCACGAAATGCTTTGGAAAAGATGAAGGTATCCAGAAACCGAGCTTTCTGAAGATTATTAAGGGTAAACCCTTCATGTTCCAGGATTGCACTTTGCGTCTTCTCCGTAACCAATTTCTAACTAAGCGTAGCCATTTTGGGTGAAGAACGGCCAAATATGACTTCAAAAGATTTATATATATCGACCATCGTCTCCTACGCAATCTCAGCATTATGAAAACCACGTAATCTGATCAATCGACATTTGCCTACGTTGATGGTATCACCATATACAAGGTAAAAGACATCCAAAGTAGCCTTGAGCAATGGAATCTCAGCGGCAGTACGGAGTAACACCATTAAACACCATCACATCATCCACTTATGAGAGCACCGAGATCGTCTCGTCCAAGAGTATCCAAAGCAGCAGAAATCCCCGGCTGACCTAGTGGAACACCTTGCCAAAATAAAAAAGAATCCGTAGCACCAGGAGCAGAAGTAACAGTGGCCACGGATATGACATCATGACATTCAGCTACCAGAGTCAGATTAGTACGACCAAGAATACAGCTCTGATAGTCAGATACAACTTTCCCCCAGGAACGCAGACAGCCGGCTATTCACCACCCACACCACTGTCTTATAATCAGTGGTTAATAATGTAACAAAACGAATTTATCACTTGCTGCCTGACCAAAACTTTTAGGAATTAGGATAATTTTGAGAACTTTAAACGAGTCGGGCACAAACCCTGCTCTCAACACCATGTTCAAAAGAAATGTAAAATTAGTACCCAGAAAAGGCTAAAAAACACATAAAACTCCTTAGAGCATCCATCCCCAGTGAGTTGCGAGAAGGTGATCTGACAGTAAGGTCATAAACATCGTCACATTGAAAAGTTTCTAAAAAAGCAGCATTATCAGCAGGGGTACGTCTAAGATCCAAACCTTGAACAAATAAATCTGATAACATATCGATACGAACGAATACCTCATACAACCCAACATAGGAATGATGTAGAGCATGCAATAGATCCTTTTGTGAAGCCACAACATCGTCGTAGTATTTTCTTGAGAGACGTGATACACGCACGACAACGACGAGTATGATATCGAATTAACTGATACATGAAAGTAAGTTACTCTTTTGCCACGGAAGGCGGTTTGGCTCGCATCCTTAACCCTTTCATTTAACGCTACTTTAACCGCAACAACTACATCCTTACACACCTGACATCTGCAGTCCGTATCGGAGCCTGACGAACATTGGAGAGAGTAGTAAATTTTTGCGTCCTCCGAAATTCCCGGGCTCTGTTTTTCTGAACCTCGGATTTGCCAGCGGAACCCACCATTTCAAAATAGAGGTGTATCACACATTTGAACAGGGACTACGTTCTCACATTTCCTGTGTCACTGGCTCGTACAAGTTCGCCACGTTCAGCACCGAGAGCGATCGGATGACATTCACCGTTTGTCGGGAGAATACAGGGGAATCACAAGCAATTGAAGAAAAGTACAACCTATTCCTGCACCATTATCAATAACTTCATTCCTTTGAATGGGAGTAGCCCCCTTATAAAAGTAGACAGTCCCCCTGGAATGGGGACCATGTTAAGCACAGTGCAGAAACCAGGGAAAGAAAAGCGAGTAAATTCTATCAACATTCAAAGAAAGAACCCTTCAAGCCTGCATGCTTTAACGACAACTAAATTCGAGGTGCTGACCAACTGAATTACGTCATCAACGAGTGTTATGATCCATTGCCGAGTCCAGTGGCGAGTCAGAGTGTTGGGGAGGGGGGAACTCTCAATCCCGCCTCTGGAAATTTTGTTTCTTTTTTTGTTAGCCACCGCCCGCTCAGGTTGGACGCGCTGTTTACAAACGACTACTAGGCAGTATTGCATCGACAGTTGGGAACATATGTGGTTCTTGAACATTAACCAAAGTAAGTGACAGACGAGGAGCCGTAGACACCCATTCCATAGGATGCAATCGATGCACAAGACAGCGATCAGGCATCACAGCACCTGGGTCGACAGGCAGGATTTAATGGCTGTCAGTTACCTCCACTGGGTATAAAAAACAGTCTGTCGTTACGACGTCACATGAACGGGTGACATCATGGTAATAGGTAATTTTAATGACACCTCAATTTGCTGTTATTGAATAATTGGAACATCAGAAGTTTCAATGACTTTTCCATCCATGGGTGGTTCCAGAGCATTTACCTCGACCGTGGGAGGAACAGTAGGAGAAACACTAGAGATCTCAGTAGCAGTTTTCGCACTAGCGACGCCATCAGGAATGCGGAACTCACAACTACAAGATACATCACCTGACAAAGTTTGTGGGTGAGGATAGGCGTATCTTCTCTTCGCCATCCTGCGTACGATGTCTTTTATATTGTACTGCTGACACTGCACTGCCGGCTTGGCAATTCAAGACCATGCTGCGAGGCTAAAGGCGAAAGTTCGCGGAGCATTAAGCTGTGCATCCATCTGTTGTTCAAGTGTACCCGGAGAAGACGTTTCACCAGCCAAGTGAGCAGTAGAAACGACCTCAGGTAATACAAATTTTCAGAAGAGGACTTCAAAACCCACTAAGGGCAATTAGAACTAAGTTAGCCAATTTGATTGCAGAGAAAGCACATCACCATTTGTCAAATAAACGTTATACGAATGCGGTAACCACAGACTTGTAGACGGGAATGAAAGTTACGTTTGACTACCATCTCCACTGAACGGATTCCACTGTAACATTGCAACCGTTGTTGAGTGGACCACCGTTGGCGTCGTATAATCCTCACATAACCACAAGGAAGCAAAACGTCCTTAAATAAACTGTCGTCAACTTCCAGCGGGAGACTGAACACTTGGATATTGATATAATTCAGTTCCGCCTTAGCAAGAAGCACCATACTTGTGGAACCATCAAGATGCTTAAAGGGAACATGAGAACCATGACGCAAAATTAACCTACATACTTGTAGCGGATCAGGAAAATTTACGAAAAAGGCATAGTTATCAGAATCGAAATAGGCAACATGAACCTGATCAGATGTTACCTGGATTGTATCAGCAAGCCAATCATGAATTTCCTTAGATCCGGCATGCACGGATTTATCGAAAGTAAGGGTGATTGTAAATTTTCTTGGAACCCAGGGCAGAGATTTTCAACGGGCCACGTTGCTGCTAACGGGCACACACAGCAACCAACGCTATGGAGCAAACAACGTTGCGACACACACAAGACACAAGCAAGACTGAGGAAAAGCTATCGAGGCGGGCGCGACGGTGTGGTTAGGCGACAAACTAACAGCCCTCCCGCTCGGCGCTTGAGGCGGAACTAACTCTCGACCATCTAGACACAGTCCCTGATCGACGCAAATTTCCAACTTATCCCCACACTACTGATGTAGTATCCCCACTCATTAAGTCTCTATAGGCCTACTCGCAGGATTCGCTGTCCACTGATTACCGTATGAGTTCGAGCACATATGTGTATATCTGCACAGAAAATGGGTTATTTGGGCCGTGTAGCGCATTCTTTCTTTCTTTCTCTCTCTCTCTCTCTCTCTCTCTCTCTCTCTCTCTCAATTCGTCATAACTACCGAACGGTTTGCATTAGGAGTTTCAAACTGCACGATTGACCACGGGGCATGATGGAAAATGTTATGCGAATGCACGGTTTGGTTTAGCGACGAAGCCCACTTTCATTTGGAAGGGTACGTCAATAAGCAAAAGTGGCGCAGTTGGGGGACTGAGAATCCGCATTTCACGATCAAGAAGTCTCTTCACCCTCAACGGGAGACTGTGTCATGTGCAATGTCCAGTCACGGAATAGTTAGTGTGATACTCCTTGATGGTTCAGTGATTACCGAATGATACGTGAAGGTCTTGGAAGATGATTTCATCCCTATTATCCAAAGTGACCTTGATTTCGACAAGATGTGGTTAATGCAAGACGGGAAGCGGGAGAGTGTTTGATGTAGAGGAGCACTCTGGGGACAGCATTCTTGCTCTGGGGTACTCAGAGGCCACTGGCATGGGCCTCGATTGGCCACCATATTCTCTAGATCTGAACACATGCTACTCCTTTGGTGGGGTTATGTTACAGGCAAGGTGAGCTGACAACAGCCATTCAGGATGTCATCGACAGAATCGATGTTCCGAACTTCAGCGCATCATGCAGAATTTCTTTAATCTTCTCCGCCACATCATCGCCAATTATGGCAAGCATATCAAACATGTCCGACCCTAAATCCGAATATCTATAGCCACGTTTACATGTTGAATAAAGTGTGTGTAAGGTGTATTCTGTAATTAATTCACGTTTTTTCAACACAGTTCAATAACTGTCACCACATACACTATGTGATCAAAAGCATCCGGACACCTGGCTGAAAATGACTTACAAGTTCTTGGCGCTCTTCATCGGTAATGCTGGAATTCAATACGGTGTTGGTCCACCCTTAGCCTTGATGACAGCTTCCACTCTCGCTGGCTTACGTTCAATCAGGTGCTGGAAAATTTCTTGGGGAATGACAGCCCATTCTTCACGCAAGGCTGCACTGAGGAGAGCTATCGATGTCGGTCGTGAAGCCTGGCACGAAGTCGTCGTCCCAAAATATCCGAAAAGTGTTTTATAGGATCCAGGTCAGGACTCTGCGCAGGCCAGTCCATTACTGGGATGTTATTGTCGTGTAACCACACCGCTACAAAAATGGTTCAAATGGCTCTGAGCACTATGGGACTTAACATGTATGGTCATCAGTCCCCTAGAACTTAGAACTACTTAAAGCTAACTAACCTGAGGACATCCACTCCTCCAAACACGCCGATGAAGCAGGAAGATACTACATCAACAATGCGCCTGTTGTGCAGGGGTGCCTAAACATCAGGGGACTGAAAACCGTTTTCATTCACTTATGTCCATAAGGCAGGCTGAAACTACTCCCACGTAACGTACAGCGGTGGGAATCATACTGGGTAGCTGGAGAAATAACGTATTTTTGCTTGCATCTTCACTGTTGCGAAAGGTGGGAGGATCTTAACCCATAGTCGTGATGCTCGTGAAATGTGCTGCTTGAGGACCAAATCTCCTCGTACCGTCCTCTCTGTTCACCACTTCTGCCCTCCTCTCTCTGTCCACTTCCTCCTACACTATTACCCTCAGCACATCTGTCCATCTACTTTTTCTCCCTCCCTCTCTCTGCCCTACTACACCACTTCCCTTTCTGTATTGATATTCTAATCCCTGATATCTCTCTGTCCAACTGCACTTCTTCTTTGACTCTATGTCCCTCTTCTCCCACTCTGTCTCTGTCCATTTCCTCGAGGCCTGTTAATCTATACAATTCTTACTGCACCCCTCCACCTGTTAATTTACTCTTGCTCACACTCCCATATCCATATTCTCCACACCATCATGTTTTCACTTCCCATGTTACTCCTTCACTCTGGCCATCCAATCCTATCTCGTTCTCTACCAATCCACTCCGACCCATCAACATCTCTGTCCTTCCCATCCTCCTTCGTCACTTCCTTCCCCCCATCTGTGTCCATACAGAAGCGTAGCCCTTGTGACACAGGTAGATAAAGATGACCAATACTACTCACACAACATACCTGTCATGCAGCGCTTTATACCTGACAAGGCTAAACACCGAGTTTTGTCCCTGACGTATGGGCTGCCACACAAATCAGGCTAATATTACTTCTACACAGTACGCTTATTGTGCAATATACCTTACGACACAGAAGCTAAAAGCTAATTTTGCCTGTAGCTCCGCTCCTATAGGAGCTAGGAAGCTACAACTTCAACAGTGCTGATACACATGAAATGTGCTGTTTGTACGGAAAATATGGTTCAGACCGATTCAGGGCTTTGGAAAGAGACGTCTCTCTCTCTCTCTCTCTCTCAAACTCTCTCTCTCTCTCTCTCTCTCTCTCTCTCTCTCTCTCTCTCTCTCTCTCTGTGTGTGTGTGTGTGTGTGTGTTTTATCCTCCTTTCCCCTCCTTCTTTTCATCTCCTCCTCAATCCTATTTCTATCTCTTCCCCTCTAATTCAATATCTTCCTCTTCCCTCTGTTCTTCCATCTTCTCCTTCCCAATCTCTTCATCCATTTACTCTACGCCCCCCCCCCCCCCCAGTCACCCTTTCCATCTTATCCTCAACTCGCTTCTCATGTCGTCCGTCCTCCTCTCTCCTCTGTCTATATATCTCGTCCGACTTCTTTCACTGTCCAGCTCCTCCTCTCCCATCTCTCTGCACATTTTCCTCTCCTCTCTCTCTGACCATCGTCTCCTCCCCCTATCTGTGTCCATCTCCTATTTCTTCTTTTCTGTCTATCGATCTTCTCCTCCATATTTCTAGCACTGTGTTACAACTTCCACCCCAGTATGAGGCTGGTGGTTATTACACACACAGTATTTCTTTCCAGATCGTAACTGTTATGTGTACCAAATCTGATTCATATCGTTTCAGGGTTTAGGATGAGCGTATTAGTCATGGCTTTGCCCACATATTGACATGTCAAACGTGTTTCACATTTGTCTAAAATATCTCACACGGTGTTTGTACAAATATTACACCTGTGTCTGTAGCGAATCTCGACCAGCAGTTCCATTATCACGCAATTCAATGTTTATGACGTCTTATCTCCAGAACTATGTGTTGTACAGTGATGATATATTTCTCCAGCAACATCAAGTGCTCTATTCGAAATGTGTTGTGAATGGAGTTAGTAGTAGAGTGGTAATACATTAAAACGTAGTAAATAGAATTAGTAGTAGAGTGGTAATACATTAAAACGTAATACATAATGCAGTAGTTCTCACACATCTCACAAGGGAATGATCCAGTCCGACATGTCGAAACTTACCCTGGAATATTTTATACAGAAGTAATACACCGAAAGAAATGCGCTATCAGATTGTAGTTGCCAAGGTGCACTGCCAGTATTTTTTAAGATAATATTGAATTTACTCATTTCTGCCTCTTGTACAGCCCTTCCTGGTTGGCACGCAAATTGGTGAATAATGGGATACAGCCACGACAAGGGAACGTAGGGCCGCGTTGCTCGAGGTCCAAAGTGAACACACTCGAATTTTAAGATCTTAAGCTATACGAAAAGCCTCTCAATTTCTTAATTTTTTGAATAACTTGCAGTACTTATCGTCATGTAAACTGTTGCAGATGTAATTGTTACACAAGTGACCAACAAACGAAAGATAATCAAGGCAGTATATGACATAAGTCATTGGAATTATGGTATATCGTGCGAACGTGGGCCATCACCGTAATCGTAGTAAATACATTCGGAAGACCGCGGCAGACATTTCCGAAATCAGCCGACAGATAGGGACCGCATGCGAGGATGGCTCGGTACCAGCGCCTGAAACATTCCGTATGAGCTTGGCCATGCTACAAGTTAGATCCTCTCGCACCCATCCTACTCACCAGACCTCAGCCCATGACAATTCGACCTCATTCCACAAGTGAGCAATCCATTGAGTGGGTGGTGCAGGGTGAAAATATCACGGCATTTCAGTGATAGGTGGCACACATTGATGCCAATGCCAATGACATTCAGTGCTTTCTCCATTGTTGGAACGCTGTGTGTATGCAATGGGTGAGTATTTTGAAGGACATTAGTTGAGTATGATTCATTTTTGTTCCATTTGCACTCGTGCACAACAAATTTACGCAGAGTTCGAATGAGTGTGTTTCATCTCAATCTTTTACGTAACCTGCTGTACTGGAATCCTATTTTCTGTTGCCATTCAGATACACACAGCCATACCGTTCCAGTACACATCGTGGAACTACCATGTTGTTACATTATCGCAAGATATACCATAATTGCCATCACTTATGAAATGGCCCTCATATATCTAACAAACAATGAAACAGTCCCTTGATTACTTTCAGTACTCGTCACAAAAATACAAAGTGTCTATTGAATGACGAACAGAAATACTCTCTTTATACCAGAGTCACCTGGGAAAGGAAAAATTAATGCATATTTTTATTTAGGCAGAACTGGGCTGGATTAAGGAATGATCAAATGTGTATGTATTCCTAAGGGACCAAACTGCTGGGGTCATCGGTCCCTAGACTTACACACTACTTAAAGTAACTTACGCTATGGACAACACACACACCCATGCCTGAGGGAGGAGTCGAACCTTCGCCGGGAGGGGTCGCACGATTCGAGACATGGCGCCTCTAAGCGCGAGGCCACTCCTCGTGTCTGTAAGAATGATCATGGCCGTTATTGTACATGTTGTGCTGTGTTCCAGACCTGTTTCATCAAATTCGTAAAACATCTTGATGCCAACTGACATTGCACAAGAGATTCAAGTTTAACAACAGCAGTCCGCTGATAAACCTGTAATGACAGAGAGCTATCGGAAATTACATTCTTTGACATTTTAATGAAAAATGCTTGAAAGTGACTGAATCTGTTCGTCACCTTCCTAAAGACAGACATAATGTTGTGTTCAGGCCAAGAGTTCATAATAAAGCACTGAATTATTATGCAATTGATAGGAAGACGTTTCAAATGAAGTACGGTAAATTATTTACTTGCATTTTTCTAAATTTTGTTACGTCGATTAAAAGATTTTCCAATGAAACACTCGTTTTTTTTAAAAAAAAATTGTACTACTCTGATCTGGGGCTCGTGAAGACAGGTATAAAACTGCGGAGAAAGTAATTTACTGATTCTTTACACAGGCATTGTTGTATACGAATGTGCCAGAGCCTTCATCGACTACGCAAGCGACTTTGTCGTTCTTCCACTCGAAATGATAATGAAATCTCACTTGCAATTCAGAGGGCCCAGTCACGTCGGTTTCTATCCACAAATTTGTCACTCTGGCCTGTATTTCGTATTCCGCATAAATCTTTGTTCCATTTATACAATTCACGTTCAGATTTTACGAAACGGAATCGGCTTCGCTCAATGCTAAACTTTAAGCGTTCTCGCCCTTCGTTTAACCAAAAAATTTACAGACTTTTATTTGTCACTCAAAGTTGTTACCATACATGGTTTTTTTGGTTCAAGGTACGTAGTGTGTATTTGTTCTCGACTTTAATTAGCTCAACAAATCTTATTTCACAGACCAAAGAACGGTTCTTACTTTGCCCAAAGGCAAAAGGACTTTTTTAATATCTTATTTTGTGAGGATAAAATCAATCTTAAAATAATCCAATCTCTGCGTCAAATTATTAGAATGTGCTATAGGATGAGTTCTCTTCACCGGTGTACGTAAAACTCCCGTGCATTGACGTGACTGATGATAATTAGTAGCATGAAGCTAGCAGACCGTATGCGTAGGTTTACGTATACACTTTTTCTCACAGTCTCATTTCCTTTTTCGTGCACTAAAGTATTCAAAAGCAGTAATTTGACGTCTTTTTCAATTTCCGTCTAAAATCTAATGTGTGGATGAAGATAATTTTAACAATGATCTAAGACCCGATGGAGATCTCCATTCCATGTGGCCAAAGATAAAAATATCATCCACGTACCTCAAAAGCGTATAGGTTTAAGAGAAGAAGTCCGTGAAAAGATTGGCGGCATTAGGGGAAGTTGATTCACCACAGCCACATCGTCCGTTTCTTCAAAAATCTCTTAGAAAACAAAAAAATATGTCGATGTCACTACATGATGACATAGGTCAGTAGCTTTATCATCTAAAATTTGACCAGTTATTAACAGGGAGTCGGCCGTCTGCGTCTTAAATTGACAGTGATCACTTTTGCTACTTCCTACCGTCGCTGGCGGTGCAGTTCTTCTCTCGCAGAAGGCTGCTCTTCCGCTTCTCGCACACGCGCGATGGTCTGTTCCCGGGGCATAAAAGAGCCGCCATATCTGACGTTACCTGAGTTCCAGCACGATCGTGCATTTTCACTTTCACCCTAATAAGGCGGCAAGCTGGACCTTCGAAATATCGTTTAGTCAGGACGAGGAAGTCAGGATACTTGCCCGTGAAGAGTATCAAGATTTATTACGCCGGCAAGAACTACATAATCGTATGTCGGGGCCTTCAGGAGAAGTAGATTACTTCTGTTGGATACCAAGATATTCATATTTCTTCTTTGCAAGGCTGAAAACTTGATTTGGATTCAACATTAGTGTGGAACTCTGGAACTTGCACTAAAACGAATGCCTTTAGCTAGCATATACGAAGAAAACACAAACAAAATTAATTCATTTTTATCTCCACTGTTAACTTTAGTAAAACCACAAAGGCAACTGCAGTTATGGCTACTAATGAGTTGCATTTTCCAGTGAATAGTATCCAGTGAATAACTGTGTCAGATAAACTATTAACGGAAACTAAAATTCACTTTACAAATTCAGATCGCGATGTACCATATACTGTTTACAGTTGTGCCCTCAACAAAGGCTATGCACCAGCGGTGTAGTGCACGCGGTCTCTGCCGCAGTTACGGCAAGGGTGTATATTCTTCCAGCCACCTGCAAACTATGAATTTAGCAGTTTTCAACACTTGTTTAAAAACCTACAGTGAGTCTTAGGACCTAAAACTTTGGCATAGTGTGTCCTTCCGTATATTCTTCCTGTATAAAATATTACATTTATCACTTGACACCTCCCTTTTCATTGTTTATGTCGACATATCTCCTGAGCTATGTTATTACAGTGATATACAGGGTGGTCCATTGATAGTGACCGGGCCAAATATCTCACGAAATAAGCGTCAAACAGAAAAACTACAAAGAACGAAAGTCGTCTAGCTTGAAGGAAGAAACCAGATGGCGCTATGGTTGGCCCGCTAGATGGCGCTACCATAGGTCAAACGGATATCAACTGCGTTTTTTAAAATAGGAAGCCTCATTTTTTATTACATATTCGTGTAGTATGTAAAGAAATATGAACGTTTTAGTTGGACCACTTTTTTTGCTTTGTTATAGATGGCGCTGTAACAGCCACAAACGTATAAGTACGTGGTATCACGTAACATTCCGCCAGTGCGGACGGTATTTGCGTCGTGATACATTACCCGTGGTAAAATGGAGCCTTTACGAATTGCTGAAAAAGTCGATATCTAGTTGATGTATGGTTATTGTGATCAAAATGCCCAACGGACGGGTGCTATGTATGCTGCTCGGTATCCTGGACGACATCATCCAAGTGTCCAGACCGTTCGTCGGATAGTTACGTTATTTAAGGAAACAGGAAGTGTTCAGCCACATGTAAACGTCAACTACGACCTGCAACAAATGATGATGCCCAAGTAGGTGTTTTAGCTGCTGCCGCGGCTAATCCGCACATTAGTAACAGACAAGTTGCGCGAGAATCGGGAATCTCAAAAGCGTTGGTGTTGAGAATGCTACATCAACCTCAATTGCACTCGTACCGTATTTCTATGCACCAGGAATTGCATGGCGACGACTTTGAACGTCGTGTGCAGTTCTGCCACTGGGCACAAGAGAAATTACGGGACGATGACAGATTTTTTGCACGCGCTCTATTTAGCGACGAAGCGTCATTCACCAACAGCGGTAACGTAAACCGGCATAATATGCACTATTGGGCAACGAAAAATCCACGATGTCTGTGACAAGTGGAACATCAGCGATCTTGGCGGGTTAATGTATGGTGCTGCGTTATTGGAGGAAGGATAATTGGTCCCCATTTTGTCGATGGCAATCTAAATGGTGCAATGTATGCTGATTTCCTACGTAATGTTCTACCGATGTTACTAAAAGATGTTTCACTGCATGACAGAATGGCGATGTACTTCCAACATGATCGATGTGCGGCACATAGCTCGAGTGCGGTTGAAGCGGTATTGAATTGCATATTTCATGACAGGTGGATTGGTCGTCGAAGCACCATACCATGGCCCGCACATTCACCGGATCAGACGTCCCCGGATTTCTTTCTGTGGGGAAAGTTGAAGGATATTCGCTATCGAGATCCATCGACAACGCCTGACAACATGCGTCAGCTCATCGTCAATGCATGTGCGAACATTACCGAAGGCGAACTACTCGCTGTTGAGAGGAATGTCGTTACACGTATTGCCAAATGCATTGAGGTTGACGGGCATCATTTTGAGCATTTATTGCATTAATGTGGTATTTACAGGTAATCACGCTGTAACAGCATGCGTTCTCAGAAATTGTAAGTTCACAAAGGTACATGTATCATATTGGAACAACCGAAATAAAATGTTCAAACGTACCCACGTTCTGTATTTTAATTTAAAAAACCTACCTGTTACCAAATGTTCATCTAAAATTGTGAGCCATATGTTTGTGACTAATACAGCGCCATCTATCACAAAGCGAAAAAAGTGGTCCAAATAAAATATTCATATTTCTTTATGTACTGCACGAATATGTACTAAACAGTGAGGGTCCCTATTTTTAAAAAAACGCAGATAATATCCGTTTGACCTATGGCAGCGCCATCTAGCGGGTCAAAATAGCTTCATCTGATTTCCCCCTTGAATCTAGATGAGTTTCGTTCTGTGTAGTTTTTTCCTTTGACGCTTATTTCGTTAGATATTTGGCCCGGTCACGATCAATGGACCACCCTGTATAATGAGGCGACAAACGTCATAAGATAACGATTGCTCAGATGACGGTAGTATCCCGTACACAAGATATAGAAGGGTAGTATAATGGCGGAACTGTCATTTATACTCAGGTGATTTATGTGAAAAGGATTATGACTTGACTGTGGCCGAGATTTAACAGACTTGGAACGCGGAACGGTAGTTGGAGGTATAAGAATGAGACATTCAGTTTCGGAAATCATTAGGGAATTCAAAATTCCGAGATGCACATTGTCCAGAGAGTCCCGAGAATACCATATTTCAGGCATTACCACTCAGCACGGTCAAAGCAATGGCCGACGTCTTTCACTTAAGGACTGAGATCTGAATAGCCGATGTTGCCCCGATATATTTATTCCAGTATTCTATTAGTCCAACTCCTCCCCCCCCCCCCCCCCCCCCGTGCTCTGTCCACCTCATATAGTAGCCCTCTCTCTCCATCCCCTCCTCGAACTTTCATGTGCAACTGTTCGACCTTTTCCACTCACTGTCCATCTTCTCCTTCACCTTTCACAGTCCATCTCTTCCTCCTCCCTCTATCTGTTGACCTACTCCCTCCCTCTCTGTCTATCTCCTCCTCTCACCTCACGATGCTTGTCCCTTTCTCTTTCTTTCTCTGTCTATCTCCTCTGCTCTCATCTTTCTATCAGTCTCATCTTCCTCGATTCCTCTGTCCATTTCCTCCACCCCTCTCCCTGTTTACGTCCTCCTCTCCCACATCTCATCCTATCTCTTCTTCCTCCTGTCTCGGTCCAACTCTTCCTCTTTCCTCTCTTTGCTGAGATCTTCTTCTGCCCTCTCTTTGTCCATTTTCCTCTCCCACTCTCCTACTCTGTGTGTCTATCTCATTTCATTCCCTTCCCACTGCACACTATCACTCTCACCCTAATACGAGGCTGGTGGTTCTAATCCCCATAGGATTTCTTTCAAGATCGTAGTTAATATGTACCAAATTCGGTAGAAATCTTTTCTGGGCTTTAGGATGAGCGTTTTACCTGTGGCTTTGCCCAAATATACACATGTCACATATACTGAATATATAGTCTACACATTTCACACGTATCTGAACACTTATTTAACGTGTATCTCTAGCGAATTTCGCCCTGCAGTTTTATTTTCACGCAGTTACGTAACTGTGCTTTGTACAAAGATGTCATTTTGTAAGTACATTCAGATATATATCCTCCTAGTGTTTGCAAAATGTGTTAAGAATAGAGTTATTAGCGCAAAAGTAATAAATTAAGTATTCATGCATGACGCAGCAGTTCTTCACGCATCTAAGGTTTTATGATGTCATATCTCGAGAACTATGGTTCGTACAATGACATACATTATTACATATATCTGTAGGTACATTCAGCAGCATATATGGATACTGTCTGAAAATTGTGTCACGAATGTAGTTAGTGAAGAAGTAATAAATTGAAACATCATGCTTCATGGCGAAATTTTATTACATGAACAGCGAAAATGTGGCTAGCGATGTACTTCTTTCCTTACGTCATCATATAGGGGCTATTAGCTAGAAAATTTTGGTGATGTTTCGAAACTATGTGTAAGTATGTTAGAAGACACTATGTCGTCTCATTCTCAAATAGTGTGTGGCTAAATTATTGGTTTTACCACCTGTGTGCGAAACTGCTGTTCCACCCTCCCCCTCAAGCATTTGATAGGTAGATATTTATTACCTGCACAGTGATTCTTTCTAGACAGTAAGTGTTAAGTGTACAAAGTTTGATTCACATCGGTTCAGTGGTTTAGGAGGTGTAGACATACATGTGTACATATACACGTGCATACATACACTCCTGGAAATGGAAAAAGGACACATTGACACCGGTTTGTCAGACCCACCATACTTGCTCCGGACACTGCGAGAGGGCTGTACAAGCAATGATCACACGCACGGCACAGCGGACACACCAGGAACCGCGGTGTTGGCCGTCGAATGGCGCTAGCTCCGCAGCATTTGTGCACCGCCGCTGTCAGTGTCAGCCAGTTTGCCGTGGCATACGGAGCTCCATCGCAGTCTTTAACAATGGTAGCATGCCGCGACAGCGTGGACGTGAACCGTATGTGCAGTTGACGGACTTTGAGCGAGGGCGTATAGTGGGCATGCGGGAGGCCGGGTGGGCGTACCGCCGAATTGCTCAACACGTGAGGCGTGAGGTCTCCACAGTACATCGATGTTGTCGCCAGTGGTCGGCGGAAGGTGCACGTGCCCGTCGACCTGGGACCGGACCGCAGCGACGCACAGATGCACGCCAAGACCGTAGGATCCTACGCACTGCCGTAGGGGACCGCACCGCCACTTCCCAGCAAATTAGGGACACTGGGGTATCGGCGAGGACCATTCGCAACCGTCTCCATGAAGCTGGGCTACGGTCCCGCACACCGTTAGGCCGTCTTCCGCTCACGCCCCATCATCGTGCAGCCCGCCTCCAGTGGTGTCGCAACAGGCGTGAATGGAAGGACGAATGGAGACGTGTCGTCTTCAGCGATGAGAGTCGCTTGTGCCTTGGTGCCAATGATGGTCGTATGCGTGTTTGGCGCCGTGCAGGTGAGCGCCACAATCAGGACTGCATACGACCGAGGCACACAGGGCCAACACCCGGCATCATGGTGTGGGGAGCGATCTCCTACACTGGCCATACACCTCTGGTGATCGTCGAGGAGACACTGAATAGTGCACGGTACATCCAAACCGTCATCGAACCCATCGTTCTACCATTGCTAGACCGTCAAGGGAACTTGCTGTTCCAACAGGACAATGCACGTCCGCATGTATCCTGTGCCACCCAACGTGCTCTAGAAGGTGTAAGTCAACTACCCTGGCCAGCCATATCTCCGGATCTGTCCCCCATTGAGCATGTTTGGGACTGGATGAAGCGTCGTCTCACGCGGTCTGCACGTCCAGCACGAACGCTGGTCCAACTGAGGCGCCAGGTGGAAATGGCATGGCAAGCCGTTCCGCAGGACTACATCCAGCATCTCTACGATCGTCTCCATGGGAGAATAGCAGCCTGCATTGCTGCGAAAGGTGGATATACAGTGTACTAGTGCCGACATTGTGCATGCTCTGTTGCCTGTGTCTATGTGCCTGTGGTTCTGTCAGTGTGATCATGTGATGTATCTGACCCCAGGAATGTGTCAATAAAGTTTCCCCTTCCTGGAACAATGAATTCACGGTGTTCTTATTTCAATTTCCAGGATTGTATGTTGCAGCTTCGGTTGCATATGTGTCCGACACCTATATTGCATGAGTCTCCTCTTCCCACTCCCTGTGTCTACATTTCTCTGCTCTTAGCTCTCTGCCTTTTTATCCTCCCATCGCCTTTTGTCCATCTCAGCTGCATCAGTCTCCCTTTCTGTCTATCTATTACCTCCTCCCCCTTCCTTTACCTGTTTCCTACCACCCAAACCTCTGACAGTATCATGCTCCCTAGCTATCTCTGTCTATATCCTTCTCCTCTGGCAAACCTTGCCCTATCCAACTTACCCCTATAGTATCCACCTCAAAGCCTTTCTCTAACCATTTCTGCCTCCCTTCTACCAATTCATGAATTCATGTACTCCTATCCCTCTCCTTATCCCTCCTCATGTTCTCTCTACTCCGTCCAACCTTACTTCCTCTTCATGCCGATTCTGTCTGTTCCATTTCTCTGTTCATTCCCTCCTCTACCCATCTCAACCTTCACCCTCTACAGGCTTCTATCAAAGCAAGACGATAAAGTGGGCGATACTATTACAATGCAAGACATCTATTGTGAGGGCAGTCCACATGTTGGGGACTGTAAAACAGTTTTTAGCGCTCTTTGTGTAGGCTGCACTGCAATCAGTTCGATAAAGGGGGTTGATACTATGCCCACAAAACACTTGCATTGCAGGGCAGCCTAGGTTACAATTGTTTCCCGTATCTCTGTCCTGTAGGATCTAGGAGGTGCTAATAGTCCCAGAGCTGAGAGACCTGAAACGTGCGTTTGTGACCCGAATGTGGTTGAATTAGATCTAGGGGTGTACTAACTTCTTCCCAGCAGCTTCTCTCGCATATGAATTAGACCCATATATTGCACACATCACCTGCTCTTCCTCTCTATATCCACCTCATCCTTCCCCCAATCTCTCTGGGCATCTCATCATCCCCTTCTCTCTATCCATCTCCTCCATGCCCCCTGTTCTCCTCTCTATCTCCTCTTCCCCCATCTCTCTGTCGATCTGGTCCTCCCCCTCTCTGAGTGTATTTTCCTGTAATTTCGCTCTGTCGATATCCTCTTCTCTCCCCACTCTGTTGATGCACTTCTCCACCCCATCTTTCTGGCCACCTCCTTCTATCTCAAACCTTACCATCTACTTTTCTCTTCTCTCTGCACCTCCTAATGCCTCATCTCTCTTTACCCCTCTCCTGCCACCTATCCCTATCCATATCCTCCAGACACCTCTCCTTATCCCCTTCCTATACCGAACCGCTACTTATTCATCTCCTCAGACCTTCCTCCTCCCATCCACCTCCACCTGCTCCATCTACCTAACCGTCTGCTCCTCTCCCTCTCACTATCCCTCTCCTGCTGTCTCTTTCTCTCCTGCCCATTTCGCTCCTCTGTGCATCCTCCTCTGCAGACCTGTCTTTGTCCAACCTCTCCTGCAGTCCTCTCTCCCCTCTGCCCTTGTCTTTGTCCATCTCATCCTCTATCTATCTCCACCTTCCTCAAGCTGTGCCCATCCGTATGTGTACTCCCTGCAATATAGATCGAGAAAGTAGGACGCTTGTATTCACGCAACATTCCTGTCATTCAAGGTTGCCTACATTTTAGGGTATTGAACACTTATTGTATTGCCATGCAAAGCATATTGAGCAACCATTACATCTCCAACCCAACACATCTATTTTTTATAGCCTTTGATATGTGAATGTTTTTCAAAGCAGTGCAATAAGGCAAGCTGATACTATTTTCAGAGGACATGCCTACCTGGCAGGACAGTCTATATGGCAAGGCTGCAAACATTCTTTTGCCCAAATCTTTGCTTCTACGTTAGCTAAAGGTTATCTCAAAGCTTCTCTTGTGAACACATCTGTCACAGGTACTGAAAACTTTTTTCTCGCCCAGCCTACTGTCTACCTCATCGCCCACATCTATTCATTTCCCCCTCCAAATTTGAATTTTGTCTGCTTGACTCCTCCTGCCTCATTTCCTTTTCCAGTCCTATCTGTCTCCTGCATCTCCCCCTTCCTCTCACCAAGTCCATCTATTTCCTACCTATCTGCACCTCTCGCTCTCACCCTTCCTCCTACAGCCTTCGTCTTCACCTCACCCTATCCATCTCCTCCTTCCCCTTTCCCCTGGCCAACTCCTCCTCCCCCTCACACTATCCATCTCCTCCTCCCTTTTTCTCTGCCACCCCTAATGGCTTCAACTCCTATCCCATCTCTCTGTCAGTCTCCTCCTACGCCTGCCTCTCGTGGCCGAGCGGTTCTAGGCGCTTCAGCCGCAGGTTCGAATCCTGCCTCAGGCATGAATGTGTGTGATGTCCTTAGGTTAGTTAGGTTCAAGTATTTCTAAGTTATAGGGGACTGATGACCTCAGATGTTAAGTCCTATAGTGCTCAGAGCCATTTGAACCCGCCTCTCTTCTCATCTCTTCCTCTACCCATCTCAGCCTTCCCCCAACCATGACCACTTACATGTACAGCGCCCACACTACATGTCGATGATTCAGGCTTATACTAGTCCCACTAGTGCCTGAAGAGAACCAGCATGTTAGGACCTTCTTCACCCTGTCATTTATGTTCCATACAAGGCAGGTCTGTAAGACAAGCTGTTACCATTCCCATACAACATGCGTGTCGTGCAGGGCAGCCTAGATGCTAGGATCAGTGAAAACATGTTTTTCGCCAGTATCTCTGATTCCAATACAGTTAAGATGTTATACACCCAACAGTGCTAATACTCATGATGGTTGTCGTTTGCTGTTTGTGTCCTGGGTTTACAGGGTGCCCTATTTATCTTGACCACCCTAAATAACTGTTTGTCAATATGCAAATTATAAAATTTTTAAAGCAAATATTCTTTAGCTGTCAGGGGGAATCAATCAGCATGATTGTCTTCGTTGTAGCTTTGTTTTTTTACAAAGGTATGAAAAGCAATATGACTTTTTTTAAATGGCACCCCATATTTTTTATTCGGTAATTCATTTCCTCTCCTAAAGACCTATTGAAAAATTTATCACTCACAACATAACATTGATGTTGACGCTCCCAACGCTCAGTGCAGGTACTCGGGGTAATGGAACACATCCACATGCTACATTGACAGAGAACAGATGTAAATACAAGTAGAATGCACACCTGTCATTCCATCTACCATCCTCAGTTGAAGAGTTGTGTGAGTAAAATGTACACCAACGAAGAGCAGGCAGAAATGCTACTCATCTATAGGTGGTGGTGGTTGTTAATGTTTAACGTCCCGTCGACAACGAGGTCATTAGAGACGGAGCGCAAGCTCGGGTGAGGGAAGTATTGGGAAGGAAATCGGCTATGCCCTTTCAAACGAACCATCCTGGCATTTGCCTGAAACGATTTAGGGAAATCACGGAAAACCTAAATCAGGATGACTGGAGACGGGATTGAACCGTCGTCCTCCCGAATGCGAGTCCAGTGTGCTAACAACTGCGCCACCTCCCTCGGTTCATCTATAGGGAATGTAAGTTAGCAGAACAGTAATTGCAATACTGTTTTTTTATGTAAGGGTACGTTTAACACAGTAGTTTAGTCCTTTTAAATACTGTTGTGTAGAGTAGGCACACAGCAAAGTCTGTCTTCCTACAAACTGCATCGATATTTTGTTGTTGATGTTGTTGAAGGTAGGCGAAATGCTACGCAGGCAGCGGAACTGTATAGAGAGCAATATCCTGACAAGAACCCACCTTCCCTACGGATGTTTTCTCGTCTTGTTGCGACATTTCAAGAAACGGGAAGTTTCAATCCACGACAACGCAATCGTCGTAGCACTCGCACAGACGAAGCTGCCGAAGTTACTGTTCTCGCTTCCGTTATTATGAATCCACATGTGAGCACACGACAGCTTGAACACGAGATTGGCAGTCCTAAAACCAGTGTACATTGTATTCTTACACGTCACAGGTTCCATTCTTACCATGCCACCTTCCTCAGACGAATGCTTCCTCCTCTTCTGGATGAAGTGCCGCTAAGACCAGAGTGCTTATGTGGCATCAACACGATGGATGTCCAGCACATAATACCTTGCGCACACGTCGTGTTTTGAACCAAAGGTATCCTGCCAGATGGATTGGTCGAGAAGGAACAGTTATTTGGCCTGCTAGGTCTCCTGTTTTAAATCCCCTGGACTTTTTCCTTGGGGATGCATTAAAAACGTTGAGTATCACGATATTCCTACAACTCCTGAGCACATGCAGGAACGTATCGCGCTTGCTTGTAATTCTCTTCAGCAGGCAACACTGGAAGCAGTAAATAATTCTTTCATTCAACAAGTGTACCATAGTATCGGCGTCCAGGGTCACCACTTTGAGCACCTTTGAATGTTGTACTCGCGGGTAATGGTATAGGAGAGTAAAGTCAATTTTGTGTTATGTTTTTACTTGGTTTTCATTTGTTTTCCGACAGCTCCAGTAAGTGGACGAGTTTGTGATCCCGAGCTTAAACTCAATGTTGTGTTATGTAATTAATAATTTCGTGTTTCAGTGAGTGGTACACTGTGATACATTTTTGAATAGGTGTTTAGGAGAGGAGATGAATTAAACGAATAAAAAATACAGGGTGGCATTTAAGAAAGTCATACCGCTCTTCATCTTTGTAAAAAACAAAGCTACATCGAAGGCAATCATGCTGATTGATACCCTCTGACGGCTAAAGAACAATTGCTTGAAACATTTTGTAATTTTCATCTGGATAAACAGTTATTTGCGTGTGTGTGTGTGTGTGTATGTATGTGGGAGGGAATAAGGCTGGGGATGTAGATCCAGGAATGTAATAGTCTCCATCACCATTCGTGGCAAGGCCCTAGAGGAGATGTTTTGCTTTTGCCCTTCTCCAACCTATTACAAAGTGCTACATGTGTATCTGTGTTGTTGGTGTTGTTATTGATGAAGGGAAGGGGGAAGGTGAAACTGTGCCGACATGTAGTCTACTCCTCTCAAAAAGCACTGAGGGCCACTGAGCTTAAAGCCACCATCTAATGAATGGATCACCATTGTCAGTATCACATTGCCTCACCTTATGAGTCACTGTGAAGAAGTTTGTAGTTTAGTGCAAGACATTGGCGCCAAGTCTGGTGATCAGATACTTTACACGACCACCTCTCCTCCCACTGCTGACCAAATACTGGCAGTGAAAATTGCATCCATGACTAGGATTCGAGTCAGCTTGCCCCTGAGTTGAGCACCACTGTTCAGGTGTGTCTTAGCGACCTCGGCTACCTACACAGGTACATACATACACTCATATAATCTGCTTGAATATAGACTTGGCTTTTCTCCATAGCCTCACCAATATATATGTTTGACACAAATAGCTCCTTAATAAGTCCATCATTTCCTCCATAATATCTCTGTCCATCTCATCTTCCCAACTCTCTCTGACTATCCCAATGTCCCTCTCCCTCTCTGTCCTCCTCCTCCTAGCACCTCTCCCTATTCGTTTCTTGCAGCCCAACCCATCCAATACATCTACCCCTCCATCTCTCTCCATCCATCCGTTATTCTATTCCTCTCAGCTTTCTGTCAGCTGTGAACATCCACATGTGCAGCACCTGCAAAATGGTTCGATAAAGGAGGCCCACACTATTCTGACACAACACATCTGTTGTACAGATCAGCCTGTATGGCAGGGACTGAAAAACATTTGTTTGTCTGTTTCTCCACCCCTATTGGGGCCCGAGGACCTTAAAACTCACAATGTGGAAACTCGTAAACTTTGCTGTATATGAAATATTTCGATTAAGTTGACTAAGAAGTTTGCGAGGAGATCCTGGACACACGTACATACATATAGTCACTAGCCTCTTCCAGACTGCTTCACTTGTGCAAGTATTTGGCACATACATGGGATACATTTCCTCCACCCGCTCGTCTAACCATACCTTGCTCTGCCCCCTCTGTCCATATTCTCCTCCTTCTCTCGCTTCCCATTTCCTCCTCCCTCTCTTCCGTTCCCACTACCCCAATACCCACCTATTCCATCTACTTGATTCTTGCATCTCCTTGTCCTCTTCTCTCTTTCTGCCCATGTCACCCTCTTCTACTCTGCCTATGTTCTCTTCCCCCTCTGTTTGTCAATCTCTTCATCTCTCCTCTGTCAATCTACTCTCCCTCCCTCTCTGTAAATCTGCTCCTCCATCTATACCTATGCCGGTCTTATCTGCCCCTCTGTCTCTGTCCATCCTCTCTTGCTCCCACTCGCTTACCGTTTCCCTATGCCCACTCTGGCTACCTATCTTCTACTAAGCCCATCTCCCTGTCCACCTCCTTCTCCCTACCTTTCCCAAATCGTCTCCGTCTGTCACCTCTCCCAATACATGCACATATGCCCACTCCTCCCCATCCATTTTTTCTCCCCCATCTACCTATCAATCTCTTCCTCCTCACTCTTTCTTCCCATCCCACCCTCCTGTCTCTGTCCATTCTTCATCCTCCCTCTATCCATATACTCACCCTCCTGCTCTTTCTACTGGCTGCCATGCAAAGCAAATCGATAAAGCATGCCAGCCCTCCTCTCACAGAACATGTCTATCATGCCTGTCGGTGGATGGAAAACTGTTTCCTGTTCTTGACGCGTAGGTTGTCAGCAAGGTAGGTCTATGAAGTGGGCAGATACCATCCCCATATAACACATCTGTCATGCAAGGTAGCCTATACAGCCAGGGCTGAAAAACACAATTACGACCAAATTTCTGCTTGCATTAGAGCTAAGAGTATATAATCTCCACAGTGCTGATTGTCAATGGTTAAACTGAAGGTGTACCAAATTTAGTGAGCACTGGTCCTGGGAATTAGGAGTTGCCAGATGTACATATATGCACAAAGATCTTTCACCCTTCTCCCGCTTGGTAATACGATGATTTTTAAGAATAAATTAGAATTATGTAATATAGACACTACATAAAATCTCTGGAGGTATAGATATGATTTCTAGTAGCAGCTTCCAGTACGTTAGTAGAATTTCAGTTGTCATTTGTTAGACACACTGTGTCAACTAAGTAGCTAAACTGAATTCGAGACGATTTATTACAACACGAAATGTGTGTATAATACGTTGAGTGAATTTGTGGATAGAAATCTGGTTAGATGTCATGGTTCAAATGGCTCTGACCACTATGGGACTTAACATCTCAGGTCATCAGTCCCCTAGAACTTAGATATAGTTAAACCTAACTAATCTAAGGACATCACACACGTCCATGTCCGTGGTAGGATTCGAACCTGCCACCGTACCGATCGCGCAGTTCCAGACTGAAGCGTCTAGAACGGCTCGGTTACGCCGGCCGACTTGATGTCATACTCTGAGTTTAGCGAACAGCTACACCCTTTTAAGTAAATGGGGAAGAATCGTGTCTTATTATCTGTATGAAATACACACACGGATAACATGGGGACTCTGTCCCCTTAATAGAAATGATCATAGTTAGTAAGGAGGCAGGAGGAGGTATAATTATTTTAAACAATAAACTTTGATTTTATAAAGAAGCCGACCTCGGTGGATGAGCGGTTCTAGGCGCTTCAGTCTGGAACCGCGCGACTGCTACGGTCGCAGGTTCGAACTCGGGCATGGATGTGTATGATGTCCTTAGGTTAGTTAGGTTTAAGTAGTTCTAAGTTCTAGGGGACTGATGACCTCAGATGTTATGTCCCATAGTGCTCAGAGCCATTTGAACAATTTTATAGAGGAAAATTGTAAGCAGAATTTGTTATTAAAGTAAAATTCGTGTTTAAGCAGTGTATGTGATTATATCTGTCCTTTGATAATGTCGTAATAGGTCGAAGTCGCAACTGTGATTAAATACAGTTAATAGTAGTTGGGGATAAAAAATTGTCATTTGGTGAAGACTTAAAGCAGCAGCACCAGTAGGGTTGGCTATGAGCACTATGGGACTTCTTCTGATGTCATCAGTCCCCTAGAACTTAGAACTACTTACACCTAACTAACCTAAGGTCGTCACACACGTGAACCTGCGACAGTAGCGGTCGCGCGGTTCCAGACTGTAGCGCCTAGAACGGCTCGGACATCTTGGCCTGCAGCACCAGTAGGGATAACTACACTTGCAGCTCTACCACTTCTTTACTGTTTCCGAGCATCGCAAGAGAACGCAGGAAATGCCTCTGCAGACAGCGCGACGTCGTTCAATTTATCGACTGTGTGTGGAAGAAAAAGTGACTGACGTGGGGAAGGCGATGGAGTATGGCTTATTATAAATGTTAAAGGCTGGAAAATCCGACATGGCGACCATTATTTTAGCAAGGACTTATTTATGTCAGTGGATTGAAATAGCAATTTGCCCGAGAAAATGTACGATTCCGCATGTATTGTCGCATGTACTGGGATTCAAGACTGACAGCTAAGTCTCAGAACAGCTGATGTATCAATGCTACATGATTGTAGGAGATTTAAAATATGTACGGCTTAACATATCTGAAGGACACTGGTATGAACATAAACGATGTACGAAAACTAATTCTTAGTAGACAAGGAACGTTCATTGTATTACCAAAATATCTGATTCACTGTCATTACTCAGGGACTAAACTTGTGGTCATGTAAGAGAGTTTCCTTTACCGTGGAAACCGATGATCCACTTGGCATTGTTGGTAGATATTTAGTGCTTTGGAACATGGCTTAGTGATTAAAGCTATGTATTCGCATTTTATAGTCGTCTTTCGATAATGAAGGAATGGGATTAAATGAAATTATTCGTATGTTGGAAAGAAAGTGAATTGTAACAATGTGCAAGTCATCCGACTCCGTGAAAAATTATTGCATGTCAAGCAAAGTGCCTACCATTATGAGGATACAGAAATATATGCTTCTTAGCATAAGATACTGTGTCTGTACTCACTTACTTTCAATGGAGTGCCGGACGTTGTGGTCGAGCGGTTGTAGGCACTTCAGTCCGGAACCACGCTGCTGCTACGGTTGCAGGTCCGAATCCTGCCTCGGGCATGGATGTGTGTGATGTCCTTAGGTTAGTTAGGTTTAAGTAGTTCTAAGTCTAGTGGACTGATGACCTCAGATGTTAAGTCCCATAGTACTTAGGGCCATTTGAACCATTTTTTCAGTGACTTGAGATGCGATTGTAAGCAATTTCGAAAGTATTTCTTCACGACTACGCTGTAGATTGGAACATTTTTCTAGTTAATTTTGGCTCTGTTTACATTACGATTATTCATGTCTTTTAATATTTTACTATCGATTCGGACGCAGAAAGATCACAACATAAATATTTCATAAATGACGCGGAAAAGAGTTATAAACAAACATTATTCTGATGTGACATACGACATTAGGAGACGGTTGGCTATTTAGCCCCTTGGAGCGCTGGTGTCGCTCCAACTGTGAAACGGCAACGTAATTCAAAGTTGTGAATGTCACGACTGTAAATGTTAGATTGCTGTTAAGTGCTTGCTGACAGATTCGTCAGAAAGCGTACAAGATGGGCCGGAAATGGAGCATTCGGAGCCTCAACTTCCGAGGAAGACCCTCAAGAGGACCTCGGGTGGGGGTGAAAATGCCACAGGCGGGGCTGCTTCCGTTCTGATGCACGTGGTCCTGGCGCTGCCGCACGTGTTGTACAGAGGGGCCTCAACCCTGCAAGTGGTGAGCCGCTCCCCGTGTACAAACAGATGGCCGCCGAGGACCTAATCGGATGTCAACTGTCGGCGCAGCACAGATGGTGACGAAGCTTTAAAGACATTGTGCCTCATTCACAGGCAATCAGTGTCCCCTCAAATCGTGGCACACTACAGTGCCACCGTGAGGTATCGTCCACAGAGGACACCACAAATTATGCCTATTGATACACTTTTCAACAAGGCATGGATAAAATGAAATGATCGTACGGCATAATTGGTCATGTCGTTAGGCCGCCAGTTGCATGTCTTTCAATTTGACGTCACTTTGGCGACTTTTACTTCCGATGAAGAGATGAATGATTAGGACAACAAACGTATCCTGCTCCGAGAGAAGAAAATTTACGACCCGGCCGAGTGTCGAAGACGGCGCTCCATGATCTAGGGGCAGTAATGCTATTCATTAGACAACGAGCTACTGACATGGCATTAATAACAGCAGTAGACGAAAATACTGCCTGCTGCGACGGACAAATCAATAGCAGGCGTAAGTACACTGACTCCTACAGAAAATATAGTAGTAATTTCGGTTACAATAACTACGAAATCGTACGTGCCACCCATACTTTTATTTATTTTTAGAAAGAAAATGAAAACATTCGTAAATAGAACGAACTCCAGGAGCAATAATTGCACGTAAATGGGAACAGACTACTTGTGTTTCGAAATATAACCACCAGGGAGCATTATAATGGTGTTATGAGTGGTGGGGCCTCATTAATTACAGCTGTCATTAACTTTTAGTTACATAACAGAAAACGAACAGCAGCCCTCTCTGAATAGTAATCAGAAGCCACTACCGCTTAAATTTTTATTAATAATCAGCACTGGCGGCAGAAGACTTCCAGCATAAGAAGTCACCCTCATTCTGCCAATGGCGTTGTTAAAGAGGGCGGAGGAGCAGACAGATGTTCAGTGCACTCTGTTCTCCTTAGGGTGGGAAACTGTCCCTAAAGCCGGAAGAATCAGCAGTGATCAATGGTGTGGGGATACAGAAGGCAATGACAACCACTGCGTTAAAGATACGTAACGCATATCCGCAGGACATGTGCCCTGTAACTGAAAAAGTGTCATGATGATCTCTCCATTGACAAGAGATTTCGTAATAGCCCCCATTCGAATTTTCGGAAGGGGACTGGCAAGGGGGAGGTGACCGTGAGAAAAAAATTGAGTAACCAACGAAAGGCTAACGTTCTACGTGTGGAATGTCAGAAGTTTGAACGCGGTTGGGAAGCTAGTAAATCTAGAAAGGGTAGTGCAGAGGCTCAATCTAGGTACAGTAGGTCTCAGTGAAGTGAAATGGAAGTGTTTCTGGTCGGATGAGTACAGGGTAATATCAACAACAGCAAAAGATAGTATAAAGGGAGCAGGATTCGTTATGGATAGGAAGGTAGGGCAGAGAGTGTGTTACTGTGAACAGCTCAGCGATAAAGGATGTCAACTTAAACACCTTTCAGCTGTGTAGTTTCCAAACTTATTTTATTTAGCTATCAGTTTCAGCGTTTTCTACGCCATCTTCAGGCCCCTGACCGACATGTAGGAAGATTCTACATGTGTTCTGGTGAAAATATGGGCCAGCAATACTGGAATTAGTAGATTTCTGCTTGCTACAGCAGTCACTTCGACCATTACCTGCCGACATCTGGTTGTCGACAAGGCACTGTGATAGCTGTGGCTACATACAGTAGCTGTGGGGCTTCGTTTACATGGAATGGACTGGGTCCTCTGCCTCCTGCTGAAACTATCACTGACAGGAAATGGTTATGTTCGGCAACCTGGAGACCATTTGCAAAAAAAACAACAGTGACATTCTTATGGATGACAGTGCGGCATGTCACTGGCCCACAACTCTTTGTGATCGATTAAGGCATTTGTTTGATACTAGTAGACTTCTCTTGGCCAGGAAAGCCCTTTTTGCTAGTGCTAATACTTTTGATGTCATACTTGCTTCGTCCATCGTTGGTTATTTTGCTGCATACGTAGCAGAATTTCTTAACTTCACCTACTTCGTGACCATCAATCCTGATGTTAAGTTTATCGCTGTTCTCATTTCTGCTACTTCTCATTACTTTCATCTTTCTTCGGTTTACTCTCAATCCATATTCCGTACTCATTAGGCTCTTCATTCCATTCAACAGGTCATGTGAATCTTCTTCACTTTCCCTCGGGATAGCAATATTATCAGCGATTCGTGTCATTGATATCCTTTCACCTTAAATTTTAATCCCAAGCCTGAACCTTTCTTTTATTTCATTCATTGTTTCTTCGATAAATAGGTTGAACAATAGGGACCAAAGACTACATTCCTGTCTTACACCCTTTTTAATCCGTGCACTTCGTACTTGGTCGTCTATTCTTATTATTCCCTCTTGGCTATTGTAAATATTGTATATGACCCGTCTCTCCCTATAGCTTACCCCTATTTTTTCAGAATTTCAAACATCTTGCTTCATTTTACATTGTCGAACGCCTTTTACAGGTCGACAAATCCTATCAAATTGTCTTTATTTTTTTTAGCCTTACGTCCGTTATCAACCGCAACGTCAGAACTGCCTCTCTGGTGCCTTTATCTTTCCTAAAGCCAAACAGATCGTTATCTAGCACATCCTCAATTTTCTTTCCCATTCTTCTGTATATTCTTCTTCTCAGGAACTTGGATGCATGAGCTGTTAAGACGATTCTGCGATAATTCTCGCCCTTGTCAGCTCTTGGAGCCCTCGGAATTGTATTGATGATATTTTTTCCGAAAGTCAGGTGGCATATCGACAAACCCATACATTCTACATACCAATGTGAATAGTCGTTTCATTCCTACTTCACTCAATGATTTTAGAAACTCTGATGGAATGTTATCTATCCCGTGTGCCTTATTTGTTGAAAGTACTCCAAAGCTCTTTGAAATTCTGATTCTAATACTGGAGCCCCTATCTCTTCTAAATCGACTCCCGTTTCTTCTTGTATCACATCAGACAAATCTTCCCCTCATAGAGGCCTTCAATATACTCCTTCCACCTGTCCGCTGTCCCCTCTGAACATAACAGTGGAATTCCCGCTGCATTTCTAATATTACCAACCTTGCTTTTAACTTCACTGAAGGTTGTTTTGACTTTCCTATATGCTGAGTCAGTCCTTCCGACAATCATTTCTTTTTCGATTTATTCACATTTTCATGCAGCCATTTTGTCTTAGCTTCCCTGCAATTCCTATTTATTTCATTCCTCAGCGACTTGTGTTTCTACATTCCTAAATTTACCTGAACATTCTTGTACTTTCTTCTTTCATCGATCAACTGAAGTATTTCTTCTGTTACCCATCGTTTCTTTGCAGTTACCTTTCTTGTTCCTTTTGTTTTCTTTCCAACTTCTGTGGTTGCCCTTTTTAGAGATGCCCATTCCTCTACAACTATACTGCACACTGAGTTATTCATTATTACTGTATCTGTAGCTTTAGAGAATTTCACGCATATCTCGTCATTCCTCAGTACTTCCGTATCCCAGTTCTTTGCGTGCTGATTTTTCCTTACTAACCTCTTGAACATCAGCCTACTCTTCATCACTACTACATTGTAATCTGAGTCTATATCAGCTCCTGGATACGCCTTACAATCCATTATCTGATGTCGGAATCTCTGTCAGACCATGATGTAATGTAACTGAAATCTTCCCACGTCACCGAGCCTTTTCCAAGTATACCTCCTTCCCTTGTGATTCTTGAACGAGTATTCGCTATTACTAGTTGAAATTTATTTAAGTACTCAATTAGTATTTCTTCTCTCTGATTCCGTGTCCCAGTCCCACATTCTCCTGTAACGTTCCTTCTATTTCTTCTCCTACAACTGCATTCCTGTCCCCCATGAGTATTAAATTTTCATCTTTCTTTACTTACTGTAGTACCCTCCCAATATCATCATATACTTTCTTTATGTCTTCATCTTCAGGTTGCAACGTCGGAATGTATCCTGAACTATCTTGTCGGTGATGGTTTGCTGTCGATTCCGATAAGAACAAGCCTATCACTGAACCCGTGCATGTTCATCTTTTCATAGATGGTTCTGGGACTCGGCTGTTCGGAAGAGGATTTCAAATCAAACACCTTACAGCCGTCTAGCTTCCAAACTTATTTTATTTGGCTACAAGTTTTGGCGATTTACTACGCCATCTAGTTTTTTTATGTCAACATAAATTAATAATAGAGCACCAATCCGTAAGTAGGAAAAACTCTTATTTGAATAAATAAATAAGCAACCTTTGAAAATATTTCATTTTTAAAAATATATTTTTATAGATCTCTTCTTGAAATACGATACCTCATTTGCTTTACAAAAGTGGAATCCTCAGCAATGCTTCATGTATAACCGAAAAGATTGGAAAAGTATGTATGTGAAATCACACAAACCCAGATACGACTTAGCCGAGCGGTCTATGGCGCTGCAGTCATAGACTGTGCGGCTGGTTCCGGCGGAGGTTCGAGTCTTCCCTCGGGCATGGGTGTATGTGTTTGTCCTTAGTGTAATTTAGGTTAAGTAGTGTGTAAGATTAGGGACTGATGACCTTAGCAGTTGAGTCTCATGAGATTTCACACACATTTTTGAACCAGATACGGTGCGAAAACATTCATATAACTAACGTAACCGTCAGAGACTTGTGTCACTCGATTATCTCACATTAAGTGAAACCACTAAAATCCGGAGTGTGACTGAAAGCACTTCCGTGGTCGCAGAGAATATTTTCGCTGGTTGTTTCATTCGACTGAAAAAACCGGCTGAAAGAAAGAGCATTCGCTACACCGTAAGCCAACGAACACAGGTTTATATTCATTCCTCCAGCTGCCACTACCCTTCGTCAAGAAGTAACAGACTACTGCGAAAACACCACATAACGTCAGTTATACGACCGGAAGCCAAATTACAAGATTTTTTATCGACTGTGTAACACGACCTAGGTCTCAAAAAGGTGGAGGTGTACCAAGTTCAGTGTGAATTCGAAAAAAACTACACTGGGTAAACTAATTTCGCAAACGAAGGTCAACACCCGCTTACTACAGTCCAAGAGATCTGCAGTAGTAGAGCACTACATTAAAAATGGATGTAAATTGAATTATCAGCAAGCGAAAATTCAAACTCCTACGATAAATTATTGGACTCCATTTTCGTGGAAGCGAATGAAATCCATTTGACTGCTAATTTTACCCACCAACCACGCAACTTCGCCACCATTGAATACAGTGCGGGGCCGGTGCGGCCCGTACTCTGGAGCGGCAGGCATAAATACCGCCAGCAACCAGCAGGCATGTCTTTCGATTAGCGCCACCTGATGATAGCGGAACAGTTATTCTCCAAAATATCGTGGACCTTCGACGATTGGATCCGGCAGTATGCCGAAGAATCTTTGAAGCAGCACGTACTTCCAGAAAGCCTCCGATGACACCTCTATAGGGTGGATATGTATCTACTGATGAAAAAGCTCCACAAGCTTTGAATGCAGATGGAACGCCTGCTAAGCTGTCTCTCTTTTTTACCGGGATGTAGGAAAGATGGCACCGTATCCTTCTTGGCAAAAGTGGTGCTTCACATCAACACCCCTGCAGCTACCCGCATCAAACGATGAGCCAGCCTGACCGTTGTCACGGAAAGGATCCGCTTCACTCAATGACGGCCCGATATTGACGTCAGTGACCTCTCAACCCTTCATCTGCTTATAACCTCTACACTTTCTGCAGATCCATGGGAACGTGTAGACAGAATTAACTTTGTCAAGTCTAATTGGGTGTAAATCAACCAAGACATCTCGATTTCCAGTTAAACAGTTGCAAAAGGATGCAGCTAACAGCCGCATCGAGATCAGTCTTACGTGGGAAAAGCTGCCTACCTCTCACCAACTCATCTCTACCACGAAGCAAACTTTAAGCTCCATCATAGCAGAACGCGACATCTGAACGCGAGATGCGACTGGTACCGGTGGAATTCTATCGCAAATTGAAACTTTAGATGTTACCGAAACTAACCTGCATATGTCAGGAATTGATCGATCCAGACAGAGACATCCCACAAAGTTTTAGCGAAGGCACGATTACACCGGTTCCTAAAACATCAATGGCGAAATTTGCACAACATTACTGTCCATTAACCCTCTTAAACAGTGATTACAAGGTATCCGATAGGATTCTAGCTGGAAGGCTAAAACCAATGCTGAACAGAGTCACAGTCCCGGAACGAACCAGTGTCGGTAAAGATCACCACATTCACTATACTCCGTGTGGTTATCGTGACATAGTCGCTATATGTGTTCTCTATCGCATCCCCTGCCCCATAGTTACTCTCGATTTTGACCGCGAGTATATACTGAAGACCATGCAGCCGATGAACTTCCCACAACGTTTCGTGACAATCACCGCACATCTTCTGCAAAACTCGCATTCCACAATAGTGACAAAGGATTGACCAGTGGTGCCGATATTCGTCAGTAGCTCAGTTAGACAAGGACGCCCGATTTCAGTGACACTGTTTGTTGTAGCCATCTAGCCATTGTTAACTGCGTTGATCAGACAACTCTAAGAGAGTCATGACTCGAGGTCATAAGTTCATCTGCAGCATCTACGCTGGTGACGTGGTGTTTCTACTGAAAACCATCATGAGATACCAACGGCGATGGTCCTAGTAGAGCAGTATAGGAAGGCAGCCGGAGCTAAGCTGAATGTGATGAAGTCCAGTGTTCTGAAGATCGGCATGAACTAGGGCATCACACACGACAGACAAAGGAGGTCACGGTCAGGAAGTGCCTTGCAGTGAAATTCACTCGAGATATCTGACAAACCGTTGCAATAAAAAATACAAAGAGTTACTTAATAAAGCACGTTATGTCAACATAGCCTATGATCCCTGGACGAACTGCAACAGGTCACCTTGGTGAATGTTTATCTCATATCTAAGTAAACTATATGGCACAAGTGCTGCCACTAGCCCCCAAAGATGCGAACAGGTTACTTGCAGCCTTCGACCACTTTGTCAGCCTCGAACACATTGTCAAGGTGAATCCTTCTACATTGACACTTCCAACAACAGTAGGTGGACTAAACTCCATCGACGTATATACAAATAAACGGGCTCTGTACATAAATTTCTCATACAAAATGTAGACGCATTCGCTAAATAGTATTGCTACATTTTTATTGAACGAAATAATGCTGGCCAGCCTTGAACCACCAATGGACGTTAACCATATACTAAATGACCTCCAACATTTCAAATAATTTTTGACTGAATACAGCTACATCAGCATGGGGATGTCTGAGATGTAGCTATCCACAGTCCGAGCAGTGTAGAAATATCCGATAGAGGGGGGCAGCCAAGAAAAAAGAAATTGAAAGGTAAAAAAGTGGTAGGGTACTGAAAAAAAATTGTTGTGAGACTCGTGCCTGCTACGCCAGCCGTCGTGGGATCAATACTCGATATGATCACCAAGTTTTCAGTCTTTCTTTTAACCTAGGCTTCATATCATACCGATGTGAAGAGTTCCCAGAACCAACAAACGGTTCGGATTGCACGTTAAACTGAAGGTTCCCTTTCCCCTGTTGGATAACTGGGATAGGTTAGAGAAACGCAAGTGACTGATGTGGCATTCAATAGAAAGACTGGCACCAGGGTATTGAGCCACACGAAATTATTATTATTATTACTACTGCCCACAAACGTAATGACGTTAGTACCGTATCCTCAGACCGCGGGTCTTATTCACACTTGTCCGGCTTTTTTAGGTAACTATTGCCCTTGTGCATACACACATCAATGCTCTTCATATGATATGCTGCTGAGAAAAAGTCATTACGCTCTTACCTACGTAATTATATGAGGCGAAATGCGGTTTAAAACATAACGATACCTATTCTTTGCGTTTACACTCTGCCATTTTTGAGCCCAGACCACAAGTACTTTCATCAGCACCGAATTGAAATGGAAAGCCATACATCCTGCAGATTTTTTTGCATTCTAATACGTTGACACTTCTTGCAGCTAGCTGTTACGTAATTTTACAGAGATTTCAAAATCGAGTCACAGGCGCACTGGGTAGAAATGAATATCGATATGTATCTACAAGGAAATGAATGTTTTGAGCAGATTGTCATTAACCTTTAGAACTTCCTTTCAGTGTGGATTGTCCTTCTTTACGGCACAATTATGAACAAGTACTCTGTGTATGTCGCTGGTCTGTTGAAGTGAGTCTATTTTCGTATGCATAAGGTTTGGGATCGATTCACACCTCAGGCAACCATTTTTAACAAGCAGAAACAGGCCCTCTTTGCTTCTGGTAACGCAAATTGAACAATGTGGGGTTGCGTCCTTGTTTCACGTCGACATTAGACATTAGGTTCCTTTGCTAACAAATTTAGGAGAGTCAGCGTAGGTTGGGTCATGACAGAATTAAAAGTGACACCACATAGAAACACTGTCACCAATTTGCTTCCTTGGGCGAGAGATTTTTTGTTTATAATCCAAGCGCCATGTCAGACCACAGGTCACTTATTTCTTATTGAATCGAAACTCTGAGATGTTGAAAATATTGGTGCTGGTCTGGAACTCACACTTAGATCCCTCCTTTCGTTGGGTTTGACCTCTTTAAGACGATGCAGTTCCATCGTTTCATAGTTGCCCCAAGATTCTTAGCTCCTCTAGCTCTCCATGAAGAGCTAGTGTCTCTGTTAAAATCTTGGTCTGGCACCGTGTCATTTCAAGTTATAACTAGCGTACACCAAACTACAGGTGCCATATCGCTATGATTCCAAACTTATCCGTGTATTTTCAGCAATAATGATTGTACCGGTTTCGTCTCCCAGTCAGACACGGAACGTTTCGTCATATCATTTCATATTCAAACATGCCACTCTTAGAATTCGATAGCCAAAGTCTCTTCGTGCGTAGTCAACAACGACGCTGGGCTTGACTCCCAGTCAGCGCAGAACCCTACGTCAGTTTATTATCTGTCCAGGAATGAGCACATGTTACTACGCTTGAAATAAACTGTTGTTTCACTTCTATTCGTGACTAGAAATCAACGACGATATGTGCTGGGTTCGAATACCGTTAAGGAAAATCTTTTTCTTCTCGTCATCTCGCTATTGGCGAAGAATTAAGATTTCTAACAATTGATTTCGCTTAGTTAACAATCAGATTAGGTGAGGGGTTTGAATTCCCGTCCGGCAATAACCTTTGTGCCGTGTCATTTGAAGTTTAAACCAGCGCAAACATTGTTACTTGTGATCGAAGTCATAATCTCATTGAAGGTGTGGCCGTGGGCACAGCCAAACACAGTTGCTCCTTCTGCCACATCTCAATGTAGACACCCTATGTTAATTCGCTGACTGTATACAACCGTATAGCCCATACACGTCACTTCACCGCCATGACTCTGGTCAGTGGAGGAGGGCCAAATGACCGCCTGCCACCACTTGCTCGCTGCCTAAAACACCTCCAAACGGCTTGTATGTTGTTTTATTGAGGTTACTAATATTAGTTACTTAGCTTAGGTTACTTAGTTCATGCGATAACAGTATAGATTCGAGACAACTTTCATTTTACGTCGCTCTATAAATTTTTCACATATGGTGCTAAACCAGTCGGTGACACCTTGAGGTTTCGCAAGGAACGACATTATATGCTGGATCTGAAAACCACCAGGGAGACGACAGTGTTTTGACAGCTAAATTAATTGCTTTCGCTGAAACATGCATTGTCGTGACTCAAAAAGTCGGCCTTATAAATATGTGACGACAATTACTTTCCATTGCCTCATTACATTCTAACAAGGCACACGTGTATAAGCACCTCCTACCAACACGAATATAAGCTCGTCCTACTGGCACGAACACTAGTACAAAGCTCTCAACTACACTAAGACGACGTGTATTCAATGTAAACTAGTACTAGATAATTGCTCTGTAGGTTTCCAGAATTCGTGAGATGTATTTAATATCTCTATGAGATATTGATGCACTATATATGTACCTTCCCACACAAGCAGCGAACCACAACTATGCTATATAGTATATGTCAACGCCAGATATTTTTGTACTATTTGGAACATTGGCGAAACTATTCTGTAATCTTAATATCGTAAGTCAAATACTCAACAACGTTTCAGGAGTCTGTAGGTACTATTTCTATTTCTGCCTAATGGTCTTACGGATGAAAACGAAAACTGTATGATGAACTCATGATTCTCATTACAGAAATACACTGCCAGTACCTCTCGTGCAAAATTATGATTAACGATTAATTCTATGTAAAATGTGCTTGTTTTATGTATTGTCTATTTTATAGTGTTAAGGGAACACTACGGAATAACTACTGCAGAAGTATAAAGCAGATGAAACTGGATCTGAACGATAACAAAGTCGTAGGTACGTGATATCAGATATTTTGTGAACAATTTGAAATACCATTCTCAATAAATTCCATATGTCATTCTACATTCTAAAAATGCATGCATATGAATCTGTAATCCTACAGTTTGAGAAGTGTAGCATGCATCATGAATTTTGTATCAAGAATACAGCATGCCCATTGCGTCGTGTGATGTTGCTTCTCGTATTAATGTGTTACTGCTGGCGCGAATTTGCTTGCAAGCACAAGTAAATAAATAAAGAAGGCAGCTTAAAATTGCTTTAAACTGTAAGAATAAGGAAAGAATGGAATGAAAATTCTGATAAATACCTTTGATATCTGCCAAGCAGTAATGTATGTGTAAAATACTAATAGCAAAATATGTTTTGAGTGTTTCGCTGCATTTTCTAAGGAATTCATACAGATGCCTAACGTGTTATGAAAGCTGTACTTACCTACCACTGGTGTTTTAGAATAAAACTGCAACATAAAAACTGACTCAAAAGACTACTCGTCACCTTACGTTGACGACATGTGAACCATTTAGGGCTCTTACAAAACTCTCCATCATTTGGTGGTTGCAATTTCCTTAATATGATTCATTGGAACAGTTTCTAATAATTAAGAGTATTTAGTTTAATGAAATATCTGTCACAGTAAATATTTTGAGTAAAATTTACAGAATACCTAGATCAACGTGCATCTTTTACTTAAGTAGAAAAAAACATTATCTTGCAAGACGTCTTAGTACTTCACTGGGAACATTTATTTTTCTGTGTGGCGAAATGATAGTCGTTAGCCATGCATCCCGTTTCACTTTCCTTGCTTTAGTGAGAGAAAAGCCTAGTAACAGATCGCTGCACCGCCACTTGAATGAAAAGCAAAGCATGTAAATCATTATTTTTATTAGTGTTCAGATTAATCAATAGACAACTGAAGCTGCAAATAATAGCAATACTCGGTCTGAAACATAATTTGTACATACGCTAAAATACATTCCATGTAACTAGAAAAGCCGTTAAGAATTTAACATTATGTGGCGCTTGAAACTGCAGCTTTGGTGTTTATAAACGAAATACAGTGCAGATGAAGGCTAGCTGAAAGTGTTGCCTGACCTCTTATGTTCGTGTCCAATAGATCGAGGTTGCTGACTTCTGGACTCGACAAATCTGGTTGCCCAACGGCGCTAGAAGAACAAGACATACATCTTAACCACGAAGGACTAGCTTCTCGATCTCTTTTCACCAACAGCAATTCATATTAACAAATGATGTCTACTTCCACTTAAAAGGAGCGTCTTTCTGGGTACTAGAGATAGTTTTATGTTGAAAGTGATCGAAAAGAGGTTCTGTGGTAAAGGTAGGTGAAATATCGAAAGCAACACAGACTCTTTAAAGTGGAAACATACAGCAAACAGCTGACCATCATATAGTCTTTTAGTGACATCTTCGCGCTCAAATAACAATACAGGTGAAAACTGAAAAAGAAAATCCGTACACAAACAAAAAATTTCGTAAATCCTATTATTGTTTACGAGATTAAAAGTACTGGAACAGTGACACATTCTCTAAATAGGGAGGCAGTGGTATAATTAAATAGCGAAATTAGTGTGAGACTCGTGCTACACTGCACACGGTGTCTGTGTTAAATGGGGAAACGATCCGCTAGAGGATAAGGAGCAAACGGGTCTTATGGCCATTTGACCGGAAATGCGTTCCAAGGAAAATACACCCACTTGAAGGTGGAGATAAAACATCTTTGATAGCGTCCCCGGTATCAACTTCAGGCAAGTGGGCCGCCAGCTTGGGGTAGTGTTGAACATTGTATACGACGAAGGCCGCAATCCTTACTTACCTCGTGTGCAGGTATTATTACCTACGGAATGATCTCAGTGGCGATGGTTGCGTCAATGGTTCGTCGCACAGGACGCCAACGTGCTTTCCATCTTATTCACAGATGAGGCTACCTATACGAAGGGAGTAATCGTCAACCTACAGAACACTCACTTGTAGGGAATGGAGAATATGATGGTAGCGATTTATCAACATAGGTTTAGTCTTAAAGAATGAGCATGGATTATTGGTGACTGCCTCGTGGGACTATCATCTTTCCACAGCGCCTCACTGGCGAGGCACATCTTTTGTACTTCCTGTGTGTGATCCTGCCTCCTCTGCAAGGATACGTGCTTTTTGTCGTACCAAGACTAATTTGCCTATTACAAGATGGTGCTCCAACTCGCTACCCTTTTAGGCATGGGGATAAACCACTATTAGAGCAGAATATTCTCACTTGATTAGTGTGTTCTCATGTGTGCCTTCGATCTTTTATCTACATCTTCATGTACCTTAACCTTGTTTGGAACACATTTCCGGCGATGTGTGTGTTTGATGTTTTTTTATAGCTAAACCAATATGCAATTACATTGAGTGGAGAGATGGATAAGCGTGAGGAAATTTGCAAGGAATATACAGTAGTGAATATATTTTACATGGATGTTTGCCTACGATGAAGAGTCAAACATACTTATTTTAGAGAGTAAAATTACGTGGCATATGTTAATTAATTACTTTCACACGCAAAAGATTGATTCAAATATAAATCGCGTAATTATTTAAATCTTTGTCTATATAGTCCGCAAGAAATGTTATTGTGAGATAGATCAACTGAAATGACTCTAAATGGCAGTATTACACCCCATGTACATAGTTTTTTTACTAGACATAGTCAAAGTCGGTATTAATTAATCTGTGGAGTAATTGTTTTACTTTTCCAGCAAGAACGTCAAAGAAGAACTGTAGCAAAAATAGTTTCCCAAGGTAACAGTATTCAACCTATATTGCATCTTCTTTACCGAGTTCTCATTTTTTCTTAAATTGCCTCAGTTATACTGTTAGTCGTCTGACCTATCCGTCTCTTGTCAGATATTCTTGATGTAAATGAAGTCGAGTAGTGAATGTTTCAAAGATAATATCCTCTGTTTAAGTTTATTGTTGCGAGTTTTATCTTTGCAACACACCAGAGCACAGTATATGAACAACGTCAATAGTTCTACTACATGGCAGATAGCGGCAGTTACAACCGATATACTTAGGGAAATACAAAGAATTTTTAATTACCTTGTCATGGGCTTACAATTATATTGGAAATATGTTCAGTTACTTATTAGTTGTGTAAAATAGTACGGATTTCCAGCCTAAAGTTTTTTATTTCTTTATATTACTGGCTATGATTATCACAGAAAACATTAAAATAATATTGAACAGGTCAAACAGCATCTTCGGTTTTCAATATCTCATAATAATGAATAATTCAAAACACTGATCATTATTAATCCAGATATCCAGACGTATTCTTGACAGCATTTTTCTCTGGGGAATCTTGGAGAAAAATTCCTCAGCGTAGCTGTGGCTATATGGCATGCAGATCAAACGCCACAATTGCTGAAAAGACGCTGTATATTACTACAGGAAGAAAAAATGCCTTCTCCCTGTCTATGCACGTCAAAAAAAGATATTGCTCAAGTATTGTGACTCACAGAGACAACAATTTTTTTCTTAGTCTCACATCGATATGAGTAGCGGTCATGTAGTGTGTACTAAGAGTACGCAGAAGTTGAGTCAGTTTCAGTGTAAGGTATCCGATTCCACTGGATTGTCGCAAAGTCTCAAACAATGGTTTTTGACTGCCTTCGTTACAAAAGCGAGATATAAGACAACTGCATTAGGGTCATATATGAACAAACGACGATAGAGTCGCACACACAGGTCTTTTGTTTGACCAAGGGAGGTGGCGCAGTGGTTAGACACTGGACTCGCATTCGGGAGGACGACGGTTCAATCCCGCGTCCGACCATCCTGATTTAGGTTTTCTGTGATTTCCCTAAATCGCTCCAGGCAAATGCCGGGATGGTTTCTTTCAGAGAGCACTGCCGATTTCCTTCCCCGTCCTTCCCTAATCCGATGAGACCGATGACCTCGCTGTCTGGTCTCTTTCCCCTAAACAACCCCTATTTTGTTCTATGACAAAATTCAGCTCATTGGACGCTAGGGATGGAAATAACAGCAGGCTTAATATCGAACAAAACTGCACCCTCTTGTCTTTGTCGAAAGGATTACGATCCACCTACTGATGCGTGTTAATGTGTAACACTACAACAAATATGGGATATTTTTCAGTAATTTCCCTACGTATCATACAGACATAATCTTCTACAGGCAAAACATATTTGTTTTCATGTACGTTTCAAATTTTACCTTTCACTGTAGCTAAATAGGTTCTTCGTACTTGATATGACTTACATAATGCAGTCTTTGTAATGTTGTGTGGATTGTTATTACACCGTAGAGGCCAGTAAGAGAATTTTAGGGAATGTTATGGTTATTTTACACATTTATCAATGAGTAAGCTCAGACGGTAGCAACGCCTCTGGGCATGAGAATGCGCGCGCTCGGCACACCAGTAGCAGACAGATTGCTGGCTAGCTGTACGTCTGTCATGCAAGAAGGGAAGTTGGTTAATGTGAGATCAAATTATATTTTATGAGACACAGTGTGTATCACAAATGTAGGCAGATGAATTTAGCTACAAATGAGTAAAAGAGCATGCCCCCAAATTCACCTTCCATTTACCAGAGCTTTAATCGTAATGACAGGTGCTAATAGAGCATTGTCAAGACACCAACACCGCCGTCTAAATAACATTGACAGCTTACAATATTTGGCACATCGTATTAGCCAAGAACTTTCGTTAATCATACTCAGTGAGTTTTATTAAGAAAAGTGAACAATAACGGTGGTAGCATAAAATTCTAAATCCTCTTCCATATCATTAAGCTAAGCTTTATCAAATAGACTGCACCTTTCCTACTGTAATAAAACCGAGTGTCATTGACACTCGGTCCTATAGGACTAGTGACGGCTTGTAGAAATAACTTGATCGATTTGCTGTGTGTTACTCTAAAAGTCATGGTACGTGTGAGGTGAACCTAGTCATAGTGATAATTCAAAACTCACGTAAGAAGAAGGTTGCATAAAATATTGCTATAATTTGTTGTACACCCTCCCCAATAATAATTTATTACTTTGTGAACGACTGTATTGAAGCATGAGCTTGAGGGAGGCGATGTCAACGAGCAGGGCCAGCCAATGACGATATTCTGCTCTGCACCCTGCAGCACGGTCTTCTACTACCAGTGGTCGACTGCGTAACAACGAGCGTTTCCACAACCAGATACATGAAGGATGTCTAACTGCTGTCATAATACACCCAGCTAGGGAAGATGTAAGTGTTCCCAGATGACGCAGTAGCAGAATTCCTTCGGGTCCGTCCATTCTGCTGGCAAATTCTTCGCGCCAGTCATTTAACGAATGTGGGGCTAAACTAGTGTAGCGTAGGCGTCAGCTAGCCCTGTTAGTTCTAAGCTTCGAGGTTAGGCCGAACATGTTCTTGGATCGACTACATGTTCCTGCCAGCCACCTCGGCAAACGAGCGGTGTACGCCAGTCCTTCCGTGAGGAAGTTTGCTGTCGCCGCCCACTCAAGCTGCCGCAGCGTTCCATTGTCTCAGTACATTCCATCGCCTGCTAGCTTCGTACAGCTCCTGGGCTGTTATCACTTGAGTGCTGTATGAAAGCCCATTAATATTAATGAAAGTTCCTGTTAAGAAACACTTTCGTTTCTGCGTGTTGCCGCATTCGAGAATCACACTATCCCCTGCAAATACGTATATCATTTACTTCAGCAGTACTGGGTGTGGCGCTTAAATCCGGAGAAATGAAACTTTTTTTAGAAAAGAAAATTTGTTAAAACAAAATAGAAATGAAAATCCTTTTACATATAAGTTATGGTATCTTTCGAGAGTAACATTACTCTATGTATACGCCTTCAGTCGCAATGACCGCTTCCAATCTTGTCCTGAAGCGATCACACGCATCCTTTAAAACAGCGCTGTCCGTATTCGTGAATGCTGCTTCGATAGCGGTGCGTAGAGATGCGACATTAGGATACTTATTGGTAACTCTTTCGACTACTCTCCAAATATAGTAGTCGAGAGGTTCAAATCTGGGTTATTCGGTGCCAGAACGCCTTTGACCAGAACGTGTCAAATTATACCATAGCAGGTTTGGGACAAAATGGCTCGTATGAGGTCCTCCTCTGCCGTCCGACGCATTGCTCACCCCTTGACATTCAATATTGACGCCGATTTCCTCGGCGATTTCCCGGGGTCCTCCGAAATCAGTGCCTGAGCCTTTTCAACGGCTGGCACAGTTCATGACACGTGTTTCCTCTAATTAAGCTTCCTCGCTGGGATAGAAGAACATTTCGCAGACTTCTCCGAAGCATTATAGTTGGCCACAACATCGTAAACAGCTGATCTCGGGTTCCCAGAGCGTATAATTATTTCAGTGGGCGAAGGTCCAGGGCGAAAACTTTCGATAATCGCGGCTCTTCGCTTGTACTCCGCACTTGTCCGTAATATCTGGACCATTTTGAGGTTCTGTTTACTATATGCCTATGGCTTTCAAGAACGCTAATCGCGACCACTAGCGGGACTACGATATGGCGGGAAATTCAAATTGAAATTTGTCCGGATTTAAGCACCGTACCCTGTATACTCCGGGGACGTCGTGTTAGCCAATAGTAACAATTATCTTTAATTTGATGGTCATTTGCATACTCGGTTTGAGAATGGGGATGATACATACCCCACTAATAACATTATGCCATACTGAACAGAAAAGTTGAGTGGAACATTTAAGAAACGTGGACACACTGAATGGAGCTGTTTGCTATAGTCAAGTTTGGGTTATGTGTGGCAAAAATTAGTGATTAAGACTCCAGAGGGCTACGTTTATGTAGAGCCAGAATTTCGCCAGTCGTGACAGAGAGACTGGACGAACCAATCTTCAAATGACCTTTGGTGTCGTATTACAGCTGGGTCAATTGCACATGTCGTCTCATCATCAGCACTTCCTTTTCTCCAAGGCATACCGGGAACCTCACTGGGCCACGTGCCGAGGACATGGAAGGTGAGTGGGAGGGACCTGTTCCCCGCATCCATACCCGGCAGCCAGTGGCGTGCAGTTTCTTGATTTCAAATGTGTTGCCATATGCTGTCCAGCATGAAGCGTCACCCCTCGCTTCCGCCTCCGATGGCACAGTTGCTGCATGTCTACCAGGACCACTATGTTTGCGAATTCTGCAGCAGACTTAGTCGCAAATATAGCACACTTCTCTGCACTTACTATTATGTTCGAGCTTTTCGTGCTACAGTTCGCACGTACAACATGACACATGCACGCACATACTACAGAGTACTCATGACCAGCGGAGAAGTTGACAGAAGCAGCTACAGCAGGCTGTAGGTTTTAAATATCAATGCATAGCGCTCTTTCGCTGCATTTGCGCTTGACAATGACAACTACTGTCGAAGACGTCGGCTGTAAGTATTTGAAGAAAGAAAGACGCCAACTAAAACCTGCTACAAATTCAGTTCTCTGTATTTACTCATTTTTTCCATAGTATCTCATAATGGGATTGTTGAGCTATATGTGCAGGTGAGTTCTTATTGCAATGTTGAGGATATGATTGAAGCATCTTGCTGTTATGGTATCCTAAAAATAGTAATGAGGATACTTTCGATAGTTATATACACTACCGGCCATTAAAACTGCTACACCAAGAAGAAACGCAGATGATAAATGGGTATTCATTGGACAAATATATTATACTAGAACTGACATGTGATTACATTCTCACGCAGTTTCGGTGAATAGATCCTGAGAAATCAGTACCCAGAACAACCACATCTGGCCGTAAGAACGGCCTTGATACGCCTGGACATTGAGTCAAACGGAGCTTGGATGGCGTGTACAGGTACAGCTGCCCATGCAGCTTCAACACGATACCACAGTTCATCAAGAGTAGTGACTGGCGTATTGTGGCGAGCCAGTTGCTCGGCCACCATTGACCAGATGTTTTCAGTTGGTGAGAGATCTGGAGAATGTGCTGGCCAGGACAGCAGTCGAACATTTTCTGTATCCAGAAAGGCCCGTACAGGACCTGTAACATGCGGTCGTGCATTATCCTGCTGAAATGTAGGGTTTCGCAGGGATCGAATGAAGGGTAGAGCCACGGGTCGTAACACATCTGAAATGTAACGTCCACTGTTCAAAGTGCCGGCAATGCGAACAAGAGGTGACCGAGACGTGTAACCAATGGCACCCCATACCATCACGCCGGGTGATACGCCAGTATGGCGATGGCGAAGACACGCTTCCAATGTGCGTTCACCGCGATGCCGCCAAACACCGATGCGACCATCATGATGCTGTAAACAGAACCTGGATTCATCCGAAAAAATGACGTTTTGCCATTCGTGCACCCAGGTTCGTAGTTGAGTACACCATAGCAGGTGCTCCTGTCTGTGATGCAGCGTCAAGAGTAACCGCAGCCGTGGTCTCCGAGCTGATAGTCCATGCTGCTGCAGACGACGTCGAACTGTTCGTGCAGATGGTTGTTACCTTGCAAACGTCCCCATCTTTTGACTCAGGGATCGAGACGTGGCTGCACGATCCGTACAGCCATGCGGATAAGATGCCTGTCATCTCGACTGCTAGTGATACGAGACAGTTGGGATCCAGCACGGCGTTCCGTATTACCCTCCTGAACCCACCGATTCCATATTCTGCTAACAGTCATTGGATCTCGACCAACGCGAGCAGCAATGTCGCGATACGATAAACCGCAATCGCGATAGGCTACAATACGACCTTTATCAAAGTCGGAAACGTGATGGTACGCATTTCTCCTCCTTACACGAGGCATCACAACAACGTTTCACCAGGCAACGCCGGTCAACTGCTGTTTGTGTATGAGAAATAGGTTGGAAACTTTCCTCATGTCAGCACGTTGTAGGTGTCGCCACCGGTGCCAACCTTTTGTGAATGCTCTGAAAAGCTAATCATTTGCATATCACAGCATCTTCTTCCTGTCGGTTAAATTTCGCGTCTGTAGCACTTCATCTTCGTGGTGTAGCAATTTTAATGGCCAGTAGTGTAATACATAACTATAACTAAAATAAACGTGTATAATTCCTGGAAAATTACCTTTGCTCAAAGCAATCAGAAGGAATATTGTAGATAAATACATCTTACAATCTATCAGACATACGTTAAATGTGCAGTGTCGACCATGGTGCCGCTCTTCTTGCTCTGAGGTGCTTATCAGCCACGCAGTGTGATCTGAAGCACATCGCAACTGCAGCAGTGACTTCAACATGCTTCCTACAATCCCTTCGTAATATTTTATCCACGTGAGTGTAGGAAAAGGTAACTGTAAATGTAGATTAGCGCAGTGTCTGCATTTAACAGTGTCTATGAAACACTACGTTGAATTTTACAGAAAAGTTTTAATAAGGAAGCTGGGCTAATGAATTTCATGTCAAAACCAAGCCAACCAGAAGAGAAAACTAAATAAGTCTCACCCTGTGAGAAAGTCACATATTCGTGACTAGCAGGCACTCGAACATATGAAATTTTCAGTCTGTCAACAAAATGTGCTCTAATCGCTTAAGAGGCTTGGGCGACCACTCGTATAAAGCGGGGAATCCCGGTTAGAATCCCATTCTGGCACAAATTCTGATTTGGTTCCAGTAAATTCTGTAGCTGTGATGGTACCATCTTCACAACACATTTCATGATGTAAATTTACTACGAAAGACAATAATAAACTTGATGAATTGTTGAGAATAGTACACTTTCTTTTCATTCACTTCTGAGAGAACCGTAATAAGTAAGGATGTGGAGAAGTAGATCAACACTCCATACTGTGAGGTAGTGTAAGCATTAACGATGGAAATTTAGGCGAGGAAAAGCAAATATGCTCAACTCATAATCGGCATCTACATCTACGTGATCACCACGCGATTCAAAATGAAGTGCCTGACAGAGGGTTCAATGAACCACCTTCAAGCTATATCTCTACCTTTCCACTCTCGAACGAGGCGCGGGAAAAACGAGCACTTAAATTTTTCTGTGAGAGGCCTGATTCATATTAGTTTACCGTGATGTTCATTTCTCGTTGTGTAGGCGGGTGCCAATAGAATGTTTTCCCAATCGGAGGAGAAAACTGGTAATTGAAATTTCATGAGAAGATCCCGCCGCAATGAAAAACGCCTTTGTTTTAATGATTGCCACTCCAATTCACGTATCATGTCTATGGCACTATCACTCTGTTTCGCGAGGACAAAACGAGCAGTCCTTTTTTTTAAGTTTTTGTATGTCATCCGTCAGTCCCACCTGATGCGGATCTCACACCGCACAGCAATACTCCAGAATAGGGCGGGCAAGAGTGTAATTAAGTGTAAGTGTAGTAGACCTGTTGCACCTTCTAAGTGTTCTGTTAATGAATCGCAGTCTTTGGTTTGCTCTACCCATGACATTATCTATGTGATCGTTCCAATTTATAGCCTTAAGATTTGTGTGACTTATCACGTAATCGAAATTTGGGGGTTTCTTTTAGTTCAAAAAATGGTTCAAATGGCTCTGAGCGCTATGGGACTTAACATCTGTGGTCATCAGTCCCCTAGAACTTAGAACTACTAACCTAAGGACATCACACACATCCATGCCCGAGGCAGTATTCGAACCTGCGACCGTAGCAGTCGCGCGGTTCCGGACTGAGCACCTAGAACCGCTAGACCACCGCGGCCGGTGTTTCTTTTAGTACACATGTGAATAACTTCACACTTTTCCTTATTCAGGGTCAATTGCCACTTTTCGTACTATACAGGTATCTTATCTAAATCATTTTGCAATTCGTTTTGGTCATCTGATAACTTTACAAGACGGTAACTGACAGCATCAGCTGCAAACAAAGTAATAGGGCTACTCTGATTGTCTCCTATGCCGTTAATGTAGATTAAGAACAATAAAGCGCCTATAACACTTCCTTGGGGAACGCCGGATATTACTTCTGTTCTACTCGCTGACTTTCCGTCTGTTACTACGAACTGTGACCTTTCTGAGAGGAAATCAGGAATCCAGTCGCAGAACTGAGGCGATATTCCATAAAAAAGACGATTGTGAGGAACGGTGTCGAAAGCTTTCTGGAAATCTAGAAATATGGAATCAATTTGACATCCCACGTCGATATCACTCATTACTTCATGAGTGTAAAGAACTACTTGTGCTTCAGAAGAGGGATGTTGTCTGAATTCGTGCTGACTATGTGTCAATAAATCGTTTTCTTCGAGGTAATTCATAATGTTCGAACACAGTATGTGTTCCAAAACCCTACTGCAAATCAACGTTAGTGATATGAGTCTGTAATAGGTGTGAGTTGAGCAATTTTCCAGTCTTTAGATACAGAACGTTCTGTGAGAGTGCGGTTGTATATAAAAGCTAAATATGGAGCTATCGTATCAACATATTCTGAAAGGAACCTGACTGGTATACAACCTGGACCGGAGGCCTTGCCTTTAATAAGTGATTTAAGCTGCATTGCTACACCGAGGATATCTACTTCTAAGTTTCTCATCTTGACAGTTATTCTTGATTCGAATTCAGGAATATATACTTCGTCTTCTTTTGCGAAGGAGTTTCGGAAAGCCGTGTTTAATAACTTTGCTTTAGGGCACTGACATCAGTGTCTTTACAGTTGTTATCCCGCAGTGAGGATATTAATTGCGTCTTGCCACTGATGTGCTTTACGTATGATCAGAACCTCTTTGGGTTTTCTGGCAGAGTTAGAGACAGAGTTTCGTTATGGAAATTATTAAAAGCATATCGCATTGAAGTACGCGCTATATTTCGAACTTCTGTAAAACTTTGCCAGTCTTTGGGATTTTGCGTTCTTTTAAATTTGGCATGCTTTCTTTGTTTCTTCCGCAACAACGATCTGACCAGTTTTGTGCACCATGGGGGATCAGTACCATCACTTATTAATTTATGTGGTATGTCTCTCTCAATTGCCGTCCATATTATCTCTTTGAAATCATTCCACATCTTTTCTACGCTTACGTGATCAGATCGGGAGGAGTGGAGACTCTCTCTTAAAAAGGGGTTAAGTGCTTTGTGTTTCCTTGCAGGCGAGGCCAGGTCATTCCAGCAACAGCCACCTGATGTGAATATAGGGCTGATCAATGAAACCTATTGTTTGAACACCAGCGGTTGTAAGGATAGCAGTGTCCGTAGTATATAGACTCCGGAGTTCATCCCAGTGGTAGCATTTGGAAACACCTGGTTATCTTACGTCTAAGTTATAGCATCCATCGATGAATGGTGTTGACTATGCCATGTGTCAATTCAGATTACCGTCTTGCTGCATGGAAACGTTCACTCTCTGCTGGTGATACTGGTTGAACATACAACCTGTGTAGGTGACTTCCCTGGGACAGTGAATACATTTAACAAAAAGGAGTATGTTCGTCTACAGGGGCAGACTTTTATGAGTTTAATGAATGCTAGCTATGCAATGCCACATGAGCTAGAGTGTTGATAAAAATGGCAGTCAGAAGTCCTCCGATTCTATATGACATTTTGGAGTAATGTGCTGGAGTTAGCTCGCCGCACAGTTTTCACATCTGAAGAAACCATAGTTCGACTCTGCGACACCAACTGTGCATCAATGGAGGTAGAACGTAAAAGAACAGTTATTGCCATGACGGGGTGGATGAATCATCCTCACCAAAATGGTGTTGTTGTAAGCTTCTGGTCCTGAAATGATGATGCTGGAAATCACAAGAAGAGGACGAATGGATCATTGCGTCCCAATAACAGACATGCTTTTACTATCGGGACTTCAAGTTGTGGGAGACTAATCTTGTACTGTCACTGTTAACACATCGTGAGGGCGTCCGCTTCATGAATGCATATATTTTTTTCAGAATCACAGTTTCAGACAAAATATCAGCGATTGCAGGATATTTTACATGACATTGACGGAGTAACATTCTAGACGCTCAGGAAAAGTAATGATATACCACAGCCTGAAAAAGTAAAACTGAATAAAACTGAATAAAACTGAATATTTGATGACGTTAGAGTCGAATACCGGGACGAAATCCAGAAATATTTCTGCTTTGATCGCCATATGCAAGTTAGTATGTTGTATTTGAGTCAGACGAACTGAAGCATCCTGAAGCAGAACGTCCAGGATAATGCAAACCTTATTAATGCTTGCAAACAGAACAATTAGACTTTAAAGCGTATTTACCAAGCCCATGTTGGAGCAGACATGCCATTCAATGAATTCGTTACGATATTTGGGGATTGCTGGGGACTGCTGGCTTTCTAGTTGTAGATGAATGTAGGCAATTGAACGAGAGGCGATATAGACGACACTTCGATGGGATCCTCCACAAAGGACTGAATACTAAAATGAAACTGTATCAGTATTAGATACATTATAGACGAATGCATATGTGTTACACACTAATTCGGAGATTCCAAAGCATATGTGTCTATACACCGACAAAAAAAATCGAGGCAATCAATGCTAAATTAATGCAAATGGAAGTCTTATTCTGGTGGAGGCTAGAAATGACGAAATGTTGAGTGATAGCATAGAGCACTGCGAAATATACATGAATAAGAAAATTGGGGAAGTAAACATGTAATTAACGGATATGCATGGATATATCAAGGTGATATCTAACTCACTCGAGTCGCGTCATAACCAGTTGGCTCATGGTACATACAGTATAAGTCTTACGCTGGCTCAAAAACGGCTTAGTGTAAGGCAGCATGACTCCGACAAAGCTTAAAATGATTCAAGCGCGGAATGCTGTTCGACAGAAGTTATGATAGTTAACGGCTGACACACACTATGGATTAAGGGAGAAAAGAAGTATAAGGAAATGATGATGATGATGATGATGAGGGAGTATATGCTATTTCTAACTTCATTAACCGATACAATGTTGCTGAGTTAGACAGAAATTATGAGGTCGTTGCATGAAGCCATATATATTTGGTAAGCATCCAATAAGTTTAACAGAGAATGCAATACGTGTTGGGGATTAGGAATTTGAAAGAATGCCCGGTTTATTAGAGTTAATATTCTTCAAAACTCCGAGTATCAAAAAGTATATACCGAAAGACATAAAACGTATGTCGAAATGTGACACATGCCTCATGCACATAGGATGGACAACACAAAGGTATAGATGAAAGCATCGAAGAGTGACACATACGAGAATATTATTAAACAAGCATTTAATAGCTGCAGGAAGTGAAGGCAAAGGGGTTGAAGTTCAGAATAAGAGACTTAACAATCTGCCTCTGGATTATGTACAGGTTGTTTGTTTTAACTTGAGACAACTAACTAAATACCTCGATGCATCGTACAAAAATAATGTTACAGGTAAAAGGTTAATATTAGTAAGGGAAATATCTGGCTGCGCTACAACTGGGCACCTCATAACCAATCTTCCTGCATGGATGTGTTCAAGTGTGTACTCTCAAATGGGAACCACCATTTTTATTGTATTTTCGAACTCTACAGCAAAACATACGTACGGATTACCCAAACCATTCGTGGTAGGTGGCGCCAAAAGTCCCTTCAGACAGCGAGGAAGAATGAAAAGACGTATTTATTGAAACTCCTAGGGTCCTGCCAATACCTAAGGTATGTGTTGGAATAATTTCTATCCTAATCCCTGCAGGCCTGTCAGCCATTAGTTCGTTAGACATGGGAGTCACTGCCATTCCTTTGCCACTAAAGAATGTATTGGACCAAGAGGAGCAACTACACGATGCTGTAAGACATTCTATGGGAATGGAGGCCATAGCAATCGGTAATGGATTATATTTAAAACGATACTGGAAATGTGGGATATATTGCCAATGACGATGTGAAAATCCAAAGAATGTGTGATCGTCAGTTTAGATGTGTGTCTGTGTATGGGGCGGGGAGCGGTATGGATCAGCACTATCTCACTCTGGTATGTATGTTTTTAAAAACGAAATACCATTTACTACTTTGATTTATATGGTGATTTGAGACCACCAGGGGAGTTTTATCTTTACTTCACTGAGAAGAGTCAGTTGTTCTACAATTTTTACCTCTACGAAGAATTCAGTTCACATCCCTGTAGACATATCTTTCCAACGTTTCTTGTGACACTCGAGTAGTAACCACGTCACTGCTTCATTTGATATCTAGATGTGATTTCGTACACTCTAACTCTAAAAAGAATTGTTGTCTATTTTGTAAGTGTCCTACTTTCTTCCAGTAAACCTGAACAATGAGAAGTGGAACTTTGCATTGATTGGTCTGGAAACATAAAGCATCATAGCTAATGTCATCTAGATAAATAGTAAACAGCATCTGGAAGGTGGGGGAGTTGTAGTTGTGCCCTCTGGCTCCTATAAGGTTGGCGATTTCAGTATTTTGCAAAACGATATGTAAAAGGATTTGAGTTACGTGTGAACGCTAATACGCTTAAACCAAACAGATAGTAGACTTAAGCGACGAAGGTTTAGTAGTATTGCCACTGGGTTCTTCGAGGGTTCAAGTGCTGGTGCACAAAATTAATAAAATTTACGAGTCGAATCAGTCAGTAGGCATACTACCAGTCAGTATGATTCGTGTTGAGTGTAATATGGCGACGAATTCATACCTTAACGACAGATTAGTCCATACTCTATTTGCGTTTTTTCCTACAGTGCGACCAGGTTATAAGATTGCACAAATTCCAAGTAATCCAATATATCTCCTAGTGACTGTTCGGACATTAGACCATCTCGAGTTGAATCTTATAGATCCTTATGCAAAGCTAGTCGATTTTCGCAGTTAGCTAATTATATTATATCTTCATCTGAAGCATCATTGTGAATATTAAGCGTATAAATACAACATACGCAGCCATTATAAGTCCATTTTGCCACTTAAGCAGAACTTGGTAGCACCCTAGAATTACGGGTTTCTCAGATCCATAGGGCTGAAATCTTGCAATTACGTCTCTTGATGTGAGTTCAATAGGACGGACGTATCATAAGCCAGAAATATTATTCCCACAAACAGTTTGCCTCAGCAACTTTTACTACTAATGATGAAAGACGAATTATTTTTCAACATCAAAATGGACCAACACTTCGAAGCTAGAGCTTCATATATCAGGAAGGGGTGTTTAGTGTTAAGAAGACTTCATCAACACCAGTAACATCACACCTGATACGTTATGGATTCGCATTTCTATTTCAAGAAATGAAATAACAGCATAATGACGCTGAAATCCTCCAAAATGTTATCCTACAAAGTGTAGTTTAAATTTAGACGTATCACATAACATGTGAAGCATTTAGTATGATGCCTCAAAGTCTGAAGATCATTTCAGACATGCTAGGGTAATACGATGAACCCGAAAAATTTGTGTTCGAAAATGTTGCGTTCGTTGTATTTCCGACGGCCGACAAGTACTAACTAGGTATTCCGCAATCATTGCTTCATCCAAACTGTTTAGCTCAGTGCGCTGGGGTAAAATTCGAGAAAAGGTTTTCGCGGATGACACAATTTTACCATGCAAATCGCTGGAACGATGACAGTGTGGCGTATGGAGACATAATGTTATCGCTCCGTATGTATGATCGTAGAGAGAGCATAGTTTACATCAAACGCCATGGGGAGATGTGTCTGGAAGGAGATGGATGTCCTGCCCTTGAGCAGCTGAAGAAGAGATATGGACAAAAAAATGGTTCCAATGGATCTAAGCACTATGGGACTTATAATCTGAGGTTATCAGTCCCCTAGACTTAGAACTACTTAAACCTAACTAACCTAAGGACAACACACACATCAATGCCCGAGACAGAATTCGTACCTGCGTCCGTAGCAGCAGCGCGGTTCCGGACTGAAGCGTCTAGAACCACTCGGCCACAGCGGCCGGTGCAGATATGGACAATAAAAGCTTAGGAACGCTTCAGAATATGTACAAATACTGCGAAAATCATGTACTTGCGCGTTCTGATCTACGATGTTCAGCTCAAAATTGTATAATGTCTTAACAGTCAACGGGGGATATGTTGGATGACTGGGAGGCTGTGCAATTTTATAACCTGGACGCACTGTAAGGAAAAATGTGAATATAGTGTGAACTAATCAGACGTTAAGGTACGAATTCGTCGCGATATTACATTCAACACGAATCGTACTGACTGTCAGCATCTCAACTGGCTGACTCGAGTCATAAAGTGTTCCTTCTTAAAGGACCTTGTATTTATTTATTCACTTCCTGCTTTGAAAGACCGCACTTACAGGCTTCAGGTACATATGTAACATATCGAAGTGCCAGGGTCGATTGTGAGCCGTCTCCAGCAGACGCAGCGAAGCTGTCGCTCGTAACAAGATTAACCTTGCGGCATCAGGGGTGTTACTGCTGTCGATTTAGCTGCAGACAGCCAAAGTTCCGAGTCACCAATTGTCGAGTTCTCGACCTTGGTTGATAGCGTGAAGAACCTGTCTCTCAGTTTACAATGATGACGCCCTGCTGACTGCACCCACCCTTTCCACTCTGATTGCCTCCTCTTTTCATTCTGATCGGCCATGAACCGATTAACGCAAGCCGTTGATGATGGCAATGGTGGGAACGCTCGTTTATCAAGTACTGACAACATACCGTCAACACGTTTTGATCATAGACAATGGAATTTCTCACTAATGATAGACGTGAAGGTGAAAGTAATGAATTTTTTCCTATATGTGTGTAATTTGTTTTTCATGTTCGCATGCAACAGTATTGTGTTCCTTCTTTTTTCCTCTATAGATGAACAGTTCGCTATGGATCCATCACAACAAGCACCTATGACGCATTTTCCACCCAGAGCCTGGGTGGCTTAGATCAGATTTTTGCTGATCAGATGAATATCATCGGCAGTGAACTAACACCATTATCCACTCAGAGCTCGCGAGGTTTCGACCAGATTGTGGATGAGCTACCGCAAGTAACGACAACACTTGTTTTCGAAGCAGAGCACATGGGGAATGATGCTAGTCGTTTAGAAGCAGATAAGTGGGTAATAGTACACTCCTGAAAATTGAAATAAGAACACCGTGAATTCATTGTCCCAGGAAGGGGAAACTTTATTGACACATTCCTGGGGTCAGATACATCACATGATCACACTGACAGAACCACAGGCACATAGACACAGGCAACAGAGCATGAACAATGTCAGCACTAGTACAGTGTATATCCACCTTTCGCAGCAATGCAGGCTGCTATTCTCCCATGGAGACGATCGTAGAGATGCTGGATGTAGTCCTGTGGAACGGCTTGCCATGCCATTTCCACCTGGCGCCTCAGTTGGACCAGCGTTCGTGCTGGACGTGCAGACCGCGTGAGACGACGCTTCATCCAGTCCCAAACATGCTCAATGGGGGACAGATCCGGAGATCTTCCTGGCCAGAGTAGTTGACTTACACCTTTTAGAGCACGTTGGGTGGCACGGGATACATGCGGACGTGCATTGTCCTGTTGGAACAGCAAGTTCCCTTGCCGGTCTAGGAATGGTAGAACGATGGGTTCGATGACGGTTTGGATGTACCGTGCACTATTCAGTGTCCCCTCGACGATCACCAGAGGTGTACGGCCAGTGTAGGAGATCGCTCCCCACACCATGATGCCGGGTGTTGGCCCTGTGTGCCTCGGTCGTATGCAGTCCTGATTGTGGCGCTCACCTGCATGGCGCCAAACACGCATAAGACCATCATTGGAACCAAGGCAGAAGCGACTCTCATCTCTGAAGACGACACGTCTCCATTCGTCCCTCCATTCACGCCTGTCGCGACACTACTGGAGGCAGGCTGCACGATGTTGGGGCGTGAGCGGAAGACGGCCTAACGGTGTGCGGGACCGTAGCCCAGCTTCATGGAGACGGTTGCGAATGGTCCTCGCCGATACCCCAGGAGCAACAGTGTCCCTAATTTGCTGCGAAGTGACGGTGCGGTCCCCTACGGCACTGCGTAGGGTCCTACGGTCTTGGCGTGCATCCGTGCGTCGCTGCGGTCCGAACCCAGGTCGACGGGCACGTGCACCTTCCGCCGACCACTGGCGACAACATCGATGTACTGTGGAGACCTCACGCCCCACGTGTTGAGCAATTCGGCTGTACGTCCACCCGGCCTCCCGCATGCCCACTATACGCCCTCGCTCAAAGTCCGTCAGCTGTACTTACGGTTCACGTCCACGCTGTCGCAGCATGCTACCAGTGTTAAAGACTGCGATGGAGCTCCGTATGCCACGGCAAGCTGGGTGACACTGACGGTGGCGGTGCACAAATGCTGCGCAGCTAGCGCCATTCGACGGCCAACACCGCGGTTCCTGGTGTGTCCGCTGTGCCGTGCGTGTGTTCATTGCTTGTACAGCCCTCTCGCAGTGTCCGCAGCAAGTATGGTGGGTCTGACACACCGGTGTCAATGTGTTCTTTTTTCCATTTGCAGGAGTGTATTACTATTTCTTCTATTAATTATAATAATAATATTTATTACGCATACATACGGTGCAATTCATATTTTGTTCTAAATGCACTTTATGTGGGTATCGCAAGTGAATCGGAAACCAAGATAATGAGAAAAAGAATAGAAATACCTCTACTAATAAAGGTAAGAATGAGGAAGATTAGTGTCGGAAATTAATTATTTGTGATGAATTCACATGTATATTGCTTGCCTGTGTATGATATACTAATCAATTTGACTGTTTATTCATTTGAAGACGGAGTATTGGAAGCTTCCAGAGGTGGCTCTGCAACAGGGCAGCCGAAACTATTATTGATGCGGCCATCGACACCTCCTTCACCTCATCCAGGGCTATTTCGCTACCATTTCCGCCCTAGCGGTAGCAGGGCGGTACCTTTGACATCTGCGTCTAGGACCGTCTGTCCATCATCCTCAGCTTAGACATAAAGGGGCAGTACCGTCGTCGTCTGTATCACATCGTCTTGGGCTCTCTGGCTATCGTCCCCAGTCTAGAGGTAACCAGGGGGTACCAGGGGCTCCATCGATGTCTCTGTCACCTCATCCCCAGTAAGGAGTGGCAGACCCACAGGCTGCATTCTTCACCTACACCAGGTAAACTGCACTGCCACATTAGGCTACTCTGCGGTTGCTGGTGCTTTCAGAGCTAGGACCTGGCAGTACCTTCCTTCCAACGAGCATGCCATGCGTTGTTGGAAAATGAGCTCTCTTAAATCATCATCACTCAGTGGTATTCCACCTTCATCAACAAGGCATGTCTCTACTGTGAGCTAACGCACCCCTCTAAAGACGGCGGTAATGATACTGAGGAGAAAAGCAACGTAAAACTTCAGCAAAAAAGATGACCTGATATCGCACGAAATGTCAACTGCGAATCGGTGTTGAACTTTTACAAAGTACTTTGTACTGCAGAGTTTTTCTCATGTGAAGGGAGACAGTTTGGTAACTCGCTCATATGAATATCTTTATGTGTACTCACACGCTTTGTTCCAGTTAATGAGTAATCCAGTTTCATCCCTCTTCCTTCCTCCAGAACGTGGATAAATATTGCTTCACATGATCATTTCTGGCTTGCGATAGACATTACTTGAAACATGTAATGGTTACGAGTGCATAAAATACATCCAACATTAACAGATACCATAACTTCTAAGGCATGTAATTCGCTGTAACAATCCCAGACGTGCCCAAAATCCGATAGGTAGAACCCTAATTGCTCGGTTCACATTTGTAGGAATCAAGGAGATGTGAGGTGTAATGTAGGTGGAGTCCTCTACTTTTCGAAAATAGCTGGTCACATCCTAAACATGTAGATTAATTGCTATCCTCCAAAGGCGAGTAACATCAATATATCTGGATCAGAAATATGTTCTACAAATTTACCGCCCCATTGTCTCAGATATTTTATTAATCATGATTATTTAGAAACACAATGGATTGATTGTTCTAGTCAGGAAGTGTTACATGTGTGAATGCCCGCTGGAGATAAAAAGCTCTTAATGTTTAAGAATGCCCATCACCAGAAACATGGTCTCTTTGTTGTATCTGAGAACTTAGTCGTTCCTGTGGGATGTTGTGAAGGTTATCCCACAGCACCTTAAAATCACTTTTACAGAAGAACACATACTGTATGCTGTTAACCTATGAAGTTGTGAGCTCATATGATTCCAATTGCAACAAATTTGACTCATATGTCTAGGATAAACCTGTGACATGTTTACTCTCTCGGATGGAAACACTAGTGTGGGATGTTGATGGCCTTTACAGGGAAAACATTCCAGTGAACAACTAGCAGGAGAATTATGACTTTCAAAAGCAGGGAGTTAAGTGGTATTTTGTGGGCTGCCTTTGAATAGAAAAGAAGTAACTCCATGTAGAGACCATTGTCACCAAACAGAGAACGTCTACAGTGCAACACACAGTGTATGCAACCCGAAGTACAAACTGAAACAACATACACCATCTTCTTCCATAACTTGAGTATGATACTCACTTTTTTGTTTAGTAGTTAGGAGTTTCGGGCTGAAGAATGATAAGGTCAGTGTAATACTTAACAATGCAGAAAAATGAAATTCATTCTCCAAGCGAATCTCGCCAACAATAGCGCTCGGCTTGTTGGATTCGTTACGATGTGTGCATGCACCTCTTCAGAAATCTGCCGAGATGATGCATTGGGAGAACATGAGTGTCACTCGAGCTACATTTCCCAATGATCGAAGTCTGCCCATATGAATACATAATTTCGATGGAGAGACTCCGTGAAACCACATTGCCTGCCATTACCACATGCACCAACAAACCCAGAGGTGCTGCCGTTGTGGATGCAGAGTGTAGATATGCGGTAAATGTTTGGCAGGCGATGTACTGAATCGTACCTGGATAGAGATGAACCCCTGCCTGCAGATGTTTCTGAGAAATTCTGGAGTATGAGCCAGGGCTCTGGAGACGGGTGATTTTGAAAAAAGATTTTTGTTAGTTAATGAATAATTAAGTATTCAGCGAAACCATGTAGAATGTTAGAGACCATACAAAAATTCATTTAGTTTGACGCTGAGATGGTCGTTATGGCGCACGAAATTACGTTGCCAGTCCAAACTGAAGTGGGTCGCGATATTCAGTGAAGGGGTACTCGCTGTGGAGATTGCTAAGGTTCCAGTGGAGTTCACGAACTCTGTCTATACCGGCGTGTATATTCTGGACCTCTTTAAACTCCATACGCACGGGTTCAATTACAACTTTGGAAAATCAAACTTCGCTGATGTCAAGTCACTTTATATGTATACGGGCAGTTTCATCTACTAGATGGAAAGCTGCAATCCAAATGTAGTAATTAAAAATAATCCCGAGACATTCGGCACGTCTGAATATACGGCGATAAACCTTATGGCATAACACCTCAGAAGGAGAAGAAGGTCATCAGCCCAATGAAATATGAGGCGAATGGCTCACAGTTTGTGGCATTTGTAGAGCTCAAATCAAAGATGTATGTATCCTGCGTAGATACAGGTGCCACCGACATATAGACTAAGGGTGTGGACCTTGCGGCTTCACAGGCTCTCGGATTGAAAGACTGTAAGGACTGTTTGCTAGTGATGAATCTCCTCATATGGTGCAGGAAGTAGTCTTTATGCCTCGGGGCCATTGCGAACATGCTGCACAGCAACTTAGAGACTGCCTGTCACGCCATGACGACAAACGCCCCATGTGTGTGAATGGGATTCGGACCCTCCCAGTCTGACACTATTCGCTTGAGTGATTTTGTGTGTGTCTATACGCGAATTAGGCCTACATATTATTATGTGTACCATGTACACTTTTTTCCTTGTGCTAATGTGTACTTGTACATAAGTGTGCATGTATATGATTCTCAACAAGCTGGTGCTAATCTCTATACAGTGTAAATATTGTAAATAAGGATATCGTTCTCCTCCTCTCTAACTATATTGTGTCTCTGATACTCATCTGATGCTGCCATTTTGTATAGTTTATCTATCACAATTATGTAACCAAAATCATTCTGCATCGAGACGATCTTATTTTAAAAAATAATTTATTGTTTGTGATCAAAAATCGTAAGTTAATTTGCTATATCAGAGCTATCATTTGATCTTTTCGTCGTTAAATTTATTGCTGGGTAAAAGCTAAGTAAGAAAAATTTATTTTATAGAATATTTTTTTATTTGACACATATACATTACACAGTCATTCAGTTTTGCAGTAACAGTTTTTTATATATACACATGGGAATTCCTTCAGTACATTCAACCTCCAGAGGTTAAACCTCTTAAGGGGTTTTCAGTTGCACATTTTGCTGGCAGATTAACATAGTCCTTAATACACTGTTGTAGTTTATTTATATTCACACTGTGCTAACGCAAATACTCAGCAAGGTCACAGTGCACAGCTGTAATTTAAGGATGTCAGTGTCTTATTGTGTTCACAGCAGTCAATAAAGCAATGTTCAGATTACTTAAATTTACCATACTAGAATGTTTAAGATTTATGCTCGCACACTCAGACTTTAACTCATGAACGTGAACCCCATACACAGCGATAAATTATGCTTCACCATTTAATACCTCGTGGGAGAACGCTGCTGTGGTTTTTCTCCGGCGTAGTTGAACGACACAAGGCCCGAAATCCCAGGAAGATATCGTGTTGAGAGAGATGGTGGGACCATCTGAGTGTCCTCATTTAGCACCTGATCAGGCGCTCTTTGCAGTGGCTCTGCTCATGCGACAGCATTGTGTAACAGTGCCAGGTCAGAATGACATCCTCTGTCTTGCTGTTGCGACTGTCATGTGCTCTCGACTGTAACAATAATAGCAAAAAATTACTAAGTATAGTGACGCATGTACAAATTATTAGTAGTAAGTAGGTATGAGTGATCAAGGTACCTACCAATAGTTTTCTCCTTCCTCTGCCCTGTTGATCGCTTTTTCTGGTGGTGCTGCACGATGGACTCCAAATCGTGATTCACACGTAATCAACTTATTAGAGGACAGATGCTTGAAGGATAAAGAGATGAACTTCCATGCAGTTAGCTGCCCAGTGGTGAAGGCACTTAGGGAGGGGTGGGTGGGGAGCGGCTTGACAGCATATGCCAACACGCATCAAAATTAAGAAAAAAAGAATACTGCATGCTATGGGTTGCTGAGCGTGGGTGTGGAGGGCTGGGGAGGTGGGTTGGCTGCTGCCCCATCACTATCCATGCCCTCGGCATCTGGCTAGATCTGGATGCAGGTATGGCCTGCCTTGGAGATAGGGAAATGCTGATTATGATTCGAAATGCACAGTTGTTTCAGTTGTAAGATAACAGCAAAGGTCATATGAAGGTTCGTTCGTTCTCTCTCTGACCCGCTTTTTTGTGCACTGGTAAGATCACGATGCTGAGTAAAATGTGAAACTTATTTAATGGGAAACCATCAAACGATGAACAACCATGAAAGCAAATCGTCATCTAACTCATCAGCTGGATTTTTATTTGACGTACTTCGACGATTTGCGTGACGATGAAGATGAAATTCTGATGACGACAACACAACACCCAGGCCCCAAGCGATGAAAATCTCTGACCTGCCTGGGAATCAATTCCTGAATGCAGTTGTGAAATATGAACTATAAAACTCCTTTGTAATTCGTTCTTAACCACAACGGAATTGATGACTAAAAACAAATAGTCAGACAGAAACCCGTAAATGGCCACCATGTTGCAACGTAATAATTTTTATTTGCCTCCGACATATTTTGTTTAACTGACACTTTCAACAGTGTAGAGTTCATCGTGAATTTGTTCTATGGAACATGGAACTACCTAAATAACGAACAGTAGATGACAGTGACCGATTCCACAGGCTTCAGATTGAGAATGACATGAAAAATATAATGGCTGTGGCTTGAATCGAATTTATTATCTTAAAAAAAGAATACAATGTGCGTGAGCTGACATTTTCCACGATTGATCCCCAGCTACAAATTATTCATCTCGATAACAATCCGCAATAGCAGCAGTAATTCATCAGAAATCACGTTACATTGGTCAAATATAGCAGTGAATTTGTATTGGTCATTGATGCTGATCATATTTCGTGTTAGGGGGTAATAATTATGATGGGTTAAAACGTTTTCGAAACAGTTCACAGCCAGTCGTAAACTGACATTTCATGCCCTCAGCCATAGACCGAGGTACACATCCTAATTTTTTGTGTGAAAACTCTTGATGCTTCTCAAATGAAACAAACGTCATTAACATTTTCCGTCTTTTTTCTTCATATTTCAGTTATTTATTTGTCAACATTACCACTTTGGTGACGAATACATTTCTCCCAGCGAACAAACAGATCGTGGATACCATAAGTGTAGTGTTTTTGATGTTGTTGACGCAGCCACAACTTCATATTTGCTTGCACCACTTTATAGCTAATAAAGTGACGTCTTCTGACGCCTCGCTTGTGCACTCGTGCTGGTTGATGTCCATCGGGGTCGTAGGTTGAAACTTGCATGCGAATACCGCAACTGGACGCCTCTTGAGTAGCGAAAGGTGTTCTTCACTAGTGAATCACGTTTTATGTACCATCGGCGTGAAACTTTTTAAAGAGAACATCCTGCAATAATCGCCGAAAGGCTCCAGGCCCGATGAGGGAGCGTTAAGGTCTGGAGAATGTTTTTCTGGTGTTCCCAGGGTGACCTGGTCATTATAGAAGGCACAATGGATGTACACAATTATGCGTCTACCTTTGGGACTCATGTCCATCCCTACATGCAGTTTGTTTCTCCTCGGCATGATGGCATCTACCAGTAGGACAATACCACATTTCACACAGTTTGCAGCGTACGTGCGTGGTTCGAAGAGCACCAGGATGGGGTTACCGTACTCCCCTGACCACCAACTCTACGAGTTCGAACGCAGTGGAAGAATCTGTAGGATCACTTCGGTCGGACCGTTCGTATCATGGAGCCCCAACCTAAAGACCTAGCGCAGCTGGCCACGGCCCTGGAGCCTGCATGGCTGCGCATCCATGTCGCTTACTTCCAGAACCTCATGGACTCGCTTCGCGGCTGTCCGCGCTACGAAAGATGGTTAATCACATTAAAGAGACTGAACAGGATATATTAAATGCCAATCGCAGTTAGTTGACACTAGACGTAGGAGACTTCACAGTACCCCTTGAAATACCACGTGGGTCATTTCTGACCCATTCTAGAAACCAAAGTTCTATCGGTATTTGGGTGTCACCATGTTAACAAAAAATTTCAGAAGACTCTACAGTGTAACCAAATGATAATTTGGTCTCTAAAACGAATAGTACTCTGTCAAAAATAAGTTTTCATGAATAAACCTTTTCTTATTTTAAACTTAACAGAAAAAAATCTTCAGTCTTTCATCAAACATCATTAAAACAAGTAATGAAAACAATTTTTTATGATTTTTGTTTGTAAAAAGATTGAAACAGTGTCAAAACATACTGTTGATATCAGTTCTATTTTTACTTTAGCAGTTTGTAAAGGTAAGTGGCGAGTAGTTGTAAAAGATTCTAAAATGCAACATGTAACTAAAATACTCTGTGTGTGTTCTTGATTATTGAAATCAAAGAACGAAAACATAGGAACAAACGATTTCGCTCCACAATTATAAATATTTGGAAAAGTTTAGGAACAGATGAGGGGACAGAACTGACTAAGCTGGGATGAGACCACAGTTCATATATTCGACAAGAGTTTTGGTTTGGCATCCTTTGCACACACGCTCGTTCCACTTGAAACATACGCGTGATGTTTTATTCCATTTTTGTTGTTTTTAGGAAACCTAATTTTGACAATGCCTTCTATTTCCAGATTAGCCAGCCCCAGTATCTAGCGCCTGCAAGGGGAGATTGACACCTCTTTGCAGTTTAAAGGAACTACCAAACTCATAAGCTACACTGAGGATAAAGTTTCGCCATGATATGAAAAAAAAAAGAGGTGGTTCAAATGGCTCTGAGCACTATAGGACTCAACTTCTGAGGTCATCAGTCGCCTAGAAATTAGAACTAATTAAACCTAACTAATCTAAGGACATCAGACACATCAATGCCCGAGGCAGGATTCGAACCTGCGACCGTAGCTGTCTCGCGGTTCCAGACTGTAGCGCCTAGAACCGCAGGGCCACTCCGGCCGGCCATGATATCTCTTTAGAGGTAAATAACTTAAAAACTATGCGAGAACTGATCATGGCAAGGTTAAGGCCATCGGTTGGTGCCAGCTCGAGCACTGTAGATTGCTGAATCAAATCATTTGGTTATATACACCGACTTCAGCCTTGGTCTCATTACGAAACGTCCCAGCTTATGCAAGTTTCCTCTCAGTATTCTCATTTTCCTAACATCCATGATGCATGTTACTCAGAAAAAGAATTTTTTCCGCTTTGGTGTGTTGTAAGAAGTTGGTCGCCCCACGTGTACAAGTGGTTTTCATACAACGCGTCTCCTGTACTTCGCGCCGCTGGAGAGATCTCTCTGAGTGATCTCCGAAGAGCGCCAGCTACATTTGTCCCTTTTCGCTTCAGCTCGTCTGCCAGTTTCACGGAGGTGAAGAAGATGTTAGTTGTAAAGTTAAGACCACAGTTGAGGAATGGCTGTGCCAACTTCATAATGACATCTTCACCAAGACCATTGTTCGAACCACAAGTTTCATGTTTGCCACGTTAAGGAAATCCGTTAAGGGCGTGGAGCTTTTACCTAGTATTTTATGTCATATTTATCAGGTCTATCGGCATGTACTGTATGAATAGGCACCTGCAGCCGCAAGGATACAACTGATCGTCGATAGTCATGTTCTAGCCTCGCTTATAGCAGGCAATGCAGTTGTCAGTAAATAAATTCCATATTTCTGAAGTAAGGCAAAATTTATCAATTTCCTCGCGTTGCGTCCTTGATGACATAGAATCAAACCTAAGATGACTATATGTTTCTGCAAATTTGTTCCCCGACATGGTGCTTTCAAAGAAAGGTGGTCCCCACGTATAACTCCGTAAATCTTTGTATGAAATACTCCGAGCACCATTTGCTCTACGAGGGTTGAAAAATCCGATGAAAACATCTGCTTCTTCCAGGCTTAGGGACCACTCTTTATTACCAAGTGTACAGTGAGCCTTTTCTTCAGTGTCCTTTTTTATCAGTTCCAGGATCGGGTCCTCTGGCATATAGCTGCAACGCAGAGAGTGGCGAGTCATCTACAACATGACGTTTGGCGTGTGTCGTCGGCCCGCAACACGTTCTGAGCGTTGCGTCTACCTGTTGTGTCGCGTGGGTCAATCTGTGCCCACTTGGTGGCACCGGCACTCTCCACTGCCTCGCCAGGGACAGTGGATGCTGCATGGAGCCTCCTGTTCCTCTTCCAGGATGAGCTGCTGCACCACGGTGGGCACCCAATACACCGCGAAAGCGTCCACTTCTAGCCGCTCCGTCATGCCGCTACTCCTCAACACCTGGACCGTCGCCACTATCAGCTGCAAATGTCAAAATTCTTCGTAAGCGCTGAGAGATAGTGAATAACGGCAAAATTTGACTCACGCACTTACGTCAGATAATCAAAAGCACTGCGATTGAGTTTTGAATAAAAATTCATTTATCCGTAACTTACCGACTTCATTTGGTATCTGACCGATAACCCCTCCTCCCTGCTGTCCTCTTCGTCGAATACCCCATCCTACGTTGTGAATACGGTTGGCTCGTCGTCGGGAGGGACGTTCACGCCCTCGGGTGGAATACGTGGATCCGACACCAAAAGAAAAGAGGAAAGAAGACTATGCAATGTACTGCGAGCTTGCCGGTTCAAAAACTTCCGTAGAATGCTTCATGCTTACGTTGTGCGAGACGTAGGTCAACCTCAGATAGATCAGATTCTGCTTGCTGTTCATTTGATGCATTTGAATCATTTGAGTCCGCAGTTTCCACCGGAACGTATTCGTCGCCCACCTCCACGCTCGTCTCACTACCAGATATGTCACTCGACTGCGTCGGTGAAACGCTCTCCTTGTGGTACAGAATCACGACCTCTGCAGGGCCGCGATGTCTTGCCATCCTAGTTTCTATGGCGCGAATTAGGGAAAATAAACTGCAAGCCCGAGAGCTTAACGCAGCACCTCGCTTGATAAGCTCTGACCACGCCTTACATCAGCGCAGCTTTCGGTTGCATACGGATTGGCTACATGTAGACCAATGAAGTGACACGTGCAAGCGAAAAAGTAGAACATACAGAAGGAAAGCCGCTTCCTACACCACGTCGCCACCGTCCGGACCGCCTCAGCACACTCAGATTGATCGCAGAGAAAAATATACCTACAGGGAACCTCTGTAAGGGCGACCCGTCGACATCTGCTGTCGTCTGACGGAACTGTAAGAGAGTCGTGGAAAATGGTGTAGAGAGGTCTTCCCCTCCGTATACGTTACTCTGTGGTTTCCCCGCATCAATTCATCGGCCTGCATGTCGCCAGTCCGTGTGGAGAACAGAAAGCCGCGCTGACATAAAGCATCGTCCGACCTCAGAAGTTTCAGGATATTTTTGCCCTAAACTTGCGTAATACGCTCCATCATCTCGTGAATAACATTGAGGCACTCCCAGAAACCATTCAGAGACTGAAAACCAGTGTCATTGACATCAAAGTGCGTTAAACTGCGTATAGGTGAGACGTAACACTCACAGTATTTCAGGTACAACACGTGAAATGTTCATATTTCTAAGTGGGCTAGTGGATGAAATTTTTATGAGTTATACAACCCCATAAATGATTAAAAGTCATGAAGCTTTTTGTTCTACGATGTTTATGGAGGGGGGATAGGGCCGTCGATGAATCCGCGTGCGTCGAAAACGACCCACGTAGTACTAATATTGCTAACGGGAAGGTAAGAGTCCTGATACGATTGCCGGTTCACTAACCAAATTTTCGTAATTTATTTTGACGTTCAGATATCCTAATTGATACTGATGAAATCTTCGATATTTCGCGTCCTTACATGTCTAGTCAACGACGACGATCGTTGCTTTTATAGAATGTCATTCATGCACGAGAGATTTGCCTATTTAGCAATAATCTAGGTGCTGGATCCGAACTCAGATCCAGACCAAAGAGTTCATGTCATTTAAAGTTCAGACATGTGTACAAATAGCTGATCATGAATCATCAGCACAGCGAAATTAATGGTGATATTCTGTTGATGTTGAGGTTACCATAGGGTGCTTCCTGCTATTAACCGGTTCTTTTTGGCTGGTTACTTCAACAATCAGTTCACGTAAAACCACTCGCCACAAGAACGACGTTTAGCAGTTGTGGTAAAAGCTTTTAGAAAGCAAAAATGGCTCAATATCTGTTGTTCACAAAAAATTTTAATTTTGCCTAATGTTACAATATGGTTTATGTCGAGGGGTTAATTGTCTCTGAGTCTAATAAGTATGGTAATGTTTTTAAATGTCACCAATTGTCACAAAGCTGGGTTTACAAGCGTTAATGACTGTCCCCAAAAAGGTGTTTCATAGTATTTGGAATATCATTCAGATGATTTACGTCAGGACTTATTACCATAAAGAACATTGTTCTCTAACGGCCTGTTGTGGTATCTATTCTGCATACTGAAAGGACTGTACCGCAAAGAGATTATAGGATCTGAAAGACAACTACGTTAGCTGCATGCAAATTAGACCGAACGCAATTTAGTTCTATCGAATACTTTCGAGCTTCATAGTACATGTCTAAACTCTGCCTATTGGGAGAGATACCAGATTCAGAAATGAGTAACAAATTAGAGAATCTCATTTTGGTAGACATGTTGATTTCACTGAATTTCTTCTTAGAACAAAATTCAATGCTGATCAAAATTTAAACTTGTAAATATATAATTGGCTGCGTCAGTTATTTAAGAAACTGTTCATCGTTTTTTCTCACTGCTCCAATCATTCGCACATAATTTGACAAACTTCTTGTCAAGTGATTGTTTCTCCACTGAAACTTCTGCCTAATGACTGAGTTTTTAAACTGTAACACCCACAAATATCTCAAGAAAGAGTGAAATTATGAATTGTGAAAATCATATCCCATCTATATCTTTCTGGCATCAGTCCATGTCATCAGTAGGTCCAGTCACAATCAGCAACTTCAACGTAAGGCATTGATGTGCAATGTGTTACTACTTTGAAGTTCCTGCACACAATCCGATGCACAGAATGTATAAATTTCATGAAAGACGCAATTTCGTCGTATATCTACTTTTTGTGTGACCTACCACGAGAGTATTATGTCTGGCAGATATCATCGTGCAACACAGGAAATTTTATCTAATCATACTCGCATCAGTTAAATCGGATTTCGGCATTTGCCATAGCCGACTTTCCGTTAATCTACTAACACATTTACCTTCGCCAACATTTCATTTCGAGGCATAACATCTTTGAAAACGATCCAACTGCTTATCGACGTTTATGCACCAAATATTTACACTATCCGTCGTTATTGAGCTCTGCCACTTTCTAAATATCTATACCAGTTGCACATCCTTTTACATCTTTTCATTTTTACCAAAGTTTCCATCTTACTGGAAAAAGTGATATATTTTCTGGAACTATACCCAATCAGCTATGTTGTCACAGCCAAGTTAATGTGAAATTATTATTCAAGTCACTCCTCTTTGTACTCTGTTAAGTGTCACTGAATCCCCCCATAAGATTATACACTTTTTTCTTTCTGATAGTTCTATTCATAAATATTCCTTTCTGTTTTCCTGGATCTATTTCCGTATCACTAATTATAATACGTAATACACATGGCACATATTCAGTCCACAACATTAACACTAGGAGCTACCATCTGTTACTATATCCTGTTTTCGGCTATGACGAGCACTTCCCCAAATGAGGTTCAGAAACAGTAGAACTGATAACTTCAAATAACCTCCCAGCTGCAACTTAAAACTATGTAGGCATTATATTCTTTGTACAAACTACGATTTACTGTACTTCCATTAATCCGTAAACTGCAAACGACACCTGGGATCTGGGCTGTCCTCAGTGAGATGTTGTAACATTTGCCACTTATGCATGGCAAAAATTCTCCTAATTGACGTTTAGGTGAGAACGACTGTAATCGAGATGCAGCGTGTACTACACTCTGGACTGAGCAATGCCCGAACAGCGGTTGATGTTCTCTCACCCATAGCCATTTTCAATTATTGAGCTTTCGTTTTGCACGTAACAGACCCCACTTCATGGAATACAAATCCTCACCATTCCACTGTGACAAATGAATGATTTGTGTGGATCGCGTTGTTTTGATTCCTGTGCGATAACAAAAGTTCTCGTTTCTCTTGAAGTGAAAACGATCTGGTAGAGTTCAATTTGTCCTAACATCGTCAGCTTTCACGTTACATGTAAGGGATCAGTCCAGAACGAATAATGCTATGCTTAAATGAACAGTACCACTGACGTTCTCGTGTAAATCTCTGACTACCTGTAGCGGACGGTTTCGCGTGCTGATGCGGTGATGACGGTGTTGGGGAAGTCGAGTTTAGGATGTGGACGAACCACCACCCCAGGGGGTGGATTCATGCTGTTATGGTGAGTGGATGCCTGCTAGATGCTATATGAGGAATCAGTAAAACAGTATTGACGAAGCATTTATTTATTAGCACATCAGTATTAATGACATCGCTCTAGACAGCCAGCTCACGTGGGGCGTCGGTAGTGCACACGTGCTGAGGTAAGGGCTGATCAGCACATGACTCGTAAGTCAGTAGCTATTAGTAGCAAAGGAAGCAGCACCAAGGCACCGGCAATGATGCAAAGCTGCTGGTTACACAGAGCCGACACGCTCTCTCACCATCACGACTCAGTGGCTGCTAGCAGCCTCTGGTGTGCTTGAGCACAACCGTGATGTAGACTGTGTGCAGAAGTAGCCGTTCACGAAGCTAAAAGACAAGTTGTGCAGACCAGCAGCTGCATGCTCCAGGTCGTGAACTAGGTCCATACGTGTGAAGACTGCAGACCGTCGTACCACTTTTTAGGAGGATGCCGGTGGACTGGTGGACCCCTTCCTGAAAATGACAGATGTTTATATTGTCTGGGTACATGCTTGTTTTGCTGCAGCAATGCTTTCTTCCACTCAAGTCATGTCAGAGGCTCGCCCTAAGCATTATGTAATCTGGCCGTCTCCGCAGTGGGTACTCCTCCTTTCTGCTGTGTCACTGCGTTTTAGACACAGGCCACTCGGCTTGGCTACAGAGTGAACAAACTTCCTTGGTTAACTCAACAGAGTAGCAGTTACCGCCAGATCAACATGCTGTACCATGAAAATTGCTCGCGTGGCTTGACCTGCTTCTCTGAGTCGTGCAGATCCCTGGATGATGTCTTAATGTCACTCAGCTAAACTAAGAACATTTTTTCACGGCGCCACAGATACGTTGGATGACTCCCATTGAATTAGAAAATTACGAGTTACATCCAAGATGGCAGCTTCTGACATGGTCGCCCTGTTGATAACATAGCCTCACAGGATTCCCCACTCTCCTGCGTCATATTACTTCACTTTAAATTTCTGCTTACCCACAGGCTATCATTTTAGAATGGCAGTTCAACAGCTATGCACCACACTGTAGTTTAGTGGGATGATATTAGAATACTGTTTGTAGCAATAACATACCATTAAAGTCCGATGGGTTGTAGAGGGTGCCTTGACGAGCAAGCAGAGGGTAGCATCCAGAGGACAACATCCAATAATTCCTACAAATTATCCAAACTACAGCGACAACTGCTTGCCATTTGGACACCCAATCAGCAGCACAACTTTGATATCATTGTCACGGACCAAAAGTGGCACATCTTGAGGTATTTGTTAGGGTGTGGCGTACTGATGTGTAATGATTTGAATTTAGCATTTGCGAGACGAAGACCTAGCGCAGTTCGGGCCACAACTCTGTGTTAAAAAGTCCGTCCCCGAGTACAGCTCGTGTCGTGATTTTCTCGACGCCCGAGGCACTTCACGCTCGAAAAGTGGACTAATTTCGTATGACAAAAATGTACGGACGTCTCGCTACCTAAACCTTGACTACTTCTGCCTTCTCTTGTTAATTTATCGAGTTATTTCGAAAGACACATTAGCGGAAGTAACAGCTACTGTCGCGAATGAGTGAGGCCCTATGGTTGCATTGACGTAATATCATGTGTGTACTTGTTAAGTTTTTCAGTTTGCTGTAATTCTGCCACACATACGTCACGTTTGTTGAATAAATAAGAAATTACGGAAACTTGCTAATAAGCTCAATAACTAACATTACACCATTTTCTTGGGAGAATAATTATACTTTCTATCATCATTACTTTAAAATTTGTAATCTGTCAAAAAACAAAAACAAATATAAAAAAGAATCTTGAAATCTGCCTCTTCTTAAGTATGTAGTACTCTTGGAGATACATCACGTACATTTATGCCAGTAAAACTTTAAATAAACGAATAAATGGAAGTAGTAAGTGGACGCTTGAGGGAAAACCATGACCATTCTTTTTGTGAATGCAGCGACAGCAAGCAGAGGCCGATAAAATTAGAACATAGTGACGGCAGCAGAGCAGCGTCAACGAAATACATAGATAAAACTGTAAAATTGGAATGAAACTAGAGATTCCTCGTATTTCAGCTTAATATTTCTTACTTAAAAAATACACGATCTCAACCAGTAATTAGTCTATGATTTATGTTTGGCAAAACAATTTTAAAATCGTTATTAAGCTCCGTACAAACTTGTTCACCATATCTAGTATCGAAATATTCACACCCAGTACTCTCATATAAAACGCTTACTTGTAGCTCACTAATTTCTTTAGACAAATTAGAGTTGCTTGCATTTGTGGGGTTCTTGAGTAGAGCATATATTTACATAGAGAAAATTTTATTCAGATAAAAAAATATGCTATAAATGGACAGCAGTGATAGATATTTACAAGCTGTTGAGTAATTTAAGCTGTATAAATTATTTAAAAAATAACAAGCTTATTGAAAAGAAGAAGGTAAAATGTTTGCAACTATTAGTTGTTTAAAAAGAAATATTGTCTGAAAAACTGATGTAAAAAACACAAATAGAAAAAATTACTTATTGTCATAAGGAATGGAAGTTATTCTCATAAGGAATGTGAGAAAACGATTAACAGAATTAAAGGAAAAGTTAGGAGTAACCAAAAGAATGTCTGAACGCCAAATATGAAATTTTGTACAGTAATTTTAACTTTGTTAAAAAAAAAGATAAGCAAAAAAAGAAAGGGAGCATTACATATACTTGATTAAGCCTATATATGAAAAAAAAATATATTTCAGTTTTCTTACTTTCTAATGCTGGTTTGTATAATCATCATGATTCTCAAAACTGTGACTTAAAGGAAAAACTAGAGAGGAAACTCCTTCAGGAAACAGAGAATACAATAACAACAGTTGTTGCATTTTTATAAAGGTTTTACTGAGAGTCCAGATAGAAATTTTATTTACACTATAGAAGATACAGAAACCTTATTCTAGTTTTAATATCCATTGTATCATAATTTTTTAGAACTACTGTTTCATCACTCTGTAATGAGAATTCTTTCATAAATTCGTTTCAGATTGAATTATTTGTGTCAACATCAGTGATTTCTGGTTGTTCTCTAATTGTATCTTTTCTCTCACTTCATTCCCTATTAATTTTATCATAAGTTCACCAATCAACTTCGGAATGCTCTTATAGTTTAAAGTAAACACCTTTATTGTCATCACAGTGCTTTCATAATTTGTCTCAAAATAGTAACTTTTAGGTCCAGTCAGTATCCAATTATCAATTCAGTTGTTTCCTAACTCATCAATACATTCACCCAGCATACAACTCATTTCCACAGTATATTTTCCCACTGTCAATATATACTATACTGTCTGTATCAAATTATATAAGTGATTCTCGTAGCTTATCTTACATATCATACAACCTAGGCCTTGTGTTTTATGTAGTGAATATTGATACAAAAATGTCAGTATCACTATTATTTTATATGTTATAATCTTTGAAAGTGTACTTCCTCTGAACCATATTCTTATTAAGAAAGTTCATATCTGTATTGTGTAACTGCTCATCCAGACATGTCTCAAAAAATTATGAGTCCTACTCATATTTTGTCGTTGTCCAAAGTGTCCGTCCCCCGGTAGCTGAGTGGTCAGTGTGACAGAATGTCACTCCTAAGGATCTGGGTTCGATTCCCTGCTGGGTTGGAGATTTTCTCCGCTCACAGACTGGGTGTTGTGTTGCCCTTATCATCATCATTTCATCCCCATCGACGCGCAAGTCGCTGAAGTGGCGTCAAATCCAAAGACTTCCACCTGGCGAACGGTCTACCTGATGGGAAGCCCTGGTCACACTACATTTACATTTTTTTTTACTGTCCAGAGTTTCCCCATAATGAGTTTGGACATATATTAGAAATAATGCATGATCGTGGGTTTTTGAAAATACTGTTAGGATCTAATTTACATCTAAATTTTCTTTCACTATTTTGATATATATTTCATTGGTTTCGAAATCATGAAGACAGATTTTTGATTTTACTATCATAAAGTCATTCACATAATACTAAAACAACATGTTGCTTTTATTTCTAATGTTTCAGACTTCACTCCTATATCTTATTTCGACAGATTTCTTTACTTCAACAGTTGTCAATGTTCCTGAAAAACTTTTTGTTATCATTGTGATTACATTTTTTTTCTATTTGTTCGAAACACAAAGGAAACAACACTTTTTTTTATCAACTTGTATCTCGACTGGCAAAACAGGATGAAGCAACCTCTAGGTGTAGAAGCTTTACATGTTATAAATCCATAATATTTTTAATATATTATATTTGTCTATATACTTGAGTTCGATATAGCCCAGGATAATAATCATAAGTTTGAACAACTAGATAGAGACCACACACATCAATATTTCTTATTTTAGTTGTGATATCATCTGCTTAAAACTCGATTTTTTTTATATTAGCATGACCACCACAAAAGGCATCTCTTTGATTCAAAGATTCAATAACACCAGGAAATTCATTTCATTTCCTTCACATTTTTGTATTCCACTGAACTGATGTAATCACATTCTCACATCTCTACTAAAGCATATCGAGTTGATACTGTCTTTTGGTATAGGTCATCCAACCATTCATTGTTTTTATTATTTATCATTTCATTTCTAAAACATTTTTACAATCTTCCCACAATATTTGTAAACAGTAGTGTTTCTTTCATCCATATTTGCTCCAACTATAATTACTTCACCACAATGAAGAGCATGTTGAGTATTAATGTTACATAACTGTTTCACCAGGGAACAGTCTCGTTACCATAAATTTCTCTTTGTCCTTTATTCAATACTTCTGTTGTTCCATTAGGTAAATATTTAGATTTGTATGTTGCCATACAAATTCTAGCAGCTAGTAAGTAGCCAAGTGGATCGATATTAGCTATTGCTAAGAACTGTTTCTATAGTTCTTAATAACCTCTTCTCGATGTGTTTATATCATAATTAAAGCATTCATTAATTGCTTTCCTCACTTTGAGTACGTTATTTTCTTTAAATTTTTTGCTCTGTAATTGGAGAAATATTACTATTTCCTTTGGTTTCATAGTATCAGCCCAATAATATTGGACATCTGTAATAGGTACTACGTAATTTTCATTGTCTTGGGTATTGAACAAATGTGGGAAGTAACCTTCCTTCAATTCTTTCGAATCAAATATTTATGGGAAGCCACTAAGCGATTTACAAAACTGCAGCTGCCTATAATTTTTAGTCTTAAATGCTTGATCTCCAATAACATCACTTCAGTTCCTGTGTATATATGATATGGTTACATTGTATTTTCGATACAAAACTTCACAATGAAGTGTGAATCATAGCCTTTAGCATAGTGCGCTATAATATTATAATTCTGATGTTTATCAGACATCATCCACCAACAGAATTTATCATGTGTCCTCAATTTGTAAAAAAAAATATTACCATTAAGACTGTGAACTATTATTGGATTTGGAATATGCATACTACTTTCTTGTTGAGCATCGCAATGAAACTTCCTGTATCTCTCAGTATAGGTATCAGGAATTCACATTGACATTCCCTTCTCACATCAAACTGTTTACCTGCAACACTTTTTTTCACATTCCTAGTGCTGGAAAAAATAATAACCTTAATATTCTCCATTAATATTATTGTAGAAGAAGCGGAGTAGCATCGTGGTGTAGTGGATACGGATCTAAACTGTTGCATTGAGGGTTGTCAGTCCAGAACTCACCTGGACTGTACAGTTTTAATTTTTGTATTCGGTTCGAGTACGTTGGAGAAGTATCCACAAATGGAAAGAATCATTGCACTGGAATGTTCTGTAACTGTATATATACCGTACATGTTCTGCCTGGAGGCAGTTTGCTTCGCACTCTTGTATGTGCAAGTGCTGAAAAAACCTTCGTTTAGTGAAGTAAGCCGGCCGCTGTGGTCTCGCGGTTCTAGGCGCACAGTCCGGAACCGTGCGACTGCTACGGTCACAGGTTCGAATCCTGCCTCGGGCATGGATGTGTGTGATGTCCTTAGGTTAGTTAGGTTTAAGTAGTTCTAAGTTCTAGGGGACTAATGACCAAAGCAGTTGAGTCCCATAGTGCTCAGAGCCATTTGAACCATTTTTTTAGTGAAATTAGTGTTTGTCATTCATCTACTTACCCCTTCCTCTACGTGACAATATAACAACCAGCTTTACTACAATTTTCGGCATCCTTTGACTGCACATTCTTCAACAAACTTTCTTTCACATGCACCACCTTTTGCAATTTTGTATTGGCTGTGACACTGATGATCTTTAATTTTTACTAGTGAATTACAGTTTCAACATTTTTCAACACCACATTTATGTCCTTCAGATTCCAGACAAATGTGCATACATTCTTTGAACTTATAAATAAATTGTATCGCAAGACTTCTTGGTGATTGCTTAATCATTCTTCACTGTAACAATATCAATTACATTTCCATGATATATCTTTTTACCTCAGTGTTGTTTTATTGTCTTTTACATAATATACAGACTTTACTCTCTACTCTGCCACTATGTTTTTTAATGTTGTTACAAGGTTTTTATGTATATCACAACGTGGTTATGATGCTATGGAAGCTGACATACTGTTAATTACATGAAAATGGTTTTGGTTTTTATAGACCTATATATGTTTTGCTTTCTCAAGACTGCATTTGATTACTAAATTAAAAACATCAGCACATACAACATGTATTTTGATATCTAGTAGGAACTCAACTTTAACAAAAAGTTACCAAGATTAAACCCTTCTTCCAATAGGTCTCGCTAGTGGGATGAAAGCAGAGCTCACCATCTGCAGCATCGTCGACAGGACTGACTACGGACCGTTGGTACACAGCCGAGTGGAGGGTCTGAATCAGAGGCTGAGACGGTTCTGCGACCGTGTGGGCTGCAGATTCCTCGATTTGGGCCATAGGGTGGTGGGGTTTCGGGTTCCTCTGGATAGGTCAGGAGTCCACTACACGCAGCGAGCGGCTACACGGGTAGCAGGGGTTGTGTGGCGTGGACTGTGCGGTTTTTTAGGTTAGATGGCCGCGGACAAGTACAGAAAGCGCAACAGCCTCAACGGGTGTGGGGCAAAGTCAGGACATGCGGGGACCAAGCAGCAATCGGTATTGTAATTGTAAACTGTCGAAGCTGCATTGGTAAAGTACCGGAACTTCAAGCGCTGATAGAAAGCACTGAAGCTAAAATCGGTACAGGTACAGAAAGCTGGCTGAAGCCAGAGATAAATTCAACCGACATTTTTACAAAGGCACAGACGGTGTTTAGAAAGGATAGATTGCATGCAACCGGTGCTGGCGTGTTTGTCGCTGTTAGTAGTAGTTTATCCTGTAGTGAAGTAGAAGTGGATAAATTTTTACAAAGGCACAGACGGTGTTTAGAAAGGATAGATTGCATGCAACCGGTGCTGGCGTGTTTGTCGCTGTTAGTAGTAGTTTATCCTGTAGTGAAGTGGAAGTGGATAGTTCCTGTGAAATATTATGGGTGGAGGTCACACTCAACAACCGAGCTCCTTTTACTGACCTCCCGACTCAGCAGCATTTGTGGCAGATCAACTGAGAGAAAATTTGGAATACATTTCACATAAATTTTCTCAGCATATTATAGTGTTAGGTGGAGATTTCAATTTACCAGATATACACTGGGACACTCAGATGTTTAGGACGGGTGGTAGGGACAGAGCATCGACTGACATTATACTGAGTGATCTATCCGAAAATTACCTTGAGCAATTAATCAGAGAACCAACTCGTGGAGCTAAAATCTTGGACCTACTGATAACACACAGACCCGAACTTTTCGATTTTGTAAGTGCAGAACAGGGAATGAGTGATCATAAGGTCGTTGTAGCATCCATGAATATGGATAGGAATATAAAAAAAGGGAGGAAGGTTTATCTGTTTAGCAAGAGTAATAGAAGGCAGATTTCAGACTACCTAACAGATCAAAACGAAAATTTCTGTTCCGACACTGACAATGTTGAGTGTTCATGGAAAAAGTTTAAGGCAATTGTAAAATACGTTTTAGACAGGTACGTGCCGAGTAAAACTGTGAGGGACGGGAAAAACCCACCGTGGTTCAACAACAAAGTTAGAAAACTACTACGAAAGCAAAGAGAGCTTCACTCCAAGTTTAAACGCAGCCAAAACCTCTGAGACAAACAGAAGCTAAACGATGTCAAAGTTAGCGTAAGGAGGGCTATGCGTGAAGCGTTCTGTGAATTCGAAAGTAAAATTCTATGTACCGACTTGACAGAAAATCCTAGGAAGTTCTGGTCTTACGTTAAATCAGTAAGTGGCTCGAAACAGCATACCCAGACACTCCGGGATGATGATGGCATTGAAACAGAGGATGACACACGAAAGCTGAAATACTAAACACCTTTTTCCAAAGCTGTTTCACAGAGGAAGACCGCACAGCAGCTCCTTCTCTAAATTCTCGCACAAACGAAAAAATGGCTGACATCGAAATAAGTGTCCAAGGAATAGAAAAGCAACTGGAATCACTCAACAGGGGAAAGTCCACTGGACCTGACGTGATACCAATTCGATTCCCCACAGAGTACGAGAAAAAACTTCCCCCCTTCTAACAGCCGTGTACCGCAAGTATAGAGGAACGGAAGGTTCCAAATGATTGGAAAAGAGCACAGGTAGTCCTAGTCTTCAAGAAGGGGCGTCGAGCAGATGCGCAAAACTATAGACCTATATCTCTGACGTCGATCTGTTGTAGAATTTTAGAACATGTTTTTTGCTCGAGTATCATGTCGTTTTAAAAAACCCAGAATCTACTCTGTAGGAATCAACATGGATTCTGGAAACAGCGATCGTGTGAGGCCCAACTCGCTTTATTTGTTCATGAGACCCAGAAAATATTAGATACAGGATCACAGGTAGATGCTATTTTTCTTGATTTCCGGAAGAAGTTCGATAAAGTTCCGCACTGTCGCCCGAGAAAAAAGTAAGAGCCTACGGAATATCAGACCAGCTGTGTGGCTGGATTGAAGAGTTTTTAGCAAACAGAACACAGCATGTTGTTATCAATGGAGAGACGTCTACAGACGTTAAAGTAACCTCTGGTGTGCCACAGGGGAGTGTTATGGGACCATTGCTTTTCGCAATATATATAAATGACCTAGTAGATAACGTCGGAAGTTCCATGTGGCTTTTCGCGGATGATGCTGTAGTATACAGAGAAGTTGCAGCATTAGAAAATTGTAGCGAAATGCAGGAAGATCTGCAGCGGATAGGAACTTGGTGCAGGGAGTGGCAACTGACCCTTAACATAGACAAATGTAATGTATTGCGAATACATAGAAAGAAGGATCCTTTATTGTATGATTATATGATAGCGGAACAAACACTGGTAGCAGTTACTTCTGTAAAATATCTGGCAGTTTGCGTGCAGAACGATTTGAAGTGGAATGATCATATAAAATTAATTGTTGGTAAGGCGGGTACCAGGTTGAGATTCATTGGGAGGGTCCTTAGAAAATGTAGTTCATCAACAAAGGAGGTGGCTTTTAAAACACTCGTTCGACCTGTACTTGAGTATTGCTCATCAGTGTGGGATCCGTACCAGATCGGGTTGACGGAGGAGATAGAAAAAGATCCAAAGAAGAGCGGCACGTTTCGTCACAGGGTTATTTGGTAACCGTGATAGCGTTATGGAGATGTTTAGTAAACTCAAGTGGCACATTCTGCAAGAGAGGCGCTCTGCAACACGGTGTAGCCTGCTCGCCAGGTTTCGAGAGGGAGCGTTTCTGGATGAGGTATCGAATATATTGGTTCCCCCTACTTATACCTCCCAAGGAGAACACGAATGTAAAATTAGAGGGATTCGAGCTCGCACAGACGCTTTCAGACAGTGGTTCTCCCTGCAAACCATATGCGACTGGAACAGAAAAGGGAGGTAATGACAGTGGCACGTAAAGTGCCCTCCGCCACACACCATTGGGTGGCTTGCGGAGTATAAATGTAGATGTAGATGTAGCTGTATAATATGTTAGTTAACTTTTTTTGTAATTTGTATGTGTCTCCTTCTCCAATTTTCTTACTCTCACCTGCAGTTAGTTCTCTGCCCAAAGTAATATTAGTATGATATCTTATTGCCACTCTTATAGTTCAAGGACAACACAGATTATCAGTATTATTAATTTTTGGAATACACATTTTAGGCGTTTTATCGTAAGATAAATTTATTGTTTTACAGTGTCTGCTACTACCTCTAGAAATTGGTAACATCTGAATATGAAATATGGTATCTGCTGTATCATTAGACTCAACAGATGATAATATATCTGTGGTTTTATTGTACATAATTTTCAACAGAGTTTCTAATATTATGTGAAACTAAATAATTCAGAAAGTGGTATAGCCATTTTGGATTTGCAGTTGTTATATGTAACTTAGCTTTTTTCTTCAGTTAGTTCTCTTTTTAAATACTTGTACCACATAACTGTTTTTCTCACATAATATGTTTTTTCATTAGTGTTGTGGAGTTAATCAATAAAGGACAATTTTATATCAACAGACCAAGCTTTAAATTTTTCATTAAATTTAGATCTTATTTCTTTAATCCCAAATAACTTTATTTCCGTGGTTTGGTATCTTTTTATTGATCAGTGAATTTACTACTGAATGGAAATATTTGATCAAGTCTGACTATTTTCTCTTTTCTTTGTTGGTAAGGCGTTTCAAAAACATCGTTATGAAATCTATCTGATTTGGTCTTGAATTAGTATTTGGAATTATTCATTTTGATGTGGAAATTCCTGTATCATATTTGAATTAACTAATTCATATTCCTTCAGTTTTCTGTACCTACTAACAAAATGGTTTTTAACTAAAGTTAAGGGATGAACTAATTTCATGGTACTGATATTACTTACTTATGAAGTGGTGGAGTGAACTGTCATAACCTGTGATGTAATTAAATTAACTAAACCATCGTCTCTTAGTTTTCTATATCCTTTACATAATTTCTTCTAGAAGTATCAGAAAGTTGAACAAGTGTAAACTGTCTCAAAGTCTGCTCCATTTAAGCATAATAAATTTAATTAGAATTGTGTAAAAATGAAATTTAAATTCAAGAAAAATTTTCACTTGTTAATCGTACTGTTTAGTTGAGAGTAAATTTTTTGGATATATTATTTACTTGTTTCCTTTCCACATTAACACATCATCATTCCATGAATGTATTTTCTACTTTCCTGTGCATTTACACATCTTTCATCTACTTGAGAGATTGTCACTAGATGTAGGATTTAAGTAAAATCTTTAGTTTCTTGAAATATAATACATTTTTACAATCAGTTGATCATCATCATCATCATCATCATCATTATTATTATTATTTTTTGTTGATAACAATATTTATGAATGATCATCTTTGAAAGCTATTTTTAAATGCTTCTTGTTATAGTTATCTGAAACATATTTACCATGTATATAAACATCTTATTAATTATTACACGTATTTAACAATGACTTTTATCATATTCTTTGCAAATATGTGAATAACTGTGCTATACATACACTTCTGGAAATGGCAAAAAGAACACATTGACACCGGTGTGTCAGACCCACCATACTTGCTCTGGACACTGCGAGAGGGCTGTACAAGTAATGATCACACGCACGGCACAGCGGACACACCAGGAACCGCGGTGTTGGCCGTCGAATGGCACTAGCTGCGCTGCATTTGTGCACCGCCGCCGTCAGTGTCAGCCAGATTGCCGTGGCATACGGAGCTCCATCGCAGTCTTTAACACTGGTAGCATGCCGCGACAGCGTGGACGTGAACCGTATGTGCAGTTGACAGACTTTGAGCGAGGGCGTATAGTGGGCATGCGGGAGGCCGGGTGGACGTACCGCCGAATTGCTCAACAAGTGGGGCGTGAGGTCTCCACAGTACATCGATGTTGTCGCCAGTGGTCGGCGGAAGGTGCACGTGCCCGTCGACCTGGGACCGGACCACAGCGACGCACGGATGCACGCCAAGACCACAGGATCCTACGCAGTGCCGTAGGGGACCGCACCGCCACTTCCCAGCAAATTAGGGACACTGTTGCTCCTGGGGTATCGTCGAGGACCATTCGCAACCGTCTCCATGAAGCTGGGCTACGGTCCCGCACACCGTTAGGCCGTCTTCCGCTCACGCCCCAACATCGTGCAGCCCGCCTTCCAGTGGTGTCGCGACAGGCGTGAATGGAGGGACGAATGGAGACGTGTCGTCTTCAGCGATGAGAGTCGCTTCTGCCTGGGTGCCAATGATGGTCGTATGCATGTTTGGCGCCGTGCAGGTGAGCGCCACAATCAGGACTGCATACGACCGAGGCACACAGGGCCAACACCCGGCATCATGGTGTGGGGAGCGATCTCCTACACTGGCCATACACCTCTGGTGATCGTCGAGGGGACACTGAATAGTGCACGGTACATCCAAACCGTCATCGAACCCATCGTTCTACCATCTCTGGATCTGTCCCCCATTGAGCATGTTTCGGACTAGATGAAGCGTCGTCTCACGCGGTCTTCACGTCCAGCACGAACGCTGGTCCAACTGAGGCGCCAGGTGGAAATGGCATGGCAAGCCGTTCCACAGGACTACATCCAGCATCTCTACGATCGTCTCCATGGGAGAATAGCAGCCTGCATTGCTGCGAAAGGTGGATATACACTGTACTAGTGCCGACATTGTGCGTGCTCTGTTGCCTGTGTCTATGTGCCTGTGGTTCTGTCAGTGTGATCATGTGATGTATCTGACCCCAGGAATGTGTCAATAAAGTTTCCCCTTCCTGGGACAATGAATTCACGGTGTTCTTATTTCAATTTCCAGTAGTGTATTATATAATCTTTAATATTTGGCATATAGACTGTCTTTTGGTTATTCCTAATTTTTTCATTAATTCTTTTAAGGGATTTCACCTGTTCTTTATTAGAGTAAGTAATTTTTTTAATTTATGTTGTTTTTTTCATCAAACTTTCAGAGAAACAACTAATAGTTGCAGAGATTTTACCATTTTAATATCAATATTTTAAAAAATAATATATACAACTCCAAGAACTCGACAGCTTCAAAATTGCTGTCATAGTTGACCATTTATCACATACAATTTTATTTGATCTGAATAAAAATTTTCTCTGTGGAAATGTGTACTCTAGTCAAGATGCTCATTAATGCAACCTGTTCTAATTTTTGCAAAGAAATGAGCTAAAGAGTGAGCTACAAGCTAGTTTTTTATTGTACAGTAATGTGTGTGAATATTTGAATACTAGATATGGTGAAATAGTCTGTACAGAGCTTAATAAGGATTTTAAAGTTACTTTTTCGAAACAGTTACTGGTACGGATCTTAAGTTTTTGTAGTTGGAAATATTAAGCTTAAATACAAGGCAGTGAAGAAAATTAAAAATAACGATAATGAACTTTACAATATGGAATTTCTATTTTAATAGAAATTTTACAATTTTATCGACGTATTTTGGTTGCACTGCTTTGCTGTGCCACCCTTTTTTAATATTATTGAATTCTGCTGACTGTCTCTGGGTTCACAAAATAATGGTCGCTATTTTTCGGCTGAGTGCACTCGATGTACTCACTTACTACTAATGGTCGGTTTCCTAAGCTTAATATTGTTCTAAGTGACCTGTGTTAGAAGTGCTAGATGTGCAGTGTTTGTGTCATTGCACTTAAACAATCTTCTTTAATTCTTTGCAGACAGATGTTTAGCAGCAGGTCTACATTTGCATAACCCACAACTATGACGTACATGTTCGTGATTTTACACTACGAAGGACAAAGTAGTCTTGAAGGATGGTACAAAGTGGATAGCCCAGCATGGAACAACGAGATAACGGGGCCTATTTCATGCTGATGAAGATGATGGCGACCAAGCATTTGATAATATGGGCGATACTGCTCCTATGAGGACGCAGGAAATGTTCCTGTGGTATCTCCACCCATCCCCACTTCCCCGTTCATCCATTACAATTTATCTATCCATCTCAACAGAAAGGCAGGGGAAAAGAAAGAGACAAAAATATCACTGCTGATATGGCCCTCATACTGCACTGAAACGGAAAGTTGTTAATGGAACTTTTACAAGAAGTAAGACATCTAGTGAGGGGAGAACTCTATGTATATGTCACCAAGAGACAGACGGAAACCTTCTGATACACCTTCGCTATCTGGGTAAAGCCTTCAAAAAACTTAAAGTAGCCTCTATATCAGCACAGATCCGTCATAATTTACTTTATGTTACATTTAGCTGCACCACACACAAAGTTCTATAGCGTTCGAAAACTACCCACCCAATGTGTCACTCTGTTGATAGCCTATTAATATCACCAAAAAATGTAATGAGGCGAAGCATTTCAATCACATATTTAATAACGTGCTCCACCATTTATGCATTGCAATAGAGCAGCGCTTTTTCATGTTACGCACTCAAAAATTCGTCTGTTGGTTTCCAGAGATTTACTGAAACAGATTTCTATGCTCTTGTGTCGAAGATCCCGTGAATTACCGGTCGGTGGTAGTTGGGATTAGATTTGGCACCAGGGAGTGGCCGAGATATTTTCCATCGAGTTCAGATCTGGCAAATTTAGTGGCCAAGACATCACCGTGAGTTATCTATCACGCTCCACAAACGACTGTAACACGACTATAGCCATGAGAGACGGACAGTTATTTTCTTGGTGGATGCAGTTGCCGATGGAGTGACGTTGAGCACTAACACAGAACCCGTGTTGGAGCAGGTAATTATCCCCTTTTGCATGCTACTGTCCCAACTCACCTGTGATCATGGTAATGTGCACGTTCCGAGAAGCCATTTGCCTGGATTACAGCTCATCCGTTGACAACTATAGACTTTATGTAACTAGAAACGAGAATCATGGATCAGGTTTCCAGCGATCCGAGGTCCGCTCCTGACGATACTGTGCCAGTTGCAGTTGTGGATTACGATGTTATTACGTCAACACTGGGATAAGAATGAGTTATCTTCTGAGATTCTCCATGTTAATCGATGCGTGCTGAAGAATTTGTTGAGAAATACTTGTGCATGCACCAGTACTGAACTGAACAGGGAAGCCTCTGATCACCATATCCTGTATATACTGTCAGATAGGGGAAAGCAAATTATTATTTGTGGGGACTGCAATGTTGATTCACTGAATGAGTGTAATAGGAAGAATGACCTGGAAGACTTGCTCGATTCTTTCAATTTGACATCTGTCATTAAAATCGTACTCGGGTAGTAAAGGACAGCAGCACATTGATAGATAACACTTTTATAACCAAGATAGGTTTAAAAACATAAATTCTTGTCCTGTTGAGAATGACATTTCTGATCACGATGCTCAACTAATAACAGTATGTCACACAGCTCCATTCAGTTATTCAAAACTGCCCTCCAAAGTTGTGCAGTCAATTAATGACTCAACAATTAGAAATTTCAGAGAAAATCTTCAGCAGTTAGACTGGGATGAGGTGTACAAGGAACCTGACGCTAATTAAAAATGTAACTTATTTCATGATACACTTGTCAGAGAATTTGAAAACTGTTTCTCCAAAAAACTATTTAAATCTAATTATAAGAAATCATGCAAAAAACCTTAGCTTGCTAAAGGAATAAAAATATCTTGTAACCAGAAAAGGGAAGTGTA